>NC_141697.1:415845515-417213515 GCF_964263255.1 Lissotriton vulgaris | reverse complement strand
CTCACGGGGAGCCTCGGGCACGGCCGGCTGCCTCTCTTCCTTGCTGCTCGGCTCCGGGGGCGGGACTTCCGGTTCGCCTCTCCCGGGCCGCACAGCAATTGGCTGGGCACACGAGCACTTCCGGGTCGTCGCAGGCAGCGTGGCGGCCCGGCAGGGGCAACACACACTCCTGGGCTGCGGCGGTGATCTCGGGGCAATGCCGGGTGGGCACCGGCTTCGAAATAAATAAACACAACGGGGCAATGCCGGGTGGGCACCGGCCTTCGAATAAAAGGCAATGCGAGGTGGGTACTCGCTCTGCCGAAAATCGGCAAAACAGAACGGGCAGATGCCGGGTGGGCACCGGCGACACACAAAGCGCTCCTAAGCGCTGGCAATGAAGGACAGGTGCTCCAAAGCGCCACAGGACAAAAATAAAGCGCTCACAGCGCTAGGAGCCAAATAAAGCGCTCTCAAGCGCTAGGCAAGGGATTCCAGCGCTCCCCAGCGCTGAAGGGCAGAGAGCAGCGCTCTCTCAGCACAAAGTCAAGCACAAAGTCTCTTAGGCAGGCAGGGGGGGCAAGGCAGGGCCAGAGCCAGCTCACTGGGTCTCCAGGCAGGGAGACAATCCAAGTGGCGGTTCTCCTGGCCCCAGCAGCAGCAGCAGCCCCCTCTGGCAAGGGTCCACAAGAAGAACCAAGGACAAATTGTATGGGGACACAGCCCCTTCTTATACTGTAAAATCCCTTTGTCTGTAGGTGCAGGGTGGGGGAAAACCAGTCGCAGCTGGTTTTGAAGTACCCTTGATACCTCAACCACCCATTTCATTCACTGGCAGGGCTAGGGACATCAGTCGCACTACAGGGGGTGGAGCCAGCATTGTGTGGGGAAAATCCAGGCCCATCAGGGACCAGGTGCACTCCTCCCAAGCCATCAACATGCTAATCTCACACTCACCACCGGGCAGACCCATCCAGCCTTCCTGGAGCCAGGCTCACCAGCCAGCTCCAGCCAATCACACGGCAGGCATATTTTACATTAATATGCCAAGTCCTAGAAATGGCATTTCTACACATGACACACACATGCCACATACACCATTGCGAAGCATTCATTCTCACGAGCTCGCACATACCAAATTCGAGCATGCACTCCCCACGCATCAGGAACTACTAGGGACACAGACATTCCCCATGCATTCCTATGGGAGAGCAGGCCAGCCTAACTACATGCACGCACTTTACTCTGGGACACAGGGAAAAAGTGCGCACAGACCAGAAAATCATCCACATAGATCACAGATCTAAAGCAAAAAGATTAGGGGTGAACCTGCCTTAAGGGCCAAGTCCAACATAACCCCCTTCCAGCCAAAACGCAGGGCAGACCAATCACCACCGTGATGGACTTCCCTGCTTGGGGCGATAAAACACGGACGCGGGCCCGCAACTGCAGGGACACCCTCCTGTTTTACGCCACGGTGAACCCCTGGGGTTCTTTCTAAAACTATGGTAGGGACTAACTGGACTACCCCACTGGTACTCTCCAGCTGCCCTCGGCCAGGACCAGGCCCTAGGCCACCCAGGTGCCACTGGATCCTGCCTACTCACAAAATGGGGGGTAGTAACCCCTGGCACATAACAGCCATTCTCCACTCTTCCTGTCTGCAAGACAGGGCTAGACTGCCACTGGTTCTCCAGCCTAGGGTCTACAACCTTAGGTGAACCAGGAGTCTCAGGGAAGGCTCTCCTCCCCTTACCTCTTCTCCTAGGGTTCCTCCTCCTCATGCGAGGGGTACCATCTAAACAACTTTCTCCCAACCTAGGGTTTAACCCCTCAGGTGGTACCGGGGTCAGTGGTGGGCTTTCCCACCCTCTGCACCCCCTTCCAGAGTCCTGCTCCCTCCCAACCGGGGCGGTACCTCTGGAGAAAGAACTGGTCAGGACACTGATTACAGTATTCCCACCCTTCAGGTCAGGCAAACCCTGAACCTGGACCTCCAACCTCCGGTTTAGAACCTTTGGTGGAACCACTGCCTGGCACTCCAGGACTTCTGGGGACTCACATCCTATCCCCTCACCACTCTTTTCACTGGACTTCTGTACTCTCCCTACTGGAGCAGTACTGCCAGACTCTACAACTGTAGGAAGGGGGAGGCTCTAGTTGGCGCAGTGCAACACTAGCGACAAGCAGGGACTCTCTCTTCCTCGTCAGGGCTGAGGGTTACCTTCCAGACAACCTCTGCTTACCCTCTAGGTAGTGTGGCTTAAGCAGTCGTAGGCTAATCTTTGGGGCACATAGGGTTAAACACTTGCAACAGTACACCTTTACAACCAACCCACCACACAACGAGACCAGACTGTATTCTGTAAAAATATATATCTTTATATAGATTTTAAGCAGGCTTGCGAATACAGTCAATACTTTATGAAAACGGTTGCAGATTACTCAATTCGGGTTACCACAGTTCTTATGCAGTTCTCTTGAGGCCCGTAGGCCGGTGTTACTCAAAGTTCTTGTGGAGCCGGCGGCTTCCAGGGGATCTGTCCCACGTCGCGTTGCCTTCCCGGGGTCGCTGATCGTTGCGGCTCTTCAGCCGAGCAGGTCACGGGTCATCCGGGGCAGCGGTGTTCTGTGGCGGCAGGGTCCTCTCCTCGTCGTCCGCTCCGACCCTGGAGGTGGCGGCTGTGCGGTGGTGACAAGTGGCAGTACGGTCCCCAAGTGCAGGACGTACCCAGCCAAATGTCGGTGCAGCTGTGGGCTCACAGCCGGGCTGTCGGGCAGACTACCGACCTTGCGGATTCTCGTAGGGCAACTGTCCGTCTTTGCAGGTGAGTGGCTGCTCGTTATGCAGTCACCTCGGGAGCTCGGACCGGACGGGTCCTCCTTTGCTTTGCTCTCGGGCTCCCGGTGCAGTTGCGGTCAGGGTGTTCGGGCCAGTGGCGGCTGGTCCTTACTTTGCTTCCGCTGTTGCTTTGGGCCCCGGTCACGGTGGTCGGGAGGTCGTTGTCTTGGAGGAGATTCCTCCGTCGGTGCTGCGGCGATGGTCAGCACCCGCAGTCGCTTTCTTCCAAGGGGGTAGCGTCCACTGGTCCTGGGACGCTGGTCAGGGGGCAAGTTCAGTTGCAAGCCCTTGGAGATCTCTTTAGCAGAGTTTGGCACAAGTAGAGCAAAAGTCTTTTCGTAGTCTTTTTGTCTTCCTCTCCTTCAGCAGCAAGGCACCAGACACAGGCAAGAGTCAGCACCCTTCCTTGTCTCTCACGGTCCTTCTCGTAGGGCAGAGTCCTTCTGTGGCCCAAACCGGATCTAATTTTCAAGGAGCAGGGCTCCTTCTTTTATAGGCCAATTCTTTTGTTCTCGCAGGCCAGGGGGGCCTTTGCATAGCCACTCTCAGTTCTGGAGTACCCCGGCGGGTGTACTCCGGCCTCTCCTTTCAGTGTGAGGGGCAGGCGCATCAGACGCCCCACAGGAGGTGGAGCCAGCATTGTCCGGACAGGGGTGGCCAGAGTACCTTGTTGATGGGGGCTTCGCCCTTCCTGGGCCAGGTGCCGGCAGAGTCATCCGCCGCTCCCCAGGAGGGTGGAGCCAGCATTGTGGTGGCCGAGCACAGTGACAGTTCGAGTCAAGAGGCACTCCTACCTCCCACTAAGGTGTAATCTGCGCATTCACCACCTGTCATCCCTCCAGCCCTGTCACTCACACATCCCAGACAGTCAGATACACATACCAGCAGAGGCGGCTGAAATGGTTAAGCAAGCAAAGGCTAACTTTCTAAAAGTAGCATTTGCAAACCCAGGATATTAAAATAAACTTGACTACAAGAAATATCTTATCATCCTGAGTTCAGGCATACTAAACATGACTCGCTACCATGCTCCTTGAGCCTGCGGGGATTATAGGGTGTAATAATCCTCGCAGCTCAGTCTGGCCTAATGGAACAGGTAGCCTTCAATAGTGAAATACGGTCTTCGTTGTAAGTCACTACTAGGACATGCCACGCTCATCAGGCTTGTCCTACCTTGCACCTACAACGCACCCTGCCCGCAGGCCTACCATAGGGGTGACTAATATGTAGTCAAGGGAAGGGTCGGTGCTGGCAAGTGGGGACACCTGCCCAGCTAGCGTGACAGTACGAGACCGCACGCGGGTTCTGCGGTCGCAGTTCCCAGACACATCTTTACGGCTGCTTCGGTGGGTGGCGCAACCAGCGCTGCAGGCCCACCAGCAGTATTGGCATCTACAAGCCCCGGCACTCTCTCGTGCACGTTACTAGGGACTAACAGTAAATCCAATGCACCAATCATGGATACCAATCGTATGTACAATTTACAGTAGGGAGCACTTGCACTGCGGCACGGATCAGCCGTGGCGCAGTGCCCTGAGTATCGGAAAACCAGCAAAACATCGGAGGCACATCAGCAAAAAGTGGAAGGGAGACTCACGCCAAGGTGCCAGGTCTAACATGTGTCCCCTCCAGCTGAAATGTGGGGGGAACTACCCTTCCCCAGGGAGTTCCACATCACTAAGGCGGAAAAATCTGGACAGACCGTCAGCGTTGGCGTGATCGGTGCCCGGGCGGTGTTCCACCGTAAAGTCCATACTCTGTAGAGAAATGGACCACCTCAACAGTTTCGGGTTCTCACCCCTCATTTGCATCAACCATCTGAGGGGCCTGTGGTCCGTCTGAACTCGGAAGTGAGACCCAAACAAGTAGGGTCTTAGCTTCTTCAGCGCCCAGACCACAGCAAATGCTTCACGCTCTATTGCACTCCACCTACTTTCCCGTGGAAGTAACCTCCTACTTATGAAGGCTACGGGTTGGTCAAAGCCCTCCTCAGTCATCTGTGAAAGAACGGCCCCTACACCATGCTCTGAAGCGTCTGTTTGCACTATGAATTCCTTGGAGAAATCAGGAGCCAGGAGCACGGGCGCCGTGCACATGGCAGTCTTCAGGGTGTCAAAAGCCTTCTGACAGGTGTCAGTCCAAATCACATTCCTGGGCTGCTTCTTCGAAGTCAGCTCTGTCAAGGGGGTCACGATCGTGCCATAGCCCTTGACAAACCTCCTGTAATACCCAGTGAGCCCCAGGAAGGCTCTCACTGCAGTCTGGGTCTTGGGGGGTTCCCAAGCCAGGATGGTTTCGATTTTGGGCTGCAAGGGGGCTACCTTGCCACTCCCAACTTGGTGTCCCAAGTACACCACTGAACCCTGCCCAATCTGGCACTTGCTTGCCTTGATTGTGAGGCCTGCTCTGCGCAGGGCCATCAACACTTCCCAGAGGTGTCGCAGGTGTTCGGGCCAGGTACCGCTGAACACTGCGATGTCATCCAGGTAGGCGGCACTGAACTCGTCCAGTCCAGCCAACACCTGGTTGACCAATCTCTGAAAGGTGGCAGGGGCATTCTTCATCCCAAATGGCATAACCCGGAACTGGAAATGCCCATCTGGTGTTGAGAATGCCGACCTCTCTTTTGCCCCATCGGTCAAGGCGATCTGCCAGTACCCAGACGTTAAATCAAACGTGCTGAGGAACCGGGCAGCCCCTAGCCGATCAATGAGCTCGTCAGCTCTGGGGATGGGGTGCGCGTCAGTCCTCGTGACTGAATTGAGTCCTCTGTAGTCCACACAGAACCGGAGTTCGGGTGTGGCTCCCGGCGCAGCAGCCTTCGGAACCAAGACCACGGGGCTGGACCAAGGACTGCTGGAAGACTCAACCACCCCGAGGGCAAGCATCTTGGAGACCTCCTCCTTGATGCAGGCCCGCACCCTGTCAGTTACCCTGTAAGCCTTATGCTTCACAGGTAAGCTGTCTCCAGTGTCCACATCATGGACGCACCAATCTGTGACACTCGGAACCAGGGAGAACAGGTCTGGAAACTGCCCCAGCAACTGGCGGCAGTCCTCCTGTTGTTCGGCGGTCAGGGTGGGTGAGAGGTTAACTCCATCCACTGACCCGTCCTTCTCACAGGCCACCAAGAGGTCAGGAAGAGGCTCCGACTCCTCCTCCATTCCGTCATCGGTTGACAACAGCATGCCCACTTCGGACCTTCGCAAGTGGGGCTTGAGGCGGTTGACATGTAGGACCCGCAAAGGGTTCCTGGGCGTCTTCATGTCCACCAAGTATGTCACGGGGCTCTTGCGCTCCACAACCTCAAATGGTCCTGTCCACTTATCCTGAAGGGCACAGGGCTCCACTGGGGCCAAGACATACACCTCCTGTCCAGGCTGAAGCTCGACCAGAGTGGCATTCTGATCGTACCACCGCTTCATTTCCTCCTGGCTCGCTTCCAGATTTGCCTCGGCAAGTTGTCTGAAGCGCCTGGTTTGGTTTCTGAAGGCCAGCATGTAGCTATATACATTCTGGGGAGGTTTCCTGGGAGATTGCTCCCAGCCTTCCTTTACCAAACTCAGTGGTCCTCTCACGGGGTGGCCGTACAGCAGTTCAAAGGGGCTGAACCCTAGGGACTTCTGTGGTACCTCGCGATATGCAAAAAGCAGGCATGGCAAGAGGACGTCCCACTTACGCCTCATCGGACCTTCTAGGCCCATGATCATGCCTTTGAGGGTTCGGTTGAATCTTTCAACCAACCCGTTACCTTGGGGATGGTAGGGTGTGGTGAACTTGTACGTTACGCCACACTCCTGCCAAAGGGACTTCATATATTTCGATATGAAATTGGTCCCCCTGTCGCTCACCACCTCTAGAGGGAATCCTACTCGTGAGAAAATTCCCATCAGTGCACGCCCCACCACGGGAGCCGTCACTGTCCTCAGAGGGATGGCTTCAGGGTACCGGGTGGCATGGTCCACCAAGACCAGGATGAACCTGTTGCCCATGGCTGTCTTGGGGTCCAGAGGCCCAACGATGTCAATACCCACTCGCTGGAATGGCGTACCGACCACAGGGAAGGGTTGGAGGGGAGCCTTGTTCTTCCCTCCCGTCTTCCCACTTGCCTGGCAAGTCGGACAGGTTCTGCAATAAGCGTCTGAGCTTTTATGCATTTGGGGCCAGTAGAAGTGGGTGACAAGCCTGTCATAGGTCTTGTCCATCCCCAAATGTCCTGCTAAAGGCACATCATGAGCCAGACCCAGTAGGAAGGCTCTGAACTTCTGGGGTACCACCAGCACACGGGCTGACCCAGGTTCAGCAGCCTTAGGCTCCGAATACAGGAGGTCGTTCTCCCAGTACACGTAATGTGTTTTGGCCTGAACACCATTGGCCTGGTCTGCAGCCTGCTGCCGCATACCCATGAGAGAAGGGCATTCTTTCTGCTCCCTGCAGAATTCCTCCCTGGAGGGTCCTCCTTCTTGCTGCCAATGGGTCAGCTCAGGCAGGTCCCCCAGTTCGGCGATCTGTTCCCCTGTAGGCTCCAGGGCATCCCCCTCAAGGTCTGCCTCCTCCTGGACCGTAGGAACGTCAGGGGCCGGTTTCCCACGCCCCCTGCGCCTTCTCCCTAAGGCCGGTTCCTGGGCCTCTCCTTCAGGCCCCAGGACCTCTCGATCACCCCTACTGGCTGCCATTGACCGGGTGGTCACGCACGCCCAGTCAGGCAGACCCACCATCCGCAGGTGAGTCGTTTTCTCCACCTTTTCCCAAGGGGAGTGCTCCAAGTCGTTCCCTAGCAAACAGTCAACAGGCATGGTTTTTCTCACACAGACCTGCAGAGTACCAGAGACCCCCCCCCACTCGAAGGGAACTTGAGCCATCGGACACTGACTCTCAGAATTATCAGCGTTGATAACCCTACAGTAGGCATGGGGTACAACCTGCTCTTGAGACACCAGGTGCTGCCTCACTGCAGTCACACTGGCTCCTGTGTCTCTAAGAGCCTCGGCTTCCTTACCATTGCTGATCACCACCTGCCCATATTTTTTAGTGTTAGAGGGCAGGTAGTTCGTAGGGATCATCTCGCTGTCTCCTAACGAGACCAGGGTCATGTGAACGGGATCTCCACCCCCCGGGACCATCATTTCTTCTCCCAGGTGAACGCTAGTCACTTGTCGGGGCGGAGTACCAGTGGGTGCAGGTTTTCCAAATAGGCGACACTTGGGGTCACTGGATATGTGCCCAGGCTCGCCACATTTGAAACAATTGAAGGGCCCCTTTGGAACAGGTTTACCTGTCGGGGCCCCATTCTGCTTCGGGGGTGGGGGAGGCTGAGAACCCTGCTGCGGATTCCCTTGGGAACTACTTTGGGGGCCTTTTTGGAACCCTTTCTGTTTTCCTCCCTTGTCCCCCCCACTCTTCTGCTGGGGACCCTGCCCAATCTTGGCGGAGTCTCCCACGGGACCCTTGTGGACCCTGGTGCTGAGCCAGCGGTCCGCCTCCTCAGCAAGCTTCCTCGGGTTGGACAGCTTGCTATCGATCAGGTGCTGGCGTAACTCAGGAAAACAGTGATCAGACAAGTGCTCCCATGCAATTAAATCAAAGAGACCTTGAAAATCATTAACTTTGTTACCTTTCACCCAACCATCCAGTGCTCTGCAAAAGTAAGTCACATACTCCACATACGTATTCCCAGGCCGCTTAGTACATCCCCTAAACTTCTGTCTATACATTTCAGGGGTAAGCCCGTACCTGTTTAATAAAGCTTCTTTCATGTGGGCATAGGATCTCTGATTCTCAACGGGCAAATCTAGCAAGGTATCTCTCCCTTCGCTAAGGAACCTCCCCCACAACCCCGCTCCCCAATCCTTGTCAGGGACCCGGTGGGAGGACATGGCTACCTCGTATGCCCTAAACCACTGTCCTATGTCATCCCCCTTAAAGAACTCCTTAACTACGTCCTTCGGGATGTGCACTCTTGACTCTACCTGCACTGGCGATGTGCTGCCACCAGAGGGAGGACGATCCAAGTCTCTTTCCTTGAGACTTATCTCCCTCATTTTCACCTCATAATCCATCTGGTGCTTTCGCTCTTCCAGCGCCATTCTTTTCGTTTCAAGCTCCAGCTGGATTTTCAATTCTGCCAACTTTCTTTCGTGATTCCGGGTTTCCTTCCTGTCCGCCAGCTCCTCTGGCGACAGGCCTTTTCCAAAGCTGTGCTCGCTGTCTTGCCTCTCGAGATCGATCAGATCCCCAAGCGCATTCTGCTCCTCCGTTGCATTCTGCTCGGCGAGGACGTCTTGCTCCTCCGGGGTCTTTCGGGACTCTATCCAGGCTTTCAGGGCCTTGGAGAGCTGCGTCTTGTTTTTGCAGCCAGCGTGCGGGACTTTGAGTTTTTTGCAAAAGAACTTCAGTTCGTCTTTGGAATATTTATCCACTTTGGCGGGGTCCCACTCCACCTCCAACACCTCGGAGGTCGTGGACTCTGCTCCATACAGGCTCTTTGTGCCCGGCATGGCTTCTGCACTCGGAATCTTCTTTCAGCAAAATTCACAAATCAAAGTCTGTGGCTAGTGACTGGACCGTAATCCTTGTGTAGTGGTCAGAAGCTCAGGTATAGCTATCGCAAGTGTAAATTCGAAAATCCTCTCGCTGCTGCCAATGTAGGAAGGGGGAGGCTCTAGTTGGCGCAGTGCAACACTAGCGACAAGCAGGGACTCTCTCTTCCTCGTCAGGGCTGAGGGTTACCTTCCAGACAACCTCTGCTTACCCTCTAGGTAGTGTGGCTTAAGCAGTCGTAGGCTAATCTTTGGGGCACATAGGGTTAAACACTTGCAACAGTACACCTTTACAACCAACCCACCACACAACGAGACCAGACTGTATTCTGTAAAAATATATATCTTTATATAGATTTTAAGCAGGCTTGCGAATACAGTCAATACTTTATGAAAACGGTTGCAGATTACTCAATTCGGGTTACCACAGTTCTTATGCAGTTCTCTTGAGGCCCGTAGGCCGGTGTTACTCAAAGTTCTTGTGGAGCCGGCGGCTTCCAGGGGATCTGTCCCACGTCGCGTTGCCTTCCCGGGGTCGCTGATCGTTGCGGCTCTTCAGCCGAGCAGGTCACGGGTCATCCGGGGCAGCGGTGTTCTGTGGCGGCAGGGTCCTCTCCTCGTCGTCCGCTCCGACCCTGGAGGTGGCGGCTGTGCGGTGGTGACAAGTGGCAGTACGGTCCCCAAGTGCAGGACGTACCCAGCCAAATGTCGGTGCAGCTGTGGGCTCACAGCCGGGCTGTCGGGCAGACTACCGACCTTGCGGATTCTCGTAGGGCAACTGTCCGTCTTTGCAGGTGAGTGGCTGCTCGTTATGCAGTCACCTCGGGAGCTCGGACCGGACGGGTCCTCCTTTGCTTTGCTCTCGGGCTCCCGGTGCAGTTGCGGTCACGGTGTTCGGGCCAGCGGCGGCTGGTCCTTACTTTGCTTCCGCTGTTGCTTTGGGCCCCGGTCACGGTGGTCGGGAGGTCGTTGTCTTGGAGGAGATTCCTCCGTCGGTGCTGCGGCGATGGTCAGCACCCGCAGTCGCTTTCTTCCAAGGGGGTAGCGTCCACTGGTCCTGGGACGCTGGTCAGGGGGCAAGTTCAGTTGCAAGCCCTTGGAGATCTCTTTAGCAGAGTTTGGCACAAGTAGAGCAAAAGTCTTTTCGTAGTCTTTTTGTCTTCCTCTCCTTCAGCAGCAAGGCACCAGACACAGGCAAGAGTCAGCACCCTTCCTTGTCTCTCACGGTCCTTCTTGTAGGGCAGAGTCCTTCTGTGGCCCAAACCGGATCTAATTTTCAAGGAGCAGGGCTCCTTCTTTTATAGGCCAATTCTTTTGTTCTCGCAGGCCAGGGGGGCCTTTGCATAGCCACTCTCAGTTCTGGAGTACCCCGGCGGGTGTACTCCGGCCTCTCCTTTCAGTGTGAGGGGCAGGCGCATCAGACGCCCCACAGGAGGTGGAGCCAGCATTGTCCGGACAGGGGTGGCCAGAGTACCTTGTTGATGGGGGCTTCGCCCTTCCTGGGCCAGGTGCCGGCAGAGTCATCCGCCGCTCCCCAGGAGGGTGGAGCCAGCATTGTGGTGGCCGAGCACAGTGACAGTTCGAGTCAAGAGGCACTCCTACCTCCCACTAAGGTGTAATCTGCGCATTCACCACCTGTCATCCCTCCAGCCCTGTCACTCACACATCCCAGACAGTCAGATACACATACCAGCAGAGGCGGCTGAAATGGTTAAGCAAGCAAAGGCTAACTTTCTAAAAGTAGCATTTGCAAACCCAGGATATTAAAATAAACTTGACTACAAGAAATATCTTATCATCCTGAGTTCAGGCATACTAAACATGACTCGCTACCATGCTCCTTGAGCCTGCGGGGATTATAGGGTGTAATAATCCTCGCAGCTCAGTCTGGCCTAATGGAACAGGTAGCCTTCAATAGTGAAATACGGTCTTCGTTGTAAGTCACTACTAGGACATGCCACGCTCATCAGGCTTGTCCTACCTTGCACCTACAACGCACCCTGCCCGCAGGCCTACCATAGGGGTGACTAATATGTAGTCAAGGGAAGGGTCGGTGCTGGCAAGTGGGGACACCTGCCCAGCTAGCGTGACAGTACGAGACCGCACGCGGGTTCTGCGGTCGCAGTTCCCAGACACATCTTTACGGCTGCTTCGGTGGGTGGCGCAACCAGCGCTGCAGGCCCACCAGCAGTATTGGCATCTACAAGCCCCGGCACTCTCTCGTGCACGTTACTAGGGACTAACAGTAAATCCAATGCACCAATCATGGATACCAATCGTATGTACAATTTACAGTAGGGAGCACTTGCACTGCGGCACGGATCAGCCGTGGCGCAGTGCCCTGAGTATCGGAAAACCAGCAAAACATCGGAGGCACATCAGCAAAAAGTGGAAGGGAGACTAACGCCAAGGTGCCAGGTCTAACAACAACCATAGAAGCTCCGCTTACAGATGCTCCAGGTCCTCCACACACTAGGAGATCTCCCTCAAGTGGACTAACAGGTAAGCTTAGGTCCCCACCCTGGTGTTCCCTAAAGAAACCATCCAGACTCTGAGGCAGGGCTTCGGGCGTCTGGGGACTCTCAGTCTCACACTCACTCCCGCTCCACTGAGACAGGCAGTAAGCCCCTACACCCTCCTCACTATACTGGGACCTAGCTGGGCTACTCTCACCCTCCTCCACCACGCTGGGTTGGAGAAAACCTGACCCACTATTGTTGGAATCACTCACTATCGACGCTAAGGAACCTCTTGCACTTTCCCATCGGTCTGCTTCATCTGCCAGCTCACCTGGTGTAGACACTCCACACCCTAACAGGTGCTGGCGCAACTCTGGACAAACAACACTGAGCAACTGCTCTTTGAAAAACAAATAAAACAATATGTTCCAATCACATTTCGTGGGACCTCGTACCCAATCACACAGTGCTGTACAACAGTCATCCACAAAATCTTCCCAAGACTGGTGAGACGGTTTCCGAAGGTTCCTAAACCTCAACCTATTCTCCTCCTCTGGGGAAACAGGAACCATACTCGGGGAACTGGGAGTGGGACTGTCTACACTGACACTTAAAAAGCTGCCACCACTGGACTCCACCCTCCCTGGGGAATCCAGACAATTACAACTGCACTCAGGGGGTAACCTACTCTCTAGGGCTACCTTCTCCCTGAACAAGGCCCTCTCAGCCTTCCTATCCAGCCACTCCTCTGGGGACAGGGAAAGGGATGGGGCGCTGGTACTGACACTGGACCCAGCAAGGGACTCCCTATCTATGGGGTCCTCACTATCTGCTGACATCCATCCACTGTCATCACCATCCAACTCACATTCTTCATCAGAATCTTCAGGGCTCACCACAGACTCACCACCCTCATGGCGTGCGGCCCGGGCCCTATCTCTCTCACTGTGCTCAAGATCCCACTGATCCTTTTGCCACAGGATCAGGCTGTCCCTAAGCTGGGACTGAGTATCCAACTCACTCACCTCTATGCCTCCCTTTTCACAGAATCTGACCAGCTCTAACCTACTGTATCTAAAAAGACCACAGAGATCAAAAACTGGCTCCATTTTGGCGGACGTTCTCAAGAAAAGTTTGACACAGGGAACCTGGGGGTCTGAGCTAAACAGGAGAATACAATTAACAAAATTCAGCAAAATTCCTATCTCAGAGAACTTGCACTCCTCTGTCCAGTGTAACACACACTCATTCACACACAACCCTCCCCTCGGACTGGTAAGGCAGTTTCTACCACCCCTGATTTTCTCAACCTGACCACAAGCGACACAGGTACCAAACTCTGGGAGCATGGCGGGGAACAAGGTACTGGACAAAATACAAAATGACACCTTTCAGGAGAAGCAATACTGATCTTCACCTAAAAAACAATAATCCCCAAAATGAGGTTATCTAAAAATGTAGAGCTTTGAAGTGTGGCCTGTCACCACTGTGGTACAGCGCAAACACAAATCCTTATCCTCACCGCTTGCCGCCAATGTTAGAAACGGGATCCCCGGCTGGCCAGGGCTCACGCCAAAGTCAGTCAGAGACCACCACTCCTAAGTCAGGGCAAGGGAGTTACACTCCAAGATAACCCCTGCTCACCCTCTAGGTAACGTGGCGCGAGCAGCAAGGCTAAACTTGGAGGCGGTATGAGTTAAGTATTTGCGCACGCACCCTAGCAACAACACCCAAGGCCCACCACAAAGGAAACTCCACACAAGGTTATATAAAAAATAGCCTTTGTATTATAATAAAAACACATTAGATAACACACGCAAACTTTACAATGTGCCAGAGGCACGGGCAGAATTTACAAGGGAATTATGTACAGGACAGGGCCACATGGACCACTGTCAGGGGTAGGCACTTGTTAGAAATAATACTTGTAGGTATACACTTAGCACATAAACATATAATGATTAGCACCAAAATAGTACATGTAGCACACAACCAGTAATCACTGGAGAAGAGTAAATACCTCCTACGCAACCCTAAAACACTGTAGGAAAATCACGCAGGGAACTAGGACCTTATCATCAGGACCTAAGGAAGGAATACCAACACCTAAGCAGGTCACTTTTAGCAAAGGGAAGGAAAACCTAAACAATCACCTAAGCAGGTCAGCAAAGGAGATAAAACATAAAATGGGACGTCAACAATCCTCTAAGCAGGTCACTCTTAGCAAAGGGGATAAACATAAAATGGGACATCAACAATTGCACGTGAGGCATTAAACACATTCAGAGGTGCAGGTTAGAACTTTTGCGCAAGAATCACATACATCAGTAACTTACAATGCGCAGGGTGCATGTAGCACAACACTAGAACTTGTCCCTCAGGCCAACTGGCCTCGCAAGGGGCTGAAATGCCCTGAGTCTCAATGTCAGGGGGTCTGCGCAGGCAGCACAAACCACAAGCCTAAACGTAGCAGTTGCCCACAAAGTGCTGGGCAACTGGTGCAGGGAAAGTTAGGGCAACGTTGGAGCCTCGTGGGCTCAAGAACACAGGTGACTGGAACCTAAGAGCTTCAGCGCTCTAAACAATGGAATGCCCCCAGAGCCTCTCTCAGGGCTCTAAATCAATGTGTGGGCCGGAGCCTCGCTGGGCTCAAAGAACAGCTGGCTCCTCAGAGCCTCGGGGCTCTGCAATACTCATGCCCCTCGAGCCTCTGTGGGCTCGCAAACTCGTGGGGGCGGGGAGCCTTTCGGGGCTCAAAATGCACAGATTGCCCCCAGGAGCCTCGGGGCTCCTAATCACAAATGTGGGCTTCGGTTGAGTCCCTCACGGGGGACTCAGAACACGGGCAAATGCAAAATGCCCAGGAGATCCTCAACCGGCTCTCCACAAAGGACTGCTGCGCACGTTGGAGCGGCCCTCTCCCAACGGGGCCGCTCGACGAACAAAGGACCCTGTCCCCGCACTCACCGGTACCTCGCTGGTGCTGCGGGGGCAGGAACACTGCCGGCTCTCCTCGCGCTGCTCCTCTCTCCTCACGGGGAGCCTCGGGCACGGCTGGCTGCCTCTCTTCCTTGCTGCTCGGCTCCGGGGGCGGGACTTCCGGTTCGCCTCTCCCGGGCCGCACAGCAATTGGCTGGGCACACGAGCACTTCCGGGTCGTCGCAGGCAGCGCGGCGGCCCGGCAGGGGCAACACACACTCCTGGGCTGCGGCAGTGATCTCGGGGCAATGCCGGGTGGGCACCGGCTTCGAAATAAATAAACACAACGGGGCAATGCCGGGTGGGCACCGGCCTTCGAATAAAAGGCAATGCGAGGTGGGTACTGCCTCTGCCGAAAATCGGCAAAACAGAACGGGCAGATGCCGGGTGGGCGCCGGCGACACACAAAGCGCTCCTAAGCGCTGGCAATGAAGGACAGGCGCTCCCAAGCGCCACAGGACAAAAATAAAGAGCTCACAGCGCTAGGAGCCAAATAAAGCGCTCTCAAGAGCTAGGCAAGGGATTCCAGCGCTCCCCAGCGCTGAAGGGCAGAGAGCAGCGCTCTCTCAGCACAAAGTCAAGCACAAAGTCTCTTAGGCAGGCAGGGGGGGCAAGGCAGGGCCAGAGCCAGCTCACTGGGTCTCCAGGCAGGGAGACAATCCAAGTGGCGGTCCTCCTGGCCCCAGCAGCAGCAGCAGCCCCCTCTGGCAAGGATCCACAAGAAGAACCAAGGACAAATTGTATGGGGACACAGCCCCTTCTTATACTGTAAAATCCCTTTGTCTGTAGGTGCAGGGTGGGGGAAAACCAGTCGCAGCTGGTTTTGAAGTACCCTTGATAGCTCAACCACCCATTTCATTCACTGGCAGGGCTAGGGACATCAGTCGCACTACAGGGGGTGGAGCCAGCATTGTGTGGGGGAAGTCCAGGCCCATCAGGGACCAGGTGCACTCCTCCCAAGCCATCAACATGCTAATCTCACTCTCACCACCGGGCAGACCCATCCAGCCTTCCTGGAGCCAGGCTCACCAGCCAGCTCCAGCCAATCACACGGCAGGCATATTTTACATTAATATGCCAAGTCCTAGAAATGGCATTTCTACACATGACACACACATGCCACATACACCATTGCGAAGCATTCATTCTCACGAGCTCGCACATACCAAATTCGAGCATGCACTCCCCACGCATCAGGAACTACTAGGGACACAGACATTCCCCATGCATTCCTATGGGAGAGCAGGCCAGCCTAACTACATGCACGCACTTTACTCTGGGAAACAGGGAAAAAGTGCGCACAGACCAGAAAATCATCCACACAGATCACAGATCTAAAGCAAAAAGATTAGGGGTGAACCTGCCTTAAGGGCCAAGTCCAACAGTCAGTATCTTCCACCACGTAACCCTCTGTGAGGTTCCTGCATACACTACAATGTGTGAGTCTCGGGTCTGTTCTTGAATGTGTTTGCTCTGGGTAGTTTGCTCAGCCCAAATGAACGAGTGAGTTACCTTTGGAAAAAATCTACTGATGGATATAATAGCTCCAGAAGATTCCGTAAGTGACCCCATTACCAAGTACTATATGAAATCCGGAAAACTTTTCCTCAGGAAAGTCTCATAACTAGCCCTATCTATCCCTTTTAACCTGTGACATCTGTTCTATATAAATCACGCCCTGGCACACATAAAATAGTATTCAAAGTCAATCACTTGTAGTCAACAAACAAACATGACATTTGTGTATGATTTTTATTGTTCACTTGTAGTAGCTCCAGCCAACAGGTGTTTCGTCGCTCGGGACAAGAGACCTGCGACTTCCTCAGGGCGGTATGTATACCGGAATAAGTAATGAGCCTTCTGACTGGTTATAATTCCGTCGAAGCCTAATAGCGTCTGGGAAAGTCCAAAGTAGCATAGATATTTCAGCAGTCCTTATTAAATCTGACACACACTTATAAGTGTTGTGTCCTTCGTTCCGGTTAAGAGTGGCGTTGTATGAAATGTTCGCGATACGCTGCGTGTTGCAGCATCTGCAATGACCTCCGATATCGGCACCTCGGGTGTCGGATTTAATAAGGACTGGGGCATTGGGTGATTACTCCCTCCCTGGGCACCATATACCTAAGAAGTGCAATATCAGATACACAGGTTATAGTGAGCGCCACTCCCACCCAGGGCACAATCATCTGGCATCTGTTCTGTCCGACTCTTTCTGCACACACACAAAGGTGGAGGTCATAGACATTGGAGTTTACTGTGATGTGTTTACTGTAGCATTTACTCGAAGAAGCATGTGTAAAATATCTATTTCCTCCATTAATTTATAATCTGACATGATTTTCAACATACATGTGTTAACATTGTTTTCAGAAAACATTATAGAAGATTAAAAAACAATGCACTGACTACTGTACTGACCTTCTTTAGTAGACGCAGCAGAGGCAAAGACAAAAGCCCATTTGGTAGCAGAAGCAGTGCCACGGGGTACAACATTATTCCAGTAAGTACCTAAAAGAACGATCAATCAAAAAGTAAATACAGTAAAATATACTATAACTTAAATGCACTGTGTTCTAATACACAACTAAGAGCTGAGTGAGGAATGTTGAATAGAAGGATGATCACCAAACAGGTGAGAGCGGTTGAGACAAGGCAGCTGGGAGAATGAAGACTCATTGGTTGCTTGTGTACGCTACAGAATCAGCACTAAAAGTGGTCCTAGCGACCCCGAGAGTCCATTTCTTCAAAAGTTGCTGGAATGAAATTGGAAAGAGTTTAGAGGAGATATGAATTGAGCATTGGAATTCAACCCATCATACCTGATCTGTCCCTGTTACCATGATCCTATGTGAAAACACATCCAACTTTAATCTCAAAGTGAGACCTCCTGTGTCAGAGAAAGTGATATGCTCACTTGAGCGATGATGAAAACTGGTGTTGTGGCATCACTCAAGGAGCAGCAAAATAATCTATGCACTTGTGTGTGGGAACCTATGTGAATAGAGGGGAACATGTGACTGGAAGTCATAAAAAACTGCCTTTTTTCAATACAGTGTGGTCATAGGAGGTGCTTGGGTGTTTATATGTTACTTTAAAAGCTGGCACTTGGTTACATGAATAACTGGACTTGTGTACATTGACTGTAATGGTGATGTCTGCTTGACTGGTGGACTCGAAACGATGATCTATGGCAGGTGCCTTCGCTCAGAAGAGCCCGTTGCAAAGTAAAGGTAGAGGAAAGAAAGAGCACATGGAGTCACCAAGGCAGATTTCAGGGACAGCAGAGTTTTGTCACTGCATGGAGTGGGATTTATTGCCCATCAAGCAAGGCCATTAGTGTGAGCCAAGGTGAGTTACTAAGTAACTGAAGCAAGTATGTGAATGTTGCAAGACCTAGCAATTAAGGACAAAGCAGCAAACTGGAAACCAGTGTAGACAATAATGCCTATGTGTGGCATAAAGCTTCTTATAGAGAAGGCAAGGGCACTTCTTTTGTATAGTCGAAAGTATAGGCCTTTGTCAAACACCAAAAATGTGAAATAATCCTGAAAGCTTGTATCTTCAACTCTGTGTCAAGCACATGAGCAAACACATGACCTGCTTGTGACTTAGCTGTTTCCCACAGCTTTTTGAGGTTACCTGTTAGTACCTCAAAGAATGCATCAAATGTAGACTAATACTGGCTCTTAACGCGGTGCACACCTTAAATTAGGTGGTAACTTTAGTGGCAACTGTTGCTTCAAATAAACTAGTGATTTCTTAACTTCAAGTGTCAACCTTTGTTACCAATTACTATGGAATTAAATGTTTAGTTATGAAAGACAATTTATCTCACTGTGAATACAAATAGTAGGAACATATACTATAAACTAGAGGAACTATGTTCTAATAAATAATAAACAACTAAGAGCCGAGTGTGGAATGATGGATACACACACACACACAATAGGCTTCTAAAAGGTAATATTGCGCACAAAGTTTAAGGAACAGGGATCGTGTGCCAAAGAACATTCAAGCTCGAGGTGATCAGTTCACTCAGAGGATAGCTTCTGCATTTCTCCTCTACAATAGGTGGTATCTACAGATTACACTATGCGAAATCTAGGTCTACCCTGGGCCTAAGATGTGAAAGCCGGTAAACAAATGTATTGGGCTGCCCACCCAGTTGCATTATAAAAGAGATCAGCTGGGGTCCTGACAGCCAAGACTAGTCCACTCAAATGTTAAAGAGGCCAGGTTCACAGGCAAGCCAACTAAATATTCAAATGGGATTAATGGAAGCATGATGAATTTGAGGACACATCAATGAATGTACATAAACATCCTTCAATTGATGCTGATAAAAGGAGGGCAGGTGCAAAGCTGCAAAAGAACACCATGGAAACACCCAACAAGTTATATTGATATAGGGTGTTAAATGCACTAAGGAGACTTTTACACATTCAGCACGATTATGCACAATTATGTTGAGAACAGACCGTAAATACAAAGTGGCCCCCAGAACACAGTCCTAATGGGACATGCAGACCCAAACTAAATAACAGTGACAACAGAGAGAAAAGTCCCACCCATTCCTGCGTCACAGGAGGCCTCAAATCAGAAGGCGCACAAAAGACCAGAAGCAGTAGGGTACAAACAGTCTGGAGCATCTGAATCCTTGAGCACCGCTAATTCAACAACACTGTTATGCCCCCATGACAACCATCAGTGTAAGGATATCGGAGATTTATTACAATAATTTATAATGAGCATAGAAGAGAGACTAAAGCTGTTTTAGCAAAGGATTATCTCAAGACTTATATTAAAGCATCTTGCAATGCAGCAGAAAAGGCTAGGAGGCAGCTATCTACGGGAACGTGAGACACAAGCCCAGGTAATTACTTACCATGAATTTAGAAGGCAAGAAGCTAACTGTTAATTGGCTAAATATTAGAAATGAGGCTGTGAAAACAAAATTATTTAAGTCCAATCAGGTAACTTGTAGTAGCCATCTCTTTCTAGGCATCACCAATGTATTAATCAACTCACAGTGAAACAAGGGTTGTACTTTGTGCCCAAGATGTGAATTTCCAAAATTGCTGTTCTTGTAGAATAATGAGTAGCCACGCTCTGTTTAGCTACAAATGAAAGACACTTCCTATGAGTTACACTGCTTCCCACTTTAACCAGCCTCCCAGAGAATTGAAATTTACACCCATATGAACCTATTCCAGAAACTTTTGTGGCGTAGATGTGTGCTCTGGCTTACCTCTGGGAGCTATTGTCCCAGCCGGGTGTCAGCAAAACCTCTGCTTGATATTTTGTGATCACACCAGTGAAACACCAAGATGTAATGCAGGACAACTGTCCTGCTGATCAATTTGTTAGGAAATACCACGAAACAGACCAACATGGCAGAGGAGTGCAACAGACTGTCCTTCAGTGTGTGAGCAAAAGTTGTATACAGCTATGGGATGCACCTATGGGTGGCATTAGACATCATGATTTACATATAAAACAAGTGGAATTTCCTTGGGGTACTTCCTCACTGACGTGGGAGCGCCTTCATCAGAGCACATGCATCTGAATATCTTCTTGAGGACAAAGTGCTTTGACCCATAATGCAGAAGGTTTCAAAATCTAGGTTGTCAAATTGTGATCCAGCATCCACCTTTCAGTGGCTGAGATTAATTTAATTACTACGTCCATCACGTTTTAGGGTGGCTACAGGAAGGGAGCATCAATGGACATAGCATCTTATTTTCAGTATTTAAGCGTTCTATCTCATGAGCATTCTTGTTTCAGTGTTCTCAACTAGTGACATTTTGGAAAGTGTGGTAGATTTGGAGGCCAGTTGTAGGACAGTAGGGTCTGCAATCCTATGGTCACCCCCGATTTTTGCTTTTTGCTTCACTGGTTTACGACTTTCCCTGGCTGTGGGCCTGCTAATCAGACCCACAGCCTAGCTGTTCTCTCTCTAAATTGACAAGCATGTACCTTAGGTGCATTTACCAATTGGTACTGGGCCACCTTATAAGTTCCTGTACAGTGTACTATAGGTACCCAGGGCATAGGAGTACCCAGGGCCTACCAGGGGCTGAAGCATGTATTATGCCACCCCTGGCTGGCCATCTAAACAGACACAACTGGCTGCACGACAGCTGGGGCAAGGTGGTGTAATCACCCTTTGCTTTAGATATAGTATTCCTATATCTAACCCTAAAATGGACACATATATTCCTATCAGTCACTCCTATGGCAGGCCTTATCAATCCTGAAGGCAGAGTGCTTGGAATTATGTGAGATGGTGCTCTGGCATGAGCGGAGCCCGTTTGCAGCTTGCGGAACCAAGTCCTAATAGCTGTTCCATGATAACGCTATACCATATACTCTTAAGTGCATTATGAACCTCGTGGTCAAATGCTAACTTTGGCATAGCATTATCAAAACATGTCGAGTAAGGTGTCATACGAATTGGAATACTAACCCCTCGCCAATTCTGGCGACGGGGGTTAGCATTCCACCCTTCTAGAGGGACACGACATGTATGTAACTGTTGTCCAGATCGACGATCAGACACCGCCAACAGCAGCAGACTACGTGGGACAGCTCGTGCCTCTAGCCTGGTCGTGAAGAACAGCTCCTGGTCCGCACAGCTACAGAGAGAAGCGACTCTTCCTCCACCTGAACGCAGCGACAGCATCTGGTTCCCTCCTGGTTCCAGCACCGTCACTGGCTAGTGACCGAGACTCTGTCCCCTTCCCTTTCAGGACTTCTTCTTTCCAGTTCCATCCTTGGAACCACCGGACTCCTTCATCTGGCTGCCTGCCAGCAACTCCTTGTTTCAGGCATCATCGGGATCAACGCAGCAAACCAGACGCAACTTCAGCCCTATGCACCCGCAGCCTGTGGGTTAGGTGACTAAAGCTTCTAGGTGCTGAAGTCTGTGTACACTATCCTAGTGTCCAGGTCCACTGTTGTTTTCCCTCCATCCAGCCGGGTTCGTCCGGAATCCGTAACTTTCTAAACTGTAAGGTTTGCCAGGCCCCCCTTCTTATGAACTGACAGGATCCCAGCTGGTCTCCATGAAGTAAGAATATCCAGTCCAGAGAGGATGGCATTGGATAAGATGTTTATATATGGGTCCAACACTTACAGCTTCGCCTTGTATAGGTCATTTGGTATTCTGTCTAGTCCCGGAGTACGAGCATGAATGCACAAATTAATAGCAGCCGGAATGAAGGAATTGATCGCAGTCAAAGTCTCATTTAATGATAACGCAAGGATACTCAAATCATCTATAATGCCCTCATCTAGGACTATCACCACCCTCAGAATCAATAATAACGAGCAATCCACGACAGACCCTTCCCCCCATACATTTACAAAGCCCTACTAGAACTCCAGTTTTGAATCCAGTAGTGAAGACAAATTACAATCCCCACCCACCACTCACTCCTTCCTCTCCACAACAAGAGCATAACGTGCCCCTTCGTATTACATCCATAGCCCAAGGAACCTAATGCAGCGCATGTGCCCCTGGACTACCCCGGCAGGCGCCCAGACACAAAGCAAGAGATACCACCTCCGTTTCCCCTCAGGACGGTGCGTCATCTGCCTGAGAGTCCATCCATTCTCCTCTATAGTGAAGTAGTGTGGCTCACTGGTTAGAGGCGGCAGACCCGAGAGCAGAGGACGGCCCGGGACCAGGGTTCGATTCCCGGCACGGCAGGTTTCTGGACCAGGGTCAGCAGACTCGATAATTCTCTCGCCTCGGTGCCCACTCTGATCAGCGATCACACTCGGCAACTCTGGGCATTAGCTTGCCTCATCTTCACTAACGGCCCCACCAGACCGCCGGGGATGCCTGGTCTCACCCTGGAGATACCCATTAAGGGACCATCTCTCAGGGAAGCCAGGAAGGGTTTCGCAGCGGTCGAAGCGCCTTGGGACCCTACGGGTAAGTAGTGCGCTATATAAATGCCTATACATTTACATTTACATTTACATTTACATCTATACCGCCTCCTAGCCGCCCATATTTTCTCCCATTTCTTAGGACAACCTCGACTTTTGTAGATGGCCTATTGAGCCCGTTGGCACCAATCTAGATCTCTCTCCCACTCTTCCACTGTAGGCAAGAGATCACTGCCCCATAACCTCGCGATATTTCTCTTGGTCACCATACTCGCCAAAGCTAACCAAATTTTGTCCCATTTCAGCCAGGTGATGTCACTGGTGACCCCTTAGATATGCCATCTGGCCTCCATCGGAACGTCGCAACTAACCACAAAACAACACACAAAGATACAGTAACAATCATTTGTCAAACGAATACACAAAATATTAAAAGTTGTTTTTATTCACAAACAAATAAATAAAAAAAAGTTTTTCTAAATTTACTAGAGGCCACCCATACTAGATTCTGTTTTATACACTTGCACTGCTCCCTGCGAATATATTGGAAGATTGTAAGTATGGTCTGTATTCTGCTAAAGAACTCTTACCATTGCAGCCGAAGAACTCAGCACAAAAACAAGAATTACTTCTGCTGCTCTATATGATTACAGTAGTATAATGAGTGGGGATATTTCAATCAGACTGGCTATGGAGGATTTTGCCTTAAGGGACTAAAACTGTTAGAGTATGAGCAGTGCCTGTCTGAAAACGGTGTAACCTATGGGTACTAATGGAAAGAAAAGGGAAAGGAAGGGCGAAATTTTTGAAGAAACAAATAATGATCTTAAATCAAAAATTGTTAAACTGATAAAGGCATAATTTCATATGTGGAATGTGCCAAAAATGAGATACTAACTAGGAACATGGTAGAAAGTGTATGGACCAATCCGGCAGTTCCTCTCTTTTGGCATGATAGACTCATTAAGTCTACGATCACTTGTAAATTCCATTTCAGAAATCTATTTAAATGTTTAATATCCATAATAACTGTGCATTAAAAACTGAATATCAACACACCTATTAAGCTTCCCTTGGCAACGTGGAACTCATTTTTGCCTGATGTGATCCAGACACCACTGCTGTTGACACCAAGGAGGCTGGGTGGAGACTGAGGCTGCTGGGACCAGAAGGTCATCCGAAGTTTGTCCGCCACCTTCTCAACAGGAGCCTGAGCCACAGTTGCCACCGTGTGTGTAGCATGCATAATTGTCTGGAACAGACTGTACTGGTCAAACACGACGTAATCTGTAATGCTTACCTGGAAGAAAAATAGTCTATTAACCAATGAGCTATTACAAAGCAAAACAGTCACATCAAAACAAAATCTGGACAGCAAATGAGCTCACATAGAACTCCTCTTATACTACAGCGTGGAGTCAAAGTTCAAATTAAAGTGAATCACATATGGGTGGCATTAGACATCCTGATTTACATATGAAACATGTGGATCCCACAGCCCCTTTTATCAAATTGTAATCATAAACCAATTTCTAGCTCTAAAGAGGTGTCTGCTATTGACCTAAAAATGAGATGTGTTGTGGAGATACAGCACCTCTGTCATGTTATATTTGCTGGCCTGGGCTGTGTGTGATAAACAAGCAGTGGGTCACTCTGCATGAAAGAATCCTTTGAAGAGGTGGCTGCTGCACAGAACGTCCTGGCTGAAAGTTATAGGGCAAAGGTTATTCAAACTGGTCAGATCACATGGCAACTGCAACTGCAGGAATGGCAAATGAGGGTCTTGGTCGGTTTTCCGGGTGAGGTGATGACAGAGGAGAAATGTGGAGAGTGAGCGACCAAGTGAGAGGGCAGTTGTAGAAACTGGAGCTTGGAAATGAAGTGAGAAAAGCTCTGAGAGGTTCTTTAGCAAAACTCCCCCACACCAGATCAGCAGCACCCTATTCAATAAGCCTTGTGACAGAGGAATTGTGCCACATATCTAGGGAAGCAAGTGGATGAGAGGGACACCCTGCAATCACAGCGCCTTAAGTCGGCTACCGGATTCTAGTTGCTTCAGGAAACATCTGGGAGAGAATTTCAGGCCTGGCTACCGACCAGAGCTGGACAAGGCTGAGAAGAGCACGGCCGTGGATGATATTTTGTCTGGATTTATTCCCCTTTGTGAGAGATTGATGACCTCACAAGCCACTTTTACTTATATAGAGCTACGTACGAGCTCTATTCCTTCCTAAACGCACACTCGTCGTGCCTCCTCTACAAGCGCTCTTCTCAGCCTTGTCCTGAAGAAGACCCCAACGCGAGGACACAAGTTACCCTCAACTCCAGGGGTTGAAACGTAGACTACATACAAACCCCAATCACAAGCTCAATGGATAAACAGTGACGAATAACATGTACAATTGAGCTATGTCTATACACAGGAACAGTTGACCTATGTTAGGCTAGAAAGGTTCTACCCCATGTGTAAATGATGTATATATGTCACCATACCTTTTCCCTGTCCTTCCCTCACGGACTCACCATCATCCATCCTACCCCCTTTTTCTTCTTCCCTCACATCAAGAGCAGAGTAAATAACAATTTCACTGCTATCTTTTGGAGCAACTGTGTTGCCATTTAATGCTTTGAAGTTAAATAGCATTTAATGCTTGTCAACCTTGGAATTAAATATGACTAAAGCATTATAAAAATATGAGTGGTGAATGCTTTTGTGCTATTAATTTGTATTAGAATTTGCTACCATGACCACTATTATACTGTACTGCTACCCAGACCCAGGTCTGGTAGTTTTACATGGGTCACCCCATTAAAACTCAACACAATGGCTATGAGGCCAGCATGAAAGTTTGATTTTCTTCCATCCTTTCTTCAGTCCGGCTGGGGAATCAAGCACCTACGATATGTGCCTTGTCAGACTAGAAACTGAATGGGTGGACTCAAGAAAAAGGGTTTACCAAGATATTTGGAATAGGAAATCTAGCATGCCAGATGACCATTTATGTTCAAATCCTACTCTAGGCTCTGGGTTGTTCCAGAAGTAGTGTATGGTTAAGGATGCTTCTCCCATGCAAATGTTTTTAGGCTTTCTGATTTATGCATATCTACCGTGAAAATCCAATGGGCAGCAATTTAAGGCCTCCCCATATCATGGGATGTAGGTGGTGGTTGAGGGGAGCCACTGGCAGGACAATTATTGAAATTTTCTTTATCAGATATCTCGTTAGATTCATCACTTTGCAATAGGCCCTGAGCTAACAAAGGGAGAAACACTTAACACTCATAATGTTACAAGAATTATAGGGGTACTCGAATCATCGCCAGAAAAAATAATAACAGAAGGAATGATAGGGCATATCATGAAAACGGAAAGCGAGGTGGGGTGCATGGATCGAAAGCTTGCAGAACTAGAGAAGAAACTGAGCATGCAGGAAGATAGTTCCAGGTGTTCTCAGCAGTTTGAGGATTGTGCTAGCTTCCTGATACATTTCCCTGACAACAAGGTGGAACTCCATGACACTGAGGTAACAGCTGTAAAGTTAAAAGTCCTGGAACTATCCCAGCCCTCAGTAGTGTGGAGCTATACGAGCTACTGCAGCACTGCCTCATTCTGACATCTCATGGACGAGGAGGAGTCACTGAGCTAACAGCGACAAGACTGTCAACCAGGGGCCTTTAGGGGAAGAATACTAGACTAGGCACAGTGTTAGTGGTACAC
Organism: Lissotriton vulgaris; assembly: GCF_964263255.1. Classification (NCBI taxonomy): domain Eukaryota; kingdom Metazoa; phylum Chordata; class Amphibia; order Caudata; family Salamandridae; genus Lissotriton; species Lissotriton vulgaris. The sequence continues at coordinate 417,187,100 of NC_141697.1, read as the reverse complement.
GGCAATGCTCTACAGATATAGCGTGTAACCCAGGCTTCTCCAACAAGTAGCTTGCGGGTGACCGGTAGCTCTCCAGCTACCCGCCAGTAGCCCTCCTATTTGCAGCCCAGACTACTAAATTAGAAGCTTTTGCATGCTTGCAATAATATATGCATACCAACATTGAAAAGTGTTTATTCAGGACAAAAATAGCTTATGTGTGGGGAAAAGGGTTTCGGTTTTCTAAATATATTGAAAGTTATTTGAGGGATGAATTCTAGGTGTGGGGGAGACTTGTTACTAATAATATTAAATTGGTTCCATTGTTATTACGGCTATGGCTGTGATATATTACCCATGTAAGCACATTTCACATTTACGAAGCATTTTTAAATGAATGCTAGCATCCATGTCTGATGCACTACGGTGATCACTGCTGGCAATCGTGCAAATTGTGACTAATATCGTAATCTAGTCTGATCTGGGTTCAATATTCTAACCTTAATATCATTACTAGCTCGGGGGGCTTTTCTATGAACATAAGTAGTTCTAGTTACTCAAAAGGTTGGAGACCCCTGGTGTAAGCGGAGCAGTGGTGAAGAGGACGAATCTAACAGTGGGGGCCTCCAGAACATACACACTCCTAGACCTGAGGCACAACACACTAGTTACAACAAGAACTTCAAATGATTACAAAAGAAATGTTGCTGCCCTGTGTGACCTCCATGTGGTTTCCAGCCAAATATAGGAGCTGTAAACGAGGAAGGACATGGTGTATCCACCCCCACAGTGTCCAGAGATCCTCCACAATCTAGAGGTCAAGGTTCATGCTGCTCGACTCGAGTGGAGATGCCTGATTGGCTCTTCGATGTTTCCCACTGAGTTGAAACAAAGTAGTACTTAATTCTTGGCATAAGCCGCGCTCTTGTTGCCGAGTTTACTGCATTATTGCTCCACTGAACGTTCAAAGTTCTAATTCTTACACAACATGATGATGTAATTGAAATGACATGGTACAATGTGTCTCTTCCGGCCCTCCCGACCCCTCAATCGGTGTTTGTTTTCTACCAAGAAAGATTACGTTTGAGAATTAGTTGTAAACGTCCCTGCCCCGATGCATAGTGGTATATTTCTGCGCTTAAGGTTCTCTCTACTATTATTTTCTCAATAAAGAGAATTAATCAATCCACCTCATACTCTTAATCAAAGTCTTAACTACTCTAACGTGCTGTAGCTCATGAAGAGAATCGCACCCAAAGCATGGCTAGTCGCTCCCATTCCAAAGCGGCCGCACACCGACACTGGTCGCTTGTGCAAGGCTTTGGCGTCCGGTATACGCGTGAGATGACGGGCAGGAAGTCACTAGGCAGGAGACAGGAAACTTACTTTTTTCTTCCCTCGTGCACTGTGAAGTACATGAGTCCCAGCAACCTGGGCACACCAGACGGTACCGTGGCTTAGTGGGTGTTCCAGGACCCAGCGCTTGAAAGTCCCTGCTCCAAACATCGATCCAAAATATCAACAATAAAGTATGAATAATGAATGTAAGTGTGTAAATGACAAATCTCAGCTGTCCATGCGGACACAGGAACCGAAGTTCGCAAGCGTCTTTATTCATCACTGAAGTTTTATGCATTTACGGCCTCTGTAATGACCCCCGGCCTAAACCAAGATGAGGAGTGCGATATCACAGCATAACAGGCATTTGCAATGCAACAGGTCTTGCATCAGTTAGAGTTAGAGTAATTGCCATTGCAATTACAATCTTGCATAATGTTTTTGTTTGTAGTGCAGTGAATGTATTTGACAGATAAAGATGGTGGCAGGAGGAGTAGGTAGCAGTAGTGGAGTATTTACATATGCATAGCTTTATTGCCATTGGTATAAAATAGTGAAAGTAAAAGCATTGTAATTTTTAACACCAACAGCTCTAACTTTAACAATTGCGAGACCTATTGCATTGCAAATGCTTGTTAGTGAAGGTAGCTAGCAGGACCAGCAAAGCAAGTAAACTGAAATATAACGAGGGGAACTGGAAGTGAGCAGATTCTAGTACTCTTAATGCCACCCTAGCATAACAATTAAGGCTTCGTTTGGTGAAGGCAGAGAACAGGACCGGTATAGTGAGCAGATGCAATATAAAGTGGAGAGGGCAGGCTGGGAGGCAGAATCGAATGAGTTGCGATACCCTTACTGCCATTCAAGTATCATTTTTTATTGGTTTGTTTAAGGAGAATGGAGAGTAGATGCAGACCTTGATATCCGAAGATTATAGTTCGAATTCAATTGCAAGTAGATTTGGCTCTATTTTCTGCTAAATAACCAGCACTGAATAAAAGGTCACATACAAGTATTATGTTATATAAAAAAGCAATGGTGAGCAAGACGACAGGAGAAGGAGCAGAAGAGACGCAACAATCGAGGCATGATGAAAGGACGAGTAACCAGAGATGATTGCCTGCCACCTTGTTTATTAAATAATTGCCTCATTCCGTGACTTCCATCCAGTCTGCAGCCCATTAAATAAACAATGCTGAGGAAGACGACATGGGATGGGGCAGGAGATGCAAGATCGGGGCAAGATGCAAAACTTAAAGAAATATTTATAAATATTTTCTCTCTAACCGGCTGTGAGCGTTGTTTCCTATGGTACTTATATGAGGAGAAACCTCCACGTTCACAGTAGAGCGTGTGAGGAACTGGATGCGGCTTGCAGGATTTTGGATGCACGCAGCATTAGGGGTGGGCGGAAATTGCATAGTCGCGCTACGCAAAGCTCTGCGAAACAGTAAAAAATGTACGTGTGGTGTCAATAAATAACCACGAGAGATAGACTTCATGTAGGTTCTTTAGTTTAATGTAAAGAGAAACGAGCCACCGCACCACTCTCTAGTACAGAGGGTTACCAACTGTCCAGCACAGAACTGGAACCCTACCAGCCCCATGACAACAGAGATGTTCCAGAGGGCGAGGCTAACAAGCACATGTAAATACAACATAATCTCTTTTTTTTTAATAAAAACACATAAAAAACAAGTGAAGAAAATAAAAAAAAACAAAAGGAAAATAAACAAAAAAAAAAAAGAAAATGTTCCACGAAGGAAACATAGAAGGAAAGAACAAAGTTTAACGTAGCTTCCAAGGAAGACGGGTCACACGTGTAGATTTTCTCACAACAAAAGAGTTTAACTCAATAGGAGGAGATACAATTTGAGACCCACACCCAATGGGACTCTTGGTTTGTGGAGCATACAACATGAGACTGTTTGGACAGGACAAGTCGTCACAACTTCCTTTCACCTTGACAATTTTACCAACATTCCACCAATGTCCACCTTTCACCATGACAGCATTACCACACACTTTCTCAACGCAAACAGCTTCACCAAAAGTATCCGAACCTTTCCTGACAGTCCTATAGTTTTTGACAGGCACCAAATCACCAGGTGAAACATCAATTACTTTAGTCGATTTCTTAGAATTATATCTGACAGCCATTTTATCTTGGGCATTCTTGACACGTGTTTCTAACTCAGAGTTGTCATAACGACAAGAAATCTTTTGAGAAACCGTTCTCATCAGCCAACCAGGATAGAGAGTTGAAGTCGGTAACCTTCCCCTGAGGGAAACCAATGGTGCAATTTTAGTGATGGAATGTGGGGTTGTGCGATAAAACCAAATCATTGATCTCACAGCATTTTCCACATCAAAGTTGTTATTCTTTGCCTATTTTATGCACTCCACAACCACACGGTTCATTCTCTCAACTAAACCATTTGTTTGAGGATGTCCCACAAAACTCCTCAAATGCTTCACACTAGACTCCGACAGAAAATCACGCATTTCAAAATTGACAAATTGAACACCATTATCCGAAACTAGGGATTCAGGAAACCCTTCCCTCATGAAAATTTCTCTAAGAAAGAGAATGGCACAGTTAGCAGTGGGGTTAGCACAAAACTTTACCTCAGGCCATTTGCTATGAAATTCCATTAGCACAAAAGCAAAACGAAGGTGATTGGGAAGAAAGTTGAAGGGTCCCACTAGGTCAATACCGACCTTTAACCAAGGTTTAGAGGGAAAAGGAATGGGTTGTAGGGGGAGAACAGCAACCTTAAAACCCTTTTCTGCGCTGGCACACACACAACACTCCTTGACTCTGAGGAAATATAAATTTTATGGTCAAGTTATGTTCCCTAGCGCGTACCCCACCGACTCCATGTACCAGCTTAAAGTGCATGTAACTTCCCTCCTGTGCCAGCTATGAAGACGCAAATACATTTGCGTCCAACGTTAACTTGTCCTCTTTCAGACCCACCCTGAATGGGTTAAATAGTCCGTTCCTAAGTATGCTATGCCAACGTCTTTTTGTAGTGTACTCTACATGTTTTTCCTGCTCTGACAGAGTAGGCCCTGAATTTCTGCCATCGAGCCTCTTTTTCTGGCTTCTGACTATGACAGCGTCAAGCCCAGGCTGCATCTGTACCCGTGAACTCTGACTTACTCCCAGCGCGGCCCCTCGCGCTCAGCTCAGCCTGCTTTCTGCCAAGACTGACTATAACCTTCGAGTTATCTGTCCGCTCCTCGAAAATGCATTCCTGCCTACCAGCTTCAGTAAACATCCTCCCCAGCTGCAGAGCCAAAGGGCCGACCTGTCTCAGTGCAAGTAATTCATAGCCTCTGTTACCATGCTTCCATGGAAGGCCCCGTGCCCCCTACGCTTCTCATGCAGACACTTAGGCGCTTATACACGTATCCACAGTTAGCATAGAATAGCTTCTGCCCTAGAGACTTTTCCGCCCAGATAATATGGTTCCTAAACATCAGATATCAGATATGATAGAAGTACAAGTTGATCTGACATGCCAGACTTCTGTCTCTTTCCGTCAGTGTAAATGTCAAGTCCCCTGCACCCCTCCAAGCACACGTCATGCAGCTGCGCGCGCATCCAAGCTTCCGATTTCTGCTGACATTGCCACATTTCTGCTTGATGCCACCCACCCGCGTCACCTATCAGTGACGTTTTCTAGCATACACCTCCAGTTCACGCCTAGTTCACGCCTCTTGATTACGTACTAGTACCACGTGTATACTGTTATCTTGTCTTCTCTCAGCTGTTACGCCTCCTGCACTATTACTTATGATGTGAATTAAGTATATAAGCTATGTATTGTTAATAAACTGCAGCGCGCTCATCTATCCCTTCTGACACCCCTGTGGTGTTCAGAATCCGATATCTTGGTCACGACCATTCCTTTTTGAGGAATAAAACCCTTAGAAACTCTAACACCACGGACTCTGGTTTTTTCTTTCCGATCTGAGTTATTATTGATTAAGTACTTACCTGCATAGAAATTAAGAGAGTAAATTAATTATTTACGTCATTTTGGCGCCCGAACAGGGACCCCTCCCCCACCTCACGCGCCGGTTGGCGCATTGCAAGCTCTGTCCCCTGCCATCAGTTAGACGGAATCTACGCGTACTGGCAGGATTTCCTGCATCTCCCTCTGGCCCACGGAGGTGACGAAGACTGCGATCAGTGCCCAGACGAGGCGGTGAGGAGTGCGGAGGATCCCGACCAGAGCCTAGCCGAAAGAAGCAAGGTCCGAGGTGTCAAGAGGCCCACCAGGTTTTCCGAAGTTTTCCGAAGTTTTCCGAAGTTCCCCGAAGTCGAGCCGAGTCGAGTCCAGTCCAATCGAGTTTTCCGAGGCCTTCAGTTTCCGTGCTTCCCGGTGAGTACCATTGCTGGGACGTATCTAGACGGGTTTGGGTACACAAGTCCGGTCTGCACTGTTTTTAGGCAGTGTATCTGTACTGTTTAGCAGTATAACTAGTATTCTGAATTTCTGCACTGTTACACCAGTGTATCTGTACTGTTGAGCAGTACATCTAGTATAGGGGGTAGTCATCTATGTCTCAAAAATGTCTTTTCATGTGATTAATGTCGTGGTATGAATGTGACCGTTTAATGTGCATTTTTGTGTTTCTTGTATAAGGTAGCTGTAACCAGTATTAAGTAGTAAGGATCGAGTATTCAGTAATAAGTAAACAAAATGCCGTTTTTCAACAAGTTAAAGCAGATAGGAACTAGGAAAGGGATACTGGAGGAAGAAATTCCTATTCCCCCTAGGGACACTCCAGGTAACTTTATGTATCATAAACATGGCATAGACGCCATATTATATCTAGATTTATGGGCCGATTATACCAAACACCTAGACGAAAGACACAGATGGCCTGTTACCGGAACATGGGATGCCGAGTGCATCATGAAGGTAGAAGAAGCATTATGGAAAAAGAAAGCTAGACAATCACAGAAAGACGCCATAGAATTTTGGCGTAAGGAATCACATAAGCGTGCTGAGAAAGCACTCCGTAGAGAAGACAGACTTAAAGAATCAGAAAAGGCCCAAGAAAACGAATTAGTTATTGAAGGGATCCGAGTAAAAACAGAACAAATAGACCGTGCCCGAAATAATCTTGTAAACGGTATGTATCTTGCGGCCGAGGGCACACCTGAGGCCCTATCAGAAATACCGAAAAACTTACCGCCACCATTAGTTCCAACTAAAGTAATGCATAAGACTACTAAAGACATATTCCTAAATTCTTATCTAGAGGATGTAGCACCAGCTTACACCAATTTGCCTGTTCGTGCCCTGCCTACTGACAGGGACGGGGGTGGCACTACGCCCCCAGATCATGTTCCGCCAGCTCCGCCACTTCCCATACCGAAAACTGACCTACCGAAACCACATCTACCTGATCCTACCAAACGACAAATTCAAGTTCAGGTACAGACTCCACAGGGAGACAATGCCCAAGCATCCGCTTCAGGAGGTGCGACCGCGGGTCTACGGACCCCGCCATTAACACACAGATTCAATCTCAGGGATATGCAGAGTCCTCTCACGTTCAGGTCACCCCGACTTGACGCATTTAAAGAAAACCTTTCCGTTTGCAGATATGATCCAGTACCCGGTAAAAACGATCTAATGATATTGGCATCACTACGGTTAAGATCTGCTACTGATATCTTGCTATGCTATGTAGGAATGAAGGGCCGTCTAGATAGAATATATGAGTTTGTTCAGACAGGGAAAGACCCTGACAGTATCAAGGATGCCATGGAGAAACAGAAAGTTGACATTCAAGCACAAATACTACGATTTTTTATAAATTGCCTAATAAGAGAACGAGACAGGCCCGGAACAGATCAAAGTGAATTAGATGCACTAAACAAGTGGGGTCAAAATATAGCCGAAGGAAAACATGACAAGGGGGCTTGCATAGCCAGTATGTACAAGAAAATCAGAAAAGCAGTAATAACAGCACACCAGAAAGAAAAAGCTTCCTCCGAGGAGGAAGAAGAACCTGAAGAACCAGAACGAGCTACAGATACTATAGCGTATGTAGGTAAGGGAACTTACCTTAGGAAAGGCATCCGTCCAGAAAACAAGAGAGTTTTTCTCTCTGCTTTAACAAACCCGAATTCTTCTGAACACCAGTTCCAGGAGACTGATAAAAGGCTTCGAGACCGAATGGGGTACCATGTACTCAATTCTATGGATGAACAGGAACTAGCCCGGTCAGCCGTGTTATGGGCCGAAAACCCAGACATATATCATGATGATACGTTAGCGCAGACATTCTTGAACCTCTCCCCAGACGAGCAGAAATTAGCAGGTGTATACATGATTCAGCACCTCCTCATCAAGTATAGAAACCAACATTCTGATCCAGGTCCCTTACACGAAACATTAGAAGCACTACTCATGGATAGATGGAGAGGTTTCAGTACCAAGTTAATACAAATAATTCTAGAACAACGACATAAATATAACACTTTCATAAGTTCTGAATATGTTCCCGCTCCGCCCCCAGAAAGGAAAACGTATCACATACAATGCCTGAGTGGCATTGAAAGCCAGAACCCCTTACGAGAAATACACCCAGTTATGGGTGCGGACCATGCCTTGAAACGTGTATATGTGCACACGCCATTGACTAAGTTAGAGCTGTTAGAAATGAAGAAACTAGTTCCGTGCCATGATAAAGACCCTGCAGGTTTTCACAGAGAGCTTAAAGACATGTTACTGATGGGGGATTACACGTATGATGATATTATGAAAATGTTAAAAGTACTGTTGCCCACGGGCATTTACGAGAAATTAAAGGAAAAAGAATGGGAGGTGGGGGACACAAAGATTGCATGGGCAGAAATAGAAGACGAGGAAAGCAAACGAATCCCAGGAGTAGGCCTTGGGGACAAGACTAAAGCATTACCCGGTTTAATAGTACAGGTTTTGCCAAGATTATTGACAACTAGAAAGGAAGATTGGGACGCCATCTCGTCCTGTAAACAGAAACATGATGAAGATACTAGTGACTTCTATTCAAGATTCGAGAAATGTTTCATTATAAATAGTGGCCTACAACCAAGCAGCGAATCATATCCACACCTTTTTGTATCAAAACTAGTCGAGAACTCCCTACCATTAGTTAAAAATAGAGTGTACAAGGTTGAAAGTACTTGGCAGGCAAATACGCCATCCCAGATGTTACAAATGTTACAATATCATCAGAACAGAATTAGAGAAGAACAAGATCAGGAACAGAAACGTATGAAAGACACGAAAATGAAAATGTTAGTAGCTCAGACAGTTCCAGCCGACGGTCAGAGAAAAGGTGGGACCCAGACAAGTCACACTACAGCTCCCGTTAAGGGGACATGTAATTACTGTAAACAGCCAGGTCATTATGTACATGAATGCCCAGTCCTGAAACATAACATAGCAACAGGTAAAACTAAAGAAAGACCGCATCCGCCTAGACAAGATCAGGTTCAGCAACAGACCTCACAAAATGTACAGCCAATGCAGAATACACAGCCTATGCATGCTCCATCTCATACAGCACAGACAGTAGCAGGACCACAGCCCATTGCCGCGACTCAGCAAGTTTCGCAACAGATGTACCAGTATGCCCAATCTGCATATCCAGATTACCCCCGATATACATGAAACAGCCTAGAGAGGGAAGGTGGTTTGCCTCTTATTGAAATTCCTGTAGATCAAGAAGGTCCTTATGTACACAGTCACGTATTGGGAAAAGACAGAAAGTTTTTAATTGACACAGGGGCAAGCCGCACCACTATCAGTCATAATGAAGTCCCAGGGGCACCCCTCTCAGGCTCACAGAACGTTTCCCTTGGTTTTTCAGGACAGCCTATTGTAAATGAAGTATCGGAACCAGTACCATTGGCTGTGGGTCCATTATCACGAGTTACAGATTTATTACTTACGAACTCATGCCCAGAAAATCTGTTAGGAATTAAAACACTGAAGGCTCTAGGAGCTATAATATGCTGTTCCCCGGAGGGAGTTAGACTCTTTCTACGGGATTTCAAGGGTCATTATGTTTTACGAGATTTTGATGTCAGATTGAAAAATGTACCAGATCACCTATGGGCAAAAGGCCCAGCTGACGTAGGTTGTATGCATATCACTCCATACCGTGTTACACTCAAGACAGGAGTTGTTCTACCCAGAATCAGACAATACAAGTTACCACCCGATGCTGTAGTGGCTTTACTGAAAATCATTGAAGAGCTTATTGCCCAAGGAGTGGTCGTAGAGACCGACTCCAATATCTGTAATTCACCTATCATTCCGATTCTTAAACGCACAGACCCCAATGCACCGCCAATATATCGGCTGGTGATTGATCTTCGAGAATTAAACAAATGCATTGTACCACAGTACCCTGTGGTCCCCGATATCTCTTCCCTATTGACTGCTATTGATTCAGAAGCAACGTTCTTTACTGTAATCGATCTCAAGAACGCTTTCTTTAGTGTACCTATTGATCCGGAGAGCCAATATCTCTTCGGATTCAGTTTAAATGGACGAAGTTTCAAATTTTCCCGCGCACCTCAAGGATTCACAGAAAGCCCCAGCATCTATAGTCAAGCACTGAAAAGACAACTAGATTGTATTCAAATGCCAGTTAACACCGCTTTACTGCAATACGTCGATGATCTACTGATCACCGCACGAAGTGAGCCCGAATGTGAACAAGCATCATTGACAGTTTTACATTTCCTGGCAGACAGGGGACACAAGGTGTCTCCTTCGAAGCTACAATTCTGTGTTCAGCAAGTTGTGTACTTGGGTCACTTGCTGTCCAAAGTGGGGAGACAGCTCACTCCCGATCGCATTCAGTTAATTGTAAATATGCCACGACCACAGACACAAAAGGAAGTGCGGGCCTTCATAGGCCTCACCTCGTACTGCAGACAATGGATTCCTCAATATGCATTTCTAGCTAAACCACTCATCCAGTTAACGACGCAGGAGGCAGCAACTTCGACTGTCCTCCCTTGGACTCAGGAACATACACAAGCCTTTGAGGAATTAAAGAAAGCATTATGCCAAGCACCAGTTTTAGCGACACCATGTTACAGCAAACCGTTTACACTTTTTGTTACAGAACGTGATGGTACAGCATTGTCTGTCCTCACTCAAGATCAAGCAGGTTCACATAAGCCTTGCGCTTATTTTTCAAGTACATTGGATTCAGTAGCCCAGGCACTCCCTGCGTGCTTAAAGTCAGTAGCAGCAACAGCGCTAGCAATCAGACAGAGCGATTCAATTGTTTTAGGTCATCAGTTAACAGTACAAGTTCCACACTCTGTAGAGGTTCTTTTAAACAGAACTCAGACTCAACACTTGACCATAGCACGACTGACAGGTTACGAATTGACACTATTCCAGCCACACATAGAAATCAGACGCTGCAGTATCCTGAACCCAGCAACACTGTTACCTACCATTATGACAGATCCAGCCCCGCATGATTGCATAGAGATCATTAATGCAGTAACAAAGCCCCGACGAGACTTAACAGATGTTCCATTGACAAATCCAGACCTGACACTTTATGTGGATGGTTCATGTATGAGAACAAGTACAGGAGAATTAGTGGCCGCGTATGCAGTGACCACTGAAACTGAAGTTAAAGAAACACATCGTATTGATACACTGTCTGCTCAAGCGGCAGAGCTCATCGCTCTGACCCGAGCCTGTATTCTAGCCAAGAACAGAAATGTCAACATATACACTGATTCTCGTTATGCGTTCGGAGTTGTACACGACTTCGGCATGCTATGGCAAGAACGAGGTTTTCTGACCTCTCATGGTGCCAAGATCCAACATGGTCCCCTCATTCAAGCACTGTTAGAAGCAATACATCTGCCTTCAGGAATATCCGTCATGAAGTGTAAAGCACATACTAAAGTCACAGATTCTGTTTCCCAGGGTAACGACCTGGCAGATCAGACAGCAAAACATACAGCACTGACTCACACTCAGACAACTGATACAACAAAGACAACAGAACCGACAAATTGCATGACAGTCAGGGATCCCACACTAGATGTTATCGATATTCAGACACATGCTACTCCAGAAGAAATAAAGAAATGGATTGAACTAGGAGGGATCCAGACAGATCAAGGTTGGATGACGAAGGGAAAGTCTACATGGTTTCTCCCTGACTCTATGGTTCAAGTCATGATTAATACAGCACATAGCCCAGCACACCTAGGAGAGAAAGCGATGTTAGACAGTTTACAAAATCTCTGGAACAATAAACACTTACGAGCAGCAGCGAAACAGAAAGTGCGTACTTGCATGATCTGTTGTCAGTTCAATCCAGGTAAAAGCGTCCCTGTAGAGCAAGGTGGATTTCATCCTCCCGATCACCCTTTTGAAGTCCTCCAGATGGATTATATCCAGATGGACCGTTGTCGAGGATTTAAGTATGTTCTCGTAGTTGTCTGTGCTCTGTCCCGCTGGACCGAAGCATACCCAGTCCCAGATTACACTGCCCCGACCACTGCCAAGCAGCTGGTTCGTGAATTCTTCCCACGATACGGCCTGCCTCGTGTCGTGTACTCAGATAACGGTCAGCCATTCTCATCTGCCTTAATGAAAGAAGTTTCTTTATTACTGGGATACCAGTGGAAGTTCCATTGTGTCCGACACCCCGAAGCCGCAGGCCTTGTAGAGAGGCATAACCAGACACTAAAGATCCGCCTTGCCAAAATATGTCAGGAGAAAGGGGTCGACTGGATAGTCGCCCTGCCAGTGGCACTATTCTACATGAGAATGGTCGCCCATTCGAGATCAGGGCTATCTCCGTACGAGGTGGTCTTTGGCAGACCACCGAATATGTGGGGGACGCCCATTCCGAAAAAGATTACTGATGTTGATTGTAATATGTTGACAGATCACCTTGCCTCCTTGATGTCTGCACTCCAATCATGTCGTTCACAGGTTGCCGCAGCCTTCCCTGACAACACTGATGTAAAGCCACACGACGTCCGTCCTGGCGACATTGTGCTAGTTCGCAACTTCGACAGAAAGAGTCCGCTGGAGCCCCGCTGGAAGTCCCCGAAGACCGTTCTTCTCACCACAAGGACGGCCGTGAAAATCGAAGGAAGAAAGGGGTGGGTTCACACGAGTCATGTGAAGAAATTTTTTGGACTGAAACCTGATCGAGACTCGTCCACCCCCACCAAAGACTGTGTCGAGACAAAAGACTTCACAGAATCTGAACGAGAAAAAACTCCCCAAGAAAATTATCGCATGAAACTCCGATCTAGCAAGTCAGACAGTTTAATTGTTTAAGTCCTCCCCTAGGTGAATCGGTTAAATAGTTTCTGACATGTATCCCCTAGATCGAGATAGAGAGAAAGAGAGAGAAGCCAAGAAACGTACATACTGTAAATCACTTCGTAGTCACTGTATAGTGGCACTATTAATAATGTTTATTCTAAGTATTCTAATTATTGTTGCTAGCATCCTATTACCTATCTATTACCCTATTTTCAAGCGTGAACAATCTGCCTATAATATATCTGCTGAACACACTTTCAGTAAGTTACCTCCACATGAACTTTCCTACAGACTTGCGCTGCGCAACAATACATTCATTAGTATGCTACATCATTCCCATCAAACTAACAATGCTACAGACTGCTGGATATGTGGCCGACTCCCTCCCTTCCAGAATTTCAAGGGAGCTCTGCCCCTCTTTCCGTACCCGTTCACTCACAATGGCTCCTGCGGAGCATGGTTTAAAATAATTAATTCCTTAGATCCTGATATTGCTGTTTTCGATGGGGGCTGGGTTTGGGGAAACCTGAACTTAGTCCTGCTTGACGTCTGTTACCCTGATAAGGAGGGACTCCCCATTAGAATAGGAACAGATCTAGAAAATGAAGTGTATGGATTAGGTAATTACACGATTAGCCTTATGATTCTTACTGTTGAATCCGAAGACACGCCAGTTATACCCACTATGTCAGTATTGCCAGTTACTGGTGAATTATGTATCAGGAAGAAAGGTTCAGTACACTTAGGTCATAGTAAATGCACTACTGTGATCGAATTCAGTGATCATGGTAAATCGTCCTTTAAAGCTATTAGTCATTCTTACTTTGTTTGTGGTCATACCGCATACATACGTCTACCTCCAGATTGGGATGGTACCTGTTACATTGCATTCCTTCTGCCACCTGTTTTCCTAGCTCCCCCTGATTACCATAGAAATACCAATCTAGTAAAGAATAGACCCAGAAGAGATATCCCACTTGTCGACTACACAGAAACGGCATGGGAACAGTACACTGATTTTAATAAAGGATTCTTTTTCTTTTTAGGACCTGTTCAGAATAGTAAATTAATACGTAGATTAACTAGAACGCTTGAAGCAGTAGTGAATGAAACTGCCTCCGCCTTAGGTAACTTAACAGAAGAGCAGTCCGCCATGCGGGTTGTTGTCCTTCAGAACCGTCTTGTTATTGACGTCATCTTGGCAGATAGAGGCGGAGCCTGTAAGGTCATCGGGTCAAGTTGCTGTGTTTTCATACCACAAAATGCACCATCTGTATATCAAGCTATTACACGTCTCCATAAAATTGCAAATCAGATACATCAGGATCCAGGCACCTGGACTTGGTCCGGTTGGTTCTGGACAACGTTAACAGCTTGGGGATGGAAGATCCTATCCTTCCTAGGCATTGGCCTAGTCCTAGTATTCAGTTGCTGCCTGTGCCTGCAGTGTGGGCCAGCGATTTGTGGACTGTGTGCCACCTCTTGTATTGAACATTCCAGTTTTTTCTCGAAACGTAAAAGAAAGAAAGAAGAACAAATGATGTTACAAGAACAAACTGATCGATTCATGAGGATCGATATATCATTAAGGGTCCGTAGGGAACAAGGAGGGAATGAGGAAATATAAATTTTATGGTCAAGTTATGTTCCCTAGCGCGTACCCCACCGACTCCATGTACCAGCTTAAAGTGCATGTAACTTCCCTCCTGTGCCAGCTATGAAGACGCAAATACATTTGCGTCCAACGTTAACTTGTCCTCTTTCAGACCCACCCTGAATGGGTTAAATAGTCCGTTCCTAAGTATGCTATGCCAACGTCTTTTTGTAGTGTACTCTACATGTTTTTCCTGCTCTGACAGAGTAGGCCCTGAATTTCTGCCATCGAGCCTCTTTTTCTGGCTTCTGACTATGACAGCCTCAAGCCCAGGCTGCATCTGTACCCGTGAACTCTGACTTACTCCCAGCGCGGCCCCTCGCGCTCAGCTCAGCCTGCTTTCTGCCAAGACTGACTATAACCTTCGAGTTATCTGTCCGCTCCTCGAAAATGCATTCCTGCCTACCAGCTTCAGTAAACATCCTCCCCAGCTGCAGAGCCAAAGGGCCGACCTGTCTCAGTGCAAGTAATTCATAGCCTCTGTTACCATGCTTCCATGGAAGGCCCCGTGCCCCCTACGCTTCTCATGCAGACACTTAGGCGCTTATACACGTATCCACAGTTAGCATAGAATAGCTTCTGCCCTAGAGACTTTTCCGCCCAGATAATATGGTTCCTAAACATCAGATATCAGATATGATAGAAGTACAAGTTGATCTGACATGCCAGACTTCTGTCTCTTTCCGTCAGTGTAAATGTCAAGTCCCCTGCACCCCTCCAAGCACACGTCATGCAGCTGCGCGCGCATCCAAGCTTCCGATTTCTGCTGACATTGCCACATTTCTGCTTGATGCCACCCACCCGCGTCACCTATCAGTGACGTTTTCTAGCATACACCTCCAGTTCACGCCTAGTTCACGCCTCTTGATTACGTACTAGTACCACGTGTATACTGTTATCTTGTCTTCTCTCAGCTGTTACGCCTCCTGCACTATTACTTATGATGTGAATTAAGTATATAAGCTATGTATTGTTAATAAACTGCAGCGCGCTCATCTATCCCTTCTGACACCCCTGTGGTGTTCAGAATCCGATATCTTGGTCACGACCATTCCTTTTTGAGGAATAAAACCCTTAGAAACTCTAACACCACGGACTCTGGTTTTTTCTTTCCGATCTGAGTTATTATTGATTAAGTACTTACCTGCATAGAAATTAAGAGAGTAAATTAATTATTTACGTCAACTCTTTCATCAACATCGCAATCTATCAACGGCCACCAATAATGTAGTCTCAACCGCCTTTTAGTCACAGTAACTCCAAGGTGACCATCATGTGCACAATCTATTAACTTCACCGTAGCTCCATCTCTCATGACAACACCATCCTCAATAGATAAATCTTCAGAGACCTTCCAAAAGGGTTGAATATTAAAAGGTACACTCTTTTCCTTTGGCCAACCGGCCACAATATACTCTTTGACTTTCAAGAGAGTGGCATCAGCATTCTGAGCATCTATCTATTCATACTCACTGCAACACATATTCTCTGCAGCATCTAAAGCAGCTATAAAACAGTCTTCCCTATCTTCTTCTAAATCCAAACGTTCATTATCTATCAAAGGAAGTCTGGAAAGCATGTCTGCAGTTAGATTCTCTTTGCCGGGAATGTGTTTAGTAACAAAGTCATATTGGAGCAGTTTGGTCGTGAGACGCGCAATGCAGTGGCATACTTGATCCGATCACCACTTAAAATGTAAACTAAAGGCTTGTGGTCAGTTTGTATTACGAACTTTCTGTACCAAATATAGGTCCGAAACTTCTCACAAGACCAATAGCAGGATAAAAGTTCCTTTTCGATCACCAAGTAATTTGCCTCGGGATCCCTCAACACTCTAGAGGCATAACTGATGGTAACATCTTTTCCATCTGACCTTTGGGTTAGAACAGCCCCTAAACCATAATTGCTCGCATCAACCGTGATCGTACAACTGACATTAGGGTCATAAGCCTTCAAGGTCTTAGCATTGACCATCTTTGCCTTAACTAGGTCAAATGTCTGTTGACAAACTTCATCCCACACAAAAGCAACACTTGATCTGAGCATGTTAGAAAGTGCCTTCATCTTGCTGGCATAATCTGGAATGAATAGTGAATAAAATTCACATAAGCCCAAAAATGAGCGTAGCTCATCTTTATTCTTAGGTACAGGACAATCAACTACAGCCTTGATTAAACCAGGTCTGGGAGAAACACCATCCCCAGAGACTAAGTGTCCTAGGAACTCCACTTCCCTCTTCCAAAATTCACACTTGCTCTTCTTCACAACAATACCTTTCTCTTCAAACTTTCTGAGAACTGCCTTGAGAGTGTGATCGTGTTGTTCTAAAAACGTGTTAAAAATCAGTACATTGAGGAGAGGAGCTACGTCAGCAAAAAAGATGGCTGCTTAGGCTCCCGGCTCCGACGACCTCCGTATCCCGCCACAATATCCTGTACATTATCCTGAATTTACTCCGAGCCGCTGTGTGCATGAACTGCTCTGCACCCCGATGGTGAAATCCGGAAACTTTTGTCGGCTGACTTGACGAAGTTCAGTTGAGTTGAAGATTGTGGCCTACTCCAGTGGTGAAGCCGGGGCCTCGAGTATTTTCACAGCCGGACTGCAGTGCAACAACATCGGCTGGGAGACCCCGGCTGGGTCCGGTCAATCGGAGTGGAGGCTTTGTTTAAGCCCGAATTTAGTGGCGATCGTTTCTATTGCTCAGCATCGATGGAGGAGTGATTCTGCTTGCTGTTGGCTGCGGGTGGGGGTCCCCGTCCCGCGGACCCGGTACTGGGCCCGACGGAGTTCGGTGGGTCGGGGTCTCTGGCCTGCGTCTTTAACCGAGTGGACCGTGGCTGCGAATAAAGACTGGTCACCCTCCGCATCTGCACGTTCGAGATCCTGTTTGTTCCCCCCCGAGGTGCCAGCTTCACCCCGGGAGGTGATTGTGATTGGTGTCGGGCGTGAGACTAGGGATCGAACGGTGCTTGAGTCATCGCTGAGGTCAATACTTGCAGAAATTTGGGCGTTTCATTCATATGTGGATGTCTTATTGAGCAAGTGGACACGCGCCTATCTGAGATGCTCCTGGTGGGACCGGACCCAGCCTTACTGTCGGAACAGCAATCTGCAGCCGTTCAAACTGCGGCCATTTTGTCTCTGTGCGAGAACCCCGTGAGGAAGCAAGTATTGAAACCATCGGATGGTGCCCTGGAGGACGGTGTTCCCGAGGTTGTGAGTGTATTGCCGAACCTTCCACCACCATTGCCTTCTGAGGTACTGAAAGGCGTCTCCCTCCCGGACACTTTTGTTCGTGACTTTCCATTCATTTTGAGGTCGTCTTTCCCTTTCTTGGTGACTTTACGACTCCTGGGCAAGGTAAATTGGGTCTTTTTATCTAGGAGGGAGAGTTCTCATGCGTCTGAAGTTTTGGTGGACTCACTGCCTATGAGTCGCCATAGATCGATTCTGGATGACTCCCTTCTCCTTTATTACTCCTTTGTGTGCCTCTGGGTCTCGCTGGGGGGGGGGTTCGTGTGCTGGTTCGGAAGGGCCAAGGATAAGCTCAACCAGGTCGGGACGGGTTGGAGTGGCTTTTACGGGTGTTAGACCTACAACTGTTTGATCTAAGAGGCTGGGGGTGTATCACGGTGCCCCCTAATTTCTCCTATAAGTGTTGTCATACTTTGGTCTTTTAGTGATAGGGGGTGTCTGTTTCTGGCGGGGGGACTAAAGGGGCTGGGAGCCCAAACGGATAAGCCCTCCTCCACTCTTTTTCCTACTTTTAGGGTTTTAGTTATTAGGGGCGACAGGCACACTGCTAGTGGGGTTAGGCTGTAGCCATTTGCAGGGGTGCAGGGTGGGGGGCTGGAAAGGGGTTTTTTATTTTGCCTTTTTTATTTTCTATGGCCTTTTTTCTCCCTCTCTTTCTCTTCCTTAAAGGATCAGTATAGCTGACGATTAATTCGGATTTTTATCGTGTACTTATATTTAGTGCTTATGCTTTTATGATATCCTGATTCCCGGGTGGGCAGGCCCTGAGAACTGGCGCTCAACATTGAATGTATATTGTATTGTTGTCTGCACTGATCCATATGTTTTAGCGCCAATGTTCCAATATAGCGGTTATTATGTGCATATCCTGTCTCTTGTCCTGTCCCCCATATTCTTCTGTTTGATTGTATGGCACCTGATCCTTCCTTAAAAATATAAAATGGAACCTCTGTCTCATCCTGGACTCAGTAGTGCATTCTACAACAAGTTTTATCCTGAATAGCTGCCGGACCCCAGGTTTGTCTGCTGATGAGCTGTGTCTTACTTTGATATAGACGGTCTCAATTTGTTTAGCGGCCGGCCCCTGCGGTTGTAGGCCCATGCTTGTATTTTTACTGAATGCAACAATAAAGGTTTAAAAAAAAAAAACAGTACATTGTCTTGAAAAATAACTACACCTTTGACATCCTTAAGCACACTCTGCATAACCCTTTGGCATACCGAGGCTGCCAAAGCCAGCCCAAACGGCATCCTACAAAATTGAAAGGTACCAAACGGAGAATTGAAAGCGGTGTAGTGCCTAGACTCTAGATCCAACACAATTTGGTGGTACGCCGAGGCTAAAACGATTTTTGAAAACCACTGCACATCTCTCAACTCCTCCAATAGATCTCCTATTTTAGGAAGTGGTTGAGCATCCACCTAAATCTCCTTATTGAGACTCCTGAGATTAATGCATAGACGAATCTCTCCATTCCTCTTCCGCGCAACCACCAAGGGACTAAGCCACAAACTAGACTCAATAGGCTCAATTATACCAATTTCCTCCAATCTCTCTAATTCCGCTTTAAGATCAGCTCTTAAACTAAAAGGAGCAGACCTGACCTTGTGTTTCACAGGTACCGCATTGCTCTTCACCTTAATCCTATGTTTGAAACCAGCAATTTCCCCTAGCGAATCAGAGAAGACACCTGGAAACTCTTTCTCGAGACACAGCGGATTAGGCATATCTTGCACAACAAGCACCTGTTCCTTGGCACCAGGCCTCAACACCATGCCAAACAGACCTTGGTGGTACCAACCAAGAATGTTTAGGCCTCGTACGGCTACATAAATTTACCATGTATCTTTCTTCCCTTAAATTCTAAAACATCCTCAATGTAGCCTTCCAAATCAATCTTGCGACCCTCATAAGAGACAGGCGCCCTATCAGGAGGAAACAATTTCCTATCTTCCCAAGACTGTTTGAACACATCCAAAGTGATCATTGTTATCCTAGCTGCAGAATCCACAAGGAGTTTTCAACAGACATCACCAACCAAAATATCCACATAGGGATCCACACATTCAGAAGGATCACCCGACACAACCCCCTCATCCGTAATAGTGACTATCATGTCCTTGAAGTCTTGGACAAGATCGCTTTCAGACACATGTTCATCATCCACTACACAACTAACCTTCTCAGGTCTACTCACATTAGCTTGGCAGACTTTAGCCAAGTGACCAAACTTGCCACACTTATATCATTTAGCATTCTTGCCAGGACAAAAACGTTCGTCCTTAGTGTGTGGAGAATAGCCACACCTGTAGCATAAATTTTTCTTAAAGAAACCCTTCTCATTGACCTTTTCTCTCCTCTAATTACTAGTCTTAAGACACAGAAGAAACAACAGCATTTACACTTTCTTTGTGAACACTCAACGTACTTAATTCTTTTATAGAGGTTTGGGTGAGTTCAAGACTCTTAGCGACTTTTATAATTTCTTCTAACGAGGGATTGCCCATAGTGAGCAGCTTCTGCTGTATGTGTTTATCACTGCAATGAGCAATAAATTGATCTCTCACTAGCTGATCACGAAATTCACCAAACTGGCACTCAGCACACAACTTACGTAAAGCACTTAAATACGAATCAACATCCTCACTTTGAAGTTGTGCTCTCTTAAAAAATTTGTGCGTCAGCACAACTAAACTTGGCTGTACATCAAACTTAATAACAAGTTTCTTTACAGTTTCTTGATATTCATCAAGCATTTCACCTTCCCCAAGAACCAAGTCCGGTAAGTGCTTGTACACTTCCCTCCCTTCAAACCCCAAACAGTTCAGAAGTAAATATTTTTTTCTTTCTGCCCTATATCTTGAAGCGCCAATGGCACCAATGTATGTCTCGAATGCGTCGAACCACTGTCGCCATTGAATTTGTGGGATTCCAGGGCTTTCTAAGAAAGGAGGTGGTTGATTAACAGATTGCATTGTAGAAGTCTAGACCCATACAATACGTTAAACGTGTTCAGAAAAAGAAAATTACAGTACACAGAGTAGCAGATAGCCCAATACACTAATGTTCCAAATGTACACCAGTAGATCAAATTCTTCCAGAAACCGACAAATAGAAACAGAGCACAGTCACTAGAAAGGACATCCAGCTTGTCAAAGAGTATATTATCTCTTACTTCTCAAACAGTGTTGCATTAAGTACTCACACTGGAAAATCGCTGAGTCCTTTTCCGTTTCCTGAGACGATACGCGACCTCTGGACGTCAAGCGCATACCCACAGCGTCATGACAAACAGGGTGACAGGCAACGCGCTGCAATTTGGATGACACGCAGTGCGTCCGCTGAATCCCCCAGCACGTTCTAATGCGTCATCATTTGTAGCAGTCACTCGGCGAGGAAGGACCTTGTAGTTTAACGGACACTGTGTGCTCACAAGAGCTGCTCTGATCCACACATCTGGAAAAAGAGGTAAAACAGCTCCCTCATGTAGATTTGCTCACGCCAGCATATCCTTTTACTTCTCAAACCCACCCCTCGTCCTCCTCACCTTCAATTCTGCTGACCACTGAATCTGCCCTGGGGAAAACCCTTTCCTTGCCGTTCTCAACTGCCGCTGGAGAAGGTAAGAGGGATAGAATTCTTTGATTTATTCCGCAATAGTTAGTTAGGCTGAAAACAACGCACCACTTAGAAATACGCAAATCTTTTAAGGGAACTGCGCAGGAAGAAATCTGTAGCAATGGCTCGAGACACAAGGGGTCCTCGTCGCCAAAAATAACGTGGTGTCCATAAATAACCACGAGAGATAGACTTCATGTAGGTTCTTTAGTTTAATGTAAAGAGAAACGAGCCACCACACCACTCTCTAGTACAGAGGGTTACCAACTGTCCAGCACAGAACTGGAACCCTACCAGCCCCATGACAACAGCGATGTTCCAGAGGGCGAGGCTAACAAGCACATGTAAATACAACAGTACGCAAGCACGCAGAAATTCTGCGAACATGCGGAATTGCTTGTTCTGGCCGTTTGCGATGCTTTTTTCCTGTTCGCGAATGCTGTTTGCGTGCTCGGGGGGAAATATCTCACAAACACGCATTTTGAAAGAGCGAACAACCCAAAAATTCCGCAAAGCAGCGAATTGCGGAATTTTGGGCAATTCCGCGTTCTCCGCGGTACGCGAAATAACCCAAATCCACGAGCAGAACAGAATTTACTGCCCAGGCCTACGCAGCATGACAATGCGACTGGGACATTATGAATAACTTTTAAAGTCTAAATAACCACAAAAAAGCCCATTGCCGCCCCCTCTCCCCCCCCAAAAAAAGAACAGCACATGCAGGGTATGATAGTATAAAGAAACAATCCTACCTGGTCCCAGTCCTGGCTCCTTGCGAAGTGTGCATGGTTTTCTGATGGCAGCACAGCATGACGGGAACTGTGGCTTCACTTTGAGAGTGAAAGCCGCTTTAGATGCCACCGAAGGAAGGGTCATAATCAGTGGCTAAGGGGCGTAGGCCTTTGCTCTTATTTCAGTAACCGTTAGTATTACCAGATACGATTGGCTGCCATGTTTAATTAATAAACGCCTAATGTAAGTTCGTCCTGCCTGCAGACAGTTATGTAAATCACATAGATTACGAGGTCTCAGAGAATGGCAAAGTGGTAAAGTGCTAACAACAGCAAGGTAGATTATATCCATCTCTGTCAAAAGTTTAACCAGAGATGATTGCCCGCAATGTTCTTTAGTAATTAATTGCCTCAAGCACATTCCGTCCTGACTGCAGCCTATTAAATAAAGATTCCTGGGAAATTATATGGTGAGTAGCTCGTAAGGCGGCTTAGTACACTAGTTACGGTGCTAGGGCACTTAGAGCTTCTTTTGACGGCAGACTCAGTGTTGCTCGCTGATGTGTTGTAGAAATAGAACAAGAATGGACACCAAGGCTTAGTAAAGCGAAAGCACTGCATAACAGGACGCAGTGCCGCAGCTCGCTAAAGTAGATGTGGCCTGACAAACGAATGCCTCGCATAACAATAATGGACGCTGCGGCTTAAAAAGCGAAAGCGCCGCTGTGTACTGTAAGAGTACAGAAGTACATAAGTGAAAGCGGCATGAGAGCTGCATCGGAGGACGCTGCACCGCAGTTCGCTAAAGTAGATGCGACATGACAAACGAATGCCTCGCATAACAAAAATAAACGATGCAGCTTAAAAAGCTAAAGCGCCACCGACACATATACATCCAACCGTGTGAGACCGCCAGTACAAAATCCAGACCGTATGGGCGAGGCAGGAAGGAGACAGGGAGGGAACCAAAATGCCTAACACCAAATGAAAAGCAAGCGTTTTATATAAAGTATGACGCACGCCAATGGAAAGCGTAGGCGGAGCTTCCATCCCACTTCCGAAGGAAACCGGACAGAAAATCGACGACAATAGATCTTGCAAGCGAGCAGCGCATGCGCTGCAACGCTAGGCAAGATCTGAAAAGGTGTCTGAACAACCATATTAACATTTCCTTACAAATAATCTTCATCTGACAACTTACCCTTGAAGATTACAAGAAATATAATAGAACCTAAAATGTAACAGGCAAAACCATAGCTAACACTAGTTAGGCAAAGGGCAATAGGCTCCAAACCCCACTTTGAACAACCACCTATACACAACCACTTACACATAGCGCATTCACACAGTTTATATTGAGAGCTGTGAAGACCTTCCTCCTACGAAATACTCCCGCAGAGGCCACGCACACCCTCAAACCACATCACCAACACCATTACGCGCTCCTCCTCAGCATACTTATTACAAATACCAGAGACAAAGAAGATTAGGCAAGGAGGCAGATCTTTTGCATACCAGTTAGTGATAAAATGTAATTTACTTCCCCAAAATCGAAGAAGTGAAACTGATTTTGGCTATTTTTGAGTAACTAGGCGCAGTCTTACGTAGTATCTCTGTAAACTCTGCACCAAGATCCCTCTGGACAATCACACGCCTAATCAAAAACAAATACTAACCAATCATGGAATCCTTAAACCTTCCCCACTGAGAATCTCCTCTGGGAAAAGCTTGTATTTTTCAGGAAAAAGTGTCCCAGCCATCCATCGCCTTAGTGGTCTAGCTCTCTCTCTCCCTCCCTCACAGATCACTTACATTTCATTCCTGATCTTCGATCCCCACTCACATTCTACTGGTTTGCATATGGCAAAATGTTATGTTATGTTATGTTATGTTATGTTATGTGGTTTTTATTAGGCGCGCAAATGCTCCAGCTAAGGAGCGTCTTGGCGCCAGACAAGGCAGCTACACAACACAACTAAATAAAACAGCACAGAACACACAAACTAAGGAAATAAAAATGTTTTTAAGGCGCGACGAAAAGAGAGCACATCGCTCATGGCGCGAATTGCCGGGGGCAAGGAGTTCCACAGAGCAGCGGCCCGCACTCGGAATGAGCGACCACCGGCCCTGCTTCGCTTAAAGCGCGGGACCACAGCCAAATCGAGATCTGACGATCTTAAGGGTCGTGCCGGAATGTAATTGGCCATGAGTGTCGTGAGGATCATTGCAGGGGACCCCTTCAAGATCTTATGGGCGACGCAGAGGACCTTAAACTGAATCCGCTGCGCCACAGGGAGCCAGTGCAATGCTCGAATGGTGCTGGAGGTGGGACAGAATCTAGGAAGACCCACCACCGCTCTCGCAGCAGCATTCTGGATCCGCTGCAGGCGCCCTATCTCAGCTACATTCAGTCCGGCCAACAAAGAGCTAGCATAATCCAATCTAGATAAAACCTATCAAGGAAATCACACATTCCCCCTGAACAAGATCAACAAAACGTTCGCCCTTAAGGAAACATTCTAAAATGTGACATTAAAGCACAGGAAGATGGTCTAACACCATAAATCACATGGTCACCTTAAAGATACAATTACAACTAATTGAAAATAACATGTAACGGTTGCGCTCAAACAAAAATAACTGTGCAGAAATCAAAAGAAGCATAATAGAGACATGTATATACATTACATAATCATCAAAACATTTAGGGGTTTTACTCCCTCTGTTACGTCTCCACAGACCTCCTTGTACATGGCCCCTTTCATTTTGTCCAATCCTCTTATTAGCTTCCCCAGCATTCTTTTCCTGTCACACTTACTCATCACAGTACTAACCCTACTTGAACATAACTCTATTTAGATTCCACACTCATTAGTAATCTGTCTTTACTGCATTTTTTGTACACTTCAGTCACTCTAATGGGTTCTGAAACCTTGAATTCCTATTTAGTGGTTGTAGGACTCTTAATCCGAACCAATTCACCAACTCTCATCACCATTCTTTTAATAGCTTTTTTAACATTATTCCAGGCCTTCCTTTAGCTATTTTTCCCTTCTTCCATTCCAGGTCTGTTCCATTCACGATCATACACTTCTCATTCAGCCACGATGTTGAAACAAGGGAATTAGTCTTCTTTCCTCTAACCAGTTCAAATTGTGTTTTTGTAGTGACAGAATGTGGATTTAACCTATATACCTTGACCCTTCTATCTACTTCCTCTTTTCAACATTTCCCATTCTCCTTGGATAACTGAATGGTCTCCTCACCACCCTATTAAAGCATTCCATAATACCGTTAGCCTTGGGATGGTACAAAGCACATTTTATTTGTTTTATTTCATCCTTCAGAAACGACTCCATCTCTCTTGAAACCAATTGTACACCATTATCCGTCAAAATGGTGGTAGGTAAACCTTCCCTCCTGAACAGCCTTCTTAAGCACTCCGTTCTACTCATTAAAAACCTTTCTGGCACATTGAATACATATCCAAGATCACATCAACTTATACTTGCCTTCTTTCATTGTCAACAGGCCCTAAAATATTCAAAGTAGTGCCACTCGAAGAAGTCCACAGTAACTCTCTGATGACCATGGGTTGAACATGGGGTTTTAAGACGTTAACACTAGCAGAACACCGCCTACAGTCTTTCATAGCTCTTGCCACACAAAGATCCATTCACGGCCACCAATACGATCATCTCAATCTTTCCTTAGTCTTTGACATGACCTGGTGCCCATCATGCTAAATTAATCAACCGTTCCCCGAGGGATGTGGGTGGAACCAACCTGGATCCTCTGTTTAACAGACCCAATTATTCAGCTAATTCATCCTTTAGAAACCAACATTTTCTGCATCCCTCACTACCATCACGCCGCTTCCACCCTTTATTGACACAAGCTAAGACCTCTTGTAGAGCATTACCCTCCTTTACCCCATTTCTGAACTCAGACTCTGAAATTATGCTGCCTTCAATCTCACACATTTAGCTATCCTACTCTTCTTGTTCTAATGCCATCTTCTTCCTGAACGTGCATCCTAGGACTAGGATGGCTTGTCACATTGCACGGAGCCTGGACGAGGAAACATTGCGTAAGTGAGGGGCAAAGCTCAGCGTTTGAGAGGCATAACAAAGGCTGCTGCAAGCCCCTGACGCTACCCGCTCGCTTTAGAAAAAACTTGATGTTTGAACACGCTTGGACTGTAGAATGAACAAGACAGTCCCACAAGGGAGCTATTTAACCCTTGTGCCTCATTGAAACCCACAGGTATCAATGGTCGTTATCTCGCCTTCAAAGTAATATTTACAATGCACTATGCCTTTACTGTTTAAAAGAGTGGAAACTTTCTCAAAACTCACGCACAAAGTTATGTTGGTGGGAGGAAAAACACTGAACAGGCTTAAAATAAACTCTTTCCACTGGGCTTCCACAAGTGCAGTCGGACTTCACACTGACGATAGCCATCAGGCATGGACAAAAGAGGCTAGAAGTGCACTGGGGCACCCAACACCAGAAGCTAGGTGATTTGGAGCCCTTAAACCCAATGACCCTTAAAATCCAATTGGAGGCAAGGGCTCACCTTAATGTGATGTTGAGACACTACTCCACCTGTGAGGTCGCATTGTCGCTCGTCAGCAGTGTAATATACTCTAAAATGATGACAGTGACCAGATGGGAATGATAAAGGCGACCAGATGGGTGCACTGAAGAAGCTTTTATTTTACAGGAGAAAATATCCCAGACATTCAAATGCCTCATTGCTCTAGACCTCTCTCCTCCTCGCAGCTCCTTTCCATTCCAGTCTAGAACTTCACCCCCACCCACATTCCACTGGTTGGCATATGTCAAACCCATTCAAAGATAGCACAAGACGTCTGTCGACAAAAGCACAGAGAGATTTGCAAATCAAATATATCAATATTAACAATTTGACACAAACCTGGGACTCAAAACTCATTAACCGTTGAGACGAGTGAGATTCTGTTTTACTGTTATGGAACCATCTGAAATCAAACAGTGTTGAGACTCGCTTCTAAGGTAATACTGGTCCCCAATGGGCAGGAAGCAGAGCAGGAAGTCAGAAGTTCAACAGAGCAATATACAGTGGCTCTCAAGCAAACCACTGTTTGGCCTAAACCCAATTGCTGTATTTGACTAGTCTTGCATTATATGTCTGCTTCTACCCATACAAATGAATGCAATGACAATACTATAGAATAAGGAATTGACCACAACTAATAACTTTACAATGGTAACTTCTTGAAGCAGTCCAGTTCCTCAAAACAATGAGATGTGAAAAACACACAGTTTCTAAACAGAGGAAAAGGTCTTGAAATGAGGACAAAAGATACTATAACAATAAACAACCACCGGCAACCACATGTACATCAGTGTCTAAATACAATAAGGGCTACCGTTACTCTAGTTTTTACAAAGATTCAAAATAGTAAAAGTACTGTAGTAACTAAATGTTTTTTCTATTACCCATTGGAATGGTATTATTTTTATGAAGCTCAGAAGAAAGAAAGGAAGTTAGCCTTTTTAGAAACCATACTCTTGACCTTCAAGACACAGAGCAGTCAGCAGTAACCACAACACTCAACTCTATCATTGGGATAGCTGGAGACAGAGGCCTATTAGTTTCTAAATGCTTCTTCAATATATGGGCGCCAGTAACATTATATCTATTTAATAAGTGGGTACTACAGTTAGTTGATATCTTCTGGCAGACGAAAATGGGCATCTGCACTAAATATCAAACAAACATGAACTCCAGGACTTGAAGAATAAACTCTGTAGCTTTTAGAACTATGGTGCTCTGTGTAGCCTAAGTGTATGTGTACTGTTAAAGAGAATTTTTTTCTCTCCTGAAATAGAGCTGTATTTGATAAATGAAAAGGGCCCAGAAGTGTGATTATACAAGAGGCAAGTAAAGTAGCAAATTATCACTTTCACTGTTGACTGTTATAAGCAGGACTTGAACTTCACGTGTACATCAACACCTATCTCCTATCATTTATCAAGTGTGAAGTTTAGCCAACTGTAAAACGACTTATCAGCAGAAGAGGATTATTTAACAAGTGCCTGATTTGCGGTCCAGTGCAGCACTCAAATATGAAGCTAGACTAATACAACCATGCACAAACACTATTACTGTACAGGCAGTACAACATTATCAAAAAATAAGGGAAAGTGCCTACTTGCCACCAATGGTCATCATCTCCCTGTGGTTTCTTAGACGTGACACCAGTTCTAAACCAGAGATTGCCTTCATTATCCAGGGTCCAGACTGTCTGCTGATCCCCTAGAGTTATGCACACTGGCTGTAAACCCTGTCTTTCGCTGTTGATGAAAAGAAAGAAAACCAATTATAAATCTTTATCAACGTAAGTCAACACGCAAGCATTTACTTCAACACATCTTTGATTTCTTCCAAAGAAACAGTCGGCACTTGAGTGGTTACCCTGTAATTAGTAATTTTTTATGGAGCAAGTAATGGAAAACACTGCCTGTTGACACGTTTCACCCTCACAGACTTGGTCAAAATATGGTGCTGTCCTTCTCCGGTGTCATTTTATAGTGTGTTACTTACATCTCCCTACTCGTTTACACATATGAACACGTGACTGTATAAACATCATTTATATTTTACAATTTAGTGAAGCATTATTCTTTAGTTTTATGTGTTTCCATTTATTGTTTCGGTCTTTATTTTACTCCTCAAAGTTCATTCTGTGTATGTTTTAATACAGCAAATCTCTTTAAATGTCAATTCTCTCACAAGCTCTTCAGCCTTTAATTCTCTGCCCTGTTGTGTGCTATTAATCAGAACATGCAGTTCATTGTATATATTCAATTATGTGACTTCCCTCTCATTTTTGAACGTTTCACAGTCGTTCTAGTCCTACCTTTTCTTTGGATAATATATTTAGACTAACTGGATGTTTGTCTGATTGGAATGCTTTGTTGCATAATTGAGCAAATCAATTAATCCAACACTACTTATAGAGCATGGCTAATCGGCCCTGGGGGTATTCAGGTGCTGAGGTATCGCAGGTCTTAGTCGAAGAGCAAAGTCTTGAATCCCTTTCTGAAGTATGTGAGTGAGAGTGATGGCCGCAGGTGGAGGGGGATGTCGGCCCGGAACCTGGCGGCGAGGTAGGAGAAGGAACGACATCCGCTGTGGCTTTGGCGAATGCAGGGCACGTGTGACAGTGTGAGGTAGGCGGAGCTCAGTTGTCTGGTGGAAGCTCAGGTGGTGGTTAAGGTATGCTGGACCCCTGTTGTGGAGGACTTTGTAGGTGTGGGTCAGCATCTTGAACTGGCATCTCTTCTGGACGGGGGAGCCAGTGGAGGTTTCAAGGCAGGGGGTGATACGGATCTGTTTGGGGAGGTTGAGGGCGAGTCTGGCTGCTGTATTCGGTATGGTCTGGAGTCTCTTGAGGGATTGGGTGCTGATTCCAGCATAGAGTACATTTCCGTAGTTCAGCCAGCTGGTGATGAGGGTTTGCGTGACCGTTTTACTTGTGCTGATTGGGATCCACCTGAAGTACTTTCGGAGCATGTGGAAGATGTGGAAGCAGGCAGATGAGACAAAAATTGTTATTAAATGTACAGGCAATTCTTCATCATGATTTCAAACTTTTGGGTGTGTTATCTTTAATGCAATGATAGACTGAGATTCTGTTTGACAGCTTTCTCTCCCTATTGCTGCCAAATGGAATCAAAGTCGCATAAATGAGACCTATGGAGAATGAATTGCTGCCACATATATCTCTAAATATAATCTTTTCCACTACATACGGAATGAGTGAGAGCGGCGTAAAAGCATAGGCAAACATCCCTGACAAGTTCATCCATAGTGCATTGCCAATGGATTGGGGGTACGGGAATCTGGTGGTAAAGTTTTGGAATTTCACTTTTTCTGAAGTGGCAAACAGGTCCATGGTCGGTGTTCCCCACTGTTGAAAGCACTTGTGAAGGACTTTGGGATGGAGTTTTCACTTGTGGACTTGTTGGTGTATCCTCCTAGGCAGGTCTGCAAAGTTGTTCTCCACTCCTAGCAAATACTCCACCAACAGGTGAACTTTGTTGCGGATCTTCTGAGCCATTGTAGAGAGCTGGGTGAAGTAGGTTTCCCCCCATTTCTGGATGTAGCACACAGCAGTCAGTCATATTGTCCATCTTTAATATAACCGTCTTGCCCAAAATTAGCTAGAAGAAAGCTCTGAAGGCTAGTACAATGGCTAGCATTGGCAGGTAGCCTATGTGACTCCCCTGGTACTGAGCCTTTCAGGTGCCTTAGACAAAGTGTGGTCCAGGCCGGACAGTGACAGGACCCAAGCCTTCCCCAGTTTCCCCTTAGACAATTACCTGGCAGAGGGGAGCATCTCACCCCGCGACAGATGTGTCTATCATGATGGACACCTGCGGAAGGGTGCCTAGAAAGGCTCTCATGAACAACAGGTGGTTGTTCTTCCACTAAAGCAGAGAAAATGATGAGCCCTGGTTGTCACTACATCCTTGAATGCCTTTAAGCTTGTGCCCATTGCTTCGACTAGCACTCCTGGAGAGGGTGCATATGTAATCTGGTGCCTGGCACAATCATTATGCATGAACCCCCGATCCCGAACAGTTTAATTAATGTTTGTGCATTGATGGGACAGTGTGCGTGTTGGCAAAAGAAGCAGCAGCTGTTGGTATGCCATCACCTACAGTTCCTTGGGGTATTCTTCCTCTGCTACCTTTTTTAACACAGAACCCAGGAAGGGCTTGATTGCCTTCAGTTTAAAGTGCAACTTTTTCTCATTAATGGTGAAACCTAGGCTGTGAAGTAGGAACCCTGCTGACTGAGTGTGTTCTAGGATTTAACGTTTGCTACTACTCTTTATGATCGTACAAGTACACAAAAAAGACATGTATGCCATTTTTTGCTCTGATGCGCTCCTGCTGATGATGGTAGTAAAGAACAACAGGAGTATAACCCATAGACCGGATTGAGATCTGGGTATTTATACGTTTTTCAATAAACAATGTCTCAACCGGATTCAATGAAAAAAGGCAGATACACAGGTATGTACACAACATTACAAGGTAGCAAATAAATGAGAGACTCCCATTTTTTTTCCCAAAAGTGCTCATGGCATCATATATTAAAAAATTTCACAGTTCATACAGGACAGTTAGAACAGCACTGTGGGCATGAAATGCGACGACAACCCAAGGGAGCTTTGTGCATGTAGTGCTCGTGAAAAAGACTGACGGCGCGAGTGACAAGTGGAAACACAGCGTGGCACGCAAGATGACAAAATGAAGAAAATTATATACTAAAACAATGGTTCCTCTTCAATGATTGGAAGACATGTAACTGTTTGTGAACCAAAGTTGAGGGTGCGTCGTGAGTTGCGCTGTATAATCGGTCGACGGCGTTTCGATCCTCTCAAGTTAGGATCATCATCAGGACCGGGTTGCCATTTTTAAAGGTGCTGTTTAAGAGAGGAAAAGGCAGAGTGATGGCCAGGGAGGGGCAAGGAGGAGGTGTGGCTAGGCGGACGGAGCGAAGGCCATTCCGGAAAAGGGCGGTGAAGCAGTGATGCTAAGGCATAGCGGCAAGCAGGTGGGGGCGCTGGAGGGGGCTAGGCTAGTGTCCTGGTGGGTCTACTGGAGGGGATGGATGGGAAGAAGAATAAGAAGTGAGGGAAAATTCTGTGGTACAGCAGGAAGGAGTGTCAGCGAAGGAGGCAAGAAGGGAAGGCAAGCGGGGAGGAGGCAGTGAATGAGCAAGCAGGAACTATAGCAGTGAGTGACAGTGTCAACAGGGGGAAGAGGTGCCAGGTCAGATGAGCAGGAGAGTAAGTGAAGTACCTAGGTTGGACGGTGGGTGGGGTGCCACGGGGGTGGATGGTGATGACAAGGGTGCCAAAAGTAAGTGAGAACGGGGCACACTGTGGCGGCCAGGGATAGAAGAAGAGGAGCTGACGAGAAGTTGAGGAGGCAGCAGAGGAGGCTAGCTGGGACTGTGGTGGTTGCCAGTGTGCCAGAGGCCTGAGGGTTACCAGGGCAAGAAGTTGCGAAGCCGCTGGTTGCATGTGTGGGCCAATCGTGCTGGTGGTGGGCATGAGGGGGGGTTGTGGGGAAGTAGAGACCAAAGGGTAAGGGAGCGGCACAGCGTACTTACATGTTAGGGATGGAGGGAGGAAGACAATGTGGCGCAGAAACGGAGATCAGGTGCTGTACAAGGAGGCGGCTGTAGATGGGATTCGGCAGCCCTGTGGAGGAGGGAGGGGAGGGGAGGGTTAGGGAGGGCTAGCGTTGGGGTGTGGAGGAGTGAAAAACGCGCTGGGGAGGACTCGCGTGGTGGAATACGGAGTGAGCGTAGGAGGAGCACTGGCGCAGGGTCGGATCACCGATCCACTGTGAGGCACACCTGCTGATGATAGGCACACTGTAAACACCCCTGGTGCCGTAGTGACTCCAAAAGGTAACACCCTGAACTGGTTGTGTTTGTCCACTTACCATAAATCGAGGTACAGGTGATGTGCAGGGTGGATCAGGATGTGAAATTACGTGCCTTTCAGCTCCAGAGCTGACAAAGTCACCTTGGTGGAGCAACAGGATCATGCCTTGCATGGTGGCCATGTGAAAATGTTAGGAAAGATTGAACCTGTTCAAAGGTCGGACATCGAGGTTCAGCTTGGCAGAGCCGTACTTTTTGGGCATCAGGAAGTATGGGGAATACACTCCCTTCCTCGGTTATTGGGCAGGTCCTGATTTGATAATGTCATTTGCAAGGAGTGCTTGGTCCTCTTCGTCTAGGAGGTGGGATGTTGCAAGGGATGTGTGGAATGTGAGGCAGTACCCTACTCACACCATGGAGAAGAGCCACTGGTCTGATGTGATAGCCTTCAACTGAGGGAAGAAGTACCTCAGTCTTTTACCCAACAAATGTCAAATGATAGGGCTGGGGAGTCACTCCATTCTAGAGGAGAAGCCTCTGGAGGAGCCACCTCGAACATTTTCACTCTACAGGCCCACACTAGAAACTCTTGGTTTGCTGGAGGCCCTAAAAGTGCTGTTGGTATGGGGGTCTCTGGCTTGAGCCTGCGATTTTCGCATCCCTCCTGTTTTGCTGCCTACATAAGGCAGATCTGGGAACAGGTTGCAGGGCACCCACGGACTTGAGAATGTCAATCTCCTTTTGATTTTCTCAAAAATCTGGTCCACCTGGGGGCCAAAGAGTCTCTTGGCATCAAAAGGGACATTCAATAGGTACTGCTGGACCTACGGTCTAAACCCGGGCACCCTGAGCCAGGCACACATACGGAAGAGGATGCTGATGTTCAAGCCTCTCTCTGCAGTGTTTGCCCCATCCATGGTGCATCTAATGTTGGGGTTAATGATGGCCTTATCTTCAGCAATTAGCTTCTGCCCGCATTTGTGGTGAACGTCTGGAAAGTGCTTCACCAGCTCCTCCATCTCCTTCCAGTGGTAGTAATTGTTTAACTAGAGGGAAGGATCACTGAGTTTGCAATCCGCTAATGGGTGGTTGTGGCTGCCCCACGGGCCACCCACTTCTTTGCTGCATCAATCCACTTGGGTTCTTTATCAAGAGGCGGGCATCCCTGTTGCCTACGTGGACGCCCTCTTCCAGGCAGTGTGCTCTAAAAGCAACTCTGGGGTGATTTAGGTACAAATATAAGCAAGGTCATCGGGGACTGGCCTGTGCTTTTTTTCCACTTTAGGTGTGACCATTCTAGCCTTCACTGGCTTCTTGAAGCTGACCGTAGCCAACCTGAGCACTCCCTTAAGCATTAGAAGGTAATGCACTGTGCGGTCTGTCTTGGACAAGGTCTCAACTAAAACGTCGACCTCGACCTACACTGTATGCGGCTTTGCCTGATGGTGTGAACAGCCTGAAAGCAGTAATTTTGTCAGACAGTGATGGTTTGGCAAGGCAGGGTTCGAGGTAGGGATCATCTTGGTGGCTCGACTACAAAGTCCCCTCAGGGATCATCTCCTTCGCAGGGCCTAAAGGGCTCGTCTTAGCAGTCCTGAGTGTAATAGGGACAGTCGGGATCTGAATCAGTGTCCTTCGGATCAGGGGGAAGGCAGCATAGGGGAAGTAGTGGTGATGGTGGAGGTGTTGCGGGCAAGGGTGGAAATAGTGTGGGCTAATGGTTGAGGCCCAAACTCTGTTGGGAGTGGGTGGCATCAGGGGGTCAAGCCCTAGTTCTTCCTCAAAGCTTAGCTAGCATTTCGTCGAGATGCGCATGACTCCTAGAGCCGGAGATTTGTTAAGAATCCTGCCCGTGTCTGGGTTTCTTTTGTTTTGTATCCAAGACCTCAAACAGCTTCTCAAAGATTAACCCCTCTGTGGTGTCTCACTTCAGCGTTGAGGGGAGCCTTGTCCAAGCCTGATGGTGGAAGAAAACAATCTGAGGTGCAACAAGTCCACTGCTGCATTGTGGACTATGGGTGGAGTAACAACAAGTCTTGTGACTCAGACTTCTTCAAAGAAAAACAAAAACATCTTGACCCAACACTAGGTGCCTAGAGTATGCAGAGCATGTAGATCTACAGCAACATATTCTATGAACATACACACGCATACATTATATATATATATATATATATATATATATATATATATACTCATACATTATATGTACATACATATATATATATATATATATATATATATATATATATATGTACATATATATGTATATATATAAAATATATATATATTCTGAGAAAAAACAAAAGGTTAAAGTAACGTTATAGTTAGAAGGGATTAAGATGTTTTTGTTTTTAAAAAAGTAGGAATTTATAAAAAAACACAAAGGTTAAAGTAACATTATAGTTATATATCTGTGGTTGTTTATCAATGTAAACTAGCCTATCTGTGAAGTATATGATATACGGTTAATGTTGCACATAATCCATGGTTGCTACACCCAAGGGAGTTTTATCTGTGATGGTATTAATGATACTTCCTATTATTCCCAGCTTTTTTGTACTTACTTTCAGGCCTAAGATGCTATACTTGTTAATAGAGCAAAGTGTGCATAAGAAGCTTGGATGAAGTCATCAGTGATATCATCAATTAGATCATTTGAAATGTCATCAGTGATGTTATAACTGATGTCACAAAACATGTCATGAGTGATGTAATAGACGAGGTCAAAAGCAGCGCATGGCAGGGGCCTTCTGCTAACTATAACTGGTGAATTTCTGGGTTTTTTTCTTTTTATCTCAAAACGCTAATGTTTTCACTGACCTATTCACCTACATTTTTTAAGTGAAATTCAAAAGTTTTTAAAAAAACGGATATTTTTATCACACCTAACTATAACATTAACGTTTGCTATTTTCAGTGAATTTTTAGGTTTTTCTTTTTTATATAAAGCAATATTTTATTACCCTACATAAAGTCAGACCCCCACCACCATCCTACAGCCAAAGGCCGTGTGCAGGAGGGGGTTGGTCACTGGGCATAGCCTGCAGCCAAATCCCCAGCGGGCTGCCAACCCAATACTGTGCATCGCTCTTGTCATGCGCAGCATAAGGTTTGTCTTTGGGCCACAGGGACCCAATCCGGAGTAAAATATGAGAAAAAAGGTGAAAGGTGCAGCGCATCCCTTATCCATAACCCTCATTAGGCCCTCGGTACGCCATGCCCCATCGCAATAAATATCTGGCTGGATGAGCAAGCATTGCCTTAAGCTTAATTCAGATAAAACCGTGATAGTGATTTTTGGTAACCTTCAACCTAAATGGGATGACTTATGGTGGCCTATTGAAATGGGCGGACTACCAAAACCGTTATCAAAGGTCAAAAACCTAGGGGTACTGATTGCTAATCAGCTATCGTACTCACATCAAACTAATGCTATTGTTTCTGCGGCCTTTCATTTGATCATGAAACTGAAGAAGGTTCTTACATACATTCCTACCAAGTCTAGGAGGACAGTTGTGACTACCCTTGTGCTATCAAAACGAGACTGCTGCGATGGACTGAATATGCAGAAACAATATCTAAAAAAGCTGCAGATGGTACAAAATGCAGCCGCAACTCCTATTGAAGCGGCTTGAATACGAGTCAGTTACTAAGGAAATTCGGAAACTGGCTTCCTGTAACAAGTATGCTTAGCGTATAAAGCCTTGAATAACATGGGTCCCGCATTCTTATAAATGCATTTTTCATTGGTATCATCCTGGTAGATAGCTACGCTCTACTGACGCTAGGCTCATGATGGCTCCAAGGATTCACACCTCCTGTTGGGGGAGGGGGGAGGGGGGCTGGGGGTTGAACCTTTGGTTAAGGTACAGCCAAACTATGGAATCCGCTCCCAATACATATGAGGTCAGCAAGTTTGCTATCCTCCTTTAGAAAGATTCTTAAAACCTTGCTGTTTCAAAAACAAAATCTTGATCCCCTAGGCATTCTTTTAGTCTCAGCGCCAAGACATCTCCGGGTATTCACTCACTCAATAAGTTAACATAACATAGAACATCTTAAAGGGAAGGAAGGCTGCATGGCCCCCCTCCCTGAGCCTCTTTAGGTCCAAGGAACCCCATCCCCCTGTGCAGTTTTTTTTAATTTAATAGGGGAGGAGGGCCATGTGTCCCTCAACTCCGAGCCTATTATGGTTCTGGAGATCCCATCCTGTATATATTTATTAAAAGGGGAGGGGCCCTCTCCTCTAGTCATTATAGGCCCAGGGAAGCCCACCCCTCTGGCCTAAACTTACAAAAATGTGGAGAGGGCAGTGCCCCCCCCCTTCCTGAGTCTCTTTAGGCCCTGGGGACCCTATCCCCCAGGGTCACTACTTGTCTTAAAGGGGAGGGGGCCAAGCAGCCCTACTCTCTATGCCATTTTCGGCTCCCTGTGACCTCATACCCGGTTGGCGCATTATTGCAAGGTAGGTGGCCTTGTGCCCACCCAGGGCAACCCCCATTCACAACGCTGGTGGGTGAAGAGGGAGCCCCAGGGCCCTCAAAGCCCCAGTCGGTTCCCTGCATGCTGCGGGAGCCAGCACCATTCCTGCCTACAGGGAGCAGCTATTTATACTGCTCCCACCAGGCGGGAACAATCTGTTCATCTGTTTCCCAGCCGCACCACAGCGAGCAGGGAAGCATACCAAAAGTCTGCTTGCAGATGGCAGGAGCATTTTTTAAGCTCTTACCCGCTGGGAGCAGACTCTGTGTTTGTCTCAGCATGGCAGGAGATTCAAAAATGTTCCCACCAAAGGGGAGCTAAAACAGGTTTCGCTGCCCGCGCAGGACAAAAATCACTGTATCCCAGGGGTGGGCATCTCAGGACATAGCTAGTGTGGCGGTCCCGGGCGTAGGGACAGGGGCCACCTTCCCCTTTTGATAATACATCGGCCCAGGTGGGCTCCCCGGGGTCTGTGATGACTCGGAGCAGGGGCCCATGTGACCCCCTCCCCTTTTTTTGGATGATTTTGACCCTGGGGTGGGCTCCACTGGGCCTGTGATGGCTCGGGGAGGTGGACCACCCATCCCCACATCTTATTTTTATTATTTTGGCCCAGTGAGGTGTATTCTCCAGGCACTGTGAGGGCTCAAGGAGAGGGGCAGTGTGGCCTCCACCCCTTATTTGGATGATTTCGGCCTTAGGTGTGTGTACACCAGGGCCTATTAGTGCTGAATGTGGGGCCAGTCACAATTATTATGGAGTCCAGCGTGATTGAAGCAAAATGTGCAGATTTCGTTTCGTTTTTGGCCCCAGGCGGGTCCCTCTGGGTCACCCTCATGGGGGGGGGGGGGGGCAAGGTATCCCTACCTTGCCTCCTGACGTTTCTTTTATTTTTATTTAACCCTTCAGGACAAGGGACTGAGTCCCCAAGTCCTGTAATGGCTGACAGCAACATTTTTCTCCAGCCACTCAGACCAATCAAAGAAAATTCAGCTAATGCTGAACACAGCAATTAACATGTGAAAGCATGTTGCCTACTACATGTGAATGGCACCAGTTGCTCTCTGAGCTACAGAGGCTTTCGGAGAAGTTTTTGATCCAGGACCAGGCTTGGTGGAATATGAAGCATTTATTAGCCTTGCATGTGCCTCTTTGCGCAGCCATCTTACCATGAAAACCTCCCGTTGTCCTTCCATTTGCTGCAACAAAAGATCATCTATTGAATCAACTATTAGCGATCTGGAATGTATTTTCCCGAAGTTCTTGCAGTGCATTGCAACACACAGTGTAATATTTTCATTTATCCTTCCTGCCTTTTTTGGGGCCTGGTCTAGACCTATTGAAGAACCGTTCCTTACAGTACACACAGTGAGTGAGCTTTGGGTCCACCAATTTTAAACACTGGTATTATTTAACCATCCTCTTCCAGCCATTGGTTTGAGACTTTGCCAATCACATCTTGGCTCAGTATTCACCTCTCACCTAGTGCCACTGGCTGCTTGAATGTGTCCTTCTGCTCCTCCCTGTCTTTGCATTGAGGTACGTGTGGGACTACTTTGCAACTATAGCCCTCGCTGTCCACTCCTCAAACTCCCTCCCATACATCTTCCTCTAATGTGCCACCTCTGCATGCGTTAACACATTTTACCCAAACCTGGTGGCATTGACAATGCATTTCTTAATTTGTGAAACCCTGCCTTTGCTTCATTATGTTTTAGGTTTTACTGAACTTTGGAGCTGACTTGTGCAAGGTAAGTTGTGTTTGGCATCTCTCTAAAATAAACTTGAGGCTCTTCACAGCAGTTGAGGCGAGCCAACAGGGGTACTTACTGATGTGCATTAACCTGCCCCTTGGTTCAGACTTCTAGAGCAGTGATTTGTTAACCGTTCTAATGAGAATGCCACCCAGAGAACAAAACAATGGAAACAGTGACAGTGTTTTAATTAAATGGACACCAGCTCTCAGGGAAATGGACTGCACTCACTGTCTCATTCCACAAAGACCACCAAATAGGCCAACAGATGACGATTTTTAATTACATGCAATCTAAAAGTTAACAGACTCCTGTCCCCCTCTGTCGATGACATTTACAAGTTTCTAACAAGGCAAATACCGAGCAGTAGCGGCATTCCCCACCCCCAGCGCCTTGAGACCCTCATGGGTAAGTAGTGCGCTTTATAAATGCTATGATTGATTGATTGACTTAATGAAAGACATCTTAACCTCACTGGAGATGCTTGGTCTCATCTCAACTCTACTATAATGGATGTCTCCATTCACTATTTATGAAATCATAGAGGGGAAGTGCCA
Source organism: Lissotriton vulgaris (assembly GCF_964263255.1). NCBI lineage: Eukaryota > Metazoa > Chordata > Amphibia > Caudata > Salamandridae > Lissotriton > Lissotriton vulgaris. The sequence continues at coordinate 417,147,927 of NC_141697.1, read as the reverse complement.
CGAAACACGTTTTTGTGCACTGATCACAGAATCATCCAGTCATTTTATGTTTTCCAATGTCACTTCTGTCACTTTTCTCCAATCTTAACAACTGTAAATTAACAACCTTCTTTCTCACTATTTGCCATGTCCTGATGCGTAATAGAGGCACTATTACCGGTAATTCACGTGAAGTAATCATGCCAACACGTTCGGGAGGAAGGAATATGGCTCCATGCCTCAGTTGCTCATTCATCTACTTTTTGTTGCATGCTGGGATTTATAGTCCTGTTTAACCTATTATACAAGTCCCACAATTCAAAGGAAAATCCCGGACTGACTGAGTTTCTCACGCATGGAAAAGGGAAACTTGAGAGCTCTGCTAGTTGTTACAGTTGGGAAGGGTGACACATGAACGATGGATGGTTTTGGGATTGTGACACATTCTATGGTTTAAACCAAGTATTTGTAAAGCAATTGGTCTTGCATTTGTGAAAGTTAGAGTTCTTGGTGTTGAAAATGAATTTTGTTTTACTTTAGATTTTTTGTTTGCAGTGGAGTGATGATATGTGTATAGCGATATTGCAGAACCACAAAATGGGAAATAGGTTATAAAGGAGGGGAGACAAGTAAAATGCTGGCTGAAAAATAAAGTAACAACATCCTGGAAATAACAAACACTCATAGAGAATACAAGATTAGGTAAATTAAGCATATGAAATGTAAGCAGGAACATCATGGTTATCTTAATGCATTTACACTCATTATTCATAAATCAATGAGTGCTTTTGCTTGAAAAGTTAAGAACCTGACTGCAGGGCAGGAAGGGACCAGTTTCAATGTTCATTGCTTATATCCTTACCAAACGTAAGCAGTATGGTTTAAAAAGACCACATCCCTGAACACATAGCCGCAGTACACATTTTCTACACTAAAACAAGGAGAACAGCTGATAAGAATCACACTAAAATAAATGTTTTCCACTTTAGGCATCAACCAGGGATTGCAGTACCTCCACGAATGGTGCACTTCTCCACCCAGGGAAAACAATGTTGTTCAAAAAAGACGAGAAAACCAAAGTAGCGCTTCACTGGCAAACTCAGTAAAGTGGCACTAATGTGTGTGGTTGTGAATAAAACCAATCTGGCCACTTTGCAAACACTCAGTTTTGCTTTATTTAGTTATTTTTTCTTACATTTTTCATATTTTGAACCTTTTTTCACTCTTCATCCCGAGGCTGCACTCTGGAATAGAATATCAGAAAAAGACGACATTTGCAGCCAAAGTGTTACTTTCTTTTTTTGGATCCATTTCTCAGGGGAACAACGGAAGGGAGAGAGGTAAGAGCAGAGCGAGACAGAGACAGAAAGAGAGGGATTAAGAGGAACCCTATGAGGTACTAGAGGCAGAAACATTCTCCATGCTGCTGCACTTGAGTAAGATTTTCCGAAGCCTGCGCTCATTCACATTTCTACAAGTTCTTTATCTGTCAGTCAGTGTTACTGCCCCACCCGTGGAGTCGTGTCTGAGAGCGCCACGTGGGGCCACGGCGCCAACATATTGCTCATCACGTGACAAAACCAGCAATCCGCTCTGCAGCAGGCAGACAAGTATTTATGTAGTGTGTTCTGCAATGTTTAATATGCAGTGGAACAGCCTTTAAGAAAGAACTGCTCTGTCTGTAGATGACAATGAGGTGGAATGACTACAAATGTAAAAAGCAAGAAAGTATCTGAGCAAAGTAGACTTACAAAACAAGCATGTGTCACTCAGCTCTGCAGTGCCAACACTTAGAAAACTGCGATAAACAAGCTGTAGAGCTTTATAATACAGGAGATTCTGTAATTGCTGTATAAACAGTAGTCACTGCACCAAGTCGCTGACTATAAAGAAAATACATCAGAACTCTACTATTATAAGTTATTACAGTTGCGTTCTGATGCCACAATGCCTGTTCCAAGAGCCAGCAGCTGAGGTGAAAGTCACAGAGCATAATTATAGCAGCTGTTTAAAGCAACAAACGGAACATTGCTTTTCTTTCTAATGCTTTATTTTAATAGCTTACAAGACAAGCAGAGAGACTGTTTATTTTTTTGCACTCCTTAGATAGAGAAAGGCTACAATCTTTCTGCATGTTTCTACACGTTTTGAGCTACTGCAGCTTTTCTTTTAAACTGGGTTATATTGAACCGTTTCTAATATCTGTTTGCAACAAAATACCTAACAGTTTTTGATGTGTTTCATTTTGGCACTAGAGGTATTATTTTTTATCCTTCATGTTTGCAAAGATGCTTGCTCTTTCATATGAAAGAGCTAGGCACCAAGGTTTCAAGTCGTTTGTGAGAAAGGTGATGGCGGTGACCATGTATGGGATAAAGTACTCCCTAGCATACATGATAAGGATAATGCAAGTCACCTCGGGGTTCCGTAACCTTATATAGGAACTTAGCATATGGTTGTGGAACTACCCGGTGACATGCAATATCCTTACTATGTTCGTCCTGGGGTACTTTACCCCCTACATTTCAAACAGATATATATATATATATATATATATATATATATATATATATATATATATATATATATATATATATATATATATATATATATATATATATATAAAACAATCTCTGCTTTCTCTCGCCTGGAGCCCAGTCCTGGATACCGTCGGCGCAGAAGAAGAGAGGAGACCCAAATGCAGGTGAGCAGTGTTTTTATTTAGTAAGGAAAACGGCACACCTCAGCATAACGTTTCGGCCTTCACAGAGGCCTTGGTCACATGACGCATCCAAGGGAGGAGGCAACATTTAAAGTGCAAATGCTATTCAAAGTGTAAAGCCATTGGAGGAATATGGTCACATGTAAAGTGCTCTCAATGATAGACACAGACAACATTTTAGCGTTTTGCTACTACTTACATTACGGGATAATCCCTTATGTAGTTTGTAATAAACATTTTCGCAATGTGCAAGATATCAATAAAGTGCAAATGCTAAGTGTTATCAACATTATACATAAGACAGCTCTCATCTCGGGAAAATCCCTTGAAATGTTTGGAGCGTGCATATATATATTTATTTAACATTTAGGGTTGCTGTGGGTAGTGGTATAGGGTGGATAAGGTCATTTTAGGGTTTAGGGGTGGGCAGGGTATAGGGTGGTAGGGTTATTTTTTTAGATTAAGGGCTGGGTAGGGTTTAGGGGTGGTAAGGGTTTGTTAGGTTATAGGGGTGGGTACAGGTATAGGGTGAAAAGGGTATTTTTTAGGGTTACAGCTCGGCAAGGACAGCACTGTGCTAGTCCTATGCTTAAAGACTTTGCTGTATAAATTGCAAAAGACTTTGTCATATTCTATCTCGGCTTGGATAGCACTGTGCTTAATCCTATGCTTAAAAACTTTGATAGAAAAACAGACATTTGAGGTGAGCAGATCTAGAGTGTCGATGGTGTTGAGAGTGCTCTAACAGGGGCTGCTTTCCACCTAAACTTGAGAGCTACCCAGAGTTCTCTCCTCCTTTTTCGCATAATTTATGCGTCACTCTATGCCTGAAAGGGTTTTGTTTTGACTTAATACTGGGTGCTCCCTTGTGTCTGGACAAAGCTATACCTCTCTGAAGAGCTCTTATTAGAGCGAAACACTGTGTCAGGGGTTGCTTTTATTCATTTCAGGTTGGCTTGAGTTGGTATTTCACTAATTCAAAGCTGTAATATTGTGCCTGGAGTGATAAATGGCTTTTGTAATTTTACAGCTCGGCAAGGACAGCACTGTGCTAGTCCTATGCTTAACGACTTTGCTGTATAAATTGCAAAAGACGTTGCCATGTTCTATCTCGGCTTGGATAGCACTGTGCTAATCCTATGCTTAAAAACTTTGATAGAAAAACAGACATTTGAGGTGAGCAGATCTAGAGTGTCGCTGGTGTTGAGAGTGCTCTAACAGGGGCTGCTTTCCACCTAAACTTGAGAGCTACCCAGACTTCTGTCCTTCTTATATATATATATATATATATATATATATATATATATATATATATATATATATATATATATATATATATATATATATATATATATATATATATATATATATATATATATATATATATATATATATATATATATTTAGCATTTAGGGTTGGTGTGGGTAGTGGTATAGGGTGGAAAAGGTCATTTTAGGGTTTAGGGGTGGGCAGGGTATAGGGTGGTAGGGTTATTTTTTTAGATTAAGGGCTGGGTAGGGTTTAGGGGTGGTAAGGGTTTGTTAGGTTATAGGGGTGGGTACAGGTAGACGGTGAAAAGGGTATTCTTTAGGGTTTGGGGTGGGTAAGGGCGTAGGGGGATGAAGGTATTTTTAGGCTTTAGGGGTAGATAAGGGTGTATATATAGGGTGGTAAGGGTATTTTTAGGGTTTAGGGGTGGGTAGGAATTTAGGGTGGTAAGGGTATTTTTAGGGGTAGTGGTGGATGGGGTAGCGGGGGATAGGGAAATAGGGTGGTAAGGATGTTTTAGGCGTTTATTGGTGGATAGAGGCATAGAATAATAAGGGTATTGTTAGGGTTTAGGGGTGGGTAGAAACATACAGTGGTAAGTGTATTTTCAGGGGTATGGGGCAGGTAGGAGTATAGGGTGGTAAAGATAATTTAAAAAAAGGGGTGGTTCCCCTCCGCTAAAGAAAAGAAACTACATGTATAATTCATTTTTAAAAGTTTGTATGGGGGGGGGGTGTCATCCCTACCAAAAAGAAGAAAATGAATTTAAAATTCCACACACATTACCTTAACTATATTTCATTGCGTGGTAAAGTCATGTGTGGTAAAGGCATATGCGTGGTAAAGGAATGCGTGGTAAAGACATACATTCCATCACATTTTTATCACAGAATGAATAAAGGTAAAAACTCTTTAGTTATATAAGCACGTTATGTAGAGCTGCTGCACCACTGGGTATTACATTTCCACAGACACAAGATATAGCGACGAAACAACATAATAGCATGGTAAACAGAATTACAACAGTCTTAAGAACAACTACTTTGTAGCAGAACATATTTTGTACATCAATTATAAATTTACGGGACCATTAGTTAAAGAAAAGCACAAAACTAACATTAACATAACCATAACATGTGTATTTGTAAAGTGCATGTTCAAGCATCTTGGCGCTGAATAACAGGTTTTATGTAACTCATTTCAATGCGAGTCATTTTATCGACCTCAGAAGTATGTTAGACTGAGAGGAGCTCATAGCCACGAACCCTAACTCTTTATGAGCTCGTGGACTGATAAGAACGTACTCTGCCATTGAATGTGTGAATAACAGAGAGGAAGGAAGCAGGATAGGCTTGGCAAACAAACAAGACATGTGATGTACAATTTGTTTATTGCTTGCTTTGATTATAGCACTACAACATCCACTACCAAAGCTCTTAACAAACATTGAAAAATCATGTTGTTACCAACCCCAAAAAAATGTTTTGTGACCGTTACAAGTTGGATTTGTCACTAAAACACAGAAAAGTCGATCATTCGACCAGTGCTTAACTTGAGCAGGTGGTTTCCAGAGCTCAGCACGGGCACCTAATTGTCAACACTTGTACTTATGACTGCTGCCACATGGTGGTGCTATTTATGAAATTAAGAGAAAAGCAGAAAAGTTGTTGATTAATTCAATATACATTAAAAACAACTGAAACCTGCCTCCTAAGCCATTCTTATAGATTTGGGGGCCTCAAACAGTCTGAATTGTCACACTTGTAGAAGTGTGATGGTTAGTAGTTGAATAGGCACTGTCGCTGGCAGCGCTAGCAGTGGCCATGGGGTGCAAGCTACGGTGATCCCCTCACGAGGACACTGGAACCTGTTTTTTAAATTATTTTTTATTTTCTACAAATGAAGCACTACATTCGGAATCTAGCTGGTGGAGTGGAAAGGACTTCTTATGCTAGTCCTGAGGTCTTCAAAGGAGGCAGTCGGCTGTGACGAAGGTCCACATTTCTGGGTTGTGGCTGCAGAATGAGAGTTTCAAGTTAGAGCTTCTCATGAATTTTGGGCGTTTAAGACACAGATAATTTTCCTTGTAGGGTCTTATCCCTAATGATCCATTTATATGGCTTTCATGAAGCACACACCACTTCCTGTGATCTGAGGTTGGTGATATCGAGAGGGTAGAGCTAGGTGCGTTTGTGCTACTGAGGGCCACAAGCACCACATGATGTGCTGGTCTGATTGGGGCAACCATTGTGGAACCAGTTTGGATCACCTCCACTCGTGTTAGGTTAGTGATGTCACGCAAAGGGTTTCTTTTGGGCAGCTTCAGAGTATGGTCTGGTTTTACATTTTACGGAATGCGGTACAGTACTAAGTGCTTGCTCTTGAGGCAGTGTTTTCCATAAAAATAAAGCAGAAGATACCCGCTAGGACTGTTCTTTCTAAATTCTTGATGCAAATTGAGTTCTATGCATGGAACGCAGGACCACATGAAATGTTTTCTGCATTCCACTTATTTGTCCGGTATAGTACGTCATATAGGAAATGACAGGGAGCAATATATTAAAGACTCTAATGCCCCGCAGAACAATTAAACATGTTTAACCAAGTTTGGAGCACTACTTAAAAGAGAAAGGGTAGGAGGTCATTAGAGGAATGAAGGTCCTACCAAGTAGAAATAACCTTCTGGAAACCTTCATTACAGACAGCAAATCAGCTCTGTAAAGGCAGCTGTCACAGAGATGACCCTCTGTACAAGGAACACAGACTTTGGCCAATGAATGTGGTATGCCCATATTATTCTGCAAAGCCGTGTAAGTCTGACTGAGAAGATGAAGCCTGCATGGCTTCAACTTCCATCACAATGTAGAGCTCCCAATTAGATCGAAACGTAGATGGGGTTGCTGGTGTCCCCCTTCAAAGAACACATGGCCTGGCAGTTCAAGCTGAACAGTCCCTTATGTCATTGGAATAAACAGATTCTAAAATGTTTTGCAATTATCAGTAGTTGCATAGATGAGCTAAACACAGTAGAATGGTGTGGTATGCACCCCAGTAAACATAGTAATCACCAGTGGTTGAGAGCGCTAAGAAGATTCAATTGGATCACTTTTTCTGAGGAAGCACACTTATGAGCTCATTTTCTTGCCTTTCATCAGCTGGGTATGAGCAGTAACAAATGACATGAACAAAAAAGTTTCTCTTGTAAATGTTCTGTGATCAAATGAAAACACCTTAAATTTAGGGATGCTGAGATAAAAAAAGAAAATTAACTATACTTGTGAACAGTGCTTGCCATCACAGATTTACCATTTTGCAAGGCTGCAAACACGAGCTACTATTACCTTCTACAGAGCAAAATCAAACGGCTACTTCAATTCAGAAGACAGACTAATATTGGAAGACAAAAGTGAATCAAAAACTATTTGGCTGGATTTACCCTCACTTACTACCCCATTTCCTATGCCTGCTCGGATCCTGAATATAATTCACACTCTTATTCCAAAAAGGTCAAATTTCCTGGATAGGTTGCCCGCTCTGTTTGAGAAAACGGTTTTTAAAGAGATTTTTATTGTTGCACCAACACTCATTCTTGCAGTGGTGACTGGTCATCTTTTAAAATAGAGAGGCGTAATACTTGTCCTGAATTCCAACAAGCGTGCCCAACTTCTTCTAGGGTGGTTCGGGGGTCCTCGTTCCGAGAAAGCGTTTAACAAATTGGGGTCAAATACTGCATTTCAAAATATATCCGCCACATACATTTGCTCAAAAGGTCACTGGTTAAATATTGAAGCACTCTTGTGGTGTGCCATGGCAATAAAGCCTGGCATTGACCCCATTGGTTCAAAATGTGCCGTGGGTGCCCCTGTGCAAAAACAACAAGTGATGGACCGAATGTGGATCAATGTCACACATTCCCCCAGTCAAAAGATCTGGGCCCAAATCCATCGTTTTTTTGCACTCCACACCACCCTGGGTTAGACAATGGCGATATGCAAATCAGCTCTGACCCTGTTGCCCCATGGGAACAGTCCAGTCCGAACTACAAAAGCCATGTCCTTCCCAGAACGGAATCAAGCATCCGAGGACCGAACCGGTTTCGAGGTAACACCTCTCATCAGCCCGGCTAGCTTGACTCCAAGTGGTGTGGAGTGCCTGGGACCCACGTCTGGGCATCCCCAGCGCACTTAGGGCGGCAATTGCAAAAACAACAAGTGATGGACCGAATGTGGATCAATGTCACACATTCCCCCAGTCAAAAGATCTGGGCCCAAATCCATCGTTTTTTTGCACTCCACACCACCCTGGGTTAGACAATGGCGATATGCAAATCAGCTCTGACCCTGTTGCCCCATGGGAACAGTCCAGTCCGAACTACAAAAGCCATGTCCTTCCCAGAACGGAATCAAGCATCCGAGGACCGAACCGGTTTCGAGGTAACACCTCTCATCAGCCCGGCTAGCTTGACTCCAAGTGGTGTGGAGTGCCTGGGACCCACGTCTGGGCATCCCCAGCGCACTTAGGGCGGCAATTGCAAAAACAACAAGTGATGGACCGAATGTGGATCAATGTCACACATTCCCCCAGTCAAAAGATCTGGGCCCAAATCCATCGTTTTTTTGCACTCCACACCACCCTGGGTTAGACAATGGCGATATGCAAATCAGCTCTGACCCTGTTGCCCCATGGGAACAGTCCAGTCCGAACTACAAAAGCCATGTCCTTCCCAGAACGGAATCAAGCATCCGAGGACCGAACCGGTTTCGAGGTAACACCTCTCATCAGCCCGGCTAGCTTGACTCCAAGTGGTGTGGAGTGCCTGGGACCCACGTCTGGGCATCCCCAGCGCACTTAGGGCGGCAATTGCAAAAACAACAAGTGATGGACCGAATGTGGATCAATGTCACACATTCCCCCAGTCAAAAGATCTGGGCCCAAATCCATCGTTTTTTTGCACTCCACACCACCCTGGGTTAGACAATGGCGATATGCAAATCAGCTCTGACCCTGTTGCCCCATGGGAACAGTCCAGTCCGAACTACAAAAGCCATGTCCTTCCCAGAACGGAATCAAGCATCCGAGGACCGAACCGGTTTCGAGGTAACACCTCTCATCAGCCCGGCTAGCTTGACTCCAAGTGGTGTGGAGTGCCTGGGACCCACGTCTGGGCATCCCCAGCGCACTTAGGGCGGCAATTGCAAAAACAACAAGTGATGGACCGAATGTGGATCAATGTCACACATTCCCCCAGTCAAAAGATCTGGGCCCAAATCCATCGTTTTTTTGCACTCCACACCACCCTGGGTTAGACAATGGCGATATGCAAATCAGCTCTGACCCTGTTGCCCCATGGGAACAGTCCAGTCCGAACTACAAAAGCCATGTCCTTCCCAGAACGGAATCAAGCATCCGAGGACCGAACCGGTTTCGAGGTAACACCTCTCATCAGCCCGGCTAGCTTGACTCCAAGTGGTGTGGAGTGCCTGGGACCCACGTCTGGGCATCCCCAGCGCACTTAGGGCGGCAATTGCAAAAACAACAAGTGATGGACCGAATGTGGATCAATGTCACACATTCCCCCAGTCAAAAGATCTGGGCCCAAATCCATCGTTTTTTTGCACTCCACACCACCCTGGGTTAGACAATGGCGATATGCAAATCAGCTCTGACCCTGTTGCCCCATGGGAACAGTCCAGTCCGAACTACAAAAGCCATGTCCTTCCCAGAACGGAATCAAGCATCCGAGGACCGAACCGGTTTCGAGGTAACACCTCTCATCAGCCCGGCTAGCTTGACTCCAAGTGGTGTGGAGTGCCTGGGACCCACGTCTGGGCATCCCCAGCGCACTTAGGGCGGCAATTGCAAAAACAACAAGTGATGGACCGAATGTGGATCAATGTCACACATTCCCCCAGTCAAAAGATCTGGGCCCAAATCCATCGTTTTTTTGCACTCCACACCACCCTGGGTTAGACAATGGCGATATGCAAATCAGCTCTGACCCTGTTGCCCCATGGGAACAGTCCAGTCCGAACTACAAAAGCCATGTCCTTCCCAGAACGGAATCAAGCATCCGAGGACCGAACCGGTTTCGAGGTAACACCTCTCATCAGCCCGGCTAGCTTGACTCCAAGTGGTGTGGAGTGCCTGGGACCCACCTCTGGGCATCCCCAGCGCACTTAGGGCGGCAATTGCAAAAACAACAAGTGATGGACCGAATGTGGATCAATGTCACACATTCCCCCAGTCAAAAGATCTGGGCCCAAATCCATCGTTTTTTTGCACTCCACACCACCCTGGGTTAGACAATGGCGATATGCAAATCAGCTCTGACCCTGTTGCCCCATGGGAACAGTCCAGTCCGAACTACAAAAGCCATGTCCTTCCCAGAACGGAATCAAGCATCCGAGGACCGAACCGGTTTCGAGGTAACACCTCTCATCAGCCCGGCTAGCTTGACTCCAAGTGGTGTGGAGTGCCTGGGACCCACGTCTGGGCATCCCCAGCGCACTTAGGGCGGCAATTGCAAAAACAACAAGTGATGGACCGAATGTGGATCAATGTCACACATTCCCCCAGTCAAAAGATCTGGGCCCAAATCCATCGTTTTTTTTTTGCACTCCACACCACCCTGGGTTAGACAATGGCGATATGCAAATCAGCTCTGACCCTGTTGCCCCATGGGAACAGTCCAGTCCGAACTACAAAAGCCATGTCCTTCCCAGAACGGAATCAAGCATCCGAGGACCGAACCGGTTTCGAGGTAACACCTCTCATCAGCCCGGCTAGCTTGACTCCAAGTGGTGTGGAGTGCCTGGGACCCACGTCTGGGCATCCCCAGCGCACTTAGGGCGGCAATTGCAAAAACAACAAGTGATGGACCGAATGTGGATCAATGTCACACATTCCCCCAGTCAAAAGATCTGGGCCCAAATCCATCGTTTTTTTTGCACTCCACACCACCCTGGGTTAGACAATGGCGATATGCAAATCAGCTCTGACCCTGTTGCCCCATGGGAACAGTCCAGTCCGAACTACAAAAGCCATGTCCTTCCCAGAACGGAATCAAGCATCCGAGGACCGAACCGGTTTCGAGGTAACACCTCTCATCAGCCCGGCTAGCTTGACTCCAAGTGGTGTGGAGTGCCTGGGACCCACGTCTGGGCATCCCCAGCGCACTTAGGGCGGCAATTGCAAAAACAACAAGTGATGGACCGAATGTGGATCAATGTCACACATTCCCCCAGTCAAAAGATCTGGGCCCAAATCCATCGTTTTTTTGCACTCCACACCACCCTGGGTTAGACAATGGCGATATGCAAATCAGCTCTGACCCTGTTGCCCCATGGGAACAGTCCAGTCCGAACTACAAAAGCCATGTCCTTCCCAGAACGGAATCAAGCATCCGAGGACCGAACCGGTTTCGAGGTAACACCTCTCATCAGCCCGGCTAGCTTGACTCCAAGTGGTGTGGAGTGCCTGGGACCCACGTCTGGGCATCCCCAGCGCACTTAGGGCGGCAATTGCAAAAACAACAAGTGATGGCCCCTGTGTGCCAATAATGAGATCCACTGTGCAAGGGCCAGCATTGTGTAATAGATGTACCCCAGATGCATGGAAGTCGATTCACCAAAATGCCAGGGATAGCGGAAATTACATTACACCTTAATGACATCACAGGAAGTCACATCATTTGGCCTTTGACCCTGAATATCCAGCGCAAAAAGAGTCACATGATCTCAACACTAACAGCATAACAATAATTGACACTGGTAAAGTACCTTAACTGCATGATTACTGTAACACAACACACACAAATATCCATTTTAGAAAACACCTACATTAGGGTGCTGACATGAACTTTGAAAGTGGTGTGAAGTAATAATGTTCCTAAATTGTTGCAAGACAGACCTCTACTAGGAGATCTTGGGGGTTCTCCCCTGAGAAAAGTTTGAGTTAAATGGTATTAAAAAGTGTATTTAAAAGCACAATGTTCACATAATTTTCCTAAAAACATGGAATCTGAAAGGATACTCACTCTTATTCAGGTTCTTTCATGGCGTATGAGGAAATGAAACCTGACACGCCTGAGGAGAAGACCCTATAGTTTTTTTGTTTCCGAATGTACTATGGGTGCCCCCCATATGTCAAAGATTACCTCCACTGTGCCAGGGCCAGCATTTGATCATGCAGACCAGTCATATGCCACAGGTGCCCCCTTATGACAAAATCTACCTACAATTCACCAGTGTCAGTAGTTTGAAATTATTTCCATCCATAGATCTTATGTCAAATGATCTCTAGTAAGTCAGGGCCAGTAGTTTATCCTGGTTGCCCCCTCCCAGAAGCCATCATTTTCCTATGTTATGTCAAGAAGTACCTCCAATAAGCTAAAGTCACAGGTGCCCCAATGCCAAAATGTTCCTCCAGTATGCCAGTGTCAGCATTTTTTCCACGGGTGGCCTGTAATCCTTGAGTTGCTTTTGTTATGCCAGTGCCAGTATTTTACTTAAGGGTGCCCATTATCCCTGTAATTAACTCCAGCATGCCAGTGCATGTATTTTGCCACATATGCTTTTCTTGTTAACAATTGCCTACAGTTTGCCAGCAAAAGTATGTTTCTTCCATGCCTGTATAATTCAAGAATTACCATCAGTATGCCAGGACTAGTGGCAGACACTAAATTCTTACCCACGCTCACACTCACTCATTCATTTACACTTAATTGCACTCTTTCACTCGTATTCACTATATTGCACTTGCTCTTATTCACTCATACTTACTGGCACAAAATCGTTCTCACTCACTACATGTCACTGATTCTCACTCACTCCCACTTACTCACACATACAGACACATGCTAAAAAATTGACACTCTCCCTTGCATACAAACACACACTCACCCACAAGCCGGCACACAACATATACTTAAAAGCGTTGTTTCGCTTACGTCAGCTGCAACTGGAGATCCCGTTCTAGCTCTTGGTGCTCCATTTTTATAATTAAACTAATAGTGCTTAATAAACTATTATTTACTGTTAGTGTCATACACAGCAGGTGGAGCACCCACACCCCTAACCGCAAGCTACCTCAGCCTTTTTGGCACTGAATTTAATACCTCTGGGGCCAGGGACTGCAAAGGCAATGCCTGGGATGGCAAGGGGGCATGCCAGGGGTTGCAGCTGTGACCCCTAAATGACGTCCATGCCAACATTTCAAGGATTTCACAATGATGCCAAGAATTACGTACAGTATGCCAGTGCTAGAATTTTGCCATTGAGTGCATCCATATCATGAGTGTCACATATATCCAAAATGACCTCCTGTATGTCATGACCAACATTTTGTCATGAATACATCTTATTCTGAAAACTACAAACAATATGCCAGAGCCTACCCACCCACATGCCATGGTTATCTTCCATAATGCAAATTATCTGTCTCCAGTACATCAGTGTTAACGTTTTGCCATGTGTGTCCCGAATACCAAGAGTTACCACTTGCGTACCTGCATTTTGCTAGGGGTGCTCCTTTTGCTAACAATTATCTCCAGTACACCAAGGCCAGTGACAGATTAACAAGCATAACACACTCGTGCGCACTTGCATTCACTCACTTATTGTACCTCACTCACACTTTCACACGGCCTCACACTCATTCTCACTCACTGTCACTTTCACTCAGTCAGTCACACTCTCATTCTCACTCACACATACTTACTCTCAACTATTCCCGCTCACCCCCTCACTATCACTAACTCTCTCTCGCTCTCACACACACACACACATTTACACATCCAAACACTTACAGATGCACAAGTTACTTACCTTCGGTAATGATATATCTGTAAGAAGCATTAGTTAGTGATAGATTACTTACCTTAGAATATCCCCAGGCATCTGGAACTGTTGTGTGAGGTTGAGATAGAATGAAAGTGCACGTTTTAGGTCCAGACGGTGGAGCTTCTCTTCCTCTCTGAAAGGATGCGGAGGCCGAAATAAGGTGGGCAAGGTAATGGACTGCCCAATGTGAAAGACTGTAACAACTTTTAGCAGAAAGGAAGGATGGGGCCTGAGCCCAACCTTGTCCGGATGGACCGATAGAAAGTGAGGCTTACAAGAAAGAGCCTGGAGCTCACTCACTCGCCTAGCGGAGGAGATGGGCACCAGGAAGGCAGTCTTCAAGGTCATGAGATGAAGAGGACAGTTGTGGAGAGGCTCAAAGGGAGCACACATTAAGTATGTTAGAACCCGATTCAAGTCCCACTGTGGCATCACAAAAGGAATGGGAGAAAAAAGGTGTATAATGCCTTTAAGAAATCCATTTACAACCAGGGACTTGAAAAGAGAGGGCTGATCGGGGAGCCTGAGAAAGGCCGAAATAGCAGAAAGATAACCCTTAATAGTGCCCAGAGCAGAGCCCTGCTGGCCCAAAGAAAGACGGAACAAAAGAACCTCAGAAAGAGGGGCAGAAAGGGATCCACAGCCTTTGCTGTGCACCATGCCACAAATTTGTTCCACCTACAGGCGTATACCACTTTAGTGGAGGGGCGCCTGGCTGCCAGAATGACATTACAAACTTCAGGAGGCAAGTCGCTCAATCTCCACGCAAAGAGGTGGAGGCTGGACAGGTTCGGGTGGAGGACCGTCCCCTGCTGCTGCAACAGAAGATCCTCCCAAAGAGGCAGTTGGATCGGGGATCTACGCTCATACTGAGTAGCACGGGATACTATACTCTTCGAGCCCAGTCCAGGGCCACGAGAATGACTTGTGCTGGGTCGCGCCTGATCTTCTTCATGCACTCTGGGAAGAAGTGGTTTAGGCGCAAAGGTGTACAACAGACCGCAACTCCACTCGCAATGAAAAGCGTCGCAGAGCGAGTGCTGCCTTGGAAATTCCAACGTGCAGAACTGATGACTTTGCACGTTCTCTTTGGTGGCAAATAGATCTAACCAAGGCTCTCCCCATAGCTGAAAGAGACCTTGCGCCACCTCTGAGTGAAGACGCCATTCGTGATCCATCATGCACCTGCGGCTGAGTTCATCCACCCTGGCGTTCAGAGACTCTGCCAGGTGTTGAACCACCAGGAAAACACCCTGATGTTCCAGCTACGTCCAGAGGCGCAGAACCTCCTGACAAAGGATCCATAAACTCATCCCGCTTTGCTTGTTGCAGTACCACATGACGGTGGTGTTGTCTGTGAACACCTACACTACACTCCCCTTGACAGAGGGAAGGAATGCCTTCAGTGCAAGTCGGATCGCCCGAAGCTCCAGAAGGTTGATATGGAGCCTGGACTCCGCCAGAAACCAGAGGCCTCTGATCTCCGCCTCTCCCATGTGGCCACCCCATCCCAGGAGGGATGCATCCGTCACCACTGTGAACTCCAGTTGGGGAAGGGAGAGGGATCTGCAGTCGGCCCAATGCCGGTCCGTGAGCCACCCCTGCAACTGTCTTGCAGTGCCCTCCGAAATCTGGACGTGATCGGACAGGTTACCCTGATGCTGCGCCCACTGTAACTTCAGGTCCCACTGCAGAGACTGCATATGCCATCAGGCATGATTGATCAGCAGGATGCAGGAGGCCATGAGACCCAACAGCCTCAGGGTCAGCCTGACCAAAACCTGGGACAAGGGCTGAAAGATCGGAATCAGAGCCTGCATATCCCGGACCCGCTGTTCAGGAGGATAGACCCGAAACTGCGCCGTGTTCAGAACAGCTCCGATGAAAAGGAGCTTCTGAGAGGGAATCGGGTGCGACTTTGGCACATTGATGGAGAACCTCAGCGAATACAGGCGGTCGGCCGTAGTCTGGAGGTGGGAAACGACTGCCTGGGGCGAGCCCGCCTTTAACAACCAATCATCGAGATAGGGGAAGACTGAAACCCCTGATCTGCGCAGATGAGCTGCAACCACCTCCATCACTTCCGTGAACACCCGAGGGGCGCCGGTAAGGCCAAAAGGGAGCACGGTGAACTGAAAGTGCTTGTGACCTACCATGAACCGCAGGTAACGCCGGTGGGCCCGCAGGACTGGGATATGGAAACATGCATCCTGCAAGTCCAGCACAACCATCCAGTCTAGTGGATCGAGAGCAGACAAGACCTGAGCCAAAGTAAGCATCTTGAACTTCTCTTTGCGGAGGAAGCGATTGACGTTCAGGAGGTCCAAGATAGGACGCAGGCCCTTGTCCTTCTTTGGCGCCACGAAGTAGTGGGAATAACAACCACGCCCTACTTCTGGCGTCGGAAAGCGCTCGATGGCCCCTTTGGCCAAGAGGGCCGCAACTTCCTGCTGAAGAAGCACCAAGTGATCCCCCGACATGCGGTGGTACTGAGGTGGCATGGCTGGAGGAGTAGTCTCGAAGGGGAGGGAGTAGCCCCTCTGGACTATCTCTAAAACCCACCTGTCCGATGTGATGGTGAGCCAGTGGGGGAGGTGATGGCGAATCCTTCCGCCAACTGGCGTTTGATGGCCCTGAAAGCTCAGACTAGGAAGGTTTGGAGTCAGCAGTGGCAGGGGTGGAGGTGGACTGACTGACCCGCTGGCCTCTCGGTCCACCACGGTGGAACCCTTTTCCCCTGGGATTGTTGTTGCGCAGGCTTGTGGCTCTGATGTGAATGCTGCAGGCGCCTCTTCCTGTGACACAAAAGGAGCCAAAAGCAGATGGCGGAGAAGGGCGGACTGCAGAGAGTCATAAGGACTTGGCTGTAGCCCGCGAGTCCTTGAACCTCTCCAACGCGTGGTCAGCTTAGTCACGAAGAGTCATCGGCCATTGAAGGGCATGTCTATGAGGGTTGATTGGACATCCCCCGAAAATCCAGTGGTCCTCAACCAGGCATGGCATCTGATGGCCTCCGGTGTTGCAATTGATCTGCCCAGTGAGTCAGTGGTGCCTAGGCCACAACAAATCATGAACTTTGCTGCATCTCTTCCCTCAGCAACAGCCTGGGGGAGAGTTTTCCAGGCCTCCTCCGGACATTGGGGCAGAAAGTCCGCCACCTTATCCCACACACAGTGGGAATAACGGCCCAAGAGGCATGCAGTGTTCACGGACCGCAGCGCAGAATGGGAAGAAGAAAAAAATGTTCTTCGCAAACTGAGCCAGTCTTTTGGATTCCCTATCCGGAGGTACGGAAGGCAAGGCGGTTGGAGAAGTAGAGGCTTGGACAACCAACCTCTCTGGGGTGGGGTGTTGGCAGAGGAAAATGGGGTCACTCGGAGCCGGGCGATGGCAGCGGGCCACGGTCCTATCCACAGGAGCCCATGTGGTGGGCCTGGAGCAGCGGCTCCGCAGTTGTAGCTGCTGGCTGAAGCACTTCTGTTAGGAGGTTAGTCCAGACGGCCACCGTGGGGAAGTCGAGGTGGAGGGCCTCGGCCGCCCTACGTAACACCACTGCATAACTAGTGCCCTCCTCCGTAGCCACGGTAGGAGGAGACAGCATACCATGGTCAGGAGAGGTATCCAGACCACTGGCTTCCCCCAACTCTTCTGGCCAGTCCTCTTCATACTCGCAGTTGGCTGCGAGAGGTTCCTCAGACCCCTCCCAGTCCTCCCCTTCATCTACAGGCCGAAAAAAACGAGTAGGGACATAGGCATAGAAATCCCCGAGCGGCGTAGAGAATGGCATCGACCTACGCCAGCCCGACGTCGCGTCGTCCTGAGGAGCGGGCGACGTCGGAAGTGGTGCCGGTGGGGTCTACGTCGGTGGAGGTGAGATAAGGTCAACCGGCGTCAACCGGGATCCAGGCCTGGATCCACAGGGGTCCTGCGGCGCAGGGGCCAAAACCGCTGGCGGTGCCGGGGGCGGAGCTGCCGGTGAAGGAACGCGAGGACCCCCGGTCGGGCCCGCGGGGAGCCAAAGGCGCACCAGCGGGAGCCTACGGCCTGAAGTATCGAGCCACGGCGCACATAACCTCTTGTATCTGGGCTGGAGTTGCCAACGGACCCGGAAAGGGTGGGTAGGCCGGCGGTGAAACCACAGGCTCCGCTGGAGCCACAGGGGAGGCACCACCCGCACCCTCAGCCGCATCGCGCAACCGGAGAGGGGAAGGTGGAGAGTGTTGACGCTTCTTCGACTTCTTGTGCTTTGCCTTACCTGACCCGGAGAGAGAAGACTTGGAACTGGAGGACCGATGATGATGACTCTGCGCACGGTCCTTCGACCTCCCGCGGGACCTATACCTCGATCGGCGTGGAGCCAACTGCCAGAACTCAAGCAGCTTTCGGGACCGCTCCCGCAAAGACTTCGGCGCCATCGCCCGGCAGCCGAGGCACGACTTGGGATCGTGGTCGGGCCCCAGGCAGAAAAGACACAGTCGGTGCGGTTCTGTCACCGACATCATATGGTGACAGTCCTCACAGGTCTTAATACCAGGCATCCTAACTGCTCCAGGAGTCGAAGAATCGATGAAAAAATGCAGACAAAAAGCCTCAAAAAGTTAGTCAAAAAATTACTAAGGGTCCTGCTCTTCCCAGATCTGCACTTGCTGGCGCGGAAAAAGAAAGAACTGACGTCAGCGCGCAAGAGACGGAGTCCAAGTAGCGCCTGCAATGTCATCCCGGCAAACACGATGCAGACGACGGAGGCGGAGCCTCACAACGCCACCAACCGACGTGCAGGGGTACTGCTGACGAAAACCTTCCGGATCCAGTCAGACGCCTGAGGATATTCTAAGGTAAGGAATCTATCACTAATGTGTTTCTTTCAGATGCACACTTACACACGCACGCATATATCATTTCAGAGAATTTTTTATTTGCTTTCCGCTGTCTGCGCTGGTATGCTTCAGCTGCGGGTGAAAGATTGACCCCCGGAGCAGGAACTAGCTTCGCCCCCCCTCCCCTCCAGCACCAAAGTTGAAAACTACAAGCAAGAGCCTATGCAGTCATGCATAGGCTCTGGCTTTCAGTTTCTTGATTATCACAACATCCTCTCTTATCTCTCATCACAGGTTGGGGTCAGTAAGGCTCCTGACTCCACCCCAACCAGTGACAATATGGGAGAGGGATCAACTTAAAACCAGATAGACAGGTAGCCGTGGACACTACAGGGTTAAACCTAAAGGGTCCATGGCTACCTGTACCAATGATGTTGCAGCATGTCAGTAATGGGGAGGCCCTGAGCCATGGCAGGTCCTTGAGGACAGGTCCAGGGCTCCGTCAGCCCTGGGCATTCAGTCGAAAGGCTGATGTAAATACTTATATGACCATTGCCAGCCATGAAACAGAATTAGTGCCTCAGTTTGCAGCGAGGGTTGCCATCTTTTTTATTATACAAACAGTGAATAAAAGGTTATTATTCACTACTTTATAATGAAAAAACGGCAGAAAGAAGGAGGGTAGAGTGCCAATGTCCAACTGATGAAAGGAGAGCAGAGAACTGAACACAGCTATCAAACAATGGCTCTTACACTTCACCACCACTTACCTCTCAAGGGAGAGGAAGTCCTATATCAGTGGATTCAAGGGAAGTTTTGCCAACACTAGTTGGCATCTGGAGGTAAAAACAGCTGACAATGCCAACATTACACTCAGTATTGTCAAGGCTTTTCTCATTCTGCTCCCGCTTACCGAAGGGGTAAATTTCACGATATAGTTTTTATTTTAACTAAATCCACAGTTTCAGCTTGTGGCGTGATAGTGGATTCTGGCCCATTTGACCTAGAGTAGGCAGAAATTGACCACTATATAAGGTACTGACATACATAGGAGGGAGGAGACAACTTTCATCTCAGGGGCTGAAAGGAGGTATCAATTAGCATCATCTTCTTTCCAAAATACTTAATCAGTCCCACCTGCTGGAGCCAAAATGCACAAAGATTTTGAGCTGCTTACCTTTTTGTGGTGGCCATTATAATAAAACAAGGCACACAATTGCATGGAACAGATTACACATAATGTTTCTGTTAACACACCCAGGACATTGAACACCTATATTATCAGAATTATGCCAAACCTCCTGCTATTCAGAAATACATTGAAGAAGTTATTTGTTTGAGAACACTAACACCCCCACAATAGGAAATCGCCTATTAACTACCTGTTGTAAATGATGGTCTTGAGTTGGCCTTTGGGCTCTTGCACCCTTGTTCACTCATCCACTGCTTTTCATCTAGGTCTGTGCTACAGAAACACCATTACATATATACGTACACACATATACACAAACTTTCATATAAACACATCTTTTGAAGAACCCGAAGGTAAAGAGCAAACTGCACCTGTGGTGGTTATTGCTGAAACAAAAGTATTTCTATTTCAAATTAATGCAGATGCCAGCCATCCAAGTTAGTGCAATGTTGATGCCAGTTAATGAAGGTGGAAAACTATAGTCTGTCATTTTAGGAATGTTAACAACTGAAATAAAAATATCAAATGAAACGCATTCTCCTTCATAAGAGAATAGTAGTCAACTGGGCCAGACAGCAGGCCTCTATCTCATTAACAGTAGTAAAAAAACTAAGGGAAAACACACACATTAGGAGCACTTACAATTTCCATAAAGACTCAGGTGTATCAAGTATGGGAATTTTTTTGTAACAGCACCTATATAGTGGTTCAAAACCACAATAAGGCAAAGTGCTTTTGGTGGACTGATGGCATGCTACCATGAACCTTTTGGACCATGAGTGAGATGAACACATTCTTCGATTCTTTGCTGGCACTTCCTTGCCAAGTGAAGTGGGGATGAAAATGATTTATACGAGCTGAGAATGTTCAGAAAAACATGAGATAATAGTTATTTTAAAGCTGTTGACCATAGCCTTCAGAGGTAAGAAATGCATGTTACACAAAGTGAAGTGGCTTACCACTTAAAAATTTATATTTCCGTCACCAAGTAATTGACAGTTCATAGTGCTGTCAACCGTACATCAAATAGAGAGTGCTTACATTTTAATACAGCAGAAGTAGAATCATCAACTATAAGGCAGGGTGCCAAGCAGTTGAGGCTCTTCCGCAATGGCGGAGGCTTGCCGCCCCACCGCCAGGCTCAGAGCCAGCAAATGTAAAATAAAATTATATTTTTGCATCGTTTTATTTTGCATTTGCCGGCTCTTAGCCAGCGGTGTTGGGAGGGGCAGGCCAGAGGCATGGAGGGGGAGGAGGAGTGCTATGTGTACTCCACTCCCTAAGTGATCATGTGGATTTGGCCAGTCATCTCAGGCGGAACAAACCCACATGCACAACTTAGGTTTTCTCAAGCCCAGTTGCATAGAGCAGCCTGACTGGAGAAACCATACAGACTGCCTGGTCTGAGCAGGGCATCTTTCCTGCCGGCTCAGACAAATCCTTGCGCTGCTCTACAGCGCAGGGATTGGACAAGGAGTCTGTCCCAGGGGCTGCTGGGCCCAGGCAGGAAGAGGAGAAGCAGTGGACGAGATGCGACCCTGGAGGCGGCCAGTGGCAGAAGGTATGTTTTTTTTATATGGTATTTCTAACCTGTCCTCCAACCCCGTGCAACGCCTCCTGTGCGACCTCATCTGCCTCACCACCCTTTATTTATGGCGGCCACCGCTGGTGTCAAGGGCATGTACTGTGCATTCACTTTGTGCATCTATTCTGGTTGTGGTCAGTGATTCATGAAAGCTGGGCAGCTGAGGTTGTGAATGTAGTGCAAAAACAATAAAATTAACAAGAGGCTACTATGGGAGGTAATTGAAAACATCACAAAATCCAGGTAACAGTTAACAATTTTGGTTCATTGCAGACCAGGAGAAGGACATTTGTGCGCTGTATCAAGGGAACTCAACCCACCCATAGAGCTAAAATATTTCATTCATTTCAATGAGAGGAGGAAATATTTTCAAGATTTAGAAATCTCAAGTGTCAAGGATACCTAAGAAGTCTTTAGAAAGTTTTGCTTGAGAGAAAATCAGGATTATGAGTTGGGCTGTCTTAAACACAAAGTAAACAGCATGCGTATGGTTTGCTGGGAAAACCCTCAAAATGCAATTGGGTGCAAGTGATGATGGAGTGACTTTTGTACATTCTGTTCATTTTGAAAGAATACAGATTCTAGACAATACATACAACAAACCTCTGCTGGTTTAAATTAGAAGGATTACAGAGATCCACAATCAAAACCTATAAGGTTTTCAAGTTCAGAATTGCCCTTTAGTACCTGATAATATCACTTTTCCATAGTTCTCCTTCAGGGCAGAAGCTACTGACTCCCTCTCGATACATAAGACCTTGCTGCTCAGTCAGTGCCCACACAACATTATCCCTGGATGTAATTTGTGACAGTGGACATAGACAATCAACCTTCACTGCTCGGGCACAAGGACGATCCACACTTAAACCTTATGGAGAGAAAAAATCACAATAAATTAAGCTTTCACGCCAGTTGCTATTTAAAAGAATATAAAGCATCACGTTTAGGACAACATCAGTTTACTTTCTTGTAAACTCTACATAAGACAATCTTGTTGGTGACTAAGCATTAAAAGGAAAGCAAAATCAACAGCAGAGACAAACACAGAAGCCTGGGTGGGTAGCTTAGCACTATCATATGGAGACTAAATTTACCCTGACACTATCAATTAATTTATATATTAAAGGGTTTTGCAGAGGATAGTCTTTCAGTTACTTGAGACTGATATGAGCAAAATAGAAGTTGGGCAGGGGAACAAATGTGGTATGGGAAGAGGTGGAGTTATGGTGGACAAACCCAGATTATCCTAAAATGCAATACTCAGATATGAAGATTGATTTAAAGGTGATCCAGAATAGTCTAGTTTAGTTTAGGCCCTTCCTAAAGCCCATGAGGTAGGACTTGCCCTGAGGTTTGTTTTTAATGCAGGATATTGGAGTAGTCTAGGTTGGTTTAGCCAAGGATGCTGGACTCCCAAGTTTCATTCGACTTAAAGTCCTTGTGACATTCAAGTGAATAGAAGTAGAACACAGGATCTGTTAGTCATGTAATGAGGTATATGTCAACTAACCACTCATAATAAAGAAACTTTTCAAATTTCTGGTTTCTTTTTAACTGACACAAATAATGGATAGCCTGCAAAGGGAACAACATTAATGTTAAATTGCATTCCCATAAATTACAAACCAATTGAATGTGGGTTTCAACAATCATGCTAATTTCCTACCTTTTACAGCTTATTTCTGAGTTTACGACTGTCTTAGAATTCCTTAAATGCAGTTCTGATAGAAAACGAACTATAACACCGTTATTATTTCACTCTATATTGTAGACATTGCAATGGCGTGTTGTCCTTTGACCACTTTCATAAAAACCGTAGGATTAACTATTACTTTGGAGCACTCTAATTTAATTGAAAATCCTCGTTTCTAAAAACAAATTGCCACTTCTCTCGGAGAAGGGGAGAAATTATTCAGACAAAAACTTCACAAATGATGGAAGACTTCATACAGTTTAAAATCTTTTTAACACCCACAAAGTAATTGTTTAGGAAAGACCAAAATACCCTGGGGAAAGACTGCAACCAGCCGGGGCTAAACATTAATAACTCGCCACTCAGATCAGTTAGCACTAAAAAGAGGGAAGCAGGCACTTTTGTATCTAGCATTAGAATTTGGACTGCCCGCCATAGCAAGCAAGATTTGAATTGGATCCCATTCAGTTTGGGACCACATTAACACATCATACATTTTCTTAAATCCCTGGAATCAGAAGATAAAACTGGCACAGCAATGCCATGAGACAGTAGATCTAGTGAGCACAATATAAATGTGATCAACCAATCACAAATTTAAAAATGTGTGCACTCTTGCTTAGAGAAAAATGCTTAAATAGGAAGTCCTATTCCTGCTTTATTCGTACCGCTAACTTTCCAACTAAAAACAACCCCCACAGATTGAATGACGTATGTGAACATATTGTACGTACCAGTCTGGAGGTATAAATCCCCATTTGTTCTAATGATCCAGGCGGTATCATCACTCAAGGCTACAAAGGCTGTTTGGGGAAGGGCCTCGTACCAATGCCGCTTTCCCTTTATTGTAACTTTTCCACATGCAAAAGCTTTGTTTGATTTCTGCTCAATCTTCCACAGAAGAGCACCTTTAGAGGTATAAAACACACAAAAAAAGATATCACAAAAACTATCTCTTAAATAGAATTTTAGATGTCAACCATGTAATCAGCTACACCTAAAACATGATTATATTGTTTTCAGTGTCTGCTCATGAGTAACTCTACTGGACAACTAAAGCGTCCAAGACTGTGGTTGCATTTAGACATTTCTGTACTAAAACAAAAACTAAGATTACATTATACTATAGATTATATAATTTCTCATCACTTACATACAAAGCACAATAATGTGACACATCTAAGATGACCCCTTTCCCAATAATATCCAGTTTATCTCAGATAATTCAATAAAAACTACAAGCCTCAAAATAACTGCACAGTTTAATTGGACAATTCACACATTTTACACTATCAGTGGATTACAACAGAATAAAGAGTACCTCTTTCAAATATGTGTATAATGACCATATTACTTACCGTTGGTAACAATCTTTCTGGCGGATATTCTATATAACTACGAACTCCTCATATTAGAATAGACCCAAGCTCCAGAACGGATCCAAAGATTTTCTCACAGCAGTACTAGCACGGTCCACTTTGGGACATTGGATGTGTGAGAGGCGCAACTTATCACAGTGTGGCTCTGCGTGGGCTCTATAGCACCTGGAGGGGATGGAGCAGAGCTGCATATACGTATCACCCATGCACGCTGAGGCCATTTTCTTATCTTTAACGTTTCTGAGCTCTCAAATGCAGAGAATGAACAATTGTTGGCAACAGTGTGCGGAATACTACTTGAACCTTTTTAGATGTTATAAAAACACCACTCCATAGAACAGGAATGTGGTAGGACAGTGAGGAATCTGCGGTTAAATAGATTATCAATCAGAAAGAGTATTACCAAAGGTAAGCAACTTGCTCTTCTGATGGATACCTCTAATCCCAGATTCCTCAACACATAATAGATACCAAAGCACTAACTCCCAAAGCCACAGGGCCTGTGGAGTGGACTCAGACCAAAAGGTCTTTGCAGAACCAAGTAGGCGAAGAGTCAGTTTTGCTAAACCTGGGTGTTAAGGCAGTAGTGCATTGCGATTGTTCGCATTGATGTCCATGTCGCAGCCTGGTAGATATCAAGGACAGACACACCCGCACAAATGCAGTGGTAGTAGCAAAAGTCCCGGTGAAATGAGCTTAGAGGAGCTGCTTCCTGACAAACGTGCAGCTGATTTTACTGCAAAGGACTATCCACCTCGACAAAGTCCCCTTCTGCACAGCCTTCCTTTATTTGCTCCAGAGAACCCAACAAAAAACGAATTATCCATCCGATGATCCTCAATATGATCCAAGTAAAAGCTTAAAGCCGTTTTAGGGTCCAATTGATAGAGCTTCTTTCCTACTCTTTCAAGGGGGGAGGTGGATCAAAGGACGCTGGCAGAGTGATGGATTGCCCAAAGAGGAAGGAAGTCAGGACTTTTGGTAAGAAGCCTTCCCAAGGCCCCAGCACCAATCTGTAAGGGGAAACATGGTGTAGGAGGGTTGCATTGAGAATGCCTGTAGTTCACTCATGTGATGAGCTGACGAAAGACAGTCTTCAAAGTCGGGAGATGTAGCGTGCTGCTATGGATCAGCTCAAATGGCGTGGTCATGAGGAATGAATGGCAAGACCAAGTTAAGGAACCCCAATGGCATGGGAGGTAATGTGTCAAACTTTTGTTTATTCCAAAACTCTTAATATTGAGTCAGCAGATATAGTAATTGAAAGCATTACAGTAGTGAAAGCATACAGTAGTCAGTATATTGGTTTCTAAGCAGGTGACTATTATATAACATTTGTAAAATAAGAAAGTAAGCCATTCAGGTCCGTAAACGACAACCCCAAACTTTCTTAACATCTGGGTCTTATACCGCATAACAAAACCCTGGTCATGCCCATCACATCAACCCCATCTATGTACTTCATAGCTAATGTAACAACCTTACAAAAATTAGACGTATATCGAACTTTTAATAAAACCCATAGCAACAGGTGATCTGAAGAAAGATGGTTGGTTTGGCAAATGTAAAAAGGCCTAAAGAGTAGCTAAACAACCTTTTATCGTGCCCACTGCAAGGCCTTGCAGGGCTAAAAGCAAAACACATTAAAGGGAGTTTGATAGCTTTGTCTGCGAGGGGTCAATACTGCGACACCACACCAGGTAAAAAATGTATCCCAGTGGCCGGCATAAATGGATTTTGTCAAGGATGAAGTGCATCACTTGAGGAGGCAAATCAAACAGTCAATTATAGCTACGCAATCTCTATGCATGTAGGTTTAGCTTGCATAGATTCCGGTGGATGACCCTGCTCTTTCGCAGACACAAGCAGTCCTCATGAAGTACAAGGCTGATGGGATGACAGATGTCATGCCCAGTTCCAGATACCACAATTCCCAGGCCCAATACGGAGTCATTAAGAGGACTTGGACCCGGTTGCTCATCATATTTTTCAGAAGTCCAGGCAGGACAGGTAACTGCAGGAAAGGGTATGGGAGCCCCTTGGTCCACTCCTGCCTGAATACATTGCCTAACAAGTGCTCTTGCAGAAATTCCTACACGCAGAATTAATGACATTGCACATTGCACATTCTCGATGGTGGCAAAAAGATGTAGTCTGCGTTCTCCCCACTGGTAGAAGACACCCTGCACCACCTCAGGCTGCTGACAGGCTGCTGACACAACTCGTGATATTCCAGTTGACGTCTGCTTAGTTCGACTGCTCAGTTGATTGGTGATCAGGGAGCGGGTGCGGTGCTCCAGCCACCTCCAGAGATGCAAAGCTTCTTGGCCTAGATTCCAGGACCCCACTGATTGCTAGCACATGGCGGTGGTGCTATCCATGAGAACCTGAACCAGTCTTTTCTTGATAGACGGCAGGGAGGTCTTTAAAGCCAGGTGAATGGCCTGCAGGCCTGCAGCTCCAGCAGACTGATGTGGAGCTGCCCCTCTGCTGACGATTAGAGTCCTCTGATCTCCACCTCCCACAGACCACCCCAACCTAGCAGTGAAAGGCCCATTACTACAGCATGTGTTAGGGAGAGGGGCCAGCCACTGGACAAATTGCGCTCAATCAGACACCACTGCAGATCTCAAACTGTCTCTTCGGAAATCTGGGTCATCTAAGATGGCTGGCCTCCAGGCAAGCAACACCATGGTCTCAGCTATGTAGCCATTAGTGTATCTGTGTGCTCATTATTAAATGGAAGTAGGGGCTCAGATGCTGCTAGCCCAGGCAGCAAAATTTCTGCGAAGATATCTGATTTTTTGTACAAAGGAAGGCAGCTGTAATTCTAGTACCTGGACTGCCCTCCGAACCACCACTTCTAATGAGGCACTCTCTTCCATTAGTGGCCTATGTGGCAAGTCAAGTTCTGTCCCAGAAGAGAGAGATTAAGTCCACTGGCATTCTGTAAATCAAGGTATAAGGTGCCATCAGTATAAAGAGGGGGCAGCATGTCAACCCCTTCAACATCATCGTCATCATCAGTATCCTGGAGTACAACCTGATCCGGAATGGATCTAAATCAAGGTCAAAGAGATAATTAAGACTTTTATAGCTGGTAAGTGGTAGAGGCCAGGATTGGAACCGGGGTGCATGACAACGGATTTTATAACACTGGTCGACCTTTAGCCGATTCAAGATCTGAGATGGGCGCCTGTACTAGATCACCCTCCTGCGCTATTAATGTTGGGGTAACAGAAACCAGCGTGCATTGTGGGGCCGGAGTTTAAGTCTGTAACAGAGTTGGTACAAGCCTTTTAATGGGTCCCAAGGAGATACGGGTGATGGGGAGGGACCTGCTGGTGGAAGCCTGATTGGAGGTCCCTGCAGTTCCGTGGGGCCGCCAGAGAGACATGGAGGCACACTAAAAATTTGCAGAGTGGGCTCTTCAAAGTCCTCAACTGCTGTGGGGTCAACAATGTCCAGGAAAACACAGGGTACATCTGGACCAACTTAGAAATCTTTTGTGTAGCTGGTAACCTCAAACGAGTGCAACTTACATAGTGACACCCTTGCACCTTCTCTTTGATGGCAGAGTGGCAGGATGAGTCCTGCTTTATTTTTTTCCAACTTGCATTTAAACTTGGACTTTAACTTTGAGTGCAAAGTAAAACGGTCACAGAAGTGGCCCTGAGACTGAATCCGGACTCGTGACTTAGAGCAGGATCTTTTGCTACAGCTGTGCTTCTTCTTGAATTTAATGACATACAACATAACCTCCCAGTCTTGGATTACCTCCAAGTGTTCGAGGGGGCACTTATCACACACCCTATGGCCTTATTTAGAGTTTTATGGATTGGTTACTTCACCACAATCTAACAGCTATCTGGTCTTCCTTACTACAAATGCCATAGGATATATGCACTTGTAATATGGCAGACGGAATATCTGCATGTTACCTGCCAGATTATAAATCAGGCCCTTACAATCATGTGTCGAGCCCAGGCACCACAAACCTCATTCAGGTCCATGACTGACATCTGAAACCTGTTGTTTTCGGTGAGGACATCGCTCCCTAACAGATTGTGAACTGTTTGGAAGTCATCAGAAAACCACAAATTTGGAAGCAGAGCTCTGGATAAGTGTTGAAAGAAGCAGAAAGAAAGTCACTGAAGTCAGCACACAGTGGTGTCGCTTATATTCAGCTCCGCCCCAACACTTCCAGGGCATGTAGCCCAAAGTGGAGTCACACGATACCATCTCTGGATTTAGTATGGCACTTGGGGGTTTGTATAAGGTGAGGAATCTGCATTTAGAAGCATCCATCAGAAGTCAATATTTAGGTGTGGTCAGTGTCTGGCAACAGAGATGTTTGATCATGGAGCATGTCCAATCTGCTCTTCTAAAACCTCGCTTCTAAACTTCTGACACTGGGCACTTAAATATTTCATTCTTAAACTGAAAGAAAGATTCAGCTGCCTATTTCTACAAATCCCGACTTCATTTCTCATTCCTGGATCAGTCTCCCAAGTTTTTAGACCTAATATTTGCAAGTGTATTTTCTTTTTCCATTATGGTGCTTCCTCCACATACTTAAAAAAAAATAATAATAATAATAATAACAAATATATATCTCAAACACTCCGAGTTTTTTAAGACAGTCAGTGCATCACCTTCGCCTTCCCCAAAACGGACACGGACAGGTATTTGTGCAAAATTATTTATTCCTTTTCGTCGCCATAACGTTTCAGCTCGTCTGAGCCTTGATTTCATGACAATGTATCGTTGGATACCTCCCGGAGGAGTGAATGGTCTGCATTCTCATTTCTTTGCAGCATTTTATCAATATCCTAGATTAAATACTTCCACCCAGAAGCAGTAGCATGCTGCCATTCGAATTAAAAAGTTCTAATTATTTGGAATACCACCTTTATTAGATCAAAAAGAAAAAGTTACTTACCTTCAGTAACACCTTATCTGGTAGAGACTTCATCTAGCCGCAGAGTTATTGTTTCAGCGTAGCGGCGTTGATGTTGTTTGCAAAGGAAGTGAATTTTGCAGAGCCTATATAGGCACCACCCAGGAGAGCTGACATTAGTTACTTTTCGTGACTTTCCAAGACAGAAGCGCGGAGCCAAGAAGTACACCGACCACTGGTGTGGAAAACTAGGGCCCTGAAAAGGGAAAAACCCTGTCCCTAGAAATCCATTCGCAGTTCGGGGAGGATGGGTGGGTCGGTAAGGAATCTGCTGTTAGATAAGGTCTCTACCATAAATGGCATTACCAGAGGTAGGTAATTTGTTCACCTGATAGAAACTTCTAGCCTCAGATTCCTTACCTTTGTAGATACCCAAGCAATGCCTTACCAGAGGCTGGTCTGCAGACCAATTTCAAAAGAGAAAGTCCTGCAGGACTGAACAGGTAAAGTGACCATCCCTACGGACCTGCTTGTACAGACAATATTGTTTGGTAAATGTGTGCAGAGATGCCGATGATTGTGCCTGGCAGTGGCCCAGGACTGGAACTCCGCGAGCTAACGCTAAGCTAAGCTAATGTTGCAGCTTTAGCTCTGGTGGACTTGGCACGCACACCCTCATGGGGTTACTTTTTAGTCAATGTGTAGCAAATTCCTAATACAAAGAACGATCTTTCGTGAGATGGTCCTTTCCTGTACGGCCTGTCCCTTCTTCGCTCCGGCATACCTTGCGAATAGTTGGTTATCCACCCTGAACTCTTGTGTGTAGTCAAGTTACAACGCTCTTTTCTGTCCAGATCGGGGAGTCGCTCCTCTTCTTTAGAGGGATGCGGAGGAGTGTAAAAAGTAGGCAAGGTCATGGATTGGCCTACATGAAATGGAGGTGCTGTAGAAACACGGGTTGACCCAATGAGTCGCTGGGACCTGGGTAGGTTTTTTAAAATAAGAGTTAATCTCGGATAGAAACCTCTCCAACTATCGGACCCGAACGCTAATCGCTGACTAACTTGGATTGCTAAAACCCCCGTATAAGCCCTGGAATCACTTCTTCAGACTTTGGACCGACTTATGCGGCCGTTCTATACCCCATCGTAGCGACAATACGTATATCAGACCCCTGTGGCCACCGTTGATCTCCTTTTAAAGAATTTGGACTTCTCTTGGAGGCTGTATCAATACCGACCTCTACTAATTTGTACTACATTAACCGGACTCCTTGGAAAGTCCCGTATTTCCCAGCGCATCAGAAAACGTCTTTTTCTACCACCGGAGACATGTATTTCTAAAAGAACCCTCCAGGGCCAGTGGCTTTACCAATAATCTCAGGTCCCGACCTGCGTGGCAGATTTCCCATCTATCAAATGACTTTGTTTTATTGATGAGATGTATTGAACGGTACCTAATACCTTGTATTGCTGCCCAACTTGAAAGATCCTATTTCCAATTGACTGCCCCCTATTCGTCCCTGTCCTGATGAAGACCCTCTAGCAAGGTTCCATCGAATACCTGCATTAATTCGGGTCGAAAAGTCGACACTCCTTCCGATTTTCAGCCTCCTTCCTGATCTATCATTTGCCATTTTGTTTTTGTGAGGCATGAGTTTGTTTAATTAATTATTTTATGAATTGTGATTTTTAGCCTGTGATAATCAATTATCAGTATTTTTATTGAGGTCATAGTGACCATTGTTTCATTATCTGTATAGTTTCCTCACCTTCCAACCACTACCCTTCCATTCCCATTCCATTAGGGGCACTAATTGTGATTCAGTATCGATGTATTTTATGAATATCTTTCTACTGTACACGTTGTGATTAAAAACAATGTTGTGATATTGTTCTTTTGAATTTATTTGAGATAGCATTCATTTATAGTATCTGGGACCACTTTGTTTATATCACTTACATGAAATGGAGGGACTACTTGTGGAAGAAAGGAGGCTCTTGTGCGCAGCAACAGTTTGTCAAGATAAATGGTGAGGTAAGGAGGCTTGGAAGACAAGGCCTGAAGCTCACTGACATTCCGGGCAGATGTTATCACAACCAGTAGGGCCGTTTTAATGGTAAGGAGCCCCAGAGGACAATTGAGCAGAGGCTCAAAGGGAGCGCACATAAGGAAAGTGAGGACGCGATTGCGACCCTACTGAGGCACAACAAATGGAGAAGGTGGAAACAAGTATTGTAAACCTTTCACAAACCTAGGTATAATATGGTATTTCAACAGTGATGGCAGATCAGGCAGCCACAGAAAAGCAGAAATAGTGGAGAGATAGCCCTTCACAATGCCCAGAGCAGAGCCCTGTTGGGCAAGGGAAAGGATGAATGGAAAGACTTGGGAAAGGGGGGCAGAAAGGGGATCAATTTATCTTTCTGTGCACCAAGCCATACGTTTTACCCCACTGCAGGTGTAAACCGTCTTGGTAGAGGGACAACAGGCTGCTAAGATAACGTCTCTGATTTCGGCCGGTTGGTGAAAGGTATGAACTATCACCGTCTATTCTCCACGCAAGAAGGCAGAGCGTTGACAGGTTCAGGTGGAGAACTCACCTGGTGCTGTGACAGAAGATCCACCCAAAGGGGCAACCTGATCGGAGAGCCGATGGCCATGCTAAACAGCTTGGGGTACCAGACGCTCCATGCATAGTCAGGAGCCACAAGAATGACTTGGGCACGGTCATTCCTAATGTTCTTGAGAATTCTTGGCATGGATGTTATGGGCTGAAAGGCATATAGAAGGCCTGAGTTCTACTAGGGATGAAAAGCATCTCTGAGCGAGAACCGCCTTAGAAACTCCAGGACGCAGAACTGCTGACACTGCGTGTTCTCTTTGGTGGTGAACAGATCTAACCAGGGCTCTCCCCACTGCTGAAAGATACTTTGCACCACCTCTGGATGTAGACGCCATTCGTGAACCGGTAGGCATCTTCCCCTAATTTCGTCCGCTCTTGTGTTCAGAGAACCTGATAGATGTTGAACCACCATGGATAAGCTCTGCTGTTCCAGCCATGTCCAGAGACACCGGGCCTCTTGTCAAAGAGTTCACGACCCCACACCGCCCTGTTTGTAGCAGTACCACATGGTAGTAGTGTGGTCCAAGAACACCTGCACCAGCTATCCCTGGATCGGGTGTAGAAAGGCATTTAATGCCAATGTGATCGCTCAGAGCTCCATAATGTTTATGTGGAGTTTAGATTACACTGGAGACCACAGTCCTCTGATCTCCACCTCTTACAGATGGCCGCCCTACCCCAGGAGTGACACATCTGGCACTATTGTCAGATCTGGTTGGGGGAGAGACAGGGGTCTGCTGCTGAAGCAATCGCGGTGCGTTAGCCACCACTGCAGATCTTTCGAAGTTCTCTCCGAGATCGGGACCATGTCGGAGAAATTTCCCAGAGCTGCGCCTACTGGGTCTTCAGGTCCCACAGCAGAGCCTTCATATGTCAGAGAGCATGAGTCACCAGCAGGATGCAGAAGGCCAGGAGTTCCAGCAGCCTCAGAGTCAGTCTCACCGAAATCCAGGATAGAAGCTCAAATATCAGTACCGTTCGGAAGGATAGGCCCAAAACTGCACCATGTCCAAAACAGCTCAGAAGAAAGGAAGATTCTGGATTCTGAGAGGGAGTTGGGTGTGACTTCGGCACACTGATAGTGAACCTCAGCGAATGCAGGAGTCTGCTGTAGTCTGGAGGTGGGAGACAACAGCCTGGGGAGAGCCTACCTTCATCAGCCAGTTGTAAAAATAGGTATAGGAAAAATGCCTTTGTTGTTTTTGGGCACCAGAAAGTAGCGAGAATAACAACCACAACCCACTTCTGGCATCAGCACTTCCTGTTGGAGAAGAGGTAGGTGGTCCTCCGTCAGCCTGTCGTAAGTGGGTGGCATGAAGGGAGGGGTAATCTCGAAGGGGAGTAGCCACTTTGGACAATTTGAAAAACCCACCTGTCTGATGTCATGGACTGCCAGTGGGGCAAGTGTTGGCGAATCCTGCTGCCCACTGGGCACCCGTGACGGTAAATGGCCTGACAAGGAAGGTTTGGAAGTTGCAGCAGCTGCTGGGGTGCTGGACTGACCCGATCGCTCGCCACCTGACCCACTGGGCCGGCAGGAACCAAGTTCACAGCCGCTAAGGATGAGCCGGTAAGGACGCGGCTGCATGCCCCTTCCATAGCCACAAAAGGAGAGAAAAGTGGATTGAGGGTGACAAGGGGCCAAAGAAAGCCCCAAGGACCTGGCCGTAGCCCTTCTATCCTTAAAGCCCTCCACCGCAGAATCCGCCCGATCTCCAAAGAGATGGGAGCCTTCAAAGGCCATGTCCATGAGTGATGTCTGGCCATCCCCAGAAAAGCAAGTAGTCCTCAACCAGGTGTGGCGTTGCAGGGCCACTGTGAACGAAACCCCCCTACCTAGTGAGTTGGAGGTGTCTAGTCCACACCAAATATTGACCTTCGCTGCATCCCCCGCATCTGCAACAGCCTGGGAGTGCACGGCCCGGGCCTCCCCCAGGACTGTTGGTAGCACCTGTGCAACTGTATACTGTATCCCACAGAGCTTAGGAATAGATGCCTAAATGGCACGCAGTGTTCATGGACCGCAATGGCAAGCTGGTGGAAGAAAACAGTTTCTTGCCTATAGTGCCCAGGTTCTTAGATTCCTGATCTGGTGGGGTGGTTAGGAATGCGCGAGGATTTACTTGGGATGTTGAAGGTTGGACCACCAAGCTCTCAGGAGTGGGGAGTTGGGCGAGGAAGTTTGGGTCCTCTGGAGCATGGCAGTGGGAAATCATCCTGTTCACAGGAGCCTCTGTGCTGGGCTTGGACCAAGTCCCAAGCAGGAGTCAGAAAGTACCTCATTGAAAGGTAGAAGCAGTTCTGATGGGGACACTCCCGGCTGAAGCACTTTCGTCAAGACATTGGTCTTGACTGCCATCAAGGGCAAACTAAGGTCCAGGACCTCAGCTGCCCTCCGCACCACCATTGCGAATGAAGCTCCCTTCTCTATAGCCATGGTAGGGACACAAAGCATGCCAGTATCTGGAGAAGTGTCTAGTCTAGTAGCCTCACCCAGATCCTCACACCAGTCGATTTGTTCTTCATAAGGCTGGTATTCCTCAGGACCCGCCGACCTCTCCCATTCCTCCCTGAAACCTAGTTCATAAGAAGAAGGCTCAGACTCTGGCTTGAATAGCATGGCTCCAGTCGGTACCAGTGTTGGACGACGCCTCTCCGGCTGCGTGCCGGGGATGGGGACAGCACGGCCAGTGAGTGCCGGCGCCGCTAGGAACCCCGGTCTCATGGTCCATCTGTGGCTCCCTGGGGCCAAACAGGCACCAGAGCCACCAGCGTAGATTCAGTAGGATCCCCTCCCTAATCAGCGAGGCCCAAAGGCCAACCGTAGGGAACAGGTTGCACAAATATGAGGTGCTTGGCCTCATGTGTGTCTCAAAGAGACATGTTGTATATACTTTGTGGGCTTCAGCATGCATATATGCTTCTCATTTGCTGGCTCCATCGTTGCTCTCATCCTTTCTTCACATTTGTCCAAAGCATGCATGCGTCATTGCTCGTCCTGTGTTTAACATGCCCCAAGAGCATGAACCAATTACTACTATCCATCCCGAGCTCCCATTTTAGTAAATGCTTTTGGAACTACTTTTTGCTTTGATTTGGAGCACTTTACACAAGCACTCATTTCTTCACTCGCTCTAAGCTCCGTTTCTGTAAAGAAGGCTGTAAATCTTGTTCTTATATCATCATAAACTCTGCTGCTCCAGGATGAATATTTACATTTTCCAGGGGGTGCTAAATAATCGATATGGGCGTGTATTTTTGTGTAACTCTTGTTGTCATTGTGTGGCATAGTGCTTGCTTTAGTTCCTTTTTCCATTTGGATTTGTACTCGTTTTGAGCTTTTTTTCCCAGCGCTCCAAGCTCCGTTTCCCTTATCCGTCACCCTCACCGCTGCTTGCTTTGTGCTTGAGCACTCATATAGATTTTCCAAACACCATAGCATCTATGCTGTGTTACTTCCCATGGCTTAGGTGATGTGGGGGTTCCTCTTTCTGTACCATGTTCATTCTCTGAGAAGATACACAACATGCATCCTCTAACTAAGAAAAGAATGACTGCGTTGATAAGGAGTCAAGCGGAATCATGAAATGAAATGAAAAATTGCACTTATATAGCGCGTAACTACCCAGAGGCCTCGCAGCGCTTTAGACTGATTGCTAGTGGCGGGCATTGTTCTTTCGGAGGGAAAGGGGGAGGGAGTTCCAAAGTTTGGCAGCGGTATGGGAAAAGGAACGACCACCCCAGCGAGCTTTGTTACTTTTGGTAGTGGTTACAAGCTGTAGAGAGCTAGAGCGTAAGGCTCTAGACGGTGCATAGGGTATAGCTATAGGGTGCAGAATTGCCGGGCCAGTGCGATGGAATGATTTGTGCACAATGCACATGGCCTTGAACTGCACTCTGGCCGCTACAGGGAGCCAGTGAAGTTCTTTCAGAGCTTTCTTAGCTGACTGCCAGCGGGGGATGTTAAACAGTAGACGGGCGGCACAGTTTTGTGTGACTTGAAGCCTGTGGGTCACTGCTGCCGGGGCTCCCAAATAAAGGGCATTCCCATAATCCAGGCGGGAGAGGATCAGGGCCTGGACCATGATCCTCCTGGCCTGGAATGGGAGCAGGAGGAGCACCTTACGAAGCATTTTCATCATCCCGATGCATGTGGAGGCAGTTTTGGTGGCTTGGGCTGAAAAATCAAGCGCTTTGTCCAGCCAAATTCCGAGGCTCTTAATCTGGGATTTGGGTGGAGGAGGCGGGCCAAGAGATGGAGGCCAGATGGATGCTAGGGCAGATGGAGAGGGGTTGCCCAGCAGCATGATATCTGTTTTCTCCCCATTAAGTTTAAGAAATGAGGATTGCATCCATCTGGCGACAGCCTCTAGACAAGTACCTAAGGTGGAAGACGAACCCTCGGAGTGGTCAAGAGAGACCACCAGTTGAGTGTCGTCTGCGTAGGTAACAATACGCACACCAAAGGGGTGGACTATACTCTCTAGGGGTTCCATATAGGCATTAAAAAGAGTGGGGCTCAGGGAGGAGCCCTGGGGTACCCCACAACTAAGTGGATGCTTAGGGGAGACAGACTCGCCCTCAAACACCTGGAAGAATCTGTCATCCAGGAAGGAGGTTAGACATTCCAGGGCCGCGCCCGACACGCCCAAACCACTCAGTCGTTGTAATAATGTGGAGTGGTTGACAGTGTCGAACGCGGCACTGAGGTCAAGTAGTATAATGGCAGCCTTGCCTCCCTTGTCCAGCACAGCTCTGGCTTCTTCCGTCACCGCCAAAAGAGCGGTTTCAGTTCCGTGCTGAGGACGGAACCCTGTCTAAGAGGCACGAAGCAGACTATTGGACTCAAAATAGTCCACTAAGATGTTGTTAACGTGCCTCTCAAGCAGTTTGCTCATCCATGGAAGTAAGGAGATAGGTCGATAGTTGGCCAAGTTGTTCTGGTCCAGTGTGGGCTTTTTCAACAAAGCTTTAACCATCGCGCACTTCCAAGGAGGCGGAATGGTTTTAGAAGCAATGGAGTCATGGGGACCCTGCCCACTCCCAACCTCTTAGCACGGCTCCCACGCTAAGGCGGGTCATTTCTACTTCAAATAAAAGCTTGAGTAAGGACAAAAAAAGCATTTTAACTTCAGAAACCGCTTCAAGGTATGAAAAACAACAAGGATTGTAATATCTAGTACTTATGACCTGCCGAGTCTATGGATGTTTTTTTGACATAACACACGCATGCAGAGTTGGTCGAAGGTTTAAACAATTTTAATTAAAATGGACCAGTAACTACTAAATTATTGCTTACATTATATAATGAGTGGAATATGATGTGCCCAGGTTGATGAAAACTGTTCTAGCAGACCTGCTAATTAAAAAAGTGCCCGCTCTAAGATAGCAATCTGTATAGGGAATTTTTGTTATATGGTTCGCTTGTCGTATCACACCCCAAAGTGCAATGTAGAAAGCACAAAAAAGCATGCTGTGTTACTCCTTGTGTTAATACACGACTAGTGTTCTGCTGATATGACAATTTTTTATGAAAATGCGATAAATTGCGACGCGAAATACTAGGCAATTTGTCAGCTATAGAGTTTCTTACAACTGACTTACCTATAGCAAAGTGCACATCCCCTAAATTCACAATTTTTTAAAATTCAATTAATTCTGTCTTTTAGGTCACTGGTATAAGATGACCTATTCTTTGTTCTATGTCAGATATCACAATCATTCAATCCATCTTTTGCATCATGGGCAGAAGCCTAAGTACTAACTCAGTGTAAGTTAGTTGTTTAATCTATTAGTTGTTAAAAACGAAGATGGCTGTTCTGTTTACAGTAATCAACTATGGCTCCTGTGCCCATGCTTTTGTGTGTAAAGGGACGTGTAAGTAGATGTCATGTCTCACATAAATTGCCTTTCAATGTGCAGGGTTGCAGTGTTGCCAATCATGTGGATGAGGGTTCTTTTCTTGCACCCTGATCTGGGTATCGGTGGTACGGAGAGGTTTGTCCTAAATGCTGCCTTGGCCCTGCAGGCTCGCGGCTACTCTGTGGAGTTCTGGACGTTGCATTATGGTCCCCATCATTGTTTCCTGGATTCACTTCACCCGCGTGTCTCTTACATTGGTGACTGGCTGCCGCAGGGTATCTGTGGCTACTGCGCCACACACTGTGCCTATCTATGCATGGTGTTCCTAGAACTTTATGTTATTTTCCTTAGCTGTGCCAAAAGTGATGTGTTCTTCGGTGACCAGGTGTGCAGGAGGACATGGTAACATCGCTGAGTGAGCCAGTCTTCAACCCGGACACTACTTTTGGTGACTGATTGATTGAAAGTGCTTTCTAACAGTGAAAACGTTGTCCAACATCTGTTTTCCATTTTCCAATGCGGTGTAGAGGGCTGCATGCATCTCTTCATGTTTCACTGCAGGAAACCGTCTGTTTCAGACTCCTCCAACAAGTAGCTCGTGAGCTACTGATAGCTCGACAGCTACCTGTGAGTGGCTTTCCGGTATGCAGTCCATTAGTTGAATTACTATATGTATAGCAAAACAGAAAAGTGTGTATTTAATATGAAAATATGAAAATGTGTGTACGTATCGCTAAAAGACATTGACAAATGCAAAAAGAACAGATGATGGACGGAATGCTGAATAAATCAAACATTCACCCCAGTCTCAGATCTGGGTAAAATCCATCGCTTTTTTGGACGCCATGCCATTCTAGTTTAGACCTAGCCACACGCAAATCAGTCTTGATCCTGCTCCCCATGGCAACAGTCCAGCCTGGGACAGGTTTCGGGGTATCCCCCCTCATCAGACAGTCTAGCTTGAATCTTGTGGCACAGCGAGCACAGAATCCACGTCTGGGCACACCCTTACCACTTAGGGAGACAAATACAAAAGGAACAGATCACAGACGGAATCCTGAACAAATCAAACAATCACCCCCAGTCACAGATCTGGGTTAAATCAAACATTATTTTGCAAGCCATGCCATTCCAATTTATACCCAGCCTCATTTCACAATTAGTTGGCGTGCTGTAGAGGCTTAAGACATCATGCACCTGGCATGTTAATGTGTTTGCTTGGTATATTGAGAAATGGTATGTTTTATCCCAACCCAGATCAGATATCTGCATAGTAAGAATGCACTGCTCTTGGAGTGTCCTAGTTTCATAATATCACTATCTCAACATCATTCATTCTCAGGTGTGGCTATCACTACCTGGAACTCATTACAACACAATTTAAAACAAATGCCTAACCGTATGCCCCTCCGTAACCATTCAAATACTTATCTTCTCAGAATATAATTTCCTAATGACACCAGGGAGAGGATGTTGTGCAGCGGCCAGAGCTGTAGACTTCGGAGCTGGGGAACGTGGTTTGAGTCTCGGCATCGGATCAACATCCTGTGATTTGGGGCAAATCACGTAATCTCCCCAAGCCTGTGGACAGTGCCCGGATACTCTCACAGGTGATAAGCCGCACTATATAAATCTACAAATTACAATTACTAATGAGTAGCTGTGCTTCAAGGCTGACCCCCATTTAATAAACACTCTTGGTTCCTTTCATTTCATATTCAGATGAAGACTGCTATTGTTCCTTCAGTATTAAATCTCCCTCCCAGACACTTATTTCAGTTGGGTTACATTAATATTTTACAGTTTTTTCAATGCCTGTTAATGCATTTATTTGTGTCCATTTATTCAAATCCAACTCGTGTTTTGTCCTCTATAACGCATCTTTCAATGACCGGTGAGCCAATATGTCTACAACTCTACAGGAGTGGACATGTGGAATCATTCAAATTTCACTGTATTATTCATGTTTGTTTTATTACTTGTAGAACTTTCCAAAACCCCACTGTAACTGACCACACTTATGCCCTTTACTTCATTTGTTTCTTGTCTTTTTTGGTATTTCGGGTGAATTTATTTCCCCAGGGTGTTTGTAATCAATTCCAACTTTTAGGTATTTGGAAACGGTTAGATGTATTGAATATTCACTATGTAATACAAATTAAATATTGTATCTTTGACACAAATGTATGCTGTCCTTTTTATTCTCTTTTTTCAAAGTTGTCTTGCCTCGCTTTCTCTTTTGGTTTTGTGTTTCTATATTATTGAAGCTTTTGGTTGTGCTTCATCTCTAACTTCATTTCTGCAATGCATGCATACCAAAAGCAGGTACCTGTATTTTCTCTTCAAAAAATTTACACTATATTACAATTTTATTCATGGCAAGGAGTGGTGCAATCTAAGAGGAACCAAACACCCACTATGATATAAGTGCAAAAATTTTCGAAAAACAGCTCCCAGAGTTTAAAAACAAAACTAGTTGGATTACTATACAACAGTCGTCCATAAAGGAATTTACAGTGACAAAAATTAATGATATTGTTTTCTTAAAGTAAACCTAGCAAACCATCAGAATGAAGAGAAATTGTATGCAAGGGCCTTACTCAACAAGCAGGAGCAGTGTGGAACAAGTGTACAGCCTAAGGTTGAGGAAGACAGTTGGAGCCATGGATTCAAGATGACTCAGTGTGCAGAAAGCAATTCGTGGCAGCCATTAAAACTGCAGAAAAACAAGGGTGTGTTCATTAATGTCGCTGAGGGTGATGCAACAGCTCCTCACTTGGCTTGTGTTTGTAGGGATGGGGATGGGGAAGTTTGTTTTAGGCGGATGTCTCAATGTACTCTCTTTCTTGTATTGTGGAAAAACACAACTAGTCAGTGGAGTCATCAGTGCTGCAGACCATTCTCAACGAAGCAAATGTCTGTATACATCTAACCGAACCGGACTGTCCCTACAAATAATTCCAAACTAACAGGTTTGTTCTGGTATTAACAAGCAAAGAGAGGATTTTAATCACAGCTAACGATAACAGGTCTTCAAAGCTGCCAGCCTTGGGGAGAAAAAACATGGCGGCCGGCGAGTAGCAGGTCGCGGGCGGCTCCCGGAACGTCCGTGCATTTTTTGGCAAAAATATAGGATAAGGATTAAAGTACCTGGAATACTTTTGGAAAACCTCTGTATGGGTCCGCCGGCTGATTAAAGTGCCTTAGATTAGAATCATTAAATCGCCGCCTGCCCGGTTCGCCGGGCCAGCCTCTCTTCTCCGTGTTGCAGCCTTGCTTCATTCAGCCCGGTGCAAGCAGGACGGAGGGGCAGGGGCTCGGCAGGCGTTTGGCGTCCAGAGTGGCGTTTTCACTTCTTTCTTTTTCATCACGGCGCCGGAGCAGGTTTGGCGCAAAGCGGCCCTGGAGCTGCGCAGGGGGAGAAGAGCCACGGCGAAGATCGCGTTTTGAGGTGCCTGCAGTGAAGCCCCCTGGAATATTGTGCAACTTATGGACAGCGGTGGCTGCATCAAGAGCGCTGAAGGGGAAAAGATCGAAAGGACCGCACTACTTGGTCCAAGACGAGTAAAAAAGGAGGCTAAAGGAGGTAGGAGGAAGGGGGCACTGGGAAGCACGCTGGCTGGTGACATTGGGGAGGCAAGGACCAGGTACCCCTTGCGGAGCACAAGAGAAACGTAGGTTAAGGGGGCAGGTGGGAACAAGGCGAAGCCCGAGGCCAGAGTGAGATACCCCAGGAACCTGATAGTAGGAGGACGAGGGCGGAAGGAGGGGAGGAAGAGGGTGAGGAGTGTGGGGGGCGAGAGGAAGGTGGCAAAGTTGATAAAAGGGCAGAAGTAGGAACAGAAGCAGTTGGTGAGCCCCTTCTCATGAAGGTTAAAGATTCGAACCCCCCCCATCTATAAAACAAAACATAGGAAAAACTTACAAGAGCACATACAAAAGAAGAAGCCGCAAGCACTTAAAGTCAAAATTACTCCCTCCCTCAAAACCTATTTTAGAGTGTTGCCAAAAACTTTAATTCTGGGTGGAGAAAAGATGGCGGGGGTAGCAAACGAGGCCGAGAAGCAGTTAACATCTGCTGATGAGATCCTAGTCTGCCCACAGGAGGTAGGACATGAAGCAGGGGGGCTGCTAAGAATTACAGACCAGGGGGAAAATAAACAGATTCTGGCCCTGACTTACCCTGCTAACGAGGAACTGTCAGTAGGTGCACTCCTAGCATCACTTTCAGATGAAATTAGGAGTAGATTTGCGACATCGGAGTCTAACCAGCTTGAGATTAAAAGGGCGTGCGAAATCATGAAGAAGAAGGTTGATGGCCTTAGCGGAGAACTTCAACCTTAGAGAAGGAGATTATTGAGCTCAGAGAAACAGTGCAGGCAAACTGTGTGGAGATTGATAAGTTGAAAGTAGCTGTTAAGGAGGGTCTGGATAGAGTGGAAAGGTTGGAGAACTACCAAAGAGGAAATAACCTGAAGATTTTGAAGGTGCCTGAGGGCAGAGAGGGGGACGATATTAAATCTTATTTTGTAAAACTGATTAAGAATAAACTTCAGCTAGAAGAAACAGAAGATGAGATAGCAAAAGACTTACAGCGAGTCCACAGGGATCCTTTTCGTTAATGTAAGTCGGCCAAAACCTAGAAAAATTCTATTAAACTTCTTGACTTATTCATTAAAAGAAAAAGTACTTTCAAAAGCCTTGGGGATGAGATCTATTGAGGTAGAAGGAACCCGGTATGAGATAAGATCCGATGTCTCTGCTACCACCTCCAACAGGCAGTGGGAGATGGGGCAGAGGATCGACAGCTTGAAACGCCTGGGTGCTTCAGTTCATTTAAGATTCCCCGCTTATTTGAAGGTCATGCTAAACAATAAGATGCATATCTTCCACTCAGTAGAAAAGTTGGAGGACTTTATTAAAAGTCTCCAAGCAGGAAGTTAGGGATCCAATACCCCAGGATCTCAGGTTTCTGAGCTCCTCTACTCATACAGATAAATCCATGTTGTTACACTAATACACTAATACTGCCAGGCCCTTTGTTAGGTACAAAAATAGGCAACCTTAAACCATAGGGAAAGTTACAGTTACATTTCTTTCCTCTTTTTTTTTTTGAGGTTGTTTTTTTTTATGCACGCACGTTCCAAAGGGATTTCGTCCATATGGCCTTGTGCCATGTAGCAGTTGGGGAGGGTTTTTCCAGGGATGGGGGTTTCAGGGGAGTACAGGGTGGGGAGCAGTGGGAAAAAATGAAAAAGAGAAAAAAAACTCAGGTGCCTCAAAATTGTTTTCCTGTCTTACCGTTGAGAAGCTTTGCCCGTCTCTCCTGTATGGTCCTAAACATTTTTTTTTTTAGGTTTCAAGAGTAATGGATGAGAAGAGAAGAAAAGTAATAAAAATTCTTTCTTGGAACGTGGATGGTCTTAGGGTGCAAGGGAGGAAGGATAGAATCCTACAATACTTAAGACTGCCCAGCCCAGATGATGATGATAATGACATTTGTAGAGCGCTTGGTTACACTATACCAGTGTGTCCCCGCGCTGCGGCACATTAAGCATAAAATTAGTGTTAGGATGGGATGCACAGCTTGTAAGCGAAGATTCAGTATGGTTGGGTTCACCTCGGGTGGCGTTAATACCCCTAAAAACGCCGTTGATAAGTACTCAAGATGTGATTCCAGCGGGACACTGGGACCATCCCCTTGGGAACACCTTAATTTCCTCTAATATATAGAGAATTCCACAATGATTAATGTTTCAAGTTAGTCTTTTTATTCTTCAAAAATTCATTAAATGTTGATTCAAAAAAACGTGTTGTTTCAGTTCATGTTTTCACTCATTAGTAAGCATGAGTGAAATTTTAATTATTCAGACATCATTATAGTTCAATGTATCCAATGCATTTCGGGCAATGCTATATGCCCTTCATCAGGGAATAATGCTGTAACAAAAGAAATATTCTGAATTACCATCTTTCTTTCTTATGCCATTAAGCAATTCATTCAATTATACATCTCCTGATTACTAAAAACATGTCTCTATGTGATTATCTGGACCAAATCTCTATGCAATTGTTTGAATCAGAAAGCTCATTAGTAGTCACAAGTACATGGTTGATCAATTGTGCATTAATAAACAACTCACATGTCCGTGGGTTAGATCTCGGCTTAATCGTTGTGTTAACGCTGTGGTAAAAATAAAGAAAACGCGGGTTGTAGTGTGTGATATCCACACGAGATACGAAAAGCATTAAGGCTGCTGGGTGTCGTAGGAATACACTAACCTGCTTGCCAATGGATTCAAGCGTGAGTCTGGCCGCTCGTTCGAGGGTCCGTACTCACGATAGTTTGCGATTTCAAATTGCAACAATGTTGCTATTCGGTTTACACCTTG
Source organism: Lissotriton vulgaris (assembly GCF_964263255.1). Taxonomy (NCBI): domain Eukaryota; kingdom Metazoa; phylum Chordata; class Amphibia; order Caudata; family Salamandridae; genus Lissotriton; species Lissotriton vulgaris. Next base: position 417,103,671 of record NC_141697.1, on the reverse strand, counting down.
AAATGCGATGCCGATCACGTGGTTAATAGAAACGAGCAAAAGACTATGCGACTCGTTTTGTTGTGTGTACTTGCTCCTTAAATGATATAAGTGTACCCAACGGCGTCAGGGAAAAATATGAGCCTGGTATATATGAACATGTGTAAATAAAGATCGTGAGATAATAATAGAAAATAAAAATGTCGTGATGGAAATGTGCCTCAGTTACGTGACGTAGTATCGAACCGGCGTGTGTGAAAAGAAATCGTCCGGAGCATGCTTTAGTCAGTGGTGCTATTGAAGAACTGTGTTTGGATGCATGAAGAATGTTGATAAGAATGTGGTAAATACTAAACAGGAGAACCAAGCTGGCAGTACATCAGGGCAAATTTACATGTTTACAATATCTATCACAGATAACATGAGAATTCATTTCTGTCATTCAAACCAAATGGCTTTTGCGTGCACAATTTAAAAATCCAGTAATTCTCTCTTTGGAGAATGTATTTGGTGTTGTCTCTTCCTTCTGTTTTGTTGATGGTCTCTAAGACTATGAATTTGAGCTGGGCAATGCTGTGTTTAGCTTCCATGAAATGCATTGCAACTGTTGATTTTGCATTCTTCAAACGTACATTAGATTTATGCTCAGTGAGCCTGATTTTCATCTTACGTTCAGTCTTCCCAACGTATAACTTGCCACATGGGCATTTGAGGGCATATATGATATTTGATGAATCACAAGTCGCATTAACTCTCAACTTGATTTCTTGTCCTTTCATTGGATGGTTGATTTTATTGCCTTTTATTACATTATTGCAATGTCCGCAATTATGACATGGTCTGGTTCCATGATAGGTTTCAGAAACAGAAATTCTTGGTTGAATCATTTCTCCTAGATTTTTTGTTCGAGTAAATGCGAATAGAGGATATTCCTTGAAACTCTGATTAAAATCCGGTTCTAACATAAGCATTTGCCAATGTTTTTGGATGGCTTTTTTGTATTTGTAGCTTGAAGTTGAGAATTTGGAGATGGCAACAATTCTTGTTTGCTCTTTCTTTTGACTCGGTTGTAAGAGAGTGCTTCTGTCTTTTGAATCAATTTTAGATTTGGATTGGTCTAGAATGTGTTGTGGATATCCTCTTTGTTTGAATTTGTCTTCCATTTCTTTTAGTCTTGTTTGTAATGTACTATGTTCAGATGTTATTCTTTTGACTCTAGCCATCTGAGAGAAAGGTAAGAATTTCTTTAGATTGTGCTCATGAAAACTGCTGTAATGAAGCATATTCATTACAGCAGTTTTCATGAGCACAATCTAAAGAAATTCTTACCTTTCTCTCAGATGGCTAGAGTCAAAAGAATAACATCTGAACATAGTACATTACAAACAAGACTAAAAGAAATGGAAGACAAATTCAAACAAAGAGGATATCCACAACACATTCTAGACCAATCCAAATCTAAAATTGATTCAAAAGACAGAAGCACTCTCTTACAACCGAGTCAAAAGAAAGAGCAAACAAGAATTGTTGCCATCTCCAAATTCTCAACTTCAAGCTACAAATACAAAAAAGCCATCCAAAAACATTGGCAAATGCTTATGTTAGAACCGGATTTTAATCAGAGTTTCAAGGAATATCCTCTATTCGCATTTACTCGAACAAAAAATCTAGGAGAAATGATTCAACCAAGAATTTCTGTTTCTGAAACCTATCATGGAACCAGACCATGTCATAATTGCGGACATTGCAATAATGTAATAAAAGGCAATAAAATCAACCATCCAATGAAAGGACAAGAAATCAAGTTGAGAGTTAATGCGACTTGTGATTCATCAAATATCATATATGCCCTCAAATGCCCATGTGGCAAGTTATACGTTGGGAAGACTGAACGTAAGATGAAAATCAGGCTCACTGAGCATAAATCTAATGTACGTTTGAAGAATGCAAAATCAACAGTTGCAATGCATTTCATGGAAGCTAAACACAGCATTGCCCAGCTCAAATTCATAGTCTTAGAGACCATCAACAAAACAGAAGGAAGAGACAACACCAAATACATTCTCCAAAGAGAGAATTACTGGATTTTTAAATTGTGCACGCAAAAGCCATTTGGTTTGAATGACAGAAATGAATTCTCATGTTATCTGTGATAGATATTGTAAACATGTAAATTTGCCCTGATGTACTGCCAGCTTGGTTCTCCTGTTTAGTATTTACCACATTCTTATCAACATTCTTCATGCATCCAAACACAGTTCTTCAATAGCACCACTGACTAAAGCATGCTCCGGACGATTTCTTTTCACACACGCCGGTTCGATACTACGTCACGTAACTGAGGCACATTTCCATCACGACATTTTTATTTTCTATTATTATCTCACGATCTTTATTTACACATGTTCATATATACCAGGCTCATATTTTTCCCTGACGCCGTTGGGTACACATATCATTTAAGGAGCAAGTACACACAACAAAACGAGTCGCATAGTCTTTTGCTCGTTTCTATTAACCACGTGATCGGCATCGCATTTCAAGGTGTAAACCGAATAGCAACATTGTTGCAATTTGAAATCGCAAACTATCGTGAGTACGGACCCTCGAACGAGCGGCCAGACTCACGCTTGAATCCATTGGCAAGCAGGTTAGTGTATTCCTACGACACCCAGCAGCCTTAATGCTTTTCGTATCTCGTGTGGATATCACACACTACAACCCGCGTTTTCTTTATTTTTACCACAGCGTTAACACAACGATTAAGCCGAGATCTAACCCACGGACATGTGAGTTGTTTATTAATGCACAATTGATCAACCATGTACTTGTGACTACTAATGAGCTTTCTGATTCAAACAATTGCATAGAGATTTGGTCCAGATAATCACATAGAGACATGTTTTTAGTAATCAGGAGATGTATAATTGAATGAATTGCTTAATGGCATAAGAAAGAAAGATGGTAATTCAGAATATTTCTTTTGTTACAGCATTATTCCCTGATGAAGGGCATATAGCATTGCCCGAAATGCATTGGATACATTGAACTATAATGATGTCTGAATAATTAAAATTTCACTCATGCTTACTAATGAGTGAAAACATGAACTGAAACAACACGTTTTTTTGAATCAACATTTAATGAATTTTTGAAGAATAAAAAGACTAACTTGAAACATTAATCATTGTGGAATTCTCTATATATTAGAGGAAATTAAGGTGTTCCCAAGGGGATGGTCCCAGTGTCCCGCTGGAATCACATCTTGAGTACATTAAGCATAAAAAACACATAATCCTCAGGTCACCTCCCAGTCGGAGTATAACATCAGAAAGCTACTCATTTGGAAAAAGGAACGTTTTCAGCTTTTTACGGAAGGTCACCTCCGACGTCTCCATCCGAAGCCCCCACGGGAGTCTATTCCATTGCTGAGCTGCCACAAACCTAAAGGAGCGCCGGCCCATCCTTACCGTCCTGACTCTAGGGACAGTAACCTGTCCCATCGCACTAGATCTTAGTTGGCGGGAGGGGACACACGGACTCAGAAGATTATATAGGTATGCAGGCCCCTTCCTTTGTAGGATTCGATGGCACACACAGAGAGCTTTGAACTGAATTTGCTCCTTATTCGGGAGCCAATGGAGAGCGACTAACACCTTCCTTGAAGATGCTCTCCTGGGCAGCGTCAGAACCAGGCGGGTTGCTGCGTTCTATATATGCTGAAGCCTCTGTACACAGCTGACATTGGCCCCAGGTAGAGCACATTCCCGTAGTCCAGCCTTGAGGTTACTAAGGCATGGACCATGGTCTTCCTAGCTCCAGCGGGCAAGATGTCCAAGGTCTTGCGCAAGCTACGCAAGATACCAAAACAAGTTCCTGCCACTCGCCTCGTCTGAAGCTCAAACAAGAGCTTTGGGTCCAACCACACCCCTAAGTTCTTAACTTGTTCACTATGAGCCGGGGCGGGACCCAGGGTCTGAGGCCACCATGCCGATGTCCACACAGAGGTTGCCTTACCAACAACCACAACCTCTGTCTTACTCCCGTTCAATTTAAGGCAGCTCTCACCCATTTATACCGCCAGTTCTTGCATGCAGGAGTTAAAGTTGGAGGCCGCCTTCTCATCTGATTGTGTTAAGGCCACCACCAGCTGCGTGTCATCAGTTTAAGACACTGCTTTGATCCCGTACCTTCCAGTAATGTCTGCCACTGGTGCAACATAAAGATTAAACAGGGTCGGGCTGAGGGTGGGCCGCTGAGGCACCCCCTGATTAAGCATGATACACGTAGACCGATACGGTCACAGTGCCACCCGAAAGGTGCGATCTTGCAGAAAGGATTCCATCCATGACAATGCCTTCCCTCCCACCCCTCCCTTCCTGAGACACTGGAGCAACGTACAATGAGCAACAGTGTCAAAGGCTTCACTCAGATCCAGTAAGATTAAGTCAGCTGTCTGACCCTCATCAACGCACTTCCAAATGATCTCAGTGGATAGGAGTAGTGCGCGAAAACCAGACTGAGTGGGATGGAGAAGATCATGTTTACCAATATGAGACGTAAGCTGGATGTTCACCACCTTCTCCGCAATTTTCGCAAAATAGGGGAGTAGCGAAATGGGACGTAAATTGTCTAACTGGTCCATGTTGACATTCAGCTTCTTCCTCAGTGGGAGGACCACTGCTTCCTTCCATCTTTTAGGTACCATGCCTGAGCTAAAAGAGAGCTCTAACAGATGCCTAATACTGGGTTCAAGAAGTTCCATACTATTGATATTGCAGGAGACACACTTACCGGAGAAAGAGTGTTTATATCTCTTTAAGCGCCAAAGTTGGGTCTCCCAAGTTGTTTGTACATCTCACTTGGCTGTTACAAAAGGTGTTGCAATTCTAGTCAGGAAAGAGTCGCAAGTGGTTTTGGAAGCACATAGTTCATATGTATCTGGAAGATGGCTAGTGGTTAAGGCAAAGATTTCAGGCAATGCCTTTACTTTAGTAGGATACTATGGCCCCAACCAGGATGATGTTTCCCCCCTGGGGGGTGTTTTAGAGAAAATGGTAGTCTACAGACCCAATCATCATGACAGGGCACTTTAACGCTGTCTTAGATTATGAAATGAATAGGACTTCACGTTGTAGAGCCCGAATTAATCCAAAAATGTCTATGTTTATCAAACAAATTATGAGTCAGCTGGGCCTCTGTGATGTCTGGAGGCAGAAGGCAGGACAGAGAAAGGGTTTCACTTTTTTTTAATCAGAAGTATAGGCACCAGCCAAGGATAGATTACTTTCTTACCAACAGCAGCCTGACTAAATGGATTGAAAAGATCGAACATGTGGGTGTTCATTTGTCTGACCACTCGGCTGTAATTCTGCATTTAAAACTATATGATAAAACCTTTCAATCCAGATGGAGCCTTGATCGCGCTATTCTCCAGGATGAGGAGGTGATAGCGACTCTGACTAGCGAAACAGAAGAGTTTTTTCATGTTAATCAAGGGTCATCCTCATATGGAATTATCTGGGATGCCTATAAAGCATTTCTTAGAGGTAGATTAGGGACAATAGCGGCCGGAAGAAGGCGGGGTTTCTATGATGAGGTGTCAGAATTAGAGAAACAAATCCTGATTTTTTAGAAGGATTTGTCGGATCCTGTGATAGAGGAAGAAGCTAGGGAGAACTCATTGCAAAACCTACAAACAGGTTAAAGCTAGCCTTGCAACAATTTAGCATGAAACAGTGAGAAAGAAATGGGACGCAAGCAAGCTTACCCATTATGAATACAGCGAAGGCTGTAGCAAATTGCTGGCCTGGAAGGTGAGAAAAGAGCAGGGGAGAAATAGAATCGAACAGCTCAAGTGTGACAGCAAAGATGCTCTCATTTGTGACGATGAGGAGATCGAGCAAGTTTTTCATAATTATTACTGTAAGGTGTATCAGGAAGATCAAAACCCCTCTCAAGATGCAATTGAAGCTTGGCTAGGTCTGAATTCAGGAAAGTTCCTGGAAGATGAGAAATGGTGTTTAAACCAGGCAATTGGGGAGGAAGAAATTGACCTGGTATTAAGACAGGGAAAGAAAGGGAAGGCTCCAGACCCAAACGGTTTGCCTCTTGAGGTTTATAAAGCCCTGGCTAATATATTAAAACCTATACTCTTAGAAATTTTTAACAACTTTTTTATTAATGAGGCAGAAATGCCTGCCTCATGGGCAGAGGCGAATATTTCCCTAATTCTGAAGCCCGGCAAAAACCCAACCAATTGTGAATCATATCGGCCAATATCCTTATTAAATTGCGACTATAAGATCTTTGCTAAGGTATTGGCTGATAGACTGAACGGTCCCATTGCAGATCTGATTCATTCAGACCAAAAAGGTTTTATTTGTGGAAGATTCTTAAAGGAGTTTACCTTTTCTTTGATAGGGTCGATAGATCTTGCTTCTACTTATGGGCTCCCACTTGCGGTCATAGCTTTAGACGCTACTAAAGCTTTTGACCGGTTTACCTGGGCCTTTTTGTGGGCGGTGGTAAAGGCTGCTGGCCTGGGTCAGAACTTTAGCAGAGCATTGAATGCATTATATAGTGCACCAAAAGCTAGATTATTGATTAACGGCTCCTTGGCGGCCCCGGTCCTTATTGGTAGAGGCACTAGGCAGGGGTGTCCTTTATCACCACTCTTGTTTAACTTATACAAAGAGCCCCTGGCAAGTAAAACTAAGGGAGGACCTTGAGATCATATCGTTTCAATTTCAGGGTTGGAGCAGGAAACTGGGCTTATACGCTGATGATATTCTTATTTATTCAATCAACCTTCAAGATACCTTAAATCGAATCATGATGATCACAGCCGATTTCGGGAAAGTATCAGGTTATGATATAAATAAAAGCAAGACTGAAATCATGTGTTGGAATGTGGAGCCTTGGGAAGTCATTAAAAAGGAAGTAATGAGATATCTGGGGGTTATGATCCCGCGGGATATTTCCAAACTTTCAAAAATTTATTTTGAAAAGGCAAAGAAAGAGATTAGTGGGCTTTTAAAAATTTGGGAACATCTCCAACTCACTTTATTGGGACGGGTCAACCTAATAAAAATGATGATCCTCACAAAGTTAACATTTCTGTTTGACTCTATTCCACTCCCATTTGAGAGTGATATGCTGAGGAAACTACAAGGCCAGATCACCAGTTTTATTTGGTCAAGCAAAGGTCCAAGGATAGCTTGGAAAAAATTAAGAAGGAGGGTGGTGAAAGGTGGTTTAGCTTTGCCAGACCCGCTTTTTTATTCTTGGGCCTTTTTATTAAAGAATGGGAAAATGTTACTGAATACACCTACACTATCTGAAATTGGGAGACTGCTGGGAGCCATGACAGCACAGGAGTTGGGAGGCTGCCAAGGCTTTATGTTCAAGTATGCAGACCCCAAATATTTTAAGAAGGTTAGGCTGAAGATTCTGAGGAGCCTTGCCGAAACCTGGTACAGGGTCAGAAAAGTGCTTAAAATATCATATTATAGCTCAATGGCCCCTATCTGGGATTTACTAGGATCGCCTGAGTGGGCAAAAGACGCTTTAGCCAAAGCTTTGACAGAAGAAGGTCTAATGAGTTGGAACGATATTACAGTTGACACGCAATTAATTAGCTGGGAGACGTGCAATCTTTTATCCGGTCGACAAATATCCAGGTTTAAATATCTACAAATGTGGAGCTGGTTCGAAGGCTCCCGTGTTGGGATTGGAGCTATAAAGGAATTAGAGGACAGACTTCTGGATGAATCACCTAATAAGAAAGAGCTGGCAACGATTTATTGGCTGCTGGAAGATGGAGACTTCACACTACCTACGGAATTATGGGGAAGATGCTTGCCGGAGTCTTTATTGGAAAATAAGTGGCAAGTATCAATGTCTACGCTTTTTAAAATTGTAAAACCTGTGCTCCTTAGAATAAATCACCTTTGCTCCCTCCACAGAGCGTACTAGTCGCCGCAGAGGCTGTCAAAGTTTGGGAGAGGAGGTGATGTGGCCTGCCCAAAGTGTGGCAGTCTGAAAGAGGATGATGTGCATATGTTTGTACATTGCCCTGAGATCCAGCTCTTCTGGTCTGATGCGAGTAAGGTGCTGTCCTCTTTGTTGGGGTCTGACATTAAGGTAAGCGTTCTTTCTATCATTTTTGGCTATGAAGAATCGCTTACAGGATATTCAGAAGAAAAGTCAAGGCTGTTTTTTTATTCTATGCTACTGGCACGCAGGGAAATTTGAAAAACAATGGATATCAGTCTCCCCTCCAAGTTTTCTGGATTGGTTGTCATCTGTTAAGTATGTGGCCTGTCTAGATATGAAGGTTTTTAAAAAGCGTAATTTCTGGTCCCCGGTTTTTAAGTGGTGTTAGCAACAAACAAACGCTGATGTCCAATGATTATGCCCTAACTGCCCAGTACGGCTGGTCCGCCGTAGGGATGTCGAGAGGGAGAGGCTAAGTTTCCTGACCAGGGCAGGTACGAGTTTGAAGCAGGCTCCTCCTTTCTCTCCCCACCCCCCCCGCTTCCTGCATAAATGTACAAAAGGGCGTGTTTCCCCTCCATTACACTGGTGTAAGTGAAATGGCTATCTCTTTCTTTCTCTTTGGAAGAGGCAAATGAGGACAAAAAAAAAAGCAAGCAAAGAGAGTCAGTGTCTGCTGATGTCAGAAAATACATGTGAAAGTCGAAAAACTGTAGCTGTGAGCATCTTGCCCACTGGCCTTACCCAGCTACTGTTAAAGTGTCTATGAAATTCAGCTTTTCCTGCATTGGTGTTACTGCTGCAAGCTAGCCTGGCTGATGACGGCTGATAGCCAGAAACCGGTCCTAGGCTGCTTGATTCCGGTCCAGGGAAGATATGGCTTGGCAGTTCGGGCTGGAATGTTCCCATGAGGCCCAGGGTCAAGGCTGATTTGCATATGGCCATGTCTGAACTGGGGTGGTGTGGAGTGCAAAAAAATGATGGATTTAGGCCCAGATCTCTGTAATGGGGTAAATATATGACATTGTTCTGCGTTCTGTCCATCAACTGTTGTTTTTGCAAACTATTACCAACTTCACTTGGATACAAATACAAGGCGAGTAACTGCCACCATTAGTCTCTGTTCTGAAGCAGATTTTTAACTTAGCCAATTTCCATTCATTCCAAAGGTTCTTAATGGAGGTAAGAAGCCCCTAACATGGTTTCACAGGATGCTCAGCTGATTCTCTACATCGCCACCTCACTGAAAATGTGATCAAGACCTGCTTAATGAGCTTAAAGCAATAGCAGTGCTTCCCCACCCAAGCCAATCAAACTGAGTGAAATGTGCAGCCCAAGCTGTCACAGTTGGTAATTGCTTTGGATGTTCCACAGAAGGAACCAAAACTGGATTTCCCTGACACAAGAGATAGCACTTAGAGGATATGACGTGGTGTTATGGTTGAGAGGCAAACTATATGGATGGAAAAATCAGGGGAGAAACATCAGAGAATAGGGTTGCCTGAAGGTTCCATAGTTACTCTTTTTTGTGAAAATCATTTTATTGGGGTTTTCACATGAAAACAAATTAAGAAGTCACAGCAGTGCAATCAAAGGAACACACCCAGGCTGCAGGATTGGCGTTGATCCCCAAGTATAGAACAGTGCAGCACGAGAAAGATCATTGTGTTGTTCCCTTTTACCATGCTACAAGCGGTGCCGCTCCTTCCTTTCACCCATGTCAATCATTCCATTGTACTTCGATAATCAGTAATTACGTTGTGTAAACAGCCATTGTATTGATTTAGGAATAAGGTACTAAAAACATGTTCTCATTATTGATGTTAGATACCATGAGATACTGTAACCACAGCCACCACGGTGGGACTTGTTCCAGAAGTATGTTTAGACAGTAGAGGGGAGGCCCAGTGATTTCCATCTTAGTTACTTACAACAAAGGCAATATTAATTTTTTCAAGTTGGAAGGTTTTAGGATAGTGCCCCTTTTAGCATGGTTACCCACCATTTTTTACCCGACACATGATGCACTTTGACTTGGTGTGCCCTGGGTCCCTGCCAATCAGGTTCCCAGGGCCTTTTTTCCCCCCAAAGTTGTACCTTTGTACCCACAGTTGGTACATCTCTGGCCAAAGGCAAGCCCCTTGTAAAATCAGGGACACTGTGACCAGAAAACCAGGGAAGGCCTCTAAGGGCTTCACCACCTATTGTGCCACCTTTAGGCACACTGTACCTTAGCACACACACACTGCCATTGCAGGCTGCGTGTTGTGGTGCAGGAAAAACCGAACAGTCGACATGGCACACATCCCTGTGTGCCATGCCTGGAATCCACTGCCTGTGGCCTAGGTAAGCCACCCCTCTAGCAGGGTGCACTAGACCACAAGTGAGGGTACAGTTGCATGAGAACTGGACCCCTACATTGTCTATGTCAATTGTCAGACATTGTAAGTGCAGTAAAGCCATAAAGAGTATATGGTCTGGAGGTTGGTAGTTACGAACTTCACAGCTCCATAATGGCTCTACTGAACACTGGGAGGTTTAGTAGCTAACGTCTCAGCATATTACACCCACACTGATGCCAGTGTGGGATTTAATGTAAAATGCACAGACAAGGCATCTTCGAGATGCTACCTGAAAAACAACCAGCTCTAGTGTAGTTCATGATTGGCTGCCCACCATTTGCCAACACCAGACAGGTTTCTGGTCCCCTGAGTAGAGAGAGTGCAGGACTTGGCCTTTTTGGCTAAAGTTCCCTAAACTTTTTGCTTCCCCCCAGACCGTTTTCCTGACAAAGAGTGCCAATTTACATGCTTTGGGTACTTTGCCACTGCTGATCAGTATCAAAGTACAAGTGTTCCCTATGTAAAATGTAGTGGTAAATGATTGGCCATGATTGGTATGTTTGCCTTACTAGTAAAGTCCCTAGTGATGTGCACTGTGTGTGCCAGGGCTAGTAATGCAAGGGCGCACAGAGAAAGGAACTCAGGCCTTCAGTGCAGGGCCTGGGCGCAGAATGCCAAGTTAGCATGTAGTCCTGACAAGTGCAACCACTTGTCAGGCCTGACTTTCCCTTTTACAATGTTGGACACCCCTGTGGTAGATCCCAGGTAACCCCTGGGCAGGGTGCTGTGTAGGTAAAAGGCAGAACAAATACTGAGGTGCGTGCTATGTTCTGGCAGTGAAAAACTCTCCATTTCATTTTTCACTGCTGAAAGGCCATCGTGCCCATAGGCCAGAATGGGGAGGCTGTGTGTTATGTTTGTTAGCCTAGTTTCCTGTCAGTTTATAATGGAGAGGTGAAGTTTAACATGTATGAACTCAGTGTTATAACACATCTTTCTGTGAAGGTGGTTTTTTCACTGTGTGTTCATAAACCACTCTTTTAGAAAGTGACTGAGTTTTGTGCTCTGAGAATTTCTATGTGTCTCTGAAATGTGGATTGTCTGTCTGGAACTGAAAGGTGAGAGGAGCTGGGAGAGGTCTTGACCCAGAGGGAGATTGAGATGGCACCAGGCTGCCCTGCATCTGGAGATTAGGGGGAGGAGAAGCCCAGGAGGTAAAAAGGCCTGGGCTGGTGCTATAAACCATTTGACCCATCTCCTGTTGAGTGATTAAGGATCCCGACCCCCAGCATCAAAGGGAGAGAGGTGACAATGGGAGAGAGACACCCAGAACTGATTTAGGGAGGAGTCAGGGAACCCTGAGCACATACGAACTTCAAAGAAATCAAGGGGTATAACTAGGAGAGTTGAAACCCCTGAAAGTGGGAATGAAACAGATATGGATTGAGACTGTAAAGGCTTGGACCCATTCTGTGGTCAAGAAGAACCTCTGCTGAAGAAGAAGTAACTGAAGAGATTGTGGCGGAAAGACCAATCCTTGCTTCATGATCTGGGGCTGGTATGCAGTTTGCTCTTCTTACTAAGGGAGAGGCTGTTGGGACTGTGCTTGGAGGCGCTGGATTCCCCTGCTTGAAGAAGACTGTGCTTTGTGCTGTGTCTTGTAACCCCCAAGCGCCCAAGGTGAGCTGGTTCCCTGTTTGGAAATACAGGATCATAAACGTTTCCAGGGAAATCCCAAACAATGCGGTGTGCGTGTGCTTTTGCAGCTTGAGACCCTCAGAAGTTGTGCCTTGTGATCGTGGGCACGCAGGAGTAAGCTGAGTCTTGGAAGCACAGGGTGCGGGCCGTGCTGCAGGCCAAGGCGTTGGTGAGGAGCGCCTGGTCATCGTGTGCACTGGGAGAACAGGTGAAACTCTGACACGCAGAGTGCGTGACATGGTGCAGCCAGGGCATTGGTGAGGGCGCCTGGTCATTGTGTGCACCAGGAGAAGAGGTGAGACTCGGACACGCAGGGTGCGTGTTGAGGTGCAAGCAGAGGCGTTGGTGAAGAGCGCCGGGTCATCGTGAGCACCAGAAAAGAGGCGAGACTCGGACGCGCAGAGTGTGTCGAGGTGCATCCAGAGGCACTGCTGGTGAGGAGCGCCTGGGTAGTGTGGCACCAAATTCGAAGTAAGTCTCCACAGAGCTGAGGGCGGGTCTCTGTGTTCACTGAGACCGCCAAAAGGAGGGCCAGGTTATTGGGCCCTCGGAGTGAAACAGCAGCAGAGTGGACCAGCAGTCTCGGAGGAGCTGAGCTGCCACTGGAGCTCGCCGTACCCATTGACAGAGTTCTGGATCAAGGCCCAAGTTGCTCAAGGAGGAGAGGAGAGTAGGGTTGCGCCCCCCCAGGTAACGTGGATCACCACCTGGGGTGGGGTGCGGGCCCAGAGGGACACTCTCTCGGACTCTCGCTTTCTGTCAGCTGCGCGAGCCTGTAGCTTCGTCTCGGATCTCGGCCTGCGCTGGCCCAAGGAGGGGCAGTACTGGGGCCGGGGTGAGAAGCAGTACTTTTGTGTCATCATTGATCAATATTGGGAGCACTATTAATGGTGCACCTAAATTGTCGAATTACACTTTGCATTATTGCTGCTAACGAACTATCTTATGATGCCTGACCTCATTTGTGCCGGACTAACTACATGCTTGGTGCACTACGGACTGCGTTTTTTTTTCCCTTGCAGAGTACATGATTGTAACGTGGCACATTGCATTATTTCTTCATTGCACAGTATCTGATTATAATGTGGCGCAGTACATTATTTCTTCATTGCACAGTACATGATTGTAGCGTGACGCATGGCTAGCTAACCCTACGCGCCAGACCTCTCTGACGACGTCCATGCGCATGGCGGACGGGACCGAAGTACGCACTCAGCCTGAGATTCTGAGCTGCTACCTGCACTACTACGAACATTTGTACCGCAGTCGCTCTGCCAAAGTCCCTGACCTGCTCGATGATTATCTGCGGCCCCTGGAGCTCCCAACAGTGGAGCCTGACGTGGCGAAAGCCCTGGGATCCGACATAGAACTGGGGGAGATTCGCAGCGCCATTAAAAAGATGGCGAGAAATAAGACCCCGGGCCTGGACGGCCTTCCGGTAGAATTTTATGCAGCTTATGCTGATCTCCTAGCACCACGGTTGCTGATAGTGTATAGAGAGGCGAAGCAGCTTGGTCGGCTCCCCGGCTCGATGTGCGAGGCCTTGGTGGTTCCCCTCCTTAAGCCGGGAAGGAACTCGTCCGATCCGGCGTCCTACCGTCCTTTATCAATGCTGACGGTTGACTATAAGATACTGAGCAGCATCTTGGCTTCAAGGTTGCTGGGCCACATGAGTTCCCTGGTACATGAGGACCAGGCTGGATTCATCCCCAGGCGTAACACGACCATGAACATCCGTAGGCTGTTACGCTTGCTGGGAGAACCGCTAGTGAACGGCCCTTGCCCGGTGGTCCTATCGGTAGATTTGGAGAAGGCTTTTGACAGCCTGGAATGGGACTACCTGCGCACTGTGTTACTGCGATTCGGCCTAGGCGAGGGTTTCGTCAGATGGACCACGGTCCTATATGCCTCGGCGTCGGCCAGGGTCCGGGCAGGCCCGCTGATCTCCTCACAGTATCCGGTGGAAAGAGGCACGAGGCAGGGTTGTTCATTATCCCCGCTCCTCTTCGCATTAGCGGTAGAGCCACTGGCGCTACTACTCCGCTCGGGAGCCCATTATGGTGGCTTGTGGACACCTTCGGGCACACATTACATTTCGCTGTACGCCGATGACTTATTGCTCTTCCTTGAGGACCCGGTCGCCGCCCTCCATGGAGCTGAGACGGCGCTCACGGCGTTTGGGGAGATCTCGGGCCTCCGGGTAAACTGGGCTAAGACTTGTCTTTTTCCGGTCCGCAGAGGCACACCTAGCCCTGTTCTCAGTAGGGAGATTAGGTGGGAACCTGATTGCTTTAAATACCTGGGGGTATATGTCTACCATGAACCATCCGACCTCTTGGATGGGAACATAGCTCGCAGCACTCGAGCGTTACGGGGTAGCATGGACTTCTGGGCTACTCTACCGCTCTCAGTGGCGGGACGGATCGCATTGCTCAAAATGGTGGCGTTCCCCCAGTTACTGTATTATTTCAGGGCGCTCCCGATCTGGATCCCGCCGGCCACTTTTCGACTATTGCGGTCAATGGTGGTTGGATTCCTCTGGGGCTCGAGCCGCAGAAGGGTGGCCCTCAAGACCCTGATGAGGCCGAAGTCCGAGGGTGGGCTTGCGGTTCCGGACTTTGAGAAGTACTATTTAGCAGCGCAGCTACAGACCCTCACCCAGGAGATCGCTAGGGAATTCCGGGGTCCGGAGGACAGGAGAGGCACGGGGATGGCTAGGCATGTTCTCTCCTTCATGGCGCTGCGGCAACGCTTGGCCTTGCAGGACTTGACGCTAGAGGAGAAGACCATTCGCCTGTGCTGGAACCGAGCCCACACCCGGGGCCAGTTGCGAATACCGTATGCACCCGAAATACCTTTGGGTATGCTGACGGCGCTGCCCCATGGCGGTGATTGGTCACGTTTAGCGGACTGGGAGGAAGCGGGCCTACAATTGGTAGGTGACCTCTACGAGGACGGAGTGCTTTTGCCCTTTCAGGAGCTCATTGATCGTTTCGAGGTTCCTCGCGGCGACTTTCTACTGCACTCGGCCCTGGTCCGAGCAATCCAAGCGCATTGGAAGCACGGGCAGGAGGAGCCTCCAACGTCTCAGGTGTGCCAATATGTTATGATGTCAGCGGGGACGGTGAAGGCGGTCACTTGCCTCTACGGTAGATTGCTCAACGAGGGGCTGGCCCCCCTCACTACCTTAAGAACCAGTTGGGAGGAAGACATAGGTAAGGAGATCCCAGAGACGACCTGGTCCCAACTCGTGCGGCGAGCCTGGAAGGGCATGCGCCACGCCCGCTTTCAATTGGTCCACTACTACATACTCCATAGGGCATATTTGACCCCGGCGAAAATCCAACAGTATTTTGCTACGAGCTCCGCGGACTGCCCCAGGTGCCAGGCACCGGATGCAGACCTTCTCCACATGCTGTGGTCTTGCCCGGGATTATCCTCTTACTGGATGGAAGTGGGGAAGACCTTGGAGGAGGTGACGGGGAGGTCCCTATCGGTGGATGCGGCAGTCGGACTCCTACACTGGTTTCCACATACCCCCAAACACAAAATTACTAGCAAATTCATTGATTTGGGGCTTCTCCTTGCCAAACGAGAGGAGACCAGGAACTGGAAGGCACGGGTTGGTCCGACGGGGGGCCGATGGCACAGTGAACTCTTGAAGTGGGCGGCGGGAGAAAGCACGCTGAGGTACCAGTTAGCTAGGAGACATCAGAATGAAAAGGCACAGGAGGCAGCGCTGGAATGGGAGACATTAGTGCAGGCTCTCAGGGATTATTGCGCCCCCAGCGATTCCGAAAGTGAGGAAGCAGCTCGCCCCGAGTCCCGATAGGCGATTGTGCTTTACAGGTCTATTGCTTCCCTCGTGGGTCCTCTCACAGATCATACTGCGGTTGCTACCATGCGCTGATGGCGGGGTTGGGTGGGAGTTACTTTGGTTCAGAGTGTTTTGAGGGAGGGGTTTTCTTTTGGTTTTGGTAGGCTTGTTTAGAAAAGCAGATGACGGACGATGGATTATCCGGGCCAGCTTCGATTTCCTGTTGAGTCCCCATTGGATATCGCCGCCCGACCATTGGGTTGTGGGCTGAATGGCTGTGTAAGGATATATAATGCTGGGGGACGGAGGGTTGTATTCCACTGATTTTGATTGATTTATACTGCTGGCCGAAAATGTACCACTATACTAATTCCTGCAATAAAAATATATTTAAAAAAAAAAAAAATGATTGTAGCGTGACGCATTGCTTTGTTTCTTCCTGGTACAGGGCATGCTGGTAGTGATACGCATTGCATTTTTCCTTCTTTTGCAAAGTACATGACTGTGGCGCTACGTATGGCATTGTTTCTCTGTTGCACAGTACAAGAGAATATCGTTACACATTGCAGTATTTCTTTTCTTTTGCAACGTGTGTGATTCTAGCAATACGACTTGCCTAACCTTTTGGTAACGGTTAGAAGTGAGCTTAACTGTTGGTTATAAGCGATGGGTGGGATTAGAACCTACCAACCCACAGTAAGGAATACTAACCATTCTTATATTTAGGTTTTGTATTGTGTGGTCATATTGTATAACTTCTTATATAAAGATTATACTCATTTTATAAAAACTTGTGCGGATTCTATTTGTGGGGACATCATTGGGTTGCTGTGAGTGTGGTTGCGCATATTGCACAATCGTGCCTTAGAGATAAGCTAGCTGCTCGTGCCAAGCTACTAAAGGGGTGAGCAGGGCTATCTCAGACGGTGTCCTTACTTAGCCTAACGTTGAAACGAGGGGTCAGGGACTTCCGCCTCCAGCATTTGGTGGCCGCGGTAAAGGATAAAAATCCCCACTTCCAACAGAGAGCCTCCGCTCTCTGTGTCCAGAAACAAAGCCCATCCTGGGCAGAGGTTTCATGCCTCCTCCCCAAGGATGGGCTGGGTCCACCAAGGGCAAGCTTCAAAGACTTGCCCCTTTGTAAGCTGTCCCTGTCTTTTGCTGCCCCCAGCAACTGGCTCCCACCTGTTCTGACCCCCACTTTGGGCAGGAGAATGGGCTGGAAAAACGAGTTAGGGGAAAGGTATGTCCACCTTTGCCAACCCTCAGATGGGGGAGATGTGAAGCACACATCTAAGTCACCTCCATTTTGAAGATGAGGGGACCCAGACAATTAGGAAGAGGCTCATGCCTCCCTCCTACTCGAGGGTGGCATAATACGGGGTGTACTCACTCCAAGCAAGTGATCCATTGGTCCCAACCTGCACACCCCTGTAAATGCCCCTAAATTTAGTATTTAGTGGAAACCCTGAACCTTGCCTCTACTGATTCGAGGAAGAACAAAGAAGGACAGAGGAGCTGTGCTGCCCAGGAAGACGAGGACACCAACAGCTATGGCCCCAGCCCTACGGGCCAGTCCCAACTCCAGCCTCCAAACAGCGAAAACACAGCGTGTCCAGCAGCCC
This sequence comes from Lissotriton vulgaris, assembly GCF_964263255.1. NCBI lineage: Eukaryota > Metazoa > Chordata > Amphibia > Caudata > Salamandridae > Lissotriton > Lissotriton vulgaris. The sequence goes on along the minus strand of NC_141697.1, from coordinate 417,086,212 downwards.
CCCAGAGCCCGGAGAACCTTTCCTGCACTCACATTATAGACTCTTTCTCCAGTGAGCACCAAATTTGCTCAACAAAGACTCCAAGACCAGAACCTGGATCCAGGCAGCTCCACGGCGAAGCCCATGGCCCGAGTTAGAGTGGCCCAATACCACAAGGTCTCTCCAGCGATCCTTACCTGGGATTTGGTGGTCCCCGACCTCCCTCAATCTTCAGGCCAACACCTACAGCCTCAACCAGAACCTGAATAGTCCCTACGACCAGAGCTGGTAAGAAGATCCCAACGCCAAAAGACAGCCCTGTACCAAATGCCTCACGGTCTTTGCTGGCCCAACCGATGGTGTCCAAGTATCTTTGAAGAACCCAACTTACTGCTCCAGCTGGTGGTAATCCTCAGGAAGCCTCCCTGTCCGAGCCTGCAGCATATTTTCCGACCCGGAGATCTTCATTGAAATCTACAGGGTCCTTGGCACTCTGCATTCGGCCGCCCCTGTGCCACTGGTGGTGCAGCTCCTGTGATGATTGTTGGCCCCTGCAAAGTTGATCTTAAACCCAGGAGCTTTGCTCCCACACCCGAGTGGCCTGCTTGTAAGCAGCCTCTGATTGAAGGCCCGCTGAGCCCCATTGGCTAAAATTGGGCCTCTGAACTTTGCACCCGGCCATCCTAAGGCCTCTGGTGTTGTAATTTGAGTGCCCAACTGAACCTTAAAGAACGTTGGTTCTAACCCCCAAAAACTATTCTTTCAGGTCGTTTACTTACCTGCAAACTGATAACCTTCTTTTCCCCATAGGACACAATGTTGTGATTTTTGTTCGTAAAAATGTTTTGTCGAGCTTAACTTTTGTATGAAAAAAGTAACTAAATTGCAAACCTGATAAAGTCTTACTTTCCTTGTATTGTAAGATCCACTGTGTGATATCTAGGCATATCACCCAGAGTAGTCAATGTAATTCTAATGTAACGCAAAAGTAGTCAAAAGTAATTTCTGTGTAATTTATACTGCTTTTAAAAGCACATACAAACCTCTAACAATTGCACATCCATTCCCAATTGCATTACCTTGTAACGTTTTACAATTGCAAGTACAATTTACCTACCTGTACCAAGTCCTGACTGGTTCTAGAAATAAAACATAAGTATACAATTTTTATACTTACCCAATTGGTCTGGATTCTGTCTCTGAGTGAGTGTAATCAGTTCTTGATTGAGTGAATACAATAAATGCTTAACACGCCCTCCTGATAAGCCTAGCTGCTCGCCCACACAACTAAAAAGAGAGCTGATAGTACTTATCTAATTTCGCCTCTGCTATACTTCTGGGGACTCCCCGGGCTCTGTGCACACTATACCTTACTTTTGTATAGTATATACAGAACCAGCTTCCTACAAAGGTACATCAGAAAAATATTATATCAGGTGGCTGACGTTTTTTTTTTTGGTTTTATTAATTTTACAGCAAATATCCATTCATGATAAAGCGATACAGAAACACATTGATACATGGCTTATGTTGACATTCAGATTAAAAGAGTACATATTCATATTGCAAAGGGTCAAAGAGATACCCTATTGAACATTGCATAAAGTCGTAAATTGTTGCACGAGTCTCTCAACAGTAGTCCATTGCGGGTAATATAAAACAGATTCGCATACATCAAAAGACCAGCATATCATGCCATTTTTTTAATCAAATATAACAAGACCTATCACATCTATTCCATACAAAACAAAACTCTCCCAACCCTCCCTCCCCTCCACAGGCTCGACAACAAGTGTCCATACAATCATTTTCACATGTCTAGATCTGAAGCATGAGTGTATCTAGGTTACGCAGACTGTATCAGATGTACTATGCAGTATTGCAATTATAGGTAATAAGTAATAAAACCCACTGACTATGCGAGGAGCTGATCTGTCCTACTGCCATTGGTCCATGCCCTCAGTAGATGGTGTCGCGACTCCCTAGTAGGATAATATATCTATTGCTGCATATTCTTCCATGATTGTATTCCAGCTCAGCGATATCAGTGCTTTCTGCAGGCCTCTATACTCCTCTCTCTTTAGTTCAGCTCCCTCCGCCCAACCACATCTCAACACCTCTGTATGCCAATCCTGCAGGGACGAAGCCCTAGCGGCTTTCCACCGTGTGGTTATGGCTCTTTTAGCTAGAAGCAGCGCAAGTTTAGCAAAACGACAGGTGGGACTACCCTTCTTCCCGCAGGTTCCTAGTCCCAATATACAGTATTCTAGTGTGTTGTTATGACGCACCGAGGGTATATCTGTCAATACTTTGCATACTGTCTTCCAGTAGTGTCCCAGTCTAGGGCAGTCCCACACCATGTGTATTAGCCCTGCGTTGGGTGCATAGCAGCGCGGACAGGTATCACTTGCTCCCATAGCACACAATCTGCGTGGGGTTAATTAAGCTCTGTGAAGTAACATTAATCAGGTGGCTGACGTTGAGTGAGAAAAGATCTGAAGCTTTCCTTGGTCCACAGCATACCAGATTTCCTCAGCCGGGAATAAAATCTGGTAAGAGAGTCTAAAGCTTTGCCAAATTTGATGGGGGGGTGTGTAGAAACAGACCCACATTTACTTGTGAGGTTAAAGGGCTAACTCCTGCAATTCTTTTAAGGCATTAGTCAGTTATTTTGCAGAGCGGCATGAATGTTACCACTACATAAGCATCTGGAGGCTTCTGTCTGACAGCATTCAAATGAATTTGAAGCCTGATAACGTTGACCGCATATGGATGAAGTTATCGGAGGAGGCACAAAAGAAGGAACCACATGTAAAATCTGAACTTTAATAGAACCAGTAGCACAAGAGTGTGAATGCAGGGACTTGTACACAGACTAGTAGTAGCAAACCATAATCTATAAGGATGTAGTGACTGATCCAAGACATAACGATGAATCAGTTCAGTAAAGAAGATCCAGTCCACAAATCCTCAGCTATAAAAAAAGCATTTCCAAGAAAGTAGTCATATGTTACGTACTAGGTATGGGCAGTCCTATTCATTTGTAGATCATCTAATATTAACACAAATTCCACACATTTTTCCAGTAAAAAGGAGAGCAAAAAAGGCTCAGGGAAAGGAAAGGTGCGCCTGGATTGCAGTAGGTGCAAGGTGTTTGTAGCAGGACATAATCTGAGCTGCATTACTTTGGCTGAAAGCTCGGCCTTGTCACCAAAATGTCTCTTCTCACTGTAGTGCAAGCTTCCTGGTCATGCCAACAGGCTAAGCGATTTCCCCTTTATTGATCCGTAGTTGGCAACCGCTCTTCTAAGCCCAGTCAGAAGCCACGTGATCAGGGCACAAGTCGGGAGTGCATAAGTGTGGACTATTTTCTCAGGGTTGACGCCATCCACCCTGCCAAGAAGTTGGGCCCCCCCACTCCCCCCGAAAAATATGCTCAACTTATCCTGGTGTAAATTACAAAGACTGGGACACATCTTTACGTTGTCTGCTATTGATCCACAACATTGTGCAGGCACGGAGAGGGGATTCTTATTTCTGACTCCAGCCGTGCCCATAAAAAAAAAAGCTGATTTTGAGGGGTCATCGGGTCTCCTTTTGTTTGAGTCTCGTGGCTGAGGGCATTCTGGAGTCTCACACCTTGATGCAAATGCAGTTGAGGGGAAACAAAGGTACACACCTTGTTAGAACTTCAGACGTACTTAAGAGAGGTTTGCTTTTGACTTTGTTCAGTCCCTGTATACAAGATATACATGCACTGTAAGAATGTTAGATGTATTGGTCTTTCCCGTGTTTACACAAAATAAATTGCATTTATATAGCACTTACTACCTCCGATGAGGCGTTGAAATAAATGTAAATATCGTCATTGTTTTCTTTTATAGCTCTGCTCATCCCAATGCAGGGTGTTAAGAGCGCTTTAGATCCCACAAGAACATTACATATACAAGAAATCATATACATTTGTAAATCAATGTACAAATATGTAACATAAAACAATGGCGGTTCCAAGGTGTAGAAGTCACCTACCATCCTTCATAGCTCACGATGCTATATTAGAAGGATGTTCCATTGAGCCCTACACTTTGACGCTGTGCGCCTCGACGCAAAGACAACCGCTCTTCTCAGCCCAGTCAGAAGCCACGTGATGACGTGCCCCTCGACGCAAAGGCATGCGTACATAACTGCGTGTAGAAAGAGAGCAGTCTTTTTCAACAGTGACTTTCCACCACACACAGTGAGCGACTCATAGTTTCCATTCCATTCAGGAGAGAGGAGAAACAGTAACCGTTTAATCGTGCACTCTGGCTTGTAAACCGCAGAACGGCATGTTCCTTTGCTTGCATGAAGGGAGTGTGACTGAAAGGCACCTCGTTCACCTGGCAGCTGTACAGTACACCGCGCTGGGGTCGCAGAGATTTAATGAGGCCAGCTGCACCTCACACAAGCCGAGCACGAGATGTTGTCAGCGGCCATCAGCATGTACTGTTCTGCATTCATTGTCACGGATCCAAGCAAACTTTGGACCTACCGCTCCGTGGGGCATACCGCTGAGTCGGCAAACAAAAAAAAGTTCAGCAAAACTTAAATCGCATCAAAGGGAAAGGGACGTGACAATGCATCAAGGATTTGTTATAAATGCCTATAGTGGCCAACGGCGTCAGTGACGTCACATAGGCCCCGCAGCCCCTGCGGTTCGTTGGGTCCCCAAGCGCCAGACCCCCCTCAGCACAGTAACATAACCTGAAAGCTCCTGATTAAAACTGGAGGGAGACCCCTCCATGTATCTTGCAGTGCGGGCGCTTAAGTTTTTATACACCACCACTGAGTGGCGCAAGGAACAATTATAAGGCCACCCCGCAAAGTGCCTTCAGAGGCCCCTATACCTCATTTATTTATTTTATGCGATTTTATATAGCGCGAACATTACCCAAAGGTGTCAGAGCGCTTTACAAAAGAACCAGTTACATTACATAAGGACTTTGGATTAAAAGAGTTACATAAGAGATATAAACAGAAAAAAATTGCAAATGTACAAGTTGTAAAGTCATTCAAGGAAGAGATACAAACAGATAAACTCTAAAATCACATAGGAGTGGTAGTAAGTGCAATGGTCTACTATATATACTAGTGGTTAGTTAGATATATATATATATATATATATATATATATATATATATATATATATATATAAATTACAAATTCACTCAGGATTAAATTTTAACAGCGATTAGGCTTGGACAAATATATAATACATATTTACAGTGCAGGAAATTCTTGCCATCGTTCAGCCCGGTGTTCAGGTGGTATTGGAAGGAAACCACTGACCAACAGTGAAGATCAGTCCTAGTGTCAGTTGCAGCCGCAAGATGGAGGGTCCAGGTCATGGAGGTAAATACCTCACGACAAAATGGCAGGCAATGCATGCAAAACCGAACCGCTGAACAGTCAGAGAACATCTACCCCTGAATGGGAAGGCAAAGTCACCAAAATTTGAAAAAGGAACAGCAGGGTGTTGTCGTTCCGCCGTCGGGCATCCAAAGTAAGGGGAGAAGTTAGCGCATCCACTGCCTGGAGGGAGAGGGGTGATCTGAAGGGGTGATAGTTGCTGTGGCTCTAAGCGGTCGCCAGTAATGAATTAATTGAAGTATGAAGTCAGTGCGCCTGGGGAGCTCTCTACACTCTCCAAGAACTGAAACAGACCTGGGGTAACTTAGCAGTGGGTAGAGAAGCAGGCCAGCTCCTAATTTGCGTCTTCGTCCCAAGGGGCCGCCATCTTGAGGTCAGACAACCACGTTCGCCCATTTCTCCACTTTGCCTGCTTTCATGATTGAAATCTCGGTGACCAGGTGAGTAGCCTCTACTTTCCACCTTGAGGGCACTCACCAGTGTAGTGCTCGGATCCTCAGGACAGCTCCGCTCGGATCCCTTTGCCTTGTTGATCTGCATCATCCCCTAGACCGTGGGTGATCGGCAGCAGATCACCAGGTATTGATCCACTGGGGCAGCTCCGATGAATCAATTAGTCAGCCCCAGTATGGGCTGAGCCGGGCTCGTGAGAGATCTATTGCCTCAGTGTTCTCCAGGTGCAGGGGGGATCGAGCTCGTCCTGTCCCCTCCTCCTCCGGCGGGATGCTCTCTGCAGTCATGGCGGCTTCTGACCAGGCGTCGGACACCTTGGAGGTGATCATGGTCGGCTTCCGAGAACCCAGGGGGAACGCCGGACCGGGCATTCAGTCGCGGGGGCGCAAATCGCCAAGGGGAGATCCCTAGCCTGGGAGCAGCTGAGTCGCAGGGGCCTGCGTTACATGCCTGATAATGTCACTTTGCGCCTTTTCAAATGGTTTGTTTATATATGTGCTTCACATTGAATAAATCAGTGCCATGTTTGGGTGGATTTTTTTCTGTTGCAGTTTGCACCCGAGCATGTAATAAAAAACTAAAGTTAAATATGGTTCTTCCATGAGAGCCTTGGTAGTGCACAATATACACGATATGAAAGTAGTTCCAAAATATATAATGTCTTTAAAAAGTTAATAGCACTAAAAAAGAAAACACATTGCTTGCAACTAACCTGAGGGGGAGACTGCCACCTGCTGGACGAAATCTTCAAATTTCTGCCACCGAAGTCCAGCGCTGGGCAGGGCACTGCAGTATAAAGTGCCTCTATAATCCAAGCACCAGATATATTTTTCGGAGACAACTATGCTGACTATTCCATAACCAGGTCCGCTGTAACCCATCCAGCTCTCGGCAAGCTAACAAGAAAAATGGAAGAAGAACACAAAATAAACTTTGTGTAGAAAGAAACCGCAAAACCATTCTACAAGTCATTTACAAACAAACCTTGTCACGCGGTTACAAGTAACTCCCAAAGAGTCATAGTATATTTATTTCAGTTACTAAAAGCCATAATGTTTTACACAGCTGGATCAATAGAATTAACTCCGTTAACCACCGTGGCATCGCCGTCAAACCCAGATCTACAACTACAGTGCCTCGTAGTTTACTCCACCTAGACAGCCAATCTTAACCTAAATCTTACCTTTAACCATATCCGTAGCTCTCACCAATAATAACGTAGTATACAGCAAGTTGCCTATAATATACAAGGGCGTAGGAGACATGACATTTCTGGTGGGAGGAGGGGAAGCGACAACCTGGGGGAGAGCCGAGCTGCCTGGAATTCCAGCTTGGCATTAGGAGCCAAAGAACTGGCCGAGCCATGTAAATAAGGTAACATGTTATGATGAATATGATAAAGTCTTTAAAATTTAAAAACAACACTTCAACATTCCTCTGTGTCTCAGTTAAGAACATATGATTATATTACTAAATTGAGTGACATAGCACCCTCATACCCCGAAGACCTTCCCACGAGCTACCCAAAATGTGTCAGTTTGTTGTGTGCGCTGTTTTCACAGCCTATGTTGTCATTAAAGGTGAAGCACTATTATTTCATATTAACCATATGCAAGTGAGGGTTCTGTAGAGCGCAGATTCTGTACTAAATTACTTCAACGTGCTCTCAAGCTGAATGGCTAAGTAAAATGATACATAATCAAGTAAACCGATGGCTCTTGATCCCACAATTTGGTCAATCTGGGAAGCTGTGATTTGTTGTGTTATGAGTATTTGTAAAGCACACTATCACACAGGAGGGAATCTTGGTCTGTTGCAGGTGTTAGCCTTGGAAGCCCTTGGGCTGGCGAGGCGCCTATTCGGAGAGCCATGTCATCCATCCGATTCTTACGGAACTCAAGAATTGAAGTAGCTGCTGTGATGTGTAATGGCAGGTCGTTCCAGGCTTTGGGAGTCATTTAGGGAGACAGTCCAACCATTGATTCTGGTTCTGAATATTCGTGGGATGGGTGAAAGAAGTAGTCAGGCCAATCGGAGGTGTCTGGTTGGAGTGTGAAATGAAATGTGGTTATTGAAAACAAGAGAAGGGGGCCAATGTTGATTAGTCCTTTGAATGTGTGTGTGTGAGGCGTCTGAATTGTGTTTTTTTGTGCCCTCAAAGCCAGTGGAGGTTTCTGAAGTGCAGTGTGCTGTGTGTGGTGTGGTAGTTTGATTCTGGCTGCTGAGTTGTGGATGGTATTACGTCATCGGATAATTTGTTTGTTGATCCCAGCTTAGAGGGTGTTCCCATAGTCAAGCCTGCTTGTGACAAGGGTGTGAGTCACAGTTTTGCGGGTGTTGGTTGGGAGCTATTTGAAGTTTTGAGCCCAGAATTGCATACTGTACATTTCAGAGAATATTGGATTACGTCCTTCTCTTTTTCATTTAACACCAAAGGTTAGTACTTTGTGTTCAGTTTTTCAATCACTGTTATTCAGATCATGTTGATATATGTAGTTAGATTTAAAAAAAAACACTTATCACACCTCAAATCAAACTGTCTCTATGGCCACGAATATACACGCGCGTAGTCATAATATGTACACTTGCACTTTTCTGTTTGGAACATTTCAACAGATAATTAAGATCAATCGTAGTAACAGAACATGCCTGTCTGGAACCATGCTAAGCTTTGCACGCGTCCCCCTGAAGAAATGTAAACTAAGGAGCAAACTGTGTGGGAATTTGCTACACTTGGGGGGGCAGATAGGGCCCATGCCCCCTTTCTTTTTTCCCCTGGTCCCTACTCCTTCGGCCTCACCACTGCAGCTGCTGAATGTGCCTAGAGGCAAAACAGGAAAGAAAACATGCATTGAACATTGGCACACACATTTATATGTCCATCAACCTTTCACTACAGAGCAGTTTTTGTTTGAGGCGATATGTAAGTGTACACATTTGCTTTAAATGTTTAAATCGGACTTTCTATGTATGTGTGTAAATAAACATTTATATAAAAATCATTCGGTAAGATTTAAACATCTTAAGCAAATATTATATATATATATATATATATATATATATATATATATATATATATATATATATATATATATATATATATATATGACACACTGACGAAGGCTTACGCCGAAACGCGTTTGTGCTTTTTGTTTCCCGATTAAATTCACCGTGATACCTCTTAGTCTACGAGTGCTGCCTCTTTCTGGAAAGCTAAGAAGAGTTTCGAGCGCAATATATATATATATATATATATATATATATATATATATATATATATAAGTGTTAAAGGTGTGTATGAGTTTGTGTAGATATATATGCGTGCAAACACTCTTTACAATTTTCACATGGCCCCACCAGTTTTGTCTGTGTCCCACTAAAAATCACTTCCAGAGATACCACTGTCAGTGGGGGCTCTGAGATCGCTTCATTTTTTCTACTTACTTAATTTTGGTTATTCAGCCGAACAAGCAGTAACATGACCATAAAAACGACATCTTCTGCAGTTGCCTTAAAAAACAGCAATTCTAGGAGAGACTAATCAGCTTAATGGCGACAAATAAACATTTAAGAGAAACAAGCATTGGGAAAGCCAATCGGTCTTTCTTAAGCGAGACCTATGGCCTTTGTCAATGTGTTTTAACCATAATGTACAGTGTGCGGGCAGTATGGCTAAAAGTAAAAAAACACAAAAAGCGCACTTTGACGCAATTCACGCTTTTTGAGTCATAATGCTTTTTATGCTCTGCATAGGAAAAAGTCCTTTAGCAATCGATTCACTTTTGCAGGCAAAAACGTGCATACGTTGCATTGCTTTCAATGGCAACGCGTGCACGTTTGGCGATTCCCTTGCGGGAGCAAGCTTTCAAACCATCTGTTTGTAATTAACAGATGGTTCCTGCTCGCTCCCGCAAGGGAAACAGGCACCGGACCACTCCTCTCTCTCCTCTCCCTGCTGCCTCCTTTCAGCGTGAGGCGCGCGCGCTTGTTGACTCTTTCTATACCCGTCCCTCATTAGCATTCTCTCCCCACCTCTGTACGTTTCTCATCTTCTTCCCTTTCTTTGTCTTTCCATTTTCTCTTTCCTTTTGTCCTCTTCCCCGCCTGTTTAAAATTATCTGCTTTCTCTCTTTGACACTTTCCCTATCATTCCTTAATCCCTTCACTTTTCCTTCCTCCATTTCCATGTATGTGTTCTCTCTCTCTCTCTGTTATTCGCCCTCTTTTCAATATCTACTCTGTCCCTCTCCAATTTCCTTCCCCTATGTTTCCTTCTCCGCTGGTACCTACTCCATCCATATTTTTCTTGCACTCAAACTTTTTTCACCCTTCTGTTGTCCTTCTCATTCTCTTTTACTCCGTCACCGTCTCTAGTGTAAAGCTGTCTTTCCCTTGGACTCAGAGGCATGTGCTTGTAGAGCTGTAGGGACGGGAATTCAGCTGAAAAACTGCAACTCCTTCTGTTTCTTGCAGGTGGCTCGGCGGATGGAGCAGTAGGTGGCGTTCCCCCTGCTGCGGGTGCTCCTGTGTGTCTCCGGACTGCTGCTGGCCCAGGTAAGGATGTGTCTCTTGCTGTCGCAGGCCAGGGGTGTATGACATTATGCGCCTGTTTGGATCCCGAATCCGCAACCCAAATTGGGATGTCCCAGCCATCATGCTGGAGCCTCTTTAAGACACAGTCAGCAGTTCCTACATTATCAGGGGCACAGTTATGTTCGCTGATTAAAGAGAAATAACCTGTGCCTTGTGCTCAAATATATCACATACTAATAACACGGGCCGCGAGGCGGGGAACACTCGTTAGGTTGAAACTTCATTAGTAATTATGATAACTCATGAACAGACACAATCTGCACAAACTCATACATGCAACCTACCATCTCTCCTCATGTTTATAAACAATATATTTACAAACAGCCATGTGTGACCTCATGTCACTGTTCCCCGCCTGTCCTCCGCTCACTAAACAAAGATTTCACATTACAGGGCCTCTCTTTGCCTATTTAAAGCATCTGCATGAGAGCAAGGATGCCATTTGTGCACTGCGAAAATAATGTGACTTCTGATGTTTGTTACTGGAATGTACTTGAAACGTTAAATTTGAGGGTGTTTGCTGTTGCACCAGGGAGCACATTTTATGTTCTTTCTTTTTATCTCTGGCATATGTTACTTTCGGGTGAAGTTAACTCTTAGCAAAACTTGAAAACCATATACTTTTTTTACTCTTTTTATGTGGTTCTTTATTGTTCTCATCTTCCCCGTGTGACTTGTTTCACATCTCAGTCCCCTTCCCCATGTTCCCACCGATGGCGCCATGTATCAGGTGGATCTTGACTTGACCTTTCTTTCTCCTGTGAGCCCTTTGAATTGTGCTTAATCTCTTTGGAAATGGCCCAACAATTTGTGGTTAGAAGAGAGAGAGCTCTGAATTACCTAGCTTGGTAACGTAGGTTTAATTTAAGGAAGCATTCATTCTTTTTAGTGCTCCTAATCTACATCATCTTTTTGTCCTGCAAAGCACTCCAATATGGAGTCTGTAAAATTATCATCCATTTTTTTAACATTTCACTAATAGTCTAGTGCTGGTTTCAGTGTTCAATCCAAAATATGATGTGATTTGGGGCAAGTTATATTATCTCCACGTGCCTCACGTTGTAAATAATGTTTAAGGTAAATATTCATAAACAGATATACTTTGTTGTTTAGTAGGGCCACAATTACCATGATCACCGACAGCTAAACCTAGGTACCGTATAAACATAGATGAGATCCAGATACACTCCAGTGTATACAAGCAAATATATATTCGGTGGCACATCATCATTGAAGCACCCAGAATAATATATATGCTGCATGGCAAATTACTTATAAGGTCCCAAAGGCGAGACCTATTGGCTATGCCAATGCTTGTTTTCTTTACTTACTTAGTCCTGCTGCACAGCAGCCTCGCTGATGCACAACATGGCTAAAAAAAGAGACATTGCGTAAGTGAGACCTATTAGCTTTGCTGTCTGTTTTTTTGATTTTCAAAATCTAGTCCCCTCGAAGTGCTGTAAATTGCAGTTTGGCTTTAAGTATTAATAATGTGTTAATAATAATAATGTGCGGCTTGCTTGAGCACATTATTATTATTATTATTATTATTATTATTATTATTATTATTATTATTATTATTATTTGAGCACTGCTGCCTAAAAAAAAGAAAGCCGCAAGTAAAAGTGGCATTATGACCCTGGAAGAACCAGTTACCGTGAAATTTCGTGCGCAGGGTAAGGCATCACATTACAGAGCAAGAATCCTACAACACATCAAGCCAACTGCAGAGATTATTAAATTGACATCCTTGCCAGCACTTGGAGGTGTGTTTTTTACACGTTTCGGGGAACTGGGGTTTAACAACCGACACACATCTAAAACCAGCCGGACTACAGCTTTTTCAATGGTTGTCTGTGTGCGCTATGCAGAGAGGCAAAGGATTGGATGGGCATGTATTCACAACACCGTTTTGACCCACTGACACCTACTGCAAGGACTCGCACTGCCTTCTTCCTGAACACCAGAGCTCTCCATCGTGACCATTACAAACACTTGGAGGATTCTCTGTTCAAAGCATTAACTATACATGATTAATATGCCACACGAAAATAAATGCAAGAACACAACGTCCTGGGGACAGCTAACACCTTAATGGAGTGTACAACTCAGTAAAATACGTGGAATATAAACGGGAACCAAATCACTGCCATGGATTACCCGAACATGTATAAGACTAACTGTTTGAAATCGTGCTTGTTTTCCCAATGGAGTTAAGAATATGAATATTGGGCCCGATAGGGATCCGTTTCAATGTCCGTTCTAAAATACAATCTGATCTGAGACACGGAAGGACCCGGCCCACTTAAAGTTCTGCGCACTTTCGAACATTGGGTTATTGAACCTGCAGTGGAGTCAAAAGTGCCAAATACTTTAAAGCACACAGACTCTGTTAAGATGGGGAGAAAGAAGGAAAGATTCAGAAGGAGGTGATACCAAAGGAAGAGAGGTCATACGGAGCACTGCCCTGATTACTTACCAGTAATCCTCATTAATCTTAGTCCTACTCGTCGTCGACCCAGTCATAACAAATGAGGTAGTATCCAACCACAGGCCGGAAACAAGAGAGGAAACAAAACAGGAAACGCTTGCTAACCCCACCCACTGTCCTGCCAAGGGCTATAATACAATATGCAACCCTTAGCACTTCCTGAAATAGCAAGCAAAACAAAGGCCTGATAATGGGAGGGTGTGTGGGAAGTACAACTGGGACGAGTAGGACTAACAGTAATGAGGATTACCGGTAAGTAATCAGGGCATTAACTCTACGTCCCTCGTCTTCGATCCAGTCATAACAAATGAGGTATACCAAAGCACATGCCCAAATAAAAGGCCTTTTAAATACCTCCAGAAAACAAAAAAACATCCAGGATACAAGCACACCACAGTGTGCCATATCTAAGGAACATACAAACAGGAGCAGGAGGCACCACAGCCTGTAACACACCACTTCCAAGATCCAAACGAGCAGTGCAAGCACAAGGCAAATGGCAAATCCGAGAAACAGGAGTTCAGATGCCCGAGATCCTGCAAGGCAGATCTTACCCAAGGGGACCTCATAGAATGTGTCCCATGAAGCCGACACACTTCTAGCGGATCCAGCCTAGGCAAAGGCTGGACACAGCAAGGCAGAACCCAGATATGTCAACTAGACATTGACCACAACCCAACGCCCCAGGGACACCACAGAATTGGTGTCCATGCCCTGCAAGACTAAAGAAAAAGCTTTAGAAGAACGAAAAACAGTAGAACTGTCCACGTATACAGACATAGAATGTCCAGAAGACAGAAAAGGACAGAAAGAAGAAAAAAAACAGTTCATTGATGGCATGAAACTGAAACCGAACTTTTGGGAGAAAGCCAGCATCCAATGCAAAACAACAGCATCCTACAAGACACGCAGAAAAGGAGCAGAACACAGCAAATCAGAAAGCCCCCCCAAGCTCATGGCAGATGGAACAGCAACCAGGAAAGCCATGATGAAGGACAGGTACATCAAATCCACTATAGACAAAGACACAAAATAAGAGGACTGATGGGCCTGAAGGACTAGAGCGATATCCCACTTAGGGACAGTAGAACAGACATTGGGGAAAGAGAGAGAAAAAAACTCAGAACAACCAGCAACTAAAAGGCATGATGGCCGAGGAAAAGGAAACTGAATGTCTGAAAGCCTAAGTAGCTGACCACTGACCCTACAAATGACACAGAGCACACCCAAATGAAAACCAGTCAAAAAGAACTGAAGAATAGAAAAAGACGACAGAGTAGAGGCCCAACGAGAACCTGGGATCACCGAAACAAGATGGGAAGGCAAACTTAGCCACCCCAGGGCCCGGAGCTCAACCTCCAACCCCTAAGGGCAGAGGGAACAGTGATTGAAGGAAGACCAAGGAGGAGAGTGTAGTGAAGTTCCTATATTCCCAATAGGCTCTGCGCATTGGAAAAATATATCCTATAGATTAGACGTAGGACTGAGGTCGACTAGGTCTCTATCGAATATATTAAACTTAATAGTGAATGCCAGGTAGCTCAGAGGTCACTAGAAACTTTCTCGAATTCACAAGAAGGGATTAGTTTCTGACAACCACATAAACATGACCACTTTGTTTCCCAAGAATGAGAAATGTATCTCTAGAGTCGCGGAAACAATAGATAATATTTCACTCAGTCACTAGTGCATGCTTCGTTTCTACAGAGGTGCAGAGAAATAGAGAGACAAGCGTTTTCAATAAAAGGTTTTATTGAACAGTCTTCTTTCTCAGGCAAGTAAAGTGAACTGCTACAATCATAATGCAGACTGCAAAGTATAATGCGTACAGTGAGAACAATATTATAAAATAATACTGTAAGAGCATTGTATGGTTTCTAAACCATATATAAATACATAAATAACAATGGGTAAAAGTACTCAACTGGTGCATCTAAAATACGCCTACCCCAATGTACCTAACCTAAGTCTAGTACACGGGAAGGAGTAAGTGTGGTGTAGCATAGGTTTCGTTTTTCTTTGCCAAGAATCTACCCAAGGTTTCTCTAGGTTCTAATCAGCTCCATACCTTTAGTTTAGAATGAAGGAGGTCTGGTATCTCAGTCTCGGGACTCGATTTCCCAACACCCCGCAAGGGGAGCTTGGAAACACTGGAGGTGGATTCTCGCTGAGAGAAATGCAGCCTCTCGATCAGTGCGTCAGCTGGAGGGTCGGCTTCCTTCGGCACTTGCTGTAGCGAGCTGTGTCAGGCAAGTAAATAGTCGAACTGCTCCGAACCACCGTGTCTTGCTAGAACAAGTGAAGGCATCTTTATACCTTGGAGGTGTCTAGTTTGATGTAAAGTCGGGCATAATAATGTCAGGAAAGAACCCCAAGGAAATAGTAGTTCTTTGTAAAGTACATGAGTTCTTGGACAAATCAATTTTCAAGCAAGGGAAGGTCCCTGACTGCTTAAGCCGATTTTCCAAGAAATCGTTGTGACGTTTTGGTATGGGTGGAAGTAGCCATGCCTGTATTTGATCTGCATGGGCTATGTCTAAACGAGGGAATGATTTCTATGCCTATATTAGGGCAATGTGAATTGTACCTATATAAGGGCATGAATCGGGAAAATTCACTCTGATCCTAAACCCCATACAACACCCACTCCACTTTATTGTGTACCATATTACTAAGTTCTAAACACATAAAACATATCTAAAACATGATGTGTTAAAACCCCATCCTAAATACAAAAAAAATGCATTCGAAAAATGGTTGTACACAAAAAGAGCATTTGTGCTGTACGCATTTAAAAGCAATGTTTCATTCAAAGGATATAGATGACATTTTGAAAACGTTATCCAAATGAATCATGAAAATACATTTATGAAATGGCTCTTAAGTACAGAAGAAAAAAGTCGAGACCATTCCATGACATACTATATAAATTGTTTGGTTGTGGACAAGGTCAAATATTGTCCCGTGGACGTATTCAAAGAATTCTTGTTCTCTAGGAATAGTTCTACTTTAAGCAGATTACTTTGTGCCCCAAAAAATAAAAATAAAAAATGTCAATTTTGGAAAAAAATCAAATCATAGAAAAATAGAGTTCCAAAGTTAGGAGTTTGTTTTGGAAAGTGAAGGTCGAATTCAGAGTCTCACAGAACACTGTGTGCTAACTTCAAAAGTCAGTGTCATTGTTTGGAGAAAACATCAAATCTTCTAAGCTGGTAAAGAATTTGTCTATTACTGTAGGTGAAAGTTGGACTACCTCGTTAAACAGATCAATTGCACATAGATGAGAAGGATCGCCGTCAGCGTCAGCCGCAATAGCAATGTTTGAAGTAGAGGGCACCTGTGTGCCTGTTGCTCCACGTATCTCAGCGTCTTCAGTTTGCGTCTGTGAGATCTCAACAAATGCCGTCATCAGGATTGGTAGCCGCTGAGGACAACACAGTGCATGAGCCGTTACCGGTTCAAGCAAAGCATCAACATCCATTGGCAGGACTGATGGGAGTGTCAGACAGATGTCTAGCACGCATGCTTCTCCACATAGCAGGCATCGTAGAACAGGTAAGATGCAATCTTGCCAGATTGGTCGGAATGATAGAAACAACGCTGTATTTAGATCTCTTAAACGAGCCAAGCCCAGAATTTGTATCATGCGCTCACGACACTTCATTGCCAGGAGGGTGTTCTCCAAGGTGATCTGGGTGTCGATGGTGACTTGACTTGCCATATAGGAGCAGAATGAGTTAAAATAGTATTCCTGTTACAAGACCCAAAACAAGAGGCAGGCCGCCAAACACAGAGTGCACAAAGTTTGGAAATATGCCTAGGACTGCTTCAAAGGGTGCTAACATTATCGAAAAAATTGTCTTAAATACATGTACAATACCACTCGTATCAGACATGTTTAAGACACGACCTAACATTTCTGAGAAATGTATGGGGCAGTTTGTATATAAAAGCACATGTATCTCTGCAGAAGTCCTTGCAACTTGCAGATCATACGTCTCTTTGGCTGAGGTCAGTGGCACCGTTTTTGTAAAAGAATGGCTTTCAGTCTGCTGAAAGTATCAATTCGAATAAAAGAGATGTTCAGTGACGGCCATAATGGCGACTTCCCGTCTGTCTTAGTTTTAGGAAACAATACTTGCATACAAAAAGTGACCCTGGCTGACACGCTTACGAGTAGGGGGTTCCTGGCCCCTCTCTGTGCCAAAGTGATTTGTTTATCTGTAAGGTTAAACTCAGAAAACAATGATGTGGTGTTGATTAGACGCCATGGCACATTGCCAGAACGAGGGTTTTGCAACATCCAGCCCAAAAGCATTATAGAACGCAATTGAGACTGACCATGCTGTAACGTGACCAAGTCCTGTTCCATTATGCCAGTGGCAGAGGATACTATGCTGTCCAAAGAATATATTCTGGATGACAGAGTCGTTAACCCATTGTCAACTACAGAAAGAGATTTCTCTAAATTAATACGATCGATTTCTCGCATCCGTTCTGCAGTCACTGCTTCCGTTGTTTTCCATGCTTCATTATAGATGGCATACATATCGGCGTATATAAAACGTTTATGATGCGGTTTCGCAGGTCCTTGTACGAAGTCCTTGAAATCAACGCCATTTTAAAGAAAAAATAAGTGTTGTTTTACTTCCTTTAGTGTAGATTTTTGTAGCCACTCAAGGCACAGCTTTCCCACACTGTATGATGTTACTATCCCTGGATGTTGTCTCTGGACATATCTTGGATCTGGCCTAGTTAATGTGAACCCCTGTGTTTTATTCAGGAATCTATCTTGACAGTTGTTTGTGTCCGTGGGCCAGATTATCAATTTTTTTCCAATCAGGATCTGCTCTGTTGTTAAGTAAAATAGTTTTTACGTCGACCACCTCCTCTGAAGTATTACTGCTTTCAGGTGTAGGTGTAGGTACTGATGGTTTATTTAAATCTTTTATCTGAGCTAATCCAAGACAAGATGTCTGTTGAACAGTATCATTCAAAAACATTATTTGTTCTGGGATAATGCAGGCTCTAAATAAAGCTTCTAAGCCCTGCACCTACCTGTCTTTTGTGCCCCAGACAGTTTTTGTCTCAATGGTGTCTTTCCAAAAGTCAATACCTAATGTAGACAGCTGAGCATAAAAGGCTGCAGAATAAATTTGTATTTGTATTTGTCAACATACTTTTAATTCCTGTCCTATTAACATTTTTAAAGTAAAATGATTCTGGATTGGAAATATTAAAGCCCGAAAAGTACGGAAATTTGTCATAAAATGTTTTTGAGCTACCTTTTGTTGGCGGTGGACAATGTTCCCATTGGTTAAAAGTAAAATTATTTCTAGGGTTTGCAGATCTATGCAAGAAATAATGACCATAGTGATTATAACAGTACATTTGTTCATAATCTGATGAACCTTCTAAGAATTCATGATTTGTAAATTTTGCAGACATTTGTAAGTCCGACATCATATTATTAACAGTCTCAAAGTCCCAATCATCAGAAAATGTGCTGGGTAAAACAACATCACTCAAGGAAGCCTTGAATTGGTGTGGAATCTTCAACAGCTCCGCCGGACCAAGACTGTCATATTCAGTTCTGTTCCAAGCTATACCACCTGGTATAGGAATGGCTATAATGTTTACTGCTGACAAGCCTCTTTGTTCACGATGGGATGATTTATGCGGCTTGAGGAGTAAGTTGATGTTCCTTCTTACTGTGTCCTTTGTACAATATTTCCCACTGATCAGCATTCCCAAGGTAAATACCATAGTCAACCATAGTAGAATAAAAAGTACATCTAAGACAATCCATACTTCAACCCATGGTGAGACCAGATATTATTATTATTATTATAGTCATTTATATAGCGCACAGCTACCTCCAACGGAAGTGTCCCGGCGATGATGTATTTTCCAGTTGTTGAAAGAGACCTGTTATTTGAAAGTTTTTTTAGCTGGCGGCGTTTCAGGTTCACTCGGATCCTCGGAAAACATATCAAAGTTAATGAAATAGCCAGAGGCAGTTCTGTCAATTGTAGGGATTGCTTCCGGATTCGATGAAATCGCTGGAATCACTTGCCATATTAGTATACTCGGATGCTATATCATTGTAGACAGGTGTTTCTTGACGTACTGTTATTTGGGTCTCAAGAGGCACAAGTTCCATGGCTTTGTTACATAGTCCTTTGTTCTGTGCTGCAGAGACTTTGAATGTTATCAGTCTCTCAGTCTGAACCTCTTGGATTGTAGCCAGATTTGGGCGTCTGCTACATCTGTGGAGTCCACTCGGCCTACTACTTATGATTGCCCACATGATGTAGTTTTACGAGGTCGATGGATACAAACCTGTTCTCCTTTCTTCCAGCAAGGGGCGGCAGTAATACTGTTCTTGATCCGTGAATTGCTAAAACAGGTACTGGTTGTCTGTATGAAGGTTCAAATTCCTTCTTCACCGCGATCTTTTGTCTGACCTGATCCCCAATCTTTGGAATCCAGGCAGGCCTTGCTGGGACAGGTGGTTTTTCTTCAGTTGTCGTTGGCTTCAGGAATACGTTGCTTTGACTTTTTCTTGTTTCATTTAAGTCCTGCAAAACAGCGAAACGGTCTTTAATATCAAAAGGTTTTTGTTCTACCACTGAAGTGTGACGATCAAGGTCCTGGACATTCATTCTAGTTCCAAAAAGGATTTCATATGGAGTGATTCCCCCTAGAGAACTTCTTGGCAGATTGTCAAGACTACGTTGGACACTTATTAGATGTTTGTCCCACCGCACCCGAGCCAAGTACCCTAGCTGTTACAGATTGCTTTATGTCCCGGGTTTTTCTCTCCACAAGCAAATTTCCCTCAGGATGGAATGGACTAGAATACCGCAATGCAACGCCCAGATTGGCCATGGCCTCCTTGCAAGCTTTTAAGCTAAACGCAGGACCCTGGTCAGAATATAGCGTGCCGACTGCATATGTGCCAATAAAGACTTGCAAATCTTTTATAACAGTTCGGGCGTCAGCCGAGCGCTGGGGCCACATCCAAATAAATCTCGTCTTAATATTTGTGGGACCGCATTTGTCCATAGGGATATCTGCGTGTAGATAGTCAAATGCTGTCTAACAATGGTGTCTGTACTGGGCTGGCTATGCTGTAGTCAGGAATCTGGTGGCGTTCTATGCTGCGATCTCTGTTGCAGTCATGGCAATTAATTGCAAATGTGTAAATGTGACTATTCATCCCTGGCCACCAGTACATCTCTTTTAATTCTAGTATAGATTTAGAGATCCCCTGATGCATCAGACCCTCTCCAAAATGAGCATTGTGTATCAAAGCTACTCTACGTTTCCTGTTTGGAATTACTCTATCCCCCACTCCAGGAATTCGAGCAAAAGGAAAGGAGTTGGCATCAATTATGTATGAATATTCGAGTGGATAGTTTTGAGGTAACGCTGCACCGCTGCCTTTGCTTGTCGCATTGACAGCTAGCATTATTTCACCTTCTATTTTCGTTTTTGAACGAGTGATTGCAGCTACGGAACCCGTTTGCACAGCTGCCTTCGTGGCTTAATCAGCCAATGAATTGCCTGCAACATGAATGTCATCACGTTGATGACTCAGTGTATGGCTCACGTGAGCTTTTTGTAGTTCTTTTCATGACTGAACTACTTGTTCCCAAAACAACTTATGCTTGATTGTGCACCTTTCGCATCTTTTAAACCGTTTTCAATCCAGTTCTGCAAATATTCATTATAAGATTGAACGCAATAATAGGAATCGCACACTATGAGAGTGGGGAATACGCGATCTGTATTTTCGAGCGCCATCTTGAATGCCTGTAGTTCAGCTAGCTGAGCTGTACATTCTCAGAGAGATTATGTTTTTGTGACCATAGGGTGGAATTTACCATCGCGCCAGCGTCCTTTAACCATTGCACACGCAGCACTATAAGCTGGTTTACCCAAAATAGCGGGCTGTGCTGATCCGCCGGTATAAATTATACAATCATACTGTTCAAGAGGCAGAATCTCAGCTGGCAGAGGACATTTTTGTTCGTATTGTAGAAATTCTTGTGTTTTCAAATACGGGTCAAAAACGTATTCAACGTCTGTTGCAGCAAGAGAATTAACCCATTGTATCCATCTTGGATGTAAAGCCTTTGCATTTGGAATGCTCGCTTTTGTCACTGCTTCTAAGGCAGGTACAGGAGTAACGACCATTATGTGTTTTCCCTGTGCGAGGGCTTTCTCTTTTGCTACTGCAGTTTGAACCGCTGTCAAATTTTTTTCTGTAGAAGTGAATTTCATTTCTGCTTGTGTGTACAAGTGTGATTTATAAGCAATTGGTACTTATTCCCCTTCATTAAAGGTTAAGTACGTGAAGCCGCATCTTCCTGGAATGATTCGTATTACTAAGTTGCGTATGTTTATGCGTGTTTGTAAATGTGTGGTTGATAATATGTCTGTTTGCACTGAGCGCAAAATTTGTGTGTGTTTTTGAGTCCAATTAATTTGTTTGAAATCTGGTTTGATTAATTTGTAGAGAGGTCTAACCCTTTCTGCGTAATTTTGAATGTAAGTTCATCCGAAATTTAGGAAACCTAGAATTGACTAAGTTTTTCTGCGTTCTTGGAGGTTGGAGCAGCGCACATTTCACTAGAACGTTTGCTGTGAGGCTTTTGCCTTCACTTCATAATTCATATCCTAAAAACAGGACGTTGAGGTGGGTAATTCGTGATTTTTCTAAATTGAATTTGTACCCCTCAGAGGCAAAGCCCAATATTATGGTGTTCATCCTGTTCAAGTGCCTATCCAAGTCATTATCTGTTAGATAGATGTCATCGACATATGATAATGCTTCATCATCATACGTTTGTAGTAACTCTGTTACTCTGGCTGAAAATAACCCTGGACTATTCCTAATTCCCTGGGGGAGACGACAGAATTGACGCTGTGTCCACATACTTGAGAAAGTGCTCAAATACCTGCTTTCGGGTGCAATATTTTGACAGAAGAAATCGTTAGAAATAACTAATGTAGTTTTATATTTTTTACGCACAATGTTATTCATTAGTGCTGCACTGTGTGTATTTTGTACTGCAAAAGTTTTGCAACAGGAGTTTAAATGTCTGTAATCCAAAACTAGATGATGTGTATTGTCTGGTTTGGATACAGGAAACAAAGGATTGTTCATTGACAAGGTGCATGTTTCAATCATACCTTGGTCTTCAAGTTGATCTAAGATCTCCATGACTTGTTTTTTTAGCTTCTTGCTTAACAGGATACTGCCTTTGTGCACTTGGTTGAGTTTTTAACTGTATTTTATGTTGAGGAGAATCCTCATCCCATCCCACATGATTTTTATATAATGCAGGTGCCTGGGCGACTGCCCATTTCCTGGCATATGTGTATTTTTAATGAATTGCAATATGGTTGGAGAAGGCTGGCATAATGATGCCTTCGCCATGTGGGCACTCCCTGACAAATTCAGGTGGCCAGTCTTGTTCAGCTAGAAGAATCTCATAACCCTTATAGAGCTTCTCCCAAAAGAATGCTCTTATTTTTCTAGTTATGTCCCCCTCCATCCGGAGTGTTACTTCATATAAACTGTGTGGGACACTAACCCTGGTATCAGCAGTTTCAACTTGGATGTATTCATTCAAGTCCACTGTCTCCAGATGATCCTTCAAGATCTTGCAAGCTACGATTACTTCTGCTGCGCTGTCCAGCATTGTCTGAGCCCACTCCCCGTTCTTGAGTTGTGTCCTCAAAATCCTTGGCATGTCTGATTTTTAGAACTGCTACCTTCTTTTTGGTGAATTGACTGTTCATATTTTTTGGAACGTGTTGATCGTCTTTGGACTTCACACGTTCTTCCTTTTGTTCTGATCGCCCTCTTCTTTCCGATTTCTGTGATGAAGTCTGAAAGGTAGGAGAGGAACGTGTATCAGTATTCTGATATCTATCAGGTTTTCTCAAATTATCCCTATTCCTGAGGTTATACCTCCTTTCAGAGGGCTCCTTTTGAGGAGACCAACCTCGAGATTGAGAAGGCTTCTCTTTAGAAGTTTGTTTAGTGTTCTCCCACTTCTTTTAGGAACAGTGAGAGTGTTTTTAATAAAGACCTTTTCAGGACTTTCAGTCAGCTGGGGTTTTACTGGTTTACCACCCAAACTGTCTCTACCTAGCTCTTCATAGGATTTTTCGATTATTCTAGCTAGTTCTTGAGGTTGCTCAGTTACATCAAATTCTCTTAACTTTTGGCGGATGCTGCTTCACTTTTTTCATATTAGCTAATATTATTGTTGAGACCTGTTTGAAATCTTTCAGTAATTTCATACCTAGATTTAAAGCAGGCTCTGCCCCGTATTCATTTTGAATCTGTTTCAGGACATCTGGTATTACCGCCATAGACGGAACACCATGTGTTTTTGTGTAGATTACAGCAAAGACTGTACCCCAAGTGTCGCAGTCCTCCAGGTGTGGTGCGATCCCCATTGGTAAACAGATTGTTAAATTCCTGTGTTTCTCATGAGGGGTAGTATCAGGAAATACTGCCTCGACTGGAGTAATTTTTTGAGCTATCCAGAATGGAATTTGTTCCCTTTTTGAGAGTAATTTACCAATGACTGATTGTATAGTCTGTGGTGTGATTTTATTTGTGTTCCCCTGGTAACGGGCGTGTTGTGGAATCCTTATAGGAGGTTGGACTGTTAGATTCCGCATGACATATTGAACCAATTGTCTATGTATTTTGATTAGTTGTTAGTTGAACTAATAGTTCTGCACCTGTCATTTCTTCAATGTCAGGATGTGGTTATAGCTGGCTAGTACCGGCCATGTTGCTCCTGGTATAACTAGTGGACCGAGCCTGGTAATGGAATTTTGATGTTGTAGGGCGCCTTTAACCCAGAGCGCATGATCTTGGTAAGTTAGTGGAATTTCAATATCCTCAAAAGGAACGTATTCCATTGGATGTTCCTCTACTTTGTAGAAGTGAAACACATGTGTTATTGAATTTGCTTCAGGGAAGATAATCCATGAATAGAATACCTCTGTTTGCCGATATTTGTGTACCTCTATCACAAAAATTACCCTACCACCTCTTGATGATAGGCCATTTGTTATAAGTTTTATAGTGATGGTTTTCCTTAAATTTTCTGGGATGATTATAGCTTCCGGGCCATCTTGTTGGAAACCTGTAACGTCTTAGCCTGGTAGGGATGCAGCTGCTGCAGCTCCACTGGTTGCGTTGTTGTCGCCGTTAACCAACATTGTATAATGAAAGTTGCAGAGCAAGTTTCAAGGAAACAAAGATAAGGTGCACAATATTTTGGAACACTGTATCCTTCAACGTTGAACAAACCGAAAACTAATACATAGGATTTACGTCCTATTCAGTTATGGCAGATATTTTATCCTTTTACCCACTTCAGGCGTCTATTGGAGTATTTTACGGGAATAAGGGGTCTCTGAGAAAAGCACGACTGAGTTACTGTAGTATCTATCTATAAATTAGTGCCTTACCAAACGTTGGGCGCCATGTAGTGTAGTTCCTATATTCCCAATAGGCTCTGCGCATTGGAATAATATATCCTATACATTAGACGTAGGACTGAGGTCGACTAGGTCTCTATCGAATATATTAAACTTAATAGTGAATGCCAGCTAGCTCAGAGGTCACTAGAAACTTTCTTGAATTCACAAGAAGGGATTAGTTTCTGACAACCGCATAAACATGACAACTTTGTTTCCCAAGAATAAGAAATGTATCTCTAGAGTCACGGAAACAATAGATAAGTATTTCACCTAGTCACTCGTGCATGCTTCGTTTCTACAGAGGTGCAGAGAAAAAGAGAGACAGGCGTTTTCAATGAAAGGTTTTATTGAACAGTCTTCTTTCTCATGCAAGTAAAGTGAACTGCTACAATCATAATGCAGACTGCAAAGTACAGTGCGTACAGCGAGAACAATATTATAAAATAATACCGTAAGAGCATTGTATGGTTTCTAAACCATATATAAATACATACATAAATAACAATGGCTAAAAGTACTCAACTGGTGTTTCTAAAATACGCCTACCCCAATGTACCTAACCGAAGTCTAGTACGCGGGAAGGAGTAAGTGTGGTGTAGCATAGGTTTAGTTTCTCTTTGCCAAGAATCTATCCAAGGTTTCTCTAGGTTCTAATCAGCTCCATACCTTTAGTTTAGAATGAATAAGGTCTGGTATCTCAGTCTCGGGACTGGATTTCCCAACACCCCGCAAGGGGAGCTTGGAAACACTGGAGCTGGATTCTCGCCGAGTGAAATGCAGCCTCTCGATCAGTACGTCAGCTGGAGGGTCGGGTTCCTTCGGCACTTGCTGTAGCAAGCTGCGTCGGGCAAGTAGATAGTTGAACTGCTCCGAACCACTGTGTCTTGCTAGATCAAGTCAAGGCATATTTATACCTTGAAGGTGTCTAGTTTGACACAAAGTTGGGCATAATAACGTAAGGAAAGAACCCCAAGGGAATAGTAGTTCTTTGTAAAGTACATGAGTTCTTGGAAAAATCAATATTCAAGCAAGGGAAGGTCCTTAACTGCTTAAGACGATTTTCCAAGAAATCGTTGTGACGTTTTGGTATGGGTGGAAGTAGCCATGACTGTATTTGGTCTGCTCAGGCTATGTCTAAATGAGGGAATGATTTCTATGCCTATATTAGGGCAATGTGAATTGTACCTATATAAATGCATGAATTGGGAAAATTCACTCGGATCCTAAAACGCCATACAACAAGAGAGTCTCCGAGGCAAGAACCAAGGAGGACCCACAGCCAGATCCAGCAACAATGGAAACCACGGCCTCAGAGGCCAATACTGAAGAACAGCCACCGCAAGCGCCCACTTCAGTCAGACCCTCGATAGAAATGCCTGAAAAGAGGAGAAAGGGAGGGCAGGTAAACAGCAACAGAGGAAGTCAAGGAATCAAGAAGGCATTCACATCCAAGGCTCCCACCACCTGAATTGAGGAGGAAAAGGCTTGCGAAAGAGCAGTGGTCCTGGACGCAAACAAAACCACCTCCGGACAACCGAACCTCCAGCAGACCATGTGAAATACCCTGGGAGAGAGACAGAGACCCAGGTAGGATGGTAACATGCCGCACAGAACACCCACCACCACAATGGCCGCACCGATGAAGTGATGAGCAGAATTAGCCAGAGATGGAGCACCGCACAACTTGTCACTACACAAGTCACCAGATTTAACGAGGTACAGTGAGAGCTGCTCAACTGTATTGTGGTACTGCACCAGAACATTCCACCACGACAGGAGCTGCACAAAGCATCTAAAGGCCCTTCTACAGCCGCCAGCCATTACCAGATGGAGGAACGAAAGGCCTCCGATCCGCACCACCATGATGAAGACTTCGGGTGAGAAACATACTCCGACTGGAAGTACACAAAACTGTCAACGACAACCTTCCAGAGAGAACACTAAGAAACTCCAGGAACCTCAACGCCACAGCCACATGACATGGAGGTAGGCAGCCAACACAAAGCGCACCTGAATCAATGGGATAAACCATAGCAAGGTCTCCAACAGGTATGGAATCTTCCACACAGAACGGAGCAGGGACCTGAGGCGGAACACCATTCAGAAGCCCCACGTAACCCCGGCACCAGGAACACTATGGAAAGAGTGCCCCAATCCCACCATGACTCACGAACCGGAACAATTGACATCTACTGCAGGAGCAACTGAATCCCATCCAACCACGCCTTTCCCCACAGGGCAACCTTCTTAAGTGGTGACACCACTGTCCGCGAATTGGGCAAAGCTAGGAAATGAAGTAAGGCAGAATAAGATGCACTGGAAGCTTCCACTCATTCAAGAGAGCACCATTCGCAAAAGGATGAATGGGTAGGACTTGAGAAGAAGCCCTGAACAGAGCAAGCACCAGGATATTGGAAGGTCCGGCCACCTCCACAAACCTCTTGCATCACCAACACGGGTCAGAATCTCATGCAACACGGCTGCCAAAACATACTTCTCACATGTTCCAAAGAGCCCAGAGACAACACAGCAGAAGATTCAGAGCTGGAATTGGCAAAATACAGCTCCTGCCCACTGCCAGAAAGCAAACCAGCATTTATCTTCACCAAGGACAAGCGACGAAAATCAGCCTCCACTGCATCACCTTCTCACCCAACCTCTACGACATAGGGGGAATGGCAGACCCAGGACTCACAACGGAAGATGGGGGTGACGGCATTGGGGAACAAAGCATCCACGCCCTGTTGTCCCTGGACAGCAGTCCATAGAGACCACTTCATAAACCAGGTAAACAGGATGCCAGAAACCAACATCCAGAACTCTCTGACACACCCCCTACATAAATGCAGCAACAACTGCATGAGAGCAGAACAAGTGTGTGGTTGATAGTACCGCAAGTAAATAAAAAAAAATATGTAACCAGGTCCTTGTAAACGTGTAAATCACCCTAGAGCGCCTCAAAGAACTAAATTGTAGCAGGGAGATTACGTGAACTATCCAGAATCAGAAAATGTTGATGTCTATGCAGAGACTCAAACCTGGCTCCGACCGGCTCCGAAGTCAGTAGTTCAAGCTGTTAAGCCACATCCACAACCTCAGAAGAAAGCTGTCAATAGCTGCTCGGACATGTGGACTACAGGAACCAGCACACGTCAGAGTGCACACAGGAAGGCCATCAGCAACGTTCAACGCGCCCCTCACCGAGAATGCAGCTGGATCGGCAAGAGGGAGCTGGTACCGCCAGAACAGGTAAGGCCCTAGAACCGTAGCAAATATGCTGCTGCCATGAGCAAGATTCCTCAACCTCTCCCACAGCCCACATACACCATGGAGGGCAGCCGCAGAGGAGCCAGCCTCTAGGACACAGCTCCAACAAAAAGCCCCTTGCGCAGAACCAGCAAAGCAAGGGATGAACATACCTAGTCACGAGCTCCGTCACATTCAAATCAGTCACCGGCCTATGTAGAGCAATCAAGGAAGATATAAGGGAACCCCTGGATGCCCTACAGACCCGCTGGGAGGAGGACCTGGGAATACCTATACCTGAGGGCAACTGAGCGATGTTGCTCGAGTGGACCCCCAGAGTATCACAAAACGCCTGATTTAAACTAATCAATCTCTGTATCCTACACAAAGCATATCTCACCCCAGAGAAAATAAACAGGCATTTCAGCAGAATCGGGGCGGCATGTCCGCGATGTGGATTAGTGGGGGTATACTTATGCCACATGCTGTGTCTTTGGCCACTGCTAGAACAGTAGTGGGAGAAAATAACTCATACACTTGCTGACATCACACTAAGGGAGGTCCCCTGCATCCTGGGACACTGTTGACTGAGCTGGTGCCCTCACACAGCCAAAACCAAAGTGATCAGTAAATTCCAGGGCCTAGATATTATTTAAGTAAAAAGGGAAATAATAAGACATTGAAAAGCTACAATGGGCTCTCCAGCTGCAACCTCGCGCAAGGTTTTAGAGAGATGGGCAGGATATGAGTGGAGTACGGCTTCCTGAGGCCAGGCAGGGACGGTGTTCCCTGGAAGTGACCAGGGTCTGGGAGGCAGTAGTTGACAGCCTCAAGGACCTGGATCCCCCCCTCACCCCCTTTGTGGGCAGTGTCCCCTGGAAACCGAATAAGCCTTAACCCCAATTGTTCTGCCTACTGGGATTACAATTCCATGCCCTGCTATGTTTACACTGGTGTGTTAGTTTCCCGAAATTGAATACAGTGGACTTTTACTCTTAATCTGCTGGGTGCGTCAAACCATACTGGGGCATATATATGAACTGGACAGGCTGATACTTTGATGCAAATTGGGGTGGTGAGGAGGATATAGTTGGGGAATTGGGGGTTATGACAAATGAATATGCATTGAAGGTGTACTACATGATGCCTCTCTTTGGCCTAGTGTACGGTGCTGCTTTAATACTCATTACATCTAGTTAAAAAAAAGTGGGTGTGACAGTGAGTGGAGGTACGTCATAAAGAGTAAGTGAAAGTGTTAGTGAGTTTGAGTATTAGTGAGAGTTAGTAAAAGTGTGAGTGTAAGAGAATTTTTGTAATTAAGTTTTATTTATTATGAAATATTTCTCATTGCTACAAACTGTTACTAATATTATAATGTATTACCAGCCATATGGCTGCTGTTAATCAATTATAGGTTGCTGATTATTTTATTAGCCATTGCTGAGTTTTTTATTGAACGTAATGTTCTTTGCTTTTGTTTTCTTTTGTTCGTTCGCTGGGATGTGCGCGATACTCAGGTGGAATGATTTTTAGATGCCAGGAATGGATGCGGCACTCCTCTTGTATTTTAATCATACAATACAGGTTCAGCTCAATTACCTTGACTACGGTCTATGTTTTAAAAGATTCATGCCCTTGCTTTCTAGGGGATACTGGCAAACCAATGAGGACAGATTGTCTTGCTCAACAGGTTATTTGAACAGGTACTGTTGCATTGTATGGTAAAAACCGATTTTTAGCAAACACAAGATGATGGATGGATTGCTGAAACTTTTTAACCACTCACCCCAACCAAAGATCTGGGTTTAATCCATTGTTCAAATTAACAATGGATTAAACCCAGATCTGTGACTGGGCGTGAGTGTTTGACAATGCGCAATATTCAGTCCACCATCTTTATGTGTTGCATTTTCATCCTTAGTGGGAAGGGTATGTCCAGATGTGGGTCCTGTGCTTGCTACGCCACAGGATTCAAGCTAACCTGGTTGATGAGGAGTGATGCCCAAACACTGTCCCAGGGTGCTTGTTTTCCGGTCCTGGGAGGACCTGGCCTTGAAGTTCGGGCTGGACTGTTCTCATAGGGGTACAGGGTCAAGACTGATTTGCAAATGGCTGGGTCCAAACTGAAATGGCGTGGGGAGCAAAATAACAATAAATTAAACCCAGATCTGCAAATGGGGTTGAATATTTGACAATGTTCAACATTCCGTCCATCATCTTTTTTGATTTGCAAAAAACATTATTACACATTGGCACTATTAACTTCTCCAGGATCAAAACAGAGTTTAAAACTATTCATAAGTTCAGCAAATGTGTTCCTTGTAAGGGTGTGAAAAATATGCGACAGTGATGCTTGGAATAGCCATCAGTACACATTATTCCACTGCTTCACCTCCTACCACACTATCAAACTGCGAGGAGCATTTCTCACCCTATGGATGAGAACACAAATATGTTTTGTGCCACTGAATGCTTGTTATTTAAGATAATTCGCTTTGTGACAAAAATCGGAGACATTAGCACCAGTTTTGAACGGCAATATAGGACGACAGGCAAAAGTTTAGATTTACATTGTTGCACTTTCCATTTTATGAGATACCTGGTTTTATTAATTTTAAGTAATCAATTTCAGTACATTTATATCGCACTTGGCACTTTGGAGACAGATATAAGTTTGATTATGTGGAAGAAGGGGGTCCTTAATATTTGTACTTCGGTTTAGGACTATCGTGGTGTACTCGGGAGCCCTTTGCCCTTTTCACTACTAGTACGCTAATTCTGGGACTTGTGGTTTCACGTTTAATAATTTAGTGACACACTAAAAAACAAAAATATTAAAAGTGATGCTAGTTTAAAAGGCAGAAATTGCCCACGGTATCACGCCTGACGTACAGCCATCTGACAGCTAGAGTGTATTATTCAAGCTGTGAGAAAGTAAAAGGCACACATTGACGGAATGTGGAACAAACAAACATTCATCGACAGTCAAGAGATCTGGGTTAAATCCATCGTCCTTTTGCTCCCCATGCCACCCCAGTTTAGACTCAGACATATGCAAATCAGTCTTGACCCTGCTCCTTATGGGAACAGTCCAGCCAGAACTGCCAAGCCAGGTCTTCCCTGGACCAGTTACAAGCATCCTGGGACCAGTTTCGGAGTATCATCCTCATCAGCCAGGCTAGCTTGAATCCAGGAGCACAGTGAGCCCGGGACCCACGTTGGAGGGAACAGGGAGGCACACACGGCCACACTGCACCTTGATGAATGTGTGACTACAGGGCAATGTTCCCACTCTATCCCCAGGTTTAGACTACGATCAATAAATCTCAGGTACGCCATTTGAAGTGTGTCTACTAAGGGAAAGTATCGCCACATACACCCTCCCTAACAAATAGTGATTACGTAGGAGGGAGTGTTACAAAGTTTAAGAGATCTGTATCCTGAGGAAGGCCTTTGACCCTGTTGGGCAATAATGAGAGGCTGAGACATGTTGGTACAGCAGACAAGGTAATGGAGACTTTGGTTCTCACATATACCCGTTCATAACGAGTTATTAATCCTGCCAGGAAGACCCTATAATAAATAGATAGCCCACTTAGACAGTTTTAGTCTTATTTGTTCTCTGCACTTGGGTTCCCTAGTTTGAAATAATTCTGATTCATAATCCTTTTGCAAAAATAATATCGCCCCCATCCTCAGCGTTGGGTTGCGCCAGGATGTGGCAGCAGCCCTATGATAAAGCATGCCACTATCTAGTGGGTGAGGGCAATAAACAAATTCCCAAATTGACTCGACTGCTTGTTGATCAGTTTGGGTTGTTATGGCCAGGAACTAAGTAGTCTAGTCTTCTGCTTTTCCCTATTTTCTGGTTCTATTCCCTTTCTATGTTTAGTTTAATTTAGTTTTATGTTAGGGTCCTTCTTGTTGTGCAAGTAATATAACACAGGCTATGACAAAAGCACTGAAGACGGGAATAGGGACGTGATGCACAAGACTTACACCTCAAAACTGAAAGTTCCGAGCAGCCCGCTGAGTATGAAGAGTTTTATATAGCGTGAACATGACCCGTCAGGGTATTAGAGTGCTGTACATACAGCAATCAAGGGAAAAGGGAAAAATGCAAGAAGGAATATGCAAGTAGCAATACAGATACAATATAAACAATTGTCCTGATATTTGCATATTATATTGTGGTTTATGTTTTCATATGCTGTACTTTTATTGCTTGGTAGGTACAAAACCAATTAAAGTTTTAAAATACGGTAAAAGGAATAATGTTATGTGAAGACATTCCGGTATGCGATGTAAGCTTATTACTAAAGGAACATTTCGATCATATATATGGCACACGATAAAAGTTACATTTATCTGTAAAGGCAAAATAAATATAAGCAATGCAGTGACACTCACTTCCAACCAAACAGTCAAACAAACCTGCTGGGAATTTTACAGCTGAGAGCAATGCTTGGGTGATTTTGGAAAGGTAGCAAACAGACAAACAATCTAAAACAATATTTGTTATTAACAAGAACTGATTTCCAACATGCGCCTGACAAAGAAGAGAAAATTGCACAGTAAGGTAGAAGCGCAGCGGACAGCTATTACACTGTTGGTATTTTCGGTACTCTTGACCATCTAATACAAACATGGCATTCATTCTAAATGAAAAGCAAAAGAAAGGACTGCACGCCTATGATAATAACTTGCTGCAGCAATTATTATCATAATTAGTGTCCAGCCGCAAATCTTCATAAATTGTCTACATCCTTATCAAATTTGTAAGTAATAAATAATCCCAATTAATGTTTTCATTTCTTTGAATAAAAATAAAATGCAAATATAAACAACGAATGAACAGCAGAGAAGCAGCATCCCCAACCACATCCTATCTCTGGAACCTGCCTCCTCACACACCAAAAAACAGAAAACTGGGCGTCCCAATCCACACATAGCTGATTCATATGTTCAGAATTGTTCCTTGAAAAGTGTCTTTATTTTCTTTCAATGTACTTCTACATACAGACCTCAACAGTTTCAATACAGAGAGTTTGTGGGCACAATACTTTAATAGTACAGGTGATTTCAAGATCTTACAGTTACCGTTGAATCACCCCTTACCAGTGGGTTTACCTACCAAACAACAGGAAAAACGACTTTTACTTGAATGAACAGAAGTTGCGATTCTTGCAATAATATAAACTATATGTTCATAACATATAATTAGACTATAAGAGGAGAACCGCCTGTCTTTGGGTTTCTTGGACGACGAAGGAAGACACCTGCTGTGTAATGCTTGCTAATCACTTCTGTTTACGCACAGCCTTCTGGAGCTGGTTGTGGGCTACAGCATATTTGAGACATCTGACTATTTTTACACTAGGCAGAGCAATTATTATTTCCTCTTTACTTTCGTGTCCCCATGCATGTTTGTGTCAACATTTCAAAATCTGTGCTTAAATGTACAGCAATGATAAGACATTAGTTTGTCAGAGTTAAAGGTCATAACTGTCAGGCCAAAGCACAGAGGCACTGCTCACTCGTCTACAGCTCAGATTAGAGTTCCGTTAGAACCAATAAACACTATCCTCTTGCAAAAGGTTCAGCCCGTAAAAGATGGACAGGGTTAAAACCTTCACCTCAACAGAAGCCATAATTGTGTTCATACGTAAATGAGCTAAGAAATACTGTACTCCACATGCTAAGAAATGTACACAGGTTTGCACAAATTGATGAATGTCTGCAATGCTGGCTGCCCTGATCAGACAGATATTTTACAGCAAAACTTTTCCCTAAGATGCCTCACACCTCATTGTGAGTGATGAACGCCTGATGCGTGGTACTTAGTAGGGCTGCCTTTGCCTTGAAAACATAACCGTCATGAACTACAGTTAACTATGTTTCTTCGTTTATATATAGAACCAGTTGCTCCTGTTGTACTTGATAAATCGAAATGCATGTGCAGAACCCATGGTGGGGTCACCAAACAGAGATGTAAAGTAGATCTGTATGTTTGCCATATGCCTATGCAATGCTAAGATGAAACTCAATAAAAATTAGTTTAAAAAAACCTTATAAACAAAAGATGTTCTGACTTATTGGAAGGCACTAACTTTGGCTTTTACAAAGAAATGATGTCAATGAATTGTATTTTTATACATCCAATGTGTTTCACCAAACTGTCTTTTGCGGTGGGAAAGCATGTATCTGCAGAACGGGTTCTTAAATGAATGTAGGACAAAAAGCAAGAATGTGAATGAAATCGTGAAAGAGAAAAAACAAATGAGGAAACAACTGGAACTAAAAGTCAGTGTGTGGAAGTCAGTATAACAACAATAGAAATGAGCAGCAGAGAGTGTTTGAAAGAAAGAGAGAGGGGGTTGGAGAAAGTAAGATTGAAAAACTCAGAGTGCGAGAAAGAGTGAGACTGTGACAGAGTGAGACTGTGACAGAGTGAGAGCAACAATGACTTAAGTATGAAAGATTAAAAATAAGTATGATCGGTTGAATGATGAAGCTAGAAAGCAAGTGTGGAGAGGTACGTTACAGAAATCAGAGCAGAAGGGAAAGGGAGATGGAGAAATAGAGACATACTCGAAACAGATGCTCGGAGACATGGGGAAAAAGAAAGCTAGAAAGAGAGTGTGTACAGCACCGTAAGTGATAGAGGTATTCTATTGGTAGCAACGGGTGGCTCGGGGGCAGATGATCGACACCCATCGTATAGGACACATTACAAATGTCACAGTAAAGAAATAGCAGGCATTCTTTTGGTACCATTTAGGGCAGACAATCTCTTGCAAAGTAACGAATAGACCAACAAAATGACTGGTGGCATGCTCTGGAGCACGGGTACTCATAGTACGGCCCGTGGGCCTCCAGCGCGCCGGCAAGCCTTCCGTTGCTCTAGCCCCGCCCCCACGCCCACTGACCCCGCCCCCACCGGTGCGGCCCTTGGACACAAACCAAACTGTAAATGTGGCCCCCGAGAGAAAGTTTGTGAGTACCCATGCTCTGGAGGCACAGTACCTGAGAGGAGACACTCTGGAATTTAGACATACAAGATATGTCACATGGTGATTCTGATAAACGTATATAACACTCACATAGCTATTGTATCCCCTTCCACAGAAAGAATATTGGGTGATGCTTCTACCGGCACATGAGCTCTGACTGTCACACCTGTTTCTACTGGCATATGTGCAGTTTCTACAGTTGGCCCCGACTTCTACCGTGGTGCTTCTGACCAATATGTGGCCCTTTACAAGTAAAAACTGTTCTCATGCAGCTGAGCGATTGTGTGTGGGCAAATTTTCAAAACGTTTTGGATTAGTTCACAAGCTCCCAAATGGAACAGCCTCAAAAGTGTAGGGTGACTCAATCCCTCCAGATCATTAACGTTACTGTTTCAATAACTGGAATATTTTTGTGATATCCTACCGCATTCTCAGTGTTTAGGCCTTGCTTTGCTTCCACTGAACTAATTATACTAACACTTCTGAAATCAATGACCAGTAGGTGAAAAGTTCAGTACTGTGTCAGTGTCCACTGGGACCTGGAGACAGGTGGTCACATTTCTCAAATGCTTTGCTCTTTGGACAAGACAGCTGGAAATCTATGCTTTAACATTTACAATTTAGAACCATTAAAAAAAATATAACTTCTGTTCCTCGCAATATTCAATTACTTGTGATAGTTCACTCGCTCACAAATGCCTTATCTCATCATGCCGCTGTGCATACATCGAGAAAAGGGTGCATGTAAACTATCTATTTCCACACAGAGGAAAACAATTAGAAGGGCCAATTGCATCTGGATGTGGAAGAGGGTGAAAAAACCAGTAAGGTGGCAACTAAGACATAAGACGTTAGATCAAGAGTTTAAGATTGACTGGATTAACATGAGTCTGGTGTGGTGACCTGGATTTGTGGTCAATGAAAGCTGTGAGAGAGAGGGATGCGGTTCCTTTCCCCTTTATGAAGTGGTGGCAAGTAGCACTGGGATGGAAAGATGTGTTCTCTCGTGTAGCCTGATGACCTATCAGGAAGGGGTTGGACCCATGGAGTGTTCGGATCTGAGGTATGAAAAGAGGAGCAGCCAAGCTTGGGTGAAAACAACATCAAAATGTATTCTCATCAATCAAGAAGTCAGCGGAAAGTAATGTTTCTATTTGCAATTGCCTCACTACACATGGGCTGCTTCAGGTAGTTCTGGAAAGACACAATATTGGCACACATTGCTCTAATCCTAACCCTTTTCTTACACAAGAGTATCACTAGGGCAGGCTGCGTTATAAAAAGGCTGACCACACCCTGGTGCTGTGTTTTTCTCCAGCATCCTAAGGAACAGCATATTATCTATTCTGTGGAGGGGTATAGGGCTTGTTACCATGTCAACGTATTTTGGAGTTTAGCTACAACATGGAAAGTAGGCTGTTTGCCTGCCTAGGTTATGCTCCTGCACGTGTTTTCACGAGAGGGCCCTCAGATATGCAAATGTTGTCCAGTGTGATTGAGAAATAATTATAAAGAAATGTATGTTGCCCATATGATGTAAAGTGTAGACTTGATGGTTGGGATCACTACAGATCTTGGGCCAGATGTACGACCATAGCATTTTGTAACTTGCAAACTGCGACAAATTGCGAGTCGCAATTATCGAGTCGCAAAGTACTAAGTACAAAATTGTCAGAGACACTGTTTGCGATTCGTAATGGGGTCGCAAATTGCATGTCTGATGAATATTAATGAGGCGGTCGCAATTTGCGACCCCATTGGGAATGGCTAGCACTCCCAGGGATGGTAACCTGCTGAGGTCAGCAGACCACCATGTCTGGGACTGCTTTTAAATAAAGCAGTTTTTTTTTCAAATGCAAACCGTTTTCCTTAAAGGAAAACGGGATGCATTTAAAAAAGAAAAATGAACTTTCAAGTTTAATTTTTTAAGGGCAGTGGTCCCTGGGACCACTGCCTGCCCTTAAAAAATAATTGCGAATGCATTCCGGAAGGGGTCCCCTTCCCGTTTGCAAGTGCCTTACCGCCCTTCAGAGCAGGGTGGTAAACTGCAAGTTTTTGCGACCGCAATCCCGGTCGCAAAATATTCATACATTGGTTTTGGAGTCACTATTAGGAAGGGACGCCCTTAGAACGCCTCTTCCTAATAGAGAGTCGCTAACCCTATTCTGCGAGTCGCTAATTGATTAGCGACTCGCAAAATAGGGTTGGTACATAGGCCACACATTTTTTGCAGTCGCAAACAGGCCTAATATCCCTTTGGAACTGCAAAAAACAGGCGCACATCGGGCCCCTTGACGCTTTCCTTATTCAAACAGTCTTCAAATACACATATTTGAAACAAAAGTAAAAAAGATACTGCGCGACAGAATGTTTCAGAACACGCAGATAGTCCATATAATGAAACTCTTACTTTTTTTTTAATGCTTGGCCTCTTACCTGATCAGATTTCAGAACCATTTCCTCCTGGCATAGTCTAGACATATCCTGGGCAGAGATGGTTACACTGATCTCTGCCACACTTGTTTCTGAATTGGAGTAGGGAAGTCCGTGGCCATAGATATCATCTTCATCACTTGAGGATGCATGGCCGGCTTCCTCGTGTTTGTTTTGAACAGCATTGGCTGCTCCTTCAGAAGGTCCAAGGCATCTTTGTTTAGCAGACTCTCCAATGTGAGATCTCTTAACGGGACTGCTTTCAGGATTACAAGCTTCCTTAGCAGAGCCAGGTTGGGGATGAGCAGATATATTTCTAGGGGCAGTGTCTGTTAGGTCAGAATGTCGCTCTTCTGTACTTGTTTCATCACTTTTCCTATTAGATGATGATCGCTTATCTTCTCCTATTAAACAGAACACATCTAGAGATTCTTTGTTTATTAAGTTGTTTTCCAAAACTAGACTACTTGTTTCAGAACTGCTCCTGTTGCTTGACGTTTCACCTAGTGCATGCTGTCCAGCGAAACTATCTCTTTCTTGGAAGGACAATAGTACACCATCTTTTTCAAAGATTATTTCTTGTCGCTGCTCAGTTTTATCATAATCTCCAGAATTAACAAGAGTGCACAGAGAAGAGTCAGCAGTGATTGGAGCATGTGATGTAATCGATGTAAATTCTTCAGGTTTCAGGTCCGTACACTGTGGTAGGATCTTTGCGTCTTCGTCGTCCAACTGACTCCCGGATTCAGAAGAATGAAGCACACTGAACACATCAGAGCCGTTCTCGGGCTGCAAGAGGCCGTGAGACTCCCCACTGTACACACTGTCTCGATCTGGGGAATCGGTACTCCATTGGTCTACACTACTACTCATCAGGCTTGTGGTACCAGAAATCAAATCACTGTTCAATACGTGTGGACTATCACAAGGGAGCCGACGCTCATAGCTTGGTGTAGTTTCCAGAGAGCTATATTCATGCCTGTTACTTCCACTTTCTGCTTTGAAGAAAAGAAGCACACAAAAGAAGCATTTAAGCATTTCTTGCAAATTAAGAACAGATTGTTTATTTTTTTTAAATGTTTAATGTTGGTTACAAACTGTAAAACATGCCATAAAGTCGCATAAAAACGTACAGATTTTTTTTTTAAATCAATATCCTTACCCCCTTTTCTCTTTCTTTTATATTTCACTTCATTAAGTCCCAAAACTTACACATCACCTTGATTACAACTTTATCATTCGAACCTAGCAGATGCGTGGCAGATCTGTGTTGGTCAGGTGTGTTAAAAAGTCGAACAATACGATTGATAAGCGAAAACTGTCAAAATGCACACATTCACTTGCAATATTACCAATTGCCTCAACTGAGCTGGAAGAGCAGAATTTGCAACAGTGAATGACCTATGGAATGTCCAAGCAGGCACCAGTGTGCTCGAGATGACTCAGTCGGATCAGAAAAATAGGATATGCAATGGTGTAACTTCTGCCAAATTAACGCAATTTCAATAACGCCTGTTAATCTCAAAGAGAGGGAACAATTACTTATGTTTAGCAAAGGTTTATCAGCGTGAGCATCCTCTCCAGAGTAAGTGCTTTAGAATCTTTCCCTACAGAGGACGATACCACACAGTGCTTGTCCAACATGTTAAATCACATTTTACAGCGTACGAGTGCAATCTAAGATATCTATGAACATGACAAATCACGTGTCAAAAAGATATTGCCTATTTGATGTTAAAGATTCACAGAAATCTTATAAACCTGATGGCCCAGGATAAAGTACGTGAACGTGTTCCCTTCAATTTGTATTTTTCGTGTTTAGTTGCACCATAAACCGCTAAACAAATAGAGGTTGGTGGTCTCATATGAACCTGACAGGATATAAATGCAGTACAAATTTAAATTGCTCAATCGTTAATATAGTGCTCCAGAATTAGTATCATTTATAGACTTGCATACTGTTAATGCCAGACTTGGGAATTTTTTTTTGTACTAATAGAGAATTTACATATTAAACACACCCTTTTCAAAGCCCTACCAATACCTTAAAAAAAAAAAGTAACCAACTTCTTTTTACCGACTAGCAGTTGCCCAGATTACCCTATAGATCCTCAAGTAACCCCATCCTAATTTGATTCTGAATACCCACATGCAACATATATAAGGCTCCTCGTGAATTTAAAAAAAGATGGCAATGATAACCGATTATAAGGTTAATTAACTTATATATGGTTCTTTTGCAGACTTGCTAACTTTATTGAATTCAGTAAATAGCACCATATATCTGGAAGGGGAAATACAAGCTTGCTTTTATTTCAAAAGCATTTTTAGGACTACCTGTACAGCCCTCATTTACAGTTTAATTACTGTTGAGAGATGTTAAGCGACTTTCATGTTGTTGATTTGCATATTTCAGTCAATGGAGTGTTTGCTAGAGTTCACACTGTGATGGCTTTCCGTCTTGTGCTGTGCGCTATAACCCAGCTGGGAACTATGTGGATACAAATACACCTTTAATAGGTTTGCTGGTTGAAAAGTTAATTAATCATGTAAGGAGTGGCTTACACACTCTGTAAAGTCACAGATTATAACTACGGGTCAAAATGCATTGAAGCATAGCAAGAGGTAACGCCATTGTTTAACCTTTTATTGTTTTTAAACTGACGCTAATATTATAACGGTTAATGTACAAAAATAATTCATTCCAAATGGGCCATCCGAGAACTGTGTTTTAATAGGAATAGATGTGCTGTTACTTTAAGGGAGTACTTGGATATCGTGGAGGTATTATTATTATTATTATTATTATATGAAATTTGTAATGCGCTCAGCTTACCCGGGGGCATCCCGGCGCAACAGACCAAAGAAGGAGGAACTCGATAACTCACTACTGTGGAAACAAGTAGGTTTTAAGAAGTTTCCTAAATACTAGGATCTTGTGCTCTGAGCGAATCTTAAGGGGCAGAGAATTCCACAGAGATGCCACCTGTACCGAGAAGCGCCTGCCCCCAGTCCGAGCTCTCCTGACTCTCGCAGATTGCAAAAGATGTTGCTGGTCTGAGCGCAAAAGGCGGGGAGGTTTATAAGGACGGGCCATATTAAAAAGGATGGGGGGGCCTTTGCCATGAAGAATTTTATGGGCCGTACACAACTCCTTGAATTTCACCCGCTCCTTAACAGGGAGCCAGTGAAGTGCTTTCAGGGCCGGGGCAGCAGACTGCCTTCTAGGGATCTCCATCAAAACTCTGGCAGCTGCATTTTGCACCTGTTGGAGGGTTTTAAAGGTGGCTTCAGGGGCACCAAGAAACAGGGCATTACCAAAGTCAAGCCTTGAAAGGATTAAACCACGCATCAAAAGCTTCTTAGCTGGATCCGGAAGCAGTGGGAGTACCTTTCGGGCTGACTTCAGTAGACCGAAGCAAACCCCCGCGGTCTTTCTGGCGTGGGTCCTAAAGGACAGATCTTCCTCCAACCATACTCCCAAGGACTTGATCTCCTTCTTGGGAGATGGAGGGTCGCCAAGAGACCGGGGCCAACAGCTGGCAATGATGGAGGGACTGGAGTTGCCCAAGAGCATCAGCTCAGTTTTTCCTCCATTGAGCTTCAGAGCTGAGTTGGACATCCATTGATAGACATTAGCCAGGCAGTCATGCAACAAGTTGGGTTGTTCCGCCAGCTGAGTGAGGCCCACCACCAGCTGAGTATCATCAGCATAGCTGATGATCTTCAACCCCGAGGGGGCTACCACTCTTTCAAGTGGAGTCATATATGCATTGAACAAAGTAGGGCTCAACGATGAGCCCTGAGGGACTCCACATTGAAGAGGGAATAGGGAAGACTGCTCTGCCCCTTCCCAGACTTGGTAGAAACGGTTGGAGAGAAAAGATCCCAACCATTTCAGGGCCGTCCCTGAGACACCTACCTCTGACAGGCGTTGGAGGAGCACCTGGTGACTCACGGTGTCAAAGGCAGCACTCAAGTCCAGGAGGATCACTGCCACTGATCCTCCAGCATCAAGAGTGCTCCTTGCTTCCTCCACTACCGCCAGCAGGGCTGTGTCCGTTCCTTGGCCGGGACGGAAACCAGTCTGGGAGTCTCCCAACAGGTGGTTGGACTCAAGATAGTAAGAGAGCTGACGGTTAACCAGCTTCTCTGCGATTTTAGAAAACCCCGGCAGAAGCGAGATAGGCCTGAAGTTGGTCAGATTGGCGGGATCCAAGCCTGGTTTTTTTAGTAGGGCTTTTACTACTGCCTTTTTCCATCTCAGAGGGACTATACCATGAGAGAGAGAGAGGTTGACAAGGTCAGTGAGGGGAGCTGACAGAGTATTAGCCACAAGTTTAAGATGTTTCATAGGCACTGGATCACTCGGAGATCCACTCTTCATCTCCACCAAGACCTTTGTAACCTCCTCCTCCGAGAAGGGACCAAAAGAGACAAGTTCGGTCGGGCAGCTTATAGGACCAGTAGCCGGCTCAGAGATTTGAGGCATAGCGGGCAGAGAGGATAGGATAGTATCTATTTTAGAATGGAAGAAACTAGCCAGTTCTTCACATTTGTCTTTAGGATTGACGTGCACGACTGGCGGGACTGGGGCTTTGAGGAGTTCTTTAAAAATTTTAAAGGATTCTCTTGGAGAGTTACTTGCCCTCTCAATCTTATCACTAAAGAAAATCTTTTTGACATCCTTCAGTGCACTTTTGTATTTTCTCATCTCTCTTTTATAATTAGCCCGCTTTCTTCCGTCTGCTCTCTCCTCCAGGCACGTTCAAGCCTTTTGCAAGAAGTTCTGCAACTCCTGAGTTCCGGAGTATACC
This sequence comes from Lissotriton vulgaris, assembly GCF_964263255.1. Lineage (NCBI taxonomy): Eukaryota > Metazoa > Chordata > Amphibia > Caudata > Salamandridae > Lissotriton > Lissotriton vulgaris. The sequence continues at coordinate 417,044,258 of NC_141697.1, read as the reverse complement.
AGGGGGCAGAAGCAGTTCTTCTCTCCCTGATAAGCCTCCTTTTTTTAGGAATCAGTCGATCAAGAGAGTTAGTGAGCCAATTAGCCAGATGTTGATCAGCAATATTGGGGTCATCTACAGGGTCAGGGCGAGTTATCGCTAGCTCTTCAACCTAACTTTCAACCGGCAGCTTCGACCAGAGTCGTTCCACAGTGTATTGTCTAGGCACGGGATCTCCCCGGTTCTTCAACAACCAGCTGAAAGGAATAAGGTGGTGATCCGTCCAGGGAAGGGCCAACATCTGGAGGGCTTGCAGGTTGGCAGTATTAGCAAAAACAGCGTCAAGCTGATGACCTCTGTTATGAGTGGCTCCCAAATGAGCGAGGTGAAGATCGAGAGCATCAAATGAGCTCAATAAATCTCTTGCCACCACGTCATTGGGGTCATCAAAGTGAAGATTAAAATCCCCCAGAAGTACAAAGTTGCATGAGGCAGCGGCTAATGGAATGATGGCCTCAATAATAGAGTCCACAAAATTCCCCAGCGCAGCAGGAGGGCGATACAAAAGGAGGCCGGAGATGGAAACGGAGGAAGATATGCCAAGGGAGAAATGACAACTTTCAGTGTTGGTAATACCGCAGTCTGCAGCTTTGCACACGAAAGTATCTCTATAAACGATGGCCACTCCACCCCCTCTCCCATCCGGCCTATCAAGATGGAAAATGAGGTAACCCGGTGGGAGAGCATTGACAATATCGGGACCTGAACACGCGGTCAACCACGTTTCCGTTAGGAATAACACATCCAGACAGTGGTCCAAAAGGAGGGAGTGTATTTCTATTGCGTGACAAGGCAGTGATCTGCAATTAAGCAGAGCCATAGTGAGTGTGTTTAAAGCCACACAGTGATTAGACACAGGACACCCGAGACAGTGTTTAAAGGCAGTACCCTCAACCCAATTATAATGGCAACTAGGCAGTTTAGTCGCGCGAAGCGAGAGCAGAGAGTCTCGTGAATACCTGAGGGGAGGGGCCAAATGTCTAGATGGATTGAGCAGAGTGGTGTGCCCTGAGCCCGTCTGGGCCCGGACGGGCACAGACGGGCTTGACTCTGGCGAAACTCCGGCGATATTCCGGCATCCCCGCTGCGCGTCTCCGCTGCGCGTGGACATGGCAGCTTTTAAGCCCTAGTCGCCTCCTAGAGAGAGGACTAGCGCGTGCACCCTCTTCCCCAACCAAAGATGTCCGCCAACAACCAACAAACGAAGGCGAGGGACCGGCAAAGAGCGGTGATTCCACCGATTACCGTGCGTGTCAGTGGATGCAAATACAATTAGGCATATGCCAGCTGATTACACAACAGGGTCAACAATTTTAATTAAAAGTACAAATTTTACAAATTGCACGAAAACAAGTGATTTTAAAAAGCTCAAGAGAGCAGCTAGCAAGTCAGCATGGAGTGGAATGGAAGCGCTGTGTGTAATGCGCTAGTGGTCAAGAACGAGCTGCCTGATTTGTCTGCTTTTAAGCCCTAGTCGCCTCCTAGAGAGAGGACTAGCGCGTGCACCCTCTTCCCCAACCAAAGATGTCCGCCAACAACCAACAAACGAAGGCGAGGGACCGGCAAAGAGCGGTGATTCCACCGATTACCGTGCGTGTCAGTGGATGCAAATACAATTAGGCATATGCCAGCTGATTACACAACAGGGTCAACAATTTTAATTAAAAGTACAAATTTTACAAATTGCACGAAAACGAGTGATTTTAAAAAGCTCAAGAGAGCAGCTAGCAAGTCAGCATGGAGTGGAATGGAAGCGCTGTGTGTAATGCGCTAGTGGTCAAGAACGAGCTGCCTGATTTGTCTGCTTTTAAGCCCTAGTCGCCTCCTAGAGAGAGGACTAGCGCGTGCACCCTCTTCCCCAACCAAAGATGTCCGCCAACAACCAACAAACGAAGGCGAGGGACCGGCAAAGAGCGGTGATTCCACCGATTACCGTGCGTGTCAGTGGATGCAAATACAATTAGGCATATGCCAGCTGATTACACAACAGGGTCAACAATTTTAATTAAAAGTACAAATTTTACAAATTGCACGAAAACGAGTGATTTTAAAAAGCTCAAGAGAGCAGCTAGCAAGTCAGCATGGTCTCATCTGCTTTAACAATCTGAAAATTTGGTGATATAATAAATATGGACAAGAGTTAAAACAAAAATGCTTTGATTTATGCTTAAGTATGACTATTAGATCCACATTTGTTACTGTTGAACGTGACCAAATTATTCCAAAATGATTGTACAGTTGTCATGTAACTGATATTGGATGGATGCACAGCAATATTTTTGATCAGAGCTGAATTGGAGTTGAGAAGCGTTTTTTGGTTGTTTTTTTGGTGCTCCGCAAGGAGGCGTCGAGGGCCCACCGACGTCGGACTGAATGTATGAAAATGTGAGGCTAGAGGACCTCTAGTCTCATCCCTTCGCAGGCACACACATGTTTGTCATTCCTTAAGTCAAGAAAACGACTTTCATTCAATGTTCTTAGTGGTTCTTTAATTTATTTGCTGATTCATTTTTTCAATTTTATATTGATTAGTCAAATCTCTTCAAAATCAGTTTCAGCAATTTACTTCAGGCATTGTCTTTTTAAACATGTCCAATGCATTTCGGGCATTAAAGGTGTGCCCTTCATCAGGGAATAGACACTAAAAAAATAATAATATACATGCACATTAGTGTGAGTATTAACTGAAAACATCACAATAAAAATACAGACATCGTGACAATGTAACATAGTTCAATACTGTTATTAGCTGCCTGCAAGTATATCAATGGTGAATGCGCAAGAAAAACAAGGCTGTTTGTTTGCAATACTGGGAACGTGAAAAAATGAATTAATGAGTCACTTACATGCCGGTGGGGAAAAGATCGTGTGAAATCTGCAAGAGGGGAAGGTGAAATGAGAGAACACGATTAGCGTGAGAGGGCTGGAATGCACGGAAATGTGCTCGAAATTGGGAGGCGGTGAAAACTAACCTGACTATATTCGGAAAGTTAGATCGGTCCGGTCCTAATCTCCGTGGAACGCCGGCGAGAGCATAGGGGTTGCCGCGTTCTTTAAATTCAAATTGCTGTCATGTGATCGTCACGTGGGAGCAAGGGTGGGGGAAACACTATGTGTGCGGATTAAATCGGCAGTGCTTCACAGTGTCCTAATCGGCTGAGCATACAGCCAATGTAAATAACTAAACATTCAGAACGAATGGGCTTGTGGAATAAAGGAATGAGTATGTGAAAATAAAAAAACGTGGGTGAAAGACTGGAAACTCCTATGAAAATTAAAATTAAAATAAAATGTTAAGGTCCGGTGGAGGATCGAACTCGGAACCATGGGGTTGAGGTGCTCGGTAAGCTACTCATGTGGCTACGGCGGGATGTGCTTGAACAGTGTTGAAAAAAGGTGTCTATGTAGTTGGAAATAGGAACACGCACAATAGCAGCAAGATGGGTGTAAAGAGCAATTCATTACAGATAACAGGCAAATTCAATTCTGTCATTGAGACCCGTTGGTTTCTGGGTTGATAATTTGTAAATCCAATAGTTCTCCCTTCTCAAAAGGAATTTGTTATTGTCTCTTCCCTCTAATTTCGACACAGTCTCTAGGATGATAAACTTGATTTGGGAAACATTATGTTGGAATTCGACGAAGTGTGCTGCTAGGGCTGACTTTGAATTTTTGAGTCTAATATTTGACTTATGTTCCGTTAGGCGCACCTTAATGCGTCGTTCGGTTTTCCCTATGTACATCTTGCCACAGGGACACTTTATGCCATATATCAGATTGCTGGTATCGCAGGTGGCGTTGACTTTGAGTTTAATTGCATGACCTTGACTTGGATGATGTATTATGTTGCCTTTGATGATGCTGTTGCAGTTGCCGCAATTTAAACACGGTTTGGTTCCAGTGTAAGTAGCGGACTCTTTGGGTTTATGTTGTACAATTTCTCCCAGATTCTTAGCCCTGGTAAAGGCAAATATTGGTGGTTGGCTGAATGAGTCTCCAAAATCGGGTTCAATGTTAAGAATAGCCCAATGTTTCATGATGATTTGTTTGAATCTCTTGCTGCTGGTTGAATATTTCGAGACCACTACTGTACGTGATTGTTCAGACTTTGCCTTTGGAGTTAATAATTTGGTTCTGTCCATGTTTTCAACCCTTTTCTTGGTTTCTTCAACTAAAGATTTTGGGTACCCTCTATTGGTAAACTTTGTGGTCATTTCTTCGAGTCTTAGTTTAGCGGTGTTTGTCTCGGAAGAGATCCTTTTGACTCTTGCCATCTGGGAATATGGTAGGTTTCGAATCAGATTGGGTTCATGGAAGCTAGAATGTAGCAACATGTTATTCCTGTCGGTTGGTTTGACAAAAAGGTCCGTGCTGAATCCTTGTGAGGTTATCGTGATTTTCACATCAAGGAAATTTACCGAGGTGTCTGAAATGTCCCAAGTCAGTTGGATTCTTTTGTCGATAGCATTAAAGTTGTTAAGCTGATAGCACGCCCTATGTAACTCACATCTCATATATCTCAACATGAGCAATTACGATGACATATCAAAAAGCACTGAGGCCAGAGCCTCCACCTTTGCGTTTGAAACTAAAGATGTGGACCAAATTTATTCTCTTATCAGGGAGGAACTCACACAAGAAACTTCAAGTCGGTCGAAAGAGCAAAATATCAGACAGTTACTCTACCTATCCAAAAGGAAAACAAACCAACAACTCCATGCCAGTACTCTCATTAAGTACCACAAGAACCAACGCATACCACGTGGGCTTAGAATTGCACTTAAACCATCCCTATGCAAACATTCAAAAAAATTCCAGGAACGGTGGTACGAGATTCTTAACAAATGTTCACTGGATCTTATACTCCTAATTATACAAGAATTGTCTTCTATCTTAGAGGAACTTTCAGTAGAAATTCAGGAAACATCAACAGAACTCTCCAAAATGATGACAGAAGAGGAACTCAATACAACCCTAGAAGATATCAAGAACCAAATTGACCGTCACTCGAGAGAGATTAACGAACGCAAGATTCGCAAATTTAAGCGGGACACCTTGGATTACAGACTGGGAGAGGTCTATACATGGGCAGACATCTATGCCCAGAAACGAAGAAACCGTCCCTACAATTCAAACACAGACACTTCATCCACGGATAGCGAACCAAGTCATCAACAACGCAAATCTCAACCCGCACGTACAGCACAAGAATCAACACCTGCAGCGGAACCTACGACAAGTAAAGCCCCAGATACTAGCCCTTTTTTAGAACAGGGACAAGCTCAAAAAGGAGACCCAGGAGAGGGCAAAGAAAAGGAGAAAGAAAGAGACCCTCCAAATACCCGGAGCACGACCGCAACAACCAAAGAGAAGGAGAAGAAACCCAAAAAGAACCAACCTCAGAACACCTAGTGATTAACATCAGTGATCAAGTTTTCAGCTCTTACGAACTGGAATTATTACAAAAAGGAACATCATTTGTCCCTACCACTTCCACGGATCACCTGGAACTTGATGTGAGTTTTTTCAAGTTAATGAGAAAACTTAGACTCAGACATTTTTTTGACAACGTCATACCTGAACGTCCACAACAGGAGAAAGATCAATTACTGGGATTACGCCCACAAAGCACATTCCAAGCACCTGTGAGCCACAAGACATTGGACCTATTTGAGAACATAGTGAAACAAGATCTCAGTAAAATCAAACATGTGAAACCAAAATCTAAAAACATCACACAAAAAGACCTAGACACACTCAACAAAATAGCCAACAATGAACATATAATACTCACTAAAGCTGACAAAGGGGGAGCGATCGTCATCATGAACACCACCATGTACGATAACAAAGTGATGGAACATATCAGCGATATGACAACCTACAGTAAACTCAACTGTAATCCTACTATGGAATACTCTACCACCTTAAGAAACATCATTGATAGAGCACAAAAACATGGGACTATCACTGAGAGGACCAAAACTTTTCTCACTACCTCCAACCCCAAAAGTCCAACATTGAGAATGGTACCAAAAATCCATAAGAACATTAACAATCCCCCCATGAGACCTATAGTCTCCACACGAGGGAGTCTACACCAACCAATTGGCCAATTGATTGATAAATATTTACAACCGTCAGTGCAATCTATGCAAACATATATCAAGGACACCACAGACTTTCTACTGAAATTACAACAAACACCATTTAATCCCACAGAAAAAGTACTATTATGTACAGCGGACGTTTGTAGCCTATATACCAGCATACCCCACGACATGGGGATTGAAGCCATGGAATCTGCACTCCTGAACACAGATCTTGACCACGAATTGCAACTGTTTCTTATGGAACTAATGTACTTTACTTTGTACCACAGTTACTTTAAAGTCAAGGATGAATGGTACCAACAACTCACCGGGATGGCCATGGGCAATTCAGCTGCACCTGTGTACGCTAACATTTTTATGCAGTGGTACGAAACGCAAAACATCCTCAAAAACACAAACTGGATCAAAAATCTCAGAATGATAGCACGATACATAGATGATTATTTCATCGTATGGACCGATACTGAAGAGTCATTGAGAATGGAGCTTAACAACTTTAATGCTATCGACAAAAGAATCCAACTGACTTGGGACATTTCAGACACCTCGGTAAATTTCCTTGATGTGAAAATCACGATAACCTCACAAGGATTCAGCACGGACCTTTTTGTCAAACCAACCGACAGGAATAACATGTTGCTACATTCTAGCTTCCATGAACCCAATCTGATTCGAAACCTACCATATTCCCAGATGGCAAGAGTCAAAAGGATCTCTTCCGAGACAAACACCGCTAAACTAAGACTCGAAGAAATGACCACAAAGTTTACCAATAGAGGGTACCCAAAATCTTTAGTTGAAGAAACCAAGAAAAGGGTTGAAAACATGGACAGAACCAAATTATTAACTCCAAAGGCAAAGTCTGAACAATCACGTACAGTAGTGGTCTCGAAATATTCAACCAGCAGCAAGAGATTCAAACAAATCATCATGAAACATTGGGCTATTCTTAACATTGAACCCGATTTTGGAGACTCATTCAGCCAACCACCAATATTTGCCTTTACCAGGGCTAAGAATCTGGGAGAAATTGTACAACATAAACCCAAAGAGTCCGCTACTTACACTGGAACCAAACCGTGTTTAAATTGCGGCAACTGCAACAGCATCATCAAAGGCAACATAATACATCATCCAAGTCAAGGTCATGCAATTAAACTCAAAGTCAACGCCACCTGCGATACCAGCAATCTGATATATGGCATAAAGTGTCCCTGTGGCAAGATGTACATAGGGAAAACCGAACGACGCATTAAGGTGCGCCTAACGGAACATAAGTCAAATATTAGACTCAAAAATTCAAAGTCAGCCCTAGCAGCACACTTCGTCGAATTCCAACATAATGTTTCCCAAATCAAGTTTATCATCCTAGAGACTGTGTCGAAATTAGAGGGAAGAGACAATAACAAATTCCTTTTGAGAAGGGAGAACTATTGGATTTACAAATTATCAACCCAGAAACCAACGGGTCTCAATGACAGAATTGAATTTGCCTGTTATCTGTAATGAATTGCTCTTTACACCCATCTTGCTGCTATTGTGCGTGTTCCTATTTCCAACTACATAGACACCTTTTTTCAACACTGTTCAAGCACATCCCGCCGTAGCCACATGAGTAGCTTACCGAGCACCTCAACCCCATGGTTCCGAGTTCGATCCTCCACCGGACCTTAACATTTTATTTTAATTTTAATTTTCATAGGAGTTTCCAGTCTTTCACCCACGTTTTTTTATTTTCACATACTCATTCCTTTATTCCACAAGCCCATTCGTTCTGAATGTTTAGTTATTTACATTGGCTGTATGCTCAGCCGATTAGGACACTGTGAAGCACTGCCGATTTAATCCGCACACATAGTGTTTCCCCCACCCTTGCTCCCACGTGACGATCACATGACAGCAATTTGAATTTAAAGAACGCGGCAACCCCTATGCTCTCGCCGGCGTTCCACGGAGATTAGGACCGGACCGATCTAACTTTCCGAATATAGTCAGGTTAGTTTTCACCGCCTCCCAATTTCGAGCACATTTCCGTGCATTCCAGCCCTCTCACGCTAATCGTGTTCTCTCATTTCACCTTCCCCTCTTGCAGATTTCACACGATCTTTTCCCCACCGGCATGTAAGTGACTCATTAACTCATTTTTTCACGTTCCCAGTATTGCAAACAAACAGCCTTGTTTTTCTTGCGCATTCACCATTGATATACTTGCAGGCAGCTAATAACAGTATTGAACTATGTTACATTGTCACGATGTCTGTATTTTTATTGTGATGTTTTCAGTTAATACTCACACTAATGTGCATGTATATTATTATTTTTTTAGTGTCTATTCCCTGATGAAGGGCACACCTTTAATGCCCGAAATGCATTGGACATGTTTAAAAAGACAATGCCTGAAGTAAATTGCTGAAACTGATTTTGAAGAGATTTGACTAATCAATATAAAATTGAAAAAATGAATCAGCAAATAAATTAAAGAACCACTAAGAACATTGAATGAAAGTCGTTTTCTTGACTTAAGGAATGACAAACATGTGTGTGCCTGCGAAGGGATGAGACTAGAGGTCCTCTAGCCTCACAGTTGTCATGTAATCAGGCAACTCTGCAATAGAGAGGATATGAAAATTGTTGAGTGGTATTGTGAACATACATATTCTAAGAATAGGAGGTTCAGAGTTCGATTCAAAGGTATTGATTAATTTTGATTAATTATGGACATTAGACCCAAGTTTCATATTCTTCAACATGAGTAATCTACTCTAAGATGTTATAATATTGTAAGAAGTCAATAAACATAGTCGACAAGTGATTAGACAATTCTACAATTGTGAGACTACAACCTTAGTCGAGTGGTATTGTTAATATACACTGAGAATAGGAGGTTCAGGTTTCAATTCAAAGGTATTGCTTTTTATTATGTCCCACAGTGAAATGTCAATGTATTTTTAAGTCTGTACAATAAACCTGTAAAAAACAGAGAGGTACCCCTTGTGTAGGCCAAGGGAAATAGGGTTATTCAACCTAGGTAAGAGAAAGAGTTCCCTTAAGGCACAGATAAAGACAGGTATAAAATAACGTACCTTATGACTTAACAAATACATACAACAAAATATGGAAAAGTTAAAAATTCATTTATTTGAATATATTAAAAAAACAATCAATAGGGATAACTAAACTAAATCCCTGAACTAAAACAAGATAAAATTGAGACAATACATATAATTGCGACCTGCACAATTACAAGCAGACAGAAAAGTTACAACATACAATTGTTGGATACAGGTTTGTATATTCTTTCTCCGCTCTAATATCACCAGAGTAGTATCACTACTAAATCAGCGTATCTATTATGGTGTTGGATACTTGAATTATACGCTTTAGGTTGCGTCGACGCGTTTCGGTGATAACTCCTTATTATGATCACCTTTATCAAGACATAAATTTTGTCTGCCAGAACCAGAGGGTATGTAAAATCGCCCCTGGGATAATATTGACTATCCTTTATAGGGATCACTTCACGTTTCCTAATTGGAGCGTGGGCTTCTGTAGTCGCCTTATACAATGCTGCTGGTAGTAGTATATTTCTGTTTCTGTTCTGAATAAATGCGATCTTTTGTTGTCCCCCTGACCATAGGAGACCAAGGAAAAATGGTTGTGTTGTAGACCATAAGTATTATATGCAATCAGGCCACAATTGCCATGTATAAATATAAATGTAAATATCACGAATTCTCCACTTCTGACGGGTTATGTTGCAGAAGGTTGCGGTTGTAATTCTCTTTTAGGCTTCACAAAGATAACCTAATGGGACGATATAAGCTTTCACAGTCCCTTGGTCATCGTGATATGGCCAAACATAATGAGAGTCTACCTAGTTAGTAGATAAAGGTTCTGCTCTCTGTGGGGGTCCGACTCGGTAGACTCTCATTATGTTGTGGCCTGATTGCATATAATACTTATGGTCTACAACACAACCATTTTTCCTTGGTCTCCTATGGTCAAGGGGACAATAAAAGATCGCATTTATTCAGAACAGAAACAGAAATATACTACTACCAGCAGCATTGTATAAGGCGACTACAGAAGCCCACGCTCCAATTAGGAAACGTGAAGTTATCCCTATAAAGGATCGTCAATATTATCCCAGGGGCGATTTTACATACCATCTGGTTCTGGCAGACAAAATTTATGTCTTGATAAAGGTGCTCATAATAAGGAGTTATCACCGAAACACGTCGACGCAACCTAAAGCGTATAATTCAAGTCTCCAACACCATAATAGATACGCTGATTTAGTAGTGATACTACTCTGGTGATATTAGAGCGGAGAAAGAATATACAAACCTGTATCCAACAAATGTATGTTGTAACTGTTCTGTCTGCTTGTAATTGTGCAGGTCGCAATTATATGTATTGTCTCAATTTTATCTTGTTTTAGTTCAGGGGTTTAATTTAGTTATCCCTATTGATTGTTTTTTAATATATTCAAATAAATGAATTTTTAACTTTTCCATATTTTGTTGTATGTATTTGTTAAGTCATAAGGTACGTTATTTTATACCTGTCTTTATCTGTACAATAAACCTTGCGTTATTATATGAAATTTAATCTGATAATCAACACTGGATAATCAGCTTTTTCATTATGATGAGGACTCAATATCAAATAGATGTAACACTACTACGGAGCTTGTTTACCGACACGTGGTGGTGGCCATTTTGAAACACTGCTATTTATAGGGTGCCCATTTTGAATAGCAGGTTGAAAACATCAGCAGAACAATAGGCAATAAGCCAGCAAAGGATTGTTTTTACTCATGCCTGGACCTAAATTTCCAGTCTCTTTAAATAGTATTTAGTGTTACAGGTCACTGTCCCAAGAGTAAAAGATCTTGATTAACAAAAGGATTAAGGAACAGCCCATTTGTTAACAAGAAAAGGTACTGAAAATTAAATTGTAGACAATAATTGTTTTTCATGATGTAGTTCATGCATGCCGTAGTTGGACTAAGCATGTACATTGTGAATATAAACAATTGGGAAATTATCTTTAGAAATGATTTCTCATGCAACGATAGTGTTGTAAGCATACGCACTGTGATTGCCTACCTCTTAACCAGACCAGGTTCCCAGTGGATACAACTACTAAATACAAGGGAGTAATATGCTATTTTAGTTGAGAGGTTGAGATTCCTTGACCACAAGAACTATCTGACTTGAGCACTTTCTGATGCAGAAAGATCAGGGTGCCTGGAGAGTGATGGAGGCATGTCCATCACCCAAAGAAGCCTGGCTCCATGACAAGTGACCAAATACCAGGTCAGTATTAATGCATCTTTCTTACATTACATTGGAATTTACACAGGGCAAATAATAAGGTACATTCTGCAGCCCCCTTAGACAGTGGCTTATCTACATAGGTTAGCCCTGAAAAAATAACCAGAAACAGTAGCAAACCAGTTCAGGAGTCTCATTGCAGCTAGTGAGATCCAGAAAGCACTAAAGTCATTGGCCAGTGGTAAAACGGTACAGGTGGCTTGCCAAGTGAGGTCTTCTGCACGTATGCTGGATTGTTGATACCCCATTTACTCAAGATGTGCATAGAGGCATGGGAGAGAAGTAGCTTCCCTAATTCCACAAAGAGGCATCAATAGTCCCTATTCCTAAGAAGAGCAGGAGAACCCACTGACAGAGCCTCATACAGAGCACTTTCGAAGATGAATCTTGATTCGAAAATTCTCAATAAGAGACTCCATCCCCATTTGACAGCGTTCGTTCATCATGATCAAAATGGATTAATTTCCACTAGAAATGCTGGTCTACATGTCAGGCATCTTCTATGGATAATGAACCAAAGACTGACAAAATGCTGCAATGCACAATGGTATTAGCCATGTATTTAGAAAAAATATTTGATTTGCTGAGTTGGTGTTTCCTAATTGAGGTGCTCAGGTATATGAACATGGGAGGAGCATTGATCAGGTGGATCCAACTCTTATATAATAGCTCCTCAGCTAGGGTACAAGCTGGGGGGGGGAAGCTATCTGTATCTCAATACGCTGTGGGACTAAACATGGTTGCACCCGTCCCTCATGCTCTTTCCCCTCGAAATAGAACCCTTTACAGAGCACCCAAGAGCACGAAACAGACAAGGAAAATCCTCTGACAGATGGTATACAAATGATCATGCTTCAGCAATCCTGATGGCAAGCAAAAGGACGTTTTGATTCTCAGAGGTGGTAAGCCTTCCCTCCACCCATTGTGTCTCCTCTGGTTGTCAGAGACTATTGGGTGCCTGGGGAAGAAGCCAATGACAACACGGACCAACACCCTACTCCATTCCTTTTTTACACCAATCCCTGGTGACTATTGAGCTTTCTGCTCCCTGGGGCAGAAAGACAGGTGGTAAACCCCCCAATCTGTCCCCTGAGTGAATAGAATGGCTGTCTGGTTCCGGGGGATGGGGTCTGCAATTCGGTGCCAGGACGGGCAAGTCTGCCCCCATTCTGTTTTTCACTTTTATACCTGCTGGTCTGGTGGGCTCTCTGACCTACTTCCACGATGGCCAGATAGGGTTTAAACACCCCAAACTGACCACCAGACTACCAAGAAAAAAGTGATCAAAGAAATGGGGTGGGGCAATAGACCTTCTTTCCATCTGTATCCACCGATGGACACCAGACAGTATATCTGTCCCCGCGCAGAGGCAGAATGTGGGGTTTATCCTCTCTCTGCACTCCATGGAAGTGCATGTATTTACGTGTTCTGTCCTCAGTACTTTACTTCTACCTTCACTCTGTCCACTTCCTCCCTCGCTTTGTGTTGCTTCCTCCCCCCACACTGAGCGGGGCATTTCCAAGCATGGGCCGCTGTGAAATCGGCCACTAAACTCCAATGTTCCTTTGAATTGAGAACAACTGCTTGAGGCGCACTTTGAAAACAGTGCTGTGTTTGTTTGTTTATGTGGGCTTCATTACAGCCACCAGAAAAGCACAGCAACTTTCAGCTAACTGAACAACAGCTGAGTCATTGCCCTTTAACATACCAGTGTTAGCTTCATTTTCGGATGTTTTGACTGTTGTGAACTTTTAATGTGCAAAGATTTAGCAGTCGGGATTGACTGCAGAGCTCATTGAAAAGTGACCTTTAAAAAACACACGGTGTGACTGAGATCTTCCTGCTTCATTTCTGTACCGATCAACATTGTTCTCATCTCCTACACTCACTATGGCAGGATCGCCCTGCTGGACATCGAGGGAAAAGCTTATGCCAGTGCAATCTTGAGGGACCTCACAGACTGGACGAACGCCGAAGGTCTCCTCCCATTCTGTCAAACTGGATTCAGACCAGGGTCCTCCACAGTTGATAACATCACTGCACTCTCTTATTTGGTCCACCATGCTCAGGCACCCAAAAGCCTCCCCTTATTCGCCTGCTTTATTGACTATTCGGCGGCGTTCGACAGGGTAGATCGTGCCATCCTGTGGAGAAAGTTGGCCCAATGGAACATCAATCCGGCCCTGCTGAGGGCGATCCAATCCTTGTACTACAACACGTGGGTAAGAATCAAACTCTCGAGGGACCACGCATCCACAAAGATCAACACGGACCGTGGCTTAAAACAAGGGTGTGTGCTAGCACCAATGCTATTTAATTTATACACAGCGGACATGGAGAGGGCCTTGTCTGGGGCGGCTCTGCTTATTCCAAAGATCGGCGGGACAAAAATCCACTTTATGCAATACGCCGACGACTTGGTGCTCTTGGATCACACAAGAACTGGGCTACAAAAGGCGCTGACTGCACTGGCCGCATACAATGAGAAAAATAAGCTGGTAGCAAATTCATCCAAGTCCAAAATTATTATCTTTGGAAAGTACCCAAAGAAAAAAACAGCAAAATGGAGGCTTGGCCACCTTCTGCTGGAAAGTACTCAGCGGTACACGTACTTGGGAATTTGCTTTCAGGAGTCGGGGCTCTCAAGCGCGCACCTAAAGACCATCCAAGGTAAAGGCAAAACTATAACTTACGGTATCTGCAAGCTGCACGCCTCCTTATATAGCCCGTCCACATTGGCCATCCAACGAGTACTCAAAGCAAAATTAATGCCCGCCCTAAATTACGCGCTTCAAGCATTTCCAGGCAAACTGCATAAAGAACTAGAAAAAATCCATTGCAGAGCCTACAAGAGACTATTCCATCTTCCGAGGTGTACCAGAAACACTCTTGTCCGCCTGGAGTTCTCACTTAATCAGCAATATCTGGAAGAGTTGGCCGCCCTAAGTAAATACTACTTCTTAACAACGACGGCAAAGGAGAACACTCTCAAGGCAACGTTGAATTGCATCTTCAGAGAGCCAGGGAATCCCAGGTCAGCCACTCTCAAGGCGGCGAAGGACCATCTCAATCTCGCCATTGAGTCTTGGAATCCGGAACTGGTCAGCTATACGGCCATCAAACACTCCATCAAAAAACAAGTGCGGGCGCAGTCAAGAGATCTGGATCTGGAGTCGCTGGCAAAAAAAAGATCTACACGAGTCCTTGTCCTTACCACATATCCTGCACAATCCTAAATACCACCTTAAGCAGGCCGTGGGCCGCGCAGCCCTTGATAAGATCTTAGCGTATAGACTACATCCGCTGCCTCTTAAAGAACTATATGCTTTTGGCACGGCCGGCCCAGGTGCCCGGGAATGCAGGCACAAACGTGAGTCTTTGGCTCATCTACTAGTCTGCTGCCCGGCCCTGCGCACGGCCCGCAGCCTCCACCTTAGGCCAATTTTAAGACAATCAGGAATCCGCACTGCAAAGGAGGCGACCATCTACCTCTATACCTTGACAACGGTAAAGTATATGGCCTCCTTCGGAAAGTTCATCTACCAGACACGAACTCTAGTGAAGGCCACGGAGGGCCTCTGTTCACAGAGACCTTGTTGACCTATGCCTCAACATGATCCTCATGCTCCGCAATCCCGCCCCCTGGGCAGCAGAAATTACTTTGGTTTTAACTTTTGTAATTTTATAAACTTCGAATTATGTTTTTAATGTAATGGTTTTCAGTATCCAAACAATAAAGAATTCATTCATTCTATGGCAGGCATGAACAACAGACACAAATTAACAGCTGTGGCTGGAAGTTTCGCATAGACTTAGAAACAACTGCTAATTAGTGCACATTTTTACCTAGTTGTACGGGTTTAAGAGTATCAGTACAATGCTCTCAAGGGCAGGCCTTCCCTCCATTAAATATTTTACTTACATGTAACCAGTATCTCTCAAAGGCATTTAAAGACTGGTTTTAAAGACTGGTTTGAATTAACACATTGCATCAATTTATTTTTTTGTGGTTCTTTCTCACATGCTGTGTCAATTAGCTGGCAAATTTCCATCTGGTGAGTTCCTATACTACCCTCGTCTCTCACCCATCACAGGGGCAGGGTGCCAGACTAAATAGGGTTTGAACCAATACCCAACTAGAGCTCATCCAACAGTTGCTCATCTGCCTTTTGGAGCCGTCGAGAGCATGAGAGGGCCTTTGGACCGAACCGCTGCTCAAAAACTGGAGTATATGAAATCTGGGCCTTGAAATATTGTGTAGGTTCTGCTCAGGCCTCCCACCTGCACTGCTCTTCTGCTGCTTTGTTTACTCATTATGCCTATTTGTAAAGCAGTAGGTGCATGCCTGCCTTCAAAAAGGTGCACATCTAATGCTAATGTCCCCAACTTCTATACTTGGGAGAGGTGTGGCGCAGCAGCCAGAGCAGCTGCATCCGGACCGCGGTTCGATCCCCGGCGCTGGCAGCAGGTCAGCATCATGTGACTCTGGGCATTAGCTCACTTAATCTCCCCGCTTGTGCTATATAAATTCTTCAATACAATATACAACAATGTTTTTCCTTTAAAAATATATTCTGCAATGTATCAAAGGTGTGATTATATGTATGCCTTTATATTAGGAAAGGTGTAGTGAACATTGGAATGTGACCCAGAGGTCCCATACAGGTACAATCACAGATGTACAACAGCTCCTCAGTAAACTACAATTTTAGAAAAGATGTAGAGGCACCTAATAGACTTGCAGTATCTCAATCAACTGATGGAAATAAGAGAGAAGGTCCCACCAGGACAGAAGAAACCCTTGAGGGCAGTGGACTGACAAGAGCCAAGACGTCCAACTCTATGACACAAGAAGGAACAATCAGAATATAGCAATCAATCAGCTAGCTACAGACGCAAAAGGAAATTCATCACACCTCATGGACAGCTCTTGCAAGGCTCGCATGCTAACTGCGTGAGATTGACAAGAGAAGGCCTAGTGTGGACCACAAGCTATAGTTATTATGGGTACCCACATGTAATCGCCCTTGCCAGCATTTGGCACGACGAAATGGGGCTCCTGGGCAGTTGTGAATATTTTAGGTTTCTCTGTTTGCAAGACATTCCGTGCGGAAAATACAAATGTCCTTCATTTACTGGAATTTTCAGTGATGAATCAAACAAAAGAAACTCCACATTTGAAGGACAAATTAATGTGCCTTTATGCTACCCTTAGATTTCTGGTTTTGCTTTCTGTGAGCAAAAATGTTGTTGTCTATTATAATTTTAATAAGATGTACACTCTTTCTATATCAAGAGATGTCATTTATTTGTGGAGAGTTAATCTGCATACTGTTGAAACCTTCAGAAGGCTGTAGTCAAGGTAATGCCTATGTATGAATCATGGTCAGTAGCTCAGTTACTAAAACATGTGGCTTAGAAATTCTAACATACCTGAAATTCACTAAACTGGCAAAATATTTCAATCATAATCTGCTGGGATGGAGTATCAAAGGGCAGGCCGCAAAGGTGATAGGTATGCCCCCTCTCCCCCCACCCACAATACCTTAACTGTAGCAGCCATTAACCTGAAGAGATACATTTGTTTAGCGTAACCATGAATAAGGTTAAAGGTGGTCTTTCATATAAATCTATAATCTCACTGTTTCGCAGGGGTAAACATGTAAGGTCCTTTTCAGAAGTACCATCAAATTCTAGCCAAGATTGTCTGAGTTGGGAATTTGTCAGATATGAATTTGGATATAAATAGGGTTCAAACATATTTTCTGTAAAAAAAAAAACTAGGTAATAACCGCACACAGTACCCAAGTGAAATAAACATCTGACAGTAAACATATAGTGAATAGTTACCTGGTCTTTTCTTTTTTCTCCTCTTCACCTTAATGGATTTCACAATAAGCTCCTGATCAAACTCTTCAGTGCTGATTGTGCTGAACCGTTGAGAAGGGGGTGGGTCCTCTCTTAAGACTTCCGGCGCTTCATAGTCCCCAGCTGCAGTTGAGCTAGAACCGCTGTCCACTGAATTGAGTGAGCTTGTTTCACTTGCTGCATTGTATCCTCCTCTCCTTAGGTCACCGCTCCCAGAGTCCTCCACCTTTTCATCAAAACTAAGGCTTTGCAACTGAATTTTCTCACAGAATATACCACATTCTATGTCGTTTTTCACAGACGAAGGCACAATATGTTCACCATCACCACCGGTTGAGATGGTGTGTGGCACAGCAATAAGTGAATCTTGCTTGAATTGGGTTGAGTGGGTTTCCAAAGGAGAAGCAGGCCTGGGTGATGGTTTTAGACTCATTGGAGACTGTAATTTCGTATTACCATCAAAAGCTGCCAACACAAAAAACAATTCAGTGTCTCTTTACCACACGTTTATGCGAAACAAGTACAGGGCATGAAAGAACAAGAGGGTATAAATAATTCTATACCAGGCTCTAGTTTCAGCAAGAAATCATTTTATTTATGCCACATTCATTTAAATTCAAAACCTTCTTTAAGTAATGAACATACCCAAACACGACTGATTCAGAAGGCCATTTTTAGACAGGGGATTACCACAGGCCCCAGCAGCGTGGGGGTGCTTCCAACACCCCAGCACCCCCCATCCTTCAAGAGGAACCCCATTCAGACTTGAGGGGCCCCTCATCATATTCTGCAAGGGGGCCCATCATTTTTCATTAGGTCACTGTTTTCAGACTATCAAAAACCCCAAACATATGCAGAGACTTTATGTTTCACATGTCCATGCTTGAGTGGCTCATCCAGACTAGATTTTGCTTTTTGCATACTGGGATATGTATTGTCCCATTATTTAGTTTAGATCTCTTTTATTGATTTTCAAGACAATATGTCAACATACAAGCCAACGTGTTTCATGCCTATCAAATACAATCCGACACAAGGATCATTGCTTTTGGCAAACTTTACAATAACAGAAAGAACAAACACCCCCCCTCCCATAGCTTCGGTTGAGTATTCTTCTGCGATGGACGTCCATGATTATATGAAAGATGACCTTTTGGGAAGGGGTCTTACTGAGTAGCAGAAGTGTCCGAGGCTGTTTGCTTGGGTGGGTCTGCTAGTCGCAGCAATCTCAGGTATTTAGGGCAGGTGAGTTGCGTGAACTCGGATGTCAAAAGTTTGAGAAAGGGTTCCCACAAGTCGTGAAATGAGGTGCCCGGGTTTACAAGGGACAACAAGATTTTCTCCAACCCCAGGAAACCCCATAGCCTAAGGTGCCATCATAGTCAGGTTGGGTACTGTCGGGGTACCCCAAGGAGAGAGAATATTTTGTATGGCCGCCCCCAGAGCTAGTGCCATTTGCTTACCCCTCTGGGATTTAAGTGGAAAGGTGACTGGGTTTGGGAGGCACAGGAGTGTATACACCAGGAGGTGCGGAATTTGAGTGGCAAAGTGAGTGTCAATGTCATCCAAAATCTGCTTCCAATAACCCACTAGAGAGGGGCATTCCCACAACAGATGTGTGAGGGTACCTAGCGAACCACAAGCTCTCCAACAGAGGGGTCTACGAGCTGGGTTACCTCTGTGAAGACAGGGAGGGGTCAAATACCAATAGGTGACTACTTTTGTGGCCGTTTCAGTGGAAGCTACATTATGCGCCGTGCGGCGGACCCTATAGTAGACGCCCGACCACTCCTTCTGCGTCAGAGCCAAGCCCAACTCCCCCTCCCTGCGTAGCTGGCCCAGTGTTTTCCCAGTGGTGTGTCGCGTGAGCAACCAATTCTCGAATGATGTAAGATATCTCTCAGCACCTTCCCTCACCTCGGAGTGGAGCACCCAGTGTCTGATCTGTGGCTCCCGTACTGAAGATTTACTATTCTTAAATTAGTACCTCAGTACTTTATGGGGCGGAACTATGGGGCTTTTCAGATTTAACACCCCTGATTGTAGCCCAGAACAAGTTTGTGAGAACTCTACTTTCCCTCCCTCCATTGACCCCCCTGTTGCCTCTCTATCTTGATTTGGGCTGCAACCAGTTAGAGGATATCGCTCGTTTTAGACCTGTGGTACTTTGGAGAAAATGATGGGCTACTCCCGAGCTGTCTCTGTATGCCCGGGCACTGCTTGAAATCAGGCAGGCCAACACCTCCTGTAAGATCTCCTGGTTGAGAAGGATTGAAACCACCTTGAGCGACATGGGGATGAATGTTATATGGGAAAACCCTGAAGGCAACTCTCTTCCTTCAAAGAAAGAGTTTAAGACAGCCTTTTGGAACATGAATAGGATGAAACTTTTTTCATCCACCATGAGTCCAACCTTGACGAGGGACTTCCTGGAGAGGAAACAGGAGTACCATTACAAACCTTATTGGGATTATATTACGGTATCACTTGACAGGAAACTGTATCATCAATACAGAGTGGGCTCACTTCCAATTAAGACTTTTACCTGCAAATGGCATCCTCTGAATGACGATAAATGGAACACGTTCATTGCAGAGGGAAACTATACCACATGTTCACTTTGTCTGTCCAGCCTATAAAGCCCCTCGATACAGATGGCTCAAACCAATCTGTCTAAACCTTGGTACTAGGGAGGGTACCGAGGCACTAAGGATTCTAAAGACAGACACAAGTGAGCCCATAACAATTGCCCTAGCTAAATTCTTGGGCTGGATGTGGGCCATTCGCAGCAAAATTGCCAAGGTTCGGAATGTAGCTAATATGTAAAGGGTTAATCCTCTCACAATCAGGCCATTGTAGTCATATTTAAATATTTGTTAGTTCCCAGGATGATATTAAAAATGTTCTTATGTAGTTGATTTTATAATTTTTCACCTTTTTAAATGGTAATATGAATGTATAGCAGGAAGGATTAACTTATGGTTTTATGTGAATTATTCATACTGGTTTTATCAATCTTAAAATATTTGTATGGATAAGCTGCTATAAACCTTACTTTATGGTGGAAATTAACGGTCCACAATATGAATTTATTGATGTACTGCTGTCTTTCATGATTTGATAATCGAAATAAAGACCTAATAAACGAAACGAGAGTCAATGTCATCCAAAATCTGCTTCCAATAACCCGCTAGAGAGGGGCATCCCACAACAGATGGGTAAGGGTACCTAGCAAACCATAAGCTCTCCAACAGAGGGGTCTACGAGCGGGGTTACCTCTGTGAAGACAGGGAGGGGACAAATACCAATAGGTGACTACTTTTATGGCCGTTTCAGTGGAAGCTACATTATGCGCTGTGCGGCGGGCCCTATAGTAGACGCCCGACCACTCCTTCTGCGTCAGAGCTAAGCCCAACTCCCCCTCCCTGCGTAGCTGACCCTGTGTTTTCCCAGTGGTGTTTCTCGTGAGCAACCATTTCTCGAATGGTGTAAGATATCTCTCAGCACCCTTCCTCACCTCAGAGTGGAGCACCCAGTGGCAGATGTGTAAATAATGATATCGTTCTGATTCGGGCGTGCCCTGGTCCCTGCGGAAGTCAGAGAAGGATCGTGGCCCTGTGGTGTCAAAGAAGTTCCCTATGGAATGCAGGCCCTCCTCAGTTCAATGTCGGAACCTCACTGAATCTAGCCCTGGGGTAAAGTCGGGATTATGAACTATGGGTTTGATCGGGGACAGGACGGTCGTAAGCCCTCTAGAGGCAGTGAACCTGTCACAGGCTAAAAGAGTAGGACGAGTGACTTGGGAAA
This sequence comes from Lissotriton vulgaris, assembly GCF_964263255.1. NCBI lineage: Eukaryota > Metazoa > Chordata > Amphibia > Caudata > Salamandridae > Lissotriton > Lissotriton vulgaris. The sequence goes on along the minus strand of NC_141697.1, from coordinate 417,023,092 downwards.
GGTACAAGTTTCGATGTCTCGCCATTCGGGTAAGGAAGGGGACCCCCCACAAAGGCTGTCCAGCGAGTGCCCAGTCCATGAACAGCCAGTGTGGCTCGGACTATGGGCAAGACCATTTAACCAGCACTCATATTTGAACCACCACCCAGTAGGTCTGCAAGTTGGGGACACCCAGACCTCCTTCAATGGGATCCTTGTATGTTTGTTTTCTGCGCAGTCGAGCTCTCTCATCCCGCCAAATAAAACGTTCTATGTCCCTCTGCAGCGAGAGTATAACTCCTGTCGGAGGCACTAGTGGAAGTGTTTGAAACCGATAGATGATCTTGGGAAGTATCATCATTTTTATGGCCGCTATGCGACGCAACCATGACAACGAGTGAGGCCGATATTTCTTAAGGTAATCCCGAAAGTGCCTTAACAATGATGTGTAGTTCATAGTGTTGGTGAGCTGTATGCTAGCGGAAAGTTGAAGACCCAGATAGGGAATAGAGTCTCGTGCCCAGTGGATATGATAGGACCGCCTCAGCAGATCCAATGTATCAGGTTCAAGAGAGAGGTTAAGAGCTTGTGTCGTATGCCCATTGATCTTGAAGCCCGAAATTGAAGCAAACCTATCCAGTTCCGCAAGCAAGGCAGGAAGAGATTCCATGGGGTATTCCAGTGTGGCCACAACATCATCTGCATAGAGGCTGAGTTTGTGCTCCGACCCCCCAAAGAGCGCCCCTGCGATACAGGTATGGTCCCGGACCTTTGAGCCATAGGCTCCATTTTTTTTTTTTTTAATTTGTTTTTATTGCAGAATTAGAGACCAGTACACATAATAGATTAACCAGTACACTCATGGTGTCCCAATGCATGGATAAAGTAAACAGGATATCGTACACAGCCATTCAGCCCACAACCCGGAGGCCGGGCGGCGTATCAATCCGTACTACCAGCAAGAACATCACAGTGATCATCCCAGAGGGATAACTGGTCAATAGCATCATTCTGTATCTGCATTTTACCCCCCTAAACTCCCAACCCTCCTCCTACACCAGCCAGCATTCTCTAGCGATCCAGCTGAGCGACTTCACACTTGTAATCCTGGTCTCATACCCATCTACTAACGGATACCTATCGTGTCGACCTAGGGTGTCTCCACATTGCCCTCGCCACCAGTCTGGCCCCTCTCTGTACTCTTTGAAAACATTTCTAACCTTAGGTTCAAAGGCAGTATCTCTCTGATCATGGCCTCGGTGCCTAACACTTCCCCCAAACAACACCCTTCCCCCCCCCCCCCTGCAACCGCTGCTGACGTGGGCCTGGTCTTGCCAACGCTACCATGGGTCTCGCTACAGATCGAGTGATGCCTTTACTCTCTCAAGCCTCATGGAACCCCAGGTCTACCATTAGTCTATTCTTCGTCCTCCACCATGTAGTCACGTAACGCCTGGATTATCGTCTCCCACGCCCTTGACATTTCCAAGCTCTTTTCATTATCAATCCTGACCGCCTGTCTCATCCGGAGCACACTCTCACATTCGGACCATTTCAGCAGTTCATTCACCCTTCTCCTCACCGATGGTCCCTCCTTAGACTTCCAGAAGCCAAGTAATTTCTCTTTGCGCCAGTATAAGCCCCAGATCAATGAATTTGCTCGTTACTTTCGTGTTCTTTGTGTGTGGAAACCAGAGTAACAGACACGCTGCCATATCAAAATCCACCTCCCGATCAGTCACCACATTTAGGAGTACCCCTACCTCCAGCCAATACGACCCCAACTTTGGACAGCCCCACAACAGGTGATCTATGTCAACCTCTGGTGCCAGGCACCTCGGGCACAGCGCTTCACTCACCCGGAAGTATCTTTTGATCTTTTCCGGGGTCAGGTAAGCCCTATGTAGGATGTAAAAGTGCACCTGTTGAAAACGTGCATTCCTTGTCCCCTTCCATGTTCGCTTCAGAATATGTCCCCACACTGTGTCTGGAATGGGCCTACCTATACTATCCTCCCATTTCGATTTCAACCCCAGAAGCGGGTCCAACCTGTTGTGTAGGCAGGTCACCGCTTTAAATGTACCCGCGGCCATCACTACATACTGGCAGGCCATGGTCGTCTCTGGCTCAAGGAGCCCTCCTTTCCAGTGTTTCTGTATCGCCGCCACCACTGCCGCATGTAAAAGGAAACTCCCGTCTGGTAATCCAAACTTCCTGCAACGTCTGGAAGGGGACCGAGCCATAGGCTCCACATACAGGGCGAACAAGAGCGGCGACAGGGGGCATCCCTTTCGTGTTCCTCGCTGAATAGAAAAGGAATTTAAGACAGTTCTATTAACCCGCGCCGAGGCAGTTGGTTTGGTATAACTGCTGAGTACCCAATCGATGAAGCAGTGGGGTAGACCAAGGTGACACTGTGTCGCTCAAAGGTATGGCCAGTGAACCCTGTTGAACGCTTTCTCCGCGTCAAAGGAAAATATAATTCGTTCGTTCAGCCGGAAAGCACTCAGATCTATCCACTAGGTGTAGGAGTCGCTTGGTGTTGTCAGAGCACTGGCGACCCGGGACAAAATCGGCACTGGTCTGGATCTATCAACCGGGGTAGGTGGGGAGAGAGTCTCCCTGCCAGAATCCCAGTAAAAATGTTAAGGTCCACATTGGTGAGGGAGATGGGGCAAAAAGATTCACACATGCATTTATCTTTACCCGGTTTGGTCAGAACTAACTAAGCCGTAGTAACTCCATGTAAGTTTTGGGCTGGGCCTTCCTCAGATAAAATCTTGGCCTCATATAGAGTCGCATAAAACTGTCGGAAAGTTTTGGCAATTTCTTGGTCCGCAGTTTGTTCCTCCCCCTGCTGATCTACTACTGCAGGATACCTGCCGCTGTGCATGTAATCTGTTGGCCAAAAGTCTCCTGCATCTGTCGCCCCCAATGTAAAAGGCATGCTTTAGCTGAAAAGCAGCATATTCAGCTCTGTCCACATCCAAACGCACTAACTGGGCCCTTGCCGCCTTAAGTTGTTTCCAGACCCTGGGTGCGCACATCCGCTGGTGGATACGCTCCAATTCAGTAACCCCACCCATTAGTTGTTCTCTTTTCTCCCTCCTGATCTTATTGTCTGCTGCTGCTATTCCCAGGAACTCCCGCCTGAGCACTGAATTCAGTCCGTCCCACAGAATTGCCGTTGAGGTGTCAGGAGAGTAGTTGAGGGTTAGGTAATCACTTATGGTTTTGGTGACCTGTTGTACTACCGAGGATCACTGCAACATCGTCTCGCAGAGATGCCAGAAACAACGAGCGGATTGCAGGTGGAGCAAGAACAGGGACACCCTCACTGCCTAGTGATCAGATAGGAGGCAAGGAAGAATCTCAACCTCCTGTGTCTGTTGCGTCAGCGTATTTGATGCCATTACTTAGTCAATCCCGGTATTCGTTTTGTGGGGGTGCGAGTAGAATGTGTATTCCCTGGATCCCGAGTGACGTAGTCCCCAGACATCCGTGAGCCCATCCTCTGCAAGGAAGCGCTTTCCATTTCCAGAAAGTGCCCCAGTGTGCCCCCAGCGCTGCAAAGATCTATCAAGTTCATTGTCAAAGGCCAAATTGAAATCTCCCCCTAAAAACAGGGATCTGTCGGGAAGGCACGTCAGCTCCTGAACCACCTCCCGAATGAACCCCTCCTGCCCTTCGTTGGGGACATAAGCTAAGGCCACCATAAAAGAAAGCTGCCCTAGCGTAAAGGTGTGAGCCAAGAACCTGCCTTTAATCTCAGCCTGTTTATGGCCTATCTGACCCCGGAACCTAGAGGAGACCAATATTGCCTCTCCCGCTGTTTTAGATGCCCGGGAAGAAAACAGTAGATGGGTGAATGCTTTGGATCTTAATCTGTGGGTGTCTTGTGTAAGGAGATGTGTCTCCTGAAAGAGGCAGATAGGAGCATCCGAGTTATCTAAAAAGGACAGGACAGCTCGTCTTTTTGTAATGGTATTGAGTCCCTTGACGTTGAGGGACCGGATCTTGATGTCAGCCACATGGTAATGGATGCAACAGTGCACTAGTAAGGCCTGCGCGGTAACCACGCCTGCCTGCAAATTCGAATAAATACCACAACCAGTAAAACTTAATGACCCACCGTGTCTGGAAGGAGGAAGAGAGGACCCCATTGCCCCTGGAAGAGAACAAACAAATGATAACAACAACGTACCAAGTCAGGAAATGTCCTGGGCCATTAGCTCCATGGGGAGATGTGAGATGTACAGCAGGAACCACCCGCCGCCCCAGTCCCGCCCAAGACCTAGCTATAGAAAGCTAGATGAGCCCCACTAGTAAATTGAATCCATATTACCAGCTCTGTACAATGTTCAGTCTGCAGCTGCAGTGTCCTCTGCCAATGTAGCGATCATAGCCTTACGCTCTTTAGCCACTGTTGCAGGGTCTAGGCGAAGGCTCAGTGGAGCCCTCCCCACTCGCTGCCATCTTGCTACTCCTTCGCGACTCCCAGCTGTGTCCTCCCGCTCCAGGGTATCTCGTTCATCCACTGGCAAATTAATGAACGAAGCAGCCTCCTACAGGGAGCGGATCTGGCGGAGTTGGCCCTCCCATTTAAAAATTATCCTAAAAGGTTGGCCCCAGGAGTAAGAGATGTCCTTTGAGTGCAGGAAAGCTGTGACTGGTCGAAACTCCTGCCTTTTCTGCAAAGTAGAGGCCGCTAGGTCGTGATACAAAAGTGGCCTGGAGGAGCAAAAGTCAATTGTATGCTTGGCTCGCGCCTCCCGCAGGATACGTTCTTTGAGTTGAAAATCATGTACGCATGTTAAGATAACCGGAGGGGGGGCAGTCGCTGACCTCTTGGGCCCAACACGGTGGGTCCTATCAAGTTTGATCTGCTGCTCTGGGGTGACCTCCAAGACGTGGCGGAAAAGCTCCTCAACGAAGGCTTCAATGTCCTGACCCTCACCCCCAGATTCATCAAAGCCACATTCTGCGAATTCCAAATTGCAAAAATTACCAAATCGCAATTTAGAATTCGCAGAATGGGATTCATGAAGAAATGCGATTAAAAAAAGCGAATCGCAATCGGCCGCAATTGCCGTTTGCGATTATGCCAAAATCGCAGAATCGCCCTTTTTCCGTGTAGAAATTGCGATCTCGCGATTACCGAAATCGCAAATTGCGATCTCGCTAATTGCGATATCGCAAAAACGGGAAGTCGCATTTCGAGCACAATGATGACATCACAACCAGGAAGTAGGCAGTTCCCTCCCTCATTCTGCTCACTGAGCCTGAAAGTGGAAGCAGCACTGGCCAGAGCTTCACTACAGACCACCTGCAGCAGCAAACCAGGAGACAAAAAACCCCAGAATATGTCCCAGGAAGCAGCAGGGAGCAGTGCCCCTGGAAGGAAAAGGAAAATTAAATTTTCCAAGCAGGAACTTGAATATTTAATTGAGGGAGTCACAAAGGACCATGATCGGCTTTTCGGTAAGGATTCACGGAGGGTGCCTGAGGCGGACAAAAGGCGCATTTGGCTGCGCATCCGCACTAAGGTCAATGCAGTGGGAGTGACCCAGCGCTCTATTGAGGAACTCAAAAAGAGGTGGTATGACCTCAAAGGAACAAATTGCAGAGAGGTTGGGGGAGCAAATTACAACCGGAGGAGGAGAGCCCACTGTACCACCCAACACCCCACTGGAGGACCTCGTGTAGGACACCCTGAATCCCGAAGCATGCGTGGGGTTCACCAGGCTGGACTCCTCCCAACCCACCCAACAATCCCAAGGTAAGTGCCATGCAACTGCGACCCAGTCCCCTGACAATGGCCATGACTCCAGAGCTACCCATTAGAAAACCCCAGTTATGCAGGGCATTCACACCAGAAATGCCCAATTGCATTGTGAGACTTGTATTGTGACCACAATTTCCAGATAGCCCCATACAGCCAGACCTGTCAAATGAGAGTCATTCCTAAAGCCAGTCAGGGAATGCTAGCCTGCATGCATGTAGCAACCTCCCATGTGCAAGAAACATGTCATTAATCACGGTCCCATTTACATCAAAGGTGGCACACAACAACCCAGCAGCGACAGTGAGGCCCTACACATCGACGGCAACCCCGACGACACCGAGGGAGAGGGCCATCCTTCCCTTCAACCAGGATCATCACAGCCCGCACCAGCAGCAGTCGTACTACCACCTGCCCCTGTGGACAGTGCCACCCCTGCAGCCACAGGCACACCGCAACCACACCGTGTAACACCCATGGCAATGGCACAGCCCACAACAGTTGCAGCCAGGAAGCAGACAAGGCGCACAGCCACTGTGCGATCACAGTCCAGCGGACTGGTGAGGGAGCAGCACGACAACACCACGCGCTGGCAGGGGGGCAAATGTCTGGGGTCCTGGCCTGTCCATTGAACGTCGGATGCTCCGAGTCCATCAGAAGCAGGCACGTCAGTTGGCAGCCATCCACCTGCAGCTGCACAAGACTGCACGTAATGTAGGACAGCTCACTGACAGCATGCAAACCAGGACCGCTGCTGTCCGTGAAAACAGCCAGGTCCTGTTGTCCCAGCAGGATGTCAACCGCCGCCGCTGCCGCCAGCTGCTGACCCACCTTTCAGCGTACACACGCTCAAATCATATCATCAGGAATGCCACCTCCCAACTATCGCGTCGCTCCCTAGCGATGCAGATTCAAATGGTGCAGTGCTGCCAGGACGTCGCTAGGGCACTGGAGCAAGTCACCACAGCAGTGCAGGGTCTGCAGGCGACTGGCCATGGCCAAGCTAGTGGGGGGGATGATGCCAGTGAGGGCAATTCCAGCCACAGCAGCCTGTCGTTGCCGCTGGTGACGGTACCCCGCCGAAGCACCAGGCCCACTGCAGCCTCACGGGCCAATGCTGATGTGGAGGAAGTCGAAAGGCGACTGGGAGTGTCCGCCCGGAGGCGCCACTGACTCTTTGAAATGTACCTGCAGGGCCATGCTGATGATACAAGCATGCCCTCTTCACATACATGTGGATGTATGAGTTAATACAGCTCTCATGCAATATTAAAAAATATTACTACATTGTGAAAAAAACAATAAGAATTGATATGCACAAGTTAATCTGACCCATGTCATTATTTAATTTGTCATGCATGAGTGAAGTGTTGGGTGAGGGGAGTGGGTGCACTTGAAACAATTCATTGTGATTTGGTTGCAGCGGCTGTGTCTTTCAGCAGGATTCTCCCCGCGTGCATGACGCACATGTGCAGGTGGACGGTTGTCCCCTTCCGACTCACTGCCAGAGATCTCTACAGGTATCCTCCGCTTGGTAGCAATGTTGTGGAGTATTGCACACACGGCCACGATGCGGCAGCAGACCTCAGGTGTGTATTTGATGGCCCCACCAGTCTTGTGTAGTATGCAGAATCGGCTCTTCAAAAGCCCAAATGTGCGCTCAATGTAATTTCTTGTGCGGATGTGTGCAGCATTATAACGCTGTTGCTGTGGTGTGGCAGGGTTGAGGTATGGGGTGAGGAGGTACTCACGGAGACTGTAGGCGCTGTCACCTAAATGAAAGGAGCAGAGGGTGAGTGCATGTTATGCGCAGCTACATGGTCGCAATGTACGGTTTGTTGGCATGTGTACTTACCTAGAAGGTGTCCTTCGCCAAAGTCTCCCCTGGCCAGTTGTGTGTGCATGCCGCTGTGCCGGAATATGAAGGAGTCATGTGTGCTACCCGGGTATTGTGCCACTATGTCCGTGATGATTGTCTTAGCGTTGCACACCATCTGGATATTCAGTGAGTGGTAGGACTTGCGGTTCCGGTACATGTATTCTGTTTGTGCAGGTGGGCAGATGTGGATGTGGGTACAGTCAATGCATCCAATTACATGGGGGAATTGCGCAATGTTGTAAAAATCAAGCTTGGTTTGATTCAAGTCCTGTTGGGTGGTTTGGAATGTGATGTAATGGTGTAGACGGGTCAGCATGGCCTCCAGGAAAGTTCTTAGGCAGCGGGACATGGTGCTCTGGTAGATCCCCCCCCCTGCATATGCAACTATCCCCTGGAAGCTTCCCGAGGCCAGGAGGTGCAGGCTGCACAAGACCTGGACATGGGTGGGCACGGCATTGGTCCTCCTTGTTGGGTGCTGCATCAAGGGGTCAAGGTCCTGGATGAGGTTTGTAATCATTGCCCCATTCAGCCGGTACATCCAGTAGATTTGCTCCGCAGTTTGGCCCAGAAGTGTGATCCTCTGGCGGAATATTCTCTCCTGAATCCTGCGTCTGTTCCTTGCTGCAGCCTGGAGCCTTCGCTGCCTAACCACCATGTAGAGTCCTGGCATTGTGAATGTCCTTATGCTCCTACTGTGTCTCCTTAAGTATGTTTGGTCAGGGCTAGTTTGTGATTTTTTTTATTATTTTTTTATTGACTTTAAGGTTACTACCTGGTTTGGGTTCTTCTTAAATTGCGCATCGCAAATAGCGATTTTGTGGTTTTTCGCAATTTGCGATTTTTGATGAATTTGGTTTGCGATTATTTAGCGAATTCGCAAATGAAATCGCAATATCATTGCATTCTCGCAAATTCTGATTCGCTAAGGGGGTTCCACCTAGATTCTGTGATTTAATTTGCGATTTGGCTAAATCGATTTTGCGATTTCCCTAACTGGTCTTTTTTTTTCATGAATTGCAGATCATTGAATTGCGATCGCAATAGCTAATTCGCAGCTATTGCGAACGCAATTTTGGTTGATGAATCTAGCTGTATGTTCCCTGAGGGACCACCCGAATCCTGATATTATTCCACCTGGAAAGATTCTCGAGGTCCTCCGCGTGGGCCTGGAGGTCCAGTTGCTGATCTTGAAGGCGGAGGACCTTTTGCTGAAGTTAAGTGATCTCCTAGTCCTTCAACAATGCTTGCGACTCCAGTGCATCAACTCTTTGTCCTACAGAGTCAATGTCCCTGCGGATCTCGTGGAGCTCCGTAGTCAGCTCCTTTTTCATGGCGTAAAATTCCCCGGTAAGGGAAGCGAAAAGAGATTCAAGGATATCATGGGTGACTGGTCCGTCTGCTTTGCTCTGGTCGCGCTCAGCTAGGAGCCCCCCGGTGTTGACAGCCCCTCAGCACCTCCAGCGCCAGCCTTGAGGAGGAGATCCTTCACCGATCTTTCCTTGTTGGATTTAGTGGTGGCCATGATCAAGTGTGTTTGTTTCTCTTTGTGTGCTAAAGTTGAAGAGCCCAAGCAGAGGCCGAAAGCGCCAGGCCAGCAGAGGCCAGAGAGGGAGCCAATCAAGTTCTAGGCCTAAAGTGGCTGTCTACGGTGATTCCCAAGTCCCCCACTCTGGCGAATGCGACACACTGCAGACCGGTCACTCCCCTGACCACGTCACGGACCCCTCTCAGCAGTCATGTCTATAGGCTCGAGCACTGTTTAGCCACCTCACGAAGCCTCCCAACCTCTTCGCATGACAAGCACTCAGTGGTACAGTTCGGCGCCTCTCATTCTAGCTGTTGGTCCGGGCATGCACTCTGGCGCATTGCTCACACCTACTGAGGCACCCGCCGCAGCGCCTGTCTCAGCCACTCCCCCAGCAATCCCGGCCCGTCCTCCAGCTGCCTGGGCAAGCGCGGGTCTGGAGCCACTGAAGTGAAAGTCTTCAAAGGAGGCTGCGCTGGCCCGCCGTCCCCTATGCGCCCTGGCATCCAGGTCCTGTTCCTGTCCCAGGGGGCCGCAGAGCTCAACACTGCGAGGACCGGGGGGGGGGGGGGGGGATGTAATGTGGCGCGGTCCACTCAAGGAGGGCGCCTGGGCCCAGGAGAAACGACCCAAACAGCTCCGATGTCGGGCTCACCAGCAGCCGTTGTTCTCGGCCCAGTGCATCCGTCGGCCTCAGGGCCCGGGCTCGCTCCACACGCTTCAGATCAGAGGACCTCGATGAGCCAGCACCTTCCAAATCACCGTTCCTTCTCCGTCGAGGCTCGTAGTCTGGGGGGGGGGGGGGGTAGGCACCCCGCTGTTGAGTACCCCAGAGTGTCGTCCGCCCAAGTCGTTTCAGGTGCCGTTCTTGGGATGCGCTCAAAAGAGCGGTTCCTCAACGGGCCCGCCTGCTCGGCACCTGCCGGGCAGGATGCAGACTATGTGGCACAGGGCAGCAGACGCCGATCTCTGGTGATCACACTGTGAGGCTGCTCCACTCCCGGACCTAGGCCGCCGCAGGACAACAACCGATGGGGCGAGCTGTCGGGCGCACCGTCTAGGCCCGCTATGTGCAGCTATAGGGCTGGGGCATAGGCAAAGACCGGAGCGTAGAGCAGGCACGTCCTACTCGCCCGCCAACTTGGCCACGCCAACTTGGCCACGCCTCTCTTATTGTCCCATAATAAAGTCAGCACTACAAGCTCCAGAATTCAAATAATAAAAGAGGAATGGAGGAGCTACTAAGACATGGACCGAGGAAATTTAACAGCTCTGCATATGCAGAGCGGTTCACAATTTCATTTTAGAAGTTTAACTGAGGGTTGGTTCATAATGTTACAGTGATATAACACACTAGCAAACATGTTTATGTATCAACACACTAGAATTTATTTTTCTCTGGGCCAGAAAATACTGGGCATCACATAATATTCAATGTTAGCATATTTAACCCCTTGTCACGAGTCTTGTTATTTTTTGCAATCAATTTCTCAGCCAATACACTTCACTTGTCTTCCTGCTGATGGAAATGGGATGCCAAACACTGGATCCTTCACACAAAGATGGCGCCTAGGATAAACATGGAATGTGAGAATCAATGTACACCTCAAAAGAAGGACGCAAAGAGAAAACAAAGATCATCACAAAACCACTTGGAAGAATCGAAGCCTCGACCTTACAAAAGGCAATAGAAGCATTGCTGTGGTGAAACACATATAGTAAATAGTATAAAGTGCATAAGGCTTCCACAAGCCTGTTTCCTACTCACGAATGCTTCGGAGCTATTTTGGAGAGTCAGACAAAAGGTTTAAGAACCGTAAAAGAAGAACAATGCCATGGATAACAACTGTATGAGCATGAGGATCTGTATGTGGGGGCACAAGATGGAGAGCACCTATGCCTCACATACTACACTAGCCACAGTCATGGAAACAGAAGCAATCAGCCCGATCACTGTCAATCACTAGGTGGATCCACTGAAGGGTTAATTCAACGAGATGAACAATGGTGTCAGAGGGAGAGACTCATGGAAATAGTTGTCTCTCATAGAAGACAGAACAGACCTCTGCTCGTAGACAGAATCATTATTTTGCCTGCAATGTAGACAAGGAAAGAGCCTACAACACCCTCACCATAATGTTCTTCTAATAGACCTATACTTTCACTGCATCCTCAACAGGACCACCTATGAATGGTATCAGAAGGCTTTGGTTCACTTCTAAGGTGATGAAAAACAAGAAAGAGATCAACAGACCGGGACGTGGGAACTTATGGTCGATGGCTCTCTGCTGAACATGAGCATTCAGCGAGACAATTTTAAAACTTTCTTTTAAAATGAGGCATTAGAAGAGGCATTGAGCCGTCTATCAGGACTGTATAAAAATATTCTCTGCCATTTCACCGGGAAAATTACAGCTGGAATTTAAAAAAGGCAGTGGTTTGGAATCTGTGCTAAAGAGTGTATATTCTGAAAAGAAAAGGAAAAGAAAGGGATAATTTCCCTTGAAGGTGTTACACAACAGCTGTAAATATACACCACATAAATTATAATGTAATATGAACTTTTGATCCACTGAAACACTGCAAGATGTGATAGGTGATCCCCTCCAACTGGGCTCTGGACTTCACCCTAGATCCCCCTCATACCTCCTGCCCACTCCAAAGGCAGGACAGCCACAGGTAATAGCATATCCCAGCTGTGTGCAATCCTACAACCCCGCCACTCTTCCATGCCCCGAGCATGGAAGGAGTAGATAATAGTCCCTTGGACTCTTGTAGCCTGCCCTGGCTTCCCCTTCTCTGAGATGCCGATCCCTACCAGATCTCCCGCTGACATTTTCTGCCTGCCCCAGAATTTGTCCTCAGAATTTGGAACCACGACGTGGAAAAGGACCCGGGATTTCGGTGTCCATGTAGATATTCCCCTTTGCCTAGCCAAAACTCTGAATAGCCACAAGTTGATGCGGTGATAAAGGCTGGAGTCGTAGATAACATTTCCCCTGCATCCCTGCTCAAATTTCACATAGCTCATAACGAGGCACTTAGTTTATGCTAATCTATTTACCATCTACTTGAAACTAAATAAAATGAAATGATCAAAACGTATAAGGTGCGCAAAGGCCCATGGGCTTCTAGGCGCTATAGAGTTGTTGTAGTGCACGTGAACAGGTAGAGAGCTTCATGAAGTAAGGTCTACCTATAGGGTAATTATATAGTTTATAGGGTAATTATACAGTTTATAAGGGCTTTCCTAAATGGGATATGCATATTGAAGAATGAAAGAGGACAAGGTAGAGTTTTTCCAGAGCCTATCTGCTTCAACAGAAAAAGCTCTGCCTCCCAATTTCTTCTTCCCGGACTTTAGGGACCGTTACCCAGTTCTGATATGCCGAACAGAAATTTATAACAGGCACATACCAAAAAGAAACATGGCTTTTGCACGTTATTTATAGTGGGTGTGGCTATGGCGCCACGCAAGATGGCAGCGTGGTGTCTCTCCTCTTCACCGGTTCTCCTCTTCGTGGTTTCTGGGGGCTCCACAACGTCTCCGGCTGCCTACATGCCACGAACCATCTCCGGAACGTGAGCTGCTTCAAACGCGCCCCTTTCATTGATCTTCTGAGAGCGCGTTATTTATTGCCAGCATTTCGCATTCTCGGAACCTCCCGCGGCCGCCATTTCATGGGCTCTTCCCTCACAGAACATGCGCCTCACATTAATCTCGCAGTAAGACTTTTGGCTCTGTTTTATTCCCTTGTAATGCGAGCTTCGGATGTGGACTGCTCTCGTTTTAAAGCCTAAGCATTTCTTTGCATCATTTTCACTCGAGCAGTTTTCCTCAATACTATGAAGGCTGTCAACATTATTTATGGCTGTACTATTGCACTCTCTCTTAATGATAACAGCATGTAATTCTTGCTGCAATATCTCCAGTAAGCAAGTGGATATAAATCACTGGTTCTTGGCAGACTTAGGTTGCTTTATTTTCTCCATTTACTTTATACATCTTACTTGTGCTTTAAAGCAGTGTTTTCATGTCTCTTCATGCTGCAGAGTTCTCTTACCTATCAACTCCCTATGATGCAGTACATTGCTTTGAAATAATCTTCTGTCAGCGCATTATCAATTTGTTACCAGTGATGACTCTCTCTCAGCTTGTCACCTCAGCTTTTTACTGAATGTTTTCACCTCACGAAGCAAGCTTCTCTACAGCCTCATCCATCTCTTCATGCTAAACTCCTCCGTGACTCATAATTTTTCAACGGCTGTCCTCTTCTTCTATCCGGCACAGGAAGAGAGCATGTAATTCATTGTTTTGCACTGGCTTCTACGTTCTAATGCTACAGGACTCTTGCTTCTTTTACATCTTCAAGATCAACTGACTATTTCTCAACGGTTATAGTGTATTGCACATGCAAATTATCATTCAGAGATGTGTGCTCCTCTCTTCATTGTCACCAGCAGTTCCTCTGTTTAAATTGGATTTACTAGCCAACGGAACTCTATTTCTGTATATTGCAGTAATTCGGTAGCTGTGCAGTTACTCATGGAATAGTTTGTATATGGGCAAATTGTGACAGCCCAAGTTTGTTTTTGTCCCCTCTAGACCTCATCAAGAGTCTTCCACTTTAATTTCTTCTGGTGTCTCTGCAACGGTGGATCAAATGGCTAATCTTCCCCCGCATCGTTCTTCTTCATCCCAGCCTGCGTCAAATGAACCTTCTCCTCCAACTACTTCGAAACGTCTAAAACAAGACCCTCCCTCACCGGTAAACCTGCTTCTCCAATCTCAATGGAGTTACTTTTAGAGGAGATACGTGCCCTTCGGCCCTTTGTTGAAGAAACCAACAAAGACATGCAAATTTTGAAAGAGAACTGGTCGTCGATGGATACCAGAATTACTTCTGTTGAGCAACAAGTTTCGGTTGTGCAATCTAATTCTCAACGCATTGCTTCTTTGGAAAAGTCAGTTCTTGCTCTCCAGCAACATACCGGGGACTTGGAAAATAGGAATAGAAGGAACAATCTTCGCATTTATGGTTTACCAGAATCTCTGGAAGGTCATGACCCTGTCACTTTCTTCACTTTCTTCACTTCCTTCATTCCTAAGCTATTAGATATGCCCCCAAACACCTCTATTATCATTCAGAGAGCTCACAGACTGGGTTCACGTTCATCTGAGTCCCCGAAGCCAAGAAGTGTTATTATTCTCTTTTTAAAATTCACGGATCTCCTTTCAGTTCTTTCTGCAGCCAGATCCAAACAACAAATTTCGTGGATGGGTCAGAGAGTGTTCTTATCTCAAGATATCTCCAATGCAACAGCATCCAGAAGAAAGGAGTTTCTGAATCTTCGAGCACCTCTATGATCTCTCGGCGCTCGATATGGGTTTTTTCACCCTTGTATTTTCAAAGTTACTTACCAAAACAAAACGTGGACCTTTCAAGATCCTGGAGAACTCAGAAACTTTTTTTATCTTCACTCTGGTGGCGCCATGGATACTTCGAATTCTTCTAGTGGCTGATCATTTCATTTCCTTTTTTCGCTTTGTCCATGTTGGATTCCTCCTTATAGTAGGTTTTCTGCTGTTCCATTTTCAACTTCTCCTTCTTGTTCTTTTCTAGTCATTTTTAGGTCTCGCCTCTCAATGCGCAAGGGCATTGAGCAGAGCGAGACTATAGCGTCTTAAACAGACTTTACCTAACTGGGCGATTTGGTGCTGTGCCCGTGGCTTTTAGGTCAATGCGCAAGCGCATTGACCTAAAATGCGCGTGCACATCATCAAATCGCCGTCTGTTCCCTCAGCCGCACTCCTCCCACACCTTTGAAGTGAAGCTTAGCTTCACTTCAAAGGCCCCTGCTGCTTTCACACCCTCTCCCCGCTCCGCCCCCTCCCCTGCCCGCCGTGTCGCATTTCTCCTCCCCCCCCCTTCTCTGCCTTCCCTCGGTCTTGTTTTTTTTAAACCCTTTCCATGTTTTGGTTTTCCGGACTAGAGTGGAATGTTAGAGAAGGTTGACATTTGGTGCTGTGCTACCGCATTTTAAGCTGTTATCAACTTATGTTGATACTCGGACCTGTATGTTACTGCACTTTAAAACCCATAGCTCTGTCATCTTGAATAGTGGCATGAAAGTGACACGGTGAAGCAGTCTGTTACAGTTGATGCTTGTACTTGTGGTTTGCGCAGACCTGTCCTGGTTTCACGCCTTTTCTTGACATTTTTTCCGTGAAATGTATTGTGAAAGACAAAAGGTGTTTATCAACTGTGCCTGGGAGAGCTGCAATCTGACCCTGGCACATCTCGCCACATGCAATTTCCCAGATAGAAAAAATGCGTTAGGCTGAAATTCAACACTTCTCTTCAACCCCCTCCGTTTGTGTACATGTCTGTGCTGCCGTCTTACGGCTAGAGCAGCCAATGTAAATGAGAACATAAGAACATGTGTTTATGAGAGATTTCCGGTGCCGAGATTTCTTTTTAGTGAAAAGGCGACAATATTTTTTTTACAAATTGGTTAAAAGACAACCTGTCATGCTGCACTGTAAATGTCACATAGATGGAGCAATTACTTGGACGTAACTGTATATAGACCTGTGCAGACGGGTAATAACATCGGTGGCACACGAAATTGCTACAATAAATTGAGTTGTCCAACCCTCCCCTTCTATTCCAGAAGGCACCCTTCACATCAAGTACCTTTTTAATGCAGCGCTCTCTGCGTGCTTGTAATCATATTGTTTGCCATATAGTTTGAAGTGCGTGCATCGTTAAGTCTTACATCCCCAGTCTCCTGGTGCTAAAGTTCTCGATATGTAACACATACACACCTTACGTTTTCAGAACCCATGGCTGGTGTTTCCTGTGTCAAACAATCATTTGGTGATTTAACTGTGAGTCAGTCGGGAGCACCGACTTGTGAATTTCTCTCATCTCTACCTGATCTGTTTGATGAAGGAGTTTAGTGGAACATTTAGCCATATACTTTGAAGTATATGGCTACCTCCCCATGAGGCACGCGTGGGTGACTATAATTACTGGTGCTGGATGGGTATGCTACTCTGTGATTTCAACTCTTGACCATTATAATGAAGGTCCTGGTAAACCTGGTTCAAGGTTCGGGAACTTCTGCTCACACCAGGTACTTCTGGGTTTCGAAGTGCAGGCTTAAAACTCAGAACCATATGTTAGCGATCCAATGTTAAAGTGCTCTTCACAGAGGCTCATGAACGTTTTGGGGTCGGTTGAGGAAGGGGTCATTACTAGATGTTAACTTGTCAGGTATTGCCTCGTCAGTTGTTGCAGTATCTCATCCATCATAAAATTACACCGTTTCTGTTAGCTGGTGACACTCGGGAACGATCTTTTGGCATGGTTACCTCATTGGTTTTTGTAGGGGGTTGCATTCATTAGTTTTCACACCTTTTCTTGACATTTTTTCCGTGAAATGTATTGTGAAAGACAAAAGGTGTTTATCAACTGTGCCTGGGAGAGCTGCAATCTGACCCTGGCACATCTCGCCACATGCAATTTCCCAGATAGAAAAAATGAGTTAGGCTGAAATTCAACACTTCTCTTCAACCCCCTCCGTTTGTGTACATGTCTGTGCTGCCGTCTTACGGCTAGAGCAGCCAATTTAAATGGGAACATCAGACATTTGTTCAAGTATAAACTGCATATTAAGTATACAGAAAATAACAATGTTAACTTGTTTGTAGGTGCATAGTTTAAAGTGAAGAAAAATAAAGCGCCTTGATGCGGTCTTGCGTCAGCACTTTTTTTGAAATTCTAAATTTAAACTATGCGCCCACCACACAGCTCCACCGATGCACCCACCACACAGCTCTACCTACACAGCTCCACCGATGCACCCACCACACAGCTCCACTGATGCACCCACCACACAGCTCCACCGAGGCACCCACCACACAGCTGCACCGATGCAGCCACCACACAGCTCCACTGATGCAGCCACCACACAGCTCCACCGACACAGCTCCACTGATGCAACCACCACCCAGCTCCACTGATGCACCCACCACACAGCTCCACCGACACAGCTCCACCGATGCACCCACCACACAGCTCCACTGAGGCACCCACCATACAGCTCCACCAAGGCACCCACCACAAAGCTCCACCGATGCACCCACCACACAGCTCCACCGATGCACCCACCACACAGCTCCACAGATGCACCCACCACACAGCTCCACCGATGCACCCACCACACAGCTCCACCGATGCACCCACCAGACAGCTCCGCCGATGCACCCACCACACAGCTCCACCAATGCACCCACCACACAGCTCCGCCGATGCACGCACCACACAGCTCCGCCGAGGCACCCACCACACAGCTCCGCCGAGGCACCCACCACACAGCTCCACCGATGCACCCACCACACAGCTCCGCCGAGGCACCCACCACACAGCTCCACCGATGCACCCACCACACAGCTCCACTGATGCTCCAACTAAGCTCCACCAACGCACCCACCAAACAGCTCCACCAATGCACACACTAAGCTCCACCGATGCACACACCACTCAGCGCAACCACAGCATCACTCAGCGCAACCACAGCATCACTCAGCGCAACCACAGCATCACTCAGCGCAACCACAGTATCACTCAGCGCAACCACAGCATCACTCAGCGCAACCACAGCATCACTCCGCGCAACCACAGCATCACTCAGCGCAACCACAGCATCACTCAGCGCAACAACAGCATCACTCAGCGTAACCACAGCATCACTCAGCGCAACCACAGCATCACTGGTTCAAATATGTTCTTTCAATGTTTCAAGCTGTTTTCAAGCTTTCACGCTTTATTACAAATCACAAAAAGATGTTAATATTTCACTTCTGTTCTTGGATTTTTGTCACAATAAAAAACACTGAACATAATCTTCACAAAAGTTATTTACAAAATTTTAAGCTATTGCCATTACAAATTAAATAAATTATTTAAGTATTCACTATTTTAATAAATTAAAAGCCATTGTTATTTGTAATATCAATACATCTAAGTCACGTAAATACAAAATATGTTGCATTACAAATGCTATAGGTGTCACATTTGCGAAAGTTATAACTATTGGCATTGTAAATGACAAAGCTATTAATTTAGCTATTTAAAAAAACCACAGAAATAAAAAAAAAATGCCATTATAAATTACAATAACTTTTTATTTAAGAATTAATTATAAAAAAAAGGCCATTGTTATTTGTAATATGAATACATCTAAGTCACGTAAATAAAACATATTGCATTACAAATGCTATAGGTGTCACATTTGCAAAAGTTATAACTATTGGCATTGTAAATGACAAAGCTATCAATTTAGCTATTTTAAAAACCAACACATAAATAAAATATGTGTCATTTACAAGACCAATAGCTCCAAATTTTCTAATGCGAGACCTATTGCATTTCCAATGCTTGTTGTCTTTCTTATTGCATGTGTTCTTTAATTAATTATTTTATTTGTTGTGAAGAGTGTTTTGCCCTGTATGCCGACAATGTTATTTCCCAATTGATATTTGTCTTTTTTCTCTTCCAATATAGGTTCCTGATGGTCTACCTGAGTCCGTTTGTGTGACATTTGCATTTCCTTTGTCCTGGTGTGGTTTGGATTCACACCCCTCGCCTGGTTCGTCTTGTTGAGTGTCGCCATTTCCCCACCTTCCTTGTAATTGTTCCCTCAGGTATGTTAATAACAGTCATCCTTTGGATATGTACTGTCTCTTTTTCTGCAATTCTCTTTCCTTCCTTCCTTCCCTTTTCATTCCCCTTTTTTCCTGTCTCTTGGTTTTTATTCTCTATTTTCGCTTATTTTGTCTCTTTTGTCTAACGGTTATTTCACGTTTGCATGCATTTTTGTATTTTTCGATGTTTTTATTCCTATTACACCTGCATTTTGCTCTTCGGTATTCTGTTGTTTATATATCTTGTTGCAAATTTTGATGTTGTCATGTTTATCCTGTTTACAAATTTAGAGTCATTTCATGGAATTTAAAGGTTTTGTTAACCCCATTAAGCAGCAGAGAGTACTTTCTCATTTGTCCTCTTATACCCCTGACATTGCTCTTCTACAAGAGACTCACCTTGATGAACCTGAGTCCCTTAAGTTAAAAAGGAGTTGGGTGGGTACAGTTTTATTTTCTCTCTCTCCCAATAAGAACAAGCATTTACAATGCAATGGTCTCGGCATTATTAAAGGTAGAGCTATTGGCATTGCTCATGACATTTTTTATTTTATTTTGCCGAACCAACAAACCGGCAACAGATAGACTGACTAATACAGCCTAGTAAACGTGAGCACACATACAGTCAGGCTACACACAAACTGGCAAACACAGACTGACAAACACAACCATGCATACACACTGCCAGATTAACAAACAGACAACATAGAAACTGCCAAACAGAGACTGGCAAACACAAGCATACACACACACACTCAGGCAAACACACAGCCATACCAACAAAAAAGACAACACGCAGACTGAGAAACAGACACTGATAAATAAAAGTATACATATCAGGCCAGCAAACTACCACAGGAACACACCAATGGACGGACTAACACAGACTGGAAAACACAGAGACAGATGCACAAACAGAAGTACATAGTTACACACAGTCACACACACTCACCAACTGGCGGGTAGACAGAAAAACATGCAGAGATTGACTATCACGGTTATACAAACGCAGAGAGTGGCCACAAGTGACACATTAAATTAACAAACCTATAAGCGCACAAGTGCACTCAAGCCCATTAGCAAAAGACCCTCTTCACCCACAGAGAAACGTGCAAAGTCTTAAAACAGACTCATAGACACACAAGCACTTAGAAATACTGTCTGATGGGCCGATAGTTACACACAGACTGACGAGCATGGACATACAGACTTATAAACAAAGAAAATGACAGCTTCACAAACACACTTCTAGGTGTACTGACTAACAGCCTGAACGGATGCACATAAACACGCACAAATCGACACCCAAACTAACATATAAGAGCATGCAAACATGCAGTTCATAAGTACTTACCCACAGTAGTACCGCAGAATAAGGCATAAGCACGCAGATGCACAGATACAAACAGGCTCAAACATGCACACACAAGCAAATGTACACATTTAGGCACACAGAAGCACACATGTAAATTGATAGAAACCAAAACTCACAAGTACACATATATGCATAGACACACACAACACGTGCCCCACTATACCACCCAGACACGCACAGACACTTGTAGAAGTGCTCATTTGAACATTATTATTCAACACGCAGGCAGAAAGTACACACCCACAACACATAGTGAAACAGACAGAAATACACTGAGCTCTAATCCGTTCCCAGGGTTCTCTCGCCTCCTTCCTGTGGCCCTAATGGCTCCTGTTTACGTTGCCTGTCAGACTCCTCGATGGATGGCCTGCACTCTCCAGGCCAGGGCTCAAGCTTGCCCCTGACCGTGACTCTTGCCTCCACACCTTATTAGTCTCACACCTGAGCCCTGGCCCTCTGCTTCCATTTGTCCCGCTTGCCTCTGGAGGGGAGGTCGAGAGTGCAGACTCCAGCTCTAGAGGCTGAAAGGCCCTATAGTCTGAGCCCACCCTTAACCTCTGAGGCTTCCCCTGGAACCTAAAGGTGAGCAGACTGAACGTCCTTATCCATAAACAACTGATACACGATCACACATGTCAGAGGAGGTTTGTTTTCATCTGGCTGAGAGCGGATGAGGACAACTCCAAAGCGGTCTGCTGATCAGTGGTGTATGGCAAAATGATGCCCCCCGCCCCCAAGCAGAAGGTGGGAGGGGCCACTGAG
The DNA here is from genome assembly GCF_964263255.1 of Lissotriton vulgaris. Taxonomy (NCBI): domain Eukaryota; kingdom Metazoa; phylum Chordata; class Amphibia; order Caudata; family Salamandridae; genus Lissotriton; species Lissotriton vulgaris. The sequence continues at coordinate 417,002,078 of NC_141697.1, read as the reverse complement.
CCCCGGTCACTGTGCACGTGGTGGAACCAATAAAGTTTGGGGGTGCCTACTTGGGCATGCCACTGTAGAGACTACAGTTAATGGGTGGCTTCATTCACGATTGCAGGGCTCTGCTTATCAAACTGGCTGGTGAATCCCCCAATACTGCGCCCTCGTCGGAGGAGCACTGAACATGAGTCAGCCACAGCCACAGGCCAGATGCGGCTCTCCTCTGATGTCTGTAATTGAAGGCGGTGACGGCTCAGCGAGGCGCCATACCTCAGCCTGACATGCGGGAGAGCCATCCGTCTTTGAGGCTAATAGAAGCAGGGCACTGACGTCTGGTCCTGCCTACCAGGCGAGAAATACGTCACAGCCCCTCGGGGTGGCAGGATCACTAACCCTCGCCCTTCCGACAAGGGTCAGACTAGGGAATGGCCTCAACCTTCATTTGGCAAACCTGTATTTAGCAAGTGAGCTTTCGCCCATCTCTGCCCGCCTGACCCCCGCCTCCTCTCAGAGACAACACACAAGCACTTAGAAACACTGTCTGATGGGCCGATAGTTACACACAGACTGACGAGCATGGACATACAGACTTATAAACAAAGAAAATGACAGCTTCACAAACACACTTCTAGGTGTACTGACTAACAGCCTGAACGGATGCACATAAACACGCACAAATCGACACCCAAACTAACATATAAGAGCATGCAAACATGCAGTTCATAAGTACTTACCCACAGTAGTACCGCAGAATAAGGCATAAGCACGCAGATGCACAGATACAAACAGGCTCAAACATGCGCACACAAGCACATGTACACATTTAGGCACACAGAAGCACACATGTAAATTGATAGAAACCAAAACTCACAAGTACACATATATGCATAGACACACACAACACGTGCTCCACTATACCACCCAGACACGCACAGACACTTGTAGAAGTGCTCATTTGAACATTATTATTCAACACGCAGGCAGAAAGTACACACCCACAACACACAGTGAAACAGACAGAAATACACTGAGCTCTAATCTGTTCCCACGGTTCTCTCGCCTCCTTCCTGTGGCCCTAATGGCTCCTGTTTACGTTGCCTGTCAGACTCCTCGATGGATGGCCTGCACTCTCCAGGCCAGGGCTCAAGCTTGCCCCTGACCGTGACTCTTGCCTCCACACCTTATTAGTCTCACACCTGAGCCCTGGCCCTCTGCTTCCATTTGTCCCGCTTGCCTCTCGAGGGGAGGTCGAGAGTGCAGACTCCAGCTCTAGAGGCTGAAAGGCCCTATAGTCTGAGCCCACCCTTAACCTCTGAGGCTTCCCCTGGAACCTAAAGGTGAGCAGACTGAACGTCCTTATCCATAAACAACTGATACATGATCACACATGTCAGAGGAGGTTTGTTTTCATCTGGCTGAGAGCGGATCAGGACAACTCCAAAGCGGTCTGCTGATCAGTGGTGTATGGCAAAATGATGCCCCCCGCCCCCAAGCAGAAGGTGGGAGGGGCCCCCGAGCCCCGGTCACAGTGCACGTGGTGGAACCAATAAAGTTTGGGGGTGCCTACTTGGGCATGCCACTGTAGAGACTACAGTTAATGGGTGGCTTCATTCACGATTGCAGGGCTCTGCTTATCAAACTGGCTGGTGAATCCCCCAATACTGCGCCCTCGTCGGAGGAGCACTGAACATGACTTCAGCCACAGCCACAGGCCAGATGCGGCTCTCCTCTGATGTCTGTAATTGAAGGCGGTGACGGCTCAGCGAGGCGCCATAGCTCAGCCTGACATGCGGGAGAGCCATCCGTCTTTGAGGCTAATAGAAGCAGGGCACTGACGTCTGGTCCTGCCTACCAGGCGAGAAATACGTCACAGCCCCTCGGGGTGGCAGGATCACTAACCCGCGCCCTTCCGACACGGGTCAGACTAGGGAATGGCCTCAACCTTCATTTGGCAAACCTGTATTTAGCAAGTGAGCTTTCTCCCATCTCTGCCCGCCCGACCCCCGCCTCCTCTCAGAGACAACTGGAAGACAAGAGGAGACAACGGGTGCAGCAGAGGGGTGAGCCGAGACTGGCCGGGGAGCCTTCTGCCTCTAAGTGTCCGTGGGTGCAACCCACACAGGGCAAAGCAGGCAACAGGGAAACGAAAGAGGGGGGTACATGTCTTCCGGCAGCCGCTGGTATACCGAGTCCCAGGGCTGCAGCGACACGGGCTCCGGGGCATGTGCCATGCTGTCCCGAGCCAGAGCTAAGCACTAGACTAGACGGGTGGGAGACACGAGGGCAGAACCTGGCAGGGGCAGGGCACAGGAGGGAATTAAAACAAGAAAAACGGCACTTACTGGCTGTTTGGGGAGGCGGCGGCTCCTCTCTACCGCAGGCAGGGCTGCTGGGCTTCTCCGGTCGCCGGAGGCTGGGGACGGGCTTCTTGACTAGACGGGTGGGAGACACGAGGGCAGAACCTGGCAGGGGCAGGGCACAGGAGGGAATAAAAACAAGAAAAAAGGCACTCACTGGCTGTTTGGGGAGGCGGCGGCTCCTCTCTACCGCGGGCAGGGCTGCTGGGCTTCCCTGGTCGGCGGCGGCTGGGGACGGGCTTCTTGACTAGACGGGTGGGAGACACGAGGGCAGAACCTGGCAGGGGCAGGGCACAAGAGGGAATAAAAACAAGAAAAACGGCACTCACTGGCTGTTTGGGGAAGCGGCGGCTCCTCTCTACCGCGGGCAGGGCTACTGGGCTTCTCCGGTCGGCAGCGGCTGGGGACGAGCTTCTTCTCCTTGCCGGGCAGGAGCGCGGGGAGACCTCCCGTCCGCTTCCTGCCTAGCCCACTGTACTTCCGGGTCGCGGCTATGATTTTCGGGTGTCCTGGGCTGCGGCGGTAATGCGGGGCTGATGAGGGGTAGGCTCCCTCTTTAATTTAAATAAACAGCGGGGTGAGCACCCGATGGGGGTATCCCCACGCCGGGACTTCTTCCGGCAGCGGCGGTGGTCGGGCAGAAATGGCTGCCTCAAAGCTTCCGAAATTTTTCGGATTTGGGGGCGTGTTTTGCTGTCCTGAGTGACGGACGACGTCATGAGCTAAAGAACAGCAAAATTTACGCCCCCGAATCCGAAAAAGACGGGGCTTGTTTTGAGTGACTCACTTCTCTTCCAATGGCTGGCCTCTGTTTAGGAAGCCAGCCAATGGAAGCGAACGGAGCTGAGAGGCGGGTCTAAACTGCCCTACTATACAACATAAGATCTCTGTACATCCGGTTTTGCCTTCGGCAAACCGGATATACCTCGACCTAAAAATGGTGTTGCTATTTTAGTTCATAAAAAGTTAAAATGTAAAGTGTTATTGGAAGAAAATGATTCGGAAGGGAGATGGATTTTGGTTAAATTGCTAATTAATTCTATTTCCATAACAGTTTTTAATATTTATGGTCCTACTCAACCTGATTGTTTGTTTTGGCCTTTAATCACAAGCAAATGTATTCAACTCAAAGATTACTTTTTTCTTTTAGGTGGAGATTGTAATCGGATTATTGATCCATTTCTCGACCGCAAATCCACTGTGCGTTTCATTCCCCACAAAAGTCATAAGCAGTTTTTGAACACTATCCTTCAAACAAATCTCTCTGATTCTTTGAGACTCACGCATCCAGACACTCTAGACTATTACTTTTTCTCACACCCTCATGCCTCTTCTTCTAGGTTAGACTATATCTTTCTCTCTCAATCTCTCACCCAGAATCTCTTATCTTCCTCTATTGAGCCTATTGTTATTTCAGATCATGCTCCTGTTATAACGGATATTGATTTACTTCCTCCTCGTCCTAAGCCCTCTCGATGGCGCTTCAACTCTGCTCTTCTTACTGACCCTAACTTTTCTTCTTTATTTCGTACTTTTACTGTTGACTACTTTCAAACTAATTCTACCCCTGACACTCCTCCTCATATTCTCTGGGACTCTTTTAAAGCTACGGCAAGAGGATTTATTATTGATTTTGTTTCCAGAAAAAAAAAGAATTTCTCCAAAAACGTAAGTCCTCTCTTGCATATATTAAAAAATTAGAACATCAATTCAACACCTCCTCTGATAAATGTATGTCCCCTGAACTTTTACGTGCAAAGATTTCCTTTAATAAATTCACTACAGACAATGCCTCCTCCATTCTTCTCCGTAGCAGTGCGCGTTATTACGGTGGTCATAACAAATCTGGGAAGCTTTTAGCTAACTAGCTCAAATCCCCTAAGGAACGTACTTCCATTGAATCTATTTTTTCCTCTGACAACGTTCTTCTCCACACTAATGAGCAAATTCTTGAACAATTCCAACCTTTTTATCAAAAACTTTATACTCCAGAATCCCCTCCTACCTCTTCTGTGCTCCGTTCTTACTTTGATAAATTACCGAAGCCCTCTACGTCTCATCTTAATTTTTTATCCCTTGGTCTTGATCTCTCCCTTCATGAACTATCTGCGGCTCTGTCTTCTCTTACTAAGGGTAAAACTCCTGGTCCCGATGGCTTTTCGGGGGAATTTTATTTGCATTTTTCTGATCTTTTATTACCCAAACTCTTATTTCTTTTTCAATCCTTTTCTTCTTCTGGTATAGCTGCAGGTACCTTTCGAGATGCCACCATTTGTCTCATCCCGAAAGAAGGTCGTAATCCTCAATTTTGTAAAAATTATCGCCCCATTTCGCTAGTTAATGTTGATTATAAACTTTTCGCCAAATTACTTGCTTTGCGTTTGGATTCCTTTATGCCACATCTTATTGGTAAAGAACAATGCTGTTTTATTAAAGGGAGGCTTACTTCTGATAATTTTCGTCTTTTTCTGAACGTTTTAAATAAAGCTCCTTCTTTCTCACAACCTTTAGCTGCTATTTCTCTCGATGCTGAAAAAGCTTTTGACAGAGTAGACTGGTCCTTTTTATTTGCTTCACTTAAATGGCATGGCTTTGGATCTAAATTTATTTCTCTCATTTCCTTATTATATTCTTCACCCAAAGCTTCTGTTCTTGTGAATGGTCATCTTTCTTCTTCTTTCACTCTTCAAAGAGGAGTTCGTCAAGGTTGTCCTCTCTCTCCACTTCTTTTTATTTTGGCCCTTGAACCCTTTTTATCCTCCATTCGCCACAACACTTCCATTTCCGGATTTCCCTATGGTGAACACCAATTAAAAATATCTGCATATGCTGATGACATCCTTTTATTTATTTCAAATCCTGAATCGTCTATCCCTCCTTTATTGCCCGAATTTGAAGGATGTTCTCTTGTATCTGGTTACAAGATCAACTCAGATAAAACAGAAATTCTCCCTTTGACTAAGTTTTGTCTCCCGCACTTCTTTTCTTCCACTGATTTTACCTGTAATAGTACTAAGATTAAATATCTTGGGTTTCGGTTTTCTAATTCTATTTCTTCCTCTGTTAAGTTAAGTATGTCTGCTGCTCTTTCCCAAATTGATCAGTTATTTTCTTCTTGGAATCCTCTCTTTCTTTCTTGGGTGGTCGATTGGATTCTATTAAGATGATGATTGCTCCTATTCTTATCTATACTCTTTCCAAGCTGCCTGTACATATTCCTACTCTTTATTTCAAACGTTTTGACTCTTCTATCTCTAAATTTCTTTGGAAAAATAAAAAGTCTAGAATTTCTCTGCTATCTCTTCGTAGACCTAAATCAAATGGTGGTGTTATTTTCCCAGATTTTCGTCTATGCCATAAATCCTTTTCTTTTCGTCAAGCCTCACGTTGGATCCCCTTGGACTATCCACTCTCCTCTCCCCTCTCCGGCTTTCTATTGAAAGTTCCTTTTTATCGCCCTTTTCATTTGACGAATTCATACGCTACTCATCTAAATCTCCTTATGATTCTTTTCCACTTCCTCATTTCATAAACCTTTATTCTCTCCTATATCTATGTTGCGTGATTCCTTTCTAAACTTACCCAAGAGGTATAATTCCCTTCTTCTTGTAAATAATAGACCTATCAGCTGGACCTCGTGGAGACTTAAAGGTATTATCTGGATCCGTCAGCTCTTTGATGGTGTAATGCCTTGTTCTTTCCCACATTTTCAACTTCAATTTCACTGTCCTCGCTCTTTCCTGCAGAAATACACTCTTCTTATGGAACTTATTCTTGATCGTTATTATTCTCTTCCTTCATCAACATCCATTGCTTCCCCTTCTCATCTTTTAACACTGCTTCATACTCTTCCTAAGGCGTCCCTTATTTATGAATTATTTTCTTCGCCTAATCCGAAGCGTCTCAAATCCAAGGTGGAACTTTCCTGGGAGGCAGATTTGGGATGTGCTTGGCCCATTTCCTTCTGGGATAGAATCTGATCCAAATCCTTGAAGATTTCTCGATCTGCTTCCTTCACTCAATCTCTCTTTTTTCTTTATCATAGACTTTATCTTTCTCCTCTTTCCCTTTCTTCATTTCTCGGCTTCCTCTGACTCTACCTGTTAAACTTGTAAATCACCTAAAGCTGATCTTCTGCATATGTTCGTTTACTGTCCTACGGTTTCCATTTTTTGGAAACAGGTTTGGTCTTGTATTTCCTGTATTTTCTCTCTTTCTGTTTCATTCTCACTCCCTCTTCTCTTTCTTGGCAGTCTCTTTGATGCGCTAACTTTACCCTCAAACTCCCTGGGTCTCTTCGACCTTCTGCTTGCACTGGCTTTTCAACATATATCCTCAAATTAGAAATCTCTTACAAATGTTTCTATACAACATTGGTGGAACTCTTTATGTCACTTTCATAGACTTGATGTCTCCTTCGCTTCCTCCTGTAAACCATCTCGTAATGTTGACCTCTACTGGTTACCTCTTACTGTATACCTAGATCATTTAGCTCAACAGAAAACGTTTACTATCAATTCCGAAAATTTCAAACCCCCTTGAATGATTTTACTCTCCCCTCCTTGTAAGTTTCCATACTGTTTTACTGCCTTATTAAGATAATGTTTTTGCATACCCCATAGAGCTTCTGATATTTGTTTGTGTGGTTTTTCACTTTTACCGTTATTTCTTTATAGCAATGGTTAGTTTATTTTATTCCCCCCCCTTTTTTCCTTCCCCTCCTGCCCCCTTTTCCTTCTCAAAATACCATAAAATGCTTTTAACTCTCTAGCTTGTCATTAGGATTGTTATATTCCTTATTTGAATTGTATATTTTATATCCTCCTTCCTGATGTCAGTTGTTATCATTATTATAATAAATAAAGCTTTTCAAACATAAAAAAAACACAAAAAAATATGGCTTTAATGTCAGCTGGGTTTATCGCATAGAGTGCTTTATCTACTGTGCTGAGAGACTTGAACCGAATGCGTTTCTCCACTGGAAATCAGTGCAGTTCTTTAAACCCTTTCGATACTGAGTGCTACTGGGGGATGTTCAACGTCAACCTTGCCATTGCATTCTGCACAAGGTGGAGGTTGGCGAGGGTCAAGTTATTAATCTCCAGATAAAGCGCATTACAATAATCTACCCTAAAGTAGCGCAGCCACGCAGTCTAAATATTCTAAAGCAAGAAGACAGTTCAAATAAAATTTACCTTGAAAAGAAACTAAAATAATTCATTTGATTAAGCAGTGGTAAAATTAGCATTAACACAGACCTGTTGAAGGCAGTCCTTCGGGCCTATTTGAAATTCTCAGGATGTCTCGGTCGCCTTTTAGTAGAAATATTTCATTATTTGTACACGACACCGAAACAATGTCACCGAATCCTTCCAAACCACCAATGACAGCCTGCCAAAAAATGGAAAAACATATTAAAATGTGTCTGCTAAATTATCAATACTGTCTAACATCTGTATAATTTAAAAACAGCAAGTCTGAGAGCGGAGGAAGAAACACAGAAGTTAGGCATCGCTAAACAGAAAGCTCAATATCAAAGTGCAGCACACTCGCACACTTGCTTCACAATAAACTTGTAGAGTTTTGAATATCGGAGCAAACTTTGAAAAGACCGCAGTTAAACTTGATTACAAAGGAGAGTAACTATGAAATCATGGCAGACCATAAATGCGCATATTAGAACACTGGAATGTGGAAAGCTCCATTAAAGATTATGGCGCGACAGTGGAATAGGCCTGCTGCTGTCAACTTTCCAATGCCCTGAATCACACCCTCTGCATCCCTACTGGCATGTGGATTGTGCAGGGGAATGGGAGAGCCAGGGGCTGTAGAGGAGGGCACACAGCCAGTGGCTGGCGTAACAAAAGCCCTGAAGTCACGGTGGTGCGGGCGGGGCGGCCCAAAGCTCCAGGGGCTCCCTCCGGCATTGGCAGGCACCTGGCCTGACCGCGTCTGACTGGGTCCAAAGACAGGGGAGCCCCCTGCATGTACTTTGCATGCCCCCCCCCCTCAAGTTTCGTTACGCCACTGTACACAGCAAGCATTCCCCTATCCCTTCTCCCGTCGCGCTCTGTGTCACCGGAGCCTCGGGAGGATTGAGGTGGGATTCTTCTCAGCTCTTGTCTCGCTCGACTCAGTCAAACAAAGAAATTCGATTTGGCAGAACACAAGGAAAATCAGGGGCTGGCTGGTGCGCACTTTCAGAGCTCCCTTGTGTGGCGTGTTAGCAACTGTCAGGCACACACACAACAAGAGCTGTGAAAGGCACACAAGCTTCAGAGAATCAAGGGGTTGTAAATCCGCTGTGTCACCAAGGAAGCTACCTTCTTTAATCCGGATACTCCCCTTTCGTGTTCTAATACCCTTATAACCCACTGCAGGGGGCAATGCTGGCCATTAAAGGTCTGCTCCCTTGTTATAGGCCACAGCTGAAGGCGCAGGCCTTTAAAGTCCAGTATAGCCTGCAGCGGTATGCTACAAGGCTATAATTCTATGCTATTACTACCAACCAGTGCTTTAAATGGTCCGGTACGAAGTACCAGCACTTTTTTTTTATTTTGAGGGAGAGTACCTGCACTTCTCAATAGAAGCCTAATACTTCTAATTGGAGTGTACCCGCACTTCTCAGAAACGAGCAGGTACTTTGGTACAAAGTACCTGCACTTTTGTTTTTCTATTTCAAGCACTGTCGCCAACGACATGATGGCCGATTGTGATTATAACATTGATTATTAGCCAGACAGTCTCTAGCCTGATTCCTGTACCCACCCCTACGCCCTGGGTTTTCAGCCGAGAGATAAGTCGCCGATTTTAAACAGCTTGAAGAAAAAAATCCAAGCAATCAATATTTTGATGTGCTGTGTTTTGAGGTCACTAAAAGAAGAGCAGCTTAGCAAACACAATGCAGAAAGGACTGTCCGCTGCCGAACTGAGCTAGCAAGATCTGGGACGAGGGTGAATAGTGGTGGAAGTGCACATAATACCAACACCACAAATAAAAGGTTATCACAGGTCTAAGCAGAAGGTTGCGGAAAATAAGGGGTAAAAGAGAATCGGTAGATGGCAAAGGAACAGAGGGCCATAAAAACCATTAAAGAAGAGGAACAAGTAAACACTTTCTTTCATTCCCTTGTTGCATTCCTGCCAAAAAAAGGACATTTAGCAAATCAATCTAAAAGCTTCTGGTGCTTTGCAACATAAATCCTTCCAAATTAAAAGGTTGACATGCAACCAAATTTCATACTACTTGGGACCAAATTTCATACTACTTGGGATATTCAGTTGCCCTGGTTAAATCAGGTATTATGTTTTGGCACTGGGAATGTAGCGCTGCCAGAAGACTGCACCGAGTAACGATGGAGCCAGTTCATTATTCAGTCATTTAGCTACTTAGTGTCAAGCCAGTGCTTAAGGTTCGACAAATGGGTTTTCCTATGCTTAGCACCAGCACGTAATTGCTAACACCGGCACTTGTGTCAGTCTGCCACGTGGTGGCGGTATTAGTCCAATTTAGAGACGAGTTGTTTCTTAATTCAATATGCATTCAACAAAATGACTAATCAGATCCCCAGGATATCGCGATTAGCCAAGAAATCGCATAATTGGCACGATTTTTACAAAAGTGTCCGCAAAAATTGGCATTTGAAATACATTTGAGGGCGATCCTTCTTTTATTGGCTCTTCTCTGTCTCCCACCGATAATTTTTTTGTAATGAAGAGTGAGTAAATTATGCATTTTCAAGCAATAATGAGAAGAACAGACTGAATTGGTGATGAAAATAACGGAAACAAAAAATGAGAAAAAGAGAAGGGATCAGGGTGAGGCCTGCAAGGGATGGACAGGTTGTGTGTCAGGTCAGAGATCTACAAATGGGGACTGAAGAAACAGTGCGATGGACCTGGCAGGCGCAGGGGGTGATGGACCGACAGTGTGACCAAGCAGGTAGGTAAGTGATGTACTGATCTTGTGTCATGTATTAGAACAGGAAGACACAGATGGGTGATGGAGGTACAGTGTTTGTCTGAATAGACAGTGTTATCAGGCACGTAGACTGTGGGTTGTAGATAGAGGGACTGAGCGAACAGGCATGAGGTAAGTGATGGACAGAACGCGAGCCAAGGTGTCAGGATAGGCAGACAGATGCCTCGTACAGGGGATGTTGGTGATGGGCAGAGGGGGTCAGGAGAAACAGGATGCAGGTGACATCAAAGTTCCAGAGTGTCCAAATAAAGAACATTCAATGGCAATGCCATTACAAGTAAGGTCCCGTAATCACAACCGAACTATGCATTAATATTTCAGGTAGGGTGCAGTAATCATAACAAATATATTACACTGTCACTCTACCTCTTATTTGTGAAGATGTGAAAAGAGCACTAGAGATGCAAATCTACACTGCAGTCCATACTTCCCACTCAAATCTCTCAGGCTAAATTAAAGATCCATATTAAGTAAACTGAACAATGGGTGAGCAGCGCTGACGCACGTTATAAGAGATTCGAACAGAGACTTTTAGTGCTACTGTATGGAAGGGAATGCACGCCTTTAGCATGTGCGAACTGGGACCACGCCTAGGGCACTGACCTCTAGAGGGGCGCAGGAGCGGTCTGCAGTTGTGACCCTCTGACCTGGGGGGAGTGTGTTTAAAAACAGTGTCTGAAGGCTGCCGGTGCTCGTGTCCGCCTTTTGTCTCTCATTTCATAGCCCTCCTTAATCAAGCCTCAAGCACCTTCCTGGTACTCCTCAGAAGATTTCCACACAGAGACAAATAAACAGCACGAGTGTGAAGGGCCCCATATTTGGTTTCGCCCAGAGCGATATCTGATCAAATGCCAGTATTTGGTGGGTCAGGGTTAGACGATCTGAGTTAATTAAAGGGGGCAGTTCAAGGTGGGCAGTGGTCACTGATAAAGGAGGCAGATTGGCTGAATATGTGTGGGTAGAGCGAGTATCTTGGGCAAAAGAGCGCAGTTCAAGCGGCCAGTAATGGATATGTGGAGAGGGCATTTAACGCTCAATGAGTTGGAGTTTCTGGGCACTAAAGAAGCGATTTGGAGCAGTGGAAAGTCAGGGCACAGTGAAGGGATGGGTTCCCTTCTCCCTTCTCCCCAGCCGCCTCTTCGACCAGTGCTTCGGTGAGAGGTTCTTTGACACCGACCTCCTCCATGGCTTCTCCGGCAGCGTCTTCCCCTATGCCCAGACCCCCAGCATGCACTTCCTGATGGAGACCGGCCTCTCCGAGGTAAGTGACATGTGGTGTATAAGAGTGCAAACTACCGCAGAATCTGTTGTTGCATGAGGCAGGCAGTCGTGGCAAGGCATTAACCTACCGAGATAACTTATGAGACTTTATACCCCGCATATGTCTGCATCAGAGTATTAATTGTCTGGGTTATGCACAGTGACCTGCAGTGGCTGGATTTATTTACCGGTTTGCAGGTTATTCCAAGCTCAATGTAACAGGTTAAGAGCTCTTCAGCAACTCACTAAGCTCATCAGGTGTGTGTAGATCGCTGTGCTATCTGTGTGTACGGGACGCTATACGGCGAAAAACTTTAAATGACTGTTTCTAGGCTCTTTGAAACTCCATTCATTGAGCGACGCTACGTTTAAATGTAGGTAGGATAGGTTTGCTACAGCATTTATATAATGAGGTGGTGGGGGTGAGGGGGTGGTAACTAGTATAGTCCACAATGCCCTGCAGGGGGAAGACAAAGCAACAGGTTGTGTATATGTGCCCTTTACCTTTTGCAGCTACGAGAAGAAGCTGCGATAACCCGCTAAGCTACGTGACTACGCTGAGTTGTAAAATATAATAAACATCTATCCTACCTGATCAGGTCCACACCGCCTCAAGAGTCGGGTCCGTTAGTTGGCACCTACACTCAGGAACAGCCCATCACTCCTGGCAAGTGGCAAGTGCAACCCCTCTCAGCCAATCCTGGCCCTGCTCCAGCACCAGGATTGACTTGGAGCATGATTACTCACCGCCTGCCTGCCCATTAGGAGACCGAGGTTCGAGCCTTTGCTCAACCCTCGCTCTTCTATCGCATGCGCAATTCAGAGCAGACACTAGAGCGCATGACTGGGCACGGCGCAAATATTTGCCCGCCGTCCCCAGTCATGCGCACTTGTGTTGCTCCCTGCCCCTGGTCTGACAATCATGTCAGTCAACATGACGCCAGACCGCCAACCTCCTTCAGACTCTGAAGGGGGTGGCCGGTCCGACGTCAAGCTGACTGACATGATTGTCAGTTCTCCCTCGGCATCTCTGAACTTAAGTAAACTGAGGGTTTACTTAAGTTCAGAGATCCTGAGGGAGCTGCGGGCGTGGGCAGCTTGTGGGCAACGCCCGAGCGCCCTAATGGACGAACCGCCCCATCTGTAACCCCACATCCGCTCAGCGTGCCAGGGAAAAAGGAGTCACTCCCTCCTATGTCTCCTCTCTTCCGTGAACACCCCTTCCCACAAAAAACCCAAGACACTCATGGCCCAGTCTCCTCACCCCCAATGCTCTCCCTCTCTCGAGTCTCCAGGTTACCGCCACGCCATTTGCCCCCTGCTGTAGTGTGCCCCCTAGGAATAGATACTGCCCGATGCCAGAGCGTACTTTTCAAATTTAGAAATTGTAATTGCATTTATATAGCGCTTACTACCCCTTTTCGGCGAGAAGCACGCTACTTCAGAACCCAAAAAGTATGAGTAGTTGAAGGAAAGTAGATCAGCTTTCATGGTTACCTCCACTTTTTGACTTGTGTCAGTGTGTTTTTGACCTAGTCTGTTGGGCTCTTGCTAATCAGGAACCCAGCAACCATGTGCACTCCCCTAAATTGGTTCTGGTAAGTACGTTTTTATTTTATTCAGTTCTCTTGCGAGAACAACAAGTGTATGAACAATAAAATTTACAATTTTTTTTAATAAAATTATCACGTTAATATAATTTTAAAAAAGACTTAAAAAAGTTATACATGTTAATGCAGAGAAATTCATTGGGTGGACTTTTGAAGACCGAATTTATATTACATTTTGTTTTGATCAGAGTGATATATCTGTTTCTGGCTGCTACCACGATCTCATTTGGGCATGCAAATAGAACATGTTCAAGATCTTGCACCCCACCTTTGCATAAGTCACATTGATTAATCCCTCCTTGATTTGATGACCACTTAAAGGTGTGTGATTTCAGAGGTAGTATTCCTAGTAGTACTTGAATAATATTTCGCCTTACTCCATGTTTTACGTTAAAAAAGATATTTGGCTGCATTTTTTTAAAAACTAATGTGGCCGCGTACTGTTTGTACATTGAGAGCCTGGAGCAGAGTTGGATGTCAAGTTCCATGCTTAGCCTTGGTTTTAAGTGCTTCAGTGCAAGTTTCAGCTGGGCAGGTGTCCAAGATTTTATCATTTCTAAGGAAACTGAAGTTAGTTTAAAAACGTTGCTTAGGTTTGTACTAAATATATACTTTGGAGAGTCTTGCTCCAGTGACTATTTTTAACAGGGCTCTAAGGGTTCCTGGACGGCATGAACCAAGTTGTATGCCCATCTTATTATGTGTGTAATCCCCCTGGCGTAGGAACTGGTTAACGATAGTTCTAACCTAAGAGCTTGGACTGGAACTGCTTGCGGCATCCTGGTTAACTTCCGCAGGATTTTTCCTTCTTTAATGTCTATTTGAATCAATTCTTTTATTGGGATACATTCTATTGCATATGATAAAACTGCTGGGAATTTTGAATTATATACCTGGAGCAAGCAGGAGAATTGTCTTTGAGCTGTGGATGAATAGAGTCTTTGAAGGGCTCCTGGGTGGACATCTGCACTTCGACCCATTTTTTGCAGATGAGGCTGGTTGTGCAAAGAGCAGGTAAATGTTCTCCCAAGGTATATGTATTCTTTAACAATTAAGTAATGTAATGTAATGTAAACTCTACTTAGAAAGCACACTGTGACCCAACGGGTATCCTGGCACTGAGCGACGGGGGACCTGTGGCCAGGGGTCCAGAGGATGGCATGGAGAAAGACTAATTTTATACTCTAGGATAGAGCCAGGTCTTAATTTTCTTTCTAAACGACAGTAGGTCTTTCATCTGTTGCAACTCCTTGGGTGGGCTGTTCCGGAGCTGTGCTGCAGCAAAATCTGAAGGCTTGCCCCCCCAGTTGAGCTCTTCTAATCCTGGGTACTTCCACCCAATTGGCCGAAGACGACCAAAGACAATGAGTAGGGGCATACCAGCTGAATTTGTTCTTCAGCGGTTTGGGCCCCCTGACCGTGCAGTGCCTTAAACAAAATACAAAGGGATTTAAACTGAATCCTCTGCAAAATTGCGTGTCAGTGAAGCTCCTCAATGGCCTGAGAAGTAGAGGACTGTCGAGGTCTCATCAAGGCAAACTTGGCCGCCGCAGTCTGGATTCTCTGAAGTCTCCCCATTAAATACTTGGGGACTCCAGCAGCAAGGCGTTACAGTAATCGAGCCTGTTCATGATGACGCTCCTTACCACCAATGCACGTGCTTGTGGTGGTATCATAGGGAGAATCTTTCTAAGGGCCCTAATAAGGGAGAGAGGTATAGGTGCCTTCAAGGTAGTTTGTTTAGACGACAATTGGTAATTCAAATTAGCTAAGAAGGATAAGTTAATGATCCTTATAGGAAATTAATTCATCAAAGTGGATTATTGATTATATTCAGATAGTATGTATTATAATGAAATGATAAGTCAATTACTTGACAGGGCGCTTTCCTGCAACATTAGATATGGCCACCTTGAAGATAGGGAATAATATCCTTGGGCACTTATACCAAAGGCCCTTGCCCTTATATGACTAAGACCTCTGCTTTGATGCATGTATATGAATAAAGATCATTATCAAGATGGATTTAGGAATTATGTACAAATGGGGAACTAAGAATTACTATTTAGATATATTCAGGGAGTATGGACAATTTGTAAGACCTGTAATGAAATAGATCTTCATGCTATATAATATGTCTTACAATTGCGATACTGCATGTTAGAGCTCACAAAACAAGTAAAGTTTCATTGAAACAAAATAAATAAAGTTTTATTGAGGCATGAAAATGAGGCTTGTAACTCGCCCCATTGAAATGAAAGCGAGGCTTGGTACCCGTATGGAGGGACATAAAAACGAGGCTGAAACTCGCTAGTACTAGCATGAAAGCGAGGCTTGAAATTGAGTTGGAAGGAGTGATGCTTCCGGGTCAAATAAGGAAGCAGGTCGATGTAGTACAAACGCCGCAATATGCAAAAAAACCAAGGGGCACAGAGCAGTCACACCTGAAGATAGTTGATGAAAGGCCAATGACGGGACAAGACACGATATTTAAACGTGAAGGGAAGTCTCGCAACATTTTAGCGGTTCTGAAAAGGCCAGTGTGGGTGTCTGTGCGAGGAGAAACCAGGATTCATGGTGAGGAGAGACGGAGCTTTGAGTAAGAGCAATAGGAGTTAGATTATGTTAATATGGATACAAATGCCCTAACAAGAGGACTTCCTCTTGTGTTTACTCCCTGTATAGAGCAAGTACTGACAAGACCCTGAGGGCAAAAGAAATATAAAATGACAGTGATCACCCGGCGCCAGAGTTGGATTGGGTTCAGGTGAGGCATGGTTCCCCATAGCCAGTATCCACATTTATGATATAGAGCAATATAAGAGCATACTGATATTAGTCCCCCTTTCTTAACAGATAGAGCCTTGAGGTGCTAGTACATTTTTCTGAGGAAGGATTACTGCTGCTTTCCATTTACAGAAATATTTTGAGAGGGAGAAGACATCGCGCAAAAGTGGCTTTTAAGCAGGTATATACTAGAGAATATTTGATAAAAGACCCTAGGATCTTCTGTGTGCTTATTAAGAATCAGGACTATAACATCTGTTTCTTTTTAGATGAGAGCATGATTTTAATGGATTACTCATACTGAAAGTACCATACCTACAGAAGGGACAAACTTCATAAATAAGATATACAAGGTGTCGTGATAAGCAAGGGTAAAGATTCTTGGTTGGTCCTAAGCATAGCATCCAGCCTACCCTAAAGAAGGAAGGATAGAATAACAATGAAATCTAATTACTTTTTAGGAAACGCGCAGGTCATGGTAACAAAATTCAAGACATTGGGGATATCAATGAAAGAAGTGATTGACATGAGATAAGGTAAACTAATAATTTCCTTCTAGAGTGCCCCCACAGTACACGTTGAGTACGAATTGTAAAATGGTACTTAATGACAGGGGCAGGTTCTTCTCGTTCCCCTTAACTAAAATCAGGTTTCCGCTACCCTAGACCCACGAAGAGGGCAGACATATGTAGAAGCGAATTGGGGGTTGCAGGAGCAGGGGACCATTAAAGAATAAGGGAAACAGCCCATTTATTAGAATGAGAGAAACAAAAATGTTTGTGATAATGTTGTACAAATAAAGACAGGGTATAGGATGCTCAGAAAATGTTATGCCAATAAGTGAGGAAAGTATACCCAATGCAATTTGTGATAGGAATATGGTGATACTACTTTGCTTTACAAAGAAAATGTATAGTAGAAATGAGCACCTTATAGAATGTGCAGGTATAATAGGTGCATAAAACCAATTTAAAAAGGAAATGTATAGAATTGGACAATGTAAGTTTGCTGTGTTTGCTAAAAACAATTATTTAATTGTGTTTGTCTACAGGAAACAAACGAAAATGGCAACCAACCAGTGCCCAATGTAAGAGAGACATATATAATTGTCTTGATAAAGGTGGCCTATCATTTTTAACCATTGAAACACGTTGAGGCCCTATTGCACACACTCAAGGGACACAGCATATCCTGTAGATATGAAAGATTGAGGGTATCTAGGAAAAGCTAAGAAGTATTTTTATCCCTGATGTGTGATTTTATGACAAAAATAGTGTCTGTTTTCTGTCTCTCTTTTGTGGTGTATTGCCTATGAGTATCTAGTTTGGGCAATTTTACTGTTAGTTTAGAAAAAACCCTTGTTTTTTTAATCAAATGTTTGTATTAGATTGATGAAATACAGATGGATACAAATGTTATATCACTGTACACGTTTTTAAATGGCAATGTATGTTTAGAATTGACTGTTGTAATGCTCAGGATGTTGTTTTAAATAAAAAAAATAAAGAAATTACAGTATTTACCCATTTTGCCATTAATGGTGTTAGTATCAGGTGCTAATTCTAATACATGGGCTATAATGATGTGAAGAGCACACAGAGTAGTTGATGTAAGTTTGTCCACCAAGGCATCTCCCTTTTTTTACTGACATTATTTACTCTCCAGAGAGTCTGAGATTCCCGAAACCTAAGCTCAGAAAACAGCTAAAAAGACACCCCTCCGAAGCGTTTCTCCAGAGTCAGACTTCAGTACCGAGACTTATGATATGTATGCAGGGCTCGAAGATATTGATTACTTGAAGGATAAATGGAAGCCATAACTTTCGCTTTATGAGGGCACGCTTATAATCTGGACTTTAATCAAAAGGAGACTAGCTAAACTTTGAGGGGGGTTTAACAAGATTTAGTATTAAAATCTAAGTGACTCAGTCTTGTTTTGTCAAGGGATAGTGACACCTAGTAGGTGTGCTCATGAAGCCCTCACCCACCAACCTAGTTGGTGGCATGCTTCATCATCGGGCCCACCCAGTGACACCTAGCGTGTCCCGGGTGTGCTTCGACGCCTGATTACAGCGGAGCAGGTATGTCGCTGTGTGTGCGGTGAGGGATGCTTTGAATGTGAATTTAAAACGGCTTGGCGGAGGTCCCAGTACCCGAAGGTGAATAAACTTTAATACCTGGGCCACCGTCAGCGGTTAAAAATAAGGCTGTGGGACGTTAGAGGCGAGTTACGACCTCCCACGTCCTTTGATGGGTCAACATGTTTCAGCCAGTGCCTTATGAATATGCTGGCTTTCTTCAGGACAGATACAAGGTGTGTGCAATTAAAACTAGTGGATGTGTGATACAGACTATGTGTCTACACGCCCTAAAGTGTATCTATGTGTGAGAGGGGGATTCCCTTCTCAAGAACACCTGTACATGTAACATGTAAGGACAAGGACAAAACAAACATGGGAAAAAGAGAGTCACTAGAAAGTATTGTATACATACTCATGACAGCCGACTTTATAGCGTTGGGGGTGCAGGCTATAAGCGGCTAGGGTGTAATGATACTGGTGGTACCATTATTGTGAGGATCGCACTTGAATTTCGTTGGTGGGGTGACTAAAAAGACGGTATTCACAACAATTAGTGAAAGCAGTGGTAATGAAAAAGGAAGCGCAGGAATACTTTCTTACGCTAGTTTTAAGGAGATTTTGCTTCAAGGTTTTTTGAAGTGGCAAGGGGTTGGTCCTATGGGAAAGAAAAAGGTTTTGCCACTGGGGTTAGGAGACCTGTAGGGAAAGAAAAGTCGTAGCGCTTACCCATAGTAGAGATGGTAGTTCGTCATAGTCACAGGATTACTGGCCAGAGCCTGCTTTGGACCTGTAGTGCCTCCTTCGCAGAACCCGTAAGTGATGGCCTGTGCTGCTGGGTTTTATACTGCAGTTGATTGGCTAATTGTGCGCACCTGTAAGGTTTGGGAAATGGTAGACAGACTCGAGCTGCTGAGTCATAATAATACCCAGGTGCGTGAGGAGTGCTAGCGAGTCTGCGCGCATGCTGGCGGGGTTGTGGCCAGTGTGTGCGCATGCGCGGTGGATCTCGCTCTCAGAACGCATGTGCGAACGAGAGTGTCTTCGCACATGCGCATTAGTGGGTGTATGCGCGAAGTATTGGCGCGCCTGTGCAGACCGATCTCCGCAGTGTTGTTGTGCAGAGGGGCATTAGACCTTGCAGGAGGGCATCGGAATGTCTGTGCCCTGATACAGTTTGGATAAAACAGTGACAAAAAATAAATAATGAGAAAAATAAAATAAAATGGGCAGTGTGCCATTGTGAGGCTATCCTTAAGTAGAGGTGCCAGGGTAATTTACAGGGGGGTCATAATCATGGGAGGGGATCCACAATCCCATTTCTCAGAACTAGGAGGCTCTATCTCAAAGGAGATATTTTACAAGGGGGATTCTAGTGTCAAGTGGGCAAAAATGCCCCTTGGTTACAGGGAAGTTAAAGAATTCCACGGAATGGCATCGTTCAGACCATCAGTGGCAGTTGAAAGGCGATATATCCATTGTTGCTCTTTACTGAGGAGTTTCTTATCGTTGTCAATGGGGCTTTCTGGGATTTGTTCAATGACTGTCCAGCTGAGGTCATTGGGTGTATGGCAGTGGGTGATAAAGTGATTAGTCAGTCTACTGATGTTTTTCTTGCATCGTATAGTACTGCAATGCTCGGTTATTCTGGTTTTGACTTTGCGTGTGGTCATCCCCACATATCGGAGGCCACACGTGCATGTGAGAAGATATATCAAGTTACGTGAGTTGCAGTTAGTGTGGTTCCGTTGAATCCAGATCTTGTTGGGTTCAAGGTTCAGAGTTTTGGTGTGGGTTGTGAGGTGACACACACTGCAGTCGTTGCAGGGGTAATGTCCAGTGATCTTGGGCAGGCCCCATGCATTGAGGATTGTGTTTTCGGGTGACTTTGGTGGTAATCTCGGTCGGGTGCTCACCAGTTGATCTTTTAGATTGTTGCACCTCTTGTACGCATATCTTGGTGCGTCCCAATTCCTCTGCCCGGAGTTGATTATTCTCCAATGTTTTTTAATAATCTTTGCTACCTCGTTGGAGGCCGTATTGTAGGTTGTGACGCAGGTTATTGGTTGTTCCTGATCCTCCTTTGTGATGGTTTCAAGGAGTGCGTCACGGTTTTGGTTTCTCGCCCTTTTCTGTGTTTTTCGAATAATGGCTTTTGGGTAGCCACGGCTTTCCAGTTTGGTGGCTAGATCTGCTGATTGTGATTTGTAATCACTGACGTTGGTGCAGTTTCTGCGTATACGGAGATACTGACCGAATGGTAAATTTTCTTTGAGAGGGCGAGGGTGAAAGCTCATGTAAAGGAGCAATGAGTTCCTTGCTGTTGGTTTGTAATATGTGGTAGTGATAAGGGTCCCATCTTTGGCTGTGATTTCTAGGTCTAAGAAAGGTAGTTGATGGTTGCTTGCTGTGCTAGTGAAATTCAGATATGGATCCCTGGTGTTGAGCCAGGTCATGAATTTGTCCAAGTCATTCTGAGAGCCTTGCCAGATGACCAGAATGTCATCAATATACCTGTGCCATTTCAGGATGTGATGGCTGAACGGGTTGGTTTCCACAGAGATGTTGGTGCATTCAAAATGGTGTACATATAATCCTGCCACGCTCGGGGCGAAAACACTGCCCATGGATGTCCCGTTTGTTTGTAGATAAAAGGTGCCCTCATACTCGAAATTATTTTCTTTGAGGGCCAGAGTGGCACATGCCAGTATGAAACTCCTCGGAGTGTGGTAAGGCCAAGGGGATTCTTCTAAGATGTCATGGAGAACTTCCAAGGTGGCATCCTGGGGGAGACTGGTGTACAGGCTCTCCACGTCTAACCCTACCAATAATTGGGTATCAGGGTCAAAGTCCATATTGTTTATGACCTGTAGTAGGTGCTTAGTATCCTTTATGTATGTAGGTGTTTTTTGCACCAAAGGATTCAAGAAAAAATCACAATAAAGCGATAATGGTTCCAGTAGGGAGTTTATGCCTGAAACAATAGGTCTGCCAGGTGGTGGGATTTTGCCTTTATGTACTTTGGGTACAGTGTAGAAGTACGGGGTCCTGGTGTGTTCAGGGCATAGGTATTCAGCTTCCTGATTGGAGATATGTTCCGCATTTGCTGCCCTCTTGACAAGTGCAAGGATAGTCGCTCTTAGATTTATTTATTTTATTTATTTATTTATTTAATTTATATGGCGCGTTATAACCACAGGGGTCTCTAAGCGCTGATTAGCACGCAGCATGTCTGTTGGATCCTGTCACCTCACAACCCACACCAAAACTCTGAACCTTGAACCCAACAAGATCTGGATTCAACGGAACCACACTAACTGCAACTCACGTAACTTGATATATCTTCTCACATGCACGTGTGGCCTCCGATATGTGGGGATGACCACACGCAAAGTCAAAACCAGAATAACCGAGCATCGCAGTACTATACGATGCAAGAAAAACATCAGTAGACTGACTAATCACTTTATCACCCACTGCCATACACCCAATGACCTCAGCTGGACAGTCATTGAACAAATCCCAGAAAGCCCCATTGACAACGATAAGAAACTCCTCAGTAAAGAACAACGATGGATATATCGCCTTTCAACTGCCACTGATGGTCTGAACGATGCCATTCCGTGGAATTCTTTAACTTCCCTGTAACCAAGGGGCATTTTTGCCCACTTGACACTGGAATCCCCCTTGTAAAATATCTCCTTTGAGATAGAGCCTCCTAGTTCTGAGAAATGGGATTGTGGATCCCCTCCCATGCTTATGACCCCCCAGTAAATTACCCTGGCACCTCTACTTAAGGATAGCCTCACAATGGCACACTGCCCATTTTATTTTATTTTTCTCATTATTTATTTTTTCTCACTGTTTTATCCAAACTGTATCAGGGCACAGACATTCCGATGCCCTCCTGCAAGGTCTAATGCCCCTCTGCACAACAACACTGCGGAGATCGGTCTGCACAGGCGCGCCAATACTTCACGCATACACCCACTAATGCGCATGTGCGAAGACACTCTCGTTCGCACATGCGCTCTGAAAGCGAGATCCACCGCGCATGCGCACACACTGGCCACAACCACGCCAGCATGCGCGCAGACTCGCTAGCACTCCTCACGCACCTGGGTATTATTATGACTCAGCAGCTCGAGTCTGTCTACCATTTCCCAAACCTTACAGGTGCGCACAATTAGCCAATCAACTGCAGTATAAAACCCAGCAGCACAGGCCATCACTTACCGGTTCTGCGAAGGAGGCACTACAGGTCCAAAGCAGGCTCTGGCCAGTAATCCTGTGAGTATGACGAACTACCATCTCTACTATGGGTAAGCGCTACGACTTTTCTTTCCCTACAGGTCTCCTAACCCCAGTGGCAAAACCTTTTTCTTTCCCATAGGACCAACCCCTTTCCACTTCAAAAAACCTTGAAGCAAAAACTCCTTAAAACTAGCGTAAGAAAATATTCCTGCGCTTCCTTTTTCATTACCACTGCTTTCACTAATTGTTGTGAATACCGTCTTTTTAGTCACCCCACCAACGAAATTCAAGTGCGATCCTCACAATAATGGTACCACCAGTATCATTACACCCTAGCCGCTTATAGCCTGCACCCCCAACGCTATAAAGTCGGCTGTCATGAGTATGTATACAATACTTTCTAGTGACTCTCTTTTTCCCATGTTTGTTTTGTCCTTGTCCTTACATGTTACATGTACAGGTGTTCTTGAGAAGGGAATCCCCCTCTCACACATAGATACACTTTAGGGCGTGTAGACACATAGTCTGTATCACACATCCACTAGTTTTAATTGCAGCACACCTTTTATCTGTCCTGAAGAAAGCCAGCATATTCATAAGGCACTGGCTGAAACATATTGACCCATCAAAGGACGTGGGAGGTCGTAACTCGCCTCTAACGTCCCACAGCCTTATTTTTAACCGCTGACGGTGGCCCAGGTATTAAAGTTTATTCACATTCGGGTACTGGGACCTCCGCCAAGCCGTTTTAAATTCACATTCAAAGCATCCCTCACCGCACACACAGCGACATACCTGCTCCGCTGTAATCAGGCGTCGAAGCACACCCGGAACACGCTAGGTGTTACTGGGTGGGCCCGATGATGAAGCATGCCACCAACTAGGTTGGTGGGTGAGGGCTTCATGAGACATACTAGGTGTCACTATCCCTTGACAAAACAAGACTGAGTCACTTAGATTTTAATACTAAATCTTGTTAAACCCCCCTCAAACTTTAGCTAGTCTCCTTTTGATTAAAGTCTATATAAATTGGGGATACGGACTAGCTAACTGGTCCTCTCTCTCCCTCTTGATACACGATCACGCTTATAATCTGCACACTATGAAAAGTACAACGGTTTTATGTACAACGCTCCGGTAGCCACAAGGGTGCACTTCACACTTTATAAAAATGTAAATATGCCGGTAATGGATAATCGGCAACTTGACTTAAAGCATACTGTATCAGCACCACAGCCCATTACAGTGTAGGTTATTTTGCCTAGAGGGAGCAATATTTATTAGAAAATGCCTCAGAGTGGGACTACAAAAGACATTACACTTTGAATTCAGTTTCCCCAGCAATTTAACAACTCTTCCTGTCTTCTTAGGTCCTCTTAGAAAGCTAGGTTGTAGATTCCAGCTTCAGGTTTATACAAAAGGTGGCAGTTCTTCATCCTATGGTGGAGCCTTCCCCTGAAACTCACTCCCATGCTCTTTATACTTCGATCACAAACTTGTCCCATTCCTTAAGTCTTTTTTAAAAACATTTCTCTTCAATGCCTGTGTTTCTGTATGCCTCACTGTGAGTGCCAGAGCTAGGGCGCCACTGGGCAACGTGCCTGTGTAAGCTCTTCATTCATTGATTACTTCATTCATTGATTGATTCATTCATTCATTCAATGCCTACAACCACTTCCCCACAGTACATTTCCCATCTTCAGCAACCTGATTATGTACTCCAGATACCAAATTATCAGTGAAGTTCTATAAATGTTATAGTGTCCTGGTATTCTCTCTTGCACATGAAACTCACAGCTGCTGATGTGTATCTGACTTCTACAGGCCTGCTTAACGTACAAGCGCGGTACTCACGGCGACAGGTCTGCGTCACTTTATTTTAGAATGAGGCATGGCTCGCGGTTCGAACATGAACACTGCTGCTGACCCCAGTGGTCCTCTTCCCACCACTACAAGGCCTCAGACTACTTGTCAAAAGTGCACTAGATGACCCACACACGAGAACCCAGCTTACATCAGATGCCTCTAGTGATCTTTCATTACCGGCCCAGTGTCCAAGAATATGGAAGAATATTGAGTGCACTTACTTCAGAAAAGCCTTTACCCCATTCGGCAAAATTCCTCTTTAAACACAAACTATAAGAAAAGCAGACAATGTATCTCAGGGCTGCAGCCTTTAGAGGCTGGGGAAACATACCGGAAACATTCCACAGGTCTTTTTGTAGGAAAACTTAGGATGCTGTCTAGAATGCTTACGTCAGTCAGGTGAAGACTTTAAACCTGCTGATTAGCGCACTTGTGAATGCCTCGGGCTCAAGCCTGTGAATGGCACAAGAGGACTCGGTTTGTGTATTTGATGATTCAACCTAAATTGTGATACTTGTAAGATTAGTACTAAAGTACATGTTTTTTATTGTGTGGAAATTAGTAAGAACTCAAGGATTAAGGTCTCCTAAAACAACAGTATTGTAAAACCTAGACTACAATTGAATCCAAGCAGAAATATTACTAGGTTCTTTGCTTTCTTCAAGGAATATATAACATCTTGGCACAGTTACAGATAAGCAAGCAACCAGATATTTCCAATACCACTCCATACCTGATTTATAGTATCTAGCAAATAGATATTGTACTCATCCCAGCTCAGCACCCATCCTTCCTGGAAGAAACTTGACACAAGCCCAAGTTGTCGCTCAGGCAAACTACACCGGCCAGTGTGAGGGCACTCTGACCGAGGGTACAACTCGAAGGGTTTCATGCCTTCAACTATCAAGTCCTTCAAAATATATGTTGCCTGCACGCATCCGCGAACATCAGACTTCCAAACCCGCAGCCCAGGTCTTGATGCATATAGAGTAAGGTCACTTTGCCTGCACAAGCCAGGTATAAAGCAGGCTCCGAATTTCCCATTGCTAAAAGGAAAGAGTAAAAAAAAAAAGGTCTGTTAGTAAGTCAAGCAGCGTCTGAACATACAAGCAATAATCATAGTGCTAAGACATTTTTAAGCAGCGCAGAATTTGGAAAGGTCAAGATCTAGAAAATAATCAATTCAAGTGCAAAATGCAATGGATGAAAATACTTGAAATATTCTCTCAATGACTCGCCTTAAATGAGACTTGGATGTTCAGATGGGGCTCCTACAAACTGCTGTGCCATAGGACTCAATAGGTAACTCATCAATGATGTCCAGCAATTCCAAAACATGTCTGAAGTTGCTGTGTTCCCAATACAGAGGGAATGCAGCCTAGCAGTTCAGAAGGAACGGGGAGGGTCAAGACCAATTTGCCTATGGTTGACCTCAGTATGCAGTGGCTCAGTGAGCAAAAATGACAATGGTTGAAACGCAGATCTGGGAAATTACCAGTGTCTGACATAAATTTAAGTAATCCAACATCAGTTAAACAAATTCCATCCAGCACATTGGGTCATGGCTCAAACTGGCACAAAATGCAACACAGCAAACACAATTAATCAGACTGCTATTCCTGTGGTGCATAATATTGGTGACAACTCCATCAATGGTTTTATTACTATTATCTAAGTATAAAAAAGGCCAAATACTTTCAACTAGTTTTCATAAAGAAGAGATCAAGAGGGTAAAGCTGAAGATATGACGGTTATCTGAACATGGAAAAATACTGCTCCTGTACGCCAAGATTACTGTTTAAATTCCCAAGAATTATGAAATTACTTCTAGTTCTAGCTACACGCAAAAATCTTTGGGAAGCCCTATATTTACAAGGGCAAGAATTACAAGCACTACATGTCAATAAGCGCTGAGAAGTTTTAGGTGCATAATTGCCCAACGGTTCATACACACTCCTCAGGCAACAAGCTAAGGGGTAAAATGATTATATATAGTGTCTTTAGGCAAAAATAATAACTATGACAATGTAATATTGGTAAAAGAATATAGTCAAACCCCAATACCTAGTGTTTCAAATAGAGTGCTCCATTAAAGGGACCTTAAAAAAAAGCTGTCAATTAGACTGACAAAGCTCCCAGGACATACCCATGGGTACATTGGTCACTAAACTGGCTCCATTACTTAGAGACCTTTTTAGATTATGAATCAACTACATGTCGCTTTGCACAATGAAAAATAGTGTGTAGCCCTCCACTCAAAAGGGATGCTAATATTATCTCTTCCCCAGAGCTAATATTGTCCATTGCTTTCAACCCTACAATAGGTAGAGAAATCGTATGAAAGGCTAGAACTGTATGTGTTACTGATAAATCATGAAGAATTGTCTTATATTTTATGTGTGTTGTTGTATTCTAATCCCTAGTCTTACCTTTCGAATGCAGAAGTAAAAAGCATTGGTCTCACCTATACAGAGCTATTGGCTTAGCCAATGTGTATTAGCCATGTTGTAAACCAGAGTGGCTGCTGTTCAGCAAGGCTAAAAGTTAGTGGCATAGAGGAGAGTGGAATGGAGTGGCGAAGAGTAGAGTGGAGAGGCGAAGAGTAGAGTGGAGAGGCGTAGAGTAGAGTGGAGTGGCGAAGAGTGGAGTGGTGTGGAATGGCACACCGTAGAGTGGAGCAGAGTGTTGGAGTGGAGAAGAGTAGAGTGGAGAAGAGTAGAGTGGCATAGAGTGAAGTGGCATGGAGTGGCGTAGAGTGCGGTAGGAGGGAGTGTCACAGGGTGGAGTTTCGTAGGATGGCACAGAGTGGAGTATGTATGGTGTGTTAGCGCACTGCCATCACAGGCAACACATTTACAATTGAAATGACCATTACATTTGCACATACAGTTTTACTGATAAAACAATACAGCACACAAATGATAATGTGTGGAAATGGCATCATCTAGAGTACTGACTTGTTTGGATCGTATTCAAGTATTTGATTCCACTACACTTCCGAATTACAACAAAATGTGCTTCTTTTGTGCTTTTCTAATACTGATATATTCTGAAATATTTGCACAGTCCATTTACAGACATTTAAATGTTGTTGTGTGCTAGAAAAACCTTTTCCTTCTCAGTACCTGGAAAGATTGTCACATAAATCCTCTCACTTTGAAGTCAGAGAAGAAAAGTAAATACCAAGCTCCCCCGGAATACAGAGCCTGACATTTGACCTCTGTACTTGAACAAAAAGCAAATGTGAAAAGATAAGAACAAAATTTAAAGGCCTGTTTACAGAAAGCGAGTACTCGTGGATGAATACAATGAACGCTGGTGAATAAGCTTTGGTCCACAGGAGGAACAACGAGATGCTGGAGAGTGTAAGACAAATAAAGCCAGCAAATAGAAAGCAAGAAAATGTGAGTTACAAATCACAGAGTCAATGGTAAGCAAAAGGTGAAATGCATTCCCAGGGAAACTTTCAGAATGCCCACAAGAAGTATTTTCATATCCAGACAGCTGCACTGTGTGGTAGTCTCCGACTTAAAAAGGAAGCAATGCTATTGTCTCTCGCATATCCTTCATGCAAGAGATGAAAAATTCACGGAGTGTCGAGTATAATTTGCAGAGGAACTTGTAAAGCTGGTAGAGAAGCCATCATATTTGGCACCCTTTTTTTTACCTCAACTCTCCTGCTGCTAAAACATCATCTTTAGGACTGGAACCTTCAAGAATCTTGCCTTCTAGCTCCGAGTGTTTGGGCAACAGTATAATGTCTAAATAGGGTCTACACCATCTTGGATCAACTCTTCAGAAGAGTATAATTGTGCGTTAATATTCCTAGACAGCTAACTTTTGGCACACTTTCTGAGCATAAAAATCTCCCCACCATTCTTAACAGCCTGAACTGATCTTTATTTAATCCTAGGTTTTCGCCTATATGGCTTGTTACCTCACTCATCATATTGTTACTTGTTTTTCAGAAGAAACAACTATACTTTATTCAAAAGTAACCTTGCACCCTTAATATTGTAAGACACTTAAAGTTGCAAATTCGATCGGTAGACCGATAATTTTATGGGCACAGTACTTCATCGCAACATTGGGTTCAATTCAGACAGTAAGAAGGTCCCAAATGAAAACATGTGTATGGATTGTAGAAAATATCTCAAATTCTATTTAAAGGCTAAGATAATGATTCTTCATTTCTGTGAAATGGGTCGGTTTAATTCTTCTGTGAATCCAAAAATGGGTAGAATGATGTCTATCCCTACAGTAGCATCCACTACTAAGAACTCGCTTTTCTTAGTTTAGGACTAGATAACAGATAAACCGTTCTAGACAGTCTTTGTCAACCTCTTCAGAAGAGATTTTAGTATTTGTTTTGTAAGATGAAGAAATTGCAATTCTCGTATTTGCAGCATTATAAGTCTGATTTATTTAAATGGGCTGTTTGTTGCATTCGTAATATGGCTTTTTTCAAAAGAACAAATTAAGCATTAGATTTTAAGTTGATCTATTGGGGGGAGATGGTGGAACATTTGAGTACGGTGACTGAAACGATTGACGGTTCTCCTGAACCCTCCGGGGTGGTATCCTCGACTTCGCCTTATGAAATTAAAGAGCGCGCATGCATTGTGAAGCTCGCAGTTCCAGTAAATGTGCCAGAGTTTGCTCAGTGGAGTGCCAGGGGCTTGTGCTGGACACTTCATGATTTGTGCTACTGTGCTGAGTTTTGTTGATGTGGTGGGATGCTCACCCTTTCTTGGGGGAGTGAGGTGTGTTAGCGAGACATCTCATGTACATTATGAATCTAACCAGCTTCTTGTGTTTATCTTTGCTGCAATGTTTTGTTATATTGATATTTTAGGTCTTCGGTATGAAAAATGCTAAGAAAGACAAGTTAAAAAAAAATACAAGAGTTTATGTTTATGTTGATGTCCTGAACTGATTATATAGTTAGTTACCAGAGCAGTTGAAAAAGTATTTTTTAGCATCAACTTTTGGGTGGTAGTTGGTGGGGTGGGGAGGCATAGCTAACACAATCCAGGCATGTGTGCATCTGCAGCATATTGCCACTAATGTGTGCACGGCCACTGGAAGTATGAAATCATGATGCTGGCAGGTACATTTTCACCTAAGCCTTTCTTCACCCTGTAAGGTACATTAAAAACAAGCATTTACAATGCAACGGTCTCGCCTTCGGAAAAGTTAGAGCTATTGGCATTGTAAATGACAAACTTTTTATTTATGTGTGTGAAAACAGATAAATAAATGGCATTCTCATTTACAATCCCAACAGCTTAATCTCTCGCAAATACGAGACCTATTGCATTTGTACCACACCCACACACAGAAAGCCATATACAGAGCCACACACAAAGCCACACACAAAGCCACAGAGACACACACTCACACAGAGCGCCACACACACACAGCCACACACACAGAGCGCCACACACACACACACAGAGCGCCACACACACACACAAACACACACACAGAGAGCACCGCACACACACAGAGCGCCACACACACACAGAGCGCCACAAACACACACACAGAGCGCCGAACACACACAGAGTGAAACACACACACAGCGCCAGACACAGAGCGCCACACACACACAGAGAGCCACACACACACAGAGCACCACACACACACACACACACAGAGCGCCACACACACACAGAGTGCCACACACACAGAGTGCCACATACAGAGCGCCACACACACAGAGCGCCACACACACACAGAGCGCCACACACACAGCTGTTGCGTTTGAGTGTTACTAGCATGCACAGACCTGAAGCATGCTTGTCAACATTTGAGAACACCAAATGGCAAGAATTTTCTGCAGAAAAGGAGGGCGGCTGCCACCTGGCAATGAGTGAGCCATGGTTAAGTAGGAAGTTTTAAAAAAATAAGTTTTCAAGCATTAACACTTTAGGGGCGAGGGGGGGACGGAGGGTGGGAGCGGGGACTCGGGCTCCTTGCTCATGGCCTGCCCTAAGCTAGCCGAGAACTAAAAAGGTCACTGTGAAACGGCTCATTACTTCATCACAAATTAATGGACAACAGCAGCTTGCGTCTTCGCTGCTTCAAAGTCACATCCAGCAGCTGTACATTTTCTCGCGGTCTTTGTTCAGTCAGTTCGCCACAAACATTCCTGTTGGAACTGCAAGTCAAAACCTACAGCAACAAAGCATGAACACACACGTCCGACCAATTAAAACATTTAAAAGTCGTTTGAACTGGCGCACCACCTCGCTCCAGCCCGCCCGCCCCCGGGGATCCCTGCTTGAGGGACTCCCTGCGGCGCGGCTCGGAAGGAGTCCCGGCGCACAGCCGGGGGTAGAGGCGCGCCTCGGGGGGGCTGCACGAAGTCGTCGGTTGGCATGAAATAGGATCCCGAGGGGGGACGAGAAAGAGGCGCCGTGCTACTGCTGGGGGGGCCGAGACTCAGGCTCCCTGCTCGCGGCCTGCCCGTGCTCCGGCCGGGGCGGCGGGGTGTGCTCCAACCCGTGAGAAAACACCGGAGTGAGGTAATAGAAATTTTGTATGGTCAATGTGTCCCCCACTCGCACCCCATCCATGTACCCGTGCCCTATGTATGTCCTGTAAGTCCCTTCCTATGTCTGCCATGATAATGTCTCTGTATTTCCGTCTAATGTTAACATGTCAGTTAGTGAGCCCTCCATGTATAAAGTACTGATCCCGCATTAAGGCCTACGTTTCCAATGCATTTACATGGTGCACTTTTAAATATCGCGAAACACACGTTTTCCACGTTTTTCTGGCTCAGTCGAGCCAGGCCCTTAATTGAGGCTCCGAGCCTCTTCTGTCTCAGAAAGCTGCAATTTAGGTATGCATCCCTGACCTCTACCTTACTTCCTGCCCAGCCGAGCGGTGCCCGGCTCGGCCTGGCCTGTCTGCCAAGACAATATTTTGCCTACAGTTATCTGTTCAGCGTCCGTGAAAACACATTCCAGTCTAGTGAAATAGGTAAACATATTCCCGCCTGCAGAGCAAAGGGCCCGGCCTTCCTGTCTTCTCGCAAGTAATTTACTGCACCCGTTGCCATAGTAGGCCCATGCCCCCACGTAATGCACAAAGAAATATAGGCACATCTTAGCATTCAGTATTGAACGGCCTCTGCCCGAGAGACCTTTTACTTCAGATAATACATTCTCCAAACACAAGATATCACATATGCTATAGGTACAGGTCGTTCTGACATCCCAGACACCAGACTCCTCTACTAGTGCTAAAGTCAAACCCTCAGCTCTCCCCAGTTACACGTCAATCACACGTCATGACTAAAAGTTGCGCGCGCATGTCGAGTAAAGGTTTCTGCTGACCCTGCAAACTTTCACTTTGAATCCACCCACCTGTGACACTTCTGTGACGCTTCCAGCACACACCTCCGTATACGCCTCCTTACACGCCTTCTTTTACGCCCATGTGTTCTTATCTTTCTTTTTCACTCGTTACGCCTACTGTATTCATTTCAATTATACAGTTTTACTATATATAATGTGTGATGTTAATAAAATGTTGAATGTCCCTTCCTGAACCTTAGTGGTGATGGAACCCGATATCCAGTGTCTCGAGCCACTTAATTAAAGCCCGTATGACTCAGATACCACGGACTCTGCCTCTCATTTTATTGAGCTATCCTTATTGTCATTTAATGTATAGAAAAATAGTCCCGGTAATTTTATTTACCACATAATCTGGCGCCCGAATAGGGACCCCTCCCCTTCCCCACGCGCCGGCGATGTAACGCAGGCCCCTGACCCCTTCTACAGCCGTGACGGACTCCTGTGCACACCTGCGGGTTTTCCTGCTAACTCCCTCAGGCCCACGGAGGAGACGGAGACTGCGACCCGGCATCCAGACGAGGCGGTGAGGAATGCGGAGAGTCCCGACCAGAGCCCAAGCCGAGAGAGCAAGGTCCGAGGTATCCGGAGGCCCACCTGTTCCGAAGCGCATGCGTAGTAGCAGTCAGACGACGTAGCGGTCCAGTCCAGTCCAGTATCGAGTTTTCCGAGGCCTTCGGTTCTGCTTCCCGGTGAGTACAGTTGTTGGGAATGCATATAGACGGGTTCCTTAAATTGTGCCCGGTCAAGACGGGTCTGGGTACACAGGTCCGGTCCAGACGTGTTCACTTAGGTGGATACGGTATGACGTGTCTCTTTATGGGACCGGTATGTCTGTACTGTTTTAGCAGTGCATCTAGTAATTCAGTATTCTAGTATTGTATCTCAAGATTTTTCAGAAATTGTGTTTATTCTATGTACCAGGTAGTATCTGTCCGAAATGTTCTAATGTGTCTACTGTCGTGGTATGAATGATTGTTTGCAATTCATTACTGTGTTTATTGTGTTCACGTTCAAGTAAGTTCAATCATGCCGCTGTTTTCGAAATTACGTCAGATAGGAACCAGGAAAGGGATACTCGAAGAGTCAGTTCCCGTCCCGCCTAGGGACACTCCCGGACATTTTATGTACCATAAACATGGCTTAGATGCCATACTGTACTTAGACTTATGGGTTGACTACACCAAGGATCTGGAAGAGAAACATAGATGGCCTGTTTCAGGGACATGGGATGCTGAATGCATCATGAGAGTAGAAGAAGCATTGTGGAAAAAAGAAAGCCAGACAATCTCAGAAAGATGCCATAGAATTGTGGCATAAAGAAGCGCATAGAAGAACAGAGAAAGAAATCAAGAAAGCAGAGAGAAGTAGAGAAGAATCTAAAAAAGCCCAAGAAAGAGAACTACTAGAAGAAGGTGAACGAGTTAAAGCAGAACAATTAGACAGACAAAGAAATGCCCTTATTAAAGGCATGTATCCCGTTCTTGCCGAGGGCCTACCTAAAGTGACCCCGGAAGTACCCTGTAACTTGCCGCCACCATTGGTCCCGACTAAACTTCGTCATAAACCGACCGCAGCAGAAATTTTTCTTTCTTCCTACTTAGATGACACCGTCCCAGAGTATGTAAATACAAATCCTCCTCCAAATATTCATCCTCACAACCCTGTTAATGACACGATTCCCCCCACTGTTTCTCCTGCCATTGGTCCTGCCAATCCTTTTCACACAGCACCTGTAACCCAGGACCAACCTACATTACCTACACCTACTTTACCAGCACCAATATTACCAGTACCAGTGCAACATGCAAGCCCCGGTGGCTCAGATCTAGGAGCCGCGGGAGGGGGTTTCTCCACCCCTCCTCAAGTAAAACGAATATCGTTACGAGACTTAGCACTGGAACAAACGCCAAAGGCAACATACGCAAATCTTAGAAAGAACCTTACTGATTGTATATATGATCCAGTACCGGGTGAGGACTCATTGGTCTTACACTCGCTACGATTAAGGCGCGTTGCAGATTACTTGATTACTTTACCAGGCATGAGAGAGAAATTAGACAAAATATATCACTTCATTAGAACGGGGGAGGGACCAGAAAGTATTCACGAGGCCATGGCACACAGAAAGGTGGAAATTCAACGTATGGTTTTACAGTTCTTGATAAATTGTTTGATCAGGGAACAAGATCAACCACACAGGGAAGTAACTAAACGTATGTTAAATTGGAGTGACAACATAGCGGTCGGAAAGCATGATAAACAAAGTAGTGTAGAGGCGATGTACAGGAAAATCCGTAAGGAAATTCTTGACATACGTGAGAAAGAACGGGCCTCGCCACAGGCCGACGAGAACGAAACTGAGAAAGAGGATGAAGTCTCAGAAGACGATGATATAGAAACTGAGAACCCAAATAGAAAAGCTACGTAGGTAGGGCGAGACCCTTTGACAAACCCATACGCCCAGAATGTAAGAAACGTTTTCTTTCTCCCATACCAGAACAATGTTCTCTTGAGCATCTATTCCAAGCCACTGATAAAGTACTGAAACAACAAATAGGTTACAGTGAACTTAGTTCCATGCATGAACAGGAACTAGCCCGGTCAGCAGTACAATGGGCTGGCAATACTAGCGTATATAAAGATGACTTAGTAGTGCAAACATTTTTGAATCTTTCCCCAGACGAACAGCGATTAGCTGGTATGTACATGATTCAACATCTCATTATTGTACGAAAGTCAGCGTTCTGATCCAGGTCCCCTATATAATATATTGGAAGAGTTACTCCTAGGTAGATGGAGAGGCCTAGGTACCGATTTAATTAATGTCATTCTGGAACTGCGACACAAATACAGGACTTTCCTGACTCCACATTTTGTTCCCGTTCCACCCCCAGTAAGGAAAACATTTTACATAGACAGACAGAATCCCTTACGAGAAGTTCATCCCGTTCGGACAACAGGTGGTGAGCTTGAACGAGTATTTGTTTACACCCCCTTAACGAAAATAGAACTATTGGAAATGAAAAAATTAGTGCCCTGTCACGATAAAGATCCAGCAGGTTTTCACCGTGAATTAAAAGATATGCTCCGCATGGGGGAGTATACGTATCCCGATATTATTAAAATGTTAAAGGTACTGTTGCCTGCCGGCATTTACGAAAAACTTAAAGAAAAAGAATGGGAGGTGGGAGAGAAAAAGATTGATTGGGCAGAATTAGAAAACGAAGATAATACACGAGTCCCTGGTACTGGTCTTGGGGAAAAAGCTAAAGCATTACCAGAGTTATTAATACAGGTTTTGCCAAGATTACTAGCTACTAAAAAGGAAGACTGGGATGCTATCTCAGCCTGAAAACAGAAACAAGACGAATACACTAGTGATTTTTATTCCAGATTCGAGAAATGTTTCATTATTAATAGCGGCCTAAAGACAAGTAGTGAATCGTATCCACATCTTTTTGTGACCAAATTAGTAGAGAATTCCTTACCCCAAGTTAAAAATAGAGTACTGAAAGTCGAGAGTACATGGCAAGCAAATAGCCCTTCCCAAATGTTACAAATGTTACAGTACCATCAAAACCGAATTAGAGAAGAACACGAACAGAGACGTATAAAAGACACGAAAATGAAAGTACTAGTTGCCCAGTCTGTCCCAGCTGATGGTCAGAAGAGGGGTACGGTACCGCCCGGTCATTCTGCAGCTCCTGTTAAAGGGAATTGCAATTACTGTAAACAGCCAGGTCACTATATAAACGAATGTCCCTTCCTGAACCTTAGTGGTGATGGAACCCGATATCCAGTGTCTCGAGCCACTTAATTAAAGCCCGTATGACTCAGATACCACGGACTCTGCCTCTCATTTTATTGAGCTATCCTTATTGTCATTTAATGTATAGAAAAATAGTCCCGGTAATTTTATTTACCACATAATATGGCGCCCGAATAGGGAAACACAATATAGCTACAGGTAAGACGAAAGAAAGATCGCGTCCACCTAGACAAGAACATGTTTCACTAAATATCCGGCAGAACACGCAACCTCCACAGAACGCACAACAGACAGTAGCTGTACCCCAACCCCAACCCATTGCTGCCACACAACATGTCACACAACAAATGTACCAGTATGCACAGTCAGACTACCCAGACTATCAGCAATATTCATGAAACAGCCTAGAGAGGGAGGTTGGCTTGCCTCTTATCGAGGTACCTGTAGATCAAGAGGGTCCCTATGTACATAGTCAGGTATTAGGGAAAGACAGAAAATTTTTGATTGACACAGGACGAGCAGAACCACCATCAGTCATGACGAGGTTCCAGGGGCACCCCTCTCAGGCTCACAGAATGTTTCCCTGGGATTTTCAGGAAAGCCTATTGTTAACGAAGTGTCAAAGCCAGTTTCCCTAGGAGTTGGTCCTTTGTCCCGCACTACAGATTTGTTGCTTACGAAATCATGTCCAGAAAATGTGCTTGGTATAAAAACGTTGAAAGCGCTAGGAGCAGTGATATGTTGTTCTCCGGAAGGAGTGAGATTGTTTTTACGTGATTTTAAAGGACATTATGTGTTGAGAGATTTTGATCCAAGGTTGCAGAATGTACCACAGCATTTATGGGCGCAAGGCCCGACTGATGTAGGTTGTATGCACATTACACCATATCGTGTTACTCTCAAGCAAGGAGTTGTACTGCCCCGAATCCGACAATACAAGTTACCACCTGAGGCTGTAGCAGCCTTACTGAAAATTATTGACGAACTCATTGCACAAGGAGTGGTTGTAGAAACTGACTCCAATGTGTGTAATTCTCCAATCATCCCGATTCTTAAACGTACTGATCCGAATGCACCACCGGTCTACAGACTGGTGATTGACCTTCGAGAGTTAAACAAATGCATAATACCCCAGTACCCAGTGGTCCCAGACATTTCCTCCCTATTAACTGCCATTGATTCCGAAGCTGCGTTCTTCACTGTAATTGATCTCTTTAGTGTCCCGATACATCCGGAAAGCCAGTATCTTTTCGGATTCTGTTTAAATGGCCGAAGCGTCAAATTTGCACGTGCTCCTCAAGGGTTCACAGAAAGCCCTAGTATTTACAGCCAAGCACTGAAACGACAGCTAGACAGTATTTACATGCCTACTGACACTGCCCTACTCCAGTACGTTGATGATCTATTGATTACCGCACGAACAGAACGTGACTGTGAACGTGCATCACTGACAGTCTTGTATTTTCTGGCCGAAAAGGGGCACAAAGTGTCCCTTTCGAAGCTGCAATTCTGTGCCCAGCAAGTGGTATACCTTGGACACTTGCTGTCCAAGAGGGGTAGACAGTTGACACCTGACCGCATCCAGTTAATTGCACATCTTCCACAGCCCAAGACACAAAAGGAAGTACGGGCCTTCATTGGCCTCACTTCTTACTGCAGACAATCGCGTCCACCTAGACAAGAACATGTTTCACTAAATATCCCGCAGAACACGCAACCTCCACAGAACGCACAACAGACAGTAGCTGTACCCCAACCCCAACCCATTGCTGCCACACAACATGTCACACAACAAATGTACCAGTATGCACAGTCAGACTACCCAGACTATCAGCAATATTCATGAAACAGCCTAGAGAGGGAGGTTGGCTTGCCTCTTATCGAGGTACCTGTAGATCAAGAGGGTCCCTATGTACATAGTCAGGTATTAGGGAAAGACAGAACATTTTTGATTGGCAGAGGGGCGAGCAGAACCACCATCAGTCAT
This sequence comes from Lissotriton vulgaris, assembly GCF_964263255.1. Lineage (NCBI taxonomy): Eukaryota > Metazoa > Chordata > Amphibia > Caudata > Salamandridae > Lissotriton > Lissotriton vulgaris. The sequence continues at coordinate 416,964,772 of NC_141697.1, read as the reverse complement.
GACGAGGTTCCAGGGGCACCCCTCTCAGGCTCACAGAATGTTTCCCTGGGATTTTCAGGAAAGCCTATTGTTAACGAAGTGTCAAAGCCAGTTTCCCTAGGAGTTGGTCCTTTGTCCCGCACTACAGATTTGTTGCTTACGAAATCATGTCCAGAAAATTTGCTTGGTATAAAAACGTTGAAAGCGCTAGGAGCAGTGATTTGTTGTTCTCCGGAAGGAGTGAGATTGTTTTTACGTGATTTTAAAGGACATTATGTGTTGAGAGATTTTGATCCAAGGTTGCAGAATGTACCACAGCATTTATGGGCGCAAGGCCCGACTGATGTAGGTTGTATGCACATTACACCATATCGTGTTACTCTCAAGCAAGGAGTTGTACTGCCCCGAATCCGACAATACAAGTTACCACCTGAGGCTGTAGCAGCCTTACTGAAAATTATTGACGAACTCATTGCACAAGGAGTGGTTGTAGAAACTGACTCCAATGTGTGTAATTCTCCAATCATCCCGATTCTTAAACGTACTGATCCGAATGCACCACCGGTCTACAGACTGGTGATTGACCTTCGAGAGTTAAACAAATGCATAATACCCCAGTACCCAGTGGTCCCAGACATTTCCTCCCTATTAACTGCCATTGATTCCGAAGCTGCGTTCTTCACTGTAATTGATCTCAAGAACGCCTTCTTTAGTGTCCCGATACATCCGGAAAGCCAGTATCTTTTCGGATTCTGTTTAAATGGCCGAAGCTTCAAATTTGCACGTGCTCCTCAAGGGTTCACAGAAAGCCCTAGTATTTACAGCCAAGCACTGAAACGACAGCTAGACAGTATTTACATGCCTACTGACACTGCCCTACTCCAGTACGTTGATGATCTATTGATTACCGCACGAACAGAATGTGACTGTGAACGTGCATCACTGACAGTCTTGTATTTTCTGGCCGAAAAGGGGCACAAAGTGTCCCCTTCGAAGCTGCAATTCTGTGCCCAGCAAGTGGTATACCTTGGACACTTGCTGTCCAAGAGGGGTAGACAGTTGACACCTGACCGCATCCAGTTAATTGCACATCTTCCACAGCCCAAGACACAAAAGGAAGTACGGGCCTTCATTGGCCTCACTTCTTACTGCAGACAATGGATTCCTCAGTATGCATATCTAGCCAAGCCACTCATACAGTTGACAACACAGGAGGCAGCGACTTCGACTGTCCTCCCTTGGACTCAGGAACATACACAAGCTTTTGATGAACTGAAGAAAGCTTTATGTCAAGCACCTGTTTTAGCGACACCATGTTACAGTAAACCTTTTACACTTTTTGTCACTGAACGAGATGGCACAGCATTATCTGTTCTCACACAAGATCAAGCAGGAAAACACAAGCCTTGTGCTTATTTTTCTAGTACATTGGATCCAGTAGCCCAGGCTCTGCCTGCGTGCCTAAAATCAGTTGCAGCAACAGCTCTAGCAATCAGACAAAGCGACTCCATAGTATTAGGACATCCCTTGACAGTACAAGTTCCACACTCCGTAGAAGTTCTCCTGAACCGAACCCAGACACAACACCTGACCATAGCAAGACTGACAGGATATGAATTGACACTGTTTCAGCCACACATCGAGATCAGACGTTGCAACATATTAAACCCTGCTACACTGTTACCTTCGAGCACAGCAGACCCTGCACCACATGACTGTGTGGAAGTCATTAACACAATTACGAAACCAAGACAAGATTTGACAGATATAGCATTACTCGACACAGACCTGACACTTTATGTGGATGGTTCATGCATGAGAACAAGTACAGGAGAGTTAGTGGCCGCATATGCAGTGACCACTGAAACTGAAGTCATAGAAACACATCGTATTGACACCTTGTCTGCCCAGGCAGCAGAGCTCATTGCTCTGACCCAAGCCTGTATACGAGCCAAGAACCTGAAAGTAAATATATACACAGACTCACAGTACGCATTCGGAGTCGTTCACGACTTCGGTGTCCTCTGGCAAGAGAGAGGTTTTTTGACTTCTCACGGAGCCAAAATCCAGCATGGTCCCCTCATTCAAGCTCTGTTAGATGCAATACACTTGCCTACAGCCATAGCCATCATGAAGTGCAAAGCACATACGAAAGTCACTGACACCATTTCCCAGGGTAACGACCTGGCAGATCAAACAGCTAAAGTCACAGCTCAGACTCAAACAGACATACCGACTAACACGACAAAGACTGGAGTAACTCCACTGACGCATTGCATGACAGTCAGGGATCCCACACAAGATGTACTCGACATACAGACACATGCCACTCCAGACGAAATTAAGAAATGGACAGAACAAGGAGGGGTCCAGACAGATCAGGGATGGATGACGAAGGGAAAAGCCACATGGTTTCTCCCCGACTCTATGGTTCAAGTTATCATTAATACAGCACATAGTCCAGCACACTTAGGAGAAAAAGCCATGTTAGACAGTATCCATCATATTTGGTTCAACAAGCATTTGCATGCAGCAGCAAAACAGAAAGTGCGTACCTGCATGATCTGTTGTCAGTTCAATCCAGGCAAAGGCATTCCTGTAGAACAAGGTGGATTTCATCCTCCTGACCATCCTTTTGAAGTCCTCCAGATGGATTATATTCAGATGGATAGATGTCGAGGATTCAAGTATGTCCTCGTAGTTGTATGTGCCCTTTCCAGATGGACAGAAGCGTACCCAGTCCCAGATTACACTGCTGTAACCACTGCCAAGCAGTTGGGTCGTGAATTTTTCCCGCGATACGGCTTGCCCCGTGTCGTGTACTCAGATAATGGACAGCCGTTCTCGTCCGAACTGATGAAACAGGTATCACTCCTGTTAGGGTACCAGTGGAAATTTCACTGCGTACGACATCCCGAAGCAGCTGGTCTCGTTGAGAGACATAATCAGACTCTGAAAACACGGTTAGCGAAGGTCTGTGCAGAAAAAGGTGTAGATTGGATGGTAGCCCTGCCGGTTGCCCTCTTTTACATGCGTATGGTAGCTCATTCCAGAACCGGACTATCCCCGTACGAAGTGGTCTTTGGACGACCACCAAACATGTGGGGTACGCCTATGCCGCGCAAGATCACTGATGTTGATTGTAATATGCTGACAGATTACCTGGCTTCCTTGATGTCTGCACTACTCTCTTGTCGTTCACAGGTCGCGGCTGCTTTCCCGGACAACACCCAAGTGAAACCGCATGAAATCGTTCCGGGTGATCTAGTATGCATAAGGAACTTCGACCGCTCAAGCCCTCTGGAGCCCAGGTGGCGGGAGCCGAAGCTGGTGTTGATGACCACGAGGACCGCAGTGAAAGTAGAGGGAAGGAAAGGCTGGCTCCATTCCAGCCACATCAAAAGATTTCATGGACTGGGTCCAGAGACATTTCCCAAGGACTGCCCCGATTCTGATACCGACTCTAAACTCCCTTTGTTAGAGAAAACTCCGCAACAGGAGTATAAAGCAAAGTTAAGGTCTAATAAGTCAGACAGCGTTTAATTGTTTAAGTCCCCCTCGGGTGAAGCGGTTAGACAGGTTTCTGACATGTATGAGATAGACCCAAATAGTGAGAGAGATAGACAGAAAGTCAAGAAAATGAAATACTGTAAAAATCTACGTAGCAGATGCATCATTACACTGCTTTTTATGTTTTTTCTGAGTATTACGATCATATGCATAAGCTGGACGTTACATGTTTTCTTTCCTCCTCTTGGCTCACATGTACATTCTTCTTTCAATGACACTATAGAGCATACTTTCAGTGACCTGCCACCACACGAATTGTCCTATCGCCTAGCACTGCGCAACAACACTTTTATCCGTATGTTACACCATTCTCATCAGACCAGCAATGCCACAAATTGCTGGGTATGCGGCCGACTTCCTCCTTATCAGAAATACAAGGGAGCTCTGCCCCTCTTTCCCTATCCGTTTACACATAATGGTTCGTGCGGAGCATGGTTTACTTTAATGTCATCATTAGACAGTAAGTCCAAAGTTTCCCAGGGCAATTGGATATGGGGGAACCTGAATACAGTTATGAATAAAGCATGTTTCCCGGACAAGGATGGCCTTCCCCAAAGGACAGGGACCGATCTAGAAAATGAAGTGTATGGATTAGGAAATTTTTCCCTTAACCTCATGATTCTGAACGTCCAGTCCGAGACTAATTCGGACTTACCCTTTATAACAGTTTTACCAGTGAAAGGTGAATTGTGCGTTAAAAAGAATGGTTCAGTACATCTAGGACACAGTGATTGTAATACTGTGATCGAATTCAGTGATAAAGGAAAGTCTACTTTCAAAGCTTCTCGCCATTCCTATTTTATATGTGGTCAGACAGCCTATGTACATCTGCCCTTAGATTGGGATGGAACGTGTTACATCGCGTTCCTATTACCACCTGTTTTTCTAGCCCCATCCGATTATCATCGAAATTCACACCTCGTACATATAAGACATAAGAGGGAGATCGAGTCCCCAATTGTCGATCAGACTGAGACAACATTGGAGCAATATATCGATTTCAATAAAGGATTCTTTTTTCTTCATAGGTCCTGTCCAAAACAGTAAACTGATACGTAGATTACCTAGAACTTTGGAAGCAGTAGTGAATGAGACTACTTCTGCCTTAGGTAACTTGACCGAAGAACAGTCTGCTATGAGACTTGTTGTTCTTCAAAACCGCCTTGTCCTTGACGTCATTCTGGCTGATAGGGGCGGAGCTTGTAGAGTGATCGGCTCCAGTTGTTGTATTTTCATTCCTAATAACGCACCATCAGTGTATTCAGCAATAACAAGACTTCATGAAATAGCTCACCAGATACACCAGAATCCAGGCACCTGGACTTGGTCCGGTTGGCTCTGGAGTGTGATATCCGCCTGGGGATGGAAAGTGTTATCATTCCTAGGGATAGTATTGCTTATAGTATTCAGTTGTTGTCTTTGTCTGCAATGTGGGCCAGCGATTTGCGGCTTGTGCGCCACTGCTTGTATTCCCCGTCCACGTCCACGTTCCCGTGCCCGAAGGAAGAAAGATGAGCAAATGATGTTATACGAACAAATAGATGGTCTCATGCAAGTAGATATATCCTAAAGGGCGCAGTAGGGGCCAAGGAGGGAATGAGGTAATAGAAATTTTGTATAGTCAATGTGTCCCTCACTCGCACCCCATCCATGTACCCGTGCCCTATGTATGTCCTGTAAGTCCCTTCCTATGTCTGCCATGATAATGTCTCTGTATTTCCGTCTAATGTTAACATGTCAGTTAGTGAGCCCTCCATGTATAAAGTACTGATCCCGCATTAAGGCCTACGCTTCCAATGCATTTACATGGTGCACTTTTAAATATCGCGAAACACACGTTTTCCACGTTTTTCTGGCTCAGTCGAGCCAGGCCCTTAATTGAGGCTCCGAGCCTCTTCTGTCTCAGAAAGCTGCACTTTAGGTATGCATCCCTGACCTCTACCTTACTTCCTGCCCAGCCGAGCGGTGCCCGGCTCGGCCTGGCCTCTCTGCCAAGACGATATTTTGCCTACAGTTATCTGTTCAGCCTCCGTGAAAACACATTCCAGTCTAGTGAAATAGGTAAACATATTCCCGCCTGCAGAGCAAAGGGCCCGGCCTTCCTGTCTTCTCGCAAGTAATTTACTGCACCCGTTGCCATAGTAGGCCCATGCCCCCACGTAATGCACAAAGAAATATAGGCACATCTTAGCATTCAGTATTGAACGGCCTCTGCCCGAGAGACCTTTTACTTCAGATAATACATTCTCCAAACACAAGATATCAGATATGCTATAGGTACAGGTCGTTCTGACATCCCAGACACCAGACTCCTCTACTAGTGCTAAAGTCAAACCCTCAGCTCTCCCCAGTTACACGTCAATCACACGTCATGACTAAAAGTTGCGCGCGCATGTCGAGTAAAGGTTTCTGCTGGCCCTGCAAACTTTCACTTTGAATCCACCCACCTGTGACACTTCTGTGACGCTTCCAGCACACACCTCCGTATACGCCTCCTTACACGCCTTCTTTTACGCCCATGTGTTCTTATCTTTCTTTTTCACTCGTTACGCCTACTGTATTCATTTCAATTATACAGTTTTACTATATATAATGTGTGATGTTAATAAAATGTTGAATGTCCCTTCCTGAACCTTAGTGGTGATGGAACCCGATATCCAGTGTCTCGAGCCACTTAATTAAAGCCCGTATGACTCAGATACCACGGACTCTGCCTCTCATTTTATTGAGCTATCCTTATTGTCATTTAATGTATAGAAAAATAGTCCCGGTAATTTTATTTACCACAGGAGGAGGGCCGTTTTGACAGGCGGCAGTTGTGGGTGAGCATGAGAGGTAAGAGACAGCGCAAGAAGGGCTGTAAATTGGCATAGGAGGGGCAGGAAGGCAGTCGTACATATTCATCTGAACCTCGGACCACGCTATGAACACCACCATGTTTCTCCGAGGTCAAGTAGAAATGGATCTGAGAAATGCCATGTCATTTTCAGACTGGGGGGAGTGTTTTTCTTTTTCCCCTCTTCTCCATTGGCTGGAATGTAAACAACGGGCGTGTTTTTGACTGTTGTTGTTACATTTCAGCCAATGGAGAAGAATGAGAAAGAAACGAAAAAACACACCCCCTCAATCCGAAAAAGACTGGGCTTAGCTGGCTGACATTGGAATCACCATGTATACACAATGGTAACATGAAACTAACTGGCAATATCATGGTTGCTGCCTAAAATAGACAAGTTTCATTTTATACAACAGGAATGATGTGTTTCTCTAGCTTCTAGACACCTTGAATTTCTTGGGCCTAGAAATGCTAACTACTAGACTGCCAGCAAGGACGTGCATTGTCGGTCTTGAGTCTGGTAATGAAACTTGTAACATTCGGAATGTCTGTATGTATGTATGTGATTTCTACTGCTATTTCTCCCTGTAATGTACTGGATCACAAATGAACAAAGCAGTTCTCAGGCAGTACAAGACTCACATTTTCCTAGGCTGGGTTCCAACTTGCTGGACAGACTTTTCTTCTGTGTAAAATAGCAGACTCCTTTGTAATGTGGAGACAAGCACCACTTTTTGGTTGTATTCCAACTGTACAATAGCTGAGGGTTCTTCCAACACTACGTTGGAATTGCAGGTACCCTAAATGGAAATATGAAAAAATAAAAACACAAACATCAGTCCCACTGTATTAGCTCAACCCATTCTACAGTGACTGTTTATATACTCAACAAATATTACTAATGCACATTTTAATGCATATGAGAAGGGTTTGTAACACGCGGTTGACAAACTGGCATGGATCATTTAAAAATTGCTTGCTACCTATTTCAGAATTTGAGGCTCTTCTTACACTAGTCCTGAGAAGCCTTTACTGGCTCTGATCTTCAGCCTTAGTCACATCCTAACTGCTCACCATCTCCTCACAGAAATCTCCAGAGATATCCTGGGGTATCATCATCATATCATCATAGTGTATAGATCAATTTACATACCAATACAAAAGCTCTCCTGAAACATCAGTCTCTATGCCTTCCCACAGGCACTAGGAAAGAGGAAACGGTGGGAAGACTCATCAAGCGCTGTATCTGTGTACTGTACCTGTAGACTCAATGACTTTGAAGTTATTCTTGTAGGCCCACCTGCAAGATGCACTGGCACATTGCACCCGATTGCCACTGCACACTGCCTGCCACAACGTTTCTGCAATGATAGTACCTGGTATTGTCTGCACCAATCTAGTCTCTGCATTCCGCCCAGGGCCAGTATCAGCTGGGGGTCGGTTAAGCATTTGAGAGCAATTTCATTGTCATCTACACTATTCAGTTTCCACTTACAAGATCACAATGGTTGCATGGTCCAGGAGACGCCAGGCTCTGTCCACACCTCTGTTCTTCAGCATGGCATGAGCAACTTTCAGCCCATTCTACAAAAGGTTACAAGGAGACACCTTTCTTCCATTATCTTGGTGGTCCAGAGAGGCTTCAAGACCAGTTTCCCTGTATGAAATGTCTTAATGGCTGAAGGGGGTGTAAACCTTACTCAAGCAACAACCACATTCCTTGTCAGGGTAAACCAAAAGTCAGTAAATTAACCTGTACTTAACCCTCTGGTAGCTTGGCACAATATCAACCAGGCTTAATTTAGAGGCAAGGAGTAAAGTTTTAATTCAGCACACAAACAGTAATTAAGTAAAACATAACACAAGAAAAAGGTAAACAGATTTAGAAAAATAGAGCACATTTTGATAAATAAAATGATACCAAAATGACTGAAATCCAATAAGTAAAACTGGAGATAAGCAATTTTCATTCATAGCAATTTGCGGTAAATGTCCTGGACTTATTTTGAGGAAACCCACTTTTTTTTGGCTGGTTGGGACTAGGAATGTTTGCCCTCCAGAGAACTGTTTTTGGAGCCTTTAGAGTACTCCTTGTTTTTATTTTTATTTTCCCCCTCTTTCTTCTGTTCGGACCCTGCCCCCCATTTTGCTCCCTGGGGTCATTAAGCTTACTATCCACTAGGTGTTGGAACAGCTCAGTAAAACAACTGCTAAACATGTGTTCTATGGTAATCAAATCACTGCCCTTCACCCAGCCATCCAGTGCTTTGCAAACATGATTCACAAAGTCCACCCAGGACTGATGGGACAACTTCCAACTTTCCCTAAACCTATGCCTATACCTTTCTGTGGTGAGACCATACTTTCAGATAAGGGTGTCCTTCATGAGTGGATATCTCGTCCGGTCTTTCTATCCTAGGGCTAACAGGGCATCCCTCCCTTCACTGGGAATGTGCCTCCAGTGACTGGCTCCCCAATCTTCCTCGGGGACCCTGTGCATCTCTAAAGCAACCTGACAGACCTCAAAGTACTTCTCAACATCATTGTCCCAACAACAAGGTTAGGCACCAGGTCCTTGGGGATTATGGACCCTTCTTTCTCCACTGGGCACTGGGGTATCACTGTCACCATTGTTGCTGGACTCTGAGTCCTGCTTGGCTTTTAGGACCACATCGTTTACGCATTTAACCTCTTCGCCGCTAATGACAAGGGTAACTCGTCATGGACTTTCCATTGATTTCAATGGAAAATCAATGAAAAGAAAAATATTGCCTTAGCAGCCAAGTGGTTAATGGGCCAGCTCAACTTCTTTCTCCTCCAGGGACAGTTTTTTTTCCTCCAGAGCCATGTCAGCCGCAGCCCTCTTTTGCCAAGGCTCTATCTGCCTCAGCTTTTCTTTCCTCTGTAGCCCTCTGGATGGCTACCTCCGAAGTGCTGGAAGCTCTCCCTCCAGATTACAGTATATGCAGATTAGACAGACCGTGCGGGAGGGGGGGGAATCGCAGTTATTTATAGGGACGAGATTGAGTGCACCATGGAGACCACCTCGATATCTGATAGCAAGGCAGGCACCTTTTCTATAACTGTTTCTAAAAACAGTTATTAAAGGTATTCTAGTGTACAGACCTCCTGGAAATAGTAGCCCGTTTGTTGCTAGTCTTATGCAAAATATACTATTACCTGCTTTGCGCTATGAAAAATTCTTGTTGCTGGGCGATTTTAATATACATTTCGACGATATCGCAAATACTCCAGCCCAAGAGGTTTGCAATGAACTGTCAACTCTGCAATTACTTTTAAAATCTTAATTACCTACTCATCGACTAGGCACATGTTAGACCCCATTTTTTGCAACTGGGATACTCTCAAAGTGGACTCCCCAGAACCTATGATCTGGACTGACCATTACTTGGTGCCATTTCAGATCAATTGTTCCTTGGGAATGATCCCAGGGAAAGTAGATGGCACTTTTAAGAAACAGAGGAAATGGGCTAGGTTTTCCCCTGCAGATTTTAGGACCAGCTTGTTGCTGGGGGGACCTCCGGAAGGCCTTGGCTCAACTATTGATGTGGCCTGTGAAACGCTTGATCTGCGCATCCAGGCTGCCTTGGATGAGACTGCCCCTTGGTCCAATAGGGGACCCACGCGGCGTACTAAATCCGCAGCGTGGTTTAATGATGACTTAAAAAGGGCTAAGACAGCCTGTAAGCGTCACAAAAGAATTTGGAGACAGGGGTATTTGCCAGACCATGAGAAGGCATATAAATTGAGTCTTAGAGGGTACCATGTCTTAATAAGGAAAACCCGTGCTGCCTACTACACGGAGCGGATCGACAAAGCTGATTGCTCCACGAAAGAACTATTTGTAGTATATAAGGAACTATCCTCATTGGCCTCTTTGGAAGAACGTGAGGTGACCTCTGTGCAATCATGCAATCAGATAGCCGACTACTTCCACAATAAGGTACGAGATATCTACACTGCTTTTCCCAGTACGGCCAGAGCTTGGCCCAGTGGAAACATACCGAAGGAGGAAGGACTCTTGGTCACAAATAGTCTGTGCGCTTTTACTGTCCCGGACTTGGACCAATTGGTCAAAGTGGCCGGAGGCATAAAATCTGGCTCTCCTAGAGATCCTGCCCCAGCCAAAATTATGCGAGGCAACATGGAGGCGTTAGCGCCGTATATGAAGCATCTTCTCACTCTGTCTTTTGAATCGGGCAGGGTACTGATAACCTGGAAACAAGCAGTAGTACTCCAAATTAAGAAGAAACCACAAATTAGTTTAACTCAATTGAGTAACTTACGGCCTATCTCACTCCTTCCCTATATTTCGAAAATTGCCAAACAATTGGTCAATCAACGCCTTTCGGCTCACATCGAAACCCATCAACTGTTACATCCCACTCAGGCAGGCTTCCGCGCTCTCCATTCTACGGAGTCAGCGCTACTCTACTCCTCGGAGATGCTGCGGAAACATGTGGCTGAAGGTCAAACAGCGGCACTGATTCTTCTTGATCTCAGTGCCGCGTTTGACACTGTGGCACATCACACTCTGCTTCAGCGCCTGAGGGAGGGTGGAGTTGGTGATAAAGCATGGCAATGGCTGGAATCCTTTCTCCACGGGCGCAGTTTTTGCGTGGAGCAGGGTCCCCATAGGTCCAGGGCTATTGCCCTAACCCAGGGAGTCCCGCAGGGTTCCAGTCTGAGTCCCACTTTATTTAACCTCTATGTTGCTCCAGTGGCATTAGTCACGGAGAAACATGGGGTTGATGTGGTAACGTACGCTGACGATACTCAGCTGGTTGTGGCTCTGTCACAGCCAGCTGAAAAGGCGGCCAGTCGATTTGCGTCATGTCTTCAGGACTTGGCCAGCTGGATGTCAAACAACTGTCTTAGGTTAAATGGGGACAAGACGGAGGTGCTAATTGTTGGCAAGTCTCCTTCAGTTTGGACATCTGCATGGTGGCCCCAGACTCTGGGTCCTCTTCCCCAACCTAAAGATCAGGTCAAGAACCTTGGCATCTGGATGGATTCGAATCTATCTTTCGAGTGTCATACTAAACGTGTAGCTGGAATGTGCTTTGGCATCCTCCGTTGTCTGAGGAAGACCCTTGACTTGCTCCCAGTGTCAGCTAGGAGAGCCCTGGTCCATGCCCTGGTTACTTCCAGGCTGGACTACGGGAATGCCTTATATTTGGGAGCCAATGCGAGATGCCTTCAACGATTGCAGCCTATTCAAAACGCTGCTGCACGCCTAGTGCTGACACTGCCGAAAAGATCCTCCTCCATGAAGGCCTTGAAGACGCTACACTGGTTGCCAATCAAGGAGCGTATCCAGTTCAAAGCCCTTTGTATTGGTCACCGGATCGCCCATGGGACGGGCCCCAGGTTCCTGCGGAACCTGCTCACATTGTACAAACCCTCACGGCTTTTGCTGTCTGAGGGTGCTGGATTAATGTGTATCCCAAAGACCACTAGGGCCAGGATGGGTGGCAGATCCTTCCGCCTTTTGGCGGCTCGGAGTTGGAATGCTTTCCTCTTAGACTCCGGGCGGAGCCCTCCGAAAAAGTTTTCTGCAGATAACTTAAAACTCATCTGTTCCCTAAAGATTAACTGCATTAGATTGTGAGCTGTATTGGAGGGTTTCCTAGGCCACTGAATAGCGCGGGGACACACTGGCTAGTGTAACCAGGCGCTGTATAAACTCAGTAATAATAATAATAATAATAATAATAATGTTCAGTTGGGCCATCTGCAACCTCAGTGGCAAATGCTGCAGAAAGAGATACTACTGCCTCATGTGGATCTGGCTGGGGAGCCTTTCTCTTTCTTCCGGGGCCACCATCGGGAGGTTGGCATATTCCCAATCAAACTCCTCCCCCTGCTAATTTTCAAAGTCCACTTCCTCATCATCCTCCAGTGCTGTAGAATAGAACTATCTGGCTCCCTCCCAGGCCCTGGGGCCTTCTGGAACTCCTGCGTCTTGTAGCTCTTATTTACTTAAAGTCTCTTCTCACTGCAGAACTTCTTGAGCTCAGCCACAGTGTAGCTCTGCAGGCTGTTAAACTCAAAATTAATCTCTGCAGGCAAGAGTTACAAGTGCACAAAGTCAGGTGGAACACAAGTAAATGTGGAAAAAGCGGCCAATTGAGGAGAATTTAAAAAGGAGGTCAAATAAGATGTCAGATTATTTATAGGGATTTTTAGTGTTACACCAAGTCACTGAATGGTACTGAAAGTAGTGTATCCCACCTGTAATGTACGAAATTGTGTTGCTGGTTGATGGGGGTGTAAACCCTACTCAGGCAACAATCATAATCCTTGTCACAGTGAACCACAAATGTCACTAAATTAACCTGTGCTGTGAAAGTATTCAGGTTTAACTTATAGGTAATGTGTAAAGTATTTATCACACACACAAACAGTAATTGAATGAAAACACAAGAAAGATCCCAACCCAAATATATACAAATAAAGTACATCTTAATAATTAAAATTATACCAGAACAACAAATATCCAAACAGTATTTATTTATTTATGTGTTTGTAGAGCGCCTGAATCAGCCCCGAAGGGGTATCTCCGCGCTTTTGCTTCCGTTGGGGTGTTGTGTAGACAGACAAGGACGATACTGCAGTATGGTAGGGGAATTACTAGGCCTGAGTAAAAAGATATGTTTTTAATTTCTTTCGAAAAGAAAGAAGATTGGTGGTATGTCTCAACTGTGCAGGCAGGGAATTCCACAGAACTGGGCCTTTGAGAGAGAGAGCCCGACCACCTTGTCTGGCTCTCTTCACTTTTGGCACCTGCAGCATCTGGGAATTACTGGAACGCAAGACGCGGCCGGGTGTGTACAGTACAAATATATCTTTTAGATATTTAGGTCCTGATCCATAAATGCACTTGTGCATTATACAACATGTTTTAAAATTGACACGTTGTCTCACTGAAAGCCAGTGGAGATGAGAAAGAAGGGGACGTAATGGGGTGCGTGGTTGGGCGTTCACGATGAGTCTTGCTGCAGTATTTTGTATCACCTGCAGTTTATCCATTTGTTCCTGATTGGCCGAAATGAGAAGTCCGTTGCAGTAGTCCATCCTGTTGATGACTAATGTCTGTACCAACGTCTTCCTGTGGGGGTCAGGCAGGAAGGGAAAGATACGTCGAAGCAGCCCAATTACCCGGAAGCAAGTTCCAGTGACTTGGTTGACGTGATCTTTCAGTATCAATGCTTGGTCCAGACGCACTCCCAGATTTTTAATGGTCTGCTTTGGGGCGGGAACCGGTCCCAACTCCAGGGGCCACCAATCTGGGGACCATAGTAGAGTGGCCCCTCCAAACAACATGACTTCGGTTTTAGTCACGTTGCATTGGAGAAAGTTCTGGGCCACACAATCCGCTACAGCTCTCATCCAGTCTGCAAAGGACTGCATTATTGTCGACGTAAGGGTTTGGAAGGGGAACAGCAACTGGGTGTCATCGGCGTAAGATATTGGAGTGAACCCATGAGATCTTATTATGTCCGCCAAGGGGGCCACGTACACGTTAAAGAGCGTGGGGCTCAAACACGAGCCCTGTGGCACTCCCTTAGTGAGCTCCCTACAGATGGATTTGTGGGAGCCCAACTTGACACCCTGTTGGCGGCCTGTGAGAAAGCTTTCCAGCCATGACATGGCGGTCCCTCCTATTCCCATCTCCCTCAGACGGCCGAGAAGTATTCCATGCGACACCGTGTCGAAGGCAGCGGACAAATCTAATAGCACCAGAATCACTGAGCCCCCCCCCCATCAAGTGACATCCTGATGTTATCAGTCACTGAAAGGAGGGCCGACTCTGTGCTATGATTTGGCCTAAAACCAGATTGAGAGTGGTCTAGGCCGCCCGCTGCCTCGATGTAATTGGACAGGTGCGTATTGACATGTTTCTTGGCTAGTTTGCTAAGGTATGGCAAGAGGGAGATGGGCCGGAGGTTGGCAAGCTCCGTCCAGGGGAGGGCAGCGTTCTTACGGATGGGGTTCACCACCGCTCTCTTCCAATCAGTTGGCACGTGTCCCTTCATTAAAGACTGGTTTATAACATCTTGAATGTAAGGTCCCAACAGAGTACTCAAAGGGGCTATGATTTTGGCGGGGAGGAGATCATCAGGGGACCCAGTTTTTACATGGGTAATCAATAGTTGGAGATCTTTACTATTAATTTGAGGAAAGGCAGTCAACGAGGAATTGATGTTATTAATTGAGGAGGGAACTTTTAGGATACCTTTTTGCTTTTGGGATGTTAAGATTTTTCCATAGATGGAGTCAATTTTATTCTCAAAATAGAGAGAGACCTCATCACACAGAGTCTGTGAGAAGTCGTCCGGACTGATACATGCCGTGGGCTTAACAAAGGTTTCAAGAATCCTGTATAGCTCCCTAGGTGAATTTCCTGCTTCGGTGAGTTGTTGGGCCAAGCTATTCTTGCGGGCGGCTTTGATGTTTTTATAATAGTTTGCTTGCGCTATACGATGAGCCTTCCTATTTTCCTCAGAGTGGACTCTCCTCCACCTCTTCTCTATTCTCCTACATTTCTGCTTCTCGGTTCTGAGTGCCTCCGTGTACCATTTTTCCTGTTTGGCCACAGGAAACTGCCTAAATGATTTCAGGGGGGCAATTTTATCTATGGCCTCTGTGAGTGAGTCATGGAATTTGTTAAGTGTATATTCCACTTCGTCTGTATCTCCGAGGTCGGGCTTCTCCCAGGCTTTTTGTAGTGCCTCAATGGTTAATTTACGCCATTGTCGGCGCATTATTGGAGATAGAGGTTTTGTACTGGAAGATTTATTAATTTTTAATATATTGAAATCTATTAAAAAATGGTCAGTCCAGTCCAAATGGATCGTGTCATTTCAAAGTATATTTCCACAGTTCGAGAAGATCAGGTCAATACAATGTCCTCCCTCGTGTGTGGGTCCCTTGTTTTTTAATATTAGACCAAAAGTAAGCAAATCTGCTAACAAGCTTTTGGTGTCTGGGAGTTCTGGTAGATCAGCATGGATGTTGAAGTCGCCTAAGAGTAGGACATCTCTTTTGCTCGTATGTGTGGGGCAAGTATTTCCAAGAGGGAAAAAGAAAAACCCGAACATGATCCAGGTGGTCGGTAAAGGAGTGCTCCCTTGTTGGTCTTTCTGTTGGGGAAAGAGATTCTAAAAATTATGATTTCCAGTTGTGGACAACATTTTTTATATAAAATGTCCAATTTCAGATAGTCTTTGTAGATAATGGCTACGCCACCACCTATTTTGTCAGGGCGGTCGGAATTATGGAATTTGTAGCCTTCAGGGACTCCCAAGGCAATTGCGGGCGTCGTGTGGGGCTTTAGCCAGGTTTCTGTAATGAAACCTATATCTGGGGTTTGAGTGTGTACTAAGTCCCAAATAGCGAACTGGTGTTTGGGCATAGATCGAGCATTTATCAGGATACAGTGCAGGCCATCAGTAGGAGCATTGATCCTATTAGGTTTGATGGGATAGGAAGTGGTAAAATGGCAGTTTAAACAAGAGAAAGGCCCTTCTGGGCAAGGCCAGTTGTCACGAGTGCAACCGGAAATGATAGGTTGTCTTAAGTTTAACAACTCTAAGGCTTCGTACCTGATAATTTTAGGTTCGTGAGTGCTCGGCATAGTGAGGGACCCCTCAGCCCCGTCCTGTCGCGGACGGGCGCAGACGGGCAGCTCTTTGGCTGGTCTTCGGCGGGGCTGCGTGCTCAGAGAGGTGCGAGGGCTAAATAGCCCTGAGTGCAGCCACTAGAGCGCTAACCGCTCCTAGTGGGACCGGAAGCGGTGGAAATGCCTACCACCCCCTTGCTAGAATGGGAGGTGGGAGGCGGCTGCCAGCGCTCTAAAGCGAAAAATAAAGGGCACAAGAGTGTGGCCAGAAGCGAGTGTTGGTGCGGTGGGGTGCGGGGAAATGCGGTATTTCAATTCCAATTCTCCAAATGTAAGCACAATATTTAAAAACACACAATTTAAAATACGATGCAGTCGCTAGTAGATCCGGAGATATGTATTTTCAAAGTTTTAGGTAAGTATAGCACCAAAAAGCACAAAGGATCACCCGCAGTCATCTGATCATGTGGGCGGGATACAGGGACCAAGTTAGTCCAGCTGAAAAGGTGGACTAGTGAAGGCTGTGAAGAGAAAGAAGAGTGTAGGCTGTGAAGAGAAAGAAGAGTGTTGTGGATCGGTGTCACTGTAGCACTAAGTGCAGATCTCGCTTTGCTGATTGTCATGGACGTTGGCAAAAGCACGAAGAATTATGTTCACCGTAGCTTTGCATTGGCTGCAATTGTAGGCAGCAGAGTCTTGGCGCGAACGTGCCTGTTTGGCGTCATAAATAGCCCAAAAGTTTAGGATTTATCCTTTTCTTTCAAGGAGTACACTCTGATGCCAGCCAAGGATTTAGGAATTGGGGAGGCACCTCTTGGGGATCATAATGCAAATGCTACTTACCAGTATGCATCTGTTCTTGGCATGTAGGGCTGCTGACATTCATATCTGTGCATAGATCGCCGCCTAGTGTTGGGTCCGGATGATTGCACATTGTTGTCCTGGAAGAGTCTTCGAAGTATCACGAGATAGGTGGCTCCTCCCCTGGACTACAGTGCGCATGGGCATCGCCTCCATCCCCAGATTGGTTTTAGCCATTGGCCGAGATGGAGTGAACTATATGAGTGATGACCATGCTATGAGCGTATATATATATATGAATACTGCAGCTGCTACAGGCGCCGGGGAGGAGGGCGGGCGATATGAATGTCAGCAGCCCTACATGCCAAGAACAGATGCATACTGGTAAGTAGCATTTGCAGTTCGAGGCATGTGGGCTGCTGAATTCATATCTGTGCATAGAATACATAGCAGTCCTCCTATTATTGGCGGCCGCCCGTGCCAGCTGCAGCAGTTTGAAAAAGTGTTTTGAGAACAGCCTGGCCAACAGCTGCCTGCTGTTTAGAGTGCACGTCTACACAGTAATGTTTAGTAAAAGTATGTGTGGTAGACCATGTGGCTGCTCTACAAATATCCTCTAAGGGAATGTTACCAAGGAAAGCCATAGAGGCCCCCAACTTTCTGGTGGAGTGGGCTCTTGGTGGAATTGTAAGAGTGCGTTTAGCCTTAGCGTAACAGATCTGAATGCATTTCACGATCCATCTAGCGATACCCGCTTTGGAAATAGCGTTTCCCTTGTGGTGTGAGGCAAATGCAACGAAAAGTTGCTTGGTCTTACGAAAATCCTTTGTCCTGTCAATGTAGTACATTAAGGCTCTTTTAACGTCAAGGGTGTGGAGCATCCGCTCCGCCAGCGACTCAGGGTTTTGAAAAAACACTGGCAACTCAATTGTCTGGTTCATGTGGAATTGAGATACAACCTTGGGTAAAAATTTAGGGTTAGTGCGGAGCACCACCCTGTTAGCATGTACTTGGAAAAAAGGTTCTTGGATGGTGAGTGCCTGTAACTCACTAACCCGCCGTAGCGATGTAATTGCTACTAAGAAAGCCACCTTCCAAGTCAGAAACTGAAGCTCACAAGAGTGCAGTGGCTCAAAAGGAGGACCCATCAGCCTTGTAAGAACCACATTGAGGTTCCATTCTGGAGCTGGTGGTGTCCGTGGTGGAATGACCCTTTTGAGTCCTTCCAGAAAGGCTTTGATGGCAGGAACCTTGAAAAGTGATAGGTGTTGCCTATTCTGGAGGTATGCTGCCATCGCAGACAGGTGAATGCGGATGGAAGAATACGCCAAATTGCATTGGTACAGATGGAACAGGTAACAAATGATGTTTTGAATGGAAGCATCCAGTGGGTCAATGTCGTGGTTCACACAATAAATGACAAACCGCTTCCATTTAGCCGCATAACATTTTCTAGTAGTGGGCTTCCTTGCCTCCCGAATGATGTTCATGCAATCGGGGGGGAAGGTTGAGGTAGCCAAACACTAGGACTTCAGGAGCCAGATCGCCAGGTTGAGCTGTTGCGGGTCTGGGTGCTGAATGTCGCCATGGCTCTGCGTCAGAAGGCTGGGTGTGAGATGAAGCCTTTGATGCGGTACCACGGAAAGTTCCAGAAACGTGGTGTACCATGGTTGGCGAGCCCACGTTGGAGCAACCAGGATGAGAGTCATCGAGTGCTGCCTGAGCTTGCGTGCCACCAGCGGTATCAGAGGTGCTGGGGGAAAAGCGTACGCAAATCTGCCTGACCAGTTCATCCACATCGCATTGCCCTGCGATTGCGGGTGTGGGAACCTGGCGGCGAAGCTTTGGCATTTTGCGTTCTCCTTTGTGGCGAACAGGTCTATCTCTGGATGACCCCACCTTTGGAAGTACGGTTGGAGTACTGATGGATGTATCTCCCACTCGTGCATTTGGTGGCTGTGCCTGCTGAGCAGGTCTGCCATCTGATTGTCCTTGCCTGGGAGATGCTCCGCCATGAGGAAGATGTTCCTCTGAATGGCCCACTTCCACATGCTCTGAGCCAGATGAGACCGCTGCGGAGAGTGTGTGCCTCCCTGCTTCTGAATGTAGTACATGGCTGTCATGTTGTCCGTCCGGATCAACACGACCTTGTTGCACAAATGTACTTTGAATGCCTTCAAGGCCATGAAGATTGCCATCAGTTCCAATACATTGATGTGCATCTTCCTTTGCTGTAGTGTCCATAGTCCCTGCACTGTGTAGTGGAGTACATGCGCTCCCCATCCCTGGAGAGAAGCGTCCGTTGTCAGGA
This sequence comes from Lissotriton vulgaris, assembly GCF_964263255.1. Taxonomy (NCBI): domain Eukaryota; kingdom Metazoa; phylum Chordata; class Amphibia; order Caudata; family Salamandridae; genus Lissotriton; species Lissotriton vulgaris. The sequence goes on along the minus strand of NC_141697.1, from coordinate 416,945,629 downwards.
TAATCTGTGGCACAGGCTCTTGGAAAGGTCGGCCCCTGCAAAGGTTTTGTGGGTTCCACCAATGCAGAGAGTTGTACGCCCGACCGCTCACCAACACTAGGTCTGTTAGTTGTCCATGAGCCTGAGTCCACTGACGTGCTAGGCACTCCTGAAGCGGACGCATATGCAGTCTCGCGTGCGGGACGATGGAGATGCAGGAGGCCATCATGCCTATCAACTGCATGAACACCTTCGCTGGAAGCGAGTGCTGAGGTCTGAATCGTTGGATCAGCGTCTGGATACTGGCGACTCTCACTGAATTTGGCTGCGCAGTGGCTGCCAGAGTGTCTATTGTCGCGCCCAGATACTGCCGTATATGGGTGGGTTGGAGATGGGATTTTGGGTAATTCAGCGAGAATCCCAGATCGTGCAGGAGATGAATGGTGCGGGACACGTGGTCGGCGCACTGCTGTTCTGTCTTTGCCTGAATGAGCCAGTCGTCCAGATAGGGATAGACGTGGACGTTCTGGCATCTTAGATGCGCTGCCACAGTCGCCAGGCATTTCGTAAAAACTCTTGGCGCTGTGGTGACCCCGAAAGGCAGAACCCTGAACTGGTAGTGCTGGTCTTGAACTGTAAATCTGAGGTACTTCCTGTGAGAAGGATGCAGGGGGATGTGAAAGTATGCATCCTTGAGATCTAGCGTAGCCAGGAAGTCCCCTTGTCGAAGCAGAGGGAGAACCTGCTGCAACGTGAGCATATGGAAGTGCTCCGACAGAATGTACCAGTTGAGGGGCCTGAGGTCCAGGATGGGCCTGAGGGATCCGTCTGTTTTGGGGATTAGAAAGTACAGAGAGTAAACTCCTGTTCCCCTTTCTTGCAGTGGCACGAGCTCTATTGCCCCTTTTTGCAGCATGACTTTGACCTCCTGCTGCAACAAGTGCAAGTGCTCGCCGGACATAGGACGGTTTCTTGGAGGTATGTTTGGTGGTGTGGAAGTAAGTTCCAGACAGTAACCGTACTGGATAAGAGATTTGACCCACCTGTCCGTGGTGATGGATTTCCACGCGGGCAGGAACTGCTGGAGTCTCCCCCCGACCGGTGTTGTGTGGTCGGGGGGCAGTGACAAGGCGTCACTGTTTGTTGGTGGTGGAGGACCTGGAGCTGTTGTTTCCACGTCCTCTGCCTTTGACGTTGTTGCCCCTGTAACCACCTCTACCCTTGCTGGTGTATGAGGTCTGGGTGTTGCTTTTATAGTACTGCGTGGATTGTGATGCCTGACCCCTTGAGGTGCCTCTGTTATTGGAGCGGCGAAAGGAACCACCCCGAAACTGCTATGACTGGAGGGCCCCCATAGACTTAGCCGTGTCCGTGTCTTTCTTCATTTTTTCAAGGGTTGCATCCACTTCAGGGCCAAACAGGTGGTCTGGATTAACTGTTTGGTTTAAGACGGTTGTCTGTATGTCTGGTGTGAAGCCTGATATCCTAAGCCATGCATGCCTACGCAGTAACACGCTAGTGTTTACAGCCCTGGAGGCGGTATCAGCCACGTCCAGTGCACACTTAATGGAAGCATTTGTGATTAGCTTCCCCTCCTGAATCAACATCTCAGCTGCCTCTTTGTACTGATCAGGTAAGTGCTGCAGAAGTGTTTCTAGGGTGTCGTAGTGCGCCCTATCGTAGCGTGCAAGTAGGGCCTGCGTGTTTGAAATGCGCCAAATGTTAGCTCCTGCGCAGCAATACGTTTTCCTGAGGCTTCAAAGATTTTTGACTCTTTGTCTGGGGGAGGAGCGTCACCCGTGGTCTGCGAGTTCGCCCGCTTGCGTGCGTTGGATACAACCAAAGAATCCAGTGGCAAGTGTCCCTTGATGTACCTTGGATCAGTGGGCGCTGCCTTGTATTTTTTGTCAATACGAGGATTGATGACTCGCGCCCGAGTGGGCTCTCTGAAAACCTCTGGCGCGTGCTTCAGCACTCCCTTGAGCATAGGCAATGTCTTGACCGACTTTTCAGCCACTGAGAAAGTGTCAAACAGAAAATCGGCATCCACAGGGTCCGCATGGAGGTCGACATCATGATTAGCCGCAGCACTCTCAATAAGAGCGTTGAAGGCTGCAGAGTCCTCTGTTGGAGAAGTGTTTGCTGCAAAAAGCTGCGGTTCGTGACCTGACTGAGGGTCCTCAGGGTCGCCTCCAGCAGACCAAGGCTCATTGACCTCCTCCGGGTCCGAGTACGCTGGATAGTTGTACTCGTCCTCCTCATCCCCATCACCTTCCCCAGCGTTAGAATGGGTTGGTGAGAGTTCTAGATTTTGTGGAGATGCAGGCTCTACAGGGGCAGCAGTACCTGCAGAGTCCAACTTCTTTTTCAGTGGAATACGGAAATGTTCCAACACTGGCTCCGTGGTGATTTTCCTTTTAAGGAGAGAGAGTTTGCCTGTGTTGGCGTTGATGACAACCTCTCGACGTTCCTCGTCTGCGAGTGGCTGGATCCGAGGCTTCGGCACCACCAATGACGCTTTGGGCGTCGACCCCAGCTTCAAGGGCACCCCGACCCCATGCCTTGGAGCGAAAGCCCTCGGCGTCGTCTTCGGCGGCAGCGTGAAGCGGATCGGCGTCTGCGCCTTTGCCGGCTTCTGTGTAGGCTTCGGCACCACATCCTTCGGTTCGGGAGCCACTGCGTCCTTCCGAATCCGTTGAAGGGACTCCGTGACCTTCTTGGTTAAGGACGGGGAGGGCTGGACCGGCTCGAGCGAGTCCCCCGAGTCCGGAGTCGGGTCGGCGATCAAAGGCACGGTCTTCGGAGCCGACACATCACCACCCTTGGCCTTGACGACCGGAATCGGCGCAGCCAGAGCTTTGGGGTCGTCCTGCCGCTTCTTCGAGACCCGTTTCGGGTCGTCCACCTCGACCATCTTCGGCGCCGACGCGGCCGCGTCGGTCGTCTTCGCCTTCGGTTTCGACACTGGGGTCTTCGGATCGGCCATCTTGGCGTGGCTCTTGATGTCGGCGGCCATTTTGGGCTTTTTAGGCGCTGAGGCCTCTGGAGCCTTCTGTCCCACCAGTGCGACTTTCACTTTCGGTTTCGATACCGTTGGTGTGGACCCCGATGGCTTCACTTTCGGTTTCTTCACCGGGAGTGGCGCGTTACCAATGTCCGTGGCCGGGCCTGGAGGCGGGGCCGTGGGACGAGTATTAAGGTCTTGGGTAAGGCCCGAAGGCGATCCCTCGACCTGGGCCGTATATTGGGGATCGACCCCTGAGTCAGTCTGAGGATGCTCCTCCTCCGAGCTATCCTCCACGGTGGCAATGGCCCCGTCGTCGTCCCCTACCTCTCCGACGACTTCATCAAACTTCTCGTCCCCCGCGTCGTAGGTCTCATCCTCCGACGCCGGGCTAGAGTCCGAAACTTGAAATACATTGTCGTCTCCAACTTCTTCTTCGAAGATGTTGTCTGGCGGGGGCGCTGATAACTGGGCCTGGAGTCTAGCGGCCCGACGAAGCTTGAGAGTCTTCTTACACCGGAACTTGGAGCAGGCCATACACCTGGCCTCATCATGGTCCGGCGACAAACATTTGTTGCACACAGGGTGCACGTCGAGGTGTGAATACTTTGAGGTGCACACCGGGCACCTCTTAAACGGAGTTCGTTCCATGTTAAGTAGCCTGGAGCGTCGTGTAGGCCCGTCCGCGCCGACAGCACGCTTAAGGACAGCAAGAGTTCGGAGCCGAAGAACAAACAAACCCGAACGATGGACAATACCGACGTTAAGCCTAAAGACCTTTTGGTCTCAAGTTAGGAAAGTTAAACAACTATCGATTCCGACAGAGGGAACCGAAACACATCCGAACCCAATGGCGGAAAAAAACAATCTGGGGATGGAGGCGATGCCCATGCGCACTGTAGTCCAGGGGAGGAGCCACCTATCTCGTGATACTTCGAAGACTCTTCCAGGACAACAATGTGCAATCATCCGGACCCAACACTAGGCGGCGATCTATGCACAGATATGAATTCAGCAGCCCACATGCCTCGAACACTCACTTAAGGAGACACCAGCAGTGCCCAGGCAGGTCCAGTTGCAGCAGGTCAGCTCGGCAGTTGCAGGGAGGTCTCCGGAGCTTGTTGTGTCCCTGTAGAAGTTTGTGACCCTTGGAGTCTCTCAGGTTAGCCTAGGATGAAGAGAGCAGGTACAGCCTTCCTTCACAGAGAACAGGGCAGGCCTCAAGGAGCTGGGCCGTTCCCCAGAGAATAAGGCAGGCCCCAAGTACCAGGACAGTCCTCTGCAGAAGGGCAGTCCTCTGAAGAACAAGGCAGGCCTCAAGCAGCAGGGCAGTCGTCCTGGGAACAAGGTAGTTATTCTTCTGCAGTTCACTGGTCCAGGAGTGGACTGTAGAGGTGGTTCAGGAGGTCCAATATTTATACCTAGTGCCTGTCTTTGAAGTAGGGGGTGACATTCTGGCTATACAACATCTATCTGGTTTTGTGAAGTTCCTTCCTTCCCCCTGCCAAGGCTCCAAGTAGTCTAAGGTGAGAAAAGACGGGTGTCAAGTTCCTTTGTCAGTGTGCTGGAAGTAGCCTTTGAAATGTAAGTGGGGCGGCAAATAGCTCCACCCCACCAATCCTGGTAAGATGGTCCATCCTGCCAACACCTTGCCCCACTTTGTCTAATTGTCCGGGAGGAATATGCAAAGCCCAACTGCCAAGCTATTAACAGTCATGTGACCCAGGACACTGGGTGCAGGCACCAATTGTTAGGACAAGAAAATGCCAACTTTATAAAAGTGCTTTTTCAGAATGGTGACTTAAAAACCATCTTTACCAGTAAAGAGGGGTTTAAACTACAATTCATTTGAGTCCAAACTTGACATTCCTTTCTGCTCCCGATCAAAAGTTAGCACTTATTAAATGCAATAAGGTAACAGAATGTTATCCTACGGGAGAAGTAGGTCTCGTAGCAGTAAACATAGTGCATTTCGGGGCTTGTCTTTTAACTTTTATATGAATTAGTGTATACTCTGAAATTCCAGCTTGCAAAATGTTGCTGGCCAAGCGCCATGCGTGATGAAGGTTCAAACATGACATTGGCCAGCTTGGCAGCAACTCTCGACGCATCTTCTGATGCAGTATATACATGTGATGGGTACGGGCGGCACCTGATAAAATGGTTTGCAGAATCAATTTGTGCACACACTTTGGCCGACTTAACACCATTGGATAGTAGATGGGAGGCAGACTTGTCCCGCCCCTGCACACCTAAAGAGTGGGCCATGATGCTTGAGAGTCCCAGATATATTTCCAGAAATGCAAGATTCAGGATGATTCAATTCTAGATCACTCATAGAGCATATCTGTCCCCAGGTAAAATCAATAGTTATTTTAACAGAGTGGATACTTGCTGCCCTCGTTGCAAGCGGGTAGGTGCCGATCTCCTGCATATGCTGTGGGCATGCCCCAGGTTGCAAGAATATTGGCTAGGAGTGCAACAACTACTGAACTTAAGCACGGATAGGGTATTTGCGAGTACATGGGAGGCCTGCATTACAGGGATATTTCCGAGAAATAAAAAAATACAAAGCCACCTCTAGATTTTTAGACTTGGAGCTAGCAGTGGGAAAAAGACTTGTTACACGTCGATGGCAAGTTGTAGACCCCCTATGCTTAAAGCCTGGTCACAGTCTTTGCTGACCTGGACTAACGCTAAGGCTGTCTCGCTGATTAGGGAGGACACACTGGGATTGCGTAAGTACCCCATTTCAGCAGCTTGGAAGGCACTGCTGACAGTGCTCCAAGTAGCAATAACCCCACACGATCCTCAAGACATCCCTTATACTGATTAACCTACCTAGCACATGTATTATAGTCTGGCCTGGTGATGGTGTGATCTGGAGCACGCAATTCACATTGTGCATACTGACCAAGCATGCAGTATTATGATCCTAATATAGATACTTATTTACCAGTGAAAATGGCAGCATCATAGAAGTTATGGACCATCTTTCGTCACCTTTGCCTACCATAACCCTCCTTCCCCCTTTTTGTGTTTTTATTTTCTTTTGACTTATTGTTATAAGTCTATATTGCTATGCATATGGTGGTTTGATCATTAATTTTGGTTCCACGGTATAGCTGAAAGAAGTCATGCGAAATACACGTTAGAAGAAAATGGTATGGGAACCAAACAATTGTACTTGGTTTATTCATGGAAATGATAACCTGTATTGATAGAAATTATTTCATTGGTGTATGGAATGTGAATTAATATGTTGTACAGATTCAGGGAGCATGACAATTTTTCCTGCTTTGGGATACTGTCTAGAAATTGCGATATCTCTTTATGCTTAGGGGTTTTGTAGATAAGCTGTATGATGTAACATGTATCATCTACACACACAACATAATCAACAGATCAAACAAAAAAAGACGATGGTGAAGTTGATGCCAAAAAACTAGGTAATCTCAACTTGGTTTATCCATCTGACCACATTGCATGCTCTTTGGCCTCTACATTAATTTAACTATTAGTTGTTTCCTTATCCCTGAATGTTTATGAGAACTCAGCAATAGACTAGATATCTGTGAATCCCCTTCCATGGACTTTATATACAATAGTTTTTTACTGAGAAATGCATTTTCATCAAATTCCATTTGCTGGCTGCTCCTAGGAAACAAAGAGCTATTCATAAATGTCTAAACTATCATATAATAGAGGTAAAGCACTGAAAAATAACATTCAGGCATTTGTTTGTGAATGTATTCAATCACAAATGATAATTATTGAGTAACACACGTTCAAGCTTTCACAAAGATGGTTCTGTGCGCGCGATTAAATAAGAATACATCTGCAGATTTGAAGCAGGATCCTAGTGTATGTTTGGGGTGCAGAACAAGAAGTCTTCATGTTCTTTGTCCACTGGACAAGTAAGCCTATCCTCTGCAGTACAAATACTTTTTCTGCCAGTTTACTATGCCAATGTATGGATTTGAGGATCAGGGTTGCATGCCACTAAGGCAAGTTTTGTATCCCTTTGTATATGATGTTTAAACTAGTATGTATGATTCTTAAATGCAAATGCCTTTGATTTTAGGAAGAGCACATTAGTAAAATATAGTGAGCTGCGCTCTCAGCTTACATAACTGGGTATATATGTTCATGGGTATATAAGTTTACTGACAGTGGTTCGGGTACATATGTTTACAAGTGTAACAACTTGAGGCTACCTGTGATGTTCCTAGAATACTCCCTGATTATATGCAAATAAATGTAGAAGCATGAAAGCAAGATTGGTGACTATTTGCTTTCAAAATAAAATGCATGCAAAAAGAACTGCAACTTTATGAAAATGCTTTGTTGAATCTATCTTAATTTACTAAAACGTGTCTGATACATGTCAGCATTTAAAAGGAAGACTAATAATGCGGAGTATGACAATAAATTAGGGACTCAATTCTTTAAAAGTCATAAAAGTGCACCGCAGATATAGGACCTTGTACTAATGCAGATATACAACTTTCAGGGATTCATTAGAGTTTACAGAAGTAGGCCTGGAGCCTGTACTCCTAGCAAACGTTTCGGATTTAAATGTTTCCATGAGCAAATATACAAGTTGTATGTTTGCTCATAGGAAAATCTGCCAAGGGAAAAAGAGGGCTCTACAGCCCTCTTTTTCCTATCCTGGAAAACATTTTTACTCCTGCCTCCTGTCATTGTCAGGAGCTAATTGCCAAACTTTTCCAAAGGGGGAATGGATTTGAGAGGAGTTAGTGAATACCCCTAAACATACAAGTTTATGAGTGTGCTCAAGGGTCGTTCTAAACCTTCCCCCTACATCAATTTTATTAATTATTATTTTTAATATGTATATGGTGCAAATGAATACCCAAAGGTACCTTGCCGCTGATGGCTAAAATGGGTTAGAGTCAATGCAGTGAATCCTGAAACGTAGCAATGACTGAGATGAAGCATAGAGACACATCGTTCATGATTTCCTACATTTCAGCTCTGCCTCACAAAGTGATTCATGAAAAAATGGAAACCTCTCACAAGAAGGGCCGATTTAGATCTTAAACTTCGTATCGGAAAAGTGTGAGAAAACTTCAGCCAAGAGAGATGGGGTATATGCATGGAGAAGGTGGGCGATTGCTCTTCTAAAAATGACACAAAAAAAAAGAACTGTAGCAGAAAAAAGTTGCACGATCTACGGCAATACTCCTTGTCCCAAGTGAAGGCTTTAATTAAATGTCCGTTTAGACTTTGACAAAGAAGTTTTCGACTTAATGTAATGAACAGTCATAGTTCAGTAACTGCACTATCCCCACACACCGGGAAAAGATCTGCATTGATCATTCAACTGAAGCAGAAATATTTCTACAGACTATACAGATTAGCAGCAATAGGTTTTACTGTTCAAAGTAAACACTAATAATTTTGATGTAACAGAGAAACAATATGTAAAGGGACTTACATGGTCTAGATCGAGGGCCGAATAAACAATCTTCCCTTTCTCGTCTCCAGAATACAACTTCATTCCATTTGGACTCCATGCCAATGCAGTGATGCTACTCCTGTGAATACCAACTACATCAAATCTTCTCAGCTGTGACAGAAAAGCAAAGAATAACAAATGTTTCCCGTACACCATTTGTATTCTCATATTTTTGCTACATTTCATGTTTTTTGCATGTCTTATATAAGTGAGATAATTTTATTAAAAGCCTTGGCACTGTTCAGCAGGTGAGTATTAAATTAATAGCTTTAACCTTTTACAAATTAAAATACAAGCTCATATGCTTTGCCTTTGATACGAAATAAATAAAATGGTTTCATTCCAAGCAGGAAGTTAATATTGAATGGAGGTTGGGAGCAGTGAGCACACTGCCTCACATCCCAGAACAGTTCACCCCTTTGCATCCTGGTAAATGCAGTACACAGTTCATGCTTTCTGCGAAATTAGCTGGAGTTTTTCCACCAAAGTTGGTGCAGACATTGCTGTATATCTGTAGACACGTGGTTCTGGGTTGAGCCCTTCATCAGTAGACAGCAGCAGTATTAGAGAGAAAAGAAAAATCATCTGAGGTTGCTGGAAATCCTGCCAGGTTCCTCTAAGGTCACAGTACCACTCACAGGCACACTGGTTCATCTCCAACGCTCGTCAGCTTGTTCCCTTGGGTCATTGAGCTGACGAGCTTTTGGAAATGCACCTGTGCGCCAGAGAGAGGTACTGAGACCTGAGAGGACTGTGGCAGCTTTCTCAGCAACCCCAGATGAAACTAGCTTTCATCTCTACTGATGACAGATAGTATCAAGAATCATATGTGTCTAGAAATTCAAAGCACTAACCTGCACCAACCTTGGTGAAACACTCCAGCAAAAATTCAAGTTAGCATTTAAAGTGAACGGTATTCACAAAAATGAAAAGAGTTGAATTGTGCTGGGAGGTGAAACAGTGTGGTCCCATCGCCCTTCAGTTAGGAAGTTGTTTTTTTCTTTGACAGCTTTATTCGATTGCTATTTCAGACAATCATAAAAGCAGAAATATACGAAAAACATGCACATGATTAAAACGAAAAAAAAGAAAACATCCTATATACAAGTTATTAGTTCAATTCATTGTAGATGGGATAAAAAGCCTAACCATTATTACAAGAAATAGCACTAGAAAGCTAGGCTCTTAAAAATCTTAAATACATGGATATTACCAAAATTTCCTTTGCTCCAATATAATCCTTTAAACTTGAATAGCCATCCTTTTCCTGAGACTACCTTCTTTAAAAACATTGCTATCTTCCAGGTCCTATGTACATTGTCTAGAAAGTGTAAAGCAATGAAAGCTGTCCGACTGTGTCTCAACCCAAAGCCTTTTAGGATAGGAAGAATACACATTTTTCTCAGTTCTCTGTAAAACTTACAAAACAAGAGGACGTGTTTGTCCGATTGAGCTGAAACATTATCACATAAACACAAGTACAGTTCACAAGTCCAGTCATTCATTATCGGAAAGCAAACGATTCTAAAAACGATCCCTAATCTAAATCTTGTTAGTAAAAATCAATTGTATCCCCCAGGAACCGCTGTCAGACATGGCTGAATAGAAAAGGTGGTTAAAATCTGATGATTGTGCAGGACGCTGGGCTTTAAGATCTCGGCGGACATCCTTGTAGCTTCCAAAAGTTGAAGGCCCTCTTTTCTTTGGTTCTTTCTTGTGATCATATGTAAAGTGCTTGGATTATTAAAAAACTCAGGATGTCCGAGATCATTCATAAAATTGCGAATGTACCTTACACCCAAGGGATTTTTAAGACCCCTCCCAGTTTCAGGCTATCCAATAATATACCTCTATTTAGCTGTGTCTCTATGTTTGTCCACACACTGTGCCATAAGAGAATGGGCTCAAGTTTAATGAGATCTGATATATATGACAGGCCCAGTTCCGCATGACACACAAACGAGGATATGCTGGTGGGGACAGATAGAATGTATCTCAGGAACTTGTTTTCAATTATTTGTAGAGGGTGTGTGTTAGCAAACCCACATACCCTGGCTCCGTATATGGCTGTAGGAACGCTTTTAGCTTTGTATATCTTTATAAACTCCGCCGGGGGTCTCCTACCCAGTTTCCTCGAAAAATTGACAAGAGCTGTGGTAGTCCTAGAAAAGACAAATTTTTTTGCTACTATTGCGTGAGTCCATAAATCTTTTTGATCAAAGAGTATCCCAAGATATGAGAAGCTCTTTGTGGGCTCTATCTTTTGTCCCTCCACAAACATGTCTTTGTATCTTTGACTTCCCTGGCCCCACCTCATAACGAAAGTCTTTGATATATTAACCCTGAGTCCAAGACCATTCACAAAGTTAGAGAAGTTATCTAGCACCTTCTGTAAACCATTTGGCGTACGAGACATTAAAACCACGTTGTCCTCATACAGGAGAGCGGGAATAAAACGACCAGCTATCTGGGGGAAGTCATGCCTATCCTTAAGCAGAGCCTCTTCCAGACCGTTAATATAGAGGTTAAAAAGAAAGAGGGCCAGAACACAGCCTTGTCTGACCCCCTCCTAATAGGAAATGGGTCAGTACATTCTCTACTTACACCCAATCTGACTCTGCCCTGTGCGTTGTTATAAAGGTGCCTGAGAAAAACGATTATTTGAGCTTCAACCCCGTTGCTTCAAGAATCGTACAAAGCTTATCATGTTGCACGGAGTCAAAAGCAGCAGTGAGGTCCACAAAGGCTAAAAACAGTCTGCCCCCTTTCACCCAGGTGTATTTCTCGATAAAAATTGCTAAAAATTCAGACTCTGCTCCATTGTTCCTAGGCCCTCCCTAAACCCATATTGGATATCTGCCCAGGAATGTAAGAGTTCTAAAATTATTCAACCCACAACTTATACCAGGGAATCCAACAATGAAATGGGCCTGTAACAGCCCGGATCCCAGCGGTTACCTTTTTTAATAATAGGCACAATTAATGACTCAGTCCAGGTATCTAAAAAGGGGGCATAACAACAAGCATTGATTACCTGGGTAACGATTGGAGCCTACAGGATCAGATTTACCTTAAACAAGTCAGCCGGTACCCCGTCAGGGCAGGGTGCTTTGCCATCCAGAGTTGCAGAAATGACGCAAATCACTTCCTCCAGAGTGAACTCAAGACTGCAATGCTGGATATCACTATCCGGTAAAGTATTCCCGAAGCTGACTTTAATATTATCACCAGGATCATATACTTTTGTAAAATGGTCTATCCAAAGGTTCTCGCTTATGGCGATTTCCATAGACGGACCTCCTTTGGTGTTCCAGAATGCCGAGCTGTCACCTTGTAATGCCACTTTATGCAAAGATTCCCCGGCATGGTTTCGTAATTCAGATTTTCTTTTCTTAAGGGCTAATCAATAATCAGCTCTTGCCTGTCTCACACCAATCGGGTTTCTTGGGGTCTCCTGCAATAACTTTTTTAGGTTTTCATAGGCTTGAGAACAGATTCTATCAAACCATCTCTCGGTTTTCCTTCTATTGAAGGTCTGCACATGTAAAGCCTTCCTCACCTCCGCTGAAATAAATTGAAAGGAGGACAACATATTATCCAATGAAGCTGTATCATTTAAATGTAAATGTAAATGTAGTAGTACTTGTATAGCGCACAAATCGACCCATGAGGGTATCTCGGCGCTTGTACGCATACCGCTGTGGAACCCTACCTGGCTTTTCCCTGTGAAGTGCCCACTCCTGGTCACCCCCAAGGGGAAGCCAGGCATCCTAGCGTTATTGGGGCCGTTGTGGAGATTAAGCAAGCTATTGCCCAGAGTTGCAGAGTGGGACCCATGCTTAGAATAGGCACTGAGGCGAGACAAGTCTCAACTGCAATCTTACAGTTAGGAAGTTAATATTGGTCACTACTTATAGGGCTATGGGGGACTGGGAATTAAATAAAATTGTAGACCTCTTAAGCACATTCCTCTTCTTTCAATCACAGCTTATATTTTCCTATTTCTATAAATAGACAATTTATTTTTGACAATTTTATTAATAAACTGCATGATTACTTAAAATCTTTACAGTATAAGATAAAAAAAAGCTTTATGAACTTCCCGACTCCCCCCCTCACATGCCCCATCCACTCATAAAAGTGAAAGTCACTTTAAGTTAAAATACTAACATATTAGTCCTGATTAGCTGTCCAAAACAGAGTTCTTTTAAAAGGAGTGATGTATAGGTTGCACCAGTGTTTCCCAACTGATAAGGGGAGGCACATGAAAGTTCGGTAGAGTCAATTCATGTACCAAGGGCTGTTGACGAAAAATGGATTCTTCGTGGATCTTTAAACCAGCCCAGGTTGGATAACTGGGGCCGAAGGCTTCCAGTTACTTTGCAGACAATGCCGTTAAGTGGGAGTCGAGTGCCATTTTTACCTGGTGTATAAATTTCCCAACTCTGGCTATCAAACAGGTCGTGGAGACCGAGAGGCACCAGTCCGAAGCCTCTCTGCAAGTTCTATAGTCCGTGTTCCGTAAAATCGGAAGCAGCAAGCGATGGCGGTCATTGGCCAACTTTGTGCAGCAGCACAACAAGTGTAGCCAGGATTCTCTACGGTAATTGCATAGACGACAGGCTAAGGTGCCATCCGTACGGGACCATTTGGGGTTGAAGTCCATGATCCTGAGGGCCAAAAGTCGAAAGTACAAAATTTTCTTTCTCGCGTAAGTGGATACTGGGTCTTGCAGGTAAGGTTGGGGTTAACCTGGAATATATGATTTGTCCAGGGCCTGAGTTAGTGGATTTTGCCGAAGAGATGCAAGGTCAAGTCCAAAGGAAATGATCCGGACTTGGCGCTTAACTGCTTGGGCCCAGGCTGAGAATGGAATTTCGTGCAGGGGCAAACTCCTTCTTTCGATTTTCAATGCTGCAATAGCTTGTCCTACCTTTGAGTGCCAAGGGGAGCCCACCTCATCAAAGATTGATTTTAGGGAGTGCTTTAGCGAATGTTCTGGCGCTTTCAATACTCTAATATAGAGTTTTAAAAGGTCCCCCAGTAATACCAGCTCAGGTCGCTTAAGGCCTATTTCTAGCCTTAATCTATTGTTCCTTGCGTATCTAGGGGCCTGTAGCACCATCTTATAGGCTTTCGCCTGGGCCACGTTGACCACTTTGTCAAATGCACCTGGGTAGGCTATGTGCCCATATGCAATGGCAGGGATCATTTTTGCTCGGAGCACTGTCAACATTGGTTCTGCTGAGGCTCTGTCCAAGCGGTGGCATAAGCGTCTTAGCGACAGAATGGTTTTGTCAATTTTAGGTTTAAGCTCCCTCAGATGTTTAACTGCAGAGGCACTCTCAGAGACCCAGGTGCCCAGATAGTTGTAGGATGGGGCAGGGACGATACGGTGCTCCCCCAGAGACCATGAAGCTTCTTTTTTGAGGGGGTATTTGCCAAAAATGACGATTTTGGTCTTGCCCACGTTGATCCGGAAGTCATTTGACTTATTGTATAAGGCCAAACTGCTTAAGGAGCCCCACCCTAGTGTGGTCCATGATCACCGTGTCGTCTGCATACTGGAGTGTTCCCAAGACGAGCCTCCCCAGTTTTGGAGGTGCTAAGTTAGAATCTTTCAGAGCTGTTCCCATGTCCGCAGTATACAAGTTGAAAAGCATGGGGGCCAAGACGCACCCCTGCTTGAGGCCCGAGTTGGTGTCAATTCTTGCAGTTGTTATTGTAGGGCTTAGCTTCACCTTGACCCAGGTGCCCTCATAGAGCGCTTTTATAGCTTTTAGCAGAGCCTGTGGTAGCCCCCAGGAGTCAAGTTTTGCCCAGAGTCGGCCCCTGTTCACTCGGTCAAAGGCTGTGGAGTAGTCTATGAAACAGCAGAACAGGGGCGGTTTGTTCCTCGTATTGGCCTTCTTCGCAAGGTAGGAAAGGGCTAAGATGTTGTCAAGAGTGGAGCTATGAGCCCTAAAGCCGGTCTGGGTGGGCGGAAGAATGCCGTTCTTGTCCACCCAGTCCTCCAGATCCCTGAGAAGAAGGCGGGCGTATATCTTTGCTTCTACGTCGAGGAGAGCTATAAGCGTGTAATTGGCCGGGTTCGTGTGGTCCCCCTTTTTATGGATGGGGAATAGAATAGAACCTTTCCAAGAGGATGGCAAAATTGCTGTGGCAAAAGAATGGTTAAATAAAGGGGTGAGTCTGGATGCAAAAAAGGCTGAGGCAGTTTTCAGAACCTGGGCCGGAATCCCATTTGGGCCTGGAGCGCCATCAGTTCTAATGGCCTTGATGCACTTTAGTACCTCCATTTCTGTGAACGATCCGGTGCAGGTCGAGTTTACGCCTTCTGACGTAGCTCTTTCGGGTTCAATAATTTCCGCCGCCACCTTGGACCACGCACGGCTTCCTGCGGTGGCCTGATTTGACTCGCAGGTATACAGCCCCTTGGTATACTGTTCCCACACTTTCCCTGCAACACTATTTTCCTTTTGCTCTCCTCTGGGGGTCAGACTTAATGAAACGCCAAAGCTTGCTATTGTCATTTCCTTTAATTAAGGAGAACACAGTCCACCAATTCTGTTCAGTCTGCAGTTTTTTGTGGGCCCAGACTTTCTTTTTATAGTCTGTTCGCAGAGCAGCAATGGAGTAATTCCCTGACAAATGAGTGCCTTTCTTTTGTGCCCTGATTGCCTTATTTAGAGCACACTTACACTGTGACAGGCACTACGATGTTGCACGGCGAGGATCAGAGTGGAATTGGCGACTTCTTGAATGGTGATTATTGCCCAGACGTTCCAATAAGTCGGAGGTCAGAGTTTCCCAGAGGTGGATGATGTTCTTAGTTTGAACTGGGTTAGGTTCTTCCTCCCTTCTAGCTACATAGTCTAGCAGGCTATGACTGAGATTGGTTGACCATTTTATTCTTTTAAGCACTTTGTGATGTTCCTCCCCCGTGGTAGTTCCAATAACTACTTGTAATTCTGCTTGTACCCGCGCCAGATTGAATGTGGCGCAGAGGGGCCTATGATCGCTTTCCTCTCTGTCGTCCACTGTAAAGTTGCAAAGATTGTGGGCAAGCCCTTCGTTGATAAAGATGTAGTCTATAGTAGAGACATTTCTAAAGGTCAGGTTGGTGGTCCATTCAGGTTGGGTCTTTTTTTGTATTCTATGGGTGGAGTGCAGCTTAAAATTTGCGAGAAATTCAGTCAGTAGGGCTGACTTCTTGCTTGATGGTGCCTCCGAAATTAAACCCAAGCCTCTGTGATTGAAGTCGCCCGCGATTATTACGTCTTGGTCCTTCCAATTTATTAAAAGATCTTCCAAAATTGAAATAAGTGATTTCATGGCCTGGGAGGATTGATACTTAATTGGGTTGAAATAACAATTAATTAGTAGAAGGGGGCGAGATTTTTGACCCGATGACAACCCACTGATTAGGATGGCTTGAAGATCAGGAGACTCCAACTTTAATTCAGTTGTGTTAATTTTGCACGCATGACTTACGTACGATAGAGAGACCCCCTGACGGGCGTCCAAAGATTATCCTTTTGGTCGCTGGTTTAAAATGTTCGTAAAAGCCACCAATGGCGGTCGTTGCCCTTGCCCACGTTTCCTGAATACACAGTATGTCCCCCTGTGCGAGGTATTCAGGTGTAGTTATGTCCCTAAAGATGTTGCTCACCCCCGCAATATTCCATGAGATAGTGGATAACTCGCGGACTAGGCCCCTAAGTGGATTTGAACAGGCGTAATTTACATGGCTGTTTATTAGGTTAGGGACACTGTCTCCATGTGGCCTCCAGGTGATCTGATGTCTGGTAACGCCCTCCGTTGCCCGTCGTTTTGCTGGATTTTGATTTTTAGCGGGGTTTTTGCCCGCCCTGATTTCGCCCCTATATCTGGGCGGGTGTGCCTTATGCCTTTAAGAATGGATGACTGTTCATGTGTGTCCTGTTGCGGCAACAGGACGTGTGGATATTTCAGTGTCCTTGGCGCAACAACTTCAATGCCCCATTCAGCGAACAGTGTTGCTTCCTTAAGGACAGCCTGTTGGACTTGCTGACTCGCAAGTCCGATTATGGGGGAATCGTCATGGGTGTCTGTCTCCAGTCTCTTGAATATCACCCACTCAATATTTTCTGAGGTGATATGGGCCAGCGAGGCAATATAAATATAAATAGAGGTCCATCACTCTTTCACAACTAAGTGAAACCTTAACCATGTAATTGAAAATATACGGTTAGTTAACCAAATGGCAGCCACTTGCATGGCTGATGCACTAGAAATTGTCTGATTAGTTACTGGTAATCCTCTTAACTTGGGTTTGTGGTTTTCCTAATCAGTTCGTACTCAATGAGTGAAGAATTTCCCAAAATATATACATTTTTGTATATAACGTGTTACTAATAATTTTTTCAGCGCTTCATAGCACACATTTTTACGATTTTATCTGCTATAAATAACAGCTGCTACATTAGCTCAATTTGATTTTGCTCACTGTATAAGCCGTTGAAGGATGAAATGCTAAGATGGCCCAACCGGGATAAAAACATTAATAGACAGTTCATGCCATGTCAGCAGCAAGCATATTAACAAGCTTCATTTGTTCATGGATATGTGTATGTATGAACTCCTGTGCCCATTACAGAAGAAGTATGCAAATGAAAGAAAGCATGCATGCACACAGATGCACTATGAGAACCAGTTTCTGCACAAACACAGCAGGCAGTCCTTAGGCTACTAACACTTAGAGAGGGGGCTGGTGTCCAACTGAAATCAGCTTGGGGACCCCTCATGGTCATCGAAGATGTGCGAGGGCACAAGAGCAGTCAGGTTCAGATAGACACAAAACCACAATCATCTGTATGGATTCTGCCGACCAACAATCATTTTAAAACAATCTTGAATCTTCGGGTTAATCATTTTTATTAGAAATGAGTGTGCTAAGTGTTATCCGCGGTATGGAGTGTGAGATCAATGCATTGTCATTGCAGGGTATTACTATCAGGGCAACAGTTTAGTGGGTGAAACATGATCAGGAACAGGGAGTTCTATGCAATATTTTACCTTTATTATTTTGCGTCATGTGTGGAATGTAGGCAGACATAGGCCAGGTTCCATCTCACATCTATGTAGAAAGGCAAACTGTAAGAAGCTGTGGTGCTGGAGTGTGAATCAGGAACGTGTCATGACTGCACACATAATGAATCTTAAGCAATGTATATGGCAGTAACATAAGAACCAATGTAACACCCACATATATGTGCCTTATAAAGGTGGCTGCCAGGGGATCTGTATTTAAAATACTACCAAATACCTGGTAGGCCCTAGGCTAAATTTTCCCTTGGGCAGAAGCACCTGACCTTCATTTCTACAAGCAGTCCTTAAGCACACTGTCTGGCAAGCCCTCATGCCAGGGTTCATTTGCATACTGATGATGCCCTGGGGTTGGGTCACAGGCTGTACCATTTCCTTACTTTCAATTGTCGTTTGTCCTCCTTGGTTATATAATTCAAATGTCTATGTGGCCAGAGCACAACAAATGGACAGTTATTATTATTATTATTATTATTATTATTATTATTAATAAACATTTTATAGAGCGCATAGCTGCCCAAGGGCTTCCCAGCGCTAGGAGATAGAGGTGCGGAAGGGAAATGTGTTGTTGAAGTTACTGAGGGAATAGCCATGTCTTTAACTTTTTCCTGAATCTGGCTTCCACTACTAGCAGCCTTAATTCAAGGGGCAAGTGTAAGAAAGTGGCTCTATATATACTGGACCCAAGTAAGGTACAGTGTGTATAGAGTCCCCAGTCCCCAGAGGTTTGGCAGAGGCTAAAGTTAGATATAACCTTACTCTCTAAAGTGGTAGCTTGGTCGAGCAGTAAGGCAGTATCAGAGGACAGTGTAAAGCATGTGTTGTACACACTCAGTCAGCAAATGGTCTCACACACTCAAGAACTGAACTCTAGGCCAATTGTTTTATATCAAAAGATGAAATGAAATGAAAATGGATTTGTAGAGCGCATGGCTGCCCGAGAGCGTCCCAACTCTATAGAACAAGGAATGCCAAGGACAGTACCATCGTCAAGGAGTCCTGGGGGAACAAAAAGGTTTTGAGGAGCTTTCGAACTTCGGATAGCTCGGCTCCATCCGAATCCTGGGTAGAAGAGCATTCCACAGGGTCGCTGAGTTCACTGAAAAACGGCGACCCCCAGTTCGAGTCCGCCTTACTCTCTGAACAATGGCCAAATTGCCATGATCGGAACAAAGCAATCTAGTGGCCTTGTATGGGCGGACAAGATGCCCTAAAATGGGGGGTTGTGAGCAATACATAAGGACTTGAATTTGACCCTTTCACGAATTGGTAACCAGTGGAGGGCTTTGAGTGCAGGTCTGGCTGACGATCTGAGGGAAGTGCCAGTAAGCAGTCTCGTTGCCGAGTTCTGGACTCGTTGGAGAATATTAATTGTAGATTCGGGGGCAGCCAAGAAAAGGGCATTACTGTAATCCAGTCTTGATAGGATCAGTCCCTGAATAAGTAGTCTCCTCGAGTGCTCTGGCAATAGGGGAAGAATCTTACGAGCAGAACGAAGTAGCCCTATACAGATGCCCGCTGTCTTTTTTGCTTGGGTCCTAAATGTAAGATCCTGCTCCAACCATACCCCCAGACTTTTTAATTCATTCTTTGGGGTGGGTGCAGGTCCCAGACAGGCAGGCCAGATGGAATTAGGTATGGATGTTATATGGTGGCCTAGCAGCATAAGCTCTGTTTTAACTCCATTCAATTTAAGACGTGAGCCTTTCATCCAGGGTTGGATTTCTGAGAGACAAGAGTGAAGATTTTCCGCGCAGTGTTTTTCATGTGAGAGTGAGACGACCAGTTGGGTGTCGTCAGCGTAGGTGACTACTTTAATCCCAAATGGATTCACCACATCCTCTAGGGGGGCCATATAAGCATTGAATAAGGTAGGGCTCAGTGAAGAGCCCTGTGGGACCCCCCACTCGAGGGGGGTTAATTTGGAGCGTGCTGCACCTTCACAAACCTGAAAGGTCAGATTCTCCAAAAAAGATGTGAGCCATCGCCGCGCTGTACCTAGCACTCCCATGTTGCTCAAACGATGGATTAAGATCTTATGGTCCACCGTGTCGAAGGCTGCGCTTAGATCCAGGAGGATCACCATTGTTGATCCCCCTGAATCCAAGATGCACCTTGCCTCCTCCACGACTGATAATAGGGCAGACTCTGTTCCCTGCCCTGGGCGGAAACCTGTCTGGGAGTTGCGAAGCAGCTTATTACTTTCTAAGAAAGATGAAAGCTGCTGATTAGCTATTTCCTCCGCCATCTTGCTGATACCCGGCAGCAGCGAGATTGGTCGGAAGTTAGCCAACTCGGCGGGATCGAGCTCTGGTTTTTTAAGGAGCGCTTTGACCATGGCCCGCTTTCAGCTGGGCGGGACAATTCCCTGAGTCAAGGAGGCATTAAGAAGGTCTGTGATTATTGGGGCAATGGTGGCAGCTACCCGATCCATAATATGCATAGGAGCAGGGTCATTGGGAGAATCACTCTTTACGGTATGCAGAATTTTTAGGAGGTCGTCCTTTGAAATCGGGGCAAACGAGTCAAAGTGAGGGCCGGAAGGAGAGGCCAAAGAGTGAGCTAGGCCAAAGAGTGAGCTAGGTCAAAGGATTGATCGTTCTGCGGCAGAGTTTTTAGTATATTTTGAATTTTGCTTTCAAAGAAAACGACAAATTGATTGCACCTAGCTTCCGATGCCACTTGCACCGTCGGGGGGCTTGGTGCTTTAAGGAGATTTTTAACAATCTTAAATGTCTCTCTAGATGAATTAGAAGAAGTTCTGATTTTCTCCTCATAGTAAGCGGCTTGAGCCAATTTCCGGGATAATTTGTAGGTCCTCATGGCTGCTCTATACTTTATACTTTAAAAACCTTGCTCTTTTTTTCCAGTGTTTTTTTAGGAAGGACGGAGTCAAGGGAGCTATTGAGCCAGTTTGAGAGGTTTTTATCCGCCTCTACGGGGTCAGGATCCGAAGGGGGAATTGTCTGCTCCAGTCTGTGAGTCCAGCTTTCCAAAGGGAGTTTGGACCACACTCTCTCTAAAGTGCGGGGCGCCTGTATCTGTGGAAGGTCAGTATTATTTTGCCACTCAAATGGGACCAAAAAATGGTCGGACCAAGGTAGAGGGAGGGGGGCCTTGATACCAAATGTGAAACATTCGTAAATATCGGGTCAAGAATATGCCCTTTAATATGGGTGTCATCTTCATTTTTTTGCTCCAGCTCCAGGGATTTTAACTCGATCTTAAGATCTATAGCCCCCTTATCACATGGGTCATCAAAATGAAAATTTAAATCCCCCCGTAGGATAAAATTGGGTGCAACCGAGGCTAAGGCAATGGTGTTCTCTAAGAGCGATCCTGTAAATTGACCAGGACTGCCCAGAGGGCGATATATTATTAGGCCTGATAGTGATTTATTCGGCGTAATTAGCAAATTAAAATGAGTGTTTTCGCAGTCATTGACACCACCCTCTGATACTCTGCAGACAAATTTGTCTCTATGTATTATCGCTAGTCCGCCCTCTTTCCCGTGAGGCCTATGTTGACATTGCATACTGAAGCCACCTGGTAAAGCCGCGACAATATCTGCTCCTGAATTCGGTGACAGCCATGTCTCCGTTAGAAACAATAAATCCAGTTTCAAATTTTGAATCAGTAGATTGATTTCGACGGCATGTTTTGAAAGGGACCTACAGTTTAAAAGTGCCATGTTGAGGAGAGCCGTGATTTTTCCGGCGTTTTTCTTCTCCTGCATGGACCCCGCCAAATCATAGATATAGTTGTTTTATTTTAGAACCAACAAGGTATCAAAATAAACTTTCTCAGAATGAGTTATTTTTGATAAATACTTTTCAAACCGGCATTAGACTTTTGAAATCCAATAGTTACAGTTTGTTGCAATTGGCAACACAATTTCAAATACAATGCAACATTGAGTTCAAAGGGAATTTTCAGTTAAATGCAATCAATTACTTCGTAGATTACTTTTCTAACCACAAGACTGGATCCTAGATTCAGTCAGGGGACATGTCCTGTAAACAGTTAAGTAAAAGCGTTTTGGTTATAGTAGTGATTTTTAAGGAATATTATAGTATTTTAAAAGTTGACACTTAGAAACTTTTTCAGTTGAAATTACCAATGTTATCCTATAGAAGGAAATTCAAGTTGCAGGTAAAGTATGTTCATGTTACTTTTGTAATCCAGTACTGGACTCCTAGGTTTAGCACTGGGACATCTATATAAAACAGGTAAGCAATTATGTTTAGGTAATTGGTACGATTTTTAAAGAATATTTGTAGTTTGCAAAAATCGACACGGAGAAGAAATTTCACAGAAAAACAGTCAATGATTTCCTATGGAAGAAAATTCAGGTTACTGGTAAGTACGGTTAAAATGACTTTTCAGGGTTTGTGCTGGGCTAAAAGATGCAGCACTGAGGTTTCTCCTGATAACAGGTGAGTAAGTCGGAATTAATTGTTCAGCTGATTTTAGGTGAATATTTTTAAGTTCCAAAACTCGACACTTAGAAGAATTTTCAAGTGAAACCAGTCAATGTTAACCTATGGAAGGAAAGTAAGTTATCGACTTTTAGGTAAGTACTCAACTGGCAGAGTTAAGGTTCTGGGCATAGACTTAGGGGTCTTCAGGGTCAGGTAGGTACAGTTGGTACACCCTCAGCGGCACAGGGGCAGCCGGGTGCAGAGGTAGTTAGGCCCAATGTTATCCAATGAGAGGCAGGGGGCCTTCGGTTGGTGGCTGCTGGCTAGCAGGTCACGCGGCGGTGGGAGCTGGGCTCCTGGTCACATGCTCAGGGCAAATGGGGAAGTAGGATAGGACAAAGGTTGCACGGCCAGGGGCACTCGGGCGGCTGGGTGCAGGGTGCTTTTGAGCCGTTGGGCGCTCAATGTTATTCAAAGGGAATCGTGAGAGGTGAACAAAGGCTGCAGGCTCGGGGACGGAGGATCTTCGGGAGCGACCAACACTTCGAGAGGTAAGTTGGGATCCTGAAGGATAGGTGAGCACCCCGGAGTTGAGCACAAGGGGCCGGGTGCACGGGTGTCTTTTGGCGTCGGAAAATCTTACCCCTGCTGTTCGCGGTTGGAGGGGTCCCTGGTTCTGAGTCTGCAGGCATCGTCTGGGTCGTCGAGAAGGGTCCTTGGGCACTGGATTTCAGGTCAGAATCGCCGGGCGGGACTTCCTCAGGGTCCTCTTGTTAGCAGCTGCACGGCGGGTCTTCTTCTTGGTCTTCTTCCTTGTTTCGAAATCGGGATCTGAGGAAGGAAGGTTCAGGGTGCCCCTGAATACTAAATTTAGGGGCGTTACAGGTAGGGTGAGGGCAGGGACCAATAAGTCCCTATCCTGGGGTGGGTAACCCCCCTAACCTGCTCCTCTCCTGTGGGAGGGGGGCAGGGGCCTAGCTGTGAGTGGGTAGGGCTCCCCATCCTCAAGATGGCGGTAGCCAGGAGTCGTGCTTCACCTCGGCTCCTCCACCTGAGGGGTGGAGTTGGCACAGGCTGGCACACCCCCTTTCCTGACATAGGGTTTCCTGCCAGTCTTCCCGGCAGAGTGGGGGTCAGAACTGGTGGGGGCCAGCTACTGGGTACTGCAAGTGGCCTGGAGAAGCTCACAAAGGCGGCATGCCTTTGAAGCTTCCCCCTGCCCATCCTGGGGAAGGAGACCTAGCATCTTACCCAGGATGTGCATTGTTGCAGGCCCAGGAGAGCGGGTGGCTCTCCACCCAGGGGTCCAGCAACATGTCTGCTGATTGGCAGCCTAGGCAACCTCTCAGACAAGACGTGGATTGTAGGTTAGGTTTCAAGGGGCATGTCTAAGATGCCCTCTGTAGTGCATTTTACATTAAATCCCACACTGGCATCAGTGGGGGTTTAATGTGCTGAGAAGTTTGATATCAAACTTGTCAGTCTTCAGTGTCGCCATTATGGTGCTGTGGAGTTTGTAATGACAACTCCCCAGCACCATATACTCTTAATGGCATCACTGCACTTACAGTGTCCAGGAATGGCCCTGGGTACTGTAGGGGCACAGGGCTCATGCACCTGTGCCCACACCACTGGCATAGGGTACCCAGCTAGAGGGGTCTCTGATGTATGCCAGGGCAGTGGGGTTGTGGGCATGGTACACAGGGATGTGTGCCATGTCGACTCTTTCTTTAGTTCTGCACCAGGGCACTCAGCCTGCAAAGGCAGTGTGTGTGCGTCAGGGTGCAGGGCCCCTAAGGGTGGCACAATAAGTGCTGCAGCCTTAGGTGTCTTCTCTGGTCAAAATGCCCTGGGTACCCATGGTACAATTTACCAGGGGCTGACATGTGGCCAGAGATGCCAATTGGGTTTTAGCTTCAATACAGTTTTAGGGAATGAACATAGGCCCTGGGCACCTGATTGGCAGGAGCCCAGGGCACACTTAGTCATAGCACATCAGCAATTCAGCAAAAAGTGGGGGTATACCATGCAAGAAAGATGGCCCATTCTCACAGCAAAGCAGTCCAAAGCTTAGGTACCAGATGTGAAAAGGATCTGCTACCCCATCTTGCTCTCTTAATTCTTGTGGATCTGAGAAGGCGTTCTTGGGTTAATATTAGATTTATATTGGGGACATGAGGAACAACCAGGCCTCTGATTTTAGGGGACCTCTGTTGATTGCTTTATGTGTCAAGCAAAGTGCGTTAAATGTGATAGTCGCATCAATTGGGAGCCAATGAAACGGTTTCAGGTGCTCCCTTGCCGATTCAGGAGTTGGGATTTTGCAGAGAAGCCTGGCTGCCGAGTTCTGCACAACTTGTAGTTGTTTTATAACGTATTTCGGAGAACCCAGATAAACGGAATTACCGTAGTCCAGGCGGGAAACCACCATTGATTGGATTACGGTTTTCCTTAAATGCTCTGGGAACAACTCTAGGACCATCAGGATCATTCTGAGTGACCAAAAACAAGTGCCCGTGAACAGTGAAGTTTCTACTGTAAATTCAGCCCTTTCTTTGCAATATTTTGAGTAAATACCATATGGTTGACATACTGTTTAATTTTGCATCGCATACTTGAGGCCGGAGATCAACTCCTTTTCCAATCACTACTGCAAAATATAAAACTATGCAATATTTCAGTGGGCTGATACAAAATTTGGAAGACACTTTTTCAGCAATGGCTTGAAGGGGGCTGATCCAAACAAACCAATGGCTGAAGGGTGTTTGCTCAAAGCCCCATCTGTGTAGCTGTGTGTGCTGATCACATGAGCACTGACACACAGCTAAAGCTACCTGTAGCCAGACCAAAAATGTTCTTCTTGTACAAATTTATTATAAATGCAATTAAGGTTTCAAAGTCTAAACTCTCAGCTCCTACGAAGGGTAGACTGTTGCCAAGCCCCAAATGTTCATTTCTTTAAATCAAACAAAATCTCTGCATTTCAACAATGACTAGCACAATAAAAGCGCATTCAGGGCCACGTGTTCAAATACACACAAAAAATATACTCTGATCATCCTTATTCTCTTAAAGTATCTGCTGCTATATAATATGTGACTGTACCCTAATCCGGAGTTCACATTTCCATAGCTATCCATTAGTTTACGGCACGCAACTGTAATGGAATAATGAAAACTACAAGTAGAGAATGTACTGTGATGCAACCTCAGGTGTGCAAGACAGGATAAACACTAAATACCTGGTACGGGACAACCGGAGATCTCTAAACTCATTTTTCCGATTACCTGAGATATTTTTGATAAAGTACCACCCACCACCACCACCATATAGGTGTACAGCAAGTCACCAAGGTGTTCCCTGAACTTATAGTGAAATGAGGCTGAAGTCTGAGTTCCTTTCTAAGGACAGGGAAGCATAGGATTAAAATATCCTTATAATGTATGGTAGAGTATTTTACACCATCACCCATGATACAAACCACTCAAACCCTTGGTGTTGATGGAGCAGATATGTTATCATTCATCTATTTACGATAATTTTACACAGAAAAGGGATTGTGACACTATTTTACATGACAAAGACAAAGTGTGTATATGGTTTCCATTTTTAAAGAAACACGAAGGAAGTTCTGATTTAGATATTGCATGGTAAAAGCATGCAGAATGTCAGAAGTAGATTTCCGATCACACTTAACAGTCAATAAGCTGATGTGAAATGTGACATTTTTGTGACATGTTCTTATGCATAGATAAACGCGACAAATAAACGATAACATAAGAAATTTCAATGTAAAAATAAATCTGTTTCATGCGTTAGGAAAATGGATAACACTAGAATGGGTAATTTGTGGACTGACATAGACAAGAAAAGTAGATATTATATTACGTTATGTTATGATGTGCACTTCCTAAAAGTTCATTTCAGGTGTGCTTTAAATCCTGTATGATGTTTTAACATTTAACATGCAAAAGAGATTTACCAAAATTATATGTGAAATGATAGTGAGGATTTAGGAGTACCCTATACTTACTTGAATTAATTGCAAATTATATTGAAGCAAAATTAATATGCTTAGTTGTAGAATGAATGCACTGTTTTATGTAATGCGAGATTCATATTTTAGCAGAATGTTATCGTGCATAAGCTAAATTTCATGAAGGCATCAAACTTTGCTTCCTTTTCAAGTATGAACTTATGAACCAAAAAGACTAAAGCCTATGGGAACCTTTCGTAACGTTTTCACTTGCGTTCTAACACTCAATCGTCTTCATTCACATTTGTAGCTTACTTGACTAGTCTTGCAACACAAGTGTTACTTCCTGGAGCAATACTTGAGAATGGACTGACAAGAGATGAGAGCATGAACTCGCCTACTTTCTAAATACAACAAACGATCATAGGACAAAACTACAGTGGTCTTAAGGAAACTGCAAGCAATAGATTACTTAATTCTTCCGGATTTGTATACTTTTTATTTACTACATCATCTCATCCTGACGCGAGAGTAACCAATGGTACAGAATGGTCAGACAAATTTGGTGATGCCAAAGGGTGTAAACCTGTATTTGATGTAGTATAATTACCTACATTTTGAACTAAGGAGCGTCTCCCCTCTACCTATCTTACGGTACAGAGACTGGCGTTTGGGACTTCCAGAAACAACGTGAACTGTGACGAAATACTGCGTTTGCTGCTGGCTGGTATGCTATTGTAGTGGAACCTTTTTGGCTGAAAGGTTCATAACAGAGCAGCTGCTGCATTGACGCAGCAGTGCAGGCAGAGGCAGATCATTCAGCCTATGAACTGGAACTGTCATTTGATATTTGCCGAATTTTCCTAGAGAGTTGGTATGAGATTCAACTGATTTCCTGCTAATTTACTGTTCTAGAATCAATTAAAAAAACTTCCTTGGCTGAGGAAGATAACACTCTCAATTCTGAACCTCGCAGAGTTTGCAAATGTTCATTAAACTTGATCTAATTTGAAATTAAGCGTAATGCTAATCCTTTGATACTTAAGCAGAAGTATATTACGATAAAATATTCTGATGGTTCTGCTTCTTTTATTTGGTTGTGGCAAATTTCAAAATTGATTTGATGATCAACTAATTAAGAGTGGGTTTTACATGCAAGATTGCTTTTATCATTGAATGATAGTGATTATCTATTCTAGGTCCTCATGTGATAATCGCTTATCCCCTAAATAGTCCAATCCCTTTCAGCACAGAAAAAGATCCATCGGAGGACCTAGGAGATTTGATATGGTAGCTCAGGTTATTCTGGAACAAGAAAAATGTAATTGCATAAAATTTTTTATGAAGCCAAATACATTAGCACTATACCAGTTCTTCAGGTAGCGCATCGGATGGTTTACTGTCTAACAAAATAGGGATATGAGGGGGATGTGTAATAAGGTCACTACAGATTAGCCCAAACCCCAAGTTCAGGATTCTTTGACTGAATGCCAGTTCTGAAGATGACGAGACGACAGGACAAGGGGTGTGATTGTCAATAGGGTTGTGAAATATTGTTGCTTAAATGTGTTACTAATGAGAATTGGTTGAGAAATGTTTTAGTGTTTTAGGTAGAATAGAGTTGTTGTATTGAAGTTATCAGGTCCGAAGTGGCCCTAAGATCCCGGAATATACACCTAAGGGTGGTCTCAGTGTGGCATAGGTTTGTCTGCTGTTTCGAAGGTGCTGTGCGGGAGAGGTCATCGGCATTACCACCAGAGAAGGGAATTTTGTGATAGTGTGAAGATTTAAAATCGTTGGGAATTTCCTCCAGTACACGGAGATTAATTGTAAGGATTTTCTAGGTGAAGTCACGCTGGTCGAGATTTTACTTAGGTTGGATGAATAAATTCTGGTTGTATGGAGGTCTACAGTTTCATTTAGTGGTGCAGACAAGAATTTATTGGTGTTTAGTGGATTTTTAAGATCGAAGTTTGCAATCCAGCTTTTTTTAAGGGAGGGTCAGTTGATGCACGGAGTTACTTTGACATCATAGAGTGTTGTGCTGTGATAGGACGGTTGGTGTAGAGCAGCACTGGAGTTGGTTGAGGGTGTCGGAGAGAGCCTTGCAGTGATTGGGATTTAGAGCGATAATCAGGAAATATATTTCTTCGGAAATACAAGTAAAATAATTGTAAAGGACAATAAAATATTTTATTTGGAATCAGGAAAATTGGAAAGAGTTTAAAACACTGATACATGGAGAAGTGCTTGTACCTACTGGAGAAGAAGTACCAACAGCACCTGAAGGCACGGCTGCTTTGTACATGTCTTCAAAGAAAGGATATCATACGTGTACTTGGTTAGAAAATTGGATGAAAAATACTGAGAAAGATGGACCTTTAACTTTCCCTCAATATACTAATGTACGAATTCTTGAAAATTTAAGGAGACAGGTGAATGATATTAAGTCACCGCCAAGACCTATGCAATTTGAAGCTCTTGAAGAATGGGAACTTGAGGCTCATCAAAAAGAAAAGGAGAAATATCAGGGTATAAGAATACTTTAAATAAGTATGAAGAGGTTAAGTGGGACTCTGAACAGAGAATATGGATATTATTGTTCCAGTATGAAACAGGAGAGACAGACTGAAGCACCCAACAGAGTTATTATCTAACTCAAAGTGAAGTGTGTGTGAGACACCGGCTAGCCATCTCGCATTGCACAGCCTGAATAAGACACATAGCCAGGAGAGCATTTAAAAACTAATCCTATTCAAATATAGTATACCATCACAGACCAAAGTTGGTTAAAAGCAAACACTGCAATACTACTGATTTGCTTAACCCAACTGCATCTAGGGGCCAGACAAGTACCAGAGTATTTGCCATAATTGGTCAAATGCAACAGCCTGCCATTTCCTGATTTTGTAATTGAAAAAACAATCATAGGAACTGAACAGCACTGAATGTGAAAGCTCACTAGGCAACAGAAAAGAAAACTTTATCTAATTAATATGCAAAAAATAAAATACCTGTCCTAAAACTACCACACATAACCTTTCCAAACATACAATACCTTACTATAAGCAAAGATGCAACTTTTAAAGCAGCAACAGTGAGGGCGCATTAACTAAGCAAACATGTATGTGTATGTTGCAAATTAAGAAGTGAGTGGAGGTATAATGTTACTTTACATTGATTGACAAAAGCTTAGTGGGGAACATAAGGAACTCCATGTCTGCAGATGTGTCAGTGAAGCAAACGCTGAACTACATGTATATAGAGAAAACACTGGTGAGCCACCAGGTGAATTGTCTACAGCCAAACACTCTAAAGCCCACCAAAATACTTAATAGCCACTTGAAAAACTCAACGAGCCTCCTTTAACCACAAAAGTTTTGTCTTCACACACAAATCTGCCTATCACAACCATTCTCCTCCTGGTACTGGTGTGCGTCATCCACAGCATTTCAACACTTTTAACCAAATATTTGAACTCCTGACCTTCGGGATCCATGGTATCACTGAGGAGTTTGCTCATCAGTTAAAATAGCAGATATCTGGAAAAATCACAATTGTCCCTGGAATATAGATCAAGTGTTAGTTTCCACAGGTTGCTCAGCAACAATTTGGCCAAAGCAACCATGCCAAATTAGTGGGGCATTGTGCATTTTTACAAGTAAGAATAACCAAACTAATGATGGTTGCATCATTCATTAGCAGGCAGACCATCCCAGCAGAACATCATTGTCAAGTAAAACAGTCCAAAGCCTACTACTTTTTGAAAAGCTTGATAATACCAGGTCCTGCAACACTCGGACCAAATACGCACTATAACCCAGGTCCAAGGGGGCGCTAGAGGGCGCCGGACAAGATGGCCGCACTTGCGTGAGGCTCTGTCCAGACCTAGCAATATTCGCCCATTTATCCTTTCATTCCACATGCCTGCACCCTGCAAAGACGCCGAGAGTACCCCGCTGACATCGGGGGTCGACTGCGACGCTTTTTTCCGGAGCCAGTGGTAACTGTTTGAGCCCCTGGGAGCCGGGACGCTCTGCACCGCGATCGCGCCAGTGCGGTCTGGCGACCTCGTGGAGGAGATGCCCTGCTGCCGCCCGACTTGAGGACACCGTTGCCTCCTGCTTGAGCTGTCCCGGAGGCGTGGAGTCGGCGGCCTGCGGAGACGAGTCGGAGGAGGTGCCAGGTAGCGGAGAGACGCCAGAGCGGCTGCGGAGCGGCCTGGACCCGGCCTGCCGGCGCTGGTGAGTGGGGCGGGGCACTACGCAAGCCCGGGGCTGCGGAGGTGGCGCCGGGCATGGTTAGGCCGCGCCGCGCGACCTAGGGCTGGCGGGGGAGGGGCGGAGGAGCTGCGTTGAGCGGACCTGGCAGGACTGCGACCCTGAGGGTGCGCTTATTGCCCTGGGATGTAGCGGTGGAGAGTCCCTGGTAAAATCGGAACCGTTGGGACCCCGAGCTGCATTGACGGACTGGTGACCTACAGTGCGTCCGCCATTGCAAGAAGCGGACATCCAGATCGGAGGTCTTTGGCTTTAAGGGGGAGCCTTATGCAACGAAGCCACGGACTGTACAGTGTGTACACGCGATAGTGGGACTCTGCTAAACTCCATCCGCAACTGTGCTGGGTGTAACTAATAAAACTGCGGAGAGCCTGAAATTGCGACGAGGTGTGCATCTGATTCCTTACACGGCGGGCGGTTGGCCTGCTAGTGCTACACTGAAGTGCACGGGACGAGGCTGGAAATAGCACGGGGTAGTGCTCTGGACCCGACCTGTGAGCATAGCCTGACGTTGCTGCGTCTCTGATTGGAATCTCTCCTTGAGCTGAGCTACCCGCCACCATGGGCAGGCCGGACAGGAATCAGCCAAAAATAACATTTGAAGCGAATAAAAAAACTGCGCACACATCTTCACAGGCTCCTGCTGACCCTGATCAGGGGGGAGCTGTGGGGGGCACCCCAAACTTGGAATCCACCCTGGTTGCCATGCAAAAGACCTTGCAATCAATTGAAGGAACCATGGAATCTGTCAACCACCGCCTCGATCACATGGCGGCGCAATTCGACCGCCAAAACGAACGCATGGGGGAGGTAGAACAGAGAGTTTCTGCCACGGAAGATGGTCTGGCCACAGTCTCTTCTAAGGTGTTCAGCATGGAGAGGGTATTGGCGGTCATACAGGCCAAGAACGAGGAGTTGGAAGGGAGGTCCAGAAGGAACAATGTAAGGGTCACGGGCCTGCCGGAATCCACGAATGTGGGGCGCATGGAAGACTTCATGGAACGTATGATTATTGATATATTCGGGGCTGATCAGCTGTCCAGAGTCTTTATAGTGGAGCGGGCCCATCGCTCTCTAGCCAAGCGGCCTTCGCCTGGAGCACCACCGCGCCCGATAGTAGCCAGGATACTCAACTATAGAGACCGTGATACCATTCTTCGGCTTGCGAGGGAAAAAGGGGCTATCGAATACCAGGGCAACAAACTCGAGTTCTACCCTGACTTCACCATGGCGGTGCAGACGGCTCGCAAAGAATTTACTGCGGTGAAGCAGATGCTGCGAACTGAGGACGTAGCATATGCCATGCTCTACCCGGCACGCCTGCGGATCGGGCCCCCTGCGGACAACAAGATATTTTCCTCCCCGAAGGCGGCCATGGACTACGCCAAGCAACTGAAAAGGAGAGCTAAAGGGCCGAGGGACCGTCGGGACGGCGATGATGGCGGGCAGGAAGAAGCCGCCTGATCTGAAACTGTACAGTTGCCTGTGGTGGGGGCCTTGCTGCGAGTCACTGCGATCTGCCACCTCCACTTTCGCTTGGGCTGTTATAACTGCTAGGGCTTGGGGTCCACTGGGGTCTGCTTTGCCCTGCTCAGCGGCTGCGTACAATGTGGATGGGGGGGCATGCTAACTGCTGGGGACTCTGTGGATTGTGCGGCACTGACCCGTTATAGGTCATTTCACCTGTGTGAGCACGGCTAGGCCGGGCTGCGGACCACTGGGGTTGTGAGTGGGGTGCACGTGCTGCGGTGCGCATGCGGCGCCCCCCTTTGCCTAAGAGTTCTGATATGTTTGCTGAGGGCCCGTGCTGGAGCAACTCTAACATTGTGCCGGGGGATACTCGATTGTCTGATACTGTTTTATTCACGGAATAGGATTGCAGGTATGGGGATGTAGTTCTGAATGTTAGGTCTACGCTCTCGTCCATACCTGGCGTGAGTGGAGTGCCACTACGCCCCCCAGGACGGGAGATCCCCACACGCAGCTGTTGGTATTGTTGGGGTTTGGGGTAGGGGGGACAATGGGATTGCTTTGGCATTTTGGGTACGCTGAAGTGGGTGGAGGGATGGGGGTTGGGTTTCTGGGGGATGTTGGGGGAATGTTCTTTTTCCTGGTCAGGGAAGTGAGCTCTGTGTTGCTATTGGACTATGCTTGGATGTTCTGGTACTGGAGCGGTTTCTGTAGTGGAAGGTCCTACATCCTTTATGTGCTGATGGTGTCTGTGGATGGGCCTCTGATATGGACGCCGGGGAAAGCCTATTGCGTGGAGGGTGGATTGAGGGATTGGTGTTATGGAGAGGGGGGGTAAGATTAAATGCATTACTTGGAATGTGCGGGGACTCAATAGGCCGCAAAAGACTAGACAGATGCTTGCCTTTCTGAATAGACATGGCGTACAGGTGGCATTCCTACAGGAAACGCACCTTCAGGGTAAGGCGGCCGAAAAGGTGGGCAAACAATGGGCGGGGGTGAGGCTGGCTACGAGCTACTCTTCCTATGCAAGAGGGGTGATGATCCTGATAAAGAGAAATGTTCCATTTGAACTTATGCATGAAGACATTGACCTGAACGGTAGATACATCATAGTACAGGGTAAATTATGTGGCACGCTGATAACTCTGCTCAATGTTTATGGACCAAATGTGGATGACCCTGAGTTTTATGTAACTCTCTGGAACAAGATATATTCACTTGCACCTTCAGCTATCATTTGTGGGGGGGATTGGAACGTCACTCTGGATCCAGACCTAGATAGGAAACAAGACAGGACTCCTGTGCGTAAGAAGGCGGTGGATGCGGTGTGCGAGGGCATGGATGGGTTGCGTCTGCTGGATGTATGGAGACTACGTAACCCGAATAAGCGGGAGGGCACCTGCTACACCTCGGCACACGATACATGGTCGCGATTGGACTACTGGCTTACGACACGAGATGTCAGTGGGTGGGTGGTGAGTGCTGACCATCTACCTCGTACTATCTCTGATCATGCGCCCGTCACACTGGTGCTGCAGCTCCCATTTCATGTCCCCCCCCCTTTCGCCTGGCGACTTTCCTCTGGGGTGCTGACGGATCAGGTGCTGTCTGAGAGACTGAGGCAGATAATTGAGGAGTTTTTTACTGACAACGTGGGGTCTGTAGACAAAATGGGTACGGTCTGGGAGGCCTTCAAGGTGACGGTGAGGGGCGCGTGCATTGGGCTGAGGTCAGGGGTCCTCACGTCCATTAGGGGCTCCATGAACAGGTTAGAAAGAGAGTTACGGATTCTGGAGCGGCAGTTAGAGGAGGGGGTGGATGGCACGGTCCTTGCTGACATTCGAACGAAGGTGGACGAATATAACGATCTGGCAGAGCAGGAGGTAAAATTCCTCTCTAAGAAAGTCACAGCTAGGTATTATGGCGAAGGGGGCAGACCAGGCAAGGGCCTGGCAGATCGGATCAGGGAGCCATGGGCGCGGCACTGCACAGTGCAGGAAATTGTGGATCAGGGGAATGTGGTTACTAGCACGGAGGGTATACTGACCTGCTTCGCCAAACATTACGAGCAGCTCTATGCACGTAGGGACACAGCAGATGAGGAAGAAGTGAATCAATATTTGGAAGATGTAGCCTTGGTGTGGCTGTCTAGGGGGCAGCAGGAGTTCCTTATGCATCACGTCACTGAGGCCGAATTCAGGGATGCGATAGCGGCCCTCCCTAGTGGTAAAGCGGCTGGTACGGATGGCTTACCCTCCGAATTTTATAAAACATATGCGGATTTACTGATCCCGCACCTAGCACAGGTGTTGGAGGAAGCGTTTGACTGCGGACAATTGCCGGCAACCATGAGGGAGGCACTGCTGGTAGCGCTACCTAAACCGGGTAAGCCGCCAGATAAGTGTGACTCATATCGCCCCCTTTCACTTATGAACACTGATGTGAAGATTATTGCAAAAGTACTGGCCACACGGTTACGGTTGCTGCTGCCTGTCATGGTCTTACCGGACCAATCGGGTTTCATTCCACTCAGATCCACTACACATAATTTGAGGACACTTTTCGCCGTACTGCACCTGCTTAAACCAGAACTGCCTGCAGCTGCGGTCATGCTCGACGCGGCTAAGGCCTTCGATTCGGTGGCTTGGAAATACATGATGGCTGTCCTGCACCGTATGGGGGTACCGTTCTTTTTCACATCACTCATCGCCCTCTTATATACTGCGCCCACGGCAAGAGTCAGGGTCAACGGCCACGTATCTTCCTCGTTCCAGATACAGAGGGGTACGAGACAGGGGTGCCCTCTGTCTCCGTTACTGTTTGCCATCATGATGGAACCACTGGCCTGTATTTTGCGTCAACGGTATGCTGATGCTGCATTGAAGTTCCCGCTTCGAGCTCTGGCGGTGTCAATGTACGCGGATGACATGGTCCTGTATGTTAGAGAACCGGCTCTCCACCTGGAGAACATCCTACGCGAATTCATTAAGTTTGGTAGACACTCTGGTCTCACTATAAATTGGGACAAATCTGTGGTGCTGCCACTCACGGAGGCAACCCGCCAGACCCAGCTGGAATTCCCCCTGGAGTGGGCAACAGAGTCAGTTCGGTATCTGGGGGTCTGGGTGCACAGGGACTGCCGGGAGGTTATCCGGGCCAACTATGGCGTTGCCGTCTCTGGCCTAGAGGATCAGGTGGCGCGCTGGACTCGACTCCCGTTAACTCTAGCGGACCGCATATCCTTAATCAAAATGGTGGTGTTACCCAAACTTCTCTACCTTTTCATTAATATTCCTATTCTATTGAAGTCACATTTTTTTGCGAGGATCGGATCGCTCCTGATAACTCTCACGTGGGCTGGCAAGAAACCAAGAGTGACTTGGGAGGTGCTGACCAAGCCGTATGCGCTGGGGGGGTTCGCCCTGCCGGACATGAGGCTGTATTATCTCTGCGCACAGGCGCATTTTGCGAGTTATTGGTTGAATGCACCGCCATACACCCCGCACGTGGCACTTGAGGCGAGTGCGGTTCTGCCGTATCCGCTGAGGGCCATGGTCGTTAACAAACACTCGGTTTTTGAGAAGGGAGAGATAGACACAGTGAGGATTACGGCGACAGCTTGGGAACACCTTGGTCGAAGGGCGGCTCGCCTGCCGTTATATGCGCCGGCTATGCCGTTACTCTACCACTCTGATATTTCCGTCACTGGTGAGATCGGAGGGTTGCAAGTCTTGAGGGAAGCCGGATTGCAATCCATGGGGGACCTTTTTCCTGGGGCGTCGTTTCTTTCTTTGCAGGCTATGACGGCTGGATCGACTAACACGTGCATGCCTACTTTTATTTATGCCCGACTGAGGGCTGCGATAAAGGATTTGTATCCAACATACCCAGAGGAGCCTCCGACACTTGGGGCATTGCAGTTGCTCTACACAGCTAAGGACAGGGCTAAATTGGTCTCTAAATTATACAAGGCTGCGCAGGAGGATGAAGGAGGGGGGGCGGACCAGGCCAGAGCACGATGGGATAGAAGTCTTCCTGACCCTCTTACTGATGACGAATGGCATGAGTGTTGCAACATGACGGGAGGATATGTGATAAATGGAAACTTCCGTCTCTTGCATTATAAATTTCTGCATCAATGGTACTACACACCGATACAACTAGTGAGGTATGGGCTTCGTACTGCTGCGCGTTGCGTGAGATGCGGTGTGGAGGATGCTGACTTTGTACATCTTGCCTGGGGTTGCCCGCGAGTGTATGCTTTTTGGAAGGCGGTTACTGAGTGTCTGACGGTTATGACTTCAGTTGAGGTTAACCTTGATGTGCGGCTCTGTCTGTTGGGTATAGCCTCTGGGGTGGCAGCACAATCACGACGACTAGTGGTACTGGCGCTCCAATTAGCCAAGAGGAGAGTCGCTATGGGATGGGGGGGGAAGGAGGGCACCAGACGTGCAACTATGGCTGAAGGACATGGCTTACTGCAGAGACCAACTGCACTGTTATTATGAGGATCTGCCGGAGAGGTCTCGCCCGCGAGACATATGGGCTCCATTCACACTGTATGTCTTATCTCTAGAAGACTCAGATAGCGAAAGGAATACGATTGTTGAATTGCAGGAACATGATCATGTATCGGATTGAATGTTGTTTGAAAGCGGTGGAGATGGCTGCGTTGTGCACTGTGCTCGTGCTGTAGAGCTTTAGGTGTACTGGACATTTGCTATGATAGATAGAACAGGCCAGACCGTCTTATGCTGCCCAGCTGTGATCCGAGTATACGATGTGAGACTTGCAATAAGCTACCTACGATGGCCACGCCCCCTGGGCCGTTGTCTGCACCAGCTCAACCTTGAGAGTTGTATATGTCCACATAGTAAGGCTCACTAAGACCAGGAGTGGGAGGGGTGGGAGGGTGTTGGGATTGTTAGTCAGTTGACTTTGTTCTACAAAATCAGAAAATGAGACCGAGATCACATGAGGGCTGAACGGCCGACATCAACGTGTGCTCTGACCACTGCAATTGGAACATATATGGTGCCTACAGGAGCTCAGTCTGGGACTGCAATTGTACCAAAGATCTGTATTACTGAGATCCACTGTGACTGTATGGTGCACTGATTGCGGCCGGCCCTGCCAGTGGGTTGTAGGCACTCCGCTGTGTTTATTCATAATGTGCAATAAAGGTCTACCAAAAAAAAAAAAAAAAAAAAAAAAACCCAGGTCCAACAATCAGACAACCAATCACAGAGACTGGCTGGGAGATTGAAAATACACAGTTGTGCTGCTAAGAATTTAACAGTTTATAATAAAGCTTTACAGAGATATTAATTATTTTTGTACCATAAAAGAAAGAATACAATTATGTCTGATAATGCCTTTTAGATTTTTATGCTGGAAATGAGTTTGTGGCAGTGAGTTGTATATGCGCACAGACCTACACCCACAATCTTGGCCAGCATTGGGATTTGTACTTAAACACTGGGTTTTGAATCCTTTCTATGTTGGGAGGCACAGAGTGTCTTACTGGTGAAAAGCATATTGGTCTTTCATCATGGTATGATGCTCAGTCAGTGGTTGTGTGTCAGGGTGAGCTGAGAGGGGCTATTGCTAGGTAGGACAACAGAGGCCACTTAACATCTTTGCTACATGAGGAATTTATATCATCATGTTTTCATGTCTTGATTCACGAAATAATCTAGGTGATATGTTTAGGTTGTTGTGTGTGGTGTTTATCACCAAGTCTTGGTGTTCAAGTTTGTTTGGGAGAGTGTTGTGTGATGCAAATTCCATTTTTTTTATTCATCTTTATGTAGAATCATGCTGTCGGTTTTCATTTGTTGTCTTTGTAAATCAGGGAGAAGTGATATTGAGATGACCATTGCTCTCATTAGTAACTTCCTTGGTTTCAGCGTCTTCCTTACGAAGAGGAGTCTTTAGGTTAGGATAGTAAGTCAGGGGACAGATATGTAACATCTGAGTGTTGGGCACAGGAGCCTACCACAATGTC
Source organism: Lissotriton vulgaris (assembly GCF_964263255.1). NCBI lineage: Eukaryota > Metazoa > Chordata > Amphibia > Caudata > Salamandridae > Lissotriton > Lissotriton vulgaris. The sequence goes on along the minus strand of NC_141697.1, from coordinate 416,907,920 downwards.
ACAATGGCACAGTAGTTTTAAGACATTGCTGAACAATGCCTTGGTTGGGGGGTGCTGAGCCACATGCAGACTTTTTCTTTATTTTATAGCCAGTATCTAAATCACCCACAGATAATGCACCATTATCACTTAAGTCACTCAACTACTGCATTGATGAAATCAGACTGGTAGATCTTAGGAGAACACGTCATACCGATATAGATGAATACACATATTACTCAGCAACACATCACACCCTATCCTCCATACATTTTTCTTGTTCTACTTGACTGTACTGATGGGGTAGGTGAGCTTGATCAAGCATTTACCACCTGTAATATCAGGCAATTTTCCAGTAATGCTGGCGCTTAACGTACCGCCCAGGCCAGATATAGTGAAGCAATGGTGTTTTCTGAGAGATGGTATTCAATGACAAATAGCCATGTCCATCAAGGAATACTTCACCAATTAACAAAGGCAATGTCTCTTGTCAGGCTACATTATGGGGGGGCCTGCAAGGTGGTCATAAGGGGGGAAATCCATTTCTAAACAAACAAGTGGGAGTCCCCAGTTTCATCAAAGCACAGCTCCACAGACAGGTCCAAGAAATTACATGACTGGAAAATTGCTATAAATCCTACCAAAATAGAGGTAAGGACATAGAAGGCCACTGAGGAGCTTAACAACCTAGCTGAAAAAGGGAAGGGAAATATTTGGGTACATATGCCCAGGCATTGGAGCAGGCAAGCCGTTTGCGAATGTTATTAGTTTACAATACATGCTTCCCAATGCCAAAATACGTATTACTGGTCACCTATCCTGATCAATAGAGATCAGAGGGGGGTACTCACTCTCACCCCTGATATTTACCCTGCCATGGAAACGTTGGCATTCAGTCAGGAAGGAACACTGGTGCTGCGGACTGATATACAAGGATGGTCACCTTGTTTTTATCACTGTATGCAGATGACATCTTGTATTTATAAATCAATATGCTGAGAATCTCCAGCCAATAATTTGAGAAATAGTGTGCTTTGTTGCATTAACGGGGATTAATATAAACAGGACTAAATCGGAGCTATTTCCAGACAGATCACTGCGATACTGAACATCCACTGATTTAGTGCTCAGACTCAGTGGAATATTTTGGTATAATAATTAAACGGTCTCAAAAATACCGATCCATTCAAATTCTGGACCTGCTATGGATAAACTGGCTAAGGAAGACAAGAAATTAACAAAACTGCCACTCCCATTTGCTGGGTGGATATCCTCGACAAAAATGCTAGTCCTGCCATGTTTTCTGTATCTGTTTTCGAATATCAGAAGCCATTTTTTACTAGACTGGTGAGCCATCTACCCACTTAGTTTGGAGTGAGTGGAATCCCCAGAATAAATTGTCCACCCTAATTTTACCATTTGATAAGGGAGTAGGAGGGTTTCAGGTCAGGACTTTCAGCTCTTATCACTTGGTGACGCAGGAACACTATGCATTTTATTGGCCCTTACCCCTTCCATTGCTACTACACTTAATGGCTGAGACAGAGGCAGAAGCACAAGGCACACTAGCGACATAAGTAGATCAAAGGACTCCACATCCAAGGAGAAATAGGTCTACAGTGTTGTGCACAGGCAGAGCGTGGGACTAACTATGCATGCTGGTGTCCATTCCAGTTGTAAACTACCCAGATTGTCCACTGGAAAATCCAGCACTCCCATCCACAATGGAAAGGGTTGTGATAAATATGCTTTAGAGACATGACTGGACACGTATGTGGCAACTGTTTCAGAACTTGCTGATTCTTACTTTGGAACGATTCACAAAACGAGGCGCTAGAAGCCCGATAGATATCTTTGTACACCACAGACTTCATAACGCAGTAAAATAAAATTAGCCATCCTTCCCTGATGAGTCAATGGAATTGATTCCACTTACTCGGACCAAAAACAGGGAGCAAGGTTGGGTGACTAAACTGTAAAGATGGTTTGCAGACAACAGATGTGATGTGAGGTGCCAGCAATAGATACATGGGCAACTGATACAGGAGAACAAAGGTCGAAGAAAAATAGACCTATTGTTGTGCACAGACTGCACAAGTGTCCTCCAATTACAGACATCAATCAATATATTGTAAGTTTCTACATGGATATTTATAACCCCAGTTCGACTACACAAGATGAACCCAGACAGAGACCACAAGGTGTAAGATCCTGCATGCTGGTTTTAAACACATAGTATGGAATTTGCCCTCTGATCTGTGAGTTTTGGAAAGCGATAGTGAAAGAACTCATTAACATTTAACCTATGTAGTAATATGCACATCATTGGTTGCCCTATTGGTTGGGCTTTGTAACAGATATACCTACACCCAGTCACAAGTTCATTGCCCATCTGTTGTTATTAGCTAAAAGGAGAGTCACACTAGGTTTGTGGAAGGAGCACGCCTTGAGAGCGATTGATTGGATGAGAGAAGTTATATGGGGCAAATCTACTTCAGAGGTTTATACTACACTTCTCCCTGACAAGCCTAAAGACAATTGGGAGGCATTTCGAACACATTGTAAACAATTCTGGCCCGACCTAATGACCAAAGACATTTGTCTTTAAACTATTTATTGTGAATAAATGATCAAAGAACTATGAAAATGTGGAATTTTGCAGCCACTTCGTATTGATGGAACTTTTCTTCACTTTTGTCAATCACACTTTGCTGCACACGTATATACATCAAAATACACGACCAGTGCTGCTGTACTTTAAAGACAATTTTAGAAGATGTACACATCAACTCTTTAAGTTATGTGCAATTAATTAAGTTCACTGATCCCGAAAGGGGACTATTTTTTTATTTTTGTTCTTGGACCCGCATAGTCCTGTTAGCACTAGTTTCGTGATTTCATTAAATGCTCCAACATATTTATCGTTTTTTTTACCCGAGTCCTACTAATCCCTGCTTTATTTACTACAGAGTATTCTACTCTCGTGAGACTTTACGTGTTCTTGCAATACTTATTTTGTCACCCTTCCCCCTAATCCTCAGGAGAACACGCACACCTGTTGCTTAACAACCCTTCTGTTTTGTCTGTCTCTTTCTCGGAGTGGTTGCATGCTGCTCCACCAGAGATGGAAGAACCTTCTATTCTGGGAAACCTACTGCGGTTTGTTCACAATATTTTTTTCTGATGTACATGTTTTATTAAGCTAAAACAGAATGCAGCCCTGTCCTGTAACTTAAAGCGCTGAGTCTGAAGCGTACATGGTTTTGAGTGGCCATATGCTCTGTCTTTCACGTACATTTCCAATATTATGATCAGAGTTATGATCATTCCATCATTATTGAAAATGATGCTTGAATGATACAGTGAAAATGATCACCAGAATAATGATTTAAATTGTAACGCTACATGTTGAGAGACTTAGGCATTGATTCTGGCACTCTCATGACGTTTTATCTATAACTGGATGGGGGTCTATTGTGAGCTACCTAATGCTACATAGTGCCCTTAGTTATGTGGCCGCTGATGAGCTCATCAACTGCCTTAAAATGAAATGCCACATACTGGTCCCCCAACTGGGCTGTCTGGGGCCTGTAATACAACCTGTATCTACCCTAGTGTCTCCAGTGTCCTCTACACTCTTCAAACAGCTCCTTTCTAGCACCAAGACCCTCAGATAAATGACCAGACCAAAATACCCCTGTCGGACTTGCTGACGTGGATAATAGCAGTTCTGTAAAAACTTATCTGTGGTGGTTGCAGCAATAACTAGGAAACGTAGGAACATGAAAAAAGTTCAGATTTATTACACCATAAACACCGAGATGCTGGTGGTAACACAGTAGGAGAGTAGCTGCAGTTAAATTTAAACCAACATTCTCCCACAGATAACAGAACACAGCCCCAACATTCTATTCAACAGATTACTACATAGAACGTCACCATATACAAATTTATAGTAAAAGAAAAGAGAATTGCATCGATAACAAGGGTATCACCAATCATAGAGAGAAACAGAAAAAGGGGTCATGAAGAGCAATGTACACCAAGAAACATGCATATAAATATCAGATCATCCAAAAAATCTATATAATACAGTACATTAAGATAGTGACGGATCATGACCTCGCAGCCAAGGCCTAGAACGACTTCCACCTCCGGCAAACCCCGACAATGCCAAAGTTTAGGAAGGACCCCAAGACCTGGCTCTTCGGATGATCCCAGAACTCAACGAAATACCCCCCACCCCCCCTCCAGCCCCTTGAGAGCCGCTCTGGTGAGTAGTTGTGCTTTACAAACCCCTGATTGATTGATTAATTGATTGATTGGTGACCAGCCAAGACCTCAAAAATCCAAACCCTGAATGGATCCCAGATCCGATTTAATAAGATCGACATTTATCATTTTCTACTATTAACTTTCATAGAGAGATTTAGGAAAATGTAGCCATGCAATGTCAGGTTTAATTAAAGGTCAGTGTCCAAGTATTATCAACGTATAGGTCAGACTATATCAACATGAATATATCATCTCAACAACCCTAAATGCTTGCACAAGCTGCAAAGATATGGGTACCTCTCGCCCCTTCAACTCCGCACCAAAAGCATTTCCCATCCAGTCTTAAATTCAGTTTGTACAGGAGATGTGGTGTAATATACAGATCATTCATATAATTGAAATGGCGGACCTTGACCCAAGAAACATTCTGCGAACTCTGTGCGAGGGTATTACTACTCTTAATTTAATTATATATCACTTTAACCCCCGATGTCCACTCCATTTGTCAGCCCTAAATTGAAATAAGTCTGCTTTTCCCTCAATCCCCACTTCAAGCATACTTTTGTAGGCCGAACTTATATTGCCTTTGTGAAGATTTCTCACAAGATAGTCAAGAAAATTATTTAGGGAGCAGTTTTCCTTCTCTACTTTCCAGCTGTTTAGAAAACTACGAAGTAGGAGATACCTGAAGAAGCCCAGGGAGACCCGCTGCTGGAAAGCCCCTTCGGATAATAGTGTTGTATCCTCTTACAATATTCTCCCACAGAGTAGAGCACACAACCCCAACATTCTATTAAACAGATTACTACATGGCTTTACCTTTTTACAAAAATTACACAAGAAAACCATACATGACAAAAGAAAATATAAACAATCAAGTAATACATAAAATTATACTTACTTGTACTAAAACTTAACTTTAATTTCCAACTATCTTATGGAGGACCTTATGAGAAAGAACTATAGATGACACACATAACATTTACATTTCAAGCCTACTGATCATTGAACTTGCGAGGCAATTTTTTCATTCTACTGCTGCTCCTCAGCACAGACTCGGAATCACTGGACATGGGTACCAGCTTACTTTGCACTATCATTTTCAAGTACAACAATTTCCTTATTCTCAATACCTCTTCTGCACCCAACTCTCACTACACGCTTATCGATGTACTATTGTCCACCTTCAATTCTGATACTATTTCCTCTTACCTCTAAGATTTTAACAGGTGGACCAAACCTGGATCTGCCTTTCTTAAAGTGTACAGGTTTGCACCACAACACCAGCTTCAAACAGCATGGATTTAACCCAAATTCTTTCATCATAACATTTTTCAGTTTCTCCTGTGTGGTTTTCACTTTTGCCCTGATACAGTCATCTGATCAATTAGGTTTTATGCTTAAACTCACTTGTTCATCCATGCTGGACAAAACCAAGTAGCAGACTTCCTTCCTCATAATAACGCAAAAAGAGAAACCCTTGTGAAAGAGTGTGGGGTGGTGCAATAAAACCACAACATGAATTTTATGCCATTCCCTACAATGCACCAATTTGCAATTGTCCACTGGACACCATGTTCATTCATTCCACTAAACCATTGGTTTGAAGAGGATAGAGGGAACTCTTTAGAAGTATGATACCACTGGCTTGCAAAAACAAAATGTACTTCAATAAATACAAATTGTACATCACTGTCCGACACTAACGTATCGGGAAATCAGTCTTTGAGAAAGACAACCCGAAGGATCTCGACAACTACTTTGGATGTAACCTCACTCACAAACTTCACCTCTGACCATTTACTGTAATAGTCCATCATGACCAGAGCAAAACGAGACTTGGACGCTAAAGAATTAAATGGACTCACAATGTCTATACCTACTTTCTCCCATGGGAAACACAGAAAATCAATAGGACACAATGGTAGTGTCCTTACTTTTGTAGATTTGACACAGCTTGAAGAAATGATACACTCCTCTACGATTTAATCCATTTCTTTATTTATCGATGGCCACAACAAAGATAATCTAACACGTTGCTTTGCCATCGTAGATCCCAAATGACCATCATGACCTTTGAGAATAATCTCATTCCTAACAGAAATGGGAGGAACAAATTTGTCAGCCCTCAACAAGAATCCATCCTCAACAGACTACTCATACGCCACTTTAATAAAAGACTTCAAATCTGTCTCCAAATTTCTTTCTCTAGGCCAACCTGCCTTGATAAAACCCATTACAGCACAAAGTGTGGCATTGTTTTTCAATACCAACCGCCAGCCTTCCTAGTTGAATGCACCACTCTGCAGTATATCAACCGATGCATTATTGCAAACCTCTTAATCCTCTTCACTTTCACACTTCGTGGATTCATGAGTACTTAGCGGGAAACAAGACAGATAATCAGCAAATACATTTTCCCCACCAGAAATATATTTTGCAACAAAATCAAACTGCAAAAGTTTTTGGGAAACTCTAGCTATTCTTGGAGTAAGATCTCGAACATTCTTCCCACTGAAAATGTAAATCAAAGGTTTGTCATTAGTTTGAATCCTAAATCTCTTACCTCACAAATAATTTCGCAGTTTCATGACTGCCCACCAATAAGCTAAACATTCCTTTTCGGTAAATGAATATTGTGCTTCAGTAATAGTCAAGACACATGAGGCATAACCAATCATAAATACTTCCTCACCTTTCTTCTGTGTAAAACATGCTCCTAACCCAACATTTCTAGCATCCACTGTCAAATCACAAGGTGAATCAGGATTATAATGCTTAAGTGATATAGAGGAGGTTAACTATTTCTTAACTCATTCAAAAAACTTGTTGACAATCTACACACCATTTGAACGTTTCACCTCTCATTAACATGAGAGAAAGAAGTCTCAATCGCAAGGCATAATCCTGTATGAATCGTGAATAAAAATCACACATACCCAAAAATATTTTAACTCTGTTTTGTCTACACGAGGTCTAGCCATCACTATACTTCTGACTAAACTGGGTTTAGGTTCAATACCCTTACTGGAGACTAAGTGACCTAAATACTCAACATCAATAGCGAATTTCTGCGAACTGCACCAAGAAAAGCGGTTCTTTTACCCTCTAAGCAGGTACACATTAGTAGAACACCGACAGGTGGAGGGTCTATGACACACAACTCTAATTTGTCTTTGTCCACATGACAGAAATAACTCCTTGGCTTTCCTAATTTTCCTTTTCCCTTTTAACTCTTGGATCAAACTATATGCCACCTATTCTAACTTTTGGTGCATGTTGGAAACCTTGAGTTTCATCTATCTAGTCACCTTAACTACGTTGGAGCAATAGTCTCTCCAAACAGGCATTGCTATGCGAGCCTGAGTTTTTCCGCACAGTAGCACTTTATAAATGAAAATGTAAATTAAGTTTTTTGTAAATAGGATGCAACAGGCATTGTTAAATTAACATTCTTATTTTCAGATGTAAAGGACCCCCTGATTTTAAATACATATGTGTATTAGTTTTTGTCTTTGATGGCCCTGATGAAGGTGATAAAATAAGCTCACCGAAACGTACGAAGGCCCTATACACCTGAGACCCTCACATAAAGAGGCAAAAAGGAGAAAGAAGCTAACGATTAAATAACTCATAAACTGGATATAACCAAGCGAAAGAGAAATGGACATTTAATTGCAAAGACCTTTTGGGATCTCAGTTGTATTTTTGTCCTTTGTTTGTTTCTATTGTATTTTTGTCACCAGTGTTAGTATGCAAGATTGTGAGTGAATGATGTGGAATGACTGATGGATAGACTGACAGCACTTTACAGTTCCTTTGTGGGGTTCATATCAAATTTTAGTATTGCAAATAATGAATTTCTTGCACTGAATTATTTATTTGTTTTTGTCTTTAAAAAAATATGAAAAATGTTATAAAAATGTTTCTCTATTTCAAATTAAGAAAATGAAAATAAATGGAAAACTAAGGAATACCATGCTATTTTGAATATCTTTATTCATGTTGCATCCTATGTGAAGTGATTAGATTCAGTCTATAACTTGAAAAATAAATAGGTCAGTTAAGAGGCTCCAGTTTCCAGTTTTTGTATTTTCACTCCCCCCTCTAGACCTAAAATTAAATTTTGGGAGTACCCTTGTTTACACTCTTCCGGTGTAGCCAAATTGGCCGAGTACATCTGTCCTCTCCATTTCCTTGAGAGCTTATGTGCTTCCGAATCAGTGAGCTGTTTCTCCTGTATACATGCAACTGCGACTTTGTGGCGTTTCAGGTATGGGAGTACTCAATGTCTCTTTGTACATCGCCTGAGTCCCCAGACACTCCAGGTTAGAAATTGGTAGTCAGTCACCATATCTGAATGCTCATGTATACAGAGGGGAGTCAAAACACCTCAGGGACCAGCAGAGCACTGCCAGTCCAAGACTCCCCATGTTTACCGTGAGGAGGTGGGGGGCAACTTTCTGCTTAGACTTGATTTCCCAATTTACTGGGCAGAATAAGGTGATCAATTGATCACACTTATAATGTAACCATCCCCCTGCTTTACTAATTCTGTCTGCCACAACATCACAGCTAAGGACCACTTATAGTGGTTACTTACTTGTGTTTTATTCGCATCTGGGCCAGTGCCAAGCTTGCCTTAAGACTTTCCCAAAATCTTATTCCTTCCAATCAATTTGAAAACTTCAGTCATCCAGATCACAGAGTCCTCCACAAAACTTGAAGTACCCTCTTTGCTGGCCTTCCAATCAATTGTTGTCAGAAATTATCATCTGATGATTTAGAGCTGTTAAAGGATTATTTTATCTTAAATCGATGAATAAAAGTCAGCCTTCCGTGATCAAATTACACTGGATGGTAATCTCAGCAAGTATCCTCATAAAAACCACATACATCATCCATGGAGAATTCTAATGGCTACCGTGAGTGAATCATATTAATTAGAAAGTTTGAAAGCTCACTGACAAAAGAAAACTCAAGATCTGTTTCCATGAGGTAATGTGCTTTTCTGGGGGAAAATTGAGCACCTGATGAATACCAATTGGGCATATAAATTACTAAATCCACAAAATGCATAACCTTCGGAGTGTTGGACCTCAGAATAGGAGATAATGTGCACATTTCTAAGATTTTCCCTCATTCCACAGTGTATGACCCATAAATTTCTGCTGTTTTCGGTCAGTAAAACCTGGGGGGGAAATGGAGGCAAATATCATTGAGTCAGGAATTTTTACTCAACATGGAATAAACCTGGGGTGCAAACTATGACTTGTGCATGAACAAGGATTAGCCTTATGCCTGGAATTAAGGCCTAAGACAGAGGTCTTGCAGATGAGAATTTTGCCCTACTTGGCTCCAAGCCTTGATTTACCGATTTCAAAAGAGCTGAAAGAGATTGATAGGAACCTATTTGAGCAGGGGGAAAAAATAATACTTGTCTCTCCCTTAACACCTACACTCATACACTTAGACACTGTAACATTAGCCAACCCTAAAGAACTGCAACAACAACAAGGTGATGGATGGAATACTTGAATTAATCTTAGCCACTAGCAATCGCTAGGGCCACATTCCAGTCCATCCTTTTTCATCTACTATGCCACTACAGACAATGCCTACACAACAACGGACCCTAATACCTCAAAGACAGAATCAACTTCCACATACCTAAAAGTAAACCTCCGATCCTCAAACCTTGCACTGGCTGAAACCCTGCGCATCCACAGACCCAGAGAAGGCGGGAGATCCTTCCCCCACATTGCAGCCAAGACCTGGAACAAGCTACCGGCAGACATCAGACGAGCCCCTACCTGAACACCTTCAGGAAGACCCTCAAGACCTGGTTCTTTGGCTACACTGATCTAAGGACAACCCCCCCCCCCCTTCAGTGCCTTGAGGCCCTCACTGGTGAGTAGCGTGCTTACAATTCCCTGATCGATTGATTAATTGACAGACAAAGACCCACCTTTTGCAAATCAGTACCAACCCTGCTCCTTATAGGAACAGTCTGTCCTGAACTGCCAATCGAGGCCCCCTCCAGAAGGGACCACAGGCAAATCCAGACTGGTTTTACTCTGCTCTGGGCTAGTCAGTAGGATTTAGCTTGAGTCCTATGGCACAGCGGCAAGATGGCGGCCGCTTGAGTGGCCGGTGCAGAGCTGTTACGGCGAGAACGCTAGTTTGGATGAAACCCTCGGTATAGCGTACTGTAGAATAACCCATCAGTATAATAGAGCATAAAGGCTCATGCAAATCTTGTATACCTTGCTTCGAGGCGTGTTTTGCGCTGGAGTGGAGTAATGTGGCTGACCCTCGCACGGCTCGGATCTTCGAGGCAGCGTCTGAGGGCTGTGCTGCGGGCGCTGGAAGCTGTCATTCCTAGCTACTTCGAGCCGAGAGGTGGGCGGAGTCAACTGCCGATTCGAAAACAGCCGCGGAGCTCGACTCGGCGTCGGCGGAGTTGGGAGAGGAAGCAGAAACCCTTCTGCACCGGGAGCTGCGGTCGGGCTGATTATCGGCAACTGAGGTACGAAATGCCTCCTAAACAAAACCTCACCTCAAAATCAGGCAATGCCAGGAAAAAAGCCCCAAAGGATGAGGCTGAGACTGAAATAACAGACCTTACGCACGGAGAAGAGCTTTCCGTACAAGACCAGCAAAGAAAGAGACAGCAGGGGGCCCCCCAAGACCAGACTGGCTACCGCTACTGTTCTGGATATGCTGGTAAAAGCTGGTAAGGAGAAGGGGCGGAAGGTTTTGGGAGAAAGTGCTCCCTTGAATGAGCATGATATACCAGGGAACCTTGTCACACCCCATATTACCCAAGTATCTGTGGGAATACCCGTGGAAGGAACGCCCATTGAAGTAGGTTGCGTAAAGGAGATGCTACCTAGTAGTAATAAAAATCTTGAGACCTCGAGTGATGGGAAGACTAGATCTGCGGGAGTAGAAGGTATACCTGGCTCATTAGAAATCCTGTTAGAACCCCCAGTCTCTGAAATTGAAGATGTGATTGATGGGGCAACAGCGGGAGCCATTGGTGAAAAGGAGAATGAGCCCAGTGAGGCTTTCTTTTTGGTCTCCGAAGGCGGGGGTGAGTGGTCAGAAGAGGATGAAGAACATAGCTCTTGTGAAGAGACAGATACTGACCCCGAGAGTGATATGCCAGCCACCGCCATGAAAACTAAGAAGACTGCCTGGAGTCAAGAGCAAGCGCAAAGAGAATTAAGTTGGGATCACTCTTCCGCCCAGCCCTTAATAGGTACTCCCTTGTTGGAACAGACACAACTATCCCTGTTAGAGTCTATGCACCAAGAGATTTTAGCCCACAGAGAGGAGACGCGCCAGGATAGTCGGAAATCGCAGGCTGCGATGAGGAAAATGCAGGGAGTGGTGCGGAAACTCTCTAAAGCCTGTGCCACTACGGGAGACAGAGTGTCAAACCTGGAGGAGCGTGTGGTGGCAACAGAAACTGAGGTGGCAGGAGCTGTATCCAAGGTCGATGCTCAATGCTCTCAGGTGATAGACATACAGTGGAAGCTGGAAGAGATGGAAAATAGGCTTCGAAGAAACAATCTGAGAGTTTTGGGAATTTCGGAGGGGGCCGAAGGTTCGGACATAAGGGCTTTTATCATCAAGCTGTTTCAACAAGCCTTCCCTGAGTTATCTAGCTGGGACTGGCCAAAAGAGCTACAAAGAGTGCACCGATTTCCCTTTAATCAAAGAAGGAACGCCAAGGAAGGTGATAAACCCAGGGCAGTACTGATTTTTTTGGGTAATTTTGTCCTTCGACAGGCGATTGCGGATAAGGCGAGACCTGATGCCAGGAGAAATGTAGATGGGGTGTCGTTCTTTGTTCCTCCGGACTTCTGCCACGTGACTGTTGAAAGACGTTGGCGTCTCAGGGGGTTAGATAAAACCCTTTCAGGATAAGAAACTTCAAGCCTATTTGATTAACCCTGCACAGTTAAAAGTAATTAACGAAGGGAAAACGCTGTACTTTTCCTCTGAAGTGAAGGCTAAGGAGTATCTAGACAGTCTGGGCAAATAGATCCAGATAAACTGATAGTTTAATTAGTTTACAAATAGTATAAGGGTATAATAGGCATAAAATAATGCATTGTTAGGTCACTGGTAAGGGTGCGCAAAACTTTTGAATGTACTTTTTGTTTCTCTCTTTGGGTTTCTTAGGTTTTTTGTTTAGGTACTTGAAATGTATTCTAGCTGCCCTCGCCGTAAACAATGCACTTCCATCACATGCACAGACTAGATCTGTGCGCCTCACAGAGAGGGGAGTGGGGGGGTGAGGTGGAGGGGTCGGGGAGTAGGGGGGGTGGAGTGCTGGGGGCTGGGGGTGGGGGGGTGGAGGGGTGCAGTTGGTTGAAAACGGAAAATGGGAATATAAAATGCATTACTGTTTTGATTGGTTTATCTGGACAAAAAGAGCAGACAATCAAGGATAATAGCTCTAAGCGACAGGGCTCACAGGGACGTCAAACCAATAGTCAGGATGGTAGACTGTAATATCTGTACATTGAATGTGGGTGGCCTAAATGACTGGAGAAAGAGACAAAGACTGGCCCACTTTGTTAAATTTAATAAGATAGATGTACTCTGTCTCCAGGAGACGCATCTCCCTTGGGCGAAAAGGCACCTTCTATTCTTAAACGGTTTGAGCTGGTCGCCTGCTCCTCACAATCTACAATGATCAGGGGGTTTGCCATTTTGGTTAGGAAATCCCTGAGTGGTGTCAAAAGGGTGAAGGCTGACAGTCCTGGGAGATGGGTTATCTCAGAGTTGGAAATTGGCCTAAGTCTATGTGTAATTTATTGCTCTAACGGAGATGACCCAGAGATTTTTGATTTTTTGGAGATTGAATTAGCCGACTGGTCGGGACCTCTAATAGTTTGTGGAGATCTAAATATCTCAGCAAACTGGGGCAATAATGCAAAGTATGTTGGTCGAAAACCTAGGGTTTTCAGGGCAATTAAAGCACTTATGGGATCGTTGGCTTTAATCGATGTTTGGGGCACTAAAGAACCACAAAACCCTGGCTTTACATACTTTTCGAACCCAGCCCAGAAGCATTCCAAATTGGACTATTTGTTTATATCCTCTTCAGAAATTAATAGAGTTACCATCACTAGGCTACCGAGGGTGTTGTCGGATCACAACCCATTGGTAATCATTTACAAAAGGGTTGGAGGTCAAAAAATTAAATCCCCCAGGACCTTTGAGAGGAGACTATTGGCAGATCCAAGATTTGTAGCCCATTTAAAGAATTGGTCGGAAGCATTTTTTGATGCTAATAGATATAGCGCCTCTCGTAATATAGTATGGGAATCTTTCAAAGCGGCTTTGAGAGGGAGACCATTAGTTTTTCAGTAAAACTGAAAAAGGAAGATAGGTTGGAGGAAACCAAACTATTGGAGGGACTATCAAATATTGAAGAAGAGCATGGCAAGATTATAGCATCAGGTGGGGATGGAAACAATAGTAATAATGCCCTCTCTGCTATTAAGGCAGAACAACAGAAATTGATAACTCAAAAGGCGATAGGGGAATATCAGGCCACTAGAACCAACCGTTATGAAACAGGCGAACATGCCGGTAGAGGTCTTGCTCTCCGTTTAAGACAAGAGAGGTCCAAAAATGTAATCTCAAAGATAGTGGAAAGGGGTAAAGAATATACAGAAGCTAAAGAGATCCTACATGTTTTTAAAGAATTCTATCAGAGATTATATGATGAGGAGAATAGGGATGGTGAACAGCAAGATAGTATGGAAGATTCAGGACCGCGCCTTGATACCTTATTACAAGAAGTACTAGACAAGGATATTACCCAACTGGAGGGCATGACCGCCCTACATGATTTGGCCTCAGGGAAGGCTGCAGGTCCTGACGGCATTCCCCTGGAGGTTTATAAATGCATAGAATCGGAAATCATTATTCTCCTGGAAGATCTTTTTAATGGGATAGCTTGCTCAGGCCAGACCCCGGTCTCTTGGAAAGAGACGAACATTATTATATTCCATAAAAAAGGGAAACCCATTGAGAATCCGGGGTCATATAGACCTATTTCGCTTAACAACTCTGATACCAAGCTATATTCTAAGATTTGGGCTTTGAGGTTGGGCAGGATCATAGGCGGTCTTGTTTCTCCGTGGCAGCATGGGTTCGTCCCCGGACGTGGCACGACGGATCATACCAGCAGAGCTATAGCTTTATTTGACGCCCATGCTGCCACGGGGGGGGGTAGGGGGGGGGGGGGGGGTAGATGGCCATGATCCTGCTTGACGCAGAAAAGGCTTTTGACCGGATGGTCTGGAGCTATCTTTGGGATATTTTAGCAGCAAGGGGGTTTGGACAGAAAACCATAAGAGCACTTAGGGCGATGTACAAAGATCCAGTTGCTAGTGTGACGATTATGGGTGAGAAATCGAATCTGTTTTCTATAAAGAGAGGAGAGGAACCCGTCAGGGATGCCCGTGCTCTCCGATTCTTTTTTCCCTTTTTATTGATCCACTAATCCAGGCTGTATTAGAGTGTCCCAGGTTAAGACCAGTGGTTTTTAACGGATATGAAAATAAAGTTTTAGCTTACGCGGATGATATCGCGGTATTCTCATCCGATCCCCAGCAGGCAATGGAGGTCCTGTCAGATCTAACGAAAAAATTTGGTGCTAGGTCAGGGTACCTAATAAACGAAGCGAAGACCCAGATCATTTGTACAAAAAATATTGTGAAAGTTGATTCTAGATTTGTGGACGCAGCAGTATATTTAGGGGTGACAATCAATGCTACTGTAGATAAAATTGTGGAAGAAAACTTTACACCACTTATTAAATCAATCAAATCCGATTTGAGAAGGTGGGACGGGCTACATCTATCATTGATTGGGAGGGTGAATGCTGTCAAAATGACAATGTTCCCTAAAGTATTATATTTATTTCGAGCCATACCATTATTTCTCGAGGAGAAAATAATTACGAATCTAGAATCAATGTTTATCAAATTTATTTGGCAATTTGAGAAGGTTAGACGGTCCACTAATTTGTTGTCCCTCCCGAAAGATAGGGGGGGGTTTGGCTCTCCCTAATTTAAAGTTGTATCATTGGACCTGCCTTCTGACCCAAATGACTGTGCTTTTCCAGCCAGAGACATTTCTTAATGACGCAACCTTAGAAATTGAGCGTACTCCTTCCATATTCGAGCTATTGCTAGGAAGGAAGGCGCTGGGGCTAATGCTTTGTGAAATCGACCGTAGATTTGACAAGAAGGCAAGGTACAAGATTATTGATGGTGTCTGGCTAGTTTGGATGGCCTGTAGAAAGTTCTGTAACATCCCTAAAATTAATCCATACCTACATATTTATAACTCTAGCCTCCTTTCAGCAATAGAAGCAGATAGGACTTTCAAAGTATGGGGAGGGTTGGGCATCAAATCGTTGTGGCAAGTAATGGATGGAGAGGGAGTAGTAAGTTTTGATGCTTTACAAAATACGTATGGAATCCCTGACAACCACTGGTTTGTTTATACCCAACTGGTACGTTCATTAAAGGCTCAGAGACCAAAATTGCTACCCCCCGGTATCTGCCCCTTATTGGAGGCTCTGACTAGAGGGTGTAAAAAAATTAGGATCCTGTATAACACTCTTATTTTAGAGATCCAATATGATGTGGATAAGACCGAGGTAGCTTGGGCCAGAAAATTGGGAAACCCAGATATAGATGTTGACCAGGCCCTTCTACTGAATAAAAAGATTTTTAGAGCCACTAATTTAAAGGCCCAACATTACAAGACGGTATTTAATCTGTACTATATCCCGGCGAAATTATTTGCATGGAGGGGTCAGGATACTGTGGCTCCCTCCTTCCAAATGTGGCTAGCTAGGCTGCTTGGAATCCATAATATTGAGTCCTGCCTATATGAACAAAAGGGATTAAAAACACGGGATTTTGGAAGAAGGCTCTGGGCTCCTGTCACAGGAGGAGGTTGAAGTTGTAAATAGCATTGATGAAACTTTGCCATTTTATGGACTGCTATCACCATGATTATCCTTTTAAGATCAAACTTTTATGAATTGTAAATAAGATGAATTTGGTCCTGTCGTATTGCGCTGTCAGAATAATTATGTATTGTCGTATTATCCTTTGATTGTATATTTGCGATGAATTTGACTTTTTAAGAACTGCTGCTTTTACGTCCGGATATTATCAGTAATGTTTTTTATCCATTGTAATTGCATTAATATTCCCAATAAAATAAAAAATAAAAACATTTTTTTTAAAAAGAGTCCTATGGCACAGTGGGCATGGGACCCAAGCATGGGCATACCGGTCACACTTACACTGTCAACTGGAACAACAACAACAAGGTGATGGATGAAATGCTTGAATTAATCTCAGCCACTGGCAATCGCTCGTGGCACATTCCAGTCCATTGTTTTTTTACCACCATGCCACATTAGACAAAGGTTTGCTTTATGAAAACAATACAGACTCTGTTCATCATGGGAACAGTCTGTCCTGAGCTGCTAGGCGAGGTCCCCTCAAGAAGGGACCGCAAGCAACCCCAAACCGGTTTCGCCTTGCTTGGGACTCGTCAGAATAGTGTAGCTGAAATCCTATGGCACAGTGAGCACAGGCTGCACTGTTCCTATTTGCACATGGCTGGGTCCAAACTGAGGTGGCATGGTGTGTAAAACAATGGTGGACTGGGATGAGAATTCAAGCATTCTTTCTATCACTTTTTTGTATACTTCTTTGCAACACCCTAAGTGCAACAGGTATGCCCCCTTGCTCACAGTGCTACCGGAGCAAAGCAGCACCTGACTGAAAATGCCCCAATGAGGGTGAAACTGGTCTTGGATTGCTTGTGCTCCGGTTCAGAGAGGACCTGGCCGGGCAGTCTGGGCTGAACTGTTCCTCTTAGAGTAGGGTCAAGACTGATTTGCATTCACGCAGTCCATCCTTAACTTTTTTGAACCCTTCAGAAAGAAACACTTGAAAACCAGCATGAAACCACAGTTGCTTCACTATTACAGTGTTTCTTTTCCACAAAACACTCTGAAGTAGCCTCTGCAGCTTGTAGCTGCTAAAAACAACCAAATACAATTCAATGAAAACACAAGTTATGGAATAGAACAATAACCTGTGCCTCCTAGCTGAGACAGCAAAAACAAAAGTAAAGAGATGAAAGCTATGTAATTCAAGCAGAAAGGGGCACACAAACTGCTATCTTTTTGGGCCTATTAATTGAACATCGGTTTTTATTTTTCACACAGGGCTGCAACATTATCAACGCTTTTGTAGGTGCCTTTGTTCTCTTACATACTCTGGTGGATGATACCTAAAGAAATGCAGTGTATTTTATTTTTTGACAAATGGTGCTGAAGAATTACTTGCTCTTATAGAACAGTTGCTTTGCTTCCTGGTGAGCAAGTGCAACCCAGACTCCTCTCTTCTTCACTTCTATTGAATCACATTTTCTTCCTTCTAACAGGTCTTCACCTAGAAGCTGGTTCTTGTGGAGATGGGAAATCATCAATTCACATACTGAAAGGTGTTACTCTACCTCAAGCAGAAGGAAAACATTTCTTAAACTAGGAAGCTGGTGGGGAAAGTACAAGCAAGTGAACCTGGAGGAAGAAAATTATAATGATTTACCTGTTTATTTCTTCCAGGCAACGAAGAAACCAGCTGAAAAATGGCAACCCGTCCAGAAGCCGTACCAACGGCAACAAGGTCATCAAAGCAGTTCAAAAGTTTTGCAACAGTTATCGATTCAGTTTTTCCCTAGAAAGGCAAAAGAAATATGCATTGCTGTCACTACAAAGCAGGCACACAGGGAAAAGAGAACAATATATACTTCTTTGAACACTAATGCAATATTTTGCAAACGTGTTTGACCATGTATCGCAATATTTACAAAAATTGCAATATTCAGCTGAGGTATAGGTTTCATCACAATACTAACTCCTCTAATTATATAATACTCTGTTCGTTCTCTCTCTATATATATATATATATATATATATATATATATATATATATATATATATATATATATATATATATATATAGAGATATATAGATGCTTATTCAGGTATTTCGCCCATGAACCAACTGAATGAACTCAGCTTTAGATGTGCCTTTGAACTCCTCTGATTAGGCGATGCTTTACTTATGATCGAGACCAACCTACCAACAAATGACAAAATTTATTTGTGTATACTGATTTTCAAGTAGCACTTTTACACATCATGTTTCTGATTTTGACAGATAAGTTTCACTGCTGTTCCAACCATAAGGCATGAATGAGTTCACTGCTGTCATGCATATGAAAAGAAACTCTAGGTGAAAAATGGGACGTTATATTCATTGTTCTCACACATTGTAATTTGAAGAGGGGTTGTTCCGGAATAAAAGCAGAGGTGTTGCAAATTGATAGGCAAATCTTCAGATGCGGAGGACATAAATGGTGAATGACTGGGCCATATTAATGCCCTTATCCAAATTTACCAATTGAAAGGTATCTCTCTGGTCTCATATGGGCGTGATATCTGGGGCCATAAAAAAGCTATTGAGAATAAATTCCTGAGACGCCTTTTGACAGTGCCCCAATTCACTGCTTCCTTTGTGGTCCATCAGGTGTTAGTTGTGGGTTATATCACAGATCTGTTGTTAATCAGTCCCATGTTAAAATGGATTTCAATCTGGATTAATCCTCAGTGGGAGCTAAATAGGTTACTTCTGGGGATTTGCATGCTTTTGGAAGAAGCTAAACTGACCTCATGGTAGAACTATATCAGATATACCGGTTGGGAATTGGGCCACCCAGAATTATATGACCACCCTGAAAGTACAAGAAAAAGTGACTTGACCTGGGTAAACAAAAAATGGTGCCAGAGATCAGGCTTCTAGGAGTGCAGGGAACTAGTTAAGCCCTCGGCCCATGCATATGTTATCTTTTCTACTTATGGGCTTACCGAACCCAATTTTACCTTCATCACAAATCCCCAAACATTGCTTTATGCTGACTCGTTTTAAGTTGAACCAACTGCATTGGCTTCTAGCAGATCTTGTAGGCTGGAATCAAGTTGACAATTTAACTCCATGTAGCTACAATAACTTTTCGGACCAGAACACTTTACATTTTGTCCTGTTTTGTGAATTTTATTGCGTTCCCAGCAGGCAATTCATTCTTCCACTGCTAAGAGGGAAGCAATTTACTCAGGCCAGACCCGCTATACTTTTCTTACAAATGCTACCCAATGAATAGGTCTATCTTGAATTCAGTCAGGATTAGAAAAAGAAGGGGGTAACTGGTATATTGCGTATTATATGCAACCGTGGTTATTTGATGATGTTTTTCTACCCTACTGTGCCATCGTTACGCCTTTTAATATATTTTCTAAATGACTTTGTATCTCCTACTGTATTTTAGCCGTTATTGTGTTTTTTTTTACCTAGTGATATGAATTCTGTTTTTGATGTACTGCATGTTTTTTTACCTGCTACTTTGGCATTGAACCTCATATATAAATTGTTGTATTGCATTGTATGAATCGTTTATGGTTTTAATTAACCAATTAATGATTATTTTGACTGACTGAGCCACATTCCTGCTTTTGTAAATGGTAAGCAAAGCAATTCTATACTCCCAATGCATAGTATAAAGATGGCTGGAGGTAAAGTGCCTTATAACAAAGGCACTCTACTTTGAAGACAGTACAGGCTTTTTATGGGGGGGGGGGGGGGGTTGAGAGACAAGGACATAGGTAATGCTCTTATAAGTTGCAAGTGAAGGTGAGGAGGAGTACCACACCATTTGGAGTTGTTTAAAGCAGCCAGGGCTAATTTTGATAAGTCATAAATGATTGTGCTAAGGCGCTATCTTAAGCAATTTTGGTGGTTGATCTTTAGGTGTAGGACACTTGACTCACAACAGCAGTACCGCAGGCATTTGAGATTGTGGTTAAGTATTGAGATCATTTTTAGGTCTCGTGGTGTTGCAGTGCGAAGCACTGCCGCCACGAGTCTTATAGCTGCTGTCTGTGCCTCCAAGGGAGGCAGAGCTAGCTACAGACCTGTGCACGAGCCGATTCTACTCTGGGCACGAGCCGATTCAGGTCTGTGAACGCGCTTCACAGTGGATCAGCTCGCGCTCAACAGTGGATTGGCTTGTGCACGTTAATGAATGTGGAGCACATCAGGCGCCCAAGGAACAATTATCACAGCATGAGACCCCACTTATCACAGCAGGACAACAGGCGCCCCAGGCTGCTGGAGCACTCAACTATAATTAATGCGCAGTTGAGTGCTCCAGCAGCGTGGGGGCCTCTCGGCATGCTGTGTTAATTAGTTTACTTTGGGGCCTTATGCTGTGATAATGCTCACTTTCAGTGTTGTGATCGGGAGCAGGGTATTACTGGCGCCACTGCCACGCCTTCATGAGTCATAAAAGCTGCATAATTAGGGCGGCATGTTTACTTAGTGCTATTAGTGATATCTATTTAAACGTGCAGCACTGAACATTTACAAAGAAGGCGAATCAGCGACATTCATTGGAGACACGACCTATTTGAAGACGACCTATTTGAAGACGCTTGTTTTACTGGGGTAGGTTCTGTGAACTGTTTATTTTCTTTTTATAGTATAACTGGCAGGGTTGGCTAAATTATGCGAGAAAAGGAAAAATATGCAGGAGATGATGGTATGAGGCAAGTGTGGCAAATGTATAATTATGCGTAATATATAAAAGCAAGTTGCAAAATGTCCTGTGTTGGAGGTTTTTTTTTTCCATTCTAATCAGCTCACAGTAATGCCTTTAAAAAGAATAGTGTTAAGTGGCCATAACAGAGTTCCTTCGTGTTAACAATTTATTTGCAGCCGAGTAAAAAAAAAAAAGTGTAAACCAACTGTCAAACTTTGCTTTTCCGATTTCCCTCGTGACACAACCCCCTTTAGGCTTTCTCCGCTTGCCACCAATTTATGGGGGTCCAGATGAATTTTTTTCACTTCTAGCACTGCTTCTGGAGCACCATAATTATCATGCAGAAAAACTCTGGTCGTTCTTGCCACTTTCGTAAGACAACGAGGCGTGGCACTAAGAGAACTCCTTCTCTAGTAAACCTAGTAACCTTACTAAATAAAGACACGGGCACCAAAACCAGGCGGCGTTTGGTTAGCAGCACCACGTTCTGATCTTGTGCTTCCGTGGCAGGCCCCACGAGAGTAAGACACTGGAGGTGCGGTAAAAAGGAAGAGAAGATAGCCGCAGATGTCCTATATCAAGTGACATAACTGCCAGTTGTGCTGTGCACGTTAAAGGCCAAACCGTCGCGCTGGGTGAAATGTACACAACGGATAAGCTAATGCGTCTGATAGTTTCACAACAGCCTCCCCACATACACCCTGAAAAGCCCCAGTTCTTAGCTTAACGCACAGAAAATACCAACACCAACAATTACAATCACCGCCTTTCTACTCCCCGGGTTTCCCAGTGTCACTAATTTAAAAAGCCCTCTGTCATTGGTTAGACGGTTCTGAGCGAACTGTTAATGCCGATTGGTTAATGCGTCACATCCAACCCTCCAGTGGATGCGTTTTCTTTGGGCAAGTAATTTGTTCCTACTGGAGTCTCTAGTTTGAAGTTTGCGATTGGACACTGCCGGCCGTATGCGTGCAGGTTACAGTGCACGAGCCACAAGACCAGAAGCAAAATAATCTTCTCGTCAGAGGTCTTCCTTTGATATGTGTAGAGTGCGCATTTTGTTCATCTCGAACGTATAGAAGTGAATAGAGCTAAAAACAAGCATTAAAAATGCAATAGGTCTCGCCTTTCATTAAGTTACAGCCATTTGCTTTGCTATACAATACCATTAGCAAAGCAAATGGCTTTAACTTAATTAAAGGCGAGACCTGTTGCATTTTCAATGCTTGTTAAGTTTATCTGGGTACTATTTGAATACTGACATGAGGTTATGTTTGTTGTGTTTAGATGTAGGACATACAAGAAACTCGAATGATAAGAAAAGGCCAAGGTAATATGATTCAATATATTTTGTATTGATGTTATTCCAAATATAAAACAATGATAATAAAGCAAAACGAACCCCTGTTTATTACCCTCGTCCCAGACACCACCCATCAGACCCTTACTGGGTTCAGAGTCTCACAATGAGTAAAACAGGCTCAAGCATACAACTGCCTCATCTGGTGCTAGCACAGTATTCCTTCTGGTACAAATAGCCATCCAAACATCTTACAAGCGTCAGTAAGAGAGCATTCAAATAGGTAAAATCTTCAGTGCTCTTACTATCCTCCTGCATGTTCTCTTGAATCATGTGACATTTTTTCCTGAAGGCAGCACCATAGCCTCCTAAAGGTATGCCCCGTTTCTTAAAAATCACACTGCTTTTTTCCATGACCGAGATAAACTATAATACCATCCTTGCATGGTTGGAACTTTTGGTGTCCCCCAGCTTTCCAGAAGAACCTGTTTGGCCTTTGAATGCATCACAGTAATACATGGTTATCAGGGTCATTCAATTCAATATTGCACCTTCTAAGACAGAAGGTGTCTCGAGGACTATAAGTGCCCACATTACTCTAGTGACTCCTCTCAGAACCTCCTCAATACAAACACAAAATATATTATTATCCCTTTCTAATCACACCCTTCCCAACACACTTGTGGCCCACTTTGGTCAATAGTATACAGACACACAAGAGGGAAATTCCACCTAAGTAATATTTTGTCCCCCACTTCCTCCCCTGTGCATGTGTAATTCCCTTTATGGGCATTCTCCAGTAGCCCTCTCCATTGTTGTTCATGGAAGCACTTCACCAGTTCTTCATCCCTAGCCTGCAGAAAATGCCACTCACAAGGCTTTCTGTCTGCTAATAAAGTTAGAGCTCAGGTGTGTCTCATCAAATAAAGTCTGTAACAATTTCTCAAATGTCAACAGTTCCCAATAGCACCTGGGTTAATCGAGGGGTTGTGCCCACTATGCCAGGTCAGTGAATATCTAAATCTCTCCCATTCATTTGGACTATAATTCTGTTTGGACTATTCAAAGGACTTGATTGGTCCCTTTACATCTGAATAATTTTGAGTTTTAAAGCATTAATAAAACATAAGACGGGCATTTCCAGTTACATCCTTTGCTCTTACACCACACCCATCCCTCAACCTATCCGTTCCTCAACATTCCTCCTCCTCCCCTCATCCTGTGCGAAGCCAATCCCCTCCTTATTCCCCCAGCCCAGAGGCTTTTAATGTTTCAACACCATTTTCAGGCTTGGTCCGTTTCTGAAGTTCCGTCCAGGCATGTCAGCCCCCTTCAGTCCTTTTTGAGACCGAAGAACACCGTATTCCATGTTTGACAAAATTTCCGCTCCATGTATGAAGGTGCATTATGCCGATTTCTGGTGACTCAGCAGTGGATATAATCTCTGTAACCAGAGAACAATCTGCACCTGGACCCTCCCAGGCAACAGCAAGATTGTTTGCTTGGGGGCTAATAAGAGACAGGACAGAGTCTTCCCTCACATTGAATTTAGGTTAAATGTTTCCCTTCATAGGGGTCCCAGTAAAATGACCTCAGATCATCTCTCAAAATCTTTGTTTAATTTCTGCTAAGATTCCACGCCAAAATGCAGAGTCTTGGGAAGCTCCACATATTTGAGATTGTGCTTTTTCAGTTACACCCCATCCACAATAACAAGTGCATAGTGTCATGTACATAATATCTTAGAGGTTGTTTCCTTCCACTGTGCACGCCTAGCATAGTGGTTTACTCTCTGATAAACCTCTTCTCATTATTATTATTATTATTATTATGTTTCTTATATAGCGCCTGAATCGACCCCCGAGGGGTATCTCCGCGCTTGCCTTGGGAACCCGTCCTGGCTTTTCCCTGTGAGATAGCCCCTACAGGGCATCCCCAAGGTGAAAGCCAGGCATCCCGCCGCGGGGGGCCGTTGTGGAGATAAAGCAAGCTTAATGCCCAGAGTTGCAGAGTGTGAACCCATGATTAGGTCAGGCACCGAAACGAGAATTATCGAGTCCATGGACATTTGAGCTCAAGACCCTGCTGCGTCGGTAATTGAACCCTGGTCCCGAGTCTGACCTCTGCTTCAGGGTCTGCCTGCTCTAACCAGTGAGCCACACTTCTCCATTGCTTCATATCTAGGGCAATACCCACCTCCTCCTCCTCCCACTGGGTTTGAACCCGAAATTTCCGTAGTGTTAGTAATGAATTAAGAAAGTGACAGAGGGCCCAATTTACACTTTGGTGGACAGGTTACTCCATCACAAACGTGAAGGATATCCAGTCTGCTGTATTTCAAGTGCCACTGGATATAATGCACTTGTAAGACGATGGACAGGATATCCATTACATTTGTGACGGAGCGGCAAGCCCGTCGAGCTTTACATCAGGCCCACAGTTTGAATACTAGCCTTGTGGACAATAATGCACAGAACCTTAAAAAGGGGTGACTGCTATAATCACTCCCTTTTTAATCTCGAATAGTAGCACCCACTACAGTATTTGTAGACCATGAAATCTGTCTGCCTGGGAATGGGCAATCTCCTTTTTAATGTTCTCTATAGATTTAATGGAATGCATGTCAAATGAACTTGAAAAAACATCCAGAGCTGTAGACTAAACTCATATGGTGTGGAGCCTTTTGTGTAGTACTATATTTGGGGCTCCTTAGAAATCCATCTTGGTCCACAAGTATCATTGAAGGTATCAGCACGTCCAACCAGTTTGCCAGAAGCCTCAAAGACTTTGGGATCTAAGTTAAGCAGCAATATGGGATGGTATGAGATGCACAAAGTAGAGTTCTTGTTAGGCTTGAGAAATAAGGAAACTGTGGCTTCCTCCATGTAGAGTGTCATGCCTGTAGAACCTCTAAACCCATTAAACAATTCAGTCAATGAGGTGGCCAGATGGGGGGGGAAGGATTTATAGATTACGGCTGTAAAGTGGTTGAGGTCATGTACATATAGCCAGTGCCTATCCAGTCTTTGATGGTATTTGTCTTGTTGCTTACACTTAACCATATTAAAGTCACCTCCAGCAATTAACGGTCCTTAGGCAAAATCAGTTATCTCTAGTGATGCCTGCTTAGAAAGGTCTCTTGCCCCTGGCTGGGGGCCTATAGTAAAGCTAAGAAGGAAACCATTGAGGTTGCCATTGCTCACTACTCAATCGTCTTCTCCATAAATGTTTTCCTGGGCCAATCACCACCACCGCCTCAGGTATTCTCCTTGAGGATGACAACATGAGCTGGTATGGTGAAAGGCGAGACCAAATTCTTAAATGGTCCACCTATAGGAGATACGTCTCCTGCAGAAAGAATAAGTCTACCTTTAGGGTGGCTAGATCCTGCAAGAAGCTCAGTCGCCTGATCGGATTATTAAGACCTGTAACATTATAAGTGATGACTTAAACTCCAACCTGGATGGCCTTATGTGCCTCAGGCAAAATCAGTGAGTGTAAAAGAGCCTTCATAACAAGATCTTCCTTGTTGTGTGAAGGAACTGAGTATAAGGTCATACAGGGGCTAACATATCTGTCCCAATTAATTTCAAGTGGATCCCGTTCGTGTCTGGTACAGCCAGCACACTTTACTGGCACCTGCCTTCAGTGGACAGTCATCATGCAATACTCTTGGCCATTGTCCTTTAAGTCTAGCTATTCTCTTAAATCTCATTCTTTGGTAGATTTAAACTCATGTCAAGGTCTCAGCATCCCCACTGACTACACAAAAGTGTAGATTGACCTCCATCTTGCTAGCTATAATTTTCGCAGAGTCTGAGCAAATGGTCACCTGCCTCTTTTCCATTTCTCATGCAGGGATCGGCAGGGTCAGTCTTGGTCAAAGGCAGACTTAACTCCTTTCTGCAGAGGCAACCCCAGACTAAACCTGCCCCGGGAAGCAGAAAGCCCTCTGTCTCCCCTCCAAACTGAACTGGATTCTAAATGGAAGGCCCAACTTGCACCTGATGCCTTGTCTCATAGGTGATCAGTAAGGGGTCTGAGGCTTTTCATCTGGTCAGTGTTAACATCAAAAACTACTGAAATAACTGGAGTGCCCCCTCCATTAAAAGAGATCAGACTCCTCCTCACCACCTCCAGATGAGCTTTGTTGATAATATAATCCTAACCTCAGGTGAAGTGGACGCTCACTAGGAATTCTGGAGCGTAATTCTTGTCTGATATCATGGGGGTGTCCTATGAGCATTGTCGGCCCTATCTATTGCTCTTCTAGCAGCAGGTTTGGGGCATGAAGTTGTTTGAAGTCATTCAGCTGCTCATACATAGTCTCCCTCTAGAATGCTTACCTGTCGCCCTGTTCAGATACATCTTTGCAAACCTCATTTAAATCATGCTGTAAGCTTATCTTGTCTTTGAGTTTGTTTAACACATGGATCGGAAAACTCTTGGTGATAATGCTTTCCAAGCTATGTGATGTTTCTCAACAATCCTCTGATATATCACCTTCTTTGTTGCCAACAGTGGTATTTTCCCCCGTAGTAAGGATTTTTACAACTCCCTCCTGGAGCATTTTTTTAAAGATTCCCTTCTATCTTATTCTTACCACTAGTCATTGCAAGGGTTGTCAGGGGTGATTACTTCAGTCGCTGCTATCTAAAGAACTTGAGTTAAAGTCCCCTACTTCACAGCTCCTGGGAACACATCTAATACTCAGCCACAGAACCCGGATAGCTGGACATCGAAGCAGGCACATGTGGGAGTGCTTATAAATATGGAGGCTAGGGGTTGTAAGGGTTTTGGCCTGGTTCTCCATCCCCTCCCCCTCCCTTCAGAGGAGTTACAAGGATATTGAGAGGTAGGAGTCTCCTGGCTATGTTCTACCACCAACTAATGCCTTTTTCCAGCATCCAGGCCTAATAAAAGATCCTGTCACTTCAGGGTTGATTTATACGAGTTCTGGAGGAGCAAAGCAACGATCATGCAGGTTTGAGGCAGCCCAGTACCAGCAGCGCATAATAACCAATGAAGGTAGTGAAGCGCCAAGGCAGCTCAGCTCATCTTTTTACGATAGTGGCACTGGAGAAACTTGCCGCAGGGACCTTACCTCCAGATGCCTTACTCTCAGCCAGGCTGTTCCACTCGCTAGGTTCACATTAATAGCTCTCTGCCTAGAGAGATCAGGAAGGTTCTGCATCTTGGATGCCATATGGTTATTTAGGAGAAGACACCCAGCAATGGGCCCACTGCAGCACTGCAGATCTCCTCTGACCACTACCCTCCCCAGTAATGCCGATCCCACCAGCGGGCAGACATCTGTCGCTTTCTCTTCGGCACTGCACTCCGGTCTCTGCATCAGACTGTGTGCACAGTCATTTTGACATTCTAGTGGTGCACACAACACTCTACTCTGCGTTGCTGCACCTTTGGTCAGCATGTTGGATCTGCCAGGAGTTTCCACCAGCCTCTGTAATATCTGGGGTCAACTTGCTTCACCGATGGGTGAGACGGAGTTGGCGCAGATTGTAATGCTTGAGAGGTGGTGAGTGGAAGCTCTACACATAGGCATCTGCCATCTTCTTGTGCCAGACTCCTTAAAAAATATTGCTAACCTTTGCACAGGGAGCCAGATGCCACTGAAGGAAGGCCTTCCTAGCTAGTCCCAGCTAAAGTCACTGTTCTCAAATAAAGCTAATTAAAGTGAGGTGAAGCTGATGAATTCTTACTTTATTCTTGTAGTTTCCCACAGTTTAAAAGTACTCTTGGTAAAAAGCAAGACCAACAGAATGAGCATTCTATCCCACGGAATAATCAAGGCACCTCTCAGAGCGACCTTCCACATTCGTAGGATCAAAAAAGCACCATGGAAGTTATGTTACTGTCCTAGAAGAGCCCAACAAATATCTAAGATGCAGACTGAGAGTGGGGCACAAAGTCAGGGATGCTCACCTCTTCCCCATTCCCTCATCTATATGTTTAGTGGCCTGTCCAGCTTCTATTCTCATTTTTCTACCCCTTCCTATGAAACTGGAACTAATATGTTGCATCTTATAAATACATTTTTGCTCTAAAAACATAAACAGAGCTTGTAAGAGAAATATTATTTTTGGAAGCATGAACATTTACAGGTAATTAGCTCCATACAAATCAGACCTCAACTGTCAGATATACCATGGGAATTTACCGGAGATAGAGGGCCATCAACATAGCAGAAACATGTATGTATATGTATACAGTATTTCTATAGCGCAAACCTAGCCAAATGGCAGTATAGAGCACTGTACATGGTCAAAGGCAAGCTTATCAGCGAGTAATAGTAAAGGAAGCAGAGTAGTGCATGGTTAATGCATTGTGACGATGTGTTCTTTAAAGAGGCGAGTTTAACTCTTTACTAAATTGGAGCAGCGTTGGGGAGGTCCTGATGGATCCAGAATGTTGCTCCAGATCCTGGGTACATAGATGGAAAGGGCCTGTTGTCTTGTTTTTATTTCCTTTTTATATTTCTTAGTATGTGCTCTGATGGTGTCCTGGCTGCGAGTGGGCCAAAAACAACCAGAGATGTGACCTTGTCTGCCCTATGAACATGGGTGCTGGGTGTGATGGCTTTGTTACAAGATGCAACTTGTTTTGAAAATAGTGCAGGTTGGCAAGGGGAGCCAACGGATTTCCATCATGGTGCGGGTGTGATCGCATTTCTTCAGGCTCTGGATCAAATATCCTGTGATGTGTTGGGTGCCTTCAAGGGGTGCCAGAGTGGAATTAGGTAGGTTATGGAGTAGGGAATTATCATCACACAGATGCAAGAGTACAGTTACGTTAACAGAAGTTCTGAGGTCTTTGTCTGGAAGAAGAGGACTGACTTCTTTAGAAGAGAGAGATAAAACTAGGCTGTCTTTGTTTTTTGACAATTATGCCATGGGAGAGAGAGCGAGGTTGGTGTCCAGGGTGAGTCATGGTGACTGGAATTCCGTAAGAGCTAGGGTTCAAAACCAGCAAGGATCATGTCACTGAGCCAGGTCAGAACTGTATCTTGGTTGATGATCTTGGCAAATAGGAATGTTGTCTTTTGTTGGTGTTGAGCTTCTGGTAGCAGCTGGACATCCATATCTAGATTATGTGTAAGCAGTGTTTGAGGCGTTGGATGCCGGACATAGATGAGACTGCAGTGAAGTTAGATTTGCAGTGGACATCGAGAGGTTCAGGGCCACTGATTTTGTCATATTTATCTGAAAGTCAGTCACTTCCCTAAATTGGTAAATGGATTCTATAAAAGGGGGAAGGCATCTACCCAACTTTAACAGTTTGTATATTTTCTGTCATTCTCCCGTTCAAAGCCAGTGGCTCTAGATAAAACTAATGCGAAGCACCTTTTCTGGTGCCCTTTGAATATATACATTTGCTAATCCCTCCCATTTAACCTCAATCATGTTCCATAGACACCATAACTTGCCATAATCCATTTTAAAAAGCTGGAACCAAATCCCTTTGCAAAATTATAATCCTTAATAAACCTCCACTCTATCCTATTGAATGCTTTTGCATTGAGGTAGGCATAGGAGCACAGTCTCCCTCTTACTCTGATATGCAAAATGAATTATGACTAATAAGAAGATAATAGGTCTGGCAATGACCTAACCTGGTCAGCTTGAACCAGTTTTGGCATTAGTCCTTGTAATCTTAAAGCTAAGAGCGTAGTAAAAAGCTTCACATGTACTTAAGCAGGGATATCAATAAGGTTCTTCTAGATTTTTGCCAGGCTTTATGGAGGACAGATCTAACATATCTGTCCCAATTAATTTCAAGTGGATCCCGTTCCTGTCTGGTATAGCCAGCACACTTTACTGGCACCTCCCTTCAGTGGACAGTCATCATGCAATACTCTCGGCCACTGTCCTTCAAGTCTAGCTATTCTCTTAAATCTCATTCTTTGGTAGATTTAACATGTACGTCCTCAAATTTTCATCCAGCAGCCTTAGCCCTTTGCCGCCATGTACTCCAAAAGCTCCAGTCAGGCTTCATTCCACAGCAATTGATCACCCGGATATCCAGGTCATGTATTTCAAGATTTGCTATACTTCGGCTGCAGTTTTGAGATGAAAGAGGGAAGGCTGGGACTGAGGTCAGGCAAGGCATGTCCTACTCCACACCCTTCTTGGCAATGCCTCATTAAGCGCAGTTTAATGTCCAGATAGAAGGGCACCCACAAATATGGGCAGACACCACAGCCAAAAGAGACCAACTGATAAGAGTCAGTTAGGAATCTTTAACCAAGGAATCCAGAACACACAAGCACATGAGGCCATGATAAAAGCAAAAGATAAAAACAAGTGTAAGCTATTCACACTCAACAAAAGAGACATGATCCAATATTGTTTAATCCAGATATTAATATTGTATACAACGAAGGAAGACAAACTAGATCATGATACAGGAATCATCAGAGTGAATATATTGTGGAAATAATTTTTTTGTCATGCGTAGTCAAGCGCACAGGAAGAGGGACATATTTGGAGGTATCCATATTGATAACCCTGTACATTGCCCCATAATGAAGGTCAACCCTGGGAGGACCAAATTATTTTCAGGTGATCAATTAAGACGAATGCCAGCCAAATAGAACTGAACTAGAATTAATTACATAACGTCACTTTACATGTATAGTGGATCCTTACCAACATAGAGAGTGCCAGAGTGGTACAGATCTAAAGGATTTGATGATCCAGGTGCTGTTGATGGGTTTACTGTAAAAATGGTGGCTTATGAGCAGTTTGCTGCTCTTAAACCTACTTGAGTCGGGTCTGGGTCCTCCTAACAGGAGTACCGCAATTTATAATTCTAGTCCATACGAAAAGGTGCCTTGGGTTAAGGAGATAATGTTGAACCACACTAAAACAAAAGCTGCAGGGATTATATTATTTGAGTAATTCAATGATTTCAGAGTTTGGGGATTGTACATAAATTAGGGCTGGGTTTGGTGTGGGTACAAAATGATACATTTCAGTGTTTACTGCAGTCCTGGTAGGGCTCTGGTGATGTTGGTTTTGACCAAGTGCATTAGGAATACATAACATCTTCAACTGCTGACCATATTCTTTATAAAATTGGAATACGCGACAAACACACAGTACGATTAATAATATAATTGTTCATCATGTAGCTGTACTTGAGTGATTAAATAGGAGACAATGGGTACACTATAGATAATTTCGCTACATGCAGAACTTTCTAAAAGAGAAATCACGTAAGTCAAACCTGTTCTTAAAGCTTGGAAACCTTTGATATGCTTACCTCCAAGTTATATTTTTTCATGTGATTGGTTTGTCTGCAGTGCAGATACAGCATCCCAATGCTGCTGCCAATAGCAATATAGTCCCCATTGGCATCAATGGCTGTTAAGTAGACCAGAACAGATCGAAAGCCTTTCTGGATCTTTGAAGGGATGGCATTCAGAATGGAATACAAAGGACAAAATTCCTTAAACACAACATCTCCAGGCCCGTAGACAGATGCCATGGCAGTCACAAACAGGCCCAGTCATCCCTCTGAAACACAAACAGGAGCATGATCAGTGTTTACAAGGAAACTCCCCAGCCTAAAAAAAATGTTCGAAAAACAAACTACAAACCATCATAAATAAACATTATAAAAGACACCTTTTGAATTTTGAATTTGAATTTAAAAACATTTATACAGCGCTCGTTTACGCAGCGGTTTCATGGCGCTAGTGGTGAACAGTGGACGGCAGCAGCTAAAGGGATTTAAGTTGAGTAGGCTTGCATAAAAAGGAAGGTTTTAAGGTCCTTCCGAAACTGAAGGTAAGAAGGTGAGGTGCGCAGAGTAGCCGGGAGGGAGTTCCAAAAGGCTGGAGCCAAGACAGCAAATCTCACTCCACCCGCCTTCTGTTTTTTAAAACGGGGGATGGTTAGGAGGGCCAAATGAGTGGAGCGAAGTTCTCTGCCTGGGAGGTAGGGCTTAATGGCAGAGCAGATGAATTCGGGAGCAGTGCCCGATCTGGCCTGGTAGGTGAGGCAACCGAGTTTGAAAAGGGCACGTTCTTTCACAGGGAGCCAATGTAATGATTTGAGTAGTGGGGTGGTCCGGTGGTATTTGGGCAGGCCATGGATCAGGCGGGCAGCCTGATTCTGTACCAGTTGCAAGCGGTGGATCGCGTAGGCAGGGGCCCCGTTATAGACTATGTTGCCATAGTCTATACGAGACAGTACCATGGCCAGCACAATTATTTTTAGAGCAGAGGGAGAAAAAAAACGGGAGACTTTCCTGATTATTCTGAGGGGAAAAAAACAGGAGGAAACCACAGAACCAACTTGTGAGTGGACAGTGAGTTGAGAGTTAAGAAGGATCCCAAGGGTTTTTACTTTGGGTACAGGGAGTGGGGGGGCACCAAGGGAAGGGGGCCAGAAAGAGGGGGACCATGGACTGCAACCACCTCCGGTCAGGACCAGCTCGGTCTTGTCCGGATTAAGTTTGAGGTGGTTGCAGTTCATCCAATCTTGAATGAACGTCATTACTGTCTGGACGTTCAGGGCGGATGAAGATGAGTGGGACAGGTTAAAAATTAGCTGGAGGTCATCCGCATAGTTGAACACGGTGACCTCCAGTTGCTGTAACATAAAAATGAGGGGGGAAATGTATAGGTTAAACAAAAGGGGGGAAAGTGATGAGCCCTGGGGGACCCCACACTCTACCTTGCGGGAGGCCGCGGCGAAGCCAGCCAAATGGACCGCTTGAGCTCTCCCAGAGAGAAAAGACTCAAGCCATGAGAAGGCCAAGCCTTCTATGCCCGCCGCCCTGACACGGTTGAGGAGGATGGAATGGTCCGCCGTGTCAAAAGCGGCGGACAGGTCTAGAAGTATCAAGGCTTGCGGAAGGTTGGTGTCGATACCTTCACGCAGTTTGTCCATTACTGAGATGACCACTTTCTCCGTAGAGTGCAGGGGACGGAAACCGGCTTGACAATCAAAAGAAGAGAATCAAATGATAAACAACCTATAAGGGTCCTTATTGCAAAAACAATTGTAATAACAAATCTTACTTGCATCCATATTTGGTTATCCTACAATTGAATGAAAATAGGTACTGAACATGGAAGGCCGATTAATGTCTTTGATAAAGCCTTAAGAAGGAAAGTAGCATTTAACTAGATTTCTTTTCTTGGTTTAACTTGTTTTGAGAATCTAGATTATCAGCTAGGAAAAATAAATGCAAATTCCCCACACAGTTAAATAACAACTTCCAAGAAGCAAAAAACACATTTCAGTAAAGAATCATGGCCTTAACGCTTGAATCTGTTGCACAAAGCATAGGGCTTTTTAAAATATTTTGTAAAATGAACCTTTATTGATTAAAAAGACAGCAAAAAACAACACAAACTGGGAAAAGGATAAGGAAGTGTGAATGCTTAAAGAAAAAGCAAACTGTGTCCATAGCAATAATAGGGAAGACTGAATCCACTGCTAGTATACGCCGCCGGATGACTGCGCCCTAAGAACACTTTCAGGCTGACTTTGGGGGAGTGGGAAGGGGAAGAACTTGTAGTTCACCTTGTAAAATGTTTTACCTTCTACGTCAGTCATTTTCCTGGATGTAGAAAAGTAGTGGTGCAAGACTAGGCCATTTTTTCTAGATGTAGAAATCTTTCAGTGGTGCAAGACAGGATGTTGTTGCTGCTGAGAACTCCACAAGGTTAGAAAAGCTGAAGTCAGGGCCTCGACGAAGCCTTGAGTTTTATTGCCAAAGAATCAGATTAGAAAACTAGACATGCAAAAATCTCCTTGCTACTGGAGTAATTTCGGTATTTTTTACTGTTCTTCTACACTATGTGTAGGCTTGATCAATCACTGTTTTAAAGCTCAGTATCATCAAGCATAGCTAGGTTGAGAACCATGGCTGGGCAGGGTTCCACAACAATAACACAAACAGTTCTGACGAGAAAACAAACCAGAACATCTTGTCTGACAATGTCACAGCTTTCTTAGTCCCAGGTAGGTAGCAAGCAGCTCCTTATTGTCTCCAAACCTAATAGAACTTTTAAAATGGTGGTTGCACCCCAGTACTTAACTTGCAAAATAAATAAGTGCCAAGGCTCTTATCAGGAGGCCACTGCACCTTGCATCACATATTGCCCCTGATATGCTTCCAATGATAGTAACAACACAACTACTAACCATCACACCCCTACAAGTGTGACAATACAGACAATGTTAAGCCCACAAAGCTGTAAGAATGCCTTGCTCTGAAGGTAATAGTCATTTTTTATGTATATCGAATTAATAACTAACTGTTGTCGTGGTGATCTAAAAATTAGCCAGATAGCGCCACCTTGGGGCAGACTGTCACAAATACTAGTGTTGAAAATCCGGTGCTTGTGTCAAGCCCTGGACACAACTGGCTCAGATTAAGCAATGGTGCACCCAGATATAACAGTGCCACAGCAGTGATGAGGGAAGGTCCTGAAGCTATCCCATGTCCTTCCTA
This sequence comes from Lissotriton vulgaris, assembly GCF_964263255.1. NCBI lineage: Eukaryota > Metazoa > Chordata > Amphibia > Caudata > Salamandridae > Lissotriton > Lissotriton vulgaris. The sequence goes on along the minus strand of NC_141697.1, from coordinate 416,873,155 downwards.
AAGTTTCAGATGTTCGCTACATATATGGCAAACAAATCCCAGTAAGTGCTAATCTAGATGCTGCAAAAATAAATATTTCTAGTGTATTCCAAAGTCAAGATATTGAAATATGGATTTTAGAAACAAACCAGGACTGAAAATAGAAAAGGCCGTTTCAGCCTACGCAGAAAACAGTCCATTTGATTACTGTTACTCCTGAAATATTTCTAATATATACCTCGCATGTCTTGCTTGTAACAATTAGGTACACAGGTCTTGGCTTCAAGATGCAATTTACAGATGGCTTACTTAATGTTAAGAGTAAAACTTCCTGCTTCAACTTGGTGAACAACAGTCCAGCACTACTTGAGCAGCCTTGGCATCTTATCTTTAAGTTTCTCTCATGTAGGTGGTGAAAAGAAACATTACAATCTACATGTAGCATTTGACCTTTACACTCCCTGTGACTCTTTGGGAACCTTACAATATAGCGCCAAAGAAACACAGTTTTTCTCATACTGAAATATAGTTGGTAAGATTAAATTTTACGCCACTACTACCCAAACCTAGATGGGCTGCAAAGTTGAAATCAATGCTTTAAAGACAGGAAAGAACCCATTCAGTTGTAAGTGCCTGAAATCAACTTATATGCATCTAGTTTTAACCTTTTCTATTCAATGGTGACAAATACATACATGTTCCTTTTTCTGTACCTTAGCTTTCACAAATAATGCATTATCTTTGAGGGGTACAGCAGGGTTGTGGAATGCGATTAAATATCTACTTTGTCCAAGGGACAGGATGCTTCTGAAATCTACTTGTCAAGTAAAAAATAAAATCAACTAGTCCCTTTTGGCTACATGAACTGTTGTGACAAATTATGGCAGCATTCTCATTATATCAGTACTCTGATAACAGCCTCTCTGCTAATGCCAGGTCCTATACAGGTACTGGAAGTAGGCAGGAAAGAACGGTTTTCGTACCTATAACCAGTGTGCTCTGCAGGCGGCGTGCGTACGCGCACAGTCTTGCTACTTCCAGCACCCATGATCTCTCAGGGAGCACACACGTTGTTCCTAGGCTTACTACACATAAAATGGAGATTTTGTATGTCAGAAGGCCTGTCTCCGCTTTCTGTAGTATAGCAGTGGTAGGCGGCCTCTGGCTCCCATGACAGCCCTGTCAAGTCTATATGCTAGCCCCCCCTTGGTCTCCAAACACCCAACCATTCACAGTGACTAGTTAGGAGGCCCAGTAATACAGTTTGACATTGAGTTTCGGCAGTCCCCCCTCGTATACTACTATCTGCAACTTACACAGAGCAATGCGAGGCGCACCTCCACCCCAGATCAGAGTTCGCAATTCGGCATCTAATTTCTGGAATAAAAGTGATGGGACCAGATAGGGTGTGTTCTGCAAGACATATAACATGCGAGGCAGTGTCGTCATCTTGAACAGGGCTGAGAGGCCCATCAAAGTAAGTGGAAGCATCTGCAAACGCTGGGCATCGCTGATGAATGTCTCTAGTTGCATCACCAGATTCCGCTCGAGAAACTCTTGCGGGTTTCTTGATACATATATCCCCAGGTATTTGAACCTCTTCATCGCCAACGGGACATTAAATCTGGATGTTAATTTTGGGAGGGTCGCCTAGCAGCGGAAACAGGGATTTATCCCAAGGTATTTGATACCCAGGATGTACTCCGAAAATACGAAAAATGTGTAATATTCTGTCAATAGATTGTCTCGGCTTCATTACGTACAACAAAATGTCATCTCCATATAGAGAGATATGCTTGTCCCATCCACCCCCAACTGGGATAACCCATATCAGAAGGTCTCGTCGGTCCCATGCCGCCAGGGGTTCCAGGGCCAGAGAGAATAGTAATGGGGACAGTGGGCACCCTGCCTCGTCCCTTTGTGAAAGGAAAACACCCGGGATACTGTTGTGTTTACTCTCACCTGCGCTAATGGCTGCACCTGGAACAGCTTTACCCACCTAAAGAATTTCGGTCCTCATCCTAGGTGGCTCAGAACAGCCCACTAATACGGCCACTTCATACTATCGAAGGCCATCCTGGCATCTAGTGACAACCCACGTGACATGCAGGATGCCAAAAAGTCTGCCTAAGTTCGGCCTGGTCCCCCTCTGTGGGATAAAGCCGGACTGGTCTGGGTGAATGAGGAAGGTCACCGTGCAGAGGTGTGTAGACAAAGACTTTGCCAACAACCTTTACTTCGTAATTGAGGAGGGTAATCAGTCTATACGATCGATACTCCCCTGGTAGCTTCCCCCTCCTTTGGTAATACCACAACCACTGCTGTTCTCTTATCTGGAGGCAACACCCCTATTGATTTGGCTGCTTTAAACATGTCTAGGAGATGTGGTGTCGTTTTGTATAACATGCACTTGACCAAATCTACTGGCAGACCATTTGGCCCAGCCGCCTTTTCCGAGTGCAGAGCCATTGCTGTCGAGCTGACCTCCTCCACAGTCAGATCGCCATCTAGTCTAGTACTCTCCTGTATATAAAATAGCGATGGACTTTGCAGCCTAAAGAAGGCTAGAAAAGGCTACATTTTGCTTACTTTTTACTGTTAAAATATCTTCAATTATAGGAAAATAGTCACTAAATCTAAAGTGACTTTAAAGATCACTCAGTCTCATGCAAAGGCATTCTCTCCTGTAAATCTGGCTCCCCCAATGACACTTCTCACCCAGCCATTCTGCATAAGGCCGCTGATACTGTCAACCTTTTAATTAAAAAAAATCTTCACTATCTCAATGGCTGAGTTCTCCCAAATTGGAAGCAGGCAGTTGTGAAACCACTGCAAAACAAAACCCTTGCAGATTCCACCACAGTTCGCCATCTAGTCTAGTACTCTCCTTTGTGGAGAGCCGCAGTAGGGGAAGGTCCTGCAGAAAGTCCCCACACCCTGTTTCGGAGTTCTCTGTTGAGGTCGAACATAGTGCTTTGTAGTATGTTGCGAATGCTTCTGCTATCTGTGCCCCCGTTTTAAGTCGCATCCCTTTTGTCTGATATACCAGGGACCCATTTATTCGTGGACACTTTTTTCTCTAACCTGGCTAACACTTTTTTGTCTTTGTCTCCCACTTCATATAATCTGTGTTGGGTGGCTAACAGCTGCGCTTTTTTTCCAGTAGCTCCTGCAGTTCCTTTTATCACTATCAATGGTTGAATTCTCCCTGACTGAAAGCTGGCAGTTGTGAAATGCTAGTAGGTAGGCTGCACATGCAAGGCAGACAAAAACCTGGACTATGCCTTTGAAGGCCTCACATTTCCTTCATCATGCTCCCAGAGAGAATAGGTTGTTTTTAAAGAAATTATACGATTCTGGGCAAGGATGAAAACCTCTGTTTTAACCTATGGTCCAGGGAGGAAGGAAGGAGGATTGCTTATGACTCTGATGAGGATTGTCTCCAAGGCGTCAAAAGAGCCTTGGAGGCGAGCAAGTCCTTTTTGGTAACTTCCTTGCCTTTTGCTGAGTCTGTGAGGGGTTTGCGTGCTCTACCAGCGAGACGCCAAAGAAAACGAACTGACAGTGCCCTCCCGCCGCCGTTGGACACACCTGGCCGCCGAGTGGAGGAAGCGGGAAAACTACTGTTCCCAGGGGGCATAGCGGAGCCCCACGTCATCGCCCGACACCGGAGGCGCTAGAAATTGCGCGCTCTCCCGGTGGAGCGGGTCTTTCTTGCCTTTTGCTGAGTCTGTGAGGGGTTTGCGTGCTCTACCAACGAGACGCCAAAGAAAACGAACTGACAGTGCCCTCCCACCGCCGTAGGACACACCTGGCCGCCGAGTGGAGGAAGAGGGAAAACTACTGTTCCCAGGGGGCATAGCGGAGCCCCACGTCATCGCCCGACACCGGAGGCGCTAGAAATTGCGCGCTCTCCCCGCGTCGTCGGACGAGAGCGGGACGCCCGGACGAAGCCCGGACAAAGGGCGGACAGTCTTAGATAGTCCGAGACAGAACGGTACTGGACTGGCCCTGGATCCTGCCTGACATGAACCCTATGACGATCTGTGCACAAACTTTGTGAGATTTATTCTTTGTTTATCCTTGTGGTCCTTGAATGTTATTCCCTCACTTGGTATTGTGAAGTAGTGTGGCTCACTGGTTAGAGGCGGCAGACCCGAGAGCAGAGGACGGCCCGGGACCAGGGTTCGATTCCCGGCGCGGCAGGTTTCTGGACCAGGGTCAGCGGACTCGATAATTCTCTCGCCTCGGTGCCCACTCTGATCAGCGATCACACTCGGCAACTCTGGGCATTAGCTTGCCTCATCTTCACTAATGGCCCCACCAGACCGCCGGGGATGCCTGGTCTCACCCTGGAGATACCCATTAAGGGACCATCTCTCAGGGAAGCCAGGAAGGGTTTCGCAGCGGTCGAAGCGCCTTGGGACCCTACGGGTAAGTAGTGCGCTATATAAATGCCTATACATTGTAACTTTAGGCTTCTTACTTTCAATTTTCTTTATTCTTGAGCACACATAATTTGTGAGGTTAGTTAAGGGATTGATATCATGTCGAAGCAAAAAAAACCCTCAGTGCCAAACACTATGGATAACTATCTAGTACAGGTCGTTAATAACATCAACAGCAAGCGTAGGATGTCGTTGGGGTTAAGTGTTTCCCCTCCTAGCAGCTCGCAGAGTCTTCCTCAAGATTCCCTCAACACAGCACTCCCATCGCTGGACATTAGCTCTGTTGCACTGGACATAGACATCCCTGCTAGTGATATTATGGATGATAATGTATCTCCTGTTGTACACCTAGAGAATGATTCTGAGGATGACACAGAAATTATAGCAGATAAGTCCCCATCCTCAGTGGCTGCGCCCGCTCGTAGAGTAGTGAGAGCGTGCAGGGTTAGTCATTCCAAGCGGGGTGGCCTACGATCGAGCAGAAACAAGAAAAAAAGATAGCTTCTCCCCCCAAAAGAAAAGCTATAGACGAAGGGAACGGGGCACAAGAGGGAAATATGATGTTGGAAGACGAGCTCATTAATAAATTAGCTAGTATGATCGACTCCAAGATCAGGTCTATCACTAAACCGCTGATAGCCAAAATAGATAGGCTTACTGCTGAGGTCAACAGATTGGGGGGGCTCCAAAATAAAACAGTGGAGGAGGTGGGTAACATCTCAAAACTAATTGTAAACAGTGCTCACTCAGTTGTAGCCCCCCAGGGAAGCGTGGTGGGTGGTGGGACGTCAGAGATCCCTCCACCCACTCCCCACCAAGCAAGATTTGATGTCCAAATGCCTGCTATAGAAAACCTTCTACCTAGACCCATAGCACCATGTTTAGAGAAAGTTGAATTGGTTGTAGAAGCCTCTCCCCTTGTCCTTGTTCTGGCCAATGTACCCCTTTTGAAATCAGGCCAGATAGAAACTACTTCTTCGCTGATGAGCAAAGCCCCACATTGGCTGACTAATAATATGCTGATAACCGAAAGATGTAAACAACAACTTGCTGGGGAAATAACAATGGCAAGAAGGGTGGGCTGGGTAGGGACGGGCCTGAAAAAATTTGGAGGTGACTGTGTTGTTTTGAATTTTTCAAGCCCAGAAGTACTCCCAGAAGTATTGTTAACTATACTCCCCCCCCCCAACGTAGGAGTACTGATATAATTCCGCTCACACTTGACTTCTTCTATAGCAAGGGGGGTACAAGAGCGAATTGTAGTGTTCTAAGGACTAAGTGGAATTTGGTATCGAATAATGGTAGCAGGGGCGTTCAAGTGAGTGAATGGGGGGTTAACCTGGAAAACAGATTTGCTGCATTGTCCAACTTAAATGAATGTGATTGACTTGGAGGAGGTGTTGGCACCATGATCATTGAATCTAGGGAGCTTGATAGGAGCTTTGTACCCCCAATCTGGGGATCCGTCCTTTCCAATGGCACCCATGTAAACATAGAAAAGAGGGCGGGGTTTCAAATATCTCAGGGACCTTATCGGAGTTCAGCAGCCCTGTGCGGCTGGATCTTGGTAGGCATCCTGCGATTTGCATCAAGCCGAGCCCAGATTTCCTCTTTTTGGCCACAGTAGGCCCCACGGTTGCAAACTCAGGTTTTGAATCTGGAGAGGTGGCTTCAATCCAAGATCATTTAACATCTCAAGACCTGCCATGCCCCTCTGTAGTGGGGGCTAGGCTGTTCATCTTCTAATGGAACCTAGCGGGAATTTCTAATAAGATGATGTCTCCAGAATGGTGCAAATTTATTGACCAATACGACATTATTTTATTTCAAGAAACTTGGTCATTGATCCCAGTGCATCGAGTTGGGTTCCTTAGCTTTCATGTGTTGGCCACGAAAAATCCCAAAGGGCGCCCGTCTGGTGGGCTAATAATTTGGGTTCGCCAGTCATTACATTGCAAAATCAGGCTCAGGAATTCTCCATCAACTGATATCCTGTCCGTAAACATTACATGGCCCAATGGACAGGGAATGGTCATTTTTAACATCTATGCTAGGGGGGTTGTAGGAGGCCATACCTCGGAAGTAATTGCCACCCTAGATCGTGAACTAGAGCTGCTTACAACCCCAGTATCAATAATGGTAGGGGGTGATGTTAATACCACATTCGAACCGCTGGGACAGGAGGAACAATTTTTGTCTGCAGAAGAGGATAGTAAGTGGGGTGTGCCTCAATTGGAACTACCAGGGGTTCGAAGATGGTCAGCAGTGGCCATTCAACTTAAAAGCTTATGTTTGGTGAGAGGATTAAGAGCAGTGAATGGTCGCACGCCTTCCGATCGACAGGGAGCCAATACTTTTGATAATGGGAGGTCTTCGGGCAGAATTGATTATTTCCTTGTGGATATCAGGGAATGGCACAGGCTGATTGATATGAGGATAAGCAATAGGTTGGAAAGTGATCATAATCCGCTTTGCATAGAAGTTTTAGCCTGTGAGGGCTCAAGAGAAACAAGGCAAGGGGGTAGAATGGTTCCCCTGGATATCGTAACCTCGAATAATCTGAGGCACATAAAATGGGAGAGAGTGATTGAGAACCCGGAGAGCTTGGAGGCCCTTAAAAAGGTGGCCGCTGAAGAAGTAGCGAATATTAACCTATTTAGTAAAAATCCCCACTTTCCGTTACTTATGTTAGAGGCCCATACAAAATTTTTCATCAAGCTCCACGGGTATTTCATGAAGTCTATAAAACCTGAAAACGCCAACAAAAACCCTCCCGTAACGGGGTGGTACAACCAGGCCTGTAGATCAGCTCGTAAAAATCTTGGTATTCTACTTAGATCAAGGAACAACCAGGCAGTAAAAGAGGCAAGAGACAAATATAGGAAGACCCAGAAAGCAGCTAAGAGGCAATGGGACGAGGATTATTGGCGGGATTTAAAGTCCGCATGTATGGCAAAGGATCAAAAACGTTTCTGGGCCCTCGTCAAGTGGGATAGAGGAGGGAGAGCTGAAACCCCAAAAAACAACGTAGCAAAAGACCAATGGATTGATTTTTTCAGACCTCAATATGCTCGTGATCAAACTGTAGGTGATAACATAGCACCCCCAACAGTATTCTATCATCATCAGCCATTTACGGCAAAGGAGGTTAATATAGCACTGGATTGTGTGACTGGTGGCAGGGCTCCTGGCATGGATGGGATACCAGCTGACATATTTTTGAGCGATCGGGTAACTTGGAGTCAGTACCTTGAATGGCTGGCAAATTCAGTGGCCATGGGGGCACCCGTTCCTGACTCTTGGCTGGGTGCTGAAATAATCCCGGTGTTTAAAAAGGGGGACAAAGCTCTACCAGGCAACTACAGACCTATCAGTCTCATTGATTCCGCACAAAAAGTGATAGGACGGTTAGTGCAAAATAAATTGCAATCCTGGGTAGAAGAAAACAAAATTTTGTCACCTTATCAAGCTGGCTTTCGCCCTTGCACGAGCTCAATCGATCAAGTTTTCTTTTTCATTGCTCTTTATTGGAGGAATGTGGCCATATCTAAGGGGACCCTTTATGCTGTTTTTGTTGATTTAAAATCAGCATTTGACTTGGTTCCTCGTAACAAACTTTGGAGGGTGCTTGCTGATGCTGGGATGAGCCCGGAACTGTTAACGTTGATCGTCCGTTTGCATGAGAACAACTACGCTAGAATTAGGTGGGGGGCTCAGGGTGAGGTGACCGACCCATTCCCTGTCGAGCGGGGTGTTCGGCAGGGGTGCGTCTTGGCACCCACACTGTTTTCTATCTACATCAATGGCTTAGTAGACCATCTGAGCCAGTCCCCCACCGATGCTCTTGTTTTGGCAGGCGCACGCGTTCCGGTTCTCATGTTTGCGGACGACACGTTGATAGTTTCTAGAACTCCAAGTGGGCTATAGAAGGCAGTCAACGCATTTGGCGAGTTCTGCCAGATGCGCGGCCTAGAATTAAACACATCAAAAACTAAGTTTATGTGCCTCAACTAGCGTAAATCCTTCAAAGGGAAAATTAAGTTTAATGGAACACCCTTAGAAGAGGTAGAGGCTTTCACATACCTCGGAATTTTGCTCCAGAGCAACATGGGATGGAAAAACCATACTGATATGTCAGTATTGAAATTCCAGCAAAATGCGGGCGCAATATTAAATAAACAAAGCGTCAATGACAAAACTAATTAGTCCTGCCCTGGAAATTTATAATATGAAAGCAGTGAGTGCCTCCCTGTACGGGTCGGAACTTTGGGGATTCTCGAATTTAAAGTAACTAACACTGGCAGAGAATAGGTTTCTGCGTAGCTTAATAGGGGTTCCCCAAAGTACTCCAACCATCCCAATAACCTACGATCTGGGGAGAAAGAAAATAGAGGATTTGGCACGGCTCCGCCCGCTGTTTATTGGAGAAGGGTAATGACGACCCCCGAATTGTCCCATTATGCTACTGCCCTACAGGATGTTATTGGGGCAGATCGTTTTCACTGTATTCCGTGGCTGAAGGAACTAAGGGGTTTGTTAGTCAAATTGGATTTAGGTCATTTATGGAACAGCCTTAATGATACAGGGTTCCCATCAACGGTATCTTTAAAAAAAACATACTGGGACATGATTTGGTCGCCTGGTTATAGTAACAGTCCCATTACTGGGCTGTCCGAACGCTTTCTTGATATCAAGTCCTTACCATTTTATGAGCCGTTTTGGGACATTATTGAACGGCCTTTTGATAGGAAATTGTATTTCCAATTTAGAATTGATACCCTTCCTTTAAATACATTTACTAACAAATGGTTTCCATCTAAAGGTGACAAATGCCATCACTGTAAAACCATGCTTGAGAATATTCCTCATTTGATGTTTGTATGCCCCTTGTATGCAAATCCTCGCCGTAGGTGGCTAAAACCCGTGTGTTTAAATTTGGGCACACGTAGTGGTATGGAGGCGCTAAGAATACTTGAATCAGACTGCACTCCGTGCATAGCTATTGCAGTTGCAAAATTTTTGGGGTGGGCATGGACTTTACGTGCCCGTGACATTCAGCGTTCCATTGATGCCATATTGAACTATTGCCATTGAATTTTGTAGGATCAAATTGTATCTAAATGTTAAATAGAATTGTTTTAATTAATGATTATGAATTGTTTCAAATTGAATAAGACAGCTTAGTTTAATATGATTTTAATACGAGAATTTTTAAAGAAAGTATAGTATTTATTCATTGTAGGTTGTAATGTGGTGTAATGCTTTTATGACATGCTGTCGAATAAAGCTTTGAAATTTGATTTGGTAACTTCTCTTCATCTGGTACATGATCTTCTTTTTATGGAGTCGCCTCAAGAGCAGATTTAGGTGGAACCTGAGGAACCACTTGCGGCTTCACTTGCTGAGGTTACCTTAAAAGGTAGGGTAACGGGTGGTGTTATAGAAAAACATAAGAGAAACAAACCATTGTGGTGCAGGAGTAGGTGACAAACTAACCGAACTGTGACTTCTTGACATCAACCTCAACATTATGGATGTACTATGCCTCGATGGTGGGTATGTGCCCCAGAACCGGTTGTAGATTTTGAAGGTCTCAATGTTGAATGGGATCTTCTTCTTTCTTTCCTTCTACACTAGTTATATCTACCTCTTGGGTAGTCCCTTGTGTGAGAAGAGGGTGCTGAGGTAGATGGTGAAACGTCTCCTCATCACTTGTGACATGCTGAAGCTGCCTTCTGATGTCTCTCCTACATGATGTGCAGCCTGATCATTCTGTCTATCATATAAGTTCCTCTTGGTCATTTTGGAGAATGTGCAGAGTTTTCAGGATGGTGATCCTCTGGAAGGCATAAGATAAAGAGGTCATTGGCATCTGACTTGGCAAATTCTTCTTGCGACAGGCAGGACGCCTAATAAAACGAGAAGTCATTCCAACTGGAATAAGACTTTTCAGTCAGAAAACAGATAAAAAAAACTTCTCTAATCCTAAGGGATAGCAAATTAGGTGGATTAAACCCAGTTAAAAAAGGTTTTATGGAGAAAAATCCCACGAAAGCAAGGGTCGTTGCTCCAGAATCCTGTTGCCAGGAACCAGAAAAATTAACTAACCTAACTGAAACGTCTGGGGCATGAAAGGACACTGAAGGAAGGGAGGGCGAACCACTTTATATTTAGCAACTCGTTTTTGATAACTGGAGATATTTGTAAAGGATAATTAAACTAAATGTAGCTACTTATAGACTTCTTTCAGCAGCAAAGCGATTTCTTTTTAAGTATATGAATTTGTTGTCTTCAAAAAGAGCTTGGAAATATACAGATATATACTATGCAAAGTGATCAGGGATCCCACAAGTAGGTGGGGCAGTTCAGTGCGGATTACTTTGATAAGGATCACCTGGAAGTAAATAACCACCAAGCTCACTTCCCTGCTTCTCCGTTTATTTGCATGTAATCAGATAATATTATGGAGCAATATAAATAGCCTCAGATTGTTAGTGTAGAAGAGTAACTTGTATAATTTCATACAGTATAGCAGTAGACTTGATATTATGAAGACATTTCTTGCATCAGATTTTATTATTATCACAATCTTAGAGAATAATAACTCAGTCTTTGCTCACAAGGTAATCACAACTATGCAAAAATGTGGTCTTACAAAATGTCTCCAGGCTTTTTTGGGTGGGGTATGGAGATTCTATAGTTCCTATCTTGAGATATACCTCAAAATTAGTGTATTTTCAGAAGTCGAGGTAGATTTAGTATGTGGGCTTGGATCTCACTCTGTCCACAAAAGTATGTGTATTAGGCTTAAATTCATTTGACACCAGGAAAAAGGCAGCTGCGGTTACCATACAGTCATTCAATCATTGCGTGTAGCTTAAAACACCTACGTCACTTTTGATGACAGATTTTTCAGGTCCAAACCCCTGCAGAAATGCTTTGACACAAGCCTTCAATGACTGGTGCTTTGGCAGTTTACCTGTGTATTGCACTTATCCAAGCACACATCTGGGATGCTATTGTGAATATGCATACCAATGCTAATAAGCGTCATGATGTAACTACCTGTTTTTTTATGTTTAGTTCTTATGTTTGAGATGTCGGTTTGTGTAGCGAAATCTGAACAAATAGTTTTGTTTCTGACACATTGCATCATGTTTGAATTCTCCTCCAAGAGAAGGTTTTCAGTGCAGTCATACGAATGAATCTTAGATCTCAAAGAACTTTCAAAATCACCTTCAATTGTCCATTCTCTTATGTGCTAAGCTAGTTTAAGTTTGTACATTTTTAGGAGGCGTGGCCAAGCCATCGCCTGTAATGGCCGCGCGGCAATGAAGCTCCGGAACCGAAAGTCTACATCCTGAGGGCAGCGCTTTCCATCCTCGCTTTAGCCGACCATCAAGGGGAGTTATCGCACCCTTTTCACCCCAGGAATGCTGCAAACTGCCACTGGACACCCGAAGCCCCCTACGGCCATCGGGACTCACTGAAGAAAGGTACGGCCTGACTTGCCTTAGAGGCCCCGTGGTGACATGAGCCACGAGTGAGCCAGAGGCCTGAGGCTGCAGAGCCTTGCTGGGCACCCTCCCCATTCCAAATGATGCCTACAGAATTGTCTCACCAGCCATTGCTGCTCAGCCAGCGGGGGCTGTCCCGACTTGCCTCGGAGGCCCCGTGGCGACAGGGGCCGCAGGTGAGCCTGAGGCCGAGGAAGCGGCTACTCGCTGAGCCCCCTCCATGGGCCATCATCTGCTGCGGTCTTGTCTGCAGCCACTACGACTGACTGCCCGCAACATAGCAAATGCCCGACATCTATCATGTGAGTCGTAATCCGCTGGGGCCTGAGAGAACGTGCCCCTACCTTCTGTGTTTGCGGCCCCGCCAACCACACCTTCTGTGACCAGCTGACTTGTCTGGGCCTCCGCGGTGGACCTACTGGGCCGGAACCCTGCTGGGTCCTGCAGTGCAGAATTGAGCCGCCTCCCCTCTGTCCCCTACCTGCGGGTGCTATTTGAGTCCACTGTATGGATACCTCCTTGCTACCGCAATCAAAAGTGAGTACCTACCTGCAGTGCCCTCCTACCCTATGCATCAGTTTCGGCCCTGTGGTTTGTTCCTGTTCGCCGTTAAGAGTGGGGCACCATCATCGCTACTGCCATTTCGCTCCTCACCCCATCAATTGGGACCCCTCTATGTTGACTTTATCACCAGTGCTGCAACCAGTATTAACCTGTGAGCCCCCCCCCCCCCCATATTGAGCAGCAGACCGGGAATATATCTCACACATGGTGCTCCCGTTCTCACCACCTGCCGCTTTTCCTTCAGTTGCTAGCTGGCCTCTTGCCACCTAGCATAATGAGCAACGAGTTCCGAAGCTTTGCTTGACCCCCATCCCCCGTCCCCCAAAGGAAGATTCTGTATTTTGATCTGTTGGGATCTTTGACAATGGTTTGGTTTCTATGGGGATTCACTAGGTCTTCTTCACCTAATGTGGGTGGGTCTATTGCGGTCTTGTTGTGATTTATATTGCTATATGTATTTTACTGTTATATCTTCCCTTTCTATAGCAGAGGGGGTGACACCAAGAGTGAACTATTTTGCAGGACTTGACATGATTGGAACTAATCCATACTTCCTTGATGGGGGACACTAGACGATCTGTAGACCTGACACTCCTCACCTGGAATGTCTGCGGTCTGAACAACCCTCGGAAGGGGAAATTGGTGTTATCGTGTCTTAACCATCATGGTGTTAAGGTTGCATTTCTGCAGGAAACGCTCCTCCACCCACCTTAACGGTATCATGGAGCCCACATAGATACTTTGCTAATTACAGCTTTTGTTTCAGAGGGGTCTGCATCCTTATACATTAAAGCCCACCCTTCATACATTATGCTACCATAGCAGAGGACAGGACTGCTACCTCTTAGTGACCGGGACAGTGCTGGGGTGGAGGCTTCTCTTTTTAAACATATACGCCCCAAACACCGATGATCACCTCATTTTCCAAAACATTTTCACTCTCTTAAGATAGATTTGACTCAGATGCCATTTTAATAGGGGATGACTTGAATTTACGTCTAGATCTAGCCTTGGCCTGTACACACACCTGTTCGGGACGCAAGCCACGGTCCTTACTTATCCTTCAGCATATTGTTCACACACACCCTCAAAGATATTTGTCGAATTCTCCACCCCAACACCCCAGGTTACACTTTTAACTTTGCCCCACAAGCGGTGTGAGCAAAGCTGGATTACTGGTTTCTCTCAGCAAACAGCAGCCCATGGCTTCAAGATATACAGGTATTGCCGCATACACTTTCTGATCACGCACCGGTCAGGTTGCTGCTCACCCTCTCGTACAGTGGGGGTTGGGAATCCCGCTTGTCGTTCCCCACAACCGCCCTGCTGGATGCGTTTTTTTGTTCTAAACTTCGTGTTAACATAATCTATTATTTTGAGATAAACACAGGGTCTAGTAGTCATTATGCCACTCTTTTGGATGCCTTTAAGGCATACATTCGTGGGATCTGCATTTCATAACACAATGGGGTATTATGAGATATTCACAACAGTTTAGCACGAGTAGTGGCCAAACTCATAGACATTGACAGGGAGAATACTCCCCATCAGCTTTACATAAGCGCTCAGTTCTTCTGGAAGAATTTTGTAATCTTGCTGAGGGAAGCAACTCTGCTCGGCAAATACTCTGCAACGCGGAGATATGGTGAGGGTGAACACCCTGGACGAACGTTGGCGTCCCCCCTCCCCCCCAGCTTCCAGGCATATTACCGAAGTTAGCCTCCCGGGTATCGACCAATGAAGGTATAATACATGAGATAATCACGTACTATAAATCTTTATGTACTACTCGCTTGTCATCTGATTCTGCAGCACGCCATACTCATCTCAAAGAGGTTGCCATAGTCTGGCTTACCACCGGCCAATCTAAGTTCTTAAAAGAGCATTTTGCCCGGGCAAGAGACTCCTTGGATGGCACTAAAGACCCTGGCCTTGATGGCCTTCTGCTGCTTTTTAAAAAGTGTATAAAAACATCTTAATTCCTCAGCTGTTGACGGTCTATGTCGTACAGACCGCTTTCCTTACTTAAGTTTTACAATAAAATTCTTGACAAAGCAATCGCTATTAGGCTATCATTGTTGAATGACCAAATAATCTCTCCCATTCAGACCGGGTTCATACCACAAAGGTCCATGTCGCTTAATCTTCGTGTCTTCTTCTCCATTCTGAATAGGGTATCTCCTGAAACACCTGCAGTGGTCAGCCTTTTAGATGCGGAGAAAGCATTTGATTCTCTAAAATGGCTTTCTCCATGCGACATTACGCAAACTTGGCATTCCCAACAGATTCACTTCCTTTGCTTGTCTAATATATTCAAACCCCACTGCCTGTATTCAAATTATTGGCTCCATCTCTGAACCCTTGCCAATGTCCCGAGCCACCAGACAAGGCTGCCCACTTTCGCCATTATTATTCATCATAGCCATGTTCCCCTTGATACGTCACCTTAAAGAGCACCACATGCACCAGGCCTTCAATTTAAATCTGGGTCTCTTCTCGTGTTCATGTATGTTGACGACATACTATTATCTGTCAGACATCCCTCAGACTACTTGGACCCTATAGTTCGGGAGATTGTCAGATTTAGTGGCCTTTCTAGTTTGTGCATCAATTGGGCGAAATCAGAATAGCTACCTCTTACTGATGCCACCATTTTCCCCCACTTGTGAATATCCTTTTAAATAGTCTGCCGATACCACCAAATATCTCGGGTTGTTTTACACAGAGACAAGTAACAAATCATTTGCTTGAAGCATGGTCCTGCCCTGGATAGACTATCAACGCAGGTTGACCGGTGGATATGACAACCCCTCTACATGGCTGGCCATATAGCCATTATAAAAATGACGGTCCTTCCTGGTTTCTTGTCCTTATTCGTTAATATACCTATTCCTACAAAGAACGCATTCTTTACATTGTTACGCAGCTTACTTCTGAAACTAGTTCGGGCTGATCGCAAACATCAAATCGCCTGGGAAACCCTCCCTGTTCCGTATGATCACAGCGGCTTCAACATTCCTGATTTCCTTATTTAATTTTTGGTCGCCCAGGCTCATTTTGCATACTATTGGTTTCACCCAGAGGCCTGTCTACCTTACATCAAACCAGAGCATGATTTAGCAGACCCCATTCTGCTAAATGCTCTACTACCACACGGCCTTCAGTTGGACCCACTGAACATTCAGACCCTGTCTACTACCTGCTGGGCATGGCGGAAGCCTAGAGGGGCACTGGATTCCGATTTTTTTTTATTCCCCCGAATTACCCATTTTCATGAACCATTGGCTACCACGAACATCTGAAAAGCTGGTGCAACTCACCTTGGCCACACATTTTCTCCATACCGTTGGGGATTTGTTCCCCTATGAGCATGCTTTATCACACACTAACGATGCTACACATATATGGATAGATTTGTCATTAATAGGTTACATAGCCTGTTGCAGTCCCATATACCTTCCTACCATCTCGCCCTTGAAGACTTCCCTCCACTCACTCTTTTGATAGCCGACCCAGACAGATCACATTTGATCACCTAGCTTTAACGCACTTGCATGGCTCTTAAAACATACCCATGACAGCAAGGTGCAACAGAGCTGGGTAGAAGACCCGGGTCACCCCATCACCAACAAAGACTGGACCGTTTGCTGCGCACAGATTAAGCAGGTATCCAAAAACCATGGTCTTAAGCTCCTCCATTTTCGCTTTTTGCATAGATCCTATACTACTCCTATTGGACTAGCCAAGATTGACTCTAGTAGGTCATCCCTCTGCTCTAAGTGTCGGCTCCCAGAAGCAAATTGTCTACACTTGACTTGGACTTGTCCAGTCATTGCCACATACTGGACGGAAGCATTCATCTTCCTTTCACAGATGATCTCCCTATAACTAGACCCCTGATCTTCTCTAGCATTGCTGGGCAATGTTTCAACCATTCCGGTAAGCTACAGCAGATTTACTGCCATTGCTCTATTACTGGTGAAAAGAAAGATTACAATCCATTGGCGTAATTGTATATGCCCCACCAGTAAAGCCTGGCTCCAAAGCATGAGATGCTGCTACCTAATAAGCGAGGTCTACTCCACCCAACAGCCCCCCTCTGCTCGACCAAAAGACATTAGGCAGCCTCTCCATGCTTATTTGCTTCCCTTAAACGTAGACTCCCCATTGCTGTCCCCCCAAATACCCATTACCTCACTATCCTCATATCATACCAGCCAATACACTAATACACGACACCTCATAGGCATTCCAATCTATTTCTCCTAAAACTTCATATTCGTCTGCTCCCCTGTATACGTATCAATGACCTTTTTCCTTTTATTGGTACGTGACCAAGATGCATTGTCCAACTATGTCAAGCTATACACATATGTAAAACTCATAATGTTGTCTTGGGCCTCGCCTTCTTTTAATTCCTTTCTATCTGTATTTCACTTATGAAAATGCTTCAAAAAACATTTTAAAAAAGTTTGTACATTTTAACTCTTCAAAACACACCTAAATGCCCAGTACTGCCTTCGTTTTTCCAGGTCAACCCACCCAACTGACCAAAACTAAAATGAAATGTTTATCTTTTGAGAGACATTCTCTTGCACCAATTTGTTACCTGATCTGAAGGAATGTTCCCATGACTATTGTTTAAAAGGTTAGACAGAGCTATAAATGTATTTGCTTCATTAGGCTCTGCTAAGAGAAAACAGTGGCTCAGTGTCTGGCATCTTGCTATTCCTCCGAGGTACTTTGAATTCTTCATAAGTATGAACTATGCAGATTACTGAAATGGAAAATAGATTAATAGACATGCATTATGTAGAATATCAAACTTACCAGTGTACTTAGTGATGGCACATACTGATATGGACTTCTGCCAACCTTCAAGGTTCTAAATCTGAATGGATGTATTCTCTTCTGCCTAAAGTATGTTCTGGAGAAACTGCATCCTAAAAAAAACCCAAAAAAGATAATTCTGTTATCAATGGTGACATGTTGAATGCGACTGTCACAAGGGTAATAAACTTACTTTACTTTCCCACTTTATTTCTGTCATATCAATACAACCAAAGAGTAGCAGAAGGCAATCTTCATCCTACTAACATGTCTGGAAATGAATGACCTTTTCCATTATCAAGACATTTGATTAATTACATCTATGAAAAATAGTCTGACATTTTTGGGAGCCCCTGCACTCAGGTGGAGCCAGTTTGCTACTGGCACTCTGGACTGTGTATTATAATATCTATTTAAGGCATGTAGACTCGCCTGATAGTCGTGAATATTTTAAGTATCATTTAAAGGGAGAACGAGGCAACAAAAGTGGAGTATAAACAGTGCGGAAGGCGCTTCGTGTCAACTGGCAATAGTTGTCCCGTCTCCGCCTTCTTTCCTCAGTGACTGCATGAATTTGAAAGGGATGTAAATGATATGGGATGTTTTGTTGTTGCTGTATGCTGCAGCAAGATAGGGTTTCTTTGTGGGACTAATGTACAACTCGGTAGGAGAATATCCACAGATACCCCCAATAAACAATGCCAATGTGACTCCTACAGAAATGGCTCCAATGAAATCTTTGAACCAGCTTACAGCATTTTGCAATGCACAACATTACCTGTCATGTCCTTTCCTACAGCCCTGCTTGGTTTAGCACTAGACAATCAAATGTATAGATTATCATCAAACATATTTCCGAACAGAAACTAAGAGCTCTCATTGGATCTAATCTTTGAACATGCTGCTCTGTCCTGGAAGAATAATGAGGCATAAAAGGGAAACTGGCTAACTCTGCAGCCTGCATTACATAAGTCCTGGGTGGGCAGGGCTTTTGTTGGCGGGAAGAACGGTGAGCAGCAAGACCCGGGCAGTGTAACTGGATCAAGCCGGAACAAGCTGGAACTGGAGGCCACACCAGGTGCAGGCTATGTGTCCAAGTGCCTATTATTGAAATGAAAACATACCATCAAAGCTAAATGTCTCCCTATGAGATCTACTCCACAAAAACTTTATCAGGAAAAAAAGCTGTCATTGCTGTTCTGTTTCCCAAGTAGGCCCACTGTGGGTCAAACCATAACTGGGAAAAATGCAGGACTATTTTGAAAAGGACTTTACATTTATGGTGGGACGACAGTTGTCTATGGAGTGTGTTTACTTCCACATTCAGAACAACCACCATATGACCAGCTATAGACATCAAGTTTCTTATCCATAGCTAAAAGACAAAACCGCATCCCAGGACCGAAAGAAATCTCTTCAAAGCTAAATGTACTGCCCTGAAATCTAACACATTTAAGTGAATTGGACTATACTCCTGGCTTCAAAGAAAACCCCCTTTTTTGGCTAGGTGGGCTCCCAAACAAACCAGGTATGCATCAGTTTGATTCACTATCTGAGGCCTATGGGTCTGAAACAGAAGCCCATAACGCAATTTCTTGGACTGCCCCCATCACAAAATATGTTGCATAGGGAAAGCAAAATTCTGTTCTTGAACATAATGTTGTTGTTTTTTTTTAAAGTCCTTCTGCACCTACAAAACCTACAGAATGAGTTTTCTGTGGAGACCGATGTGGGAAACACGCAAAAAATAAAACATACAATTGTCAGGTTAGCCCAACTTTTAAGTCGTATGATAGAGTCTTTTGCAGTGGAAATACAAACTCTACAACTATATCTAGGATAGTGCAGATAAAATTGTATATGTTGTGTCGATATCAAAAAATATCTTTTTTTGTTAATGCAAAAGCCAAGTCATGTAAAACAGTGATGCTATTGTCTAAATATTTGATAACTTATTTTGTAGCTATCTTTTGATCAGGCAGTCATCCAGGTAAGGAATGCATGGATGCAATGTATTTGGAGAACAAACACCACTGCTGCTATTATTTAAATGAACACTCTATGGAACTAACAACAGGACAGCAAATTGGTAATGTCTCCTATGACGGAGAGATTGGAAAGTATATTGGCATGACCAGTGCAAGATGGCATTCGGGGAGCCGATAAATAACAAGATCATGGAGGAGAGGGGCAGCTAGTGATGTGACCCAAAACCACTGAGCAGGCTATTTATGGACAAAAAAAGATCTAAACGAAGGAGGAGAGAAGACAATGGTGGAGGAGAACGAGCAGGGAGAAGAGACAACACCGGAGCAGTAATCACACGGACAGGGCACAGGAAGGAGAGGAGTTGAGGCAGTAACAGCAAAGGTAGAAATAGCATCAAACGATTCTGAGGTTATGGACCGGAGCGGGACCCAAGGAAGATCGGGATGGAGTCGGCTGAGATGGGAGCGAGTGGGTTTACACTTCCAGAACCCAGCTAACCAAGGATAGAGGAACAGAGTTCTCCGACATACACCATGCTGCATGGACAGAGCCGTGCCTACATGCATGCTTGTACGTACCAAGCTACATGGACATTTGCTCACAGGGTACCTCAGATCTAATATCATTCCAACGGGGTTACAAGTCAGAAACGAACCAGCTATATTCGTTGATAATCCCAAATTTAAAGAGGGTTTTAGCTTTGTGGCCAACAACTGCTCCCGGCACTGGATGGTGCTGGGAGTAGAGACTGCTAAGGATCAAGTAGAACAACTCACCAAGGAAATCCAGGACCTCAAAGCAGAGATCGAGAGCCACTCAGCATTTGCAGATGCAAAAAACACCCTTGAGAAACTAAACAAGACCTTGAAAGACTTTGATGTGGAGACTCAAACAAAAAAACTAGAGAAACTTGCAAAGGACATCCAGTACTACGATCGAAAAAAGACATATCCCTACTTACAACCGGACTATTACAGACAGGACAACCAAGGCCGCTTTCAAAACAGAGGACGTGGGGGATACAGAGGCAGACGATTCACCAACTTCTCTGACTCATCATATAGTGGAGACAGTGAGAACGAGGGCAACCAATCAGGTGGTAATTATAATCAGCAAGACCAATGGTATCAACCCCCCCAGCAACACATGAGTGGACCCCAATCGCCTTTTTTAGGAGATACCCAATGGAGACCACCGAGAGGAAGAGGCAGAGGGGCGTGGAGCGGACGCTCGAACAGAGGCCAGAACCAGCAGAATTGGGATGGTGGAAGACAACAAGGCCAGACCAACAAGCAGGTGAGATTCCAACCCGAGGACCACGGGGAGAGAACCACCAGGAGGAAGACCTACAGGTGGTAATGCCGAGGATCAATCCTAACACCAGTCCCATCATTAATCTTTCCAGTTATACACTAACACAGAATGAATCAAACATACTCTGCAAGGGACTATCATTTGTGCCTACATCGCATCCAAATCGATTTAATCTACAAGCAGAATTAACTGGATTCTTCAGAAAACTCAGATTAAAATACTTCTTTACCAACAAACCCACAGGAATCACAACTGCCTTTACCAATCTGAGACCACCCTCTACCTTCATGCCAAGCATGGCCTCCGTATCACACAAAATATTGACCTATGAAAGTGTGGTCTTAAGGGATGTACTCCAAGTACTAAAAGAGAAGTCATATGTGAAATACAACATCACAGCAGGTGAGAAGATAGCACTGAACTCCCTCAAGAACAACAAGTCCATAGTAATTAAACCTGCGGATAAGGGGGGCTCCATTGTCATGCTTAACACAGAGGATTACAAGTCGGAAATCCATTCCCAACTGATGGACGGCATCAGCTACAGACCAGTGATGGGTGACCCGACCCCGGGAATCAGAAAGGAGATCCAAACACTGACCAAACAAGCCCTGGAGTTAGGCTTTATTACGAACAAAGAACTGTCATACCTCAATGTGGAACAGCCAAGGACACCTACAATCTATGTACTCCCAAAAGTCCATAAGAACCCACTCAAACCACCTGGACGCCCTATCATCTCAGGATGCGGATCGCTCCTGGAACCATTATGCAAATATGTTGATGTTTTCTTAAAGCCACTGGCAGAGGCAACCCCCACTTACCTCAGAGATACTATGCAAGTCATCAATTTCATAGATCAAACACCTTTTAACAAGACCAGCCAAATCCTGGTGACAATGGATATTATTTCACTTTACACCAGCATACCCCAAAGACCTGCATTAAACTGTATCAAGAGAGTTCTTGAAAGACGAGACCAACCAGCCACAGTCCCCACTGAATTCATAGTGGACTTACTTGAAATTGCGATGACCAAGAATTACTTCATTTTTCAAAACAAATTCTTCATTCAAAGCAAGGGAGTCGCTATGGGTGCTGCATTCGCACCGGACCTGGCGATTCTCTATATGTCTGAATATGAACATGAATGTATACTGGCAGCAACCAATCCTTATCGTGACATGATCTCCACTTGGCATCGATACATCGATGATGTCCTGATGATTTGGACAGGCGATGAAGGCTCTCTACATGCATTCCTAGCATGGTTGAATACTCAATCAGATGATATCAAGTTCACCATGACAATGAGCACAGAATCTATCGACTTCCTCGACATCACCATTAAAGTGGACAATGACCACCTCTATACCACCCTCTTTAGGAAACCGTCTGAGCGGAATTCACTTCTAAGGTATACTAGTCACCACACAAGGGCCCTGAGGGACAATTTACCTTTTGGTCAATTCCTCCGTCTACGGAGGAATTGTTCCCGCAAAGAGGACTTTTTCAAAGAATCAGATGATCTAATCACCCGTTTGGTGGACAGAGGATATCCGCAACGCCTGGTAAAAAGATCACGAAAAAGAGCTTGGTACCAAGATCGATCATCTCTTCTAATACCAAAGACACGGAACCTCCCAAAATCACGTATGATCTGTGTGACCACATTCTGCACTAAGAGTAATGCAATACGCAAAATAGTGAACAAACACTGGAACCTTATCGCAGACACCCTAGACAGCCCGGACCCCCCGATGCATGCTTTCAAAAAAGCGAAAAGCATAAAGGACCATGTAGTACGCTCAATGTTGGAAAGCCCTACAGCACCTACTCTACAACGGATGTGGAATCTCCCCGATGTAGTGGGCCATTTCAAATGTACAACATGTAAAGCATGTCCAACATGCTGGGAAACCAAACAACTGGTGTACAATGAACTGACTATAGATCTCAAGTCTTTCACGAACTGCAACACAAGTGGAGTCATTTACGCCATTCTATGCCCCTGCAACTTGATGTACGTCGTACAGACTAAACAAAAAGTAAAAAATCGAATCTTTCAACATTCCAGCAGAATACGATGCTCTACAGTTGGAGCACCACTGGTGGAACACTTTAAGGAACACAACCACACTCCTGAATCACTGAGATGGTTAGTCCTGGAAAAGATAACTCTGGGACCACGTGGGGGCAATGTGAACTCTATAATGAACATCAGAGAATGCAAATGGATGCATTTATTGAAAACTGTGAGCCATGGACTCAATGAAATGGATGCCAATTTTGCCCAAATGGCCGGACTAAATCCAGATTGACATCTTGCTAAAATAGGCGATTTGACATTCCGAATAATCCATTAGGTTTTTTTCTGAATATATTCAATTGGTAAAAACTTGGTCTCTCGATATGACCAAACCAGTTTTAGACAGATTCTAGTGGCTGCCAAGACTGCGATAGCATTGAATGGTAATCTATATCATTAACTTTGACTTACACCATGAAATGGGAAGAGAGAGACTTTAACTGTGTTCCTTAATGATATCCAACAATAACTATCAACTTTCCCTATAAGCCTTGATTTGTGTGGATTGTCCTTCCTGTTTTTGAATAATGTAATATCAATGCTCATTTGTAAATGCAGTTACACTAGAATGTACTATATACTGTTCGATTGTTAATGTAATCACACTATTACCATTTGACATTTGCTCCCAATGTTTCACCAGCAATATGGATGTTCACCACGACACCACTTTCCATCCTGGGTAGAATGGCACTTTGTAGACATTCCCCTTCTCGCCTAGACATGCTCTTTGCAGAGATCCCCTCCCTCACGCAAGATGCGTTAGTAAAAGCCGGCGCTTTAAGCCCCGTCCTAACAGTGATTGGCCCTTTGAAGTCGAGCCTCCAACCCGACTATCATCCAGCGGCTGCACCGCGAGTTGTTCATTTCCAAACCAGAACCCCAGTGGTCGGACCACGAACGGCGAGATTAGAGTAAGTCTTGCTTTCACCCGACTAGGATGAATTAAGCCTTAGTGTGCACTCGTTAAAATGCTCAGATCATTTCCCAGCCGTGAACCCGAGAGATCGGTTTCCAAGCGGCACGCTTTAAACATGCCCTACTGCAACTCGACTTTGTTGTTTTAATACTTAACTTGCACGCGCGATTATTCCCCAAATCAAACAACAGACTACATACGTTGGTCTGCGTTAAATATTAATCTTGGGTTGATTTATTATTTTCGTTTAGTGCGTTTAGTGGCACATGACTCATCTGATTTTAAAGGAGCTCATTTACCATTGCAGCGGCTCTGTGCGTTTCTCGAGGCAATTAAATGGCCGTTTCTTTTCTTTTCAACTAACGATAGTCAACACTCCGTGGGGGTATTAAAAATATTTTTTAATATCTTTCCACACAGCGCGCTCAACATCTGTGACTAACAGGACACAAGCCTGGAGCAACTCGTTTATACGTGTCAGGAGCAGTCCCATAAGTAAGTTCCCCTTTCCAGCCAGAGCTTTATTTGCCTAGCAGCATGTGTTAGCTAGCGACTGAATTTCAGTCTTTATTAATTTCTCAACAGATTTCCCAGGAGCACTACCATGCCCATTACCAGACGGCAAAGGTCTTTACCGTCTTGAAGATGTATGTAATTAATTAATTTTTACCAAATACTGAATGTAGTATATACACCCACTCATTCATAATATAGAGGTGATTGATTCCCTTACTATATATTTTTGTAGGCTCTCACTACTCTCAGTCCTGATGAAGACCCCAACATGAGGCAACAGTCACCCTTACAGCGTATTTTGGGGGTCGAAACGTAGACTACGCCACTCAAGCACAACATAGGACGCAAGGAAATTAATGAATTTAAACCTATGTTTGATGCATCTTTGGAACCATGTACCTAACGATTGTAAAGGCATCTTGATTTTTACGTGATGTTCTTAAACCAGTCACACCACCTTTACCCGGTCCCTCACAACTTGCACACCTTCCCCTTTCTTTCCTCTGAGAGCACATTTAAATGTAATGATTATATAATTGCATTTTATCTCTTCATGTGTTTTGGATACAAGCTCAATAGCTCGCAAAGTAATAATGCGTCAATACTAACTATGCATAAATAAATGCATACTAAATACACATTTGGTTCAATGTACATTACTTTAACTTTTTTCATGTATGACGAATGAATTTGTGGTGGGTACTATTTTGATACAAATACTGGATTTAACATATAAACTGTAATCTAACCAGGACCACCGTTTTTCTGTATCGACTATTGGACCCCGGTCCTGGAGTTTTTAGGGTCTACCCCTTTCTTACTCCTACATGCATGTAGCACAAACCTTTATGTGTATCTGGCACAACTGGTAGCACCCAGAGTGGCAGGTTGACATTAAGCACTGCGCATTTTTCCAGCAAGCTAGGTGAGAGCCTATACCCCCAGCACATGTGTAGTAGTAAGGGTTGTTATGCGGACATCACTAAATTAACCAGTTAATACAGAGTCTGATACAGTGGTATTTTTGTACTTCCTTTTGCTGGGGACCTGCACTAGAGCCTCAGAAGTTGTTAACTGCATGGAAACAGGGAGAAGGACAATACTCAGGGAGCCAGGAGTATTAAGACTCCTGCTAGACTTTCTCCTCAAGATACTATTCAAAAATATATAGCTGTGAATTCCCGATGTATACTGGCAAACCAGCATCCCAACAATAAATCCCTTATCAAGCCTGATTTGGTGGTGTCCAGATATAAAATAACATAACATGTGTATTTGTAAAGCACACGATTACCCGAAGGTGTCCTGGCGCTGAATAACAGATGTTTATTGTTACCAAACTTATTGGTACTCATTTTATCGACCTCAAATGGATGAAAGGTTGAGTGGACCCGCTGGGATTTGAACCTGTGACCATGTGGTCGAACACAGGCCCCTGCAGTGGGTGCTTTAGTCCACTGAGCCACCAGACCCGGCTTACTGAAGCACTAGTTAATGAATTGAATGGTGAGAACGGGCAGCAATTCTTGCCATGTCTTGGTACAAGGAAATATCTGGAATATGACCCTTAACTTTCTATCAAGCGAGAAGCATTTGGTATAGTTCCTTCTGCAAAAACACATGGAAACATGGAAATAAAAGGTGGAAGGGTGTTTACAGCTGTAAGACTTCTGCCGAATGGGAGTGCCCATAAATAAAGCACCCAATGATCGGGGGTAATGGCCTCCCATCGGGGCTAGAAGGCTTCCATCTGTCTACCAAGTGAAATACCGAGATATATTGATATATTGATATCATCCTAAATCTGTGCTGCTGCCACTACAAAGACTGCAAGATGTTTTTGGACTGTTGAAGAATGCATTATAAGGAAAACATTGGTGGTACAGATGGGGAAACTGGCATTGTGGAGTGACTAATGCTCATGGGCCTACTCTGCTTGAACTTGTTAGTGGTAAATCTAAATCTTTTTACAACTACAAATTGCAGGGAATATTACACCTCCTCAGCAGCTCTTTTGATAAGTGCAAAGAATGCATGCTTCTCATATGGTGGTCCATTTAGCAGTACAGGAGTCATCCTCAGTGGTTGGATCTACTCCACTAGCATTTTACAGGACAAGCTAGAGGTCCTTATCGGAACGCTGCATTGGAAGGAGGTAATTATTCTCACCATCATCGTCATTATGCATGAAGTAGGGTTCAGAGCATCCCAAGATGTCTGAGGAAGCGGTGTGGCGCCGCGGCTACGGCGACTGACTCCGGAATCTGGGGATCACGGTTCGATCCCCGGCACCAGCGGCAGATTGGCCCAGCACCATGTGACTCTGGACAATAGCTTGCTTAATCTTCCCGATGGCCCCCAGCGCCTAGAGAACCTTACGGGTGATTGCGCGCTTTACAAATGTGGATTATTATTATTATTATTATAATCTGACTCAAATAAATCTTTAAATCTGGTCATAATCGCATGTCTCATTATCTTTTTCGTACTTTGTTATTTCTTCTTCTCCAAGTTATACTTTGCCTTCCATTTTTGACTATTTGGAGAATGAAACCCGATCACAGAGAATACAAGTACCACTGGCTAATGTCAAATGCAGACAAGGAAATGGGCTGGTCTAACCTGGACCAGAAAGTCAACTCTCACCATTGATTCCAAAGAATCATTAGGGGCGTTGGGTGGCATGTCAGAGGTCAAAGGATAGGATGCCATCAAAGATCGCTACCATTGACTATTTGAAAGTGTGTGTTTGGTACTGCGAGGACCTAAAAGATAGACAAAATGTTAGGTTTTATATTTGCCCCCACTCTAATCAAGGACAAGGAAGTCAGTGTCATTTTGCAACATCTACTTAACTGAAAGTTTCATAGGGGTGTTACAGCAAGAGACATTTGCGAGTCAAAGCTAGATTACTTTTCACCAGTACAAACAAATAGTATAATAAAGTTACAGACATTGCACAACTTTGCCGCAAAAGTGGTTTGTTTTATCCATGAGCAGTAATCTGAAGATTCCACTGCCTGGGCTGCCGTTTTATGCGGAAATGATGGTTAAAGGCCTGGCACTTTCTAAGACAGTCATATCTAAAGGTAGGTTGCATTCAGCACAAGCAAGCCAGCTCTGAATTTGCTCCTTATTGTAGCATATCAGTTTAAGTCCACTTTTCAATTCAGGAAACAGATTAGGAAATGTTGTTCTAGTCTTCTCAGGTTGGGTTCCTATTGGTCAGAAGTCAATTCTTGGGGTGGTTTAGCGCTCTTTGGCGATGACCATTCAAATGGAACTGATCATTCAATTAAGCCAGGTATCCTCTTTCTCCTGCTTCGGCATTTTCAGATAATAAACAACCCTTTTTATCTCCCACAGCTTTGACTGACACAGAAACACACACACACACATACACACACACACTTACCCTCACCCTTTTCTGTGTGGTCACCCCCAATTTTATGCCTTTTGCAGGACCCTATTTTTTGATGGTTTTAGAATTCTATGCACTTTACTCCTGGTAAACCAGGAGAAAAAGTGCCTGTGCCCCCCTTTACATATGTTGTATTGGCTTCTCCTAATCAGCATTATTATCTTGCCAATGAGCCCATATTATATGGCATAGGAAGAGCACAGAGGGCCTGGAAGTTAAATTCCACTAGTGAAATGCAGCACCTTTTGTGCCATCCACTACAGGCAGGGCAAACTTGACTTCAGGCCTAATATGTGTAGCCTGGCTACTGCAGTGTTAACCCTGCAGTACGACCACTCAAAATAAACCTTTTTGAGAGGATCAAATCTTCCTTTTAAATATTGCTATCCACAAGGTAGGGTGAATGGTGTTTAAAAATGTAACTTATAGAATGTTACCATGCCCCTGCAGTGACAAGGCCCCAAAAGCTATTTTCACTGAGAGGCCTAGTGGTCCTATGTAGAAAACCAGAATACAGATTATCATACTAATAATGTATCTTCGGAATGGGACCAGCTAGAAAAATAATTAAACAACTATTTTTAACAGTTATTAGAAATCTAATTCAATGGGGACATCAGATGTTTAACAAATATTAAGGAAAAGTGTTTTTTAGAAAAACACCCTTTACCGGTCTGAACTGTCAGCAGGCTAATTGACATAAGTCTCTGCCAGTTCTCAGCCCGTGCTTAGCCTTCCAGGGGCACGTTTGGAAGATGAGAACAGAATGACAAGTCTTCCGGATCCGCTGCCTAGTTGCTGAAGGACCCTGCTTTTGTCCTACTAGACTTCAGACTCTGGGTTTGCTGGGGGTACAGTACCTGCTTCAAACTCTATTTTAGTGTTAGAATTGAGGGGGCACTAGAATTACCATAGTAATCCCCCCAAACCCTTGCCCTCAGAGTCCACGTTCAGTATGGCAGAAGACTTTCCGCATCGTGAAATTGCCCTGACATGTGGCATTTTGGCCTTCTTGCTGTAAGGCAAACAGGAACTACTGAAAAAGCGGGTGGAGTTGACCCCAGGAACTTTTACTCCAACCCGCTAGCTAGTGTCAGGCATAAAAGTGGCATCTTCAGTCACCCACTTCAGAACACTTTCTGGACCTGCAGAATGTTATAAGAGGATTGGACATGCTCTTTATTACCCAATCGGAGCCCCGTATATCTGAACCTGCTCCCTCTTGTACCTAGGGCAAAGAAGTAGACTCCAAGGGACAGTTTGCAAGCCTCTTTTGTGGCTACAGAGGCAGCACAAGTTGCAAGAAGCCTTTTCCCTAAAGTGCTCGCTGACTAGTGACAACTGGACTTGGACTGGTCTTTTCGTCTGTCTTTGCCCTGATACCCCGAGACAGTTTAAGTGTTCTCCCCTGTGGTCATGCGGGCCTTAGAAGTATACTCTAGTTGTTGGATGGAACTTAAAAGACTAAGTCAGAAGGTAAAATCTTTCACCCGGTCTAAAGAGGTTGATGTATCTGACCTGCACTCCACCTCAGTCAGCCTCAAATCACACTTAGGTCCAGCTTTAACTGGACCACTGACTATCATGTTACTCTATTTTTTTAATTCATTTTGGGATATTATTGTTTTGCAGTTTCACTATACCCGTTTTGGTACTGCATAAATACTGCCCTAAGCCAAGCCTGTCTGCTCTGTGCCATACCTACCAAGGGGGTTAAGCTCTGGTTAAATTGTTAACTTGGATGGTTCTCCCTGACAAGGATTGTGATTATTACCTGAAGTGGGCAGTCACTCACCCTGAAACATAATCAATTTTCTTACACATAATTAAAGGGGTGGTGGGTCACTCCTCTCCTTTAACTGGTCTACATAACTGACATTCAGATTTAGCTTTCACCCACCACAGCATACGGCATGGACCAGTGGACCAGCCCAGTTCAATCACTGACACTCTTACACAGTGAGTGACAGCATTTTGTCTGCACATGGGTGTGCATCAGTCTAAAACAAGCACTGGCGTTGCCAATAGGTTTCGCATTTGGAAAGTTGGAGCTATTGTATTTGTAAATGAGATTTTATATTTATATATTGTTATTGACAATGCCAATACCGATATATAAATATAAAATGTCATTTACAAAACCAATAGCTCCAACTTTCCAAATGTGAAACCTATTGGCAACGCCAGTGCTTGTTTTTAGGATGGCATGCAACTTTAGCACAAAGTTCTTATTTCCAGAATGTGATTTGAAGCAGTTGTGCGGATCGACTACTTTCATATGTAACTGTTCGAAAATCAAAATCCAGATGCCCAAAAGTTCCAAAAATACGTTCTCCGCTGTTAAAAGTAGCATGAAAGCGTAAAAAAGTAACCCCAGCAGGCAGTCACAAGGTTAGGAGCTGCTGCATACTTTCTACCCTTTGTCATCAGTTGTGGTCTATTTTATATACCCTTGCTAGGCTGAGAGGGTTTAACTTTGCAAAGGAGGCGAGCCTAAACCAAGTGCAGGAAAGAATGCGTCGGAGCGAGGCTCCGAACAGCCGTATTTGTGCAAGGAAACCAATTGCATGTGTGTGGGTGCGAGTGGAGATTCCAGGGTTTGTCTCCAGCCGAGGGGAGGGGAGGGGTTCGGAGGAATGCAGGGAATCTGGTCGGGCTGAGTAGGGGGGAGGGGACTGCCTTGGGATAACTTTCATCCTGTTGTTGCATAAACTTGTTAAAAGAAAACCTCATGTGTGGTGAAGCTAGCCTTGAGATGTGTACTCTAGGGGAGGCCAGGCCGTGAGCCCCCTCCAAAACTCAATGCAACGGGAAGCGGAATCAGATGGGTGGAATTCTAGAAGTGTTGTTTTCCATGGAGGTCTCAGAATCACTGTAGGTAACGACTAAAGTGCTTGGTGTCAATTTGTTTAGTAATTGTTTATCGCCCCCTTTCTGCTCTAGCCTGTGTAGTCCCTCTTGAGATCCGTGCTCCCTTGATTCCTGTGTCCCCTGCCATGGGTGGGCCCCGGAGAGTGAGCGGTGCCCCTCGAACTGCATGGAGTTTGCCATCCAAACATCCCGAACGCTGGCCAAGGATTCATTCTGTCCACAGCTGCTCATCTCCTCCGTACACCCAGAAACTCAGTTGGTCTTTTCACCCCTGAAGAGTTTCCTCTTAGGCTTGTGGCCCTTTGTACACAAACTTCAATTAGGTCTTATTTAAAAGGGCGGGTCTGACGTTAGTTTGAAATCAAGTCTGTTTTCCATTTCTTGTAGCCGGGAAGTTCTTGGCAATTAAAGACTAGCAGCCGCCACACCTGCCCTTCGTACTTTGGCTACAACAGGTTGGTGGTGGGTGAAGTATCCCCGAGGAAATGATCAAACTGCCACGTGCTCGGGACTTTCATGTGTGGGGCTGCTACATTGTGGAGAACTGTGCATTCATGTCTTGCAACACTTTGTGCTTTACCTGCGCTTGGAATACATTTGTGACAAGATCGCTGTTGGTTTGGACTGAAAGTGGAGGACTTCACTGACGGAAATGATGTAAAGCTAAACCAGTTGGAGGGAAGCCGGATGGGGGTGGGAGAGCCTGGTGGGGGGGCGGGAATGCGAGCGAGGGGAGGAGAAGTGTGGCAGGCGGATTAGGGAGATGCGCGTGCTTGTGTGGTCACGTGACCCGTTTTTGTGGTCACGTGACTCACATGCACTGTGGAAAAACCGCAGTGGTTTGACGAGTCGGTGGAGCACTTGAATTTTCGCCTATTACATTCGCAAGCGAATGATAATAGGCGAAACCTAAAAAAGCATTTCTATGAAAGTGTTGTTTGGGCCTATGTTTTACTTTGCCAATACTTTTTCTTTCTAACCTTTTTTTCGTTGTTTTTTTTGTCCATTGCTTGTGTGAACTGTACATACCTACTCTCGGTACACTTGTTTTACACTGACCAAACACAGGAATTTATCTCATAATTGAATAACCCTTTTCTGCCAACTTGCAAAAATGTAAATACCAGGCTAAATAGACTTGTAAGTTCTTAAAATGGATATCTGATTATGCAGGTAGGTTTAGCCTTAACTTGTCTTCAGACCTGGCACTCGAATCATGTGCTGTCAACAATAACATAAAACTACAGTGATACATGGCTGGAAAATGAAAAAAGACCAGAAATCCATTGTTTAACCACAAATACATAAGGTGTGTTTCGGAACTCTGAAAGAAAAGGATAAGAGTCAATAGCGAGGGACTTGATCAATACGACATCTTTTATAAGAGGCGTTTCAGACCTATTTGAGAATGTGCCATGGGGTCTTCAGTACAAGTGGAAACGTTTTAGAAAGTCCCATAGCAGAATTTGAAGTGAGGTGAATTTAATTCCAGGTGATGTGCCTTTGGTCACGTATTACCCATTTAGAAAACAACTCTTCCAACCTGCATGTATTCACTTTCCATGGCTGTGTTGAGAAATGTACCCTAGATACCATGGGTAACAATTAGTCATCCACTACAACTAAAGAAACTCTATTAATGCATTTTCAATTGCTACACCATTAAGTAGTTCGTAACATCAAGAATGTATCTTTTCTATGCTGCTTTTATTTGTCCAAGTGCCAATACCTGAGAGGGTCAGGCTGTAATATGAAAAGAGAACCTAAGTGCCAAACAGGACTGTTTCAGCTGCTGCCAATGCACAGGAAAAAGCGAAGAAGTGCTGCCTAATGCCAGAAACCAAGATTCTGCTAAACTAATGGAAAAAGTCACCACCTTGAATACATCTTCTCATGAACAACGTAAAGCTGGAGTGGGAAGGAAGGAACTCCAAGGACATTTCGTGAAAGAGGAGGAGCAGCATGTCTATGGGCCTTTTAAGTTGTCCCTTCCCCCTCAACAGTCAATTTCTAGCCTTCTCAGGGAAGGGTGGAGGAGGGATACTGAAAAGGATACTGGTAATGACTGCCAACAATATTTGATCAGATTCTTCCTCATACACCCTACAGGCTACACAAAGCTCTCAGGATTTCCAGGTCCTTATGTCAGTAGCTCATCCAGTTCAGGTTTCTTGTGTCCTACAAGAAACAAACTACAAGTATTAAAATGCATATTCAACTGAGAAGCACTATTTCTTCAACTCTCTTTTTTTTCTTATTGCTTCCCATTTACGCAGGGTATTCTTGCTGCATTAGATTTAAAAGTTCATTCTTTAGACAGGATTCTATTCAGTGATCTAAGTAACAAGAGCTCAAATTATTTCACTGTAAGAGATCCTGTTTGGAACAATTCCAGTAGTCTGATCCTGGAGCATGGAAAATACAAGCATGTGCCACACACTAATAATGCATAAGATACTAAGCTGCTATTTGAGAGTGTTCTCTTTGCAAGATGTAAAAACCTGGTGCCTCATCTGTGGGCTTCATTGCCCATTACTCTCTGGGATCCCATCATCTCATAGACAAAAGCATGGAACTGTGGAGTTATTGCCTATTCGACAAAAGAAGTGGCCAAAATGCAAAGTAGTTCTTGATATGAATGACTGGCGATTTCTCAGTATTACAGATGGACTCAACATGGTCATAAGGAGCAATATCACTTGGATAGTTATATGGGTACTGCTGGCATCTAGTTTGACCTGCCAGTCAGTGGACTGAAATACAGCAAGCCAAACATAGTGTTTCTTCCTTCAGAGGTAAGTAAAAGTAGTACCATTAAACTGCGTGATAGTAGCACCTGTTCTTAAAAGAGCTTGGAAACAGCAACAATAGTTGTGTTAAGTGCTACTTAAGAAAACAATGGTAATTCTTTTGCAGTGTCTCATAGGAGCAACACTGACATCAAGTGCCAGTAGAATCAGTTATTCTGACCACTTTAGAGGCAGAAGAAACTTACTACAACCTTAAAGATTAGCTTCAGAGATGGAAAGAGATCCTTTTCACCCCAACCCACCAGGCAATATCAGATTTCTTCCTGTAGACCATGTCATAAACATTTTGAAGAAGTTCTATGCAACAAATAGTTTTTACATTATTGTTACGGCCCCTAACTGGCGAGTGATAAATGCCTTACTTCAATTCAACAGTAGATAATATAAAATAAGGCACTTATTGGGCACCATAAGGTGTGGGAGAATACATACAGACAGAACATCACTTAATTGTCTTCTTGACTCCTACAATAATGCCCCAGATAGATATGGAGTCATCTAGAAAGCAAAGAATTAAATCGGTATGTGGATGACACTGAACGGTTTTACAGAGACATTGACAACAGTGACAAACAGCCATATCATCCTGGGCGGGCAAAAAATGATTACCCGTCCTCACTCTTCTGGTCCAAACAAATTGCATTTGACAGCTGGTGGCTGACTGTACAATCTTCCCACACTGATGTAGCTAATTTCTCATTCTTTTGAAATTCACTGCTCACTTTTGATACCTGAGTTTATGAGGTAGATGACTTTCATGTCCCTTTGATTAAAAACAAATGGTCACTAAAAGCAAGAAGCCTGGCCCTTGGTACTCCTCTTAATTAACAGAGGTTAAAACAAAACTCTGACAATTAGAACAAAATTACTGAACAGGCCTACTCCTTTGGCATAATGAAATCGCTAAGAATACTCAACAAGCATTTGCAATGCAATAGGTTTCGTTTGGTTCTGGAGTAGCGTTCTGCTCTCCTAGAAGTGCTTGAACGCCTCATCGGGGCTGGCAAGCGCTATACAAAGGCAAACTTTTTTCCTCTTCTATCCCTGCACTATCCTTCTCAATCCAAATAACAGACCAACATATACACAGCTCAAATTAATTTCATATTACGCTATACTAATATTATCAATAATCCTCTATGGGTTCCCGGAGAAGCGTGCTACTCGCCGAAAAAGTGGTTTGACGCCTCAGCAGGGGTGGTAGGCTCTATATAAATGCAATTACAATACAATACATTGCAGACACCAGTACCATGGGACTACTAGAGGTACTAACACAGCACTAATTTGTTGATAGTTTTCTATCTTTACCCCTGTTGCAAGGCCTCAGAATTAATCAATTAGTTTTTTAAAACCCCTATTGTTCCGCGTCATGTAGAGAAATTAGTACAGAATGTCAGCAGTGTCTTTCTACATCATGACATAGCTTTTGTGGGGTCATGCACCTGTCTTAGGCAGATGCATATGAGAGCACTGCAACCAGTTGCACCCCTCTTCCTGCAAAAGCCTTAAACTGGAAGTCAGAAACACAGGTGCAGCCGCCTCCTGATTCGGCCAAGGGAAGTCTTTCGAGGACAGTCATGCCTGCTGCATCTCCGACAACAGCCTCGCAGCTCTCCCCAAGACTGCACTGGGTGGACGGGGACGCATCCTGCTAATTACAGCGTGCTTGTCCTGGGAAAGTAGGGCAGATTCTCGGCGAGATCCCTTTCTCTTTAAGAACAGTGCAAGACAGGCTGCGCGTTTCCAAATAGGCATCAGTTATAAAATACACGTAAAAAGTTGCAGCGGCACATTGTCCTGAGGGATGGGTTGGTCGAAGTGTTCTTCCAGGGATGAGCGTGCACTACAGGGTGGGTGGGGCCTGCGGACTTGTCGGGCATCGGGTCTAATGTAGCCAGCAGACTTCAACAATGCAACCTGTAGAGGAAAATCACACGGGGGCTCTCTCTTAATTCCAGTCCTCCCTTACCCGTACCTCTTACCTCTAAGGTGGATATGGCTACCAGGCGGCGCGAGAGATCTCTAGCCAGCAGCTCCCTCGGGCTGCTTGTGCTGGGAGAGGCCCTGCGACTCCCGTCGGCAACAGATGCTCCCGGCTCAAACTCCAGACAGGGAAAGAGGTGGTAATCTCCCAGGAAATGGCGCCCGTCCACCTCCTCCTATACCGCAAATTAATTCCTATTACCCTCCTCCTCCTTTACCCCGGCCCAACACCGCCCCTTCCTCCTCCTCCTCGCCGGCCCCTAAAGGGAACACAGACGCGTCTTCAGTACCCTGAGTCAGAACAAACGGTTCGTCCCCCCCGAGGCTCCGCCCACTTCTAGAACAATTGGTTCTGCGCCTCTGACAGCTCTGCGTGAACCCCGCCCATTCACCAGGAGCCGAGGGGGCATCGGCACAGAGGAGCAGCAATTGAATCTGAGGTAGCGGCGCGCCTCAGTGTCTGCCGTAAGAGTAACCCGTGTCGGGGAGGTATTCCTACATTCTTTGCCTTTAGATAGTGTGTAACGCTCCTTCAATTCTCTGACTGGAGCTAGAACAGTAAATTCGTACCCGCTTAAACTGAATTACTCTTGCCCCAAATATTCTGAACGTGAGTTAGAGTGGTAAATTAGCCGGAGTAGCGTCAGCAGCGAGACTGCTGCATTGAGGCACTAGATTATGACAGCAAAACATGAAACCCCAAGGCCGGTGAATGCTGCGTAGTGAATGACCGTTCCCAATCAATGACAATGACAATATACCATGACAGTAAGGAGTCTCTCGGGTTCTGCTCTAGCACCTCAGGAGAAATGGTTGCAAGTTAGATAAAGAAGGCACAACAACTCCTTGTGGGCGTGTTTTTCGCCCTCTCCCCTTCCCATTGGCTGGAAGGTAAAATTCCAGCCAATGGGAAGAGGAGAGGGCGGGACTTAAAAAAAGACACAGAAACGCCCCCGAATCGCGTTCCGAGGGGGAAAGAATGATTGAATGCTACTCTCTTCCAATGGCTAGCCTCCATTTATGGAGCTAGCCAATGGAAGAAGGGGCGGATTCAAGTCCCCCATACTGTAAACAAAAGCTTTCGCCTGGGCGGAGCACTGCTTCGCAGTGCTCCGGCCAGGTCGAAACCTAAAAAGCAGTATTTTCACATTTGTAATGAATTAACTCACTATGTCCAGGCAGTTGCAAGATATATCCCCTTCTCAAGAATTATGTGGTCAGCTCAACCCATTATCTATTGAGAAGGTCTCAGTCTTATGAGATAACCTAAACTCAGGTCCCTATCCATTTGCTGCAACAGAGTTGTAACATTGCTCCTTCCCTCTTAACATCTTCACGCCCTTTTCAAAAGGGTCTGCAAAATCAGGTTCATCGTTTGACCCTTGCCCTATCTTTATTCTTAATCAAATCTGCCAGGCAGTTGCCACCCCTATGGATGCTCTCCTGAATTGCTCATTGGAGCATGGCTCTATTACATCTACATTAAAAGCAGCTATTGTTATTCCTTTCTTTAGAAAGCATTGAGTAGACCTACTAATCTGAGCAACTTCCATCCTAACTATCTACATTATCTGGAAGACCACGTTGCTAAACAATTCTGTGCTCACTAACAAAATAATACATAGTTGTACAAATTGAAGGAGGGCTTCCGCCCAGCCCACAGCACAAAACTGTCTCTTTTCTCCATCACTGATTATCTTAGACTGAAACTAGACTTGGCCATATCAATGTTTGATTTAATTGGATCGTTCAGCTGCCATTGACATGGTGAAGCAATCCATATGTTTAGACAGAGTCAGGGCAAGTGGCGATGCTGGTATGGCTCTCCATAGGCTAATAATCTTTCTTTCTGGTTACACCAGCTGTGAAGCTTGCTTTCTATAATGCTCAGCAGCTCTTAGCATTAGGGTTTGGATTTCCTCAGGGCTTCTCGCTTTCACCTTTTTAACATCTATATAAGTCCACCTGCAAGTGCACTCTACAATGGACATCAGAACATACATGTATGCGGATAATACAAAGCTACTGCTGCACCTTGCTGGCAGTCCTTCTTCCCACCATGCCTTCCATCAGACCATATGTTTATTATGGGAATGGATTAGCAGCAATAGGTTTAAGCTTAATGCAGAGAAAAATCTAATTGTGATTCTCAATGGCAAAAGTTATTTATGGATTGATACGAACTGGTCTACGGAGATGGGCCTACTGCAACTCTGTAAAAACTTGAGAGTAACAATTCAAAAATAACCTCTCCCCGGCTGGCCAGGTGTCCTTGGTAGTCTACACTTGCACTTAGTGTCTAAGATCAATGAAAAAGATTATCTAATTTCTGGCAACAGATGGCAAATGCATGACAGTATCTGCTCTCATTAGATCAAGCGTAGACTATGGTAACTCACTCTATCTTGGTTTTCCACACTAATTGCACAGAAACTCCAAGTTGCCCAGAATGCAACAACTCACTTACTTCTTGGGGCTTTTCGCTGTTCTTGTGCTAGCCCAGTTCTTTCTCATCCATACAGGTTACTTATAAAGGAACTGATTTATTTTAAATCTCTATGTATAGTGTACTCTTTGGAGAATTTCTCACATTTATTAGGAGCCATTTTTACAAAAGGTACTGTCCAAATAGAACGGTTCATTTCATCTCGACCAACAATTTTTTGTTCCCAAGTCAAATAAACATAGGATTGATGATCGCAGATTTGCTATATGCTCCATTAAACTATGGAATTTTCTACTTGATACACTTCAACATGAAAAGTCTCTCCTTGATTAAGGCATTCTCCTAAGACTTGGCTCTTCCTTCAAGCATGGAGATCTTCATAAGCAATTTGTTTCCAATTGTACTGGTCAGTTATGTTATGTTATGTTATGTTAATTTCGATTTATATAGCGCCAAATCACCGACAGGTCTCTTAGCGCTTGCTTTGGGAACCCGTCCTGGCTTTCCCTGCGAGATAACCCCTACTGAGCATCCCCAAGGTGAAGACCAGGCATCCCATCACGGTGGGGCCGTAGTGGAGATTAAGCAAACTATTGCCCAGAGTTGCAGAGTGTGAACCCATGATTCGAGTAGGTATCGAGGTGAGAATTATCGAGTCCGTGGACATTTTGAGCTCAAGACCCTGCCGCGTCGGGAATTGAACCCTGGTCCTGGGTCTGACCTCTGCATCAGGGTCTGCCTCCTCTAACCAGTGAGCCACACTTCTCCACCTCTTCTTACTTCTTTGGCTCACTTTATATAGCGTCAATGGACCTATGGTATTTGAGTGCTCTAAAAATAGATTTAACATACCATAACATCTGCTGAGCTTTCCTGTTTGTGCCCCTGTGTTTTCTTTCCTGTGTTGCTCCTTTACATCCTTTCTTGTGCTCTGCTGTGATTCACACCTGTGCTCCTCTGCCTTTATGCCCAATGACTAATCTACTTCCTCGTCCATGTACCTTTCTAGTCTG
The DNA here is from genome assembly GCF_964263255.1 of Lissotriton vulgaris. Classification (NCBI taxonomy): domain Eukaryota; kingdom Metazoa; phylum Chordata; class Amphibia; order Caudata; family Salamandridae; genus Lissotriton; species Lissotriton vulgaris. The sequence continues at coordinate 416,834,443 of NC_141697.1, read as the reverse complement.
TGCCTACACCCTTGCCCTAGGCACTCTATTCTATGCATGCAAAGTGTGTCCCCAGATTAGCTTTCCTCCCGGTCTATCCTCCCCTCTTTGATTGACTGTGCCATCTTCCTGTGATCCACTCATGTCTGGCTTCTTTTATGGTATACATGCACTTGCTGGGGAATACTTTGAGTCACAGCAGTCGGTTTAAACTAACGTCACCCAAATGTCAGCTGGTCTCCAGGGTAACTTTTCCTCAGAAATCAAACACATCTCATCAACAGTCAAAGATATCAAAGTAGTCAAGAATTTCTGCCAAATACAGGTACTTTCACAGCACAGATGCAACGTGTCCGAGGTGGGCTGAACTGATACACGTTATGGAGCTGCCCTAGAATACATACATACTGGCACACAATAGGCAGACTGCTACATGCATGCACAGGCCGCGACATACCCTCTGAATGGACTGTACACCTACTGCACCACTTTAGGAGGACCCCGCCACAAAGGTAACCTCCAGGTTTCTGGACCTGGGGATAGTGGTTGCCAAGCGCCTTTTAACTAAACAGTGGAAAGCGAAGCACCCACCTCACGCGTGCGTGGTGTTGCTCGCTGCTAGCATGGGCTAAAGCGGAGGGGATTGCCATTCAGCAGGAAGAAATACTGGGACTGCGTAAAGAACTCATAGCAACCCAATGGGAGGGCTTCCTCCATGCACTACAGCAAGCAGAATAGGGAGGTCCTGAGGGGCGACCCGAGCAGGAGGAGTGCGAGCCAGTAACGGGAGCCACACAAACCACCAGGTAAAGGCCGTGATATTCCATGGACACATGCGAGCCAATTGACTGCCTACATAGAAGCGGACACCATGGACAGGGGGGACAACTGTTAGGTTGATCAGAAATTTCTAGGAAGACGCGTGCGGGGAGGCGGAGGGGGGATAAGTACACATAGACCGGTCAATGTTGTTGTTGTTTTCGTTTTTGGTTATATCATCTGTTCGGAAGCCCACAGTGAATGAACTGGAAGTACTTTTGTGGATCATCATCACGATCTTGCCGATACTCCAATGTAATTAGCTGTAATTCTATACAATATGTAACATTGGTCGAAGACCAGGGGCTATCCTTGATCCATTACGGAAGGAATTGTATGTTATCAACTGTACGCCTAACACATACGCAAAGAGAAATGTATGTCATAATGATGATTGATGGTTGTACCTGTATCATAGCCCAACCTCTTTTCCCTTTTTTCTCTTTTACTGTATAGACAGCTACCCAAACATTTGTTGCCTTTTATAAGAATGCAAAAAAATCAATAAAAACAGATTTAAACAAAAAAAAATTAAAGTAGTCAAGAATGAGTTTCTTACCTGAGGCTCAACCTAAGCCCTTTCTTGCCTCCGATTTTTCTGCTGTAAATCAGTGAACTTCAAGCATGGTATTTTACAGTATATGCAAAGAACGTCAGTGTGATGATGGATACATCTCTTTTGCCTTTGATGAGCGCATCAATACAGTGATCACCTTAAGTCTCGAAGGTCACTCCTCTTAAAAATCACCTCCAAACTTGAGGAGTACACTTCACTCCAGAAAACCTCAACTGTCTCCCTACCCAAAAAACTTCAATCTCTACCGTACTCAGGAAATTGACCTTTCTGAAACTCTATTACAACGACATACCAACCATCTTGAAATAGGGCCATCTGTTTGCACAATCTGCCAATTCAAAGTTCCTATTCTCACCCACAAGTCTGTAAATAACAAGCCCCCATTAAATCTCTGATCACATCCCCCCTCACCAAACCACAAGACAGTAACAACTATGCTCTTCGATGAAAAACCTGCTTAACACCCCAAACATCAATTGCTTCTGTTTCACTGGAACAAGATTCTCCGACTGAGGCTGGCCTGACTGTGCCTCAAAACCCAGGAGTCATCTAAAATATCTTCCCGTTCTGCAGTCACTTAACAAACTGACTTTTATCTAAAGCATGTAACTAGAAAACATGTTGCACCTCTCAACTCTCACCTACTGTCTCCTGGGGACTTTGTCCAGTCGTCTTCTGGCGACTTTGTGGCTTCAACAATATATAGAACTGATAAATGTCCCAAATAAAAGGATGCTGATTACATTAGTAAAGAACTTTCTTTAAAACATTAGATGCAAAATTAGATCCTAGAAATACCTGTATACAAAGTACCCATCCGGAATTGAAACTAAAAATAGGCTTTCCCCATAAAGATGTGGGTAGGTGTGGAAAGGAGCAGAGATCAGTAGGATGCCATAGAGGGGAGAATACTTTAAAATTAATCTGTTTGCAAAAAATATATTCTCTTTACTTTAGGCAAGATAAAAGCTGGCTTTTAGAGAAGACATTAAGAGAATCTGAGAAAATCAATTGGAAATGCTCAACTTGTCCTTCAGCTTCAACAAAGTGTAAAGTTGGAAGGTCCAAACACTATCATCTACGGGCACAAAATGGATCTAATAATTTGGCATAAGCTCACAAGCTCATTATGTACCATGCTTAAAGCCACCTGGCAAAGAGGTGGTGAAATAGTGAATAACTTGCGTAGGTAAGAAAGTATTATCGTCCCTGGCTTGACAGCATAAATGCACTGAAAACACATGTCTAACTTCTGTTACTTCTCTTGTTTCAAGAAATGCCAGTATCTTTTCACAAGTAGGAACCTTATCAGTCATCAATAAACATTTCTATGTGTGGGGAAGCGGAACCTCAGAATAAAAAGTATGGTCCTCATGGCTGAGCCTGCTGAAAGAGGAGGGGTGTGGTCTGTAGCACAAGATGGTAGTCGCCATCTTCTAATGCTCCCAAGCGAGCCCCAGCAATCCAATACCATCCTGCCCTGCAACCTCTTGATTTCCACACCATTGAGGCTCTTCTGAGCCTGTAGCCTAGCATGAACACTTGGGCTGACTTTGGTCTCAGTGCCACTAACGTCGAGGGGATGAGGACACCTCTGGATCGTGCATCAGTAATGGAGGCTGCACCAGACCCCCGGTGAAATGCCCACTGTTGTCTGAGTGGCTCACGTAGGTGACAGTGCAGGTTCTCTGGCACCTGTTGTCACAGGGGTTGCCTAAATGCACATGCCCCCGGTCTCGGGAATCGCTTGTGGCCGAGACAGGATCCTGCCTACAGGTAGGCAATTGCGACTGGGATCTTGATAGGGAGTGCCTGGGCCCTGTTGAGACCTGCAGAGCAGTTGGGCAGTTGGGCATTAGGAGTCTACTCCCTTTAAGCCCCTTGAACTGTACAGAGTGGATAAAGGGCCTGTAAGGGGGGGCAGGTCCACCAAAATTAGCACGCTTAACACGGGACAAGGGCAGACATGGGTAGACCATTTAAATTGTATGGAGGGGCCTACCGGCCGGTCTGGAGGACCTTAGTGCCCTTCTGCATTATCCTTACTCCAAGGTGGGCTTGAGCATGCACCAGCCACAAACAGGTACCCTGTTCGCCGGCCTTGTGCTGCATACCGATGAAGTTCCTGTGTCACCAAAATTGGTGCCTACTGCCCTGAGCCCCCACCAGATCTACAAGGTGTGACTGGTACCCATGTCGCTAAGTTTGTGGTTGTTCTACCGCAGAGCTGCAGCACCAGCAATTTCTGATGATTAACATCATGGGAACAATATCTGTCTTTTTGTGCTGCCCACCATGGGCAGGGCAGCAAATACAAGCTCCTGTCGCCTTGGGGGTTTGTGGCAGATTTCCATCACGGTGGAGTACCGGACTTGGGGTTGACCTGGTTGCTCACAGATAAGGACAAGATGATCCCGAAGAAGGGGAACATGGACAAGTACGTGAAGACCCTCAGCCACCAGGTGGAGGGGGGATTGGTGGGGGGAGTGTGGAGGAGTCCTCCCAGGCCGCCGCTGCTGTAGCAGAGCCTCAACTAATCACATCCAAGGAGCAGATCCTGCAGGCTAGCTTTTGAGAGAAAGATAGGAGAGGTGGGCGCAGACGTGACCATGCTGAGAGAGGACCTGCGCAATTAGGTTTACCAGGAGGCGCATGCTGAGGTGCTCATCCTTGAGTTGGATAACCCTGTGAAAGGCGCAGGAGTTGTGGCAAACCACCAGCAGCCTGACGCCCGTGCTGGGGATGCAGAGAGCCCCTCACACTGCAACAACTTGAGGTTTGTGTAATTACCTAAAGGGCAGAAGATGACATATACTGAGATTTTCACTGTATTTTAGTTGAGGAGTCTCCTCAGGGAAGATGCGATCACCCTATGATTTGTGATCGAGCAGGAGCATCAATCCCTCACACAAAGGCCGAAGCCTGGCACCTTCCCTCATTTGTTACTTGCTCCCTTCCTCAACTACCAACACAGAGACCTGGTGCTGCAAATAGCACAAGAAAAAAGGGAGGCAGACACAAATTTTCGATTATTCAGAATTAAATCAGGTTTGCCCAATCACAAACCCTTTGAGCACATAAAGCAGAAACTAGAGCAATTAACATGAAATACATGCTCTTGTGCCCAGCTAAATCCAAGGTGTGTTCACAGATTAAGGAGTTCTTCATTGGCCCACCCAAACAAGTGTGGCTGTAGACTGAGAAGCGACCCCTCAGTTCAAGAAACAGGAAGAGCATTCTGAGAACCAAGGGGTTTGCCTACGAGATTTGTTGAAGCCCAGGTTGCGTGCAAGTACAGCTGCATCCCACAAGGGAGGTGACAGGCAGAGGACAGAGTGTCATCAGAAATTAATCCCTAAGTGAATCATCAGTCTCTGAGCAACATGTGACAGCAGACCCCTGGATTCCTTAAGCGGTGAGCCCCGCATCAAGTCAAGTCAAGTCAATATATTTATATAGCGCGCTACATACCCAGAGGGTCTCAAGGCGCTTGAAGAGGGGTGGGGAATTACTTCTCGAATATCCAGGTTTTAAATTGCTTTCTGAATGCTAGGTGGTTTTGAGTGAGGCGAAGGTGCATGGGAAGTGAGTTCCAGGTTTTGGCCGCTAGGTAGGAGAATGATCTTCCTCCCATGGTGGTTTTGTTGACGCGGGGAACAGCAGCGAGGGCTTGGTTGGAAGAGCGCAGCTGGCGGGGGGGGGTGTAGAAGGAAAGAGGTGTATTGAGGCATTCGGGTCCAAGTTCGTAAAGAGCTTTGTGTGCGTGGGTGAGGAGGCGGAAAGTTATCCTCTTATTGACGGGGAGCCAGTGGAGGTTTTTCAGGTGACCAGAAATGTGTTCTTTACGCGGGATGTCTAAAATGAGTCTGGCTGATGCGTTCTGGATGCGTTGGAGTTTTTTCTGAAGTTTTGCGGTGGTACCAGCGTATAGGGTGTTTCCGTAGTCCAGGCGGCTTGTAGCCAGTGCGTGGGTGACCGTTTTTCTAGTTTCGATGGGGATCCAGCGAAATTTTTTTTGAGCATGCGAAGAATGTTGAAGCAAGATGAAGAGACGGCGTTGACTTGTCTGGTCATCGAGAGTGAGGAATCCAGGATGACTCCTAGATTCCGTGCGTGATCCGTCGGGATGGGTGCTTTTCCAAGGGCCTCTGGCCACCAAGTGTCGTCCCAGGCGGAGGGGGAGGTACCTAAGATAAGGACTTCTGTTTTGTCTGAATTCAGTTTCAGACGGCTATGCTTCATCCATTCGGCTACCTCTTTCATTCCTTCATGTAGGTTGGTTTTGGCGATGTTTGGGTCTTTGGTGAGTGAGAGGATCAGTTGAGTGTCATCAGCGTAGGAGATGAAGTTGAGGTTGTGTTGGCGTGCGATGGTCGCGAGGGGGCTCATGTATACGTTGAAGAGGGTGGGGCTGAGAGAAGATCCTTGTGGCACGCCGCAGAGGACTTCAGTGGCCTCTGACTTGAATGGTGGGAGGCGTACTCTCTGAGTTCTTCCGGCAAGGAATGAGGTGATCCATTCCAGTGCTTTTCCTTGGATTCCGATGTTTCTGAGTCGTTGTAACAGGGTGTTATGACAGACTGTGTCGAAGGCTGCGGAGAGGTCGAGGAGGATGAGGGCGACTGTGTCTCCATTATCCAGTAGAGTTCGGATGTCGTCTGTTGCTGCGATGAGTGCGGTCTCAGTACTGTGTTTGGCTCGGAAGCCGGACTGTGAGGAGTCGAGGGATTTGTTGGCTTCGAGGAAGGCGGCGAGCTGGTTGTTGACAGCTTTCTCGATGACTTTGGCCGGGAATGGAAGGAGCGAGATGGGGCGGTAGTTTTTGAGTTCGGTGGGGTCAGCTGTGGGTTTTTTCAGAAGGGTGCTGAGTTCGGCGTGTTTCCAGCTTTCTGGGAAGGTGCCGGAGTTGAGGGAGCAGTTGATGACGTCTCGGAGGTGTGGTGCTATGATGGAGTCTGCTTTGTTGAAGATGTGGTGAGGGCATGGGTCTGTGGGGGATCCTGAGTGGATGGAGTTCATTAGGCGGATGGTGTCCTCAGTGGAGATTGGGTTCCAGTCATTAAGGATATTCAAGGGGGTGAAGGTACGGCAGAGGGTTGGGTGGGTTGGTCTTCGGGTTGGTTGTCGAAGCTGTTGTGGATGTCTGCGATTTTGTCGTGGAAGAATGAAGCTAGTGAGTCGCAAAGGGTTTGAGAGGGGGTGATGTCGTTGGAGTTGGCAGTGGGATTGGTAAACTCTTTGACGATGTTGAATAATTCCTTGCTGTTGTGGGCGTTTTTGTCTAGTCGGTCTTTAAATGCGGTTTTCCTGGCAGTCCGGATCAATTGGTGGTGTATGCGGGTGGCGTTTTTGAAGGCGTCCCTGGTGTTGGTGTTTGGGTCTTTTTTCCAGGCCTTCTCAAGGGAGTGACAGAGTTTCTTGGATTTCTTAAGATCCTTAAGACACTCCATCCTTGGAGTATAGGACGACATGCCCGCAGCCACTGTAGGGAGGTGTGATGTGGTCAGGGCGCTCGTCATCACCTACTGAATGCCATGGGCACACTAGGGGCCGATCTGCATTAGGCCTGCATTACTAGCAATGCAGGACAATCTTGATGGTTAGATGGTTGTTTCACGTGCTCAAGAGCAGATGAGCAGATCACAGGCAGCTTTATTCGTTTTCGTGATACATGGGTATTGTAGTTAGTGCCAACTTTCCTTTTAAATATACTTTTTAGGTTGGCAGGTGCTTCTTGGTAGGAAGTATAGAGTGGGCGTAGTTGTATGGCGATGGGTGTCATCATAGTTAGCTTTAGAGTTCCAGGACGTGGGCACACAAAGCTTATCGAATACGCCGAAGATGCTACAGATCTGGTTGCATGGTCCCTACCTCATAATGACGAAGAATGTTAATGACAGGGCTTCGGGGACGCAATTCATAAAAGAGCATGCCTCAGGGATTCCTCTAAAAGAGACTCGCTTATGGAGTACAGAGTGCAGCTCCTTTGGCTTTAGAGGGATTGCCATCTCTTACACAAGTCTTCTCCCTTGGCTCTTTCCAGTCTGAACTGATGACCTGGGTAGGTTTGTCATAATAACAGGCATGTTTGATGGTCTTGCGTGGCCAATTCGGAGTGTGTATATTCACCCTCTAACCTAACTATAGCACTTTCTGAGCAGTAAATGAGTAGTTAGAGTCTCCCATGGGTATGACAGAGGTGGGTGGCGACCTTATCGCGGGCATGAACGTGTCCCTAGACGTGAGCAGCCTCTCTCCATCTCCAAATTCCACGCCAAGTGGGCAGACTCAGTGAGCACACCAGCGACAAACAATATACTTCATTACTCTGCACATCAACACTGTTTCTCCAAGCAGAATTTTCTGTTCAACCCTCCAGCCAAGCTGGGAGTGACTCATAATGCAAAGATATTGGCGTGAAGGCTCTCTGACCATTCCCCTGCAACAATGCAGATTCACCGCCCTGACATCGGGCACAGGGCATATGACCTTTAAATGCTTGGAGACTAAAAGATGACTTTCTCGCGGACTGACTACTGGGGGTGGGAGGCAGAGGAACACTTCTGACTCAACATGAATTCAGTCTCATCTCCAGCTAATGTCTGGGAGGCCTACAAGGCTATTATCATGTGGGAGCTCATGTGCCTGTTCCTAGTACTGAAAAAGAATAGAGACAGGGTGCAAGATATACAGTTCCTAGAAGAGCAAACTGGATAGCTTGAAAACTAGCTGATAGTGGCATAGAACCTGACACCCCCACGCAACTCAAACTCATCCGAGCATTATTGAGAACAAAAATGTTCAACACACCGAGGTGACGTGGACAATGTCTCAATACAGAGTCTACAAGCTTGACAACAAAGCAGGCTAGGTATTGTACTGGCTTGCTAGCAAGGAGTCGGAATCCAGAATTATTCAACAGACAAATTATATTGTTACACTTGGGCTCTCTGGCGATTGCAACCTTATTTTCAGCATTATACACAGACATCTACCACACACATACCCCCACCCCTGAAAACACAACACCGCATTGCAGCAGGCCTCCCTCTGGGGTTACTGCTGAACTCAAATTTGGTCGACTTGAAACTTACCATTACTGCAGTAGAGATCCAGACAACCACTGTGGGTTTGCCCTATTGTAAAAAGACCTATCCTCATGGCTTCCTACCTGAACTGCTTAAAAAGTATATTTCTCTCATCACACCGCACCGGCTGACAATGTTCAGAGAGGGGGAATGCAAGACCTCGCTTCCCATGACCTCAGTGCTGCTACCATATCACTCATCTTAAAGCCTGACAAACCAATAAACAAATGACAGCATACTGCCCGATTTTGCCAATTAATATTGGGGCCATGATTCTCGCCAGCAGATTAGTGAAAGACATACGCTCATAGTTACACAATGGTAAAAATAGCTTTATACCAAGCAGGAGCTCCCGACACTGCTGCGCTGGTCCTCTTTGAAAGGTGTTTCAATTTAGATTACTAACCTTTCATGTTTCAAGTGCGCCGCAGAATGTACTATGGCCCTCGATTCTTTACCTGTATTGCTACATTATACGACTCCCCTTGGGCCCAGCTGTGTACCTCTCCATTTAGAGAGGTATATGCCAGGGCTATGTCCTCCTTGCCATGACCATGGAGCATCGGGTGAAGTGAATCGGGGTAGATGTCCAATTTATGGGCTTTTGTTGGGAATTTGTGAGCAAAGACATGGGTTGCTATATACGCTAGTGATGTGCTGCTCTACATGCATTGGCCAAATTCATGCACTGCCTAGGATGACCCAGATGTTACAGACCTTTAAGGAGGCATTGGGCCTAAAGGCGATTTAGCGAATGTCAATGTACATGTGTGTCACAGACGCTACTCCAGTTGGCCAGGCATGCACCCATCTCAAAATTAGTTGAAGACCAATTTGCACACCTTGGTATTAAAGTAACTTTAGATCAGAAGAAGAGTTAGGAGTTGAACATTGAGCCCCTGCTTCCTTGTATGATGATGGAAACTGAAGCGGTGGTCTTCTCTCCCCTACTCTATAATGGTTAGGTTGAACTTATTCAAAATGATGTCCCTCCACCAATAGCTCTGCACACTACAAAACTACCCTTGTATTATTCAGGATAGCTTCTTCGTGGAATTACAATCCATGGTCTCCAAATTTCTAGGGCGGGTAAGGAACTCAGGATTACTTTTTGCTGGGTACTGTGGACATTCATCTATAGTATACTATCTAGATTCCCAGATTCTCCCCAGAAATGAAAGGCTGTTTGGCAACAGACAAAACCCAGCAAAGCGGCTGGAGCTCAGTTTGTTAGAGAACCATAGGATACATCCATTATTATTATACAGATCACCAACCTACCCTTCCTATGCTGGCACAATGCATTGAAACACTGTAAACCAAAGGGGTAAACTGACTAAAGAGATCCACACTCTGGCACTGGACATGGTTAGCATTTGTAACTAAGCTCCGGAACTTCCAGACCTGGGACTTAACAGGAATATAAAATTTAGGAGTCACCTGGACGAGCACTCACATCAAATCCTTTGAACAACTAGCAAATGAGTTTGAGCTGCACCATAGGCAGTTCTTTACATATTTGTAACTATATTATGCTCAGGAACCCTAAAAAACGGCCCGACACAGGTCCTGGAGTTCAATCCTTTGAAACGCAAAATAGCAATGGAACCAGTGCTCTGCAAAGGAATTTCTAGAGTGAACAGGTCTGTCGTTTGTAACACACCTAATTGGTTGAGAAAGATGAGGAGTAATTGTGAACTAGATCTCGGTGATACAGAAGACTACGAATGGCAGGATACAAAATGGAAACTCGCACTTTACTATCTCATCAAGACTCGGACTAATCCAGGATTACTACTTTCACAGGGTATATTACAACCCTGAAAAGTTGTAGAAAATGAGCAGCACACCGGACCGTTTGGTCTTAGATGCAAAGTGGCCGACAGAACTTCTTACCACACTGTATGGGCTTGTCTAAAGATTCATACCTATTGGCAATAGATATATTTAAGGATGAATAGAGCCCTCAGGAGGTCCATTCACTTAAACCCCAAGGTGGCTTTAAAGAGGATGATTGAAAATGGGGGTGACTCCAGATCGACTCGTATCCGGTTGGGTATGGAGCTCCTGATCACCAGACATGATAGATCATGCCACTGGAGGAGTAGCGATTGTCTCTCACTTGTGTCTCGCTTGACAATTGGACCAGGGGAATGTATTTCTGCACCAAAGTGGATGAGATGATTTCTAAATGGCAAGGGTACGTCAATAAATACAAGAGGGTCTGGAGTCCACAGTGGCACCACACCCAGTATTCATAACCATTTACATTAATGTAAATATCATAATATACACCTTAGGTCTCCTTTCTTTGTGACACGTCATTGGAAACTGTTGTTATCAAGTTTAAACATGTGTGCCATCTGCCCGATTGTCATGCATTGTTTGTTGCTATTGGTAAAAACCCAATAAAAAGTGTTGTTAGAACAAGCATTTGCAAAGCCGATAGATCTTGCCTATGTGAGATTTAAGGGCTTTGCTAATGTTTTTAGCTATGTTGCAAATGGCTGAAACGCCTGTGTAATTGCTGAAGCCACTGCTGGGAGAGGGAGCGGGACAGGAATCCAGGTCCCAGGCTCCTTTGCAGCAATTCCGCCGCTGACGCCCGCACCACGCGTCTGGAGGTGCTTTGAAGACTCAGGAGGGCTCACGCAGTGGGGGCGCCCATGTAATTGCTGAAGCCACAGCTGGGAGCGGGGCAGGACACCAGGTCCCAGGCTCCTTTGCGGCAATTCCGACGCCCACACCACGTGCCTGAAGGCGATTTAAAGACTCAGGAGGGCTCCCACAGCGCAGGACATGCGTGGGCGGGCCCATCTGCACCAGGCAGAGGCCGGGCTGGGCAACCCCTCTTTCGTGTTGAAGCCAACATGGGTAAGGGCAAACTCCCTTGTTCATATGACCTGTTAAAGACGAAAGCAAAGGTACCTCGTAATTGTGCTTCCATTATGTCCTACCTAACAACTGCTGTGGGTGCTATGTGGAGAAGTGTGGCTCAATGATTAGAGCGGCAGACCCTGATGCAGAGGTCTAGCCCGGGACCAGTGTTCCATTCCCCGCCTCGGCGGGTCTTGGGCAAAAAAATTCCACGGACCTGATAATTCTCGCCTCGGTGCCTATTCCAATCATGGAGTCCCACTCTGCAACTCTGGGCAATAGCTTGCTTAATCTCCACAACGGCCCCCACAACGCTAAGGATGCCTGGCCTCCACCTTGGGGGTGCCGAGGAGTGGACGCCACACAGGGAAAGCCAGGATGGGTTCCACAGCGGTATTCGTACAAGCGCCTTGAGACCCTTGCAGGTGAGTAGTGCGCTATACAAGTATTAATTTATATTTACAACTGAGATTCATAATGTAGAAGCGCAGTTGGTTATGGGAATTGAGACAGTCTCTAGCAGTACCCCACCATTGGCAGCCCCGTAGGAACAGATGCCGCTGCTGACCCTATAACGGGGGCTTGTGACTCTATTCAGGCAAATGAAATTATGTTGTACTCATGTCAGGAACAACAACCTGGAGTTGGTGGAAGTCTGGATATGAATACACTTATGGAATCGATCACAGCCCCTACTAAGAAAAAGAGGAAGAAGAGTGTAAAGGCAGGATCGAATAAAAAGGAACGGGTTATTCAGGAGGAGTTTAGAAGTCATCGAACTTCAGAGGAGCGACTGCTTTCATATCCTAATACTACAGCCATGGACTTAATTTTAACTCACATTTACACTCTTTTTGGGACACTTAGGGAAGAGTTAATCAATTGTGTGAAATTTGGGGTAGATTGCACTATGAAGAAGTTATCCTGCTTAGAGAGAAAATTGGATGATGTGACTGGTTTTAATACTACCCCCAGGGAGAAGGGTGGAAATGTAATGTGCAGTAAATCATCCAGTATCAATAATATACAACATGCAGATAAGGTGACACCTTCGGGGGAGATTGTCTTAGTACTTCTTACTTAGGGCCCTGGAAGACCAATGAGCTTTCCTCAGAACCCAATGGAGGCCTAAAACAAGGCTTATGGCAGGATCTGGCAAATTACAAGTGTCTAACATTTACCTCCTGAGGCTACACCATTGGTGACAGTTTTAACAGGGGTACCCCCCTCTTAAGGAAAATGGTAGGAAATCAACCAAAGAGCTTATTCGTAAAGTCAAATTTTGGTGTACAACACACTCTGAAGGAGGGTCTAAAGCATCATCATATATTTTAATGGCTAGGCGGGTTGGATGGGTTGGTCACCGTCCTCAACAAAAAGAGGGAGATTGTGTTGTTATTAATTTTGACTGGAGAGATGTTGCGGGCTGGAATTTTCAGGGAATCCATCACTGTGGTCAAGGGGGAATTACTGCATTACCTTTGGGTTTTTATTACCTGCCAAAAACGGCTGTGCTGGCAAATAACCAAATTCCTCTCTTAAGACAACCACCAGGAGTAGGAAGGAAGGAGCTGGGTGCTAGATCTAAGCCCAGTGGTGGTCATCTCTCTCAGACGAAGATGTGTTGGCATTCCATTGCTCAGATACCTCTGGTGGATGTCGCAAGAGAAAGCGCAGTCAACAGTAGGTTGGAATTAGTAAATAGATTCACCCCGTTTTTTTTTTGTGTTCAAATCTGTTTTTATTGATTTTAGTTTACCAAGTACAACAGGCGGTATATATATGCAGGTTTACAGCCATACATGAGGTCCTTCATCTATAGCGGGGCATGTGCTGCCCTTCGGGTTGGCATGTATACAGCCAAATCTGACATGCTAAGGGCATCACTTGCACAGGAGCGAGATTAGTGCATGTTACAGATTATATGCAATACAGCTCAGTAGTAATGTGTTAACGTCCTGCAATATATAAAGTCTATCCCTGTTCATTCACAAAGAACAAAGAAAACCATAACAACAGCAGCATTAGCTGGTGTATATACATTGAACTTCCTCATCCCCACCCACGCTACCCGCCTCCAGTGCTCACTATCCACTTAGTGATTGTGTCTGTGCACCAGATACAACTACTTCTGCTTGGAGTCACGACCGATGGGTAGAGCCTAGCTGGAATATCGCGGCAGTGTGTTAGTGGAAGGCACGTCCCCCCCTCGTGTGTCAGCACCATTTCTCTCGGGGCTCCACTCCGACCCCTCCTTCTCCGTTTGTTGCAGCGTGCAGAGCATTCTTTCCCAATTGCTCGCTATGGGTTCTTTCCGCAGCCGCAGTGTTTCTTCCCTCCGTATGGCGAACCCTCCGAGTTAGCCCATGCCAATAGCGAAAAGCACGAGGCCCGCGCATGCAGTGGGTCTCGCGCCTTCCACCACTTTGTTATAAGACGCTTCGCATCCACCAGCCCCAGATCCAGGAACTGGGACGTCACCTATTCAGCGAGGATTCTCTTGAAGTGATGTAGCATATGCACCGGCCACTCCAGGGGTACAGTTTGGCCTGTGCAGACATGTAACAGTCTGTTAATTGTGTGCCAGTATGCATCTAGCCTAGGGCAAGTCCATAACATGTGCAACAACTCCGCCCCTTGTTCCCCACAACAGGGGAATGTCGCATCACTGCATTTAAAGTACCTGGTGATTAGCGCAGGCGTGAGATATACCCTATGAACATCTGTATTTGGCGGAACCTCATATTTCTGGGAACACGCACCGGACTTTTGAGTATCCTCTCCCACTCCTTATCCGCTAGTTGCGCCCCAAATCTAGTTCCCATGTGTGGCGGAGTGGGTCTAGGTTGATTGCCGTGTGGGTGCAGAGCGATGCCGCGAACCAGCAGACAGGGTGCCGACCTCTCCCCATAACGTGCAGACACTGTATGGTTAGGTGCTGATTGGGCTCCGTGGTCATATCCCCCATTTGGCGGTCAGTTTCGCCACTAAAGAGCGGCGCGCTAGGACCTTCCCTGGTGCCTCTTCCGCCACCAAGGATTCATATGGCATGAGCGTGCCGTCTCCATATAGATCTCCGAGGGTTAGTATATCAGCTTTGCGCCATTCTGCAATTGTAATAGACTAGCGGTATTGCGGGGGTATATGGAACAACAGCCCTGGTGAGATACAGAACCCTTCGATTGCATTTGTACGCCACTGCTAATAGGAGCGGCGTCGGCGGCGTAGCAGTGGCAGCAGGGTGGAAAAGTCTGGTTATTTGCTAAAGCGTGTAGGGCGGCATCGTGGTTGCCGTGTCCTCCCGACCCCGGTCCGCAAGCTAGTGGCTATCTATTGCAATTGAGCTGCAAGGTAGTAGTGTTCAAAACAGGGTGCCGCTAGGTCCCCCCTTGTCAGCCGGCAGATACAGCTTCACTAATGCCAGTCTATGCCGAGCGTTGCCCCAGATAAAGTTTCTCATCAAAATTTAGAGAGTACAGTGAAAAAGGTTGAGGTACATATAAGGCAAATTAGCGAAGTAGTACAGGAGTCGGGGAAGCATGACCATTTAGGCTAGAGCAACCCTGCCAGGCAGTGTGCTCCAGAAGCGTACCTGCGATTTGATCACCGTTACTGTCACAATCGGCTCCTCCTCGGGATCAGGGTGATGCTGAAAGGGGCCCACCTCCTGATTTCCCCACACTCTGACAAAAACAATAACACAGAGCGTAGAGGTAATCAAGCGAGGGATAAGTCAGGGAAGGGTAAGGGAAGGAACAGCAGCGGAAGGGATAGCCCAATAATCAGGAGGTGACCTCTGCCTCTCTGTTTCATAGATAATTCTCTATACGATTTGCTTCCCTTATCTCACTTCCCCGGAAATTATAAGAACTCTCTCCAGTAACCCAGAGCTGGAAATCCTCATCAATGAATAAAAGTCCGTTCAAGGCACTGGAGGGTAAGGATTCAGTAAAGTCAATAGAACGATACCAGTTCATCCAAGGATAGAACAAAAATACACACCAAATAGTATTCCTAGCTGGACCCAACTAAATATGGAACACTAAAAAACGATTAGAAATAGATCCAACCCCCTCCGAGGCTTACCAGCTTGTAGAGTGATTTGATATGCACCTTTAGTGTCTTGTAGCCAATGCGATATGTTAGTCAATATACCAATCCACTGTATTTGCACTCCCTGCAACAACTGGTCTCCTCTGAACGAGGCTAACGGAAATGCCAAAAAACAGGAGCTGGGATTCCTTCCGCGTACAAAGTCCAAGCCAACAGATCTCCGTTAAGAACACAGAAGCATAGTACACTTCCTCGCGGCAGCCGCACGCGATAAGGGTGGAGGATCGGGAAATGGAAGGACTTCCCTCTGCCAGTAATCCCAAAACAAACGTGTCTCCGCCGAGAATACGCAAATCCTTCCTCGCGGCAGCCGCACGCGGGAAGAAAGGACTGAAAACAACGTTCGATTTCCGACGTCTCGTCCAAGGCGGTTAATCTTGCATCAGGAACGCCTTTGAGGTCTCAACGCTTCCTTTACTCGAATTCCGAACAATAGTTCCTCAACAAGGAACCCACAACGAAACAAACAAGGTTCAGAATAGTAATCTCTTACAGCGCGCCCTGGTGAACGCTGGGAATATAAGGGGTTTGACTCCGCCCTCCCCTTAGCATTCTGGGAGTCGTAGTCATGCAGGCGCAATTAGACAGATCATGACAGTTACAGCCTTTCCCAGGTTTCCATCGAGCTGGTCTTTTGGCTGGCTGTATATCTGTATCCCCTGGTAGCGGAAGGTACACTCTCTCCACTGCACTTGCGTACCACTAGGAGTGTACACAGGGTCTAGGTTGCCCTCCCCAAATCCATAGATGCAGGACTTGCCAGCATTCACTCTGAGTCCCGAAACAGTGCCAAAGGTCTGCAGTATGTGTGCCAGCCGATCAGGTATGTTCCCTACGTCCACCACATACACCATCAGGTCGACTGCATACAGTGACACTTGATGCATCGCATCCCCCAATGATATTCCATCCCCCCAATGTTGCGCGTATCGCCACCCCACAGGCTCTATCGCCAGCGCAAATAGCAGAGGGGATAAGGGACTCCCCTATCTGGTACCCCTATCACACTGGTATAGCATCGGAGACATATGAGCCCAACCGTACTCGGACTGTGGGGTTTTTGTACAAGAGATCAACCATCTGAAGGAACCCCGCGCCCAGGCCGTACCTCAGCAGCACCGCCGTCAGGTAGCTCCATTCTAAGCTATCAAATGCTTTTTCGAGGTCCAGGATGAGACATCTCGCCCTAGGTCACTCCCATCCTGCTTCGGTTGCCACTCTGAAGTACCTACAGAGGTTCAGCGATGTGCACCATGCGGGTACAAAACCATTTTGGTCAGAGTGAACCAAGTGGGGGACCACCGATGCTAATCTTTCCGCCAATACTTAGGCGAGAATTTTATAGTCTACATTTAGTAGCGCCAAGGGTCGATATGACCCCAGGGCTGTGGGGTCTCTGTCTGGCAGGGAGACCAGATATGCTTCCCGCATCGAGGGGGGTAGTGTGCATTCCTCCAGTGCCGTGGTGTATAGCGCGTGGAGATGTTGCACCAATAATTCACGGTATGCTTTATAGTATTCGGCTGGCAGTCTGTCTGGTCCGGGCGTTTTCCCGGATACCATGGATTTTATCGCCTCCCCAATCTCCTCCAAGGACAGTGGCTTGTCAAGTTCGTCCGTATGTGCCTCCGAGGCCGTGGGCAATTGGACAGAGTCCAAAAATCCCTCCAAAACATGTCTAGGGCCACTCCCTCTAGATCTGTAGAGTTGGGCATAGTGGTCAGTCATTGAGTTATGTATCTCCCGCTGTGTATAGACCAGGGTCCCCTCTATTGTGAGTATTGCTCCTATCGGGGCATGGCTGCCTTCTTGTAGCCAAGCGAGTAATCGGCCCGCCCTGTCGGCCTTAGTGTGCGTTCGGGCTGTATGGGCCGTGTAATTATGGCACCTCAGGCACTCCAGCAGCTCCACATGTTGGATGCAAAGCTCCTCCAGTCGGCCCGAGTGTCTACCACTCCCCTCTCCTTATCGTTCATATTGTAGCATCTTGGATTCCAACTGTGTGAGCGAGGTCGATAGGTACTTGTGTATATTCCATGTGGCCCCTAAACAGTGTCCCCTGGTCGCCACTTTGTGGGCATCCCACTCTACCAGAGCATTGCTTGCCGTCCCCTCATTATTGTCAAAATACGTAAGGATTGCAGTCCCCAGCGATGAGCGAAACTCTGGGTCCTCCAACGCACTCGGCTGGAGTAGGCAGGTGGGCACTGGGGGCCGGCCTGCCTCCCAACTGAGCTGGAGCTACAAAGGATTATGATCGGAGTGTGTCCGTCCCAGATACTTTGATTTCACAACCAGCGGGAGCAAGGATGGGGAACCTACCAGCCTATCCAGCCGCACATGGAGATCATGCATTGCAGAGTAATATGAGTATATTTGCTCAGTTGGTTTGAGGACGCGCCATATGTCTTCTAGTGCCCAATTCGAGAGCCAGTCCCTAAGTGCTTGGGCATTTGACACCGTAACTATCGGGGTGTACATCAAAACTTCTGTAACATATATGAATTTTTAACTGGTCCAGTATGGTGCCTGGTGGGTGCGCACGCTGGAGGTGATTTGTCCTTACTGCCTTCCCCTATTGTTCCCAGTGTGCTTAGGAGATGCATCAACGTGTTGAGTGTCTAGGGCAGAGCGCAGGTCAAGTGTGGGTCGCAACGGAGTGCCACTATCCTCTAGCCATCGCGGAGCGACTTCCGGTGCAGTCAGACTGCCGCACAGCCGTCCCCAACTATCTCGCAAGGCAGCGCGTGTCCCAGTTTACGTCTTAGCTGCACTTTTGTAGTGTGGCGCGCACAAATAATGTGGAAAGAAACAAGTGAACGAAGCACTGCTTGCGTAGGTTGACTAGGATTGAGTCCAGTGCAGCTTTACGGGATCATATGATGCCATCAGCAGTCTGTGGGGTTACCCTTGGCAGGTTCATGTCTTCTGATATTGTAGTAGAAGGGGATGATGGGCCGCTAGTTCCTGATGGGTCATGCATGAAGACGTCCCCAAGGTCACTACCATGTGCAGTTCCGAGGGTTGCCACCGCCTCTAAGATATTCTGCCGCTCCATCCTGATTTTCTCTGGACTTGGCGCTGCATGACTTGACCGTGCAGCTCGAGTTGTCCCGCGTCGTCTCCGCCTCCTTTCTGTCAAGCTGCCAGCGGTTGGGTCCGGAGGGCGTGCTCCTGTCCACATCCCCGATTCCTCCAGCCAGTCCCACGCCTCTGCGGGGGAATTGAAGAAGCGGGTCCCCTCTTTTGTTACCACTCGCAGCTTGGTGGGGAATAGTAGGGAGTAGGGCAGCCCCAGTTCCCAGAGTTGATGTTTTATTGCTGTGTAGTTACAGCTGCGCCGCTGCACAAGTCTGGTGTAGTCTGGAAAGAACATGACTTGACTACCGCCCACTTTCAGGTCCCCCAACTTCCAGGTTTCATGTAGCACCACTTCTCGGTCTCTGTAGTTGAGGAGTTTGAAGAGGAACGGGTGGTACCTGGTGCCCGGTTGGGGTTTCTGCGCCGGCACCCGGTGCACCCTCTTCACTATGAATTGTGGTGACAATGTCCCCTGAGGCAACAGGTCTCCCAGACTACATCACAAGTTTTTATTGTTTGATTAGTTAAAATCATGACAAAGACCCCCATAGAAAAAGGAATAAAAAGCTGCCTAGGCGAATAGCATTATCGTGCAATAAAAGGATTGATATACGTCACTATTTTATATTACAAGAAGTACATGGCAATAAAATTCAATTATTAAAAATATTACTTTAACGATTTTAAAACTCGAGTAGCAAAATTAACAAAATATACCCTTTGAAAAGGATGTGAGGGTGATTTAACGTGAATTTGTATTTAGTCTACGTCAGCTTGCAATAGGAGACTATTGACAAATTTCATGAATTTAACTCCTCGACAAGCCAGGATACACGACGAGCCCTCCAACCAGCGTATCACTGCTTGTCTGCTGGACCG
This sequence comes from Lissotriton vulgaris, assembly GCF_964263255.1. Lineage (NCBI taxonomy): Eukaryota > Metazoa > Chordata > Amphibia > Caudata > Salamandridae > Lissotriton > Lissotriton vulgaris. Next base: position 416,815,030 of record NC_141697.1, on the reverse strand, counting down.
GATGTTCAGTTCATTAAAAATGGATTTTAAATATTGTCTCCTTTGGATTTGGATGGCTGGACAGGTGCATAATAGATGGATTAGGGTTTCTTTTTTGAATCCACATAGTCGACAGGATTCTGAATTGAAAGCTGGTTTCCATGAGGGGTATAGGTCCTTAGAGTCATGCACGCCCATTCTAAACTTTATGAAGCTCGTTTTTAGATAAGAGCTGAAATGGGCGGATAAATAAGCTAGTGGCTTTGAAAACCTGTACGAGTTTATAACTGTCCATCCGTGCCGCCTCCTGGTGAGTGCCATTTTGTCCTCCAGTAAAGATTTCTTTTTGGCTGCGACATTTATTATTTTGATGAAAGTTCCTCCATCCATCCCTTTGTCTCACACTGATTGTAAATCCATCTTGACCAGAGAGTTACTCAGGAAACTGCCCCAGGAGTTTGGCATTTCCTGCTCCCTCTGAGACTTGATTTCATCCCAGCATAGGCTGTTCAAAGTGCCCGGGTCAGAGGAGCGGAGAGTGTGGCAGAGTTTTATAAAGCTACTCATTCCCCTGTACTTCTGATGCTGGAGGCCGAATTCCAATATGACCTGGGCGGGCGAGGCACATTTCGGCAGATCAAAGACAGCTTTGTATATTTTTGACTGCAACTCATTCAATAGATGAGAGTCTTTGCCACACCAAGGGGCCAAACCATAGGACAAACTGGGTTGGATTTGGGCGGCCATTACTTTTAGCAAGTGGGAATAGTTTGGGCAGTCCATTTTTTTACGTATTAGTCTATAAGCATAGATCAGTGATTGTGCCTTAGCTTTGAGTGCCAGTTTATGTTCTTTATGAGTTGTGCCCTGCCCGATTATTATGCCCAGGTATTTGTATGAGCTGTTTTCTTCAACATTAACCCCGTTGACCATCCATTTGAACTTTGATTTTTTGCTATCGACTAGGCGGACGATTTTTGTTTTCTCTTTATTTAGCTCCAGCTGTTCCTCTTCCAAGTAGTATACTAGATTGTTTCTTGATCTCTGTAACCCAACTGGGGTTTGGCTCAGCAAGACTATATCGTCCGCGTATTGTAGGATAGCAACTGGTTCGTTGGCCAGTTTCGGGTGGTGACAATCTGGTTTTTCTATGTATGGAGATGTCAGATAAGAACAGGTTGAAAAGGCTGGGGGCAAGGACACAGCCTTGTTCCAGGCCGATTTGTGTGTAGATGCTTGCGGTGGTACTCAAACCATCACCCAGCTTGACTCTTGCGCAGGTGTCAGTATACAAAGAGATAATGGCATTAAGCAGTATGATCGGCAAGCCCCATCTGTTGAGCGTTTTCCATAACTGACTCCTGCTCACTCTGTCAAATGCGGATTTATTATCTACAAAGCAGGCGAACAGGCGGAGTTTCCTTTTTTGAGCTTTTTCCGTCAAAAGTGCTAGAGTGGCATGGTTGAATATAGTACCCATACCTTGCCTAAATCCTGTCCGGAATTTAGGAATAATGTTTTTTTCCTCCATCCAACCTTGCAACTGGATTAGCAGGCACGAAGCATACAATTTTGCTACAACGTCTATCAGTGAGATTAGTCTATAGTTTCCTGTCTTACAGTGATCTCCCTTTTTGAATATGGGGTCGATGATGGTCCCCCTCCAGGAAGCCGGGATGTTGGACTGAATATAAATCTCATTGAAGAGTGAGGTGAGGATGGAAGACCACAGCTCTGGATTATACTTAAAAATTGATTTAGGAATGCCAATTGGCCCGGCCGCTCCGTCAGACTTTAGTTTCACTATAAGGCCACTTAGCTCTTTCACGTTTGTCAGAGAGTTTGGCTCGTTGATAAGTGAATTTAATTGAGATGTGCTGCCTTCTGCAGGGGCCGGAGTCGGGGAGGCTTGAATTTCATTCTGTTCGAGGTCTAGCCCGTGGGGCTTTTGTTCGGTGCTCGTCTCAGACTTGTTAAACAGGGTTTTCACGTGGGCAATCCATATATCAGCACCAATTCCTGCTTCTTGACGAAGTATTGGGCCAGATGTTAAAGTATTTACTATGCCCCAGAAGTCGCTACTGTTGGACTTTTTACTGGCATATAATAATTGCAGCCACATGGACCCTTTATGTGCTGTTTTTGCTCTTTCCAGGTTCCTCCTATACGTGCGCCTTAGAGCGTGCAACTTTGTTTTTTCTTGTTTTGGACCCTTTTTTCCTGCTCGAGTCGCACTTCTCTCGCGATCTCTCTTTTTTGCATTCTGAGGTCTTGGTTGAACCACGGGTCCCTTCTGGTGATTTTAGTTGAAATCTGTCCCGTGGAAGCTGGAAATTTAAAGACCAAAAACTGGGTCAGCCGCTCCCAGAGGCTTACGTGGGCGTACTCTAGTAGTGAGCCTTGGTTTTCCTGGAAAACCTTGACTGTCTCCTGAATGGATTGGGCGGCCACTCCTCGCCATTTTAGCTTACGAAGATTGAACGTTTCAGGCGGCTGCATGATGGTATTGATTTTTTGAGCGCTTTTTACTTTGTTCTTCAAGTTCAGAGTGAGCGGGAGGTGGTCACTTTCGGCTTGTGGGATAATTCTGAAGTTATTAATTTGTGAAAGCAGGTTATTGCTGATAATTATGAAGTCTATTGTTGAGGCGACTTTTCTGCTCAGATATGTTGCGGCGGCTGGCGAATCCCTCGGAGCTTTGCAGTTCATGATTGTCATGTCGAGGGCCGCTAGTTTACACACAAGCTCGGTCGCACCCTGGGAGGATTTACTATTACTTCCCCGTTGAGTCGTTAGAAGGTTGCTGTTAAAATCACCTGAAATCACTATTTGGCTATTCATGTGGCTTTTCTGCAATGATGTTAATAACTTTGTTAGGGTTAGATGTTTTCCCTTCTGCTTTTTTCTCTCCGGATGGATGTAAACATTGATTAATAGGAGTTGTCTGGATGATTCCTTGCTGCTTACCTTGATCACTTGAATCCAGTTTGCCCCCGTGTCTAGTTCTTCCGTTGCCCAGTTTAATTTTTGTGTGATGAAGATTGATAAGCCCCCTCTCGGATGGCCATAATGTGAATGTCTTTCTGCCAGGCAGTGATGGTCTATGAAACCAGGAATTGAGCTGGCCCCCAGGTTCCAAAAAGTCAAAGTCAAAAGTCCGGTCCGGTGTGTGCCTTTGGAGTCAGAAGGAGGGCTGCTGTAGCCACGGACCTTGCTTCCCTGCTTTGCTTTTCCGGCCACTTCTCCACATCTTGCGGGCCCCGCTTCGCGGGTGTTGCTCGCCGGCCTAGGAACTTTGCTGCCTACGTCCTGTCTGGGACCCAGTGGTCTTTGCTGATACTGCCTGCACCACACACGGACAGAGGCGGGACTGCGAGGACCAGCCTGCCCAGCGGCGCTGATCGGCCGCAGCTGGTCCTCTTCCCGCCCCCTCCAGCATAAAAGACCCAGCTGCGAGTGTATCCGGTGTGTGCCTTTGGAGTCAGAAGGAGGGCTGCTGTAGCCACGGACCTTGCTTCCCTGCTTTGCTTTTCCGGCCACTTCTCCACATCTTGCGGGCCCCGCTTCGCGGGTGTTGCTCGCCGGCCTAGGAACTTTGCTGCCTACGTCCTGTCTGGGACCCAGTGGTCTTTGCTGATACTGCCTGCACCACACACGGACAGAGGCGGGACTGCGAGGACCAGCCTGCCCAGCGGCGCTGATCGGCCGCAGCTGGTCCTCTTCCCGCCCCCTCCAGCATAAAAGACCCAGCTGCGAGTGTATCCGGTGTGTGCCTTTGGAGTCAGAAGGAGGGCTGCTGTAGCCACGGACCTTGCTTCCCTGCTTTGCTTTTCCGGCCACTTCTCCACATCTTGCGGGCCCCGCTTCGCGGGTGTTGCTCGCCGGCCTAGGAACTTTGCTGCCTACGTCCTGTCTGGGACCCAGTGGTCTTTGCTGATACTGCCTGCACCACACACGGACAGAGGCGGGACTGCGAGGACCAGCCTGCCCAGCGGCGCTGATCGGCCGCAGCTGGTCCTCTTCCCGCCCCCTCCAGCATAAAAGACCCAGCTGCGAGTGTATCCGGTGTGTGCCTTTGGAGTCAGAAGGAGGGCTGCTGTAGCCACGGACCTTGCTTCCCTGCTTTGCTTTTCCGGCCACTTCTCCGCATCTTGCGGGCCCCGCTTCGCGGGTGTTGCTCGCCGGCCTAGGAACTTTGCTGCCTACGTCCTGTCTGGGACCCAGTGGTCTTTGCTGATACTGCCTGCACCACACACGGACAGAGGCGGGACTGCGAGGACCAGCCTGCCCAGCGGCGCTGATCGGCCGCAGCTGGTCCTCTTCCCGCCCCCTCCTGTGCCTCCTCATTTAATAGGATTAACTACAACGCGTACGCGGGACGCGCGCGGGACTGAGCTCGGGGCTAAGCCCGGGCAAAGGGCGGGCCGTCTGTGGCCGTCCGTGGACGGCTGAGGACGGGACGGGCCACCCTACTTACGATCATCGTATTCGGTCCCTGATATTCACTCAGCTTTTACACTGGTAAATATTCATATCTGTCTATGGTGAGTATATTGGGGATATTTAAGCTTCTTCTTTAAAGCTTCTTTCTAACACTACAATTCCCAACGATACTAGAGACGATACAAGAGATTCATCATCCCTAACGACAACCGGAGCACAAATGGGCTTCAAGAAACTGAGATCTCGGACTGTCTATATGAAAAGAATGGGAACTGAAAATGCAGTACGAAACACCACTGATAAAGCCATTAAACAAGGTCGTTTAACCCATACACCAGCTATTACCGCCAGCTATTACCGCCTATTTCCTGGAGCAGGATTATGTGTTGTTGCATAAGAAACGATACGGCTTCATGGTCTTGCCCCATTTCCCTGAAGCCGTGCACGTTTCACGAGCAGGGCGAGATGTTGGCTATTTGGGCATCTTCCGTTGCTATTGTTGTGCTTTTTTTTACTTGGTTAGGAATGCTTATTGTTCAGCGTTCTTGGGATCCAGGACCAGTCCTTGAGTTCCTGTAGGCTTCCCTCTGTATTACCAGGGCATTCACTTTTGGGATGCCTAATCTTGCAAGAGGAAGCTACCGGTGAGTTGGAGAGCGCACCACGTACACATGTGGGCTGGTGTTTTCCTGGGGTTTTCACTTTGTTTGGGCGCTGGTGTGCCTTTAGCTTGACTCCCCATGCTCCAAACCTTCCACTCATAGCTACTATTTTGTCCAACTACGAGGCAACAGGTCTCGTAGCCAGCACTCAACATAGTGTTCCGGGTTTCTGCACTCTTCCCCCTCCGGCAGGCCCACCACGCGAACACTTTTGCGCCGGGAGTGCCCTTCTGCATCTTCTACTCTGTCTTCGAGCGCATGCATGCGGTCCATTATATTCTGTAGCGCAGCCGTGTGGTTCCAGGTGACAGGCTGAAGTTCCTGGAGGGTTTGGTCGTGGACTGCAACCTTCTCAGTCAGATTGCGGTGGTCTGCATGAAGGAGGCTGAAGTCTGGGGTTACTTTGTCGATCCTTGATTCCAAGGATATCTTGGTCTGTTCTAGGGTGTCGCCAATCTTTTCCACTTCAGTGAGCACTGAATCCATTTTGGCTGCTAGAGTCGCCGTCTGCGATTCAATCTCTGCTCCTTGCTTCCCATGTGGGGGGGTCTAGGATTCCCGTGCGCGTCGGTCCCTGCGACGCCTTGTCTCGGAGCCGGCCCATTACAAGCTGCTGTGCTGTTGCCATCCGTAAGCAGCCCTTAGCGTGGTTGGTCTTGGCTGTCGGTGGGTGGGTCACTGGTCTTGGTCTATGGAGCTCCGGGTTCAGCCCTAATAATGTACTGCTTGTGTTACCTGACGAGGTTTGTATTCTGTGGGTGTTTTTCCCTATGGGTGTTGTTTGAGTACAGGAACAGGACTCGTGGCAGGCAAGCTTACTATCCCTGGATGCACCACAACGAGGGACCGTCCGCGCACCACGTGCGGTGGTCGGTGAGGGTGTCCCCAGCAGGTTCCTGTGTTATGTCAGTTCCCTCGCTGCAGCGTAGGATGCCACTTCCAACCCAGCTCTGCCCCAGAGGCGTCACAGAGGGTACGGGGGGTTCCGCCTTGTGCTACGGGCACTCACCACATCACAGTCTCAGCAGCGATCTCGGCCTGCAAGATGGCGCTCGCCCGGCCAGTCTGCTGTCGCCTTTTCAGTCTCAGGGCTCCTGTGGCCACTCAGTGTCGCTGTGGCAGGGGTTCCCAAGGTTATGGGCCACAGCTAAACAGCGGACATACGGCCAATGGCTGTGTGCTTCCCTTGGATTGTATGCTTGGGCTAACGGTTTACTTCCCCAATCTGCCAGACTGGGAGGGCGACCCAAACTGCAACAGTGGGTTTCGACTGCCCCTGCCTAGGACCAGTGTTTCCCTCAGGTCAGTCGTGGTGCTCCGTAGCCACCCACCTCTCCACGTGGCTGCTGGTCCGCGCTGCCTTGTGGACTCCCAGTGTGTCGCATCTCCCCTGCGACCTCCACCACGGTGTTGTATAGTATTTTAGGACCCTATCGTAATTATCCCGATTCATGCCCTTATGTAGGTATAAATCACCATATCCTTATATAGGCATAGAAATCATAACCATATTTAGACATAGCTCATATAGTCCAAATACGGCAGGGCTACTTCCACTAGTTCCGAAAATCCACAACGATTTCTTGGAAAACCCGGCTTCAGCAGCTAGGGACTTCCCCTTGATTGAATACTGACTTGTCCAAGAACTCATGGAGTTTTCAAAGAACTGAGACTCTTTGATGACGTTATTATGTCCACCTTTACGTCAAACTCGGCACCTTCAAGGTATAAATATGCCCACACTTGCCATAGCAAACACACGGTGGTTTGGAGCAGTTCGACTATCTACTTGCCGGACGCATCCTGCTACAGCAAGTGCCGAAGGAAGCCGACCCTCCAGCAGATGCACCGAGAGAGACGCTGTCTTTTCTCCTGCCTAGGAACCCAGCTCCAGTGTTTCCAAGCTACCCTTGCGGGTCGTTGGGAAATCGAGTACTGAGATTGACCTTCATTCTAAACCAAGGTACTGAGCTGATTAGACCCTAAGAGAAATCTTGGATAGATTTTTGGCAAAGGAATACTAAATTTATGTTACACCTCACTTACTTCTTCCCTCGAACTAAGCTTAGGTTAGGTACATCGGGGTAGGCGTATTTTAGAAGAACCAGTTGAGTACTTTTTAGCCTTTGTTATTTATGTATGTATTTATCTATGGTTTAGGAACCATACAATGCTCTTACAGTATTATTTTCTTCTACTCTTTTTACTGTATGCATTATATTTTGAAAGAAGACTGTTCAATAAAACCTTTTATTGAAAACGCCCGTCTATCTATTTCTCTACACCTCTGGTGAAACGAAGCATGCACGATTGACTGAGAAAAATATCTATCTATTGTTTCCGCGACTCTGAAGATCAGTTTTATCTTGGGAAACAAAGTTGTCATGTTTATGCAATTGTCAGAAACTAAATCCCTTCTTGTGAATTCGAGAGCATTTCTTGTGACCTCTGAGCTAGCTAGCACTCACAATTAAGTCTAATATATTTTGATAGAGACCTAGAAGACATAAGTCCTACGTCACATCTATAGGATATATTATTCCAATGCGCAGAGCCTATTGGGAAAATAGGAACTACACTACAACGGGTGGTGGTTATCAGGAATTAACCCACAGCTGAGACATGTCACGCCCCGCACAGTCGATCCCAATAGTAGGCCCCGCCAGGGACCCGCCGCTCCCCTACGGTAGTAGGGGACCTTGCCTGCATCGACCTGTGTCCACCACTACTGCTTGGAGGCCGCTGTCGACCCGTTTCTTCCCCGGTGTGTCTTCCAGGTGTCCCAGGGGTTCTGCCCTGAGGTTCAGCACCACACTGTAGCACAGCCGCAGCAGCGACAGCGGTGATTGCAGCTTACAAAATGGCGCTCATCCGGTCCAGTTGCTGCCGCTTTATCAGTCCCAGAGCTCCTGTGTCCGTTCAATGCCGCCTCTGCAGGGCTTTCCGAGGGTCTGGGCCGCAACTACAGTGTGATCATCTACCCAGTGATTTTTCGCCTCTCCCCTGGGGTTATATGACCTCAGCGTCCCCCACCACAGGTGGCAATTACTGGGGGCTGCTCCCAAGCGCAGTTCTTTTCGCGCCCTGCCCAGTCTCGCAACCAGCGGCAGGGTCCCGTCAGGAGCCTGCTACTCCCCTCTGGCGGTATGGCTCCCTGTCAGTTGCGGACAGTCTCTCCGGCCCAGGCCGCTGCCACTTGTCCCTCACCACTGCCGTAGGCGCTCGCCTCACTCTGTCCACATTCCTCACCTCAGCCGCTGGGGTTGATGCGCTTCAGGTCAGCTCAGCGCTCCTCCTCGACTCGTTGCCGCCACCACCGCCAGGCATCCGAGGCCACTCTTGACTACTCCAAGAGTTTCCCCGCTTTCTGGCAGTCGGCCTCGTGGATCGGCCATGTGTCCGCCGGCCATGGGGCTCTCCTTCTCGCCGTAGCGGTCACTTTCACACCCAGGGGTTACAGGCAAAGGAGCAGTTGCGAGCATCAGCTGCAGCCCCCTGCCGCAGGCCGCCTCTACGCTTGTTCTAGGCCCCTCGACTTCCGTGGGCCTCGGCCTCAACTGCGTCTGTGGGATGATCCCCCCCACCGGACCCCCCAGGCGCCTCTCCTCAGTATCTCGCCAGTCCCGGACGTTTTCAGCACGAAGAGTTCCTCTTAAGGATCGATTTAGCGGATAATCAAGGGATATTGGCTGGAGCGCTAGAGATTTGCGTCTGCCATGTTGGCTGGCTAGCCATGCACCCCCCAATAGATTCATCCCGTTGAGCCAGTTGGATAGTAATGACTGACTAACCATCTTTTCCCCCATACAAAGGCAGGAAATTGGTAAACGCACGGAGCACATAAATAACCAGACCCGAGGAGATGAGTCAAGTAGAGTAGGGCAAGTCAAAATACTTAGCTAGATATATCACAGGAATAAGAAATAAAATGGATGATTCTATGTGGAATGGTTTATTAATGGAGCATGATGTGACTGGGCTTCAAGAATCATGGGAATCGATAATATTCTCAGGCTGGACGGTTACACAACTTACTTTGAACCTGCAAGGCCATCTACAACTGGTAGACCAAAAGGTGGTTTAATAACACTCATTTCATTGAAGGTCTCAGGTAACCATCGTAAATTGGATTCTGGGTCAGTAAATGGTCTAGCAGTTGAAATCACGCCTACTAACTCAGCCAAGGTATCGATGGTTAATTTTTATAATTCATTTGAAAGAATCTCTGATATTGAGCATCTGTATAACTTTAATCGTTTTTTTGAGTTTTATAAGGAGAAACCACATCACACCTTATTCGGTTATTATTTTAGGGGATTTTAATATACATTTATTTCTAAAGTATTACCATGTTACTGATAGCTTAGGGCGAACAAAGCAAAACCAAAGGGGATGATGGACGGAGTGTTGAACATTGCAAGCATTCACCCTCCGTCAACTGATCTGGGTTTAATCCATCATCATTGATGATAGCTTAGGGCCCCACAAGTGTTCAGAGACACATTTCGAACATAAACAACAAGGGGAATTCCTAGAGGACTCCCTAGCGGAATTTGGTCTTCTGTAACCCAATGATTTGTGTGGGAAGGATGACATACCATCTTTTAAAGGAAGGGGAATGGACTCCACCATTGATTATATTTGTATTAATACTGCTCTTGAACCCTATGTTATAGTATATACAGCTATGTGGTCACAGTTTAGCTATCATAATCCTATACATCTGATACTGGCAGGGGGAATTAGGCTCAACTCTGAGACCAACAGATGTGTCTCTACTTTAGCCATTAAAGCAAAAGATCAGGGCCGTAGACTTAAGTGGTGTAAGGTTATTCCGGACGAGTTTTGTAATGATCTAGTCACCAAAGTGGGATTGGAGATGGATCTCTGTCTTGATGATAGGATAAGGGATAACACGACTCTCACCATTTATGTTAATATATGTTATCAGGTGGCTAGAGCCCTAAATATATGTGTACGGAATTTCCCAATAGAGGAGAGAGGTGGTCTGACCACAATTGTACAGTCGCTCATCAGAAGCTGTTGGTTGCTTTAAATAATAAACCACAAGATAAACTTTTTATAGTTATCCTCAGAAAATACTACAAACTAACGATACACACACATAAATTGGAAATCAAATATGAGGTATGGAACCATTTACTGTCTATTGATGTAATCAGGGAAAAGGGCCAAGTTTTGAAATGTTGTGAATAAACAGTTTTTTTCAGATAATAATGGTAGCACACTGGAATGTAATATTCCGGGGTGAGGAGTGGTTTAACCATTTTAAACAAATATATGGTGATCAGGGAGACCATGGACCCTCAAGTACGTCATTTGTAGTTGAGGATTATATTTTGGTTTTTACTGATAAAGAGGTAGCGGTGGCTATTGATCAAATGTCAAGTAATAAAGCTCCAGGACCGGATGGTGTCCCAGCTGACCTTTTTAAAACCAACATAACATTATGGTCCAAATTATTAGCCAATGTTTTTAAAAAGGCCTGTTAATTTGGCCTGCCTCAATCATGGTCCTGTAAGTTATAGTCCCGGTTTTTAAAAAGGGGAATAGAGGAGACCCACGATGCTATAGGCTAATCTCACTGATAGATTCGGCAGTGAAAGCTTTAGGAAGAGTGGTCCTAGGCAAACTCACTGACTAGTTAAATGACACTAATATTCCCTCAAATTTACAGTATGGGTTTAGGAAAGGGAGAGGCACTATGGACCATTGTCTTTATTTGCTTTTATTGGCCGGGAAGTATACGATTGCAAAGAAAGGGACACTTCATTTGGCATTTCTGGATCTCTCCTCGGCCTTTGACCGAGTAAATAGATCCAAATGATGGCAATGGTTATTAAAACTAGGTCTGGACAAGAATATTGTAAATTGTATGGCTGATATACATCGGGACCTTACAGCCACAGTGAGATTTCATCAAAAAGGCAACCTTCAGCAAGGCACCTACAAAATACAAGCAAAAAGAAACGTAATAGCCAGATCTACTCTGGCGTTCCTTGACTTTGCACGTAGATTAGGGGCAAAACCAATGCACACAATGTAAAATATATATAGGGCCAAATGCATTGCCATATCTAATTATGGCTTGGACATATGGGGATATAGAGTAGCTAGGGATATCCAAATAGTAGAAAATAAATTCCTAAGAAATCTGATATCTGTGCCACATTCAACATCTTCTTATATAATCCCCCAAGAAACCGGTATAGGTTTCGTGTCAGATTTAATTGGTTTGGCACCTTTACTTAAATGGATAGTAATTTGGAAAACCCGGAGATAGGAATGAATCACGAAATTATTTGTGATTGCCTAGCACTTGACTGAGCTAGTAGCATCCCCTGGTTGAGCTAAGTAAAAAGGCTTACCATTCAATTACGAAGGCCAGAGTTATTTGACTCACTAGAGAAACTTTTAAAGGCAGATATACTCTGGGCTACAAATACTTATTTGCAGATGTCACAGATGGATAGAGAGGCCAGGGAATTGGATAAAGCCATCGGTACTGGCACATCAATTGTTATCTACTTGGTGCGCGATTTAAACCTATTAAAACATAGTAACCAATCAGCATCACAGTTTCCTTTTAGTGAGGTTTAGATTTATTCATTTGCACTTACTTCTCGCTGAACCAAAGGGATGGAAAAAGATTGAGGACCTGGTGGCTTGCACATGTGATAATTTTTCTACCCAGGACTCCTTGCACTTTGTTTTATTCTGCAAGCATATTTTGCGCATTCGGAAACGGTTCATGTTACCTATTTTAAAGGGGCAAAGGATTTTTACAGGATAGCCCAGCTTTGATGTACTTACAAATGTTGACCAATGTCTGAGAAATTTTTAGTATAGCTAGCTTTTTGACAGCAGCGGTCAGATAAAAAAAAAAAAGAGAGAAGGATAGTTGTGAATTAGATCATTTTTAATCATTTTTAGATAATTTTAATCAATTATAATATGAATTATTCTTTTGTATATTGATGATTAAGATGTATGTTCACTGTATTTTGTTGGCGCTTGTGCTACTTTAGCTTTCGAACTGTTTTTATGTAGTATGCTTTTAAGGTTTTAATTAACCGAATAAAGTGAATTTGACTGACTGACAGGCTGAAAGTAATGTAAAAAAAGCTTGGTTACACAGTCAGTGTGTCCGCGTTATGCCCCCCAGTGAGGCTGCACTGAAGCTAGCGCTGCTGTATAATATGGCTACCAAAACATTGACAAACCCAATAGATCTTCGATAGGCGAGACCTACTGGCTTTGCCAATGCATGATATGGAATGTCATTGGGTAAGTAATACGTATTTATATAGTGTTTACAACGGGAGAAGTGCTAATGTTAGAGAATGCCCTTACCAAAGTGTTAGTGTGTCCGGATTCAGAAGCAGTTTAGGACCACACAAAAAATTAAAGTGTGCCATATAAATGCGCTGAATGTGACATAAGTTGTAGGTAGACTGGAAGGTCCAACTGGGTACAGTTTTTATTGCAGTGATGCTTTAGGCCATGCGTTAATTTGGGTGCATGGTTAGAAAAGAACCAAAAAAGACCCCTTGACTGCTCGATTAGTAGTAAAATATAGCACTAATTGGTGTTCAGTTGGTTTCCTAGAGCTTTTGGCCCCTGTGCCACTGCACCTGCTGCACCATTCAAATCATGACCCTAGTGCCTGCAAGGTAACTACTTGCAACTGTTTATTTAGTAGTAAAATATAGTAATAATCTGTGTTCATTTTGAGCCATTGAGAGATAAGTGGCAGAGGGATGTTGGAGATCTAGAGGATGAGGACTGGGGATATGCGTTACAATTTCTCCGACAAGTAGCGATTAAGGCCCGTTACAAATTAATACAATTAAAAATCCTATATAGAGTCTACTATACCAGAGTTCAGTTATATAAAATGGGGAAGGTGTCAGATCATTGTTTGATGGGATGTGGAGACCTAGGGACCTTTCTACATAACCTTCGGGATTGCCAGCCCTGAGTGAGTTCTGGAGAAGCCCACAGGCTAGAGCCTGCAACAGATGTACAGATAATCATGGGAGCTCCACTGATCCTATTGGGGGTTTGGAGCGAATCGGATGCAAATTCCTACCAACACATATTGTTCAATTTAGGGTTCCTGCTCGCAAAATGAGAAATAGAGCGTAAATGGGATCCCCAGTGGCCCCAGGCATAAAAGCTTGGGAAAGGAAAATGGATATAAGCAGCACACAGGAAAATGATAGTGATGCCGGAGACTTCAGCAGGTGGGAAGGTCAGGGGGAGGGGGGTAAGGTGATGAGTCGGGATAGCAAGTACATGTGCTATGGTTGAAAAATGAATAAAATACTTTCATTTTAAAAAAAAGACGGTGTTCAAAAGGTTGCGTTTTCCATTCTTTCTGGCTTTTTAAGTATGGAATCCAGTGCTCCCATCATCTCTTTTTGTCCCTTGGCTAAGTTACTTATAAAGAGCAAAAGATGAGGCTGAGGCTGAGATTTGGGCTGATCTATCTAAAAGCTTACGGGTATGGTAGGAGGGGCAGCGTATTGAGATACTGTGCAGATTGTGCCAAACTGGAGCAGAATCTCCTATCCATGTTATCTGCATTTGTAAAAAAGTGCAACTACCCTATAGAAAATTCTGGGTTTTCCCCAGTTTTAGCACTATAAACATACCCTCCTGCAAGGAGGAAACTGAAGGCTGCTTAAAGGGGAATCCACCCAGATGTCCTCACGCTTCTTTAAATTCCTAAAAGTAGCAATATCCACTCTACAAGCTGATCCAGAAGCCCTAGGTTTTTCAGGTTCCATGATCCTTGTTGTGCAGAGGTAACAGGGGATGGCCATGATTTCTCCCTTCGAGGCAGCCACTCAACTCCCCCTTGAAAACAGCTAAGGGAACAGAGACTGGTCAAATCTCCATCCCCTTGAGAGGCAGCTAGACACCTTCCCTCACAGGCTTTTGCAGGGATGACATGTATGGCTTTGTAAGTAGCATTGAAGCACCCAGAATAAAATGTCCATAATACCCTTGCCATTATGGCCGCATTTAGGCACCCCCATTAACCAGCTAGGGGTCATAGGGATAACGTCAATAGCACGTTAATAGTACTCTGACGCACTTTAATTTGCACTTTAATCTGCAGCCTGCCTAGCAGCGATTGTGTGTGTGCAGAAAATGTATTTCATGAGAACTGCGGCAGCTATGCATCCACTTTTACGATCCTGGAATGGCGTTAACAGCACTGTAAATAGAGCCAGGAAACACATTAACGTGCTCTTTAAACAGCACTTTTATTGACGGTCTATTTAGCAGTACTTCCCCCTGACCCTGCTGTGTGCAGAGATTTTCTCTACAAGACGTGTATTGCATGTATAGCACTTCAAAATATTTTCAGCTGCTGTTAAGTGGGCTCCATCACTACAGTTGCTTTTAGATATGGTTCGATCTGTGTTTTCCAGCTTGTCCGTACAGACTTACATAGTATGCCCTAGGGGGGGTGGGGGGGGGGGGGGCATTTACACATTAATTTTCTACCGCCGCTTCTGTAAGCAGTGGCTGCCGCTCAGTACAGACTCTAACTTCTAGGAGACTAGGGCATGGCCACAGCCATGTTGTTATACACTCTCAAAATAGGCCCTATAGCAGCTTCTAAGTCAACCCTAAAGCCATAAGGCTTGTGGTTGATAAATGTAAAGTAGTATATTAATTTATGACCAACCTTATTTGCTATTGTAAAGTTTTTACTGAAGGTTTAAGTCTTTCAGTTTTTTCAGCAACAACACTACAATAGCTATTCACAGCAATCTTAAAGGTATGATGAATGTTTTTGATCAACTTAAAGGCTTAAATTAAATATAATATATGTTCAATCATATTTGCTATTGTAAAGTTTTTACGAATGCTTAGTCCTATCAAAATTGTACCTGTGGCGCCTCAATAGTAATGACTTTTCATAACTGAACACTATTATGTACTAGTTTTTAACACCAACTTTGAAGCTGAACGACCTTTGAGTGCCAATCGACTGGCACGGGTTATTGGAATAATTTTTCTTCTTTTAACATATGTTAAGATTCATTAGAATTTTAGCAGCGGGGGTTAATATTATAATGATTATTGAAAATTGTACAATTGTTCAATAAAATCTACGAAATTGTTTAAATATTTTTCCTTGCAAAAAGTAATGATTCTTTTTTAAGAAGCTGAAACATTGGTAGAAAGAAACCAAACATAAAGTAAAATGGAACAAGGAATTATCTAAGTATGTTACATTTGAAAATAACTTTCACCAGGCACGGACATCCATGAAATATACAACACAGATGACTCTTCAAACCACAAATTACAGCTTTATGGAATTATGTACCATGTGTGGTAGCATAATTCAAATTTCAGTAAGTGAAAGCAACCATCTCAGAGCATGGGTATTAATTAAAGAGTTTGTGACGATCCCACATGAAAGATTTAGAAAACTTTTATTCAGCATAACAACAGATTTGGCTAGAGAAACCAAAACCCTCATTCTCTACCTGTTAATTCCTATTCTTGAGTGAGAGGCATCCTGGTGCATAGGAAAGGGATCCTAAAGCTAACACAGATTGTATCAACAGCAGGATTATTAATTATGTCTAAGCATACAACTGTGGTAAGGGGTGGATACATTACAAGAATAATTTTAAATCCATTATTTTCAAGATGTTGATTCCTTTTTTGAGCAGAGATAGAGCGAATTACATTAAATAGCTACCATCTTAAGACACGGACAGGGAAATGCAACGGTTAATAATAAAAGGGTTGTTCTCAGGGGAGCTAAGGAGCCTACATTCAAACGTAAAGTGGCGAACAAATGATGGCATGCCAAGCCAAAGAGAAGGAACCTGGGCGAGATAAGCCTCTAGACTTGCCTTTCATCTACAGCATTAACTGTAAATATGAGCTTACTTAAAACATACCTCAAAGAAGAAGCGTTAGCTGATTAGGAGCAATCTTATAACATGGAAGTATGAAAAACACATTTCACATCGCAAACAATGCACACTAATATGAAAAATCACTATAGACCACATCTAAGTAGTCTCATACCCTAGTAAGGGTCTACCTAAAACCAATTAATTCCATGAGTGTGAAATCGCCATACCAAACGTAAACACCTGCCAGAGTCTATCTGCCTCTTTGGCAAATAATCTCATCAAAAAAGCAGAATTATGTACGGGATAAATGCACTTCACACAATTATAAATCCCCACATTGCTCTGTAATCTCAATCACATAGGTGCTACAGAAGTTAAAAAACAGAAGGTCCAGCTGTCAATATGGCCTCCAGGTCTGTCTTCAGGCATAGGTAGGTTAGAAGTAAAATACAATATAACGAGGGTTTTGGGATGCACTTCTATTTTAATAATGTAAACAGGCTTTGACATATGATGAACAGTTTTCCAAGTATAATCAATATGTAATAAGAATAATATATTTTCTATCAATATTTTCTATCAATTCTTCTTATTTCTGACATGATCAAGCATAAAATAGCCAAAACATGTTATTCCTAAACATATGGTACTTCCTGAGGGCAAGAGTAACGACACTAAAACAAGAGTCCATAGTGTCATTCTATAATTTATAATAAGAAAAAAGGAAAAGGCGTATGCTGCTATGATCAGCACTGACTCGAAAAGATGATGTACACCACAAATATATGTGAGCATCTGGGTAAAAGGCACAAAGGCAGAACCCCAATACTACATACGTATAATTTTCTTAAACAACAGTCCAGTACTACAAATGATGCAATCCTGTAGCATACTGCCGCCTGGTAACCATGATTTTTCAAGATGCTGGGTTCCTGGATGTGCATTAACTAACAACTCGGCCCATGTTATGTCAATTCGGTTTTTAGCCAAAAGCATGTATTGTGCTCGGACGTACAGGCATACTTCGAAAATGAAACTACAACATCAGGAGTCTACTATGTAGTTAACTAAAAGGTCAGACGTGGCTACTGGTAATACTAATGGGAAAGGGCTTGTTGACAACTATGTGGTCCTGGGACAATATCAGTTATTTGGTGTCTGATGGTGCGCGACAATACAGTCTGGCACAGATCATCAGGTGTGTGTCTGACTGTCCCCTCTTTCGCTTCAGACTCGACCTCTATCATGATACCCGCTCCTCCCTTCCTCCGTCATCTACTAACCATTACAGGTGGCATGTTCTTGACGATGCCAGGTCTCCCAGTAGCATCTTCATCAGGTGTAGCGGTTAAGCGAAACGGAGGCTGCAGTTCAACTCCTGGGTGAGCGTGAATCTACGACCTGATACTGACAACCTACTAACCGACCAATCAAAGTGGCTCCTTCTCTGACATTCTCATAACAGGAAGTGACGATGAAACTCTGCCCGCGACATCGTGCACTAGGAAACAGAGTAACTTTCTATAAATGAGAGATAAAAATGACGGACAACGCTGAAACCGCACCATCAAGTTGTAGAACTAATAGTTGTCTTGGTTCAAAGTTATCCCGCCAAACAATCGAATGTTTTTTGGGGAAAAGCGCTTTAGCTTACACAGCCACTTCATATATGAAGAATATTATTTGCTCGAATTTATTAATTCTGTTTCGTTAAGTATACTGCGAAAACGTGATTCATGTAATTTGGAAGTAATTATCCTTTAATAATTCTGCCTATATTTTTTGATGTGTTGGAGTACAGCTAAAACCGTACGTAAAGAACGTTGAATATAGGGTCATTTCAAGATGGCTACCCTCTTTGTCCTGCTCGATAGAGCGGCTGCCGTTGCTTTCCATCCAGTCATATGGACAGTAGCTCGTTCTAGAGTTAATTCAGTAGCTCTAAGTTTTCCTGTCCTCCTCGGGCACGGGCATCTTTCCGCCTTGTATGTTTTGGTTTTATCTGGCGCTCTGGCATCGTGTTGTTGTTCTATTTATTCACTTTTTCTTTTGAAATATTCCCCATTTTCTGTATTCAGTTGGTCTTCAGAACTCCCTCTTTTGCTGTCATTTATTCTTCGACCTAACGTTTGGCCATATTTTGGCTATTTAAAAACAAATATCTGACAAGTGCCCGTGCAGCATTTTCGCATTCCTCGTTTTCGGCTCAGTTGTTTTGGACTACTGCATTGCCCCGCGGCTGAATGATCGTGTCAGACTGTACAAATGCTGCAAAGGAAGTAGGGACAGTTTTAGTAATGCGCACATGGGATGGACGGTGAGTTTGTCCGTGAACATATGTAACATGTAAATTTACACTGGAGGAGATTTTGTATATATTAGTTAACAGATTTCTGTAGTGCTCGTGCACTATGAGGAAATAAGGATGTTTTATAATTAAGGCTCCTAGTTTTCTGTTTATTCTGGTTATTACAGATAAATACAGAAAGGCAACTATTTTCTAGTCTGTATTTTACATGCCAATAGACCCGATTCGGGTGGGAGATTCCCGATTTCGAAGCAAACAAATTGCGTTATTTTTGCTCTCCTGCCTGAAATTGCTTCGCCGTCAATGGAAATCAATGGGGTAATTACATTCCCTTGATTCTTTTTTAGAATCTCCCACTTTAATCCTCTAAAATGTTGGCATATATACATACTGTGGTTATGTTTAACTGTGGATGTCAACGGAAATTAAGTTGTGTTTTGATGATAAGGCCAATAGCTGTGTGCATTGACAGGTAAGATGGTTTTAAAAAAATATATATTTTAGTAATGAGACTTCTAAAGCAGTAGATAAGCACAGAATTTGCCTGTTTTCATGGACGTGTATTGATTTATTATATGTGGGTGCGCATATACTTGAAACCTGTCAAGAATTCAAGCAAAAATGTACAGTTATTGGTTAAGCAGATGTGGAAATATATTCAATTCAATTCAAATAAAGCTTTATTCGATTTTTACAAAGAAAATCATAAAAGCACATATAATACAGCATAAAAATGAGTATGAATTGCAATCAAAGAAACATACTGCGTATTAAGAACAAGTTTTTTTTTAAAATTGAGTTTGTGCAAAATTGTGCAAATTTTGGCTGGTGGGGAGCAGAAGACAGTTAATTCATAGATGCTCTGCACCTTACTGCGAATTTCAAAAAGCTTGTAGCTGCATTGATTGTAAATTCATCTTCAAGCATGTATAGCTTAAGTAAGGCTGGCCTGCACTGTCTTAAGCCCCAGAATTTAAGGAGTGGGAGAAGATGTTTCCTTCTACCCCAGTCATAAAATTTGCAGAATAAAATAACGTGAATGTGGGGTTGCTTGGAAGCATTGTCACAAGGACAGGCCACCAAGGTAACCGACCAATCGTTTACGGTGGGAAATGTTAGTAGACGGAAGAAACAATCCGTCCTCATCCTTGTCAGCAACATTCTCGTATAGGGTGTGGTGATCGGAGAAAGGTAGGATGGGATGCCGTCGTCATAAAGTAAGAGGTTGTGATTGGCAATCGATAGTTTGTTACCTTCAAGATAAGAACGTCTGTCTGAAAGTAAGCCTAGACAACGAGCCTTGAGGTCCTTTTTAGAAATCGTTTGACACATTGTGGGGTTAATATACATATCAGCTAGATCCAGTGAGGTTAAACATTTCTGTACATAGGCGAGCCAGGGTATTTTTCTTGAATTAGTTAAGGCCATGCAGTCCTTAATTATATCCTGGTTTAACACCGTTTTTTCCGAGGACCAAACTTTATGCCATAGCAGGATTGGTGCGGTTTTAATTATGTCCGAGATATGTACTCGTGCTAGCTCATTGTGGCAGACTGTGGTTGAAATGGATCGAGGAACAGCCAACAGAAATCTTAAAAACGCGTTCTCGCTGATTTGGATCTCTCCACATTCCGCCAGGCCCCAGATACCTGCTCTGTATATTGCGGTAGAGACGCATTTGGCAGCAAATATGTCCAACAAAATTCTAACTGGTTTCCCACCTAGTTTAATCGCAAATTTCTTTAAGGCTCCAATTTGTCTGATAAAAGCCAGGTTTCGAGTGTGTACGTAGGTGAAGGTTTTTGTGAGACTGATCTTGTTTGCATCAATAAACGTATTGCAAGAGATGTTCTTTTTATTACTGCAACACATTGTAAAGGTTTTGCTTACATTGATCTTAAGACCTCTCAAGTCCATAAAAGTAGAAAAGGCAGTCAGCGCTTTTTGAAGCCCTAGTTGGGTCCTGGACATGATCACGGCGTCGTCCGCGTATAAAAGGATTGGAACCGCAAGGCCATTTATTTTTGGGTAATCAACATCTAGTTTGGCCAGGCAGTCGGCGACGCTGTTGATGTACAGATTAAAAAGAAAGGGGGCAAGGATGCAGCCCTGCCTGACCCCCTTTCTGATAGGGAACTTGTTCGTGCAGGCTCCATCCTTCCCGTATCGGACCTTGGCCCCAGCTCCTCGATAGAGTTCTTTTATGAAAGATAAGATATTAGGGTCAACGCCCATATTGATGAGGGTAGACCAGAGTAGGCTATGGTTGAGGCAATCGAAAGCAGAGCTTAAGTCCACGAAAGTCATATATATATTGCCTCTTTTTGCCAGCACATGTTTGTCAATGATCAGAGCTAGATTTAAGCATTGTTCCACTGTCCCGAGGCCAGAAACGAACCCATATTGAAATTTAGACAAAATGTTATTTTCCTGTGCCCATGTTTGTAGTTGATTCAAAAGGACTCTCCCGGCCACCTTCATCATGGAGTCCAATAAAGAAATTGGTCTATAACATTTTGGGTCCGTTTTTTCTCCTTTTTTAAAAATGGGTATTATGATCGCTTCTTGCCATGTTGCAGGGAATCCTTTACGGGCATAAGAATTAAGGACGTTAGTAAGAATAGGTGCCCATAGTTGAATGTTGTCTTTAAATAAGTCTATAGGGATTCCATCAGGGCCGGGCGCTTTGGCATTAGAGCTTTCAAGAATAGCCAGTTCCACTTCTGAGTAATTAAAGTAGATGGAAAGTGGGAACGGCTCTGAGTTATTGATTTGCGATTCATTACTCTCCATTGGTTCAATTCGGTCATCTAGTTTGTACAGTTCGGTAAAGTGGTTTATCCAGACTTCTTCCGTGATGGCAATTTCTATGCAATCGGTTGACCTATCGCTAAAAAGGGGGCGTTGACCTCCCTCCAGAAGGCCGTGTTGTCTCTTAAGGTACTGGCTTTCAACAGAGCTTCCCAGGCCGCATTTTTCAGATCCTTTTTTCTGTTCTTAATTGCCTGTTTGTAAGCGGCACGGGCGGATCTGATTTCCATCTGGTTTTTTGGAGTTTTGTTAAGGCTGGCCTTCAAGATGTCACGAGTGTTTGAACACTCGTGATCAAACCAACCTTGGCTCTTGGGAGCATTGCTTTTGTTATTATTTCTGGTCAAGTTTTTTCTGATTTGCGAGGCGATTTGGTCAAAGGCAGAGATGATTTCTTGTGGATTGGGTGGGAGTTCTAAGCAGGTCCAGAAAAGATCAGGAACAGTTTTGATCAAGTTTTCAAGAAATTTCAAGGTGTCAATTTTTGCCCATTTTATGGTGTATCCGTTTCTTGATGAAAGTGAAATGGTATGTGAAAAAAGATTTTCCATGTTGCTCCTGGACTTAATACCACTGGAGGGGGAATATATTTTGACACTGATGGGGTAGTGATCGCTCAGAACCAGCTCCTCTCTATTGAATTCTAGGGCGTCTCCATGATGACCGTGAGACAAGAGGAAAAAATCTATTGTCGTGAGCGATCCCCTTCCATGAAATGTGGGTAGAAAGTCAGTCGGGGGCACAGTTAGATCGTTGAAAAAACCCAGGTCCCACTCGTGTAATAGATTGTTCAGTTGGGAACCCGTGGTTGAATGTTCAAAATGGGTAGTATGTTCTCCATTTGGGGCTTTTTGATCACAAACCCTGGTTCCACTATATGGGCATAGGTGACAATTGAAATCACCTAGTATGATCAAGCGCCTGTCTAAGGAGGACCCTCCCATGCCCTTCTTTATTAGTTTAGAAAGAAACTCCATAAATTTTAATTGATCGTCTCTCTGTACACTATTATATAGATTTATGATGAGAGAGTTGACTACCTCTTTCCCAGACATTTTAAAGGCCTGAAGTAAGCGACCAAAGGACTTTGAGCTGCGATCAGTTTGCGGGAGGTCAACGCGTTCTAAAGATACGTTTAATCTATTTGAAACGTACAAGCAAAGTCCTCCCGAGGGCCTACCTCTGTGAGACTGAATAGATGGGGTAAAATGTGTACTATAACCGTCCAGATTTACAGGTGTCAGGTCCCAACATTCCTGGAACGCTAAGATGTCAAAAGTATGTATGTAGTTCAGGAAGGTTGGGTCATTTATTTTATTTGAAAGTCCGGCTATATTCCAAGATAAGATTGAAAAATATTTATCGTCAACAGAGTGCGTTGAAGAGCAGTGTGGGGGATTGAAGTCAGAGGTTGAGGGTAAAAGGGAAATCTGGGAGTCATCAGTTTGTAAACTTCCCGACCCAGAGGGGCCGTATGACAGGGCCAGACTGGAGAAGTCCACAGTGGGTTGAGCTGGGGCAAGGTTCCCATGTTTACTTGGAGACATCCCTAGGCTAACAGGAGACGGGGGGGGTCTTAAGCTTGTTATTAGAGGGTAGATGGTTATTTAATGGTCAGTCAACCATTTCTAAGGTTGAAAAATAGTTACTAGTTGGAGCCCCTCTCCACCCCTTTGCGTGTGGTTGATCTCTTCTTGGGTTCCAAGGCTGATAATCCCAGTCCCTCCTCCTGTTACGCGTTTCGACTTGAGACCAACTCCAACCTGGGGATTGGTCCCAATTTTGAGGGAAATCTTGTTCACGTGGGAACCTCGGTGGGTAAAAGAAGGACAGACGGTTAGTGTCTATACTTCCCTTTCTCTCCAAGGTTGACCAGGAACATACATAACTCACTGTCTCTGGGTTATCAAAATTGATAATAATACAGTCCCCTTTTATTCTTTTCCTTGTTTCCCCAATCCAAGGGACTCTTCGTACCATGGAGAGTCTACTTTTGCAATGTGAAGGAAGGGGTCTGTTAATCTGGAGCCACTGCATAACTTTATTTTTCAGTGACCAGGTAGATTCACTCATATGTTCTTCCAGTTCTGGTACCCCTGTGAGGATCACAGTATAGGGGCTTGCTTCTGGAGGAAGGTGGACTGGTCTCTTTGAGCTAACTGGTTTGCTGGGTGCATCAGCAGCCTGTTGGGTAACCAAAGGTTTGGGCGAAGGGGGCTTAGAATTCATTCTAGTGGGGTCAGCACGTGTTACTGGTTTTCCATGTACTTGTTTGGTGGAGCCCTTAGTACCTGTAGAAGTTGCTTGGTTAATGGTTGGGGTTTTAGGTTTTTTTTCCTGTGGGTAGGGGGGTTTTATGTGTTGTAGGTTGGGGCACAGGTTTCTGTACAGTAACAGCCTTAACATGTTTGACAGTCGTAGGAACTAGTGGCACTAAGGTGGTGGCGGAAGGTTTGGGATGGCTGGTGTGATTAGTTAATCTGGCAAGATGCTTCTCGATATTATTTAGCGTTCGCTCTATTGGGAGTAGTTGCGATTTTATGAAATCCTTAATTAAATCAAACACTTGTGCATTGAGTTCAGGATGGTTAGTATTAACAGTGTCATGACCCCTATGAGTCTCTTCCACCGATGCGGCCAGAAGAGAGGAGTCATCCACGTTGTCAGGCAGTGAATGTCTTGTGTTCTTTTGAAGGTTGGTACAAGAAGATTTTTTAGACCTAGTGCGCTTCGGTGGACAGTGCGACTTAGTCTTGGGTATTGACCTTGCGCTAGCTTGTTTGGGAATGGCACCCTCCTTTGACACTTTCTCAGGTTTTGAGGGGGAAGCTACGACTAGTGGTGATGGCAAAGGTTGTGACTCTGTCAAAGTTAACGGTACGGTTTGAGTGGGGCTAATCACCAGGGTAGGTGTTTTCTCCAAGTCATCCATAGAGGCTTCCCCTAGTGAGAGATGAGTGACAGATAAGTCGACGCTCATTGGGATGGTGTGAAGTTCTGCACGGATTTCTTGCAGTAATGGGACGTTGGTTTCCTGGTGGATAGGTGTTTTGGCTAAAGCCAGAAGGCCCATAGAGGATCTTCGTGCTGCAGCAAGGTCCTGGGAAACACGTCTTTCAAGCAATACAATCCCCTGATTGATAGCGTCATTAGCTTTTGTAATAAATTGATCAATTGGGCCAATTACTTGACCCACTCCTTGAGCCGTCTTGTTCCTCATAGCCCTGGTAGTCATGTTAGCAAAGTAGCACCCGTGGGTTGATAAGTAGACAGAGTAGTGGTGAAAAGCACCCAATGTAAGTAGTAATCAACAGTGCGAAGATGAAGATTAAAGAGAGTTGGCCCAGACCAGACTTGCCCAGGCTTGAACGGGCTTAAACGGGCCCGCCCTTGGCCCGGGCTTCGCCCGGGCGTCGACCCGCGCGCGACCCGCGTCCCGCGATGCGCGTTGTTAGCCCTGTTTAAGTAACTGTGATGAGATGTAAGGAAGGGGCGGGGCACTGGGAGGGGGTGCGGCCCACGCGGGAAGAGGAAACAGCTGGTGTTGCTAACGCTGTGCCTCGCAGTCCTGGGGCCGCGCCTCTCACCTCTGCGGCCTCGCGTCTCCTCCCTCAGGGTCACAATGTTCTTGGCAGATGGTAGCTACTCCTGTAGCGATGTCAGGTAGGACTTTGGAACGCTGGAAACGCTGGAAACAACAACCTCTAAGGCGAGCGGCTCCCGCGAAGCGGGGGCCGCGAGAGGTTAAGTACGCCTTGTAGGGGGCGGGGCACTGGGAGGGGGCACGGCCCACGCGGGAAGAGGAAACAGCTGGTGTTGCTAACGCTGTGCCTCGCAGTCCCGGGGCCGCGCCTCTCACCTCCTCTGCGGCCTCGCGTCTCCTCCCTCAGGGTCACAATGTTCTTGGCAGATGGTAGCTACTCCTGTAGCGATGTCAGGTAGGACTTTGGAACGCTGGAAACAACAACCTCTAAGGCGAGCGGCCCCCGCGAAGCGGGGGCCGCGAGAGGTTAAGTACGCCTTGTAGGGGCCGGGGCACTGGGAGGGGGCGCGGCCCACGCGGGAAGAGGAAACAGCTGGTGTTGCTAACGCTGTGCCTCGCAGTCCCGGGGCCGCGCCTCTCACCTCCTCTGCGGCCTCGTGTCTCCTCCCTCAGGGTCACAATGTTCTTGGCAGATGGTAGCTACTCCTGTAGCGATGTCAGGTAGGACTTTGGAACGCTGGAAACGCTGGAAACAACAACCTCTAAGGCGAGCGGCCCCCGCGAAGCGGGGGCCGCGAGAGGTTAAGTACGCCTTGTAGGGGGCGGGGCACTGGGAGGGGGCGCGGCCCACGCGGGAAGAGGAAACAGCTGGTGTTGCTAACGCTGTGCCTCGCAGTCCCGGGGCCGCGCCTCTCACCTCCTCTGCGGCCTCGCGTCTCCTCCCTCAGGGTCACAATGTTCTTGGCAGATGGTAGCTACTCCTGTAGCGATGTCAGGTAGGACTTTGAAACGCTGGAAACAACAACCTCTAAGGCGAGCGGCTCCCGCGAAGCGGGGGCCGCGAGAGGTTAAGTACGCCTTGTAGGGGGCGGGGCACTGGGAGGGGGCGCGGCCCACGCGGGAAGAGGAAACAGCTGGTGTTGCTAACGCTGTGCCTCGCAGTCCCGGGGCCGCGCCTCTCACCTCCTCTGCGGCCTCGCGTCTCCTCCCTCAGGGTCACAATGTTCTTGGCAGATGGTAGCTACTCCTGTAGCGATGTCAGGTAGGACTTTGGAACGCTGGAAACGCTGGAAACAACAACCGCTAAGGCGAGCGGCCCCCGCGGAGCGGGGGCCGCGAGAGGTTAAGTACGCCTTGTAGGGGGCGGGGCACTGGAAGGGGGCGCGGCCCACGCGGGAAGAGGAAACAGCTGGTGTTGCTAACGCTGTGCCTCGCAGTCCCGGGGCCGCGCCTCTCACCTCCTCTGCGGCCTCGCGTCTCCTCCCTCAGGGTCACAATGTTCTTGGCAGATGGTAGCTACTCCTGTAGCGATGTCAGGTAGGACTTTGAAACGCTGGAAACAACAACCTCTAAGGCGAGCGGCTCCCGCGAAGCGGGGGCCGCGAGAGGTTAAGTACGCCTTGTAGGGGGCGGGGCACTGGGAGGGGGCGCGGCCCACGCGGGAAGAGGAAACAGCTGGTGTTGCTAACGCTGTGCCTCGCAGTCCCGGGGCCGCGCCTCTTACCTCCTCTGCGGCCTCGCGTCTCCTCCCTCAGGGTCACAATGTTCTTGGCAGATGGTAGCTACTCCTGTAGCGATGTCAGGTAGGACTTTGGAACGCTGGAAACGCTGGAAACAACAACCTCTAAGGCGAGCGGCTCCCGCGAAGCGGGGGCCGCGAGAGGTTAAGTACGCCTTGTAGGGGGCGGGGCACTGGGAGGGGGCGCGGCCCACGCAGGAAGAGGAAACAGCTGGTGTTGCTAACGCTGTGCCTCGCAGTCCCGGGGCCGCGCCTCTCACCTCCTCTGCGGCCTCGCGTCTCCTCCCTCAGGGTCACAATGTTCTTGGCAGATGGTAGCTACTCCTGTAGCGATGTCAGGTAGGACTTTGGAACGCTGGAAACGCTGGAAACAACAACCTCTAAGGCGAGCGGCCCCCGCGAAGCGGGGGCCGCGAGAGGTTAAGTACGTTTTGTAGGGGGCGGGGCACTGGGAGGGGGCGCGGCCCACGCGGGAAGAGGAAACAGCTGGTGTTGCTAACGCTGTGCCTCGCAGTCCCGGGGCCGCGCCTCTCACCTCCTCTGCGGCCTCGCGTCTCCTCCCTCAGGGTCACAATGTTCTTGGCAGATGGTAGCTACTCCTGTAGCGATGTCAGGTAGGACTTTGGAACGCTGGAAACAACAACCTCTAAGGCGAGCGGCAATATATTAGTTTCAGTTTCGTTTTTTCACAAAAACCAGAAAAAAGAGATAAAATTTGAACAAGCATTTGCAATGCAATAGGTCTCGCATTAGGAAAGTTTGAGCTATTGGTATTGCAAATGACAAATTTTTTATTTTGGGTTGGTTTTGAAAATAGCGAAATTAATAGCTTTGTCATTTACAATGCCAATAGTTATAACGTTCGCAAATGTGACATCTATAGCATTTGTATTGCAACATGTTTTGTATTTACGTGACGTAGATATATGGATATTACAAATAAGAATGGCTTTTAATTTTTTTAAATAATTAATACTTAAATAAAAGTGTCAGGCTTGACTTGTCCTTTAGTGACGTAGGTTAACCAATCTAGCAATGCCCAATGCAATTGCCAATCATCTTACATGTCTTGTTAGTGCAGGTAAAAATGAAACATCATGCAGCAGCGCCATGCAGGCAGGGAGCATATAAAGCCAGTATTCGTCAAGTTTCGTGCCTACACATCTGTGTAGTTCTGTGTTTGGTGCTAAATATATGTGTGTGTACTTGTTTTTTTTTTTATTCAAAAGATCTTTATTGAGAGCAAAGCCATTGACACCACCAATTAAAACGCATGAACACAGTGTACCCCCGGATGCTATACCAACTTCTCGTAAACAGCCAATAGCAATTCGTACACAGCCTTTGTGCCGGCATCCCGGAGGCCCGGCGGCGAGGTAATGTATAAGCAGTACAACTGTGCCAATTTGGAGATCATATCGCAAGCAACATGCTGGTGTGGTGCGGCAACTGGCAATCAACTTGTGCAAGTGCAATACAGCGATCTAACGTCGAGGCGACAACAAGAAAATAAACAGTTCCCATCAAACTCCCCCCCCACCCGCTAGTGTGTGTCTGTGTGTCCGCCTATCCTGTCCCAACTAACAAGTTCCCGAGTATACCTACCCTGTGACCCGCGCCCATCCCCCCTTAAAGAACAGCCCTTCCTCAGTAGCCCCCCACCAAAGCATCCCCGGGTTCTCACAGCCGCCCCCAGTTAACCAGGAACGTCCCAACTCCTTCCCTCCCCCGTGCCACAGTGAACAGTGTCAGCATCGAGCTCCTCTATTCTATCCTGCAGTTCCACCGCCTCTGTGGTGTCAGAGCTGTCCTCCTCTACCTTCTGTATATGCTCTTTGTAAAGATCCCAGAAGTTCTTGGGCCTACTTCTGGGCGGGAGCAGGTCGCTGTACAGTTCTGTCTGGGTGCAGCAGAACTGTAGGTCCCTCAACCATTTCGCCTTCGTGGGGAGGGGTCCTCGCATCCAGCACGCCGCAACCACCCGCCTTGCCAAAAGTAGCGCCATGTCCACCAGGCGACATAGTCCCGGGGCTAGTGGCTTTGAATAACCGAGAAGCGCCAGGGCAGGAGTGTGAGGTAGGGGTTCCCCTAGTATTTGATCGAGTTCCGCAAAGACTTCTCCCCAGAACGCCTGCACTCCAGGACACTGCCATGCCAAATGGAAAAAGTCTGCTACCACTGTCCGGCAGCGTTCGCAGTCAGCCGAGGTACGGAGACCATAGCGATGAAGGCGCTCAGGAGTATAGTACACTCGCTGTAAATATTTGAAATGCACCAAGCGGTGCCTGCTGTTCAGGGATATCTTACGCGTGCTAGAGCAGCAGTATCGCCACATCCCGTCATCTATGGGGGATTGGAGGTCTGCTTGCCAGGCCTCCCTGGCCTTCGACGGCTGCAGTCGCTGCTGCGTCACACCCAGCTTGTTAAGCTGTGAGATGAGCTTCGCCGAAGAGGTGGACTTAAGTATATAGGTCAATTCCGGGATCTCCTCAGGTTCCTCCAGGTCTGGGCCCAGTATTTCACGAAATGCCGAGCGGAGCCTGTGATATTGGAATTTTTGTAGCAGGGTGTGGTCTGCCTCAGCGACAGTCAACTGGTCCCATGATTTAAGTATGCCGCCCTCAAACAAGTCTTCCATTTTAACTATACCAAGAGAACGCAAGGCCTTAATCACTCCTTTCTCACCTAGTGGGTCAAGCCAAAGGGCCCACTCCACAGGCAGCAGTGGGGAGTACAGCAATGTGCAGCCACGAGAGCGCACCAAGCAGTTCCAGGCGTGATTGGTCGCCTTCAGCGAGTCCATCCGGCCAATCGCGCGGTTTGTGGGCAGGCAAACAGTTGCGGGCAGAGGAAGCGGGTCTGCAAACAACCGCTCCAATATGAGGTGCGGGGTCCGAGTGTCACCGTGCACCCACGAGTGTAAATGCGACGCTTGAGCGACCCTATAATAGCGTTCCAGGTCTGGTGCTCCCAGTCCCCCCATCTCGCAAGGGAGTATCAGAGTCGTCCAACTAATTCTGGGCTGCTTGCCCCCCCAGGCCAGTCTCACCAACACCGAGGTGAGCTGCCGAAAGAAGGCCCTCGATAACACCACCGGCAAATTCAGGAAGAGGAACAGGAAACGGGGGAGTACCACCATTTTCATTAGAGCGATTCGACCTGAAAGGGAGAGCGGGAGTCTGATCCGCTTATCCACATCATCGACCAAGTTGCTATAAGCCACCCCGTAATTGTCTCGGACTAGGACCTCAGGGTCCGTATGAAGGCGGATGCCCAGGTAGCGAACCGAGTCGGTGGACCATTGCAATGGGTACTCCATAGCGAACGGTCGTGTCACCGGGGTGAGCGGGAACGCAATCGATTTATCCCAGTTCACCTTCAGGCCCGACAGCGAGCCAAAGCGGACCACCTCGCGGAGCACCGCGGGCAAGTTGACTTCCGGGTCTCTAACGTACAGCAACGTATCATCTGCATAAGTCGATATCCCAATTTTATAAGTGGGGAAGCTAATACCCTCCAGGCTGTGGTACTCCCGCATGGCACACGCCAAGGGCTCCGCCACCAGTGCATAAAGCAACGGCGACAGGGGGCAGCCTTGTCGCGTGCCCCTTCCAATGCTTATCGGGTCCGTCACCCTATCACCCAGACGCAGCCTGGCAGAGGGTCGATGGTACAGCGCCCCAATCTGCTGCAGGAACTGTTCGCCCAGGCCCAGTTTACGCAACACGCGGACCATGAAGGGCCACTCGACCGAGTCGAATGCCTTTTCCATGTCAAGGAAGATAGCCAGCGCGCTGTTCTCCTGCTTGACATGTTGCATCGCGCCTAACACTGTGCGGATATTGTAAGTTAGATTCCTGCACGGGACAAATCCGGATTGCTCCGGAGCGACCAACCCAGGGACCAATAGGGCCAGTCGAGTGGCCAGAACCTTAGCGTAAATTTTGGCATCGACATTGAGCAGGCTGAGCGGCCTGTACGAGCCACAAAGATCGGGCGGTTTACCCGGTTTAGGTATAGTGATGAGCAGCGCCTCACGCATGGTAGTCGGCATTTCACCGTTCTCGCAGATGGCATCGAACAGGGTGACCAAGTGTGGCAACAGCAAGTCCTTAAAGGCCTTATAGAAACCAACCGTGAGGCCATCCGAGCCCGGCGCGCTTCCCGAGCGCATACCTGCCAGCGCCTCTAGTATTTCATTTTGGTGGAAGGGGGCCATCAAGAATTCCCTATCCGAGTTCTTAATGAACGGCATAGCTATATGATCTAAGTAGTCATCCATCTCGCTCTCCACTCCCTGTGTTTTGGACTGGTATAAATCTGCGTAATATCTCCTGAACGTCTTTAGTATCTGTTCCTCGTCCGTCACTGTGTCTCCCTCCGGAGTCCTCAGCTCCTCAATGACTAGTGGGCGTCTTGTGCTGCGGACCATGTGTGCAAGCAACGCTCCAGGCCTTTCCCCCTCCCCATACTGTCTAGCTGTGGCGTATTTGCCCATATAGCGGACCTCCCTGTCCGCCAGCGCCTGAAACTCGGACAGAAGGTGGGAGATCTCCTGTCCCTCCGCATCGCCGCCCAGCTGCAGTCGCCTAGCCTCAAGCTCCGCTATCTTAGACTCCAGAGTAGCGAGGTCCCGCCGAATGGATCTTAACACACTAGAATGTTTCGACATCGCCACCCCCCTGATGTAGACCTTAAACGCCTCCCAGACCGTAAAAAAGTCGTCCACAGTGCCTATGTTCGTCGCGAAATACTGTTCTACTCTTTCAGCAAGCTCCCCCCTGAAAGCCTCATCCAGCAACGCAAAAGGCGGGAACCGCCACGTGAATGCTGGGATCCCCTTCCTGGTCGTAGCGAGGCAGAGAAGAACAGGGGAGTGGTCCGAAAGCGTGCGCGGGAGGACTGCGCATGCACTAATGTTGCTAAGTACCAGGGGAGGCGCTAACCAGTAGTCTATCCTAGTATGAACATCGTGAAATGCTGAGTAATGTGTAAACCCACCCTTCTTTGGATGTCTCTCCCTCCAGACATCTACCAAGTCAGATTTGATCATTTCAGCTGCCATGTACGAGGCCGAGGCCACAGGTCGCCGATTAGGGCCCGCAGAGCGGTCCAGAGCTGGGTCGAACACAAAGTTAAAGTCCCCGCCACACAACATCCACGGCTGTGCATATGTTCTAGCAAGAGCGGACAGAGTCGCATAAAATTCAGGGTGATCATAGTTAGGGCCATAAACGTTCACTATCAGCAAGTCCATCCCCTTACCCACACATCTCGCTAGGACGTATCTACCTTCCGGGTCAGAGTGCACAGGAATGAGCCGTAGCTGTGACAATGGATTGGCCCAAATTAACACCCCACGGGCATGTGCAGTGAATCCCGCAGCAACTATGTTCCCGGCCAGTCCCCTGGACTTTAGCATTCTGCTGGAGAGTGGCAGGTGTGTCTCCTGCAGCAGAGCTATGTCTACATGGTGTCTACTGAGATAGTTAAGGACCTTTCTCACTTTACGGAAGTCATTCAGGCCCCGTACATTCCAAGTCATTAGATTCAGTTCACTCGGGGCACGTGCATGCAAACTTGGCATAGTATCAGCCATTACCAAGGTTCTTCAGAGCATAGTCATTGAGGATAGGTAAATCAGGACGCAGCAGGTCACACAATCTCAAAGTCGCCAGTCGGCGCTTCCGAACAGGAACAGCATTACACTGCAATCCACACACTTCGCAGTCGAACCCCACAAACAACCCCAAGCAATCACACTCCCCAACCGTCCAAATTCTAGTTCCCACCCCCAGAACATCAACCCACCCACAGCCGCCCTCCCCCAACCTGGTCAGACAGACCCCACTCACCCTCCCCATGTACCCTCAACAGGTGTAGTGTTCAACAGTCTGACACTAACCCCTCAGAGAGTAAGACAACCAAAGGCACCAGGGCAGAGCGCACCAATATAGTACACCACGAACTGTTCCGAGAGAATGTCTGTACAGCGCCCCCTCCAGCCCCATTCGAGTGTCAGTGCTCAAAGCATGTCAAGAGGTATGACCCTTTCCCACCCAAACTGGCCCCCCCCGGGCTTGCCCCGCTTGTCCAAGGTACTCTCCCCCGATGCTCACATCACCTTACCAGCTGTGCACGAGTCCATTGTTCAACCAAGGTGTCCATACCCAAACAATAAGGCAAACGCCTCTGCAAAGCTGGAGCGCACATGTTGTCAGGGCCCATGAACCATCTGCAGTGTAGAGTGTCAATCCTCACCCCAAACGCCTTTAGTCCTGTTCCTCCAGGTTCGATGTCGAGCCGGCCTCGTCTTCTTGGCCTCGTCGGGTCTCCTTCCGTTCCCGTGTCCAGGTCTTGAGGGACTTATGAAGTTCTTTCGGGTCTGTGAAATAATACGACTTCCCACCAGTGTTGATCCGGAGTTTGGCGGGATACAGCATCGCATAGTCCAGGCCCAGAGTACGGAGTTGCTTCTTGTATAGCGCGAACTGTCGTCTTTCTTCCTGCACCCTGGCTGTAAAGTCCGGATAGAGGGAAATATCCAGGCCCTCATGCTGGAGTTTGCCCTTCTCCCTCGCCACTCTCAATGCAGTGTCCCTGTCGCGATAGTTGAGCAGTTTCGCGATTATGGGGCGAGGAGGTGCGCCAGGTTGAGGCTGTGGGCCCAATGTGCGGTGTGCGCGTTCCACAATGAACATGGGGGAAAAGACCTCTTCACCCAGTAGCAGTTTCAGCAGTTTCTCCACGTACAATTCCATCTTCCCCGTCTGCGTGGATTCCGCCACTCCTGTGATACGGAGGTTGGATCTGCGAGAACGCGCCTCCAAGTCCTCCGTTTTGTCCCTGATAACAGTCAGGAGTCTATCGAACTGCTTTCGTTCTTTGTCCCACTCCATTTGGGCTTCCTCAGCTTCAGTGAGCCGGCGCTCCGCCATGTCTAGGCGTTCCGCGTGCTTGTCCACTCGCTCCGCCATTCGATCCATGCGGTAGGACAGAGCGTCTATCTTGGTGCCCACCGCTGCAATGCTATCCTGAATGCCTTTCTCCATTGCGGCCAACATGTCCCGGATCTCCGTGGGCGCCGGGGTCGGCGCCGCAGCAGCTCCCTTCGGCGACGTGTCCGGCGCTGTCACCTCCGATCCTTTCAGACGGCGCCGTTCAAAGGAGATCTTCCCCTGGGTTGCATCGTTCTTCCCCATTGTAGTCTCCGACGTGTGATAGTACCGAACAAGAAGGCTGACCGATCAGGCAGTGACAGGATCTTCGCTGGCTCTCGATACACTGCTGCCAGTAGTCGAGTGTCCGGTGCGCCGAAAATGGCGACAGCAATCGCGGACAGGACCCTTCCGTTCACAAGTCTCAAAACCTCCCAGTTCCAAAGGTGGCCAGGTCCACACTGCCAGCCCCAAGCAACCTAGCCCTCAACAGGATAGGTGCGGTCGGTAGTGCCGTATGGGACCGCTGAGTAACGATCAGGCTGCGGCACCGATCCAGTGACCGCCCCACCTCGTGGCGCAGGGCTCCGGAGTTGTTTGCTTCACCGCTCCGCCGTGTCTCCAGGCCCCTCTCTCACGGGGTCTTTGTCGAATAGTTAGCAGAGGACGATTCGGTCCGAGAGATGTCCCAATTGCGAGACAGTTCGCACGCAGCCCGACAACTGCCAGTGCTGAGGCCGCACGTCCAGTGACGTCGCCCGGCCTCTGTTCCAGGATAGTGCGCTGCTTTCGGCCTAGTCCGCCACCGCTGCGCCTCCGGGCACAATACCCCGAAATGATCAGGAAAGCTCGCCCGCAGTCGGCCAAAGAGGTCCTCAATCGCAGCCGGGGGTGCCAGGAGATGTTCTGGAGCCAGCTACGGCTTTTTCGAGCACTACAAGGATAGGTAAGCAGGATAATTCTGGGGCTTTGCGAGGAGCCGAAGGCTCACGCGTCCGCCATCGACGCTGGCTAGCTCCGCCCCCCATGTGTGTGTACTTGTACATGTTTCAGAGGGCGTACTTGTACTTCTAGCTGTGAGTGTGTGTTGGGCTATGTGAACATATCTTAGGTTATGTTTGTAAGTCTGAAACTGTGTTTACGTTTGTGTAGGGTGTTCGGTTGTCAGCATGTCTGTAGGCCTCTATCTGTCAGAAAGTGTGTGTGTATTTTACAGACTGTATAATGTCTCTGCATATTTATATAGGTGCATTCGCGTGGTTTTTAGGTGTCTGAAGATGGCTAACCGTTTATATCCGTGCCAGGCTTTTTGTAGGACTGTGGTTATGTGCTTGTAAATGTCTGTTGCGTTGCGCTGTGTCTGAGGCTATTCTTGCGTGTTTGTATTTGTGTGATGCTGTGTGTTCTTGTGCTTAGTGTTGTGTGTGATCGCCAGTGTCTGACGCCGTATGTGCATGTTTGTATCTGTTTATCTGACCCTATGGCCGGTACATCTGACCGTGGCCCTGGATTCCCCGATTCCAACCCTCACAGTTTGACATATGGAGGAGTACTTTCTGGTAGGCAGATCTCGGCGGATGCGACGAAAGACAGGCCACCTCCCTGAGACTGGCAGGGGGTGACAGCTCTTTTATTGGCTCTCAGCTCGACATGATGTACAGGACACACTCTGCAGCTGACGCGGTGACAGATCCAATCGGAGGAGCCTGCCAGACGCCCACTGTCTTGAATTAATGCAGTGCGGAGAATAATGCCAAAAGGGAGTTCGTTCGAAAAGTAGCCTTTCTCCCTCGCTCACACTTTACATCCCTGCCTCTCCCTTCTTCTATTCTCTCAAATAATTGAGCGACTTGCGCCTATATGAATGCAGAGGTCACGTGCCCCAATGAGTCATGAAAATGGTAGTTTAATGGATTACTGAATGTGCTGCAGAACCCGATGTTCTGTCTGGATGTAATTGGCCTGTATTTTGAATACTGGGTTTTTGTAATTTCGGGGTCAAAGACTCTTTGCATCTAACTTGTGGATCTGCAGAGATACTCCTCTGCACGACTTAAAAGGGAAACTTTGGACACTGTGCGTGACGTCAGGAACAAGGCGCTTATATCCCGCCACTGATAGGAAACCATAAAATAGGAATTGTTCAGTGAGTTAAACACCCGCAGCCGAGAACAGTACAACCAACAGATTACAGGTTAAAATAGCTCATGCGACTTAGCATTTGCCAGACAGAGGCCATAGACTCCAACACAAGCGGTCTTGGAAGTTTAATGCAAGTACTGCAAGGCAGTGCAAGCCTGTGAGTGAGCATATGTGTAAAAAAACCTACAGAGTTCACGTTCCATTTCTGGTGAAGCTGCAGCTGATATCTGTGTAACCTGCAACTAACATAGTACCATCATCGTGGCATAGCTTATGCTGCTACTGTGCATATGGAAAGGGCTGTGTCTCCCTGCAGGGGGCAGGTTCCACATTCTAAAAAGAAATGATTATAGAAGATCGTGGAATCTCTCCAAGCATTGAGATGTCGTGTGCTTGCTACTCGCTGAAAAAGGGCTTCCACACCTCATCAGGGGTAGCAAGCGCTATATAAATGCAAACCTTTTTCCCTCTTCTATCCCTCCACTATCCTTTTCAATCCAAATAACAGACTAACATATCCCCCACTCAAATTAATTTCATATTTCACTGCACTAATTCACCACTATTCTTTTATGGGTTCCGGAGTAGCGTGCTACTCGCTGAAAAAGAGCTTCGACACCTCGTCAGGGGTAGTAAGCACTATATTAATGGAATAACAAAACAATACAATACAGGATTGCATGCACTCACGAAAGTGCTGCTGATACAAAAGGTTCAGAAAAGGGGGTGGTGATGGACAGAGTATCTGAATTAAACAGAACACTCGTACCCAGTCAAAAGATCAGGGCTTGATCCATCACCGTTTTTTAGCTCACTGCACCATCCCAGCTCAGAACCTGGCTACATGCAAATTAGTCTGTCCCTGGCCCAGTGCATCATGGGAACAGGGCAGACCAAACTACCAAGCCAATTCTTATACCGGAAAGGAAACAAGCTTCCGGGGACCGGTTTCTGGCATTACAGCCGTCTTCGGCCCGGCTTGCTTGAATCCTGATGGTGCAGTGAGCAAGGGACTCATGTCTGAGCATACCCTTCCACGCTTATGGTAGACAAAGCGATTCAGAAAAGGGGGTGGTGATGGACAGAGTATCTGAATTAAACAGAACACTCGTACCCAGTCAAAAGATCAGGGCTTGATCCATCACCGTTTTTTAGCTCACTGCACCATCCCAGCTCAGAACCTGGCTACATGCAAATTAGTCTGTCCCTGGCCCAGTGCATCATGGGAACAGGGCAGACCAAACTACCAAGCCAATTCTTATACTGGAAAGGAAACAAGCTTCCGGGGACCGGTTTCTAGCATTACAGCCGTCTTCGGCCCGGCTTGCTTG
This sequence comes from Lissotriton vulgaris, assembly GCF_964263255.1. NCBI lineage: Eukaryota > Metazoa > Chordata > Amphibia > Caudata > Salamandridae > Lissotriton > Lissotriton vulgaris. The sequence continues at coordinate 416,778,278 of NC_141697.1, read as the reverse complement.
AATCCTGATGGTGCAGTGAGCAAGGGACTCATGTCTGAACATACCCTTCCACGCTTATGGTGGACAAAACGATTCAGAAAAGGATGTGGATCAAGCCCTGATCTGTTGACTGGGTACGAGTGTTCTGTTTAATTCAGATACTCTGTCCATCACCACCCCCTTTTCTGAATCGCTGATACAAAAGGACGCAGACACTGGCACAGCTGACACCACTCTGGGAGTGTCATCATTATCAACTTCAGAATGGGTATCCTCAGAGGGTGATACCCCCTCACCTTTGCTCATGATACGTCCATATCTGTGTGACATTTTTTGAGGAAGAGATATGAGCTTGTGGGACATATGTAATTGTAGACAGCAAATCTGTACACTTCAAACAAGAGCGTTTTTTAACCCGGAGACTGGACTCAGAGCCTTTAGGTATCTAGAAAGTGTGAGCGAAATTCACGTAATTTTCATTCTTGCGATTTAGTGACATTTTAGGAAAGTTAAGTGTAATTACGCAAGAATAAAAACCGTCAGGGAAAGCAGAAAAAAGAAACTAGCGGGGCGTATACAATCCCGGGCGAAAGTCAGGCAGGCCGGGGGCGGTACGTCAAGACACACCGGAAGCCCAGGCGGGAGCCTACCCAGCACTGGGACGTGTGGGCAGGAGGAGAAGGGCGGCTGGCGCTAGCGGGGCTCCCGTGAGGTGAGAGAGCCCCGCACCGAAGGAAGAGACCGCCGCCGCCTGCAACGAGCCCTCGCATGGAGAGCTGGAGACGAGTACCGGTGAGTGGGGGCCTTTGCTGAGCTGCGAGGGCGGGTGGCATGTCTGTGTGTGCGTGCGGCGGCTGGGGGCTCTGTATGTGTGTGAGCGTGCGTGCGTGTGTGTATGTGGCTTGGAGTCTGTGTGTATGCGTGTGTGTGTTTTTAAAAGAGGCCGATGACTGTGGGGGGGAGGAGGGGATGTGTGTGAGCGAGCGAGTGTCTGTCTGTGTGTGTATGCGCATGCATATGTGTATGTGTGCGAACTTCAAGAAATCGGAGCCCGGGGATGTGCACGGCGCGGGAAATGCTGAGAATGTGGACGGAGCCGACGTGCGCGTTCACGCAGGCAAATCCAGCAGCAGAAGCGCGTGCCACCCTCCTGTCCCTAATTCCCCCGAGACGGACGGCTATACGTCTCTAGCTGGACGCATCCTTCGGATGCTACTCCAGCGAGACCTAAAAATGTAGATATGGAGGAATACAGTCTTAAAAGGTCGAAAAATAAATACTATAAAAGCACAAGCCCTATTTATAATATCACGAGAACAGTGACACAAAGGTCTTGCATCTAATAATAAATAGTGTGAGCTAGTGAAAGTACGGGAGAAGAGCGTGAGATAGTGGAAGTGTTGGAACCTGGTGGAATTCAGGGAAACGAAGGATGGTATAAGTAAACTAAGAGGTAGACCTGCATGTGAGGATTGAACGGGCAAAGCAGAAAAACACAGGGGAGAGAAAGAGGCATGGGGAGGGACCAAAGAGAGAGGAAATGTAAAAGCACCCAGAGGCAATAGAATATGTGTTCAAAGACATTTTTGTGACAAATATTTTGTATCACTTCTTTGGTTTTTAACTGGGTAATCCACTTAGCATTACTGCATGTTCACGTATATATTTATAGCCAATAGCCGGTGACTGTCATTAAACTATTAAAAAGCACTGAATGAAACGTTGGACACAGAAAGTAACATATTCCCGTTGTTCAAATAGCACTCCAGTAGTCAATGGCCAAGTACATGAAAGGCAATTTATTTTCCTCATCAAGTGTTACAAAAAATGAATCCAGGGTTTGCCAAAAATGTAGCTGTTTTGTTCTCAGATCAAAATAATTGGCTTTTAGGCGTGTGCAGCAAGTGCAATATATTCAGTTAAATTGCTCATTGCAACTGTAAGTTAGCAATAAATCATTATGTCCGAAAAACTAGTTAGTTGCCTTAGATATTGAAAAAAAAACATTTTGAAGGATAGAAAAAGCCTCACATATATGCATATTTATTACAAATCATTTCAAGCTTTCAAAAGGCTTAAAAACATGAGTGAGCATCAAAGCCATGATAAACTAACAGAGGCAGACCTGTAAAAACAAAAGGCAATGCATAACTTACAAATGATTCCAACATAAGCGGTCCACCTTCTCAAAAAATATTACTGGATGGCACCCTAGCATACACCTAGATGTGGTCTGCTAGTCCGTATTCAAGCGAACATGTTTATTACTGGTCATCTAAATATTAATTGTAAACTACATTCAACATATAAATTAAGTTCTCCATTACCCTGTTGTGAAAGTTGCCAAACCTGCGTTAGTGCTCCCCTGTGGCTGCCACTTGAAGAATTTAAACAGAATCAAGCGTAGAAGAAGTGGTATTGCTGTGATCTACAGAATACGCTTGCCTACAGCCTGACCTTATGCACCATGGCTGATTTGAAAGCGCCCTCTTCATAATGTCTTTGAACTGCAACTTTTCTCACTCAAGGCTTCTAATCTGTCGGCCCACAGGCCATTCCAAAGCCTTCAGAGAGGCACTGACCAATTTTATTGCTCATCAAATCAGCCAACTTTAATATCCTTGAGGATCTCAATCTCCACCTTGACACCACATATGACAGCGATATTCACAACTTCATTGACGATCTCGCTGCTATGCAGTTAACCCAATTAGTCACAGACACCATACAATCCGGTGGCCACCTCTTAGATCTGATCTTTTCCAATCTTATCTCCTTATGGGCCATAACCTCTCTACCCATGACATAGACTGACAATTAACCTTTTTAATCCATCCATCCATCTGGCCAAACGCATATGTAGGCCCCAACCCGATTTCTAAACGCCCTTCGCATAAGCTTGACTTCCAAGAATTTGAGCAGTTTATTCAGGCTAGACGTCCTCAGCTACCTCCAACTTAAAGGCAGCTAACAACACCCTGCAATCCAGGCTCAAGTCGGCCTTAGATGTCTTTATCCCTGCCAGACCGGTCGCCTCCAAGAGGAAGCTTGCTGCCCTTTGTTCAATGAGACGCTTATCCGGCCAAAAAGCACTGTAAAGCCCTAGAATGCTCCTGGAGTAAAGTATACAAACCTTCACTAACAACTCAATACAGATCAGCAATCAAAAATGATCACAAACTGATCATGAAATCTAGGGCAGAACGTTTAGCTATTAAAATCATTAATATTAATGACCCTGCCAAAACTTAGCGAACAGCCTTATCGAAACCAGTGCTATCTGCAGACCCCATTGAAGCCTCCAGTGGTTACTGCGAAAAACTTGCAGATTATTTTACTGGCAAGACAGAACACATCTACTCACACTTTCTCTCTGTTGTTTCCAATGCGAGGTCAGATGGTTCGATTCTGTCAGCTGACAGTTATCCTACGTCCTCGCTCAACTCATTTATTCCCTTGTGCCTGCCTGCCCTCCAGACTCTGCAGCCAAAATAAATCCAACTCCCCTGATGATCCGCTCAAGCCTGATCTTTTTATCGAGCTGCAGGATGCCCTCCCTGTTTGGAATTGATCCATCTCTCTCTGTTATCAGCTGTTGTGCCCGGCCCATGAAATCAAGCTAAAGTTATCCCCCTCCTGAAGAAGCTGTCTCTGGATGCCTCTATGCCTGAAAATGTCCGTCCCATTTTGATCTTGCCTTTTCTTGCCAAGGTCCCAGTGAGACATGTCAATAACATCCTGACCAAATTCCTGGAAGACAGCCGTATACTAGACTCATCCAAAAACGGCTTCAGGACTGCACACAGCATGGAATCCGCACTCCTTGATGTCAGTGAGCAACTCTCCATGCCTCTGGACGAAGGCAGATCATCCGTCCTAATCCTGCTTGACTTGAGCACCACATTTGACACGGTGTCTCACAAAACATTACTCGAGCGCCTACAGGGCATTGATGTAGGCAAGTCTGCTCTGTCGTGGTTTGCCTTCTTTCTATCTGATTAAACAACAGGGGGTGTGATGGACAGAGTTTCTGAATTAAGCAGAATATTCTCACCCAGTCAAGAGATCAGGGCTTAATCCAACACCGTTTTTTTAGCTCACTGCACCGTCCCAGCTCAGAACCTGGCTATATGCAAATTAGTCTGTCCCTGGCCCAGTGTATCATGGGAACAGGGCAAACCAAACTACCAAGCCAATTCTTTCACTGGGAAGGAAACAAGCTACCGGGGACCGGTTTCTGGCATTTCAGCCGTCTTCGGCCCGGCTTGCTTGAATCCTGATGGTGCAATGAGCAAGGGACTCACGTCTGAGTATACCCTTCCACGCTTATGGTGGACAAAATAATTAAACAACAGGGGGTGTGATGGACAGAGTTTCTGAATTAAGCAGTCAAGAGATCAGGGCTTAATCCAACACTGTTTGCAATTTTCACCCCGAGTGGGCTGGGTATGCTCAGACGTGAGTCCCAGGCTCTCCACACCACTGGAGTCAAGCAATCCAGGCTGATGAAGGCTGATAGCCAGAAACCGGTCCTTGGATGCTTGATTCCGGTCTGGGAAAGACATGGCTTGGTAGTTCGGACTGGACTGTTCCCATGAGGCACAGGGTCAGAGCTGATTTGCATATAGCCAGTGTCTAACCCAGGGTGGTGTGGAGTGCAAAAAAACGATGGATTTAGGCCCCGATCCTTGTACTGGGGTGAATGTATGACATTGTTCTACATTCTGTCCATCAACTGTGTTTTTTGCAATTTTCACCCCGAGTGGGCTGGGTATGCTCAGACGTGAGTCCCAGGCTCTCCACACCACTGGAGTCAAGCTATCCAGGCTGATGAAGGCTGATAGCCAGAAACCGGTCCTTGGATGCTTGATTCCGGTCTGGGAAAGACATGGCTTGGTAGTTCGGACTGGACTGTTCCCATGAGGCACAGGGTCAGAGCTGATTTGCATATAGCCAGTGTCTAACCCAGGGTGGTGTGGAGTGCAAAAAAACGATGGATTTAGGCCCAGATCCTTGTACTGGGGTGAATGTATGACATTGTTCTACATTCTGTCCATCAACTGTGTTTTTTGCAATTTTCACCCCGAGTGGGCTGGGTATGCTCAGACGTGAGTCCCAGGCTCTCCACACCACTAGAGTCAAGCTATCCAGGCTGATGAAGGCTGATGGCCAGAAACCGGTCCTTGGATGCTTGATTCCGGTCTGGGAAAGACATGGCTTGGTAGTTCGGACTGGACTGTTCCCATGAGGCACAGGGTCAGAGCTGATTTGCATATAGCCAGTGTCTAACCCAGGGTGGTGTGGAGTGCAAAAAAACGATGGATTTAGGCCCAGATCCTTGTACTGGGGTGAATGTATGACATTGTTCTACATTCTGTCCATCAACTGTGTTTTTTGCAATTTTCACCCCGAGTGGGCTGGGTATGCTCAGACGTGAGTCCCAGGCTCTCCACACCACTAGAGTCAAGCTATGAAGGCTGATGGCCAGAAACCGGTCCTTGGATGCTTGATTCCGGTCTGGGAAAGACATGGCTTGGTAGTTCGGACTGGACTGTTCCCATGAGGCACAGGGTCAGAGCTGATTTGCATATAGCCAGTGTCTAACCCAGGGTGGTGTGGAGTGCAAAAAACAATGGATTTAGGCCCAGATCCTTGTACTGGGGTGAATGTATGACATTGTTCTACATTCTGTCCATCAACTGTGTTTTTTGCTTCTTTCTATCTGAGAGCTCCACCCAGGTCATATCTCCTCCTCAGAGCTCCCAACCTCACACTTTACATTGTGGTGTCCCCCTAAGCTCTTCATTGAGCCCTACCTTGTTCAATATATCCTTTCAACTTCTGGCACAGGTCGTTAAACCTTCGGGGCTTGCGCTGTTTCATGCTGGGGACACCCAGCTCTTTCTTTCGCTCTCCTGTAATTCTAAGCAGGAGATGGCCAACTGCCACAAGGGATTGATTGCTGTAGCAGAGTGGATGAACTACTAGCTTATAATCACCTGAATATTAATAAAAACCGAAATACGTTTACTAGGCAAACATGCCCTTGTATGGGATGACCACTGGTGGCCTACCTCCCCTGGGTCCCCACTCAAGCCCAAGTTCTCTTTCCAAAACGTAGGAGTCTGGATTGACAACACTTTGGCCTTTGAGGCTCAAGCTAAATCGCTAGCTGGCACTTGATTCTGGTTTATATAAAACCTTGAACCCATCCTAGGCCTCTTCAACCCACACACCCATCAAAACAATCAGTCAGGCGGTCATTCTGCCCAGATTAGATTTCTGTAACACTAGTGGCGGGTCCTCGAGGGAGTGCTGCGGGCGGTGGGGCAGATTGGGGGTAGTAAACTCAGGAATACGGAGTTGAGTAAATAAATAAATAAAACTAATTACATTGTGCGCTGCATCACCGATTTGGCGTTGCAGAGCGCGCAATGTAATTTGTTTTATTTATTTACTTGACTCCGATCGGCCGTATTCCGGAGCTTACTACCCCCACCCTGCCCATTCCCCTCCCCGCATCACTCCCTCGAGGAGCCACCACTGTGTAACACTCTGTAACTTGGAGCTAAGAAATCTGTCACCAGAAGACTCCAGCTAGGCTGCTATTCTCCTTCCCAAATTGGGCTCCACCTGTGGTCTTCTCCACAGGCTGCATTGACTCCCTGTGGACAAGCACATTAATTTCAAGACTGTGCAACGCCCACAAGATCCTGCACTTCTAGTTGGCCCCCATCCCTTCTAACCTCTTTCACTGACTAGGCTATCGCGGCCTCTGCCAGCCATTAACCTGTCCATTATTCTCCGAGTCCGGATGGTAAGAGCTGACTGCCGCTCTTTCCATTTTCTGGCCCCTTTGCTCTAGAACACCCTCCCTCTCTACATCAGGAACATCTAGAACTTTTCTCCACCTAACCTCCCCCCTTCCTTTCCTCATTGCCAGCAGTGGTAGCTCGTCTGTTGTCTGGGTCCAGTGCTGAGAAGCCCCGTTACTGGGGCAGCTATGCGCTTTACAAACCTATTAACATAGCATAACAGCATTAATGGTAATGTGACAAAAACAAACTTCAAGCCCCCTTGGGGGGGGGGGGGGGGGCTGGCACTGCTTTCATCAAAATGCATCAAAACGAGGTATTGAGGTTCTCAATATCTCAAGGCTGAATATTGCTTTGTTATCCTGTTGCACAATTCTTCCATAGCCCTCTTAATCCATAGATCAAATACGTGTGATTGCAATCAATTTAATTGTGTGTCTGACATCAAGAATTTCCATCACAGCAGCATCGTAGTTTCAAAGTTTTGTGATTTTTCTAAATAGAAGGCGTTTGTCAATTAGTTGGCCTGGTAAAACACTTTTGTGCTAAGTTTTTTGCTGATGTGAAATTGTATATAGGAAGCTCTTTGACTGTCCCAGCCTACCCTGTCAGGAAATCTACTGATATTCCTGTAGAAGGGCCCGTTCCAGACCTCATTCTGTATATTCTTTCAGCACGGCACACATCCAGATTGAATTAATACTAACTGGCCAGCGGTGGATCAGGTCTTCAAGGCATTTATCAGCCGGTTGATGGCTCACCGAGGCCAGGCCACAGGCCTGAGGAAGTTATGTTCTAGGCCCTGACTGACTGTTTAAACATAGAATGACAGCATCTCGACAGATTAAACAGTGAAGACAGTAGACCGAGTCTGATTGGCCTACAGCGAAACCAATCAGTGTTGGTCCAAGTCGTCTTTGAGCAGAGAGAAAAAGCATTGGATACGACTGTAGCCTTCCTTGAAAGTACTAAAATAACAAACATTTGCAATGCAATAGGTCTCACATTTACTCGAGTTTAAGCTATTGGCATTGTAAATGAATGCCTTTTATTTATGTTGTTAAATCAAAAAGTAAAAGGCATTGTTATTTGCAATGTCAATAGCTCAAACTCCCGTAAATGCGAGACCTATTACATTGCAAATGCTTGTTTTTTAATGTGGCATCTTAAGTGGGACGGATGTGCCTCAACAGTATCTCGTGCTCACTGTACTATTGGACTGAAGCTGCACATCACTGATCAGGCCAAAATAGGTTAAAACCAGTCTGGGGTTGCTTGTGATGCAGTCTGCTCCTACTGAAACAGCGCCAAGCCTGATTTGCGTATGGCTAATCTAATTTCTAGAGTGGAACAGTTGGCAAAAACGTGATGTACTGGTATGTGTTCCTGAGTTATTATCAGTGACTGACATTAATTTCAGCATTCCACTCTTCACCTTTTTTGATACTCACGTTAAATACACTGACTCAACACAAAGAGTAGGAAAATCACTACCCGGTGAGGCCTCTCCATATCTTCCAAAGTAAACAGCTAAATTTGACTTCAGTTTGTCGAAGGCCGCTGCAATCGTGGAAAGTAAACAACTTATTTATTTATTTTTTTAGTCCTCATTTGTGCAATATAGTTAGTAAGGAGTTGTCGGGGCCCTAATATATCTTTATCCTTTGCCTTCACTTCCATGATTCTGGGTGTGTGGGACTAGGCAGTACCCCTGTAGAGCTTTGGAGATAGAAGGGTCCCCTTATTTCCATTACTTTGTCGAAGGATTTACTGAGTGGGGGGGAGCTAGCCATTCTGGCTACTCTTGCAGGCCTTCTCCTGGCTTTCCAATGCTCACACATAATCATTGGACTGTGGTAAAACAGGTTTGAGCCGGTCCATCTATCAAACATTAACCATAGGGTTATCCCCAAGGCTATCTAGGTATTCCTAATTGATAGTTTTCCCAAATCTCCCAAAATGTGAACTTTTTACTAGGTGTTTTCCTTTTATCTAGTTTGTATATTCTTAATACTGAAACCAACCATTCTCTATGTAGCAGGGGAACTGGGCTGACCCATTTCACACAAATCTCTCTCCTAGCCAGTAATATCAGTAAAAAAAGAAGATTTTCCTGTGTTTTTGACAATTTTTCTAAGACATTTGAACTTATTACCCCAAAAATGACTAGATCCATTCTTACATTCAGATGTCTTCCTAGTACCTCATCCAATGTCTTACCCACATCATTCCAGAAACCATCAAGAAGGGGGCACTGCCGAAACATGTGGAGGTCATCGGCCTTTTCCAGTCCGCATTTCTGGCAGACCTTGACTGATGCCCCGGTGAATTTGGAAAGCTTTTTCGGAGTCCAGTATGCTCTATGAGACGTAAATAAATGGTGCCTCTTTAGGGCAGCCGATGTTACAATTGACCAGCATTTGCTCATAGATACTTGCCATTGGTTATTTAACTCCAGCGTCAGCAGATCTTTCCCCCATATTCTCTCTGGTATCTGGAATTCTTCCTCCCCTGCTAAGATCAAGGCCCAGTACCAATACGAGATTTCTTTGTGGATAGCATCCTTTTTCAGCATTGCATTTTCCAAAGTTATGTTACCTGCTTTAACTTCTTTTATAGAATTCGCCCAACTTGAAAGCTGGTAGTATTTAAATTTTGCTAGGGAAGCATTTGTTGTTGAATATAGTATATCCCAATCCATTATTTTTTTCTGAGACAAGAGTTGCCCCCACTCTGTAATTAATCAAGCCAAGACGGAAACCATGTGCTGGAATGAACACACAACCAGTCCTTATAACTAGGATAAAATCCGATATCTAGGTATAGACCTCGTCAAAGACTTAGACAAAGTAACACAAATCAATATGCAAAGAATTGAAAGGGAAACTTAACTATTGAAAGTGTGGGGAGGACTGCCGTTGACACTACTGGGCAAGTCCAACATAATAAAAATGTCAATTTTACCGAAATTCACTTTTGCCTTTGGTGCTATTCCTCTGGAATTCAATAGAGAAACAATAAAGAAAATCCAAGGAGAAATCACAAGCTTTATCTGGTCTTCAAAAAAACCCAGAATTGCCTGGAGTAAGCTAAGAAGGAAAAAAGAACAAGCTGGAATTGTCAGTCCCGATCTCCTAGAGTACTGTAGAGCCTTCCAATTTAAATCAAGCAGGAAATTGCTAAGCACATTCGAAAACTACCCGCGATATCTCCAAATAATGACCAATAAAACCAGCCATTTCTTACACAAATTCGGGCATCCGAAATTCTTCAAAAAAGTTAAACTAAAGATGTTGAAGTCAGCTACTAAATTATGGTATTGCATAAGATGTACTCTAAATATCCCTTATTACAGTGATTTGGCCCCAATATGGGATTCACCAGGCACTCCCGAGTGTCTTAAAGACAAACTAGCACTCCCTATAAAGGCAGAAAGTAAGCAACTTCGGTAAATTATAGCCCCGGATACTGCGGACCTGGAACACTCCACACAGAAACAGGTAAAGAAAGAGCAGTGTAGAAAATATGACCAACCTAAAAAAAAAGTTGTTTGTTAAAGATAAGTTTGCATCAGCTAACCTAACAGGGAAATTAGGTACGCGCAAAATATTTAGGCCAGCAGTCATAAACCATTACCCCTTACCACAGATGTGAATGCTGTTTGCCCTATACAAAACACAAACATTATATGACTTCGGGCCAGATGTAGGAAGGCTATTACCGGTCGGTAACGGCCGAAATTAACGAATTTCGGCGTTACCGACCAGTAATAGGCTTTTCTGATGTAGGGGCCGAAATTAACGATTCGTAATTTACTGAATCGGTAATTTAAGGAACCGTTTTCTTAAATACAGATTCAGTAAATTACCGAATTCCTAATGTAAGGAGCACTTAAATGAGTGCTTATCCCATGTTAGGACTCGTTATTTACCACCAACTAAAAGTTGGTGGTAAATAACAAAAACACCCCAAAAAGCAATTTTATGCAAATTGCTTCAGTGCACTTAGGGCATGTATGTCTGCAACATGTGCACCCATAAACAATTGAGGGGTGCAATAGGGTGTCAAAGTGACACCCTGCCACCCTTCAATGTTTTCTCCCTTTTACCGAATCGGTATTTACCGATTCGGTAATTGCCATTCATTCCTATGAGCCTGGAGGCCCATAGGAATGAATGGCAATTACCGAATCGGTAAATACCGATTCGGTAATTTTTACCGAATGATTTGCTACATAGCATTTACTGATTCGAAAATACTGAATCGGTAAAACTCGGTATTTTCGAATCGGTAAATGCTATTTACCTACATCTGGCCCTAAATGAGTTATTATCAAGCAACTCTGTGGTACTTATTTCAACCACTATGGAAGAGTGAAAGGAAAATCATCAAGATTTTAAAATTCGGGCTCTTCATATTTCACCCAGATAGCTATCATATGTGCACTAAATGAATTAACCTCATCCAGGGTAGCAGGAGAAAACATACATCCCTTCTAACAGTGACATGTTATTACTGGTCCTGTGGAACTTTAATTTCATTCAAATGTAACCTTTATTGCAGGACTAGATTAAGGGGAGTAGACAAAGGTGTTAACTAAAATGTTCTATGTGCAGCAGAGAGAATTTTATAGACTATGGTGCGCGGTCGTAAGCTTACCAACGGGCCCTGTTGCAATCCTACCAAAGGGAATCACGCTCATGAACTTTACCCGCTATTTACCAGTAGTGTAGAGTAGTGAAAACCGAGTCACTCAATCAAGGGACCCTTTTAATTACAGGAACATTTCATTACAGAAAAGTAAATAGTATTGGGTGCTGTAGCTATGGCGCATTTAATCACCACAGACTCTTTGTATAGCTGGGTTGGATGGTACCTAGTGCCACAAAAGCGTGCGTTTCGTTTATCGATTACAACCTGTAAACCCGGTCAATGGAATCTCCCTTTCTTCTCCTAACAAGTTGTCGCAGTGAAAGTGCGCATGGCGCGCGTTCTGCTCAAACGCCTCGAGCGCGGAGAGGAGATGTGCGTGCGTGCGCACATCTCCTGTCCGGGCCCGTGCCATCTCCTGTCTCCCTTCGCTAGCAAAAGCGACGACTATAGGTCTCGCCAAGGTGAGCAGCACATGCCCTGCGTCACTAGGCGAGAAGCGCATGCGCTGCGTCGCTAGGCGAGACCTAAAAACAAAAGTCAATTGCCACTGTTAAAATGTTTTAGGAGCCAATGTCTATACCGCAAATGTTTATGCAGAATGCTGGATGCCTACAGGCCATTAAAATTGTAACTTTCTTTAGGTTTAAAGCATTTTATTAAGACAAAAACATAGGGAGAGGGAATAGGAGGTTAGAGTTACATACATCATAGCAAAGAAAATGAGGTGATATCACGAGTACGACGGTGGACTAGGCCGCTGTGAAAAAGGAAGCAACAGCAAGTGAAAAAGGCTCAATATAAGCAATACCTCCATTCCGAGCATAGTCAACACCATCAGTCTGAGCATTGAAAATAATAAGCAGTAACACAAAGAAACCCAACCCGCCGTCCCCTAGAACCCTCCCCCAAACACCCCAACTCCCCCCACCACCCCCGTCCCACGTACTGCTAGAAACACTACCTGCTCCCCACCGCACCCCACCCCTCCAGGAACCCAGCCCCTCTACCCCCCTAGTCAGCTGGAATCACCAGTGGCATCAACCTTAGGAGCCTGAGGTACCTCGGACAGGTGAGTTCCCTAAATTCAGTAGTTAATAGTGCCCGAAAGGGTTGCCACAGCTCGTCAAATTGGTCTATCTCCCCTGCCACCGTGAGTGACAATTTTTCCATACCTAGCACATGCCACAGCCTGTGCAACCAGCCAGTGATGGAGGGGACCGTGGTAGTGCGCCAGTGGATGAGGATGTTCTGAACCGCTGAGTCCAGCGCAATTGCGATTTGCCTGCCCCTACGGGACTTCAGCGGGTACATCAGGCCATTAGGAAGGCCCAGTAATACATACGCCGGAAAGCGCGGTAACTCAATTTCAAAGTGCGTATCCACCTCATCAAGAACCTCCTTCCAATATGCGGCCAACAAGGGGCAATCCCAAAGAATGTTCGAAAGGGTCCCCACCTGACCACAACCTCTCCAGCACTCCTTCTCAATATGCCTATTCATCTCGTGCAGTCTCTCTGGGGTGTAATACCAGTACGTGGACACCTTGGTGAATGTCTCAGTGAGGCCAGTGTGATACGCTGAATGTCTCGCCCGGTGTGCAATCTGGTCCCACTCCTTGTGGCTAAGTGTCCTACCCAATTCCCTGTGCCATCGTTTCCTGCCCGGATTATAATGATGAAACGGAGGAGGCTGTAAGAACTTGTAAAGATCAGTGATCAGTTTAGCATCCGAGGCGCGGGTCACCAGCCCCTGCTCATATGGTGTTATCTGACGATCAGCGGTGTCCCGCACCTGGGGTTGAAGCGCCCAGTGCCGGACCTGCATATATCGCAGTCTATCAGACTCTGTCAGGGGGAACTCCTGTTGAAGTTGCTGAAAGGGGACCACCCCCTCCGGCCCATAAATCTGAAAGAGCGCTCGGCAGCCCGCCAACCGCCAATGGGAGAACGCGCCCGGCTCCATCCCTGGGGAGAAATCAGGATTATCCACAATGGGCGTAAACGGCGAGGGGAACGTGGTGAGGTCCCGAGTCTCGTGTCCCATACCCTCAGGGGGACGCTCGTGACAAAAGAAGCATAAAGGTTGGGAGGGCGGTGAGCTCGACGCAAGAATGGAACTTCCTGGAGGGTGCGCCCTGCCACCGCCTGGTCCTGAAAGAGCCAGTGCTTATCGGATTCCCACCTGCTCCACTCCACAAGGTATCGCAACTGCGCCGCCTGAAAGTATTTCCGGAGGTCCGGAATACCAAGACCCCCCGCCTCCGGAGCAAGCGTGGAGAGAACTCTCTTCATCCGTGGCTTGCGGCCATGCCAGACAAAGCGCGCGATGTCAGCTTGCGTCTGCCTGATCCAACCCACCGGAGGCTGGAGCGGCAAGGCTCGGAAAAGATACAGGATCTGGGGCAGAACCGTCATCTTGACCGCCGCAATCCTACCAAGCCAAGACAACAGGCCCTTACTCCAGCGGCCAAGTTCTTCCTTGATCTTCTTACTGAGAGAGGTGTAATTAGCCGTTACCATCGCTGGCAACGTCGGCGCCAGCAGAATCCCCAAGTAGGGCACCAGGGACGATGACCACTGCATGGGGAAGAGCCGCTGGAGGTCCCGTCTAGTGTCCGCAGCCAGAGACACGTCCAAAGCCACCGACTTGCCCATGTTCATTTTGAAACCAGCCACACGTGAAAAAGCAACTCGTGGATGCAGGCGGGAAGGGATCTCCTGGGGTCATCCAGAGTCAGCAGGACATCATCCGCATAGAGGCTAACCGCGTGAACATACTGCCCCATCTTGATCCCGATTGCGTCCGGGTTTTGGCGGATCCTCTGGGCAAACGGCTCAATGTAAAGAGCAAAGAGGAGTGGGGAAAGGGGGCATCCCTGCCTCGTGCCGCGCTCGATTGCAAAACTACGGGAGCTGCACCCGTTGACCCTCACCACTGCGGAAGGGTGCCTGTAGCAGTTGAAAACCATCGAGCAGAATTTATTACCGATGCCAAATTTTTTGAGCACCTGCTCGAGATAAGGCCAGTGAACCCTGTCGAAGGCCTTCTCGGCATCCACCGCCAGCAGCATCCGCTCGCCCGGGATCCGCGAAGCCTTCTCCAGAATGTGCGTCACTTGCTTGGTATTGTCGACTGTTTGTCTGCCGGGCACAAAACCAGCCTGGTTGGCCTCAACCAGACCCGGGAGGTGCAGGGCCAGCCTGGACGCCAGAATCCCCGTGTACAACTTGAGGTCGACATTCAGGAGCGAGATGGGCCTATATGAGCCGCATAAGACCCGATCCTTCCCCGGTTTCGGAATCACCGAGACCGTCGCTCTCAGGAGATCCGGTGGGATGGCTCCCGATTCGGAGAAGGAGTTAAACAGCCGAGCGAGGATAGGGGCCACAACCGGGCAAAAGGTTTTGTAAAACAGGGACGTGTAACCGTCCGGGCCCGGGGCTTTCCCGTGCTTAAGTCTGGCTATCGCGGAAATCACCTCCTCAACGTGGATATCGCGCTCAAGACATTCCGCCTGAGCGGAGTCTAGCGCCGGAAGGGCCACAGATTCCAGATAGTCCACGGTTTCCCGCGGCGAGGAGGGCTCCCCGGTGTACAGCGCCTCATAGAAACCACAGAAGGCTTCCGCCACCTCCGCGTCACCCGAGACGGCCACCCCGTCCGCACCCAAGAGCTCCTTCACTACGTTTCGCTGTTGCGCGACTCGGAGCCTATGCGCCAAGAGTTTGCCACACCTATCCCCCCTGTGTAGAATGCATGCTTTAAACGTAACGCTGCGTATTCCGCCCTGTCCATGTCCAGCGCTGACAGTAACTTCCTGGCATCCTTCAACTGCCTCCAAACCCTTGGAGCACCCGTACGGCGATGGACCTGTTCGAGCTCCCTGACCTGGGAAGTCAGCTCCTCCCTCTTCCTTTGCCGCTCCCTGTTTTCTGCTGAGGAGATAGAGATAAATTCCCCCCTGAGGACTGCCTTCAGCGCCGCCCACTGTGTCGCCAACGAGGTGTCCGAGTTACTATTGTGTGCCTGGTAGTCCCGTATCGCCTCCTCAATGTGTTTTACCACTGTCTTCTTGTGCAGAAGGGTGTCCCTAAGGCGCCACACCCCTCGAGAGGGGGGGGGACGCCGGCCACGCAAACTCACCCACGACCGGCGCATGATCAGACAGTGTCAGGACCCCAATGTCCGCCACCGTAGCAGCGGCACGCATCGGTCCACTAACCAGAAAGTAGTCTAACCGTGCGTAGGTCCGGTGCGCATGCGAATAATAGGAGTAGTCCCTATCTGTAGGGTGGAGGGTGCGCCAAAGGTCATGCAAATCCATGTCGGCGATACGGGCCTTCCCGGCCTGGGAAAGTTCCCCAGTCTGCGGGAACCGCTGCGCCGACCTGTCTACTGCAGAATCAAAGACAATATTCAAGTCACCCCCTAGTATGACATGACGATCGGGGGAAGCAGTTACATCCACCAGCACTGAATCCAAAAAGCGTTCCTGATGGTCATTCGGGCTATATAAGGAGCCAATAGTGAACGATATGCCCCCCCAGGCGGAGGCGGTATGCCAAAAGCCTCCCCTTTTGTTCAGCAAATTTATACAACACCTCCCCCTTAAAGGAGCTCGCTAACAGAATAGCCACCCCCGCAGTTTTGGACGCAGCAGAGGAGAAAAACTGGGTGGGAAACCTGGCAGAGCGCATTCTATGGCAGTCGCGGGACAGCAAATGGGTTTCTTGCAGGAGGCATATATCAGCTTGCGTCCCCTCTAGCAGAGACAAAATCGCCCTACGCTTAACAGGGTTATTCAGGCCCTTAACATTAAGGGTCACCACCTTCAGGGACGACATATCTCCCAGAGGCCGGAGACGCTACGTCGCGGGCAGGCAACCGGAGGGGAAGGGGCGCAGGGCAGCAGCGCAGGACAGGCAGAAGTAGGCCAAGTGTGTACACAGGAAACATCGGACGGTTCTTTCCCAACCCCAGAACAACACCCAACCCCACCCCAAACGAACCAATGGCAACTAGCCAAATACCAACTCAAACAACCCATTGTCTCAGTCATGCCCCAAAACGGACAGGTCTGCAGAAAGTACCAAAAGTGGACGTCCGGCCACTCAGTTCTCCCGCTCCCCCCCGACCCTCCCTCCAACCCCCGAACCTGGCACCGAAGAAGCTATGTCCATCTCCCCCCGGGGTGAGTTTAGGCCGTCAAGGCCACACCGTTCGAGTCAGCTGAATCCCTGGCCGCTTCTCTCAGGGCGCTGGCCATGTCCGCTCTGATGGTGGGCGAGTCAGGCCGCCCAGCGCTCGCCGCCGATCTCCGTCTCGCCGACCTCTGTCGTCCTCCTCTATCTGAGCGCCTCCAAGACGGCGTCGCTCCATCCTCTTCCGTAGCCGTGAGCCCCAAGACTCCGCAAATGTCCTGCAAGGAGCGCAGGTGGTGCAGCACCCCGTTCCAACGAAATATCAAACGAAAGGTATGCCCCCAGGAGTACGGCGTCTCGTGCTCACGCAGGAAATCAGTCGCAATCTTGAAGGACCTGCGTTTCTGCAATGTGATGGCAGACAGGTCCTGATACAGTGCCACAGGTCGCTCTCTAAACGTCAGTGGCTGTTTCCTGCGGGCCTCGGACATGATGCGCTCCTTCATCGGAAAGTCAGGAAGGTAGGCCAAGATGTCTGGCGGAGGTGCCGCCGACTGTCGCTGTCGGCCGACCCTGTGGGCCCTATCAATGCGGATCGGAAAATCCGCGGCCTCTCCTAGAATGTCCCGGAACAGGTCTTGCAAGTAGCCCACCAGGTCTGTCCCCTCATCTGAAGATGGTACACCCCGTACCCGGATATTATTCCGCCTCGACCTGTTCTCCAGGTCTTCGGTGTGGGCCTGGAGTTCAACACACTGCTACCTGAGACGGAGAACGTCTTGTTGCAGGTGGACAATCTCGTCGTCCCGACGTTGGGCCGCTGTCTCCACCGTCTCTATCCGCTCACCAAGGCCCTCCACTTCCCTGCGGACCTCGCGTACCTCGCTGGCCACCTCCTGCTTCAGCATCTGGAAGTCCGCTTTAAGCGAGCTGAACAGGTCCTCCATGAAGGATCTCGTGACGGGGGGCTCACCCCCGCCCGTGTCCGCAGTGGCCCGGGAAGAGCCCGGAGACGGTTGCGCCCTGTCCCGTTGTTGCTGGGCCCTGCTAAGCATGTCCGGCAGGGTACGGTCCCCCTTCCTCGATCCTCCTTTTCCAGCCATTCGCGTCTCGTACCTTGTTGCGACCAACTGAAGCAGGGACACGGGCTTCGGCCACTTCGAGGAGTTTCCAGTGGTCAGCAGAGTCCCTCAAGAAGGAACTCCCGGCCAGATAGGGAACCTGCGCCACAGATGACAAAATGGCGGGCCAGTCCAGTCACAAAGAGCCGATCGGCGCCCAGCCAAGAGTACAACAGGGGCCCCCGTCGGGGGAACTCCGGCCGGAGTGTCCCGCAGGAAGGGAGAGGTGTGCAAAAGCGGAGGTGCAGTAGGCGACTTCAAGCGACATTGAAGGAGGGCCGCCTCACCTTCGCTGTGAAGACAAGATGGCGGTTGGGCGGGGCCGGGAAGATCGTCCAAGCCCGGCGATGTCACCGGGGACACTCCAGAAGTCAGGCCCACGGGGAAAAGTTCCAACCAGGGCCGTCGGGCAAGGAAGGAGAAACAGTAGATCTGGCTCCGATCCCAAGCGTTGTCGTCAACCGGCCACGGGGCCGGGGCTCGCACCCCTTGGGAGGCCACCACCGCTAGTCCAAGCACCACCTCGCTCACACGGCAGGGTCCCCGTGCAGGGAAGTCACACAGCCGATATCCCTCAGGCGATCCTCGTCGAGCATCGGGGCAGTCTCCACACCAGATCGCTAGACATCAGCACCAGGCCCCAGCCGGGATGTCCGGACAGCGCCCCGATCAGCTCCGCCTTCAAGGCGCTCCGCCGTCCTGAAACAGTCTTTTAAGGTGCTTCCACCGGAGCGATCGGGGCCAAAGTAGTATCAATACGTGCCCCAAGGTCTCCGCCGTCCGTCTCTCATCCGCTGAGCTTCAGCGGGGAGAGAGAAGCTGACGAAAAAGGGCTCGGGCCTAGTCGGGTCGGAGGAGCTGCGGGAAGAAGCGTCCGCTCACCCCGCCATCTTGGCCACGCCCCCCGTAGCTTTCTTTAAGAAAATAATTTTTGGCATTATAAAATAGTTTAATAATTTCTATATTACTATGTCTACATTATACTGTCACGGAAATAGATGATAAACCTGCAAACAAGCTTCATTTCTGCTTGTTGTGTTTCATAGAGCAATACATCACACAGTGGTTTTACATTAGACAGCACAATATTTATTTCTTACAAAATTAAGTTGCTAACACACACTCAGTCATGTTTTTAAATGTTTTAATGCATATGTGTTTCGTATGTTGTTAAATAATTGCATTTGAACTATATATTTATCCTCTAAGTTCCGATAGAAGTAATTTGAAAACACGTTGTTTTGTCATTTCTGCAGTCTCGAATCCTTGCCCAGACAGTTAATGGTTTTGTTGGCTATTTAGTTTGTTTGCCGAGACCAAATGTCCATAATTCGGGACGGTTGGCTGCTTTAACTCGAAAAGCTTCCTCAGGCGGCCGTTTATACCCCTGAGCCCCTATTGGTCACTGCTTTTGTAGCACCAATAATGGATATTCCGCTGAAAGAATTACTTTGCTCTAGTGGATAAGTTACATGCAACTATCCAAGGAAGGACATGGGGGATATAAGTACAGCTCGAATACCAGGCACTAGATGCCACTCTCCTGGAACAAGGTGACTTTTTAGGTCTGGCCTGGGGACAGCGTTAAGTTTTTGCCAGCCTCTATTAATCACAAAAAAATGAATGCTTGAAATAATAATATAGCCCCCGTCAGCTGTTTCTCGCAATAGTGCTGTTATCTTGTTTACAGCAACAAGCATTGGCAAAGCCAGTAGGTCTCGCCTACACAAGAGCTATTGTCTTTGGCAATGCGTTTTTTCCATGTTGTACACCAGTGTGGCTGCTGTTCAGCATGTCTAAAGGTTAGTGACGTGGAGAGTCCTGGACTGGAGTGGAGGGAATAGAGGGTCGTAGACTGGATTTTTTGGATTAAAGTGTCATTGAGTGGAGTGGTTGTGGTAAAAGTGTCATTGAGTGGAGTGGTAAAGTGTAATCGTTGAGTAGAGTTCAGTGGCAGAGAGTGTCTTATAGTGCAGTGCTGTAGGGTGCAGTGCCGTAGGGTGCAGTGCCATAGGGTGCAGTGGGGTGAACTAGAGTGGAGTGGGCTGGAGTGGATTGAAGTAGTGGAGTGGATTAGATTGGAATAGAGTAGATTGGGGTGAATTGTATTGGGGTAGAGTGGGTTGGATTGAGTAGAATGGGATTGATTGAGCAGAGTGGGGTGGATTGAAATGGGGCGAGGTGATTTGAGGTGGACTAGATTGGTTTGGGGTGGATTGGATTGGATTGGGGTGAATTGGGCTAGAATAGAGTAGGGTTGTCTGTAGTGTGGTGGAGTGGAGTGGAGGGGGATGGATTGGACTGAAGGGGGTGATTTAGAGTAGGGTGGATTGGACTGGAGTGGGGTGGATTGGAGCGTGGTGGACTGGATGGAATGTTTTGAGTGGGGTGGACTGAACTGGGGTGGGGTGGGGTGGATTGGATTGGGATAGAGTGGGGTGGATTTGAGTAGAGTGTGGTGGATTGGAGAGTGGAGTGAGTTGAAGTAGGGTGGATTGGAGTGAAGTGGATTGGACCGCAGTAGGTGGAATGGAATGGATTGGATTGGAGTGAGGTGGAATGGATTGGGTGGGGGGATTGGATTGAGGTGGATTGGTTCGGGGATGGGTGAACTGGATTGGAGTGGGGTGGGTGTATTGGTTTGAGGTGGATTGGAGTGGGTAGATTGGATTTGGGTGAATTGGATTGGAATGCTGTGGATTGGATAGGGGTGAGGTAAAGTGGATTTGAGTGGGGTGGATTGGAATGTGGTGGATTGGAGTTGAGCAGAGTGTATTGGATTGTAGTGGGGCTTATTGTTTTGTATTGGAGGGGCAGATTGTTTTGAATTGGAGAAGGGCAGATTGTTTTGAATTGGAGAGGGGCAGATTGTTTTGGATTGGAGAGGGGCAGATTGTTTTGGAATTGAGCGGGGCAGATTGGTTTGGATTGGAGAGGGGCAGATTGTTTTGGAATTGAGCGGGGCAGATTGGTTTGGATTGGAGCGGGCAGATTGTTTTGGATTGGAGCGCCAAATTGTTTTGGATTGGAGCGGGCAGATTGTTTTGGATTGTGGTTGATTGGAGTGGGTGGATTGCAGTGGATTGGGTTTGAGTGGGGTGGATTGGGGAGGAAGTAGGGTGAATTGAACTGAGGTAAAGTGGATTGGATTGGAGTGGAGTGGGGTGGATGTGATTGGGCTGGATTGGAGTGGGGCAGATTGTAGTGAGGCAGATTGTTTTGGATTGGAGTGGGGCAAATTGTTTTGGATTGGAGTGGGGTGGGTTGGGAGGATTGGAATGTGGTGGATTGGATTGGGGTGAGTGGTTTTGATTGAAGTAGGGTGGATTGGGTGAAGCGGATTGGTGTGGGAAGGGGTGGATTGCATTCAGGGTACTGCACGATTATGTGGTAGAGCACCTTTTCAGAAATTTTACATTAGAGGGAAACAATGCTGCTTTGCAATAAGATAATCCTCATCTTTTGAGAACAGCGCCCACGAGCAAAAACAACGGAAAACATGAGTGCAAAGTGAGGATAGAAGACATGGCAAAAAAAAGAAAGTGAACTATAGGAAAAAAAATCTTTGCAATTTTGTTTGTCCTGCTGGGCACGGTTTAGTCAGTTACATGCCTTCTGTTTGCAAGGCACATAAACATTCAAAAGAACAAAATAGTGCCTCAATTACGTCAGGAGCAGCTGGTGGGCCCTGATTAAGTTGAACCAATCAGTGCTTGGTCCCTGCGCCACAGAGAAGACCGGAAATGATTGAAGAATTACAAGGCTGTAAAGAAGAGTGCCACGCAAACCAACAAATCGAGAACAGTGGGTGGGCTCCAGGCTTTTTTTTTTAACAACAGTGTTTTACAAGCAAGACACGCGCGCTAGCACATGCGCTCGCAGGCTCGACCCAAAAAAAGGGCAATAGGCCATCTCATTTCATCTGTTGGCTTTGCTCTCAGTGTCATTTGTGTTTTGACCAGCTTAGTGGACTGCCATTCGGTTCTAGGGGTGTCAGGCAGTGAGAGTGACAACTTTACATTTAACTGCATATGGCAAGGGCAGCTCTTTTCTCTGAGATGCAAATGGGTGCTTACTTAGCCACCACTAGAAGCACGGCACGCTAGCCCTCCAGGGAGCAGCTCTGTGCAGCTCAGGGATAGAAACTGGAGGAAACAACAAGACCTCACACATTGAGGGTGAAATAAGTGTGTAGCTTGGTGGCAGAGCATCTTTCTTTGCGAGACTGCTGGGTGCATGCACCCATATTCAAGCTTACATTCTATTGTTTCGCTGTTGCTGTCCATACACCCTCGATGTGCAAAGGCCATACTGCATCTCTTACTTCACTCTTGACATAACACACACATGAATGGACAATGGGCGGGGAAGACACACTGGCAGTAGAAATGAATCCCTTGGTTGTGCTCATGTGAGACAATGATGCAAATATAAGAGGTTGTTGCCAGAGCTTGATCTGTGCTGCTCTCTCGCTGAGAAAAGTTCAGCCTGCACTCACATTACATACTCCATCTTTGGCTACCATAAATAAAAACGACGTTTGTAGCTGGATTGTGTGCCAGATATTGATACTTAAACACTGCAATGCACTTTAAAAGAATCTGAAACAATCCCTGAACTGGTTCTCTGTCATAAGTGAAAATGGTGGGCAAGAACCTCTTCATCACGACTGCCGGGAACACCACTCTTTGTCCACTTTGAGTAGTGCCCCAATTACCTAAGTGTTATCTTCCTTACTCTTTTTTTTATAAATCTTTTTATTGATTAATCTTTATTACTCTCAATCTAACCCGTCCTCATCTTGGTTATTACTTGGTGAGGATTGTTACTATTTTGAAGATAAGAAACAAAACGGGAATGCTTCTAATTTACCGCACCTACCATCAGCTGGGTGCTATAAGTAGTCTAGCATTCTCCAAGCACTTCCTGTAATCCAACTCTCTATCAAAGGCCTGGACGTAGAGAGGGTCGGCTGGTCATAATGACTTGTATGAGGACTAAGAGTAAAGAATATTATCAGTAAGTAATTGGCGCATTACCTCCTATGTCCCTTGTCCCAGTCATTACTTATGATGTATACCAAAACCAGAAGGCCTTTGACCAAAACATGATCACCAAATAATGCAATACCTATTGATTTATTTGCAGTTAGAAAATTATAATGAATCAAATTTAATAGGAGAATACTGGCAAACTATCACATTGCTGACTGAGACACTCCAAAACCAACATTGTTTTGTTCTCAAAAACGTAGAGTAAGATTTGAGAGTGGAAGGTCTTCTGGAACCTTGACCTGCTTCTCCTAACTGTGGAGACATTCACTGTTTTTACAGATGTAACCTTTCAACCTCCCAGATAACAGGGTGAGTTTCACAGGAAGTAGAGAAGAAGACAAATGTGGAAGAACCCAAAGAGGTTGAAGCACAATCCTTTTAGTAATCAATCAATCATCAATCATATCATTTGTATAGCGCGCTACTCACCCGGAAGGGTCTCAAGGCGCTTGGGGGAGGGAGGGGGGGGGGCGCTACTGCTCGAACAGCCAGGTCTTGAGTTGTCTCCTGAAGGCGAGGTGGTCCTGGGTCAGCCGAAGGTGGATGGGGAGGGAGTTCCATGTCTTGGCCGCCAGGTAGGAGAAGGATCTGCCTCCAGCGGTGGTTCTTCGGATGCGTGGTACGGCGGCGAGGGCGAGGCTAGCGGACCGTAACTGGCGGGTGGGCATGTGGAAGGTCAGGCGGTCGTTGAGGTACTTGGGTCCCAGGTTGTGGAGAGACTTGTGTGCGTGGGTGAGGAGCCTGAACGTGATCCTCTTGTTGACGGGGAGCCAGTGCAGGTTCCTCAGGTGGCCGGAGATGTGGCTGCGTCGAGGGATGTCCAGGATGAGTCGGGCGGAGGCATTCTGGATGCGTTGTAGTCTTTTCTGTAGCTTGGCTGTGGTTCCAGCATAGAGGGTGTTTCCGTAGTCCAGCCGGCTGGTGACGAGGGCCTGAGTGACCGTCTTCCTGGTTTCGATCAGGATCCATCGGAAGAAGTTGCGGAGCATGCGGAGGGTGTGAAAGCTTGAAGAGGAGACGGCGTTGACTTGTCTGGTCATCGAGAGGGAGGAGTCCAGGATGAAGCCCAGGTTGCGTGCGTGGTCTGTCGGCTTGGGGGTGGTGCCCAGGGCTGGGGGCCACCAGGAGTCGTCCCAGGCGGAGGGTGATGGTCCGAGGATGAGGACTTCCGTTTTGTCTGAGTTCAGTTTCAAGCGGCTGTTCTTCATCCACTCGGCGACGTCTTTCATCCCTTCGTGGAGACTGGTTCTGGCGGTGTCGGGGTCTCTGGTGAGGGAGAGGATCAGCTGGGTGTCGTCGGCGTAGGAGATGATGTTGAGGTTGTGTTGGCATGCGATGGCTGCGAGAGGTCTCATGTAGATGTTGAAGAGGGTGGGGCTGAGTGATGATCCTTGCGGGACACCGCAGATGACTTTGTGGCCTCGGAACGAAACGGTGGGAGGCGGACTCTTTGTGTTCTTCCATCGAGGAACGAGATGATCCACTTAAATGCCTTCTCTTGGATGCCGGTGTTGCTGAGGCGTTGGACTAGGGTGCGGTGGCAGACCGTGTCGAACGCGGCGGAGAGGTCCAGGAGGATGAGTGCCGCTGTTTCCCCGTTGTCGAGAAGGGCTAGAATGTCGTCGGTGGCTGCGATGAGGGCGGTCTCGGTGCTATGGTTGGCTCTGAAGCCGGACTGCGAGGGGTCAAGGGATCCGTTCGTCTCGAGGAAGGCGGCAAGCTGTCTGTTGGCGATCTTCTCGATGAATTTGGCAGGAAAAGGGAGTAGCGAGATGGGGCGGAAGTTTTTGAGGTCGGTGGGGTCCGCTGTAGGTTTCTTCAGTAGGGCGCAGAGCTCTGCATGCTTCCAGCTCTCCGGGAAGGTGGCGGTGTCGAAGGAGGTGTTGATGACGTCTCGGAGTTGGGATGCGATGGTGGAGTCAGCCTTGTTGAAGACGTGGTGGGGGCAGGGGTCAGTCGGAGATCCAGATTGGATGGTGTTCATCGTGCGGACTGTGTCTTCGGTGGTCACTGCGGTCCAGGTGCGGAGGGTGGCGGTGGGGTGCGTTGGTTCGACGGTTGGGTGCGAGGATTGTGCGCCGAAGCTGTTGTGGATGTCGGCAATCTTGCGGTGGAAGAACGAGGCGAGTGAGTCGCAGAGATCTTGTGACGGGGTGATGTTGTTGTTGCCGGTGCTGGGGTTGGAGAACTCCTTGACGATGCTGAAGAGTTCCTTGCTGTTGTGGGCGTTGTTGTTCCGTCAATCCTTCCGTGATTTCTTCTTGGTGGTGCGGATGAGCTGGTGGTGCTTGCGGGTCGCGTGTTTGAGGGCGGTCATGTTGTCAGTGGTTCGGTCGAGGAGCCAGGCTTTCTCGAGGGTGCAGCAGGTCTTCTTGGAGTCCTTGAGTTCGTCGGTGAACCAGGGGGCCTTCTTGCTTCTGGGTCTGCTGGGAGGGTTCTTCAGTGGTGCGAGGTCGTCGGCGCAGGCGGTCAGCCATTGCGTGAAGTTGCGGGCTGCTTCGTTGGGGTCCGGTGTGCTGGCAGGTGGGTTCTGGCTGAGTGAGGTGGTGAGCTGGTCGGCGGTGATCTTGCTCCAGCTTCTGTGAGGAGTCTGTTGCAGTTGGTGGTGGTTGGTGGTTTTTCTGAAGCTGAAGTGGACGCAGCTGTGGTCGGTCCAGTGAAGTCCGGTGGAGTGGCTGAAGGCGATGTGCTTGCTGGATGAGAAGACTCGATCAAGAGTGTGGCCGGCGTAGTGGGTGGGGGTGTTGACCAGTTGCTTGAGTCCGAGGTTGGCGAGGTTGTCCAGCAGGGTGACGGTGTTGCGGTCCTTGTTGTTCTCCAGGTGGAAGTTGAGGTCCCCTAGGAGGATGTAGTCGGCGGAGGGGAGGGCGTGTGGGCTGATGAAGTCTGGGATGTCTTCGCTGAATTGTGTGTGTGGTCCCGGGGGTCTGTAGATGAGGGTGCCTCTGAGGGTCGTCTTAGGGTCGGTATGAATCTGGAAGTGGAGGTGTTCGGCGGCGGTGAAGGTGTCGTCGGCGTCGGTCGTGATGCGGATGGTGTTCTTGTGGACGATGGCGATGCCTCCCCCAGTCTGGTTGACGCGGTCCCTCCTGATGATCTTGTACCCATCCGGGATGGCGATGGTGATGTCGGGGGCTTAAGAGGCGTTCATCCATGTTTCAGTGTGGAATGCGACGTCTGGTGATGTTGTGTCGAGCAGGTCCCAGAGTTCGACGGCGTGTCTGTGGACGGAGCGGGCGTTGAGCAAGATGCACTTGAGTTCGCTGCTGGGGTTTGGCTTGGCGGGCGCGGTGCATGTTCGGAGGCAGGTAAACTTGCAGGTTGTGCAGGTGAAGGGCCCGTGGAAGCGTTTCGGGCCGGCCTGGCAGCAGGTGGGGTTTCGGCCGGCATTGAGTGCGTTGAGGGTGGCAGCGTCGTAGGTCTGTCGGGTCGTCTTGAGTCGGTGGGGGCCAGGGGTCCTGGCGCTAGGCGTGGTCCAGGCGCGGACGGGCGCAGACGGGCTTACCTTTGGCGCGCCTTCGGCGCACAATCGGCGCGCCCGCTGCGCGTTCGCGCGGTCACTTTAGTAGTGGTAACTGTTTACTTCTGGGCCTGAAAAAAGCACTACAATAAAGTGACCTTTCTCCTGTTGAATCTTTAACAACCACCTCTGGATTAATGGAAATAGTGAAAAAGCAAACCGTTTGTTTGACCATTTGAGAACAAGTGGATCCTCTCCCCATGCTCCCTGTTCCAGTAACCTGGAGCTAAAGCAAAAGGGAGAAGGCGTTCATTCGGGAAGCAAAGAGGGCCTTGAAAGGGGTTCCAAACCTACTGCATATCTACTGGAAGGTTAGCCAATCAGCGGGCAGCACGGGCGGAGCCTGCTGTGCTCCCCGAGGCTTCAAATGCACACTGGTACTAGGACGCGCAGCGGGCGCGCCAAAGGCAAGCCCGTCTGCGCCTGGCCATCACCAGGAGCCAGGGACCCTGCCTCTCCTAATGCTCCAAGACTCAGTTACTCTGGGGAGGAATTAAGGGCCCTAGACAGGGCAGTCACCTGTGGGATTCATGGTTGGGCCTCAGATGAGTGCATTGTACTTTTAGCCTGGTCCCAGTGAAGCACTCTACACTATTTTTTTTTTTTTTTTTATGTTCTTGTATAGCGCTCGAATCACCGGGAGGCATCTCGGCGCTTGCCTTGGGAACCCGTCCTGGCTTTTCCCTGTGAGATAGCCCCTACAGGGCATCTCCAAGGTGAAAGCCAGGCATCCCGCCGCGGGGGGCCGTTGTGGAGATTAAGCAAGCTTAATGCCCAGAGTTGCAGAGTGTGAACCCATGATTAGGGCAGGCACTGAAGCGAGAATTATCGAGTCCGTGGACATTTGAGCTCAAGACCCTGCCGCGTCGGGAATTGAACCCTGGTCCCGGGTCTGACCTCAGCTTCAGGGTCTGCCTGCTCTAACCAGTGAGCCACACTTCTCCACATATACAGTGCTACTACGTCGTTATACACCTTCTTGAGTATAAATTGCCGCTCTTTAACTAAACACCATGCAGAGGTATTAGATCTTCTCCAGGACCACTCACCTGAGATTCTCTTCCTAAAGGAAACCTGGCTTTGCACGTCATCTGTGGCCATACCTGCCCTTGCCCTGCCGACAGGTTGCACTATACGGAGTATAGATAGAACTGGAGGGAGAGTAGGTGGTATCGCGATTATATATAAATCAGTCCACTCCTGCAGCCTGTCCCCCATAGACCTTCCAGATTGTGAGAGCGCACTCTTTAAAATCGCACTAGGTGCTAACTTCACCTTTTCCGGCCTTCTTATTTATCGCCCGCTCGGTCCTTCTAAACGCTTCAGAGAAGCTCTGACAAATATGGTGACAGCCCTTGCCTTACATACTGCCAATTTTAATATCATAGGCGATCGAAATCTTCACTTAGAACTGCAGGACTCTCCGGAGATTCTCAGCTTCATTGGGAACTTGGCAGCTTGTCAGCTGACTCAATTGGCCCCTGGTGCGATACATAGAGCAGGAAATCTTTTAGATCCGGTATTCTCGAATTTAGAGATATTGGAAGTGGTAACCCCGCTCCCTATGATCTGGACCGAACATTTCCTCGTCTCAATGCGGTTAATGATAATTGGCGCTAAATCTCTGCCCAACCAGCAGCCCTCACTTAAACGGCCATGGCATAAACTTGATCAAGCTGACCTACGCACAGCTCTAAGCGCAAAACCTCTGCTACAATCAAGCAATGTAGAAGAGGCTGATGCGCTTTTTCAAAAATGGATTATCCAAACCCTAGGCACGTGTATTCCCATTAAACTTACTCCCTCCAAAAGCACTCGAGCCAATGCGGGGTTTAATGAAGAACTCACGCAGGCCAAAAAGAAATGCAAAACTCTGGAAAGATCCTGGAGAAAATCATATGACCTCCAGGCTAAAATATTAAATAGAACAGCTATTAATTCATACCATAAGCTGGTGCGTAAAACTAGAGCAGCACACTATTCCAGCTTGATCTCCACTAGTACTAATCGCAGTAAAACAATATTCTCGCTACTAAAGAACCTGACTACTCCACCAGCAGAATCTGGCAATACTATCTCCTCTAACTCACATTGTGAGGAGCTGGCGACTTTCTTTTTGAAGAAGGTCAAAGATATCTATTTAAAATTTGGGCACAACACTTCCCCCAGTGCCTGTAGTAGGGATGGGAACCTCGGTCCCAAATCTACCCTTCTTGCATCACTCCCCTCCCATGCCCTTTAAGAAACTAGAGAGATTAGTGGCCAAAATTAAATCTGGATCCCCTGTCAATCCCCTAAAATCAGACGTTTTCAGGAAAATTCAATCCGATCTCATACCCGCATGTCTGGAATTACTTAATCTATCCCTCTCCACCGCGATAGTGCCCAAGTCAAGGAAGCATGCTAAAGTAGTACCCTTGCTTAAAAAACCCACTCTTGATTGCTCCAAATCAGAAAACTACCTCCCAATTTCACTGCTTCCGTTTCTGTCTAAAATTCTGGAAGCCCACGTGAATAACACGCTTGCGCGATTCTTAGAAATCAATAACATTCTTGACAGTTCACAGAATGGTTTCCGTCCTCGGTATAGTACAGAGTCGGCCCTGTTAGCAGTGGTTGAACATCTCAAATCTGCGCTAGATGCCGGCAGCACGTCAGTTTTGGTGCTGTTGGATCTAAGCGCAGCATTTGATACAGTCTCACATGAAATCCTGTTCCACCAGTTGGAGGAGATAGGTATTGGAAATACTGCTCTAGCTTGGTTCTCTTCCTTCCTGTCTGAGCGGACGTTCCAAGTGACTTCTCCCCCTTTTGTCTCTTAGGTCCACCTGCTTCGTTGTGTGGTTCCTCATGACTCCACACTGAGCCCTACGCTCTTTAACATTTATATGAGCCCCCTGGCCAGGATGGCTAAGGCAAGAGGAATGTCCCTGGTGTCATACGCCGATAACACCCAACTGGTGATCACCTTATCTAATAATCCCACTCAAGACAAACAAAAATTCAAAGAGGATATCTCCGCCAGAGCAGAATGAATGACAAACAACTGTTTGCAATTGAACTCCACCAAATCAGAAATCCTCCTGGTGGGTAAAGATTCCCATCTCTGGACAAATGAATGGTGGCCTTAGGCATTGGGTAACCCTCCTGACCCCAAACCCATGGTAAAAAACGTGGGCTTTATATTGAATAAAGATCAGAATTTCGAAATACATGCTAAAACAGTGGCCGGGAAATGCTTTGGGATACTCCGTGGCCTGAGACCGATTCTGGGACTTTTTGATGCCCAGACACGCCAGTTGATTGTTCAAGCTTCTTTCCTGGTTCGCCTGGACTACTGCAATGTGCTTCTTCTCGGTTCGAATAAATCTGTGATGAAGAGATTGCAGCGGGTCCAGAATGCGGCAGCACGCGCCATCTTTGCCCTGCCGAAATTCAGCCACGCCTCTAACCTTCTCTACCGTCTACACTGGCTGCCCATTGAGCAGCGGGTTAGCTTCAAGACGCTCTGTACCATGCACAAGATACTGACATCAATAGCCACAGACATTCTTAATGATCTGTGCACCCTGAACACTGCAGCACTCGCGCTGCGCCTAGCAAACCAGTGTCTTGCACGCACTCCTCGTATACGTAAAGCGAGATCTGGTGGCCGCTCTTTTAGACGACTGGCTCCCACACTCTGGAATTCCCTTCCTCTCTACATTCGCGCAGAGACGGATCATAAGATCTTTAGACGGCATGTGAAAACCTGGCTCTTCTCTCAGATCTAATCCCTGCCTATGTTCTCCGCTCTGTTCTGCTTCAGCGCTGGGACGCCTTTTTGCCAAGGCAGCCATGCGCTCTATAAATACTCTAATCTAATCTAATGTGTTAGGTTTTGGGAGGAGGCAAACAGTCTGCTCAAGTGAGCTGCTTCCACATTGCCCAGACCCTTAATATGCAGTGCCAATATTGAGAATAGATGTTTCACTGATCAAAGACTCGTTGACGTTGATACAGGCCACAGTCACCGTATTTTTGGACCTTACCAACACATTAGAAGGATGAAGTTGTTGTTTGAAATGAAAGAGAGATTTGAACACCAGTGTTAAGTCCCTCCAATTCGGAGATTTTGATGATTCTACTGGGTTCCATCATGTTTGTATACAATATAGCCATACACCTAGCTAGGCTAATCTTGTCGGAGTCCTTCCATTCATTATGAACAACATCCTTCACTTAATGATGAATCCGTAGATGAACCTCTGTTTCTTTCACTGGAAATCCTATATTATCATTTATTTGATTTAAAAGTTCAGGCAGTGTAACTTTGGAAATATGCATTCCTTTTTAGGTCTCGCCTACGCAGCGTGCATGCGTTGTATAGGAGGGCCTTTAGCCTTCGCTCTGCTCATTTTTAAGCACACACTAGTGCTTGTGGCAGCATCCACCTTGCGGGAGCGAGCAGCGGCACGCCACAAGCACGAGTGAATTGCTTGAAAAGTGAAGTCTGTGCGCGCACGCACCACTCGCTTGTTTTCTGTAGGCAGCTTGCTTCTCATTCGCTGCAATACGTAGCTGTAGTGCCTGTAGCGGTGGTTCTCTCTCTCCTCCACTCTCCCTGATCCACTCACTCCTGCTCCTTTCGCTGTCTAGTCTGTCTGCCTTCCTGTCTATCTGTCTAATCCCCTCTGTTGTTTTCTCTCTGTTCCTCTCTATCGGCCTCCTTCCTTCTCACTATATTACCTTCCATATTGTACATTCTCTCTATTGGCTCCTTTCTGTTCCCATCTCTCTCCCCCTTCTCTCAACACGTCTTTCTCTGTCTTTTTGTTTGTCTTGCCCCCCTCTTTCTATCCCTCTCTTTCCCAAAGTATCTTTCCTCAGTTCCTTTCATTCTCTCTTTCAGTATCATTTTATATCCCTCACTTCCTATCTCTTTCACTCAATCTCCATGTTACCAGTGCATGTTGGTCTCGCTCACTCCTCTTCTCCATGTGCTGTCTCATTCCCCTCTCTCTCGAACTCTTCCTATCTTGCCTCGTCTTTGCTTTTTCTTGCTCCACTTTTTCCTGCCATCCTCTATACTTCTATTTCTCCTCACCTTTCTCCCAATCACACTCCTTCTCGACACTTCCGGGTCCCATCCATGTACTTTCTCCTTTTCTCACCTACTTTCCCTTCTGCATGGTTCCCGCTCCTTTCTCATTCCCCCCCCCCCTCTCCCACCCTGCTTTCCGCTTTGGTTGACAAGACCCGGAACGAGTGAGAAATGGAAATTGCAAGCCTGAACACAAGGGAGACATTGCGGCTTGTTCCTGTGGTGTGAGATCCATGATTAAAAATCACCTTATGAAATCCTAAAATGAGTGAGACATACCCCGAAAAAGCAGGCCTTTTCGCTATACTACACCCACCACCACCACACACCCCTTCATCCCTACTCCCCCCCCTCACATCTTGACATCCACCATCACCTTCCCGTCTATGTCGCTCTTTGACCATCTGTGACTTTTCAGTAAATTAGGCTTACCTTGTCACCCAATCCCAGTTCATAAAATGGAGCTGGCACTCTGTCACTCTTCCCCATTCTGGCTCCTTGTTCGAGACGCTAGCGCCGAGGCTCGGCTCTCTCTCCCTAACTGGGTGCACCCTCCGCCGCAAGGGTCCCCGCCTACTCGTCTTCCTCAGGAGCTTGAGATGACACGAGGCTACTTCACCCCCGACCCTCACTTGTTTGTGATGTCACTCCTTGGATCGGGAGATCAGTGTCTGATGTGTTGTCTCGTGAGATGCTATCTTTTTTTTAAAGTATTCGTGAAGTGAGACTTTGTGCATCCCCCCGCAAATTAATGATTTGGTATCTCCAGTGCTTGAAGTGGAAAAATAGTAGTGCAGGTACTCTGTAACGGTCCCTGCTTGTTTCTGAGAAGTGCCAGTACTCTCCAATTAAAAATATCAATTCACTCTTGAGAAGAGCTGGTACTTTCCCTTTCAAAATAAAATAGTGCCAGATTAATTGACATCTTATTAACCATTTTAATACTTAACGTCTTACAAACATTGGCAAATCCAATAGATCTCCCTCAACACTTATAAGGTCCCAAAGGCGAGACCTATTGGCTACGGCATTACTCGTTTTACCTTGAGGCGGCAGCGAAGAACCATCAGAGAATTTGGAAGCAGGTAAATGTGAATACATAGTTAACTTCTCAACCGGTTCATCCTCCCATTTTCCTCCTAAGCTTTTTTTTGAGAGAAGGAGGTCTGCTTGATGAGGAGGAAGATGGTGACACGTGTCTCCTTTTTTTTTTTTTGTGCATGCTTCCTCACAATGCATAACAGCAGCAACAGTCCACAAGCAACTCCGTACCAAATCACCAATTCAAGTTTAAAGCACACTGATTACCCTTTTTGTATGCAAACAGACCACCATAATTCAACTAGCTTGCTTTTCCTCCTGCTAGAAACAGTCCGCGCATGTGCAGACCATCGGTCTCCTCGCATGTGCAATCCTGACAGCCGGTAGCATCTCCACTGTAATAAAACGCTTCTCAAGGCATCAGTAAGTAAGATGAACATACTCTTACTTAATAAGTGGGTTTAGGGATACAGTCACAACTCACCACAGCATATTGCTACCACAAACGCACAGTATTTGGAGACTAGCCCGGCTACTTCTGCCTCAACGCTCCTAGTCCTCATCCTATAAGACAGGAAACTAAGCAGTAAGTGCTGGGGAAATGTTAGCCTACTTATAGCACCCAGCTGAAGATGAGTGGAGTTAGCTAGAAGCATTCCTGTTTTGTTTCCTGCCCTTAACAGTGCCTAATGCCCATGTGTACTGCAGAATGTTCCCGAGACATAGAATGGGTAAAACCCTTCGCTACATCTGGCTCTTGGTAATGACTGGGACGAGGAGGAGAGACGTAGCAGTAATAACACTTGGCGAGCCCTAAATTTTGAAATAGCACTTAGTATTGGCTTTGCAACTAACTGTTTTATGTGTGGTTTTGCTTTACCTAATACTATACTTTACAATGCTATAGATTGTATGCTGTTCATATGAACGAGCCAGCTGTGTCTAATCTGGCATTAGGAATTGCCATGTCTTTAGTATTTATTATAGATGAAGGCTCCCTAATCCTTTATTGCGTTTGTTTTCTTTTATGCAGCCAAGAGTCCTAGATCCATCACCCCAAAGAGACCCGCCGTATCTGGCAGCGCGAGAAAAGTTAAAGACAATGCAGCAGATTGGCACAATTTTATATTGAAATGGGAAAAGCTAAATGACATTGGCTTCAACGCAGCGAACAAAATTGTAAATTTAAAAATCAGTACACTGTAAGTATACATCAGTAAGTATTTGTGGGTAGTAGCTAGGGAAAACTGCAGCATTTGTTTAAAACAGAACAAGAAATATTAGAATGGCAAGTAAATACCAGCAAATTCCAAAAGAGCTACATGCATTCAATGGATTGGTTTCTAAGTATAGATGCAAGTATTTATGAATCGTGTTGCAGACTACATTTTTTTTACTATCCTCGCAAAATTATTTAATTCGGTTGGTTTACATGTGTTACATATTGCAATATCTGATACTTCATTAAGTTATTTTGTTGAACAAAAAAAGGGATTGTTCCTTTTCGAAATAAAGGGTCTGATTTTGGTAAAGTCACGTGTTAATAAAAAAAAATGTCTTATTGTGAATAGAAATGTACACAGATCATTAATGTGTTAGTGTTATTAGTTCTGGACATGTGAATAGTCGTAATCATTTTCCTTACCCTCTCTCTTATTGAAAATATGAGGTTGAATGAGGCATTTCCAAACCCAATTTGCACACCTCCTGCATCATTTTCTACCCCTAAAATTAAGTATATAAATTGATTGTGAAAATGCCATTGATTTTGATTGTGAATACTCGCTAAGCTTTTAAAGTGTCGGTGGTTACCATACTTCCACGTGCCAATCCCATAAAACAAGTATCACATACTTTTAGTCAAGTGGGGAGGTCGGCTTTAATACTCTGTGCTGTAGTGCCTAATGAATACAACTTTATGCCTGCGTAAGTTCCAATGTTTTTAAGCTGTTGTACAGAATGTTTCAAGCTGCCTTTTCATTTTACGACTGCGGATATTCTAGCAGTTTTTTTTATTTTGCTAATCAAATTTATGAGCATTTGAGGAAAACAAAACATACAGATCCAGCATAGGCATATACGGTGTATCAAAGTCCATCACCAGTAAACAACAGGAGACCGAGCCCAAGTGTAAGGCCCTCGAACAAGCCATCTCGTGGGAAAGGGCAGTGTAGCAAGACAGGAGAAGAAAATGCACAGCAATCTAAACAGTAAATTTAGCCACTTGCCCCAAACCTTTAAGAAATTTTCAGGATATCCCAGGCCTCAAAGAAGGGTTCTTCTTGGGCTGCACACCAGTCACCCCCCGTCGCCAGTTACGTACAGTAGGGGGTTTGGCCTGTGACCAGGCTGCTGCAATATCTCGCTTGGCCACCGCAACTGCAGTGCCCAGGAAGCGTTTGTCAGCTCTAGAGCTGTCGAGGCCATCAAATACTCCAAGGAGAAGGCATTGGGGATCATGGGGGACCAGCCACCCCAAAGTATGTGTGAGCTCTGATTCCACACCCGCCCATAATGCAGCGAGTCTAGGATCGCAGGGCCTTTGTTCACAAGAGAACTGTAAATCCAGGACACTAAGACCCCCCCCCCCCCCAAGTTCCCCATCATGGCCTGGACTTCTAGCGGGATGAATTCAGGAAGTGAGGTGTTTGGTAGGATATGCACGGTGAGGGCATGTCCAAGCTGCAAATACTTGTAGAATTGGGTGACGTGAAGGGAGTGGCGTTGCTGCAGTTCAGAGAAGGCCCTGATGTGGTCCCCCAACCAAATGTCCCCAAGGCGTGAAATCCCAATCCGATCCCACTGACGAAAGCCCTGAAGGGTCAACCCCTCACGTAGCCAAGTGCTGTACCACAGAGGCGTATGTTGAGTACGCTTCTTGACCCGTCTCATATAGCGCAGAGCAGAGTGCCAGGCCGTTAGGACCGCTCTAGTGATTGGTGGGATAGTATGCGGTATGTGAGCCTGGTCCAATAAGCTGGGTCAGACCAGCCCCCAGTGAACCAGTCGTTAACGACAATGAGTATAGTGGCCAAATAATAAAGGTGGAAGTTGGTCACACCCTTGCCATCGTCAAAGGGGGGTATCCAACAGCGTGCCAGGGCCATACGTGGCCTCCCGCCCCCCCCCCCCCAAGAAGCCTGGTAAGTACTCCATCGAACTCGCAGGACCAACTACCCAGCAGATGAAAGGTGATGTTTTGTAGAATGTATAAAAAACGGGGGAGAATCATCATTTATTCTATCAGTTTTATGGTAATTTCACAAACGTGACATTAAGTTAGTGTTCCACTGGAGTATTAGGGACATTTTCTTGAACTCCCAGCGATATGCACACTCATTTCCACTGCTGCATTTCCAAACTTATACCTAAATGAAGCCATTTGTTAGTGGTTCATGAAGTGAGAAATATTGCCCCCAAAATGCCAGTTTTCTTTGCAGAATTAGGAGGAGGTGGAAAGATTCCTCTTACAATGATTTAATGGAAAATCAATTCCAGGAAGAAAAAAAGTTAAGAAAAATATATTTGCGTATGTTTCTGTGAGTTTGTAAACTTGTGCTATAGGGTTAGGAAATAGGAGAATTCTTTAAAATATATTTTTGTTTCCTTTTCATAGAAAAATATTTTCTTTGAAATGCCTTGCTCAGCTCCACATCCCTATGAACATTAGGCATTTTGGTGCAGGTGCCGGTGTGGTTGAAGAAGCACTCTGGGGTAATTCCTAATCCTACTATTCCCAAATTAGCAATTTTCTACTATGCTTTCTGTCCCTTTATAAAATAGTTTTCTGCTTCTTCAACCCCACCAGTCACAAGTTACAGCCTGCTGCTTAGTCCTTAGGTCTGAAGGAATCTACTACGTTCAGGAGGTTGTTTTCATTTTTGTTTTCTCGTTGGGCCCCTATGCCTTATGTCTTTTTAGGTCGAGCCTAGCGCAGCACGCATGCGTTCCTCAATGGGAGGCTTCTTGTAAGTACTCTAAACTACTCTGTGTGGGTCTGACTCCTCCCACACACCGGATTGGCTTTTGCATGTGCATGTGTCTTTCACTAATGAAAGCACGCATATGGCTAAAGGCGGGTGTATGTCCCAACTCTTTCAGTAATGTTGACTCCCACGGCGTTTTGCTCCCGGGTACGAGTAGCGGCGCGCAAGATGGCAGCTGCATTCCTTGTGGGTCAAGTTACTGTTTAGACAGGACGAGCCTGCGCTTTCGGTTGCTTTTTGTCTATGCGTTAGTGCTTGCTTCTTTATGTCTGTTTGGATCACCCTTGAAGTGTTTTTATCAAAACGTATGTTTTTTTAATCTTAGATCGTCCATTTGCATGGCTGTGCTCTGCATGTGGGTCTGTCTTATCTGTGCAACTGGACATGGTATGTGGTTCTTTAGTGCAGCTGGTGAAAGTGTGCAGGCATTGCATGCTCACTGTCTTGGGGTTTTTCTGAACGTTCAATTGTGTGCTTAATGTATTACTTTCTAAGAAAACGCTACATGCCACAAAAATGTATGTGCCTTTTTGCCTGTGTGTGTGTGCCATTGAAGTGTAAGTGTCTTTATCCGTGTGCCTTTGCGTGCGACGCACGTTTGTTTTTCTTCTCCACTAATGCCAGAGCTGTGATGTGAACATACAATGCGGTTCCTAGAATCTGCTTCTTCCTGGAATAGATAAAAAAAATCCCCATAGCAAGCAGCAAAGAGCTCAATATCAGGTAACGCATTCCTTCCCTGGCAGCAGCAGAGGCGGACGTATGACCTAGCACTCGCTCTCTCTTTCGCTGTCTCTCTCATATTCACCCCATTTTTACAAATAACTCCCAGTTTTGGGTCTGCAGTGAGCACAACCAGCCCACATCCGCATTCTACACTTACTTAGAATACTGTGTGGGGATTACGGTCTATTTTCTTTCTCTTCACATATATAACTTCTCGTTTCGCAAAGTTTTTATTTTCATTTTCAGGATTGATTTTTTTTGTCTTTTAAGTTACACGAGTATCTGGGGGTTCCCCCTGAAATTCCTTTGTGTCCGATTTGGCAGCAGGCTCTTGGCGCCAAGGTGCCGTGTTCTTGCCGAGGGCACTTGCCTTTGTAACTGGCTTTTCTGGGCCATATGTTGCTTCGTGGACTTGGAGTCACAGCAGTCCTAAGAGTATCGTGGGTGATCTGAAGCAGACGCCCGGCAGAGAAGACGAAGGAGCAGCCTCGCTGCTTGAGTAGGGACCCACCCATGCCTTCAAAGCTCTCATGCTTTTCCCCTGGTCGGATATGATTCTCTGCCTGCAAGGGTAAGCTTCGTCCGTCACTGCGGGCTTCTTACGTGCATTTGCTGCTGGTGAACCTTTGCTTTCGGTGTCCGCATGCTTCACGTATGATCTTCCGCAGCCGGCACCCATCCCTCACGCTTACTCTGCTTCCATGCCCCTGATTTACCTATAACATTTCCCTAATTATGTCCCCACATGTGCAGTTCTTCTCTTGACTCTGTGCTTCACTTGTAACTCTTCCACGCGTGTACTACTGCTTCACAAGTACACAGCTTCCCATGCCTGATGCTTTACGTGCACTTTTGCCTCAAGTGTAACCATCCTCCACATGTGCCAGTAGCTCTGGCTAAACACTTATAAGGTCCCAAAGGTGAGACCTATTGGCTATGTCAATGCTTGTTTATCTAAGGCAGCCACTATCCTTGCTGGGGAGCAAAGAAATGGCGTACTTTAAGGGGGTGTTAAGCTATGATAGAAGTTGTTGTCTGTTAAGTGGGGATATATATCTTTTGAATTAATAGTATTACTTTACATGTCTACACTTGCATTTTGCATACTTATCTTTTACGACACTGAGTGACTAAGTGATTTGCCTACAATAAAATGGCCTGGACAGACTATCGTAACATATGGGGTATAGGAACAGTTTGCGACCAGTTTGGTATTTTGCAAACCAACCTATGTACTAATAGGTCGGTTTGCAAAATACTGTTTCGTGTTGGGTGCATATCGACCTACCACAAGGCTAATAATGAGCTTGGTGGCAATTTGTGACACACTAGAAATCACAGCCATCAGAGGGATGGTGGCCTGCTGGAGTCAGCAGACCATCATGTCTTTTTTTTTTGTTTGTAAAGAAAGCTATCTTTTTTCTTGCAAATGCAGGCCATTTTTCTTCAGGAAAAACAGGATGTGTTTATATACATTTTAAGAGTAGGCAGCTTCATGACTCTGAGGACCCAGCTTCCACAGCTGCATTACTGCCAGTGGCAAGCTGACACACTAATCTGAACCATATGGGCTAATCCAGCCGGCCTAGAACTTAAGCCTTGGATTAAACTATTATCGCCAACAATGCTCTATAGACTGAAAGCAGTAGAGTGACAGCACAGCGCCTGTGGTATCGTGTGAGTTAGAGATGACTGGACCCTTTTGGTTCCCAATGGACTCCATAGAACAGTGATGCGGGTGATAGAATTAATGATGTAGAATGTTCAGTTAATGGTTACACGCTGAGGAATAAAGACGTGTAATATTAAGCTCCGTGTGTGGTGATCATTTGCATGCAACCGGGCTGGGGAGGATGCAACGAGATAAGGGATTATGTAAAACCTGTGACCCGAAAAACTGAGCGTGCTCTCCCTGAGATTTTGTTGTGGTCCAGCAAACTGCTTGTTCGTGCCAGTGCATCAGTCGAATTGAAAATGGACTGTTGGTGTATGTGGAGTCAAAGGCCAATCCCGCTGATACAAGGCCTGTGAAGACATTGAAGGCCTTACAGAAGGTTCTTTCTTCCTTAGCTAAAAATTTGCTGGTAAAGTCGAGACAAGAGGTACTGCACCACAACGCGACACAGAGCTGTCATTCATACAATACGACCACGCTAAAGGCAGTGACAACCAGATACAGAGAAGCGCTAAAGGCCAATATAGCCGAGTGCAAGGAAGCTCTAAAAGCAGAAACATTTCTAACACAAATAAATGCTAAAGGCAGTAGAAACTAGATACAGTGCAAAGAGGTGAAAAGGGTGAAGAACCTGTGCAAGAAACAAAGTTACTACTCACCGCCAAGGAAGAAGACCCGTTGTGTAGGTTCCTACGAATTCCCAGGTTCTGTGTGTTTTAGATGACCTAAACTGAGGGCTTGGTGACCAAACCGATTCCGGACACCCCCACAGTATACATCAGCCGTTAGACCAGCTAGCTCTAACAGTGCCACTACGACCGTGGTGTAGGTTTTTTCTGGCAACCACTGAAAATGACAACCCCGATACCTCCGGGATCGTGGAATACAGTACTTTTTGCTTGGTCACTCGTGCTTACTTATTCTTAGAAAATGCACAGGATGGCGGTTAGGATGGTTCAATAAGTATTTATTGGTCTAGCGTCAGTCTTGTGTAAAACATATTAGCTGCAACAATTAGGAGATAGAGCATACGAAACTTGAAAGCTGTAGTAGTGGGCTGCTTTGACGTTACTGAAAATTCAAGGTTCATTCATAGCGACTATGAAGCATAAAAAAACAAAAGTACATGCACTAATTCATGTCTTGCCAGGCACTTAATTGTGTGCATGTTTACTCAGTTTCAGTACTGCTGCTGACATGGGGATGATTTCTGTAAACTACAATGTCAATGCCTATCATGAGAAGGTGAATAACTATCCCCCATCCATCCTAAAGCTGCTTCCCACCGTCTTCATTCATGTACAGTCGGATCTGTGCAAATAGCCTTGCTAGAAGGTGCACACTGTGCCCACTCCTATGTTCTCTGAACACCGAGCCTGTGGGTTTCAGCCAGCCCAATATCCACAGTATCTGGTGTGCACATCTGAAAACTGTGTGCTGTGAGCTCTAGGCTCACCCTGCTCCAAGCTCCGTAGCCTAGGTACCCATAATGAACTGCCTTAAGCGATGTGCAGCTGTCTCTCGAAACAAGGCATTGCCTTGGGCCACAGCCCACAACTAATATCCATAACCAAAGAATAATGTGCAGACAACCTTTTGCATGTTTCACAGTGGGTTCCGCTTACAGGACATGGTTGAGTCTCCATGCCATCATTCCTCAGTTCAGCTCTATGTGTTTTTTATACTTCCACAGATCTCACAGTAGCAAGCTGTTGCAATAACAATGGGAAGCTGTTGAATATCCAGGTCTCCCTTTGAGTTAGCGGATCACATAATACCGCAGCGTCTATTATAATGCGAGTAGTAAACTTGCATTATACAAGATTCTGTATCTGTATGGAAACCCCCTTGATATATCCATTCTTGTGAAACAACATACGCTGGTTAGATTATTAGAATGTTCTGATAAACGGGTGACGTTGTGGTACAGCTGAAGAAAAAATAGACCATAATTCACACATTTCGCCCCTTGAAAGCCTTTATTGAGACGAAATACATTGGCTGCGCAAGCTGAAAAGAAATGGAATAAAAAGAGAAAAGTTCACTAACAAGGATTGATTCATCCTGTTTCCTGGAGTACTGTGCTTAAATTGTTGCTTTTTACACTCTGGATTGTAGTTGCCTCTCATTCTATGTTCTAAAGTATCTGCAAACAGCCCCCATACTTAGTGCATTGGGAGCCCTAGCTCATTTCACGTAGTCAGGGCATTATAGCCATGACCCAAATTACAGAAGCACTGAAATATCCAATTTGGGTATCTAGGTCTCAGGAGGCTCTCTACAGTTGCTGTCTGAGTGTAGAATGGCAAGGCATCAACAATTTGTTTTTTCTTTAAAAAAAGCTTCTATTAGTGTAATTTGCAAAGGAGTAAAGTTCAATTCAAATGTTTACAAGAAATTGTCTTCAGCCTGAAACAAGGGCATACACATAAGTGGAGAAGTGTTTTCCGGAAATTGTTTTTTTGTTGATTACCACCCTCTTAATCTGGTTTTCCTGCTTTTATCCTTCAATGATCTCCTTTCTCCATTGTAAGGTGTTGATTTTCTTATAATATTACTTGTTTATGAATGTCAATGAACTTATACTGATGGGTGAGGTAAGGTTACATATGTGCAACACTGGTCTTCCATCCAATCGTTGGTAGATTTTAGCTTGTACATGGATCTCATGAATGCCTTAATGACAGATGAGGACATCAGTATCCAGAAGTAAACAGGTGATGGCTCTAACTGAGGGTCTCGCCAATATACACATTTACCCATGCACTTCTGAAATTGTACATTTAGAGTTATTGCAACCTACTAAATGTAACACTCCACGTTTATGTTTCAAAGCATTATTGATCCAGTAGTAACCATAAGCATAGCTTTCCAATTTCAGAGAATTTTAATTCTTATATCTTATTATAACATTCTTTGATGTTTTTGTTATCCGTGCACTTGAGGGGTTTTTAATGTTATGCATAATCCCAAGCAATGGCACCTGTAAATTGTAGTGCCCATCTACATATATAACCGTAGAAATATATGATGTCCTTGAGTCCTTCAATTTCCACAAATTGAAGTACTTTGTTTAGAAGCTCTTCAACCTCTACTTCAAAACATAAATATACTCTTTTATGTACATTAAGATCATTTTCCAATGCTGGAATGTCCTCTGTGGTAGTTCCTAGCGTACCCAGACATAGCCTGTCTCGCTCTTATTATGCAACCGAAAGTCCCAGGACTCTGCAAAAGATCCCAATCTTGCCACCTAGCTAAATAAGATAGTGTTACCTCCTAAACAGCTAGTCAGCTTACAGGACATTTTGAAGCCCTTGAGCGTCCACAAACACTGTGTGTGCCTTTTCATAGCCATTTTTAGATCTCATCTAGCAGACAGCACAAGTTATCTGTTGTTGAAGAGACCTACTGACAGCTTACGAGTTCAGAGCCCACCCATTGCTTAATATTGGTGGCTTTATTGTCACTCTCATTTGCTTACTTTTTATTTGTCAGCTTATTTAGGCTTTATGTCCCCCTCTTATGTTTATCTCTTCAACAGCTCACTTTTGGAGCATTACATTTTTCTTTGTGGTTAAGTGCTCCATGAGAGTGTATGTGTTTTCCAGCTGTCTCCTTCATGTACTGATATTTCATCCCTCCCACGCTTTGAGTTTCTCTCATCTGTGTGTCTCCTGCATTGCTTTCTCTTTGTCTGCCTCCTCCAAACAGCTCCACGTTCCCCTCTCTCGTCTGTGTTGTTCCCCCCCCACCCTCAGTAGTGCTACTCTCACAGCACCCTTTGTGTTGTACCCACCCCCAGGCCTCTGTATTGCTTCCTTCCCCACACGTGCCATGTGTTGCTTCCCTCACCTACACCCTTGCTTCCACACAACTAAGCCGTTCATGTTGCTTTGCTTCCCCCTACCCCCTGTCTCCAACAAAATAGAGAGAAAATGCTTTGACAATATGTCTTTTATATTTTTTATTTGCCAATCCAACTTGGATCTGTAAATTAAAAAAAAAAAAGTAGCTGTGTCATTTTATTAGGTGCACTTATGCATCTTGGGTGTGCCTACAAAATGAGGTGGGTAGACATGTCATCTGGGCTTTGATAATGCTGGTTTATCATTAGAAAGAGAGGCTTTCCGTCTACTAGTATGTGCACCAGAGTCTTGCATAAGGCCAGAAATACTTGGTGATTTTCTGTTTAAGATACCAGTGATATCGAAGTGTTGTTATAGGCAAGTAACTTTTAAATTCTTGCTAATTGCCCAGAGAAGTAGACTGTTATTAATAATAAAACTTAATTTTTCAGTACCAAAGATAATAAGTTGGAGACAGAGAGCGACAATGCTATTGCTGGAAATCCACTTACAAACAACCAGGAGCTTGAAACGTACTGCACTGAACTCCTTGATACTTTTGAAAATATGGTAAGGTTTGCAAAGTGTACTGTTGCAGCATTTTTCTCAGAAACACAGTAACATATTCAGCACATTCCTTCTAAACTTTATCCCAATGTTTTCAAGCCCTCCTCCACTTCCATGTTTCATCCATATTTTAGAGCTACTCTCTACGTCCTGCTTCCACATGCTACTCCCCTTCCTGTCTCTTAATGCTCTCGTCTGTCTCTTGCACCAACTCTCCCCTTTCCATATTTTCTAAGTACCTGAAATTGTTAAGTTAAAAATGTAAAACTGAATTAGTCTATATGTGCAGTTGCCATATTATATGTAATCCTCTGTAAAATATGAGGATAAATTATGTTTTTTAGGTTTGCTCCTGAAAGTAAATACTTTATGTAACAATAGATCATATGTATTTTAACTGATAATAACTTGTATATCTAGTAGATATTATTA
Source organism: Lissotriton vulgaris (assembly GCF_964263255.1). Taxonomy (NCBI): domain Eukaryota; kingdom Metazoa; phylum Chordata; class Amphibia; order Caudata; family Salamandridae; genus Lissotriton; species Lissotriton vulgaris. The sequence continues at coordinate 416,734,637 of NC_141697.1, read as the reverse complement.
CAGAGTTGTAAAGTAAATGCCATTTCTGTACCTATGTGCTAACACTGACACAAATCTGTTGACAACCCAATGTATTGCAAGGCATTCCTTTTATGAGTTATTTTAGTGACCACCGTGAAACACCCCTATATCTAAACAGCAATGCTTCCGGAAGGTGTGGCATAAACATCCTAAAAATGTAAAGTTCAAATGTGGCTCTTTCAATAAGAAAGTGCTTCTAATAAGTGCTTATTAGAACTTGTGAGCAAACAACAATTCTTCAGAGTGTGAGAGGCAACATCTTGTAAGTCACTCCATCAGTAATGTTTTGTATGGGAATATAATGCATACCATTAACATCCTTAAAGGAAGTACTTATTCCTGTATTAATGTGCTTATTCTCGTCTGAATGTGCATGCAACTACATCTAGCTTGCAAAGAAACTAGTGTATTGTTTTTTTTATCCTGTGCCTATTTCTACTGAGCACATGTTTTGAATTGTGCTCATCAAAGTAGTCAGACATGTTGCCTTTCTCGATGCTTGCTTTTTCATGTGGGAGAACCTATTGTCTCACCTTGTGAACTCATTTTTAGGTTTTGCTTGACAGCACATATGTCACCAGACTTCATGTGAACATCAGAAAAAGAACTATAAGAAGCACCACAGAGAGAGGGGCTTACCCTTCGTCCCTATATTAATCCTCCTCTCTACAAACATTTGATTGGTCAATGTTTGTGTTAGTTTCCCTAAGAAGTAGTGCATTACAGTGGCCCAGGACAACCCACATGGACAGTGACTTGCCTATTCATTTCAAAGCAGGGGCATTATATAACTATGGATGTTCCAGCCACCCCTTCCTTTTTAGGTTGAGCTTTTGAGACCTGTTGTATATACTTCAGTATATACTTTTGTGTTGGGTTAAAGCCTTCACACTGCATTTCATTTGTTTGTTTCAGTGTCCTATAAAAATCTTTCCTTGCTAGTGGTCAGTCCTGCATCTTTGTCCTGCATTTTTGTCTTTCGTTTCCTCCCACAGAGCAGTGACCAAGTACTGTAGCTTTACGCTTTGGTTATTTATCTGTGGTTTGGGTGACTATTTTTGTATTTCTTCCCTGATCCTGTTACACTGTGGGTGAGTGTTCAGCTTTGGCATATTTTATTGCATCTTCCCTCCTGCACCTTCCTTCCCCTGTTCTTGCTGCCATTCCTCCTGCACCTCCCGCTTCATGTTTCAGCCGTGTGGGGTGAGTCCACATTGCATGGTAACGGCGACTGCCATGTCATTCCATGCAACTTTTTTTTTTTTTTTTTTGCAGTTTAGCGTCCGCTTCGCAGACGCCACTCTTCATGTTTCAGCCACGGTTTGTTGTATTTCTATCTAGGACCCTAATTCGATATTCCCGATTCATGCCCTTATGCGGTTATAATCAATAATATCCTTCTAGAGGCATAAGAATCATATCCATATTCAGTAATAGCCCATGCAGTCCAAAGCACAGCACGGCTACTCCCATCGACTCCTAGAAAGCACAACGCGTTCTTTGAACAAACCAAGCCTCCAGCAGCCCGGGAAATCCCCCCCTGCTTTTGTTTTGATTTGAACAAGAACTCCTGGAGTCCAGCAAGAACTGTTAGTTCTTAGTGACGTCTTATGTCCAACCTTACGTCAAACCCGGCACCTTTCAGGTATAAAATACCAACAGTTGCCTTAAGCAAACACACGGTGGTTTGGAGCAGAGCGGCTATCTACTTACCCGAGAGCCCAGCTGATGCGAGAGCCCACGGAAGCCGCCCCTCCTCTTTGACGCGCTGGAGAAGCTACTTTTTCTCACGCCGAGAAAATCCAGCTCCGGTGTTACCGAGTCACCCTTGCGGGTGGCTGGGAGATCGAGTCCTGAAGAAAGAGATACCAGACCTCCCACATTCTATTACTAAGGTACGGAGCTGGCTAAACCCTTAAAGAGAATTCTTGATTCAGATCCTTGGCAAAACAATCTTAACCAACTTAACTTAAACTGCTACTTACTTACTCCTTCCCAAGTATTAGGCTTAGGTCAGGTACACCGGGGTAGGCGTAGTTAGAAGCACCAGTTGAGTACGTTAGTCAATGGTTTTATGTATGTATATATATTTTATCTATTTTAAAGTATCATATGGCTAAGAAACCATATCTATGCTTTTACAGTATTATTTCATAATACTACTTTTACTGTACGCACTTTACTTCATAATAAGTATTGCAATTGTGGCAATTCATTTCTCTTGCATGAGAAAGAAGACTGCTCAATAAAATAACACCTTTTATTGAAAACGCCCGTCTCTCTATTTCTCTGCACTCTGGTGAAACTAAGTATGCACGATTGACTGAGTGAAATAGCTGTCTATTGTTTTTACACAACTCTAGAGATACACTCTATTCTGAGGGAGCAAAGTTGTCATGTTTGTACGGTTGTCAGAAGCTAATCCCTTCTTGTCTAAATCCGGAGAGTTAACTCTTTCCTGAACATTCGAGAAAGTTTCTAGTGACCTCTGAGCTAGCTGGCAAAACTAATTAAGTCTAATATAGTCAGTAGAGACCTAGTCGACCTCAGTCCTACGTCTACACTGCTGTTTATATTATTCCAATGCGCAGAGCCTATTGGGAATATAGGAACTACACTACAGGTTGAACAAGTAACAATGGAGGCTGGCCACTCTGGGTCATCTACCGCGCTGCCGTACCTCTCCCTCCTGACGTTTAGATTAGCGAGCAACATTGAAACTGCATCCTAATCGTAAAATATTTGCTGCCAGTCAAGCTATGGTCACTAGGTGTCTGTCTTATGCACATAATGAGACTGTTGACACAAAAAACGCACTCTCTGATGATTACTCGAAGCCGTCATGGAGCACGTCACATGACTGGGGGGGCGCTGTTCACAGGAAGAGCTGTGCTGCATATTGCTTCTGGCTCTCAAGAAGCAGCTGCAGAGCTGAGGTTAAGATGAGGAGTTGTTAAAGCTGCAGACAATGGACTCTGAGTATCTCCTTTCACGCCATGGGCATTACCTGTCAAGCATGCTATGCAGGAGCCAGTAACAGGCTTCCAGGGATAGGTGGGCCAAGCTGCAGGCATGAGCTGCGAGGGGGAATATCTATCTTCCATTGAGTGCAGCTATAGTGTCTCTTGTTTCAACAGCTATATCTCCCAGTAATGCGTGGGGAAGACCAAGCAACATATGGAACAAGAGTGGTTGCTTCACGGTTTATACACTACAGTTTTAATAATTGGAAACCAGGAAATACCTATTACAGGTCTTTAGAAATGTTGTATTCATGCCTTTACCCGAATTTGGGATTACACTGCTTCCTCCTCAATGCTCCTATATTGTCAGCAAGCTTTGCCAATTCCAATCCAAGGGTGCAAGAGTTCGGGTTCCTGCCGTACAGCGCAACAATTGCAGGGCAGTGCCTCCCTTCTATTTCGTCTATTTCACTCTTTTTGTTTCACTGGTATATACTTATTCCATGTTTTATTGGGGCGGCCTCCTGCATCCGCTTGGAGGCCCACAACAACAGCCACAACCCCTGTTTCCAATTTCAACACTGGAGCACAGGTCCCAAATCCTCTGGTCGTTTATCTTTCACCAAAACAGTTAACATATACAGTTAACCTGTACATTAACTGTATATGTACTTTTCATACATTACCCACCTTGGCATGCATGTATGTACGTCCACATGCTCTGTAAATGCTTCACAAAGACAGGCTGATTGTATACAACACATTTGTGTGTCTATGTATATGTCTGTTTTCACATAGCGGGGTTTGTGATGAAGGTTGGAGTGAGATTGGTTTAAAAAACACCATGCTTCCCCCTCTTCAGTCTCCTTCTCAGGGGTTTGCCCCACCTCTAGAATGCTTTGTTTCAGCTGATATCCTAGAGATAGATTCCTTTGCTGATATGTCCAACATTGAATTGCTCTAATGTGGACTATTCCAAAATGTGAATGATACTTACAGCATTCATGGCTGTGGGAAGCTTGCTTTTATCTCCCTGTATTATGAATTGATTCCAACAGATCTTCCTAACAGCCAAAGCTATCTCTGCCCTAACTAAAAACAGCAAATAAAGAAAAAATAAATGTGTTAAAAAATGATACCCCCACAAGAACAGCTGTTCGTAATAGCAGCATTTACGGGTCGCCTGACAGCCAGTCTATTGTTTGAACATATTCTTGGACTCAACTGGAAGTGGAAGGGACTAGTAATTGTGTAAAGGAACCTAGGAGTGGATCATTCGTGTCACCTCTGCCAATCCTAGTGCCCTGCACAGAATCCAGAAGGGCTTATTCTCCGAGAGAGATGTGTTGGCAAATAGCTTCGCACTTGCATTGTAATCTCTAAAAGTGAGACGTATTGGCTATGCCAATGCTTGTTTTAATAACTACCGGTTTTTCTTCCATACCAGTGCCGTGTCACGTCATGGCCAAACACCACACACCACAACCTAAGCCCATAGAACCCATAACCCCTTATGTAGCCTCTGTCTGCCTTTCCATCCACACCGGATCCAGCAGTCTCCACTTCTCTCACCTGCATCCTCAGCCTGACCCCCAGTCGTACGTCATCCCACAGCCTTACTCCACTTCTCACTTGCATCAACATCTTCCCTTTCCTGCACCAGTGAGTAGTAGGTATGGGCATGGGTACCTCCCACCTGAACACAGAAATGCTTTTATGTCGGCAGACTGCATCAAAATGGTCACATAGTGTAAGTACCCGCTTCCCCAATCCAAAAGATATGAAAAGATCACTGTAGCCGGAGTCCTGAGCACCTTGTCACCGACGTCCGTGGCACCAGCTCCAACTCCGAAGCAATCTCTGCTGTGCGACTGAAGAAATAGACTCATTACCTGCGATGTGGCTGGAATATCGGTAAATGTATAGAAAGGGTCCCCGTGAGGAGAGCGTGTAAACACACAATAACACGATTACAAATTTGAATAAGAAAAAAGTGGTGATTCTAATGAGAATGTTGTCATTTATTCAACAACACTACATTTTGATTTAGTGAAGCATTATTACAATCACTTTAAGGAGAGTAGAAAATTGGAAAATGAAATAGCCCCAATATGGGAGGGGAGGGAAGGAGAACGTGGTGCTCGAGGGCTGTGAAAAGGGTTAAGGAAAGTACACTGACTTAAACATAATGTACATAAATACCAGAATCAAAGGAATTGGGAATTATTCCAAAGACCAAAACAGCCTATGTAAATTAAGGCAAGTATTGAAAACACAATTCAACTATGGACATTCTACGGTCACATATGCAGTTCAGTGTGATCCAGGGGATGTGCCGGACGTCCAAGAGTGAAGAGGCGTCGACGTTTCGACCCCTATTTATAGGCTAAATTAAGTCCTTTTCCGGGGTCTTCATCAGGACCGTTACAGTGGGGGAAGGGACGAAGTGGGGCCGTCCTGTCTGTAAAATTAAAAACCAATATCAGAAACTGGGGTATTGAGTTAAACAACACAGTCACTGTCCTGTAAACCGTAAAGGTTGATTAATCAAGGCAGAATAACACCATGGGGTCCGGGTCATTAAGACCTCTGGACAGAGGGAACTGGGAGCTGAGAAAGCAGCATGTCATGCTCAAGCTCAGTAGTATAAATCTTAATTATCAAAAGCAACCCTTGAGTACCGAGGAAAAACAATAGCCAACAAGAATATTTAAAAGATATATACAATATTATACAGTATCTGCGGGAAAGACTCATTTGGAGTAGAGGAGAGACAGTGCAGTTGCCCATCCAAATGGTGTACTGCTCCAGAAGGGGAAGAAACTTGCTCCCAAGAGACTGTCAACTGTAGATTGAACCACAGGTGTTCATTAGTCCAAGTATCAATGTGTCGTGGTAAATTACCATTACACGGACAGGATTAAATAGCTACAGGTCCAGAAAGGACAATTAAGGTAAATTGTAGGCGGGTATGAGATTACCTTTAGTTAAATCAAACACACTCCATCAGGATAAACATCAGCGGGAAAAATTATTGCCAAGACTGGTGGGCGGCGTGCTGGTTTACTGTGGAACTAGCTGTCAAATCTAGGTCAAACCAAATACTTCAAGATATTAGAATGTTAGGACACAGGTGTTCATTAGTCCAAGTATCAGTGAGTGGTGGTAAATTACCATTACACGGACCGGATTAAATGGCTACTTAAGGTAAAATGTAGGCGGGTATGAGATTACCTTTAGTTAAATCAAACACACTCCGGATAAACATCAGCGGGAATAATTGCTGCCAAGACTGGTGGGCGGCATGCTGGTTTGCTGTGGATCTAGCTGTCAAATCTAGGTCAAACCAAATACTTCAGGGTATTAGAATGGTATGATGGGATAAAACGCTGGACGTCATATTAGTACATGATGGGAGACACTACATTTGTTGTGAACATAAGGGTTGACATTGGGCCATGTTGTTAACCAATAGCGAATCAAGAATAATTGGCAGGAAGAGCCCTATGGCCACTGGGGACAAGGTATGCCTGAGTCACAGTAGGTTAATACCTTGTATAGGTCCACGCAGCTTTTATGTGGACAGGAGACCACGGGTGCACGCGGCGGTCGCCATGAAAAATCGGTCGACTGGGTGCCGTCACGGTTGCTTCCTGGAGAGACAAGGAATATTAATAAGGGAACGTATTCCCGTTTCTATCAAGTTTGGGGTCAGGGCGTCTAAATGAAACACTTACTTGATGCACGGGGAACGAGGCTCAAGCCTTCTTTCCGATAGCAATCCTCAGAACTCCGTCAGCCGCTACGCGGAGTTTGGGGGCGGAGCCTGTGACCTAACATGGGTAATGAATATAGAAGAGATACTGCTTCGTCCGGGTCTACCTGACTCATAGACCCACTACGCGGAATATAAGAGCGGAGTTAGGTGGTAATAATGTATCGTCTCGCCAGTGAAATAGAAATACAAGTGACATTGAGCTAACATAGTTCACAAAGCATTACAGAATATTTGCCAAAATACGCTTAATATATTGCGCTCGCGCACTACCCAAACAAGGGAGTGTAGGCGAGCTGGCACATCGAAAATCCAAATAGGCTGTCAAGATAACAACAACTTAATATGTCAACAAACACTAGATCTAACATTGAAAATTCACAATTATCAGGTAAACGCAAGGCATGTGAGCATAGAATAAATCGAGAGATTTCACATATATGTCTGGCTAGGTAAAAATTGAAAAATCAAAATATATTGAGCTCACGCACTACCCAAACATGGGAGTGTAAGTGAGTCGGCAAAGAATGAGAGTCGTAGAACTCGTGCACCTATCATGCATGGTGGTGTAGACGAGTAACCCATGGATGTAGCAAGGTCAAGTTAGTGTGAGTGAGCAAACAAATTATTGGGAAGGGTGTTTGATACCTCTCAAGTGACATCGTTTAGCTAGTGCAGTGTACAGCGCGGAGGATTCTATCATCTTAATGCAGCCAATTGGGCAAAGCTGCCGTCCTGTTCGTTCAAGCCATTTTTGATGGAGTCTAGGAGAGACATCCATTTACACTCTCGTAAATTCAGCACAGATGCTAAATTCCCACCTCTCCTGCCTAGGGACACCTTCTCAATTACCAGCCACTTTAAGTCTGCCACTGTGTGTCCAGTGTTCTGCCAATGGTCCACCAGGGGGGCACCTAGGACCTTGCAACGTAGCCTGCTACGGCTGGAATATCAACGCAGCACCTTTACTGCCTCATCGGCCCAGTATATTAGGATTTGTGATCGCACCTGTGCACCAAGTTCTTCAACGATGTAGCCCAGCAGTAAGGAACCGAAGCTGTTTGTCTGGAGATAGACGCATCACCTCCCCTCGCAGTAAGGAATCGACGCATCACCTCCCTGACGGTAAGGAATCGACGCATCACCTCCCCTGCAGTAAAGAATCAATGCTTCATCTCCCTTGGCAGTAAAAAAGTGATGCATCACTTTGCTTTTCTGGTGCCTCATCTCCCCTGTGCCTGTTTTCGTCTTTGATTTTGACGTATCCCAGGTACTTTGAGATAAAAGTGACACATCCATCGTTTCCTATGGGCTGAACTGTTTTGAACCCTTTAAAGTGATATCTTTATTTGTGTATGTTGGATTTTTGTCGCTTTTTTGTAGAACAGATTTTATTTGTCAAATAACAAATATATTACTGAGCGCTGTAACCCAACAAGTCATGCATACAAATTGCATAATAAGATATCTTTGACAATTTCAATAATAGGACAGGACAATTGAAGAGCAATGCATTTGAAATATTGACACAAATAAAAGAAAAACATAACCCACCCCGTCCCACTTACTCCTACTCCAGAGCAATACCATACAAGAACAGTCGCATCAATCCAGACATAGTACACCAACATCCCAAGGGCGATAATACATATCGACTATAGTTGGATGGATGCCAACTCCGTAGATCTGGCTGCCTAAACTCGTTCTAATTCTAGGCCACGGTACTCTTCCCAGCGCTGCCAAATTTGATAATGTTTGAGCGGGCATCCCCTGGCCACAAAGATGGGGATCTCCAGTCCCATACAGAAGATGTTTGTCATTTTGATCAGGTTTTTTTCAGATAAATATTTGTTTATTTTTCTAAACTGGTGTGGTGTCATTTTGTAGTGTTTTCACTGTGTTAGTGTGTGTGTTTGTACAAATGATTTACACATTGGCTCATAAGACAGGGGTTATCTTGGCTGTGGAATCCCCATACCCTGCCTAGAATAAGGGTCCTTACTTGGACTGGGTGGAAACCACTGCCAACTATGAGACCCCCATTTCTAACACCAGTGCTGAGGAAGACTCTGGTCCTTTTTCTCTGTGAATCATAGACCATCGTTTTTTTATTTTTTATTCAATGACCCCTTTCTGACTTTAATTGCCATATATTGAGATTTTCTTTTATTTAGCTGTCACTTGATGGGGAATGATAAAAAGGGTAAAATGCGTTTTAACTGCAGAAACGGAAAGTAGCTTGCTTCAGGCATGCTGCCAGTCTGTGGTGCCTGACTATATCGACCAGAACTAACCAGATTGCATTCCGCTCTGCTTGGTGTTTGGCACAGGCCAATGGAAGGAGCCCATGAGAAGGAATCTGAAGGAATTCATTGTGTTTTGAAAGGTGAAGTCAAACGAATTTCATAAATTCTAAAGTTTGGCTTTTGGTCGTTCTTTGTTATCCACCACTCTATCTCTTCCAAGACAGAGTAATATTAGAATCAGTCTCACTATCATTATTATAAAACATAGTGACATCTTTAACCACTTAATGTAGTTATGTAAACCACTGGCCGTTTTTTGGGTCGACATAAGAGAGATGAAAAGTTGAGTCAGACGCACCTGGATCAGACCTATACTGCCTGAAAGGGACCCACTGATGTCTATGGTAGGGGCTCTCCCATCTGATCTTACTCGCCTGGTTCAGTTTAAAGAATTTGCTCTTGTGGTATTCAATTTGGCACCAGAATTGCTAAAACCACTGGCACAGATATATCATTTGCACAGATTGGCCACTACAAAAAAGCTGACGTTTTGTAAAGAGTGCCAAATTATGCCGATAAAACATTCTGTTGAGGTAGTTCATCTCCTTTGTGTAGTGCCTTTTATGCATCTCATATTACTGGCCCTTGACAGCGAAGAAATAGGCCTCAAATTGTCCCTTTCACCACCTACATGCTTGTGAGCAGCCAATGAGCCATCCGCTCTGCTTCCAGTTTCATGCACACACACTCCCCAAACAAGCAGGGCAAACCCAAGGGAGCAGCAGTTGGGCAGCGTACAGGTATGCAGATGATGGTAGTGGCCACTCCTGCAGCCTGAAGTAGGGAAGAGCTGATATGAAATCCTGCAGTGTGGTGAAACTTAATAAAACAGGTTTCAAAGTGGTGTACACATTAGATAGTCGATCCTATGTTTTGAAAACTCTGCCTATTTGCAATCCAAAAGGCGTCACAAAGTGAGTTTTATGAGTTTTGATACAATATCATATTTTTCCTCGTTCCCTCAAGCTGGTATAGACTTGAGGAAATGTGCACAAAGATATGTTTGAAGTCAAATTCAGAACATAATGTTGCTGAATTGTTTCAAATTCTACCTGCCGCTGCGACACTAGGTGTACTAAAGTCCATCCTTCAAGTGGTCATTCAGGAGAACCCACAGAACTTTTTTTTCTGAAATTCCCAATTGCAATTCACATCTCTCTTCTGTCTTATTGGCAACAAAACCTATTGATGAGGGAAATGCATACGAATACGTCCATCGACTGTTGTGACAAGCCTGATAACATTTTTCATGGGTTATGTGCCCGAAGAAGTGCCCGCACTCGGTCATCATTACATTTGTCACTGGTTCTATACCTGAAGAATTGCCTGCACTGTGCCATTGTTAAATATTTTTTGGGTTCTGTACTGAAAAAAGCAGGTGCGCTGTGTCATTGTTAAATGTTTTGTGAGTTCTGTACTAGAAGAAGTGCCTGCAATGTGCCAGTGTTAAATGTTTCATGGTTTGTGTACCGGAAGAAGAACCTGCGCAATGCTATTGTTAAATGCTTTAAGGGTTCTGTACCGGAAGAAGTTGCTAGCTCTGTACCATTGTTAAATAGTAATGCGGGTCTGTATCGGAAGAAGTTCCTTCACTACGCCACTGTACTTTTAATGTATTCTCCTGAGTATCCTTGTTATTTTTGGATCAAGCCAGGGCAGCGCATGCGTTGCTGCGAGGCAAGCTGTATTAGGGTTAGGCATACAAGCTACGCCCATTTCCCCACCTATCCATTTAATTGGCTCCTGTTACTGTCCTTGCATAATGGTGTCTTTTTATTTGTGAATAGGCTTGTTAGTCCCTCTTTAGTACCGCCTTGTCTGCATTTGTAACCTCCCATAACGACTGGACCTTTTACTTGCCTTGTTACACGGTCTGCTTTTTAAGTCAGTGAGCACTATTTTGTTTAATGAATAATGGGAACAATGGTAGCTGCTGCTTCAATTTGCAGCTCGCCCTCACAGCACTTGCGGGATAATGATGGCCTCTTCTTTTATGGAGCGCTATGTGCTTTCACTTTAAAAGTGGCTGCCCCCACCTGACCTGCACTCTGCCTTTAATAAATATTTCATGGTTTCTGTACGGAAAGAAGTGCCTACACTGTGCCATAGATTAATGTAATATGGGGGTCTATACCAGAAGAAATGCCTGCCCTGTGCCATTGTTAATTGTTTCAGGGGTTTTGTACCAGAAGTTCCTGCACTGTGCTGTTGTTAAATGTTTCAAGGGTTCTGTACCAGAATAACTACCCGCTCTGTGCTTTCGTTCAATTTTAATGAAGGTCTGTGTCAGAAGAATTGCCTGCACTGTGGCTTTGTACACTTTATGTGTTCTCCTGAGTATCCTTGTTATTTTTTTCCTCAGTGATCAGGCTAGCCCATAAGCCAACTGAGCATGCTCTATATTTTGTTTGCTCCTGTGGTAAACTCAGCTCAACCAGAAGAACACCCAACATAGACCTCTCAGCAATGGTGGAGAGTGCCTACTACTCCCACAATAACCCACGGAGAGAGTTCATGGTTGGTGCTGGCTAAATTTCTAGTGAAAAGGGAGAGGGGTGCGGTGAAGGGGATAGTTTCAGATATAAATGGAGAGGAAATTACTAATTTTGGGATCCTCTATGGTTTTGTTGACCAGGATTACCATTTGAACCATAAGGAAACCTATCTAAAGCAAGCATTTGTACATTTGTACTCCATGAAGTGCTCAGCTCTTCTAATTTTACATTAAAGTCGGAAAATCTTAACATGTTTCATTGTCCGCCCGCAACCAGAAAATTGTTAGAACGCAAGAACTGACAAAATAGTTCTTACTCTAGCGCTCCTCAGTTGGAAGATAGTGGACTTAGAAATAAGTATTGAACCTCCCTCCTACACAGAACTACAGTCTTACCCTAACATTCCTTTATACAGTACGCAGACTCAAGCTCTCTGTTTCTATGGCAAGTACTCCTAGTACTAGGGTAAACCTGCTAAAACCATATATTTTCTAAATCTCTAGTCTCTTGGAAGTCGACTCATCCGTAGCATACTCTTCTCTCCTTGCAAGTCAGGAGACATGGCAGAACTTGGACAGTTTTTAGATTTATCACGATATTTCTGGAAATATAAAAGGCTCCCTGTGCAACTGTGACAGAGAAGAATTCTACATCAATTGTTACCCCCAGGTTTCACCAGTGTAGCATATCACAGATGTGGAAGAGGTGTGGCCCTGCGGCCAGGGCGACTGACACTGGAATCTGGGGCTCATGGTTCGATCCCCACACCAGCGGCAGGTCAGCCCAGCACCAAGTGACTCTGGGCAACAGCTTGTTTAATCTTCCCGATGGCCCCCAGCGCCGGGATGCCTTCGGGTAACTCTTTGCGCTTTACAAATACTGGATTTACATTTACAGACAGTTTTTGATCTTCTTCTTCCTAATAATCAACACTTCCTTCTTAAATTCTTTTGAGCGTCCTGAAGACCCCAATCCTCCGTTTCTGTGCAAAGTGGTCCCAACAAGTAGGGACATCTTCAATTTTTGTTGTTTTTGATTTCTGAATCACAAAAGTAATCAATCTGTGTTTGACATACTGCGTTGCTCTTGATTATCCGGTCAAGAGACCACACTGAAAGTGCACTACCCCTGAATTTGCATGGAATTGCCACGATCCTGACTCGCTGTGAGGCCTCACTTGCACAAACTACTCTCTTAGACATTTTCCACTCTGTTTTCTGAGCATTGGTAAATACAGAGGGCAGCGTGTAACATTTTCCGAGTGTGGCATTGCTTCCTATTTCGAAATCTGTACCTCAGAATGGGTAAAAACAGGGTAATATTCCACTTTTTATGCCTTTCAGAACTGCAGCTCTGCAATATTTGCAGTGCAGTGTTTTGTATTTTCCCTGTTCAATTTCCATCAGGTTTTAAATGTCAAAATTTAAGTGGGAAAAATAATTCTGTGCTTCCACACAAATATTATCCCTTTAATCTCAAACTGGGGGCAAACTAATGTTTGCGTACAAGCTGGGATTACTTGCCCTCTTGAATAGAGGGCCAATGAATGCTCCAGCCTTTTGCTTCTTTGACAGGTAAATACAAGAATTGTGAAGAAATTCAGCATTTCCTAATATGAATATGTTCTGCATATGCTAAGAAATACATTGATGTGAGTAGACGCTGCTCTATGGTTTGATGAGATTTGTGGTTTCGTAGAGCGCTCAAATTCTTGGAGGCGTCCTGGCACTGCATCTGCCTTTAAGAGAAGGGGCTGCTAAACCTAGTTACAGAAAAAATAGGTTTTAAGTGATTTTCTGAAAGGCAAGAGATTCAGACTGAATTGTTCTTCAGAGTCATGGGGAGAGAGTTCCAGTTTTGCTGTTCTCAGAATAAAACCTCTACCTCCCCTTGAGGCTCGTTTAATCCTAGGCACCACCAAAAACTTGGCTGCTGATGATGTAAGTTTCCTTGACAGAATATTCCAGGTAAATCTGTGCCGCAAATGTTCTGGGCCAACATTCTGTAAAGCATTAAAAGCTAAACATAATGCTTTAAATTCAATTATCTTTTCCACTGGGAGTCATTTCAACTTAACCAGTGCCCAAGATACAGCTAGCTGTATAGGAATTCCCAAGAGAAGCTGAGCTGATGCATTTTGTAGTAGCTGACGTTTATGATTGAGTCTTTTTTGAATACTCAGACAAAGGGCATTGCCGTAATCTACTTTGGTTAAGGCCAATGGGGTCACAACAGTTTTCTAAAGATCTGACAGAATAAAACAGAAGAAACAAGCCCATTAACCTGATCTTCAAAGTTTAATTTATTGTCAAAGACAATACCCAAATTCCTGACTTTTCTCACAGGCTGGGGTAATGGGCCCATTTCCTCAGCAACCAACTTGGTGACCAAAAAGAGTTGTCATTACCTAACAGAAGGACCTCTGTTTTCCTGTAGTTAAGGTTTAAACAGTTAGCCTTCATACAGTTAACAATCTGACCAATGCAGAAATGAAATCTTAATGCTGTCTCATCTGGGTTTACGGGAAATCGATTCCACTATTTGAGTATAGTCAGAGTATGAAACAGCAGACTAGCCGAAAGATTGAATAAGCCTTACCAGTGGGGCTTCAGTGGGGTCTAGCTTGACTGACAAAGAAATTATGTTCAATATGCAGCTTCTGTTCCTCTTGAAAGTTCGGTTAAACTGACAATTCTCCTAAGTCAGTAGGCCTCCCTCATACATGTGCTATACTTCTCTTTCTTTGCTTGCTTAGGGTGCTGCAGTTTTTTTATTCCCTAAATCTGAGGTGATCATGCTGTACGGCTCCACAAGCCTGCGAAAAAAAGATCATTTTAAGATATAGAAAGAAGCACGTTGCACATACAGGGCATAAATAGTCTGTGTACATTTCTGCTCTTTTGTGTTAGCACTTTAAAGCCAAAAAAGTTGCATATTAGGAACTCAGTATGCTCGGGCTAGTGCAGGAGGTCTGCTGCAGCGTGGCTGTTGCTTGCCACACACCTACGTGTGTATGCAACCTTGTTGTAGATGGCAACGTTTTTAAATGGGAGATTTTGAAAAACAAATCGGGGGGGAATGTTTTCTTCCCATTGACCTATATTGAAGCAAAGGCAATGTTAGACGGAAGACCTTACAAAATCGTGAGCCTCCTGCCTGAATCGGGTCTGTTGTCATGTATACCTTGTACTGAAGTCTAAGGATCTCAGATCGTGAGTACAAATGTGATCTCAGCTTACTTGCTGAAAGGACAAGGTGCTCTAGCTGGTAATGGGAATTCCATATTAAGTGAATCTGAGCGCTTCGGAGTGGTCTTTCCTCCCATGTGTTGAAGCAACTCAAGAATAAAAAAGAAGCCCAGACACGTTACTGGAGCCCAAGTTCCCTCAAGTCAAACGTAAATCATAGGAAGAGCCAACTTGGCAAAGGTGATCAGCTGTGTACAGACACAAAAAGGCCCCATATTGATGACAGCAGACCGTAATGTGCAAACAACTGACCAAGAACTTATAATAACAAAAAGAAGTATCACATATTTTGTTTAATTTTCTTACGAGAAAGGCCACTTACTGTTGCATCCTTCTCTGTGTCTTTACGTTTGAATTTGCTTAACTGATCTATGTATTGTATGGCGTTTTCACATTTGTATAGCAGGTCATAACTAATGGGGCCACAGTCCTCTCGGAATTGCATCAGTAAATGGGTGCACTTTCAGAGAGTATGATCGGTAGGGTGTTGGTTGTTGTCTTATGGATGGGGGGCATGAGGTTCATAGTCACACTCCAAACATGGTGCACGGTGCGTGGCATGCTCAAGAATGTAAGGTTGCATAGAGTTTGAGGAAAGTTGCATGCAGGCGTATCTACATATGCATTTTAATTCTAAAGATCAAATTTTGGATTTTTTTTACTCTAACACTGGAAAGAACCATGTTTTGTCTTTCCTGATTTGGAGATGCTGTCAATTCTCCTTATTTAAGCAGGCACTGAGTTAAAGTGTTTTGGTTGATTGGATGAAGGCAGTCTCACTAGTTGTTATTGTTTTGAAGACAGGGGGAGACAGTATTGTGGATTGCTTGTTGAGCTGTGTGCATTGCTTTAAATATGATTTGTATCGCCACTCTGAGACAATATGGGGAAATGAGAGTAGGCGTGCCATGGTCCTCATTTGAAAGTTCAGCGTCTGCCTTGCGGCCTCGTTACACAATCTCTTTAGTTTCTGGAATGCTTTTAGTGGTGCCCCAAGATATATTCTAATGGCGTGGTCAAGATGAGGAGTAGAAGCACAATGGTACCTTCTGTGAAAAAATGAAGTATGTGAAAATTTGACGTTGTGGATGCATTGTTTGGCAACTTGAGAAGTTGAGATCTGATAAGCATGTTTGTGAAGATCCTCTTCTGGACATATTTTGGTCTGCTTTGCTGCACTATACATGGAGTATTGCAAACTTAGATATGTAAATCATGTCTGTAATTTGCATGTGAAAATTTTCAAACTTCGCAATAATGAAATCCACTTGGAAATATTCAGTCTTTTTTTTTTATTGCAGTCAAAACTGCAGTTGAAAATGGAAAGGTTAACTTCAACATTTAAAGGGGTTTGCAATCTTGAATCATACCATCATGGCGAAGACCAGAACACAACCCCTCTCTTTCATACTTGGCCTACCACACATTTCTGTAAGTAATATTTTAATTTCTTCTTGTGCGTTATACTTTCAGTAATACACTGGGAAGGTTGTTGATGGTAAACTAGAGAAATGTATAGAGGATAACAGAAATAAAGTGTTTAAACAGGCAGCAAGGGGGCCAATATACAATAGTGTAGAGGGAAGGTGGCACTATTCCAGCCAGTCAAATCCGATAGTGAAGATTTTTTTTTTAAACATCTGTTTATTGATTTTTAACATCAAAACAACAGCCAGCACAGTACACACCCAATGCACATCCCAGTAAGCAACAGGGACAGTTAAGTAAAAAAAAGACCAGCAAGAAATAAAATACCCAGTGGGAGATATACACATTGTAGATGGTCACTCAGGATTGTAGGGGCGTCAACAAAGGGGTCGGGGAATGTTGCAAAGGAGATGATAGATCTTCAGCACTACTAAGATATCTCCTGAAGAGAGCCCAGATATCTTTCGTACGTTTAGTAGGTTGTATAATAGCAGCATATAGTTCAGACAGTTCTTGGCAGTAGATTGTATCGCGAAGCCATTGCCCACGCATCGGTGCGCGCCCTTACATCAAAACCATAGCAATCCACCTTTTTAGCCAGCACCAGCAGGGTAGAGGTAAGCTGTTGTTGTCCAGCGGTTAGGTCCATGGTTTTTCATATTAAAGCTGTTAGGGGAGCTCAAGGATCTTGGTTATGGTATCAAATACATCTTGCCAGTATTTGGCAAGTGCCTACGTGCCCACCACTTATGTAAAAAAAAAATCAGCTGATACAGTGCCACAAAGTTTACATTTGCTACAAGTGTTCCTCCCCCACCCCAT
Organism: Lissotriton vulgaris; assembly: GCF_964263255.1. NCBI lineage: Eukaryota > Metazoa > Chordata > Amphibia > Caudata > Salamandridae > Lissotriton > Lissotriton vulgaris. Next base: position 416,717,579 of record NC_141697.1, on the reverse strand, counting down.
AAATTTGGCAATACGTCCAGGGTGTAATAATAGTGGTCCAAGTATTTAAACTGTATCAGTATTTAGTCGTATTGGAGAGGGTTGTTTTAACTTGAGCACAATAGTAAATCCATACTTTATCCGTGAGATTTTATCCAAGGGAGTTCTCCCGTTTACTCCTAGCTTCAGTGAGTGGATATGATTTGCTTGACAAGTAGTTCAAATATAGGTAATTAATAGAGTGACCAAATTCAGCGCAACCATTATAGGCCATTGGAAGAGCCATTTCCCGGGGCTCATCGGGGATTTTAGGGATCCCTACGTTAATTACCAAATTAATCTTCAAATAACAAAAAGGCACCAGTGGTGACAAAGCCACACAGGCAGAAAAACTATTTTGTGTAGAAAGGAGCTCTTTTCAGAGAGCTGTCACAGCATTGACAGCCCCATATTTCTCAGCAAAATCTTAACTGACCTTTCTTTTGTAGGTGGGATCTAAGGATTGCCTGCTAGGGGTAATAATGGAGAGCATGGGCTCCATTCCCTTTGCTAGTTCCCACCATAGACTGGACGTTGCTGCAAGGGCATCAACATAATTTGCACCACGCAGAAACGTACCCAAGAAAAGTGTGTATCCTAGCTATTGCATGTGCTGCTCCCATTTGCATTGGCCCTGTCTGGGACTGGGACCAGTATTTTAAATAATGGGCCTATGTGACTAAATAGCATGAATTAGAAGTCTTGGAGCAAGAATATCAACACATTCCTTATAAAACTCCTCGGAGAGACAATTGCCTCCAGGGGCTTTTCCACAACACAGGCTACTAATTGCCTGCTGGACATTCACTAATGTTGTGGGTGAGTTTAATACCGTATTTTCCGGCGTATAAGACGACCCGGCGTATAAGACGACCCCCTACTTTGCCTGAAAAATTTTAGGTTTTGTGCTATACTCGCCGTATAAGACGACCCCCACTTCCAGCGCAGTCCAACGCAGTCCTGCATACGGTAGCCATTCCGAGAATGTACCGGTATTTTGAACTTACCGTATTAGTCTAGTCCCCCTCCCTGTGGGTGAGCAGTAAGGCTTTATCAGTGGACAGTGTTACCTAAGCGTTTATTTTACAAACTCAAAGACTGAACTCAAACAAATTGGTTGTATAAACAATCTTGCTTTACTCGCAATATTTTTATTTAGAACCATATGAAAAACTGTCACTTCTGAATATACCGGTACGGTACGGTAAACATAAATTAGTGCATGAAACAGTGCAAGTGGATTAAACTTCCCATAACTTCCCATAAATCCAAGGGATTTCTACAGGATTTACAACGTTCCCTTTAAAAGCCTTCAAAATCCTCCTCTTAGTCATCTGATCTCATAAGTAAGTCAATGAGATCTTGTGGTACATCTGTAAGGCAGTCATCGTATGGATCTGGTACCAATTCCGTATCAGATGATGTGGTCTCTTCTTCGGCATCCTCTTCACCTTCCCACAAATAGTCGTCATCCATACCATCTAATGAATTTGATATGCCACACTTCTTGAAAGACTTTATTACAGTTTCTGCATCAATGTCGTTCCAGGCCTTTATAACAAAGGTGCACAAAACATCCAACTGTGGAGCACGCATGTTTCCTCCTTTTGTGAATGTTTTTTCACCGCTAACCATCCACTCATTCCACTGTTCTCGGATGCGATCTTTAAATGGCTTGTTTAGGCACACATCCAGTGGCTGCACCAACGATGTCAATCCTCCAGGTACAACTGCAGCATCTGTTTTTATTCTTGCCAGCCTTTGCTTGGTGCTTGGAGTTAAATGAGCCCTGAACATATCCCACACCAGTAGACTACGTCTTTGTAGAAGTCCACCTGGTCGCCTGCTCCATACATTATCAAGCCATAGCTTTACCCCTTCTTCATCCATCCATCCTTTCTCATTCACATGCACAAAACAACCAACAGGGAACTTGAGTTTCGGCATTGTTTTTCTTTTGAAAATAACCATTGGTCTCAGCTTTGCGCCATCAGCTGTGCATGCTAGTACCACTGTGAAACTGGACTTCTCATGTCCTGTTGTTTTTATTAAAATTGTCTTTTCGCCTTTTTGATGGACAGTTTTGTTGGCAATCATATCGAAATTCATTGGAGTTTCATCCATATTTCCGATGCTACTTAGCGCATAGCCATGTTCATTGCGCAGCCTAATAACGTAGCGATGGAAGCTATGCATTTTGGAATCAAGATCCGCAGGTAATTTCTGGGCAATTTTTGTCTTTTGCCGCAATACCAGATTATGCCTTCCCATGAATCTGGTACACCAGAATACAGTGGCCTTAAATCTGTGGCTGAGATCTGGATTAGATTTGGCCCACTGAAGTGCAACCAATCGGATTTTATTTCGGGTCACGACATAACCGCTTTGCCGATGCTCGGCCACCATGTCTGCTACATGCTTTTCGAGTTCTTGCCAATGTGGGGTGCCTCTTCTTAATGCACACTTGCCCCTTGGCATACTCCGTAATGCTTTCTCATTTGCTCTCCAGGCCCGAACCATCTTTTCTGTCACTCCATATTGTCTTGCAGCAGCACAGTTATTATGTTCCATGGCAAAATCCACAACTTTAAGTTTGTAACTGGCTTCATATTTCCTTCTTCTTGCCACTCCTGGAGCCTTGCTGAGTTCTTCACTGCCAGCCATTTGCACTGGATGTGCTGCTGGAGCCTTGCCGGGTTCTTGACTGTCAGCCATTTGCACTGGATGTACTGGTGCTGTACAGTATGAACAGGTGCAGAGACTGTCTTCAACACCACACGTACGGTACGGCAAATACGGTATCTGCTCACCAGACTGCCTTTCCTCTTCGCAACAACCAGCCAATCACGGCAAGTGCTCTACTGCCTTCGGTAACATTCGGGAACATTCTACAGTCCCCTTTCTATGCCCACGCCCATGTCAAGGAGAGAGGGGCGCGTGCCAAAACGTGCCAAACGTGTCAACACACCGGGCGCTGCCATCTTCGGCGCTGGCTGCCCGTTCCCATATACCGTATTTCGGACGTCCTGCTGCCTCGTCCTGCTGCCTCGTCTGCCTGGGGATGTGCAAGTGGTTGGAGGCGCGTGTACAGCGGCAGCGGCAGTCGAGGTAAGACTCATGGCGCCATTTGCTCGCTTGTGAAGCGGTTTGACACCTTCGAGTGAAGTCCTTGCTATGAAAAAAACGCTCGCTTTCGATACTTCATGGCGCGGGGCCTGGGTGTGGACGTTGCCAGGGCTGGTGACTGTATTTTTTAAAATAAGGTGTGTTGTTGCTTGTTACATACGGTATTTCCTATTGTGAAGCGGTCTGACACCTTCGAGTGAAGTCCTCGCTATGAAAAAAAACCGCTCGCTTTCAATACTTGCACAATTCATGGCGCGGGGGCTGGGTGTGGACGTTGCCAGTGCCGGTGGCTGTATTTTTTAACATAAGGTGTGTTGTTTCTTGTTATTTCCTATTGTGAAGCGGTCTGACACCTTCGAGTGAAGTCCTCGCTATGAAAAAGCGCATGAAAATATACCATAACATTTTGTACCCGGCGTATAAGACGACCCCCGACTTTCCAGAAAATTTTAAGGGGTTAAAAGGTCGTCTTATACGCCGGAAAATACGGTACTTGAACTAACCAGAAAACCTAGGGGTCTAATAAATATCTACTAGTCTACACAAAGTGTGTCTACAGTGATCATAAACTCATATCTACACAGAAAGAGTTGCAGAGTAGAGAAAGACCCTTATGAGTGGTTGGATTCCCATTAAACACTTAACCTTGATCAGACTTATCATCTGGGTCTCCATCCACTTACTCTCTTGATCATAGAGGGATGAACCGTGGATTATGTCATGAAGACGTGTGAAATTGAAATAACGCTGGCAGAAAGTTGTGTTTAGAGGCTCTTTGGGCGACAACCGTTCGCAAAGTACCTGACAATACCGTACACTGTTTCCCCTATAGCCTAACAGAGTTATAGCTAGTATGCATCAGTAGTGGTATGGTGAAGCATGAGGTTAACTGCGTTTGGAATTAAAACTACGCCGGCAGAAAGTTGCGTGAAGCGGCTGTTAGGGCAGCACCGGTTAACAAAATACCTTAGGGGCATCAGCAGCGGTAAGGCAAAGAATGAGGTTAACCATGCCTGAAATTAAGAGTAAAAGCACAATTACGCTGGCAGAACCTTGCGTGGAGCGGCTGTTTTAGTTGCCAACGTTAGCAAAGTACCTTCGGGGTACCAGGCGAGTAGTTTGTGGCCTTGGTGGGGGTGACGGTTTATTGAATAGAGCGCCTGATAGACATCACGGGTGGGAAAGATATAATTCAATAAACAAGCCTGCATTGTTCCTTTATAACTGTGTGTAAAAAAGAGAAGAAGTACCAGCTATCATTTAATGACAGAAGTCGCAAGCATGGCGGCTTGCTAACAAACTGTCTCAGCTAAAGATGCAAGACCATAGGAGCGCAGGGAGCATGGTAATCGTGAAACAGTGTTAATGCGTAGTAACGATTCCGTAGAGTGCTCGTGTTTAGATGGCCATGGTACGGGGTCTTTATTTGAGTGATAGCTCGCCTAGCGTGCATGGTAAGCAGGTTTAGCAGTATTGTGGCAGAGTCTAGGTCGGTTACTCACGGTTGTCGCGTTGTGCATGCGTCCCTTGACCTGCCCATTCCACCGGGTCCGGGAGGTGCCTGTGCTGCCACTAGTGCGAGATTAAGTCAGACTCGTGGGAATCATGTGACCGGTCACGTGGTGCTCAAAGGGAGGTGATATTGCTGCACTATGGTGGCGGCCATTTCTTAGGTGGTTGCAGGCAGCTCATGGAAAATAATGAAAAACTGGGATCTTGTGTCTGCGTAGTGTCTGGTTTGTATCAGTGTATTGTTCGTAAGACTAACCGTGCCTATATCGCCCATGAATATCGATGTCCACAGCGCCGCTTTCTTTATAACAAAGATAGGTGTATACACCAATAATTAAGCCTGATGCCCAATCTAATAACTGGGGGTGTGCCCCGTTCCTTGGATAGCGGCTATTCTCGAGTGGTAACAATATGATATATGTGGTAAAAGCAGCTAGGTATGTATAAGGCCCTGTGCCTAAAAAATTTGTAAATGGCGGCAGCCATTTTAACATGGTGTTGTGACTGATCTATTAAGTGGCAATTGATGCAGGGTTAACGTGGGCATGTATTCTGCGGGGTTTGGTATCTGTATGGATGCTTGTTAGTTCATTAAGTTTACCCCCTTGTTGAACTTTTGGTCTGTTGCAGCTTTTGTTGCAAGTTCATAAGGCACTCCAAGGAATATCCTCATTTAAACCATTACAGTGTTTTGATAAGCAGTGAATCCATCTTTGTTGTCTGATAAAGAGATTTATCTTTGAAATGTTAGGGGAGGCTTCCAAGATGACCCACTTGAGGGAATCTGGTGTATGCATTTTTTCCAGGTAGTGGGTACACATCTTGGTGTTTGTTTTGTGGCAGCGGAAACTACCGCGATGTTCAGAGATACGCTGTTTTATGGGTCGTGTGGTCATGCCTACATAGTAGAGGTTGCAAGGGCACGTAAGTAGATATATGCAGTTGGCAGTATTGCAGTTTGTGTGGGTGCGCATCTCCCACACAAATTTGTTGTTCAACGTGATGGTTTTGTGGATAGAGGTGTACGCACATGCAGTGCATTAGCCACATGGATAGTGGCCTGTGACTGCTGGTAATTGCCACAATGTTCCCTGTTTGTTATTGACCTTGGGTTTAGGTCTGGTGTTGATGAGCATATCTTTCAGGCTTCTCGAACGCTTAGATGCAAAACATGGTTGGTCAAGTTGTAGTGATCCTGTGTTGAGTATATTCCAATGTTTTTTCAACACCTTGGTTAGCTGGTTGGATATTGGTGTGTAGGTCGTCACACACATTAGGGTCTCTGTTTCGACTTTGTTTTTTACCTCTAGCAGGCTCTCTCTATTGTTGTTACGTGCTCTCTTTCATGAGAGGGTGATATTTCTGAGAGGATAATCTCTGTCAGAGAGGTTTTGTGCCAGGACTGCAGATTCAGCAAAAGGCTGTTACGGTCTGTGCTCTTTTTATACCTTGTTGTTATGAGCCCCCCTCCAGTTTGATAGTCAGATCCAAGAATGGTATCTGGGAAGGAGAAGCAGAGATAGTGAATTTCAGGTAGGGGTTCAGGTCGTTAACCCACTTGAAAAAGTTGTTGTAAGTTTCTCTGTTCCCATGCCAAAATATCAAGATGTCGTCGATAAAGCGTTTCCATAACCGTATGTTGTCACGGTATGGGTTGGATACATCATGGATATAGCGTGCCTCAAAGGATGCCATGTAGAGGCAAGCTACACTGGGCGCAAAGGTACTCCCCATGGAAATACCCTGGGTCTGGTGGTAGTGTGGACCTTTGAACTCGAAAAAAATTCAGTCAGTGCCAGTGTGGCACACTCTATGATGAAGCTGGGAGATGTAGGTGACTCCCAATTGGTCCTCGTGAGATCCTCCTCTATCACATCTAGGGTGGCTCTTTGTGGAATGTTGGTGTAAAGAGCTTCCACGTCTAGTGTGATGAGGAAGTCGATCTCGTCAACTCGTGGAGGCTGGGATAACAAGTGTAAGACATCTGTGGTGTCTTTGAGGTAGGAGGGTATTAATTTCACCAACAGTTGTAGGAAATGGTCACAAAATTGTGACAGTGGCTCCAAAAGCGAGTCTATGCCGGAAACAATCGGTCTCCCTGGCACAGGGCTCACTCCCTTGTGAATTTTGGGTAGATTATAGAAGCTGGGGGTTCTCGGATCTTTTCTAATGAGGAAGGAGGCCTCCTTCTTACTCAGGGTAAAGCAACATGAGTATAACCCGTAGACCAGATTGAGATCTGGGTATACATATGTATAAAACAACAATATCTCAATTGGATTCACTAGAGCGACAGATATATTTGCATGTACAGGACATTACAAAGAATCTGGACGTAAAATAAAGAGAGACTCAGAATTTCAGTTTTTTAGAAGTGCATATAGCATTGTATATTTAAAGACAGATTTTTATGCAAAACAGTCAGAAAACAGCACTGGAGGCATATAATGCGGTGGCAACCCAAGGGGGCTTTGTGCACTAAGTGGTAGTGAAACAAAGAGTGACGGCGCGAGTGACATGTGGGTGAACACAGCGAAGGACGCAAAGTGGCACAGTGAAAAAACAGTATATACAAAGTTGTTGGTTCCTCCTTAAAGAATTAGTAATTGATATTAGATTAGGAACCAAAGAAGATAATGCACCATGAGTCACGCTGTATTGAGGGTCGACGGCGTTTCGATCCTATCGAGTTAGGATCTTCATCAGGACCGGGTTGCCGGATAAGGTGAGTGCTAATAAAAAGTAGTCCAACTGGATATTGGGCAGTCTGTGGTGTTGGTAATGTGGATGGGAACCGCTAGGCTTCGTGATGGAAGGGAACCCAGCTGGAGTCAAACAGGCTCATATAGGTCCAAGCTCGGAAGTAGGAGGGTGAAGGCTCAGATGTGGAGCCCCGTTCTGGTTTGAGGGCAATAATGGTTTGTGTTATGTGGCAGGGTTGATGACGCACGATCCACTATGTAGGTCCAATTAAATTCGGGTAGGTAGTGGCACAGAAGCAAATCCCCATTCTGGCCGGAAAGGCAAAGGATGATGGAAAATTAACGAATGCATTTGTTCGGTTCAGTATGTCCACTCAATGATGCGTGTAATTGGGAGGAGGCACAGAGACGGAGCCCTGTTCTGGCCCATAGTTCCAATTGAAATACTTGTAGGACAAGTACGGCAGGGTCGAAGGATCCACTGCTTAGGTCCCAACAGGATACCTAGAATTGGGTGTAGTACCGCCGTCACAGTCCGGGGGTCCAAGGGCGGCGTGTGATCTGGTCGGTAGACCACGATCCGCAACTGGCACCCGTGACTTTCTGCTGAGTCCACTATGCCTGTGATAGTTTTGATAACCCTTTCAGTGGGATTCTTAGTGATAGAGTATAGTATTTGCGGTCACTCAATTGTTTGAGGCACTCTGTGTCGTAGTCGGAAGTTGCCATTATCACAGTCGCCCCGCCTTTATCGGCTTGCTTGATGATGATTTTGGGGTCATTGGCTAGTGTCTCCCACAACAGGTAGATCCAGGCAGGTTTAAAGGTAATTTTAGGTAATAGACATTACCTGGGTGCGCAATTACGTATGCCACTTACCACAATTGTAGATAGCTTTTTTCCAAGGTCCTGAAGAATCGCAGGGTTATTGAACCGATAGTGAGAAACCTGTTGACCCACACGTTCTAACAAGGACACCACCACGCGAGGAAACCCCTTGGGCGAGTGCCTTGTACACTGCTTTTAATTAGGACAGGAGACCCCCCGAATAAAATTTGCGGTTCTAGGTACTCCCAGTCCTATTTTCTATCACTACCCTGCATCTACACAGTCCTGGCCCCATTCCAGCACTTCATCACACGGCAGTTGGATAGAAGATCTCCGATAAAGAGCCCCTTTTTAGGGAGCCCGTTGGGTATTGCACCACCGACACAACAAGGAGCAGCCCAGATGATGAAGCATGACACCTGCAAGGGTGTGTGAGGACATTATGATCCAACATATGAATCCCCACCTTTGCCCTCTCTAGGGTATAGTGGGACCAAGTCACTCGTAACTCCAACCAGCACCTTTAATAGAGGAACAGCATAATCCCACTTTTGCAGTACATTCTGCCAAGGGTACCCCCAGCCCCAGCCTTGAAACTCAATGCTGTGTTCACCGTACGTAAGGGGTGCCCCTTTGAGTCACTGCATTCATGCCCTTTGCAGTTTCTCTTATGGAAGGTCGCCTTCCTAGTAGCTATAACGCCTCTCAGACATATTAGTGTACTACTGGTGCTCATACTGCAGGAACCTTTTTTCCAGGTACATCAGGATAGGGCTAACCAAACCATCCAGCTCCCAGTCACTTCACACACTTGAACTTAAACATGCTGTTATGAACAACATTGATAGAACTAATTCCTGTAGAAAAATGCAAAAACAGTTTGTGACTTTTTTTGCAGCCTCAAAAAAGCCAGACGTTTTCTAGGACTGGAATTAGTTACCAGGTGAATTGTCCCTTGCCCTCCCCCACCAAGCAACACTCCACTCGCAAACAGGGAGCTACTATGGTCTTTTTTGGGAACATACCTATAGCATACATATGTAGAGCTGCCATATGGTCCACTCCACACATATTAACAGAGCATTATTTTGTGGACATTCTTGCAAGACAGCAAGCTAGAGTTAGTCACACTGTCCCATGGACTCTGTTTCAGAACTCTGCACAATAGACTGGCTAGCCACCAGTTAGGGGAGTATTGCTTTACATTTGATGCTGAGTATTTGTTTCTACCAGGGCCGGACTGGGATCGCAAACCAGCCTTGGCAATTACGTCCGACCAGGGTGGGAATGGTGGCCGGAACCCTCCTGCAGTGCTTTTGTTACAAGGGGCTGATTTTGCAGGACTGCTGCAAAACCGGCCCTCAGTAAGAAAAATGGCCTGCAGCTGTCCAAAACCATCCCCCACTCTTCCAGCCTACCGGGGAAACACCTGGTGCGTGCTACGGCCAGCCCGGCCCAGGGTTCTACAGCCATACATGCTACAAACGGATTATGTTACTTACCCTGTAAGCATCTGTTAATTGTTTGTAGTGCCGTAGATTCACATGATCTCATCCTCTTCCCCAGACGACAGTGTTTCAGTTATTATTCACTTCATATAATTCTCTCTTTACATGCATGAGCACTTTTCTTTTCTGCTCACTGCTCTATTCCTACTCTGAGCCGTTTGGCCGAAAAACTATCTAACAATAGAGTTGGTTCCCATGCACCACCAGAAGAGGAGTCTCCGACACCTTGTGACTCGAAAAACAAGTTGAAAGCATCCAAGCCCAACACTAGATAGCAAGTATGAGGAGCATGTGAATCTACATTCGTGCATGCAACTAACAGATGCTTACACTGTAATTAGATATCATTGGGACATGGTCACCAACATAATCATAAGCGTTTTGGTACTCAAGCTGGTCACAATCTGTAATCACTTCAATATACTTCATTTAGGTGAAACTAATTTCATGTCTCAAAGCACTACATTTTTGTTTTCCGATATAGTACTCCTGCATTAGTTGCGTGTGTCGTGTTATTTCTGGTTCATTTCTGTTTGTCATTATGTACAGCTGTATCTATCAAGAACTACATCTATTGTATTTGTATTCGTTGGAGCCTTGAAAAAGTTGCATACAGATGAAAATGCATGTCGGCTGCCAGCTTTGCGTATGAATTTTCAATCGAGACTGCAAACACTTAGGACATTTTATCAATAAATTACTAGAATTATTGAACCGGTCAGGGATGGTTCATCTATGCTACTACATAGACTACGTGTGACGTGTTCTTCGGTGTCATTGTCAGCTACACACATCAAACATATCTGAGCCCTAAACATGTACACAGCATTTATACCTCTGTCCCTCTCTCGTGCCCAAGATGTGGGGAAGAGTGGCTGCATTCATCCACATATTAGGACTCGTCCTGTCCTACAAAGAGACCCATTTTTGTTTGCAGTGGTAACAGACTGAAAGCCTTCACTGGGTGAAACTTCACATGTAATCTTAAGATATGCTTTTTTACACTGATGTCTCAAGAAGGAGCTATATAACTGTATATTTAGAAACTTGGCCTTATTAATGGCCAAATTTTCTACAGTATAGAGACCCATCTCTCTCCAGGTCATCACAGACACTGTTTACAGTCCTAAACTTTTGTGTGATAGCCTAATGCATTCTGAGTGTTGTAGTTTCATCGAGCTATATAGAGTACGGTTCAGGCCTGGAGACAGGGTCCGTAATGACCTGGAGTGAGGTGGTCAATTTACTCTACAAGCTCTGACTTGGCGATCTCCCTCTTTTGTCTCATTAAAGTGTATGCATGTTTTTCATGCTTCTATTCCTAGTCCTAAGGAATCATATTGTTTTGATTAAAATTTGTACTTAAGGTGATAACACAGTGGTTGACCACATAAAATCGATAAAGACAAATTTACAACAAAAAAACATACCGTATTTTCCGGCGTATAAGACGACCCGGCGTATAAGACGACCCCCTACTTTGCCTGAAAAATTTTAGGTTTTGTGCTATACTCGCCGTATAAGACGACCCCCACTTCCAGCGCAGTCCAACGCAGTCCTGCATACGGTAGCCATTCCGAGAATGTACTGGTATTTTGAACTTACCGTATTAGTCTAGTCCTCCTCCCTGTGGGTGAGCAGTAAGGCTTTATCAGTGGACAGTGTTACCTAAGCGTTTATTTTACAAACTCAAAGACTGAACTCAAACAAATTGGTTGTATAAACAATCTTGCTTTACTCGCAATATTTTTATTTAGAACCATATGAAAAACTGTCACTTCTGAATATACCGGTACGGTACGGTAAACATAAATTAGTGCATGAAACAGTGCAAGTGGATTAAACTTCCCATAACTTTCCATAAATCCAAGGGATTTCTACAGGATTTACAACGTTCCCTTTAAAAGCCTTCAAAATCCTCCTCTTCGTCATCTGATCTCATAAGTAAGTCAATGAGATCTTGTGGTACATCTGTAAGGCAGTCATCGTATGGATCTGGTACCAATTCCGTATCAGATGATGTGGTCTCTTCTTCGGCATCCTCTTCACCTTCCCACAAATAGTCGTCCTCCATACCATCTAATGAATTTGATATGCCACACTTCTTGAAAGACTTTATTACAGTTTCTGCATCAATGTCGTTCCAGGCCTTTATAACAAAGGTGCACAAAACATCCAACTGTGGAGCACGCATGTTTCCTCCTTTTGTGAATGTTTTTTCACCGCTAACCATCCACTCATTCCACTGTTCTCGGATGCGATCTTTAAATGGCTTGTTTAGGCACACATCCAGTGGCTGCACCAACGATGTCAATCCTCCAGGTATAACTGCAGCATCTGTTTTTATTCTTGCCAGCCTTTGCTTGGTGCTTGGAGTTAAATGAGCCCTGAACATATCCCACACCAGTAGACTACGTCTTTGTAGAAGTCCACCTGGTCGCCTGCTCCATACATTATCAAGCCATAGCTTTACCCCTTCTTCATCCATCCATCCTTTCTCATTCACATGCACAAAACAACTAACAGGGAACTTGAGTTTCGGCATTGTTTTTCTTTTGAAAATAACCATTGGTCTCAGCTTTGCGCCATCAGCTGTGCATGCTAGTACCACTGTGAAACTGGACTTCTCATGTCCTGTTGTTTTTATTAAAATTGTCTTTTCGCCTTTTTGATGGACAGTTTTGTTGGCAATCATATCGAAATTCATTAGAGTTTCATCCATATTTCCGATGCTACTTAGGGCATAGCCATGTTCATTGCGCAGCCTAATAACGTAGCGATGGAAGCTATGCATTTTGGCATCAAGATCCGCAGGTAATTTCTGGGCAATTTTTGTCTTTTGCCGCAATACCAGATTATGCCTTCCCATGAATCTGGTACACCAGGATACAGTGGCCTTAAATCTGTGGCTGAGATCTGGATTAGATTTGGCCCACTGAAGTGCAACCAATCGGATTTTATTTCGGGTCACGACATAACCGCTTTGCCGATGCTCGGCCACCATGTCTGCTACATGCTTTTCGAGTTCTTGCCAATGTGGGGTGCCTCTTCTTAATGCACACTTGCCCCTTGGCATACTCCGTAATGCTTTCTCATTTGCTCTCCAGGCCCGAACCATCTTTTCTGTCACTCCATATTGTCTTGCAGCAGCACAGTTATTATGTTCCATGGCAAAATCCACAACTTTAAGTTTGTAACTGGCTTCATATTTCCTTCTTCTTGCCACTCCTGGAGCCTTGCTGAGTTCTTCACTGCCAGCCATTTGCACTGGATGTGCTGCTGGAGCCTTGCCGGGTTCTTGACTGTCACCCATTTGCACTGGATGTGCTGCTGGAGCCTTGCCGGGTTCTTGACTGTCAGCCATTTGCACTGGATGTACTGGTGCTGTACAGTATGAACAGGTGCAGAGACTGTCTTCAACACCACACGTACGGTACGGCAAATACGGTATCTGCTCACCAGACTGCCTTTCCTCTTCGCAACAACCAGCCAATCACGGCAAGTGCTCTACTGCCTTCGGTAACATTCGGGAACATTCTACAGTCCCCTTTCTATGCCCACGCCCATGTCAAGGAGAGAGGGGCGCGTGCCAAAACGTGCCAAACGTGTCAACACACCGGGCGCTGCCATCTTCGGCGCTGGCTGCCCGTTCCCATATACCGTATTTCGGACGTCCTGCTGCCTCGTCCTGCTGCCTCGTCTGCCTGGGGATGTGCAGGTGGTTGGAGGCGCGTGTACAGCGGCAGCGGCAGTCGAGGTAAGACTCATGGCGCCATTTGCTCGCTTGTGAAGCGGTTTGACACCTTCGAGTGAAGTCCTTGCTATGAAAAAAACACTCGCTTTCGATACATCATGGCGCGGGGCCTGGGTGTGGACGTTGCCAGGGCCGGTGACTGTATTTTTTAACATAAGGTGTGTTGTTTCTTGTTACATACGGTATTTCCTATTGTGAAGCGGTTTGACACCTTCGAGTGAAGTCCTCGCTATGAAAAAAAAACGCTCGCTTTCGATACTTGCACAATTCATGGCGCGGGGGCTAGGTGTGGACGTTGCCAGTGCCGCTGGCTGTATTTTTTAACATAAGGTGTGTTGTTTCTTGTTATTTCCTATTGTGAAGCGGTCTGACACCTTCGAGTGAAGTCCTCGCTATGAAAAAGCGCATGAAAACCTACCATAACATTTTGTACCCGGCGTATAAGACGACCCCCGACTTTCCAGAAAATTTTAAGGGGTTAAAAGGTCGTCTTATACGCCGGAAAATACGGTATTTCCTTTGCATGCATATCTTTTTTTTCCTCTCTAAAGACCTCAGTTTAGGGAGGTGGAAATTAAAACTTATTCTATTGTAATTATCAGTACATTTAGTCTCAAAACTTCTTAGCCTCAGGTGTGTATGGAAATAAACGCCAAGGCACCAACAGAGTCTTGTAACAGAAAGGAGAATAAGGTGTCTGTCCGGAATAAAAAATCACAGCGTTTTCCAACCTGCCAACTTGAACTGGACACCGGGTGCTTGGTAGATAGATTCAGAGTTGGACACCAAAGAGTAATCTATACAATGTTAGGCTGCGGAAATAGAAAGTAGTTGATGCAACTTCAAGTGATTCACTGTTTTCCTGCCTAGTCTGTTTAATGAATTTATTAATAGTGTAGCTTATGTTTTCATTTCAGATGATGTTTCTCTAAAGCTCTCGGACATGTACAAGAAAGAACTGGAGCTTAAACAAACGATTGTTCAAGAGATTGCACATACTGGTGACCAGGACCTCATGATGGTTTATTTATCTTCTTGGTTGTACGAACCTTACATTGACAATAACACCAAACTGCTATTGGAAAGCATGCTACTGGAAACAGGACACCGGCCACTATAACATCTTTACAAAATCACAAATTGTGAAATGATTTTATTCCTAATAATTGTATTACAATTAGAAACACAGTTTGAACAATATCTCAGTCTACTGTGCAATGGAATGATACTTTTTATATTAACTTAACATTTTTTATAAACCATTTTCAAATCTTTTGAAATACAAATGTGTTTTCCTAGTTTCTTTGTAGTCGTCAGTTATGGTACTTCAACACAAAAATTGCTTTGTGACAGTTAATATTATCTGTGTTGTGTCAGATTACTTAAAACATTTTGGTAGTCTTTTTCTTATACAGAATCAGCCTTTGTTTTGCATTGAACCAGTTATTATCTGAACCAGGCTTCATGCTTTACGGATTTGTTTACAATCTTTAAAGTACCAGTTAGTAACATGTATACAAATGGTTATGATGGATACTAAACTATCATTAATAAGGTAAATATTTATCCTTGCAGGAGTCTTTATTTGAAAGATTCTAATATGGCTGCATAACATCTTAGAAGTAGGGTCCTCAGATTGTTAACTTAAAGAAAGTCTGCCTAATGTTATGTTATATTACTGATCCTTCACAAAAAGCTTACATGTGTGCAGGAAGGTCAAGGCATTAGTAGTTTGAAAAAATATGGGGTAAGGACCACATAGCTAACTTACAAAACCAGATCAAGGGACTAGTGGTTTGAGAAAATATGTGAATGTAACACTCCTTAAGAATTCTTTTGTAGTGGCTCTTCTCCCAATTGAATAAGTGGTTACCTACCTAGTAGGGAGGAAAGTTGTTTGGTGCATCATATCAAGTAGAAAAGCAAGCAGTTGTACATGAAGGTGGGGTTTGTTTACTATGTAATCCCTTTGGAGGCTCTGCTGTAAGCTACAAATATCCCGCCATATTGCAGATCCGGCACGCGTTGCTCGCAGTGATTGCAAAGGGAGAGACACCACCAGACTCTGCCCCACTAGAATATAGGGTCTTAGACGGGAATCTCCCGGGGAAAGCTATATCATTAATATTTTAAAAACTCATCAATAACACAACAGATCCCCTTCTCCGACTTAGAGCCAATTGGACCACAATGTTGCGGGTTTGAAGGATGAAGAATGGCTTGAAGCCTTGGCTTCTCCTCCAGAGACTGCCATCTCCTCATGGCTTAGACTTATACAACTGAAGATACTCCATAGAATATACCTTGCGGGACCAATTTTGGTAAACATGGGATATAGTACTGAGGCCAGATGTACAAGGGGATGCAGGTAGGAGGGCACTTTCGTACACATACTCTGGGAGTGTATAGTCATTCAGAGATACTGGTCATCATTGAAGAAGTGTATGGAGCAAGTAATGGGCAATGAGATTGATTGTAATATAAAGCTATGTCTCCTGAATATTTGGGGCCCTACAGACTTAAACACCAAAGAGAGATTATGGGTTACACATGGGAGGATAATTGCTAAGAGAAATATTGCGGGATTGTGGGGGGCGCAGGAACCACCAACACTGTGTGAGTGGGGGAAAGACATGGATTGGAGAATGGCAAAGGCAAAGACTATATATAAGTTGAGGGGTGCCCCACCAAATGGACACAATTTGGGGTACTTGGAATGAATACAGGGGAGAAATATGTGATCCCCTGCAGCCTAGACGGGGCACTAATCTGGGATGTTCTGTAACAAATGGACCCAATGTAAATTGATTTTAATAACTCTATGGTCTCAGATATACTGTTAAGTTTGTGCCAGCACAAAACCTCGACTATACATGTCTGTATAATGTGTTTTAACCTTGTCCCAAATAAAAAGTTTTATTTAAATATATATATATATATATATATATATATCTCCATCCACGACCAAATGTCCCAAGCAGGGGGAGCGGCTGATTATCTGGTGCTGGCGGCGAGGTTTGGGACAGCCTCGCAAATAATGCTTCAGCAAGAACCTTCTATTAAAAAGACGCTACACACCACTTCAAAGGTTTACTTCAGTTGTTTATTTTCTTGTAGGTTCCCCACCTACGTGTTTCGGACCGACACGGTCCCTGATATGTATGTATATGTATATATATATATATATATATATATATATATATATATATATATATATATATATATATATATATATATATATATAACCTAGCAAACACCTTGCCTGCTGAATAGAGAGCCCATTGACAGGTAGGTCCGTTGCCAACTCTTGTTTATTGCAAATGCAGTGAGGATGAACTGCTCAGTATCACAAAATTCAGTTCCAGCTGCGCCTGACGCGTTTCGTGTATGCTACACTTTATCAAAGGCACCGGATGCACAAACAATGTCACAGCAGTTTTCGGCACCATTTGAATAAAATCCCTGCCCATATAGGCGTGGCCACAACTGTGGCATGTTGGGTGATGTGGTCCCGGTATTTCTTCAGTGAGATGCCGTGTCAATGTTCATTAATTCGCCAAATCAAACCCCAGTGGGCTAGTGGTGCTGGGCTCCAGTCCCCGCTGCAGTGGGATTACATGCAAGAAATTGGCTTCTGTCCCAGATACGGTGGCGTCATTCGGCGTCACTCCTGGAATGCTCAAGGCACATGGGCTTGCTCTGCGGCTCAGACAAACGCCACATACCATCCAAACAACTTGCCTGCTGAATAGAGAGCCCATTGACAGGTAGGTCCGTTGCCAACTCTTGTTTATTGCAAATGCAGTGAGGATGAACTGCTCAGTATCACAAAATTCAGTTCCAGCTGCGCCTGACGCGTTTTGTGTATGCTACACTTTATCAAAGGCACCGGATGCACAAACAATGTCACAGCAGTTTTCGGCACCCTTTGAATAAAATCCCCGCCCATATAGGCGTGGCCACAACTGTGGCATGTTGGGTGATGTGGTCCCGGTATTTCTTCAGTGAATATGGAATTTGAGAAGTGAACATGTTAGTCTGTTAATTTTGATTGAAAAGGATAGTGGAGGGATAAAAGAGTGAAGGATTTTTATTTTTATTTATTTATTTATTTATTTAGGTCTTAGCAGTAGGAGTAGGCTTTTGGATGAGTAAAAAGGAGTTTTGGAGGGGAGGAGTCAGAGGGAAGAGTTTAGAAAGGTTTCTGTTAGGGGATCGGTATAGTAACAAGAGGTGTCAGATGATGCAAGTTGGGGTAGAGTAGGAGAGAGTCTAGAAAGGGTTATTTTGGCGATCATAGTAGTGGTATGGGGTTTGGGATAAATGAGAGAGTAGATGTAGAGGATGTATTGATAGATGTATAGGATGAGAGATAGGGTAGTGCATTGGAAGGAGTAGTAGAAAGAAGACTGAGATGAGTCAGAAGGTTGGGCTAGAAGATATATTGAGCGAAATATAGGCTGAGAAATAGGGTAGTGCATTGGAAATGCTAAATTAGAAGAAAGTGATAAATATATAGATCCATAAGTATATTGAAAGTATATAGATACATAAAGGAGGTAAGTATATGTAGATTAAAGATATTGATAGAGGCACACAGATCCAAGTACATGGAAGGTACATAGATGCACAATGGAAGTATGTACATGTAGACCAAAGATGATTTTTATTTATTTATTATTATTATTTTTTCTCTTAACAACCTAAAATTATTTTACATGTTTATACAAAGTAATACACAAAGATAGGTACATATCTATAGTGAAAACAAATGCTTATATACAGAGGGATATGCTGTAAATTTCTGTTTGCGTATGGTGCTTATGTGGGGAAGAGCCACATCTTGAGTAGTTTTCTGAAGATAAGGTGGTTGTCGGTGGACCTTATGTTGGGGGTTAAAGAGTTCCATAGTTTGGCTGCTTGAACAGAGAAGGATGTGCCACCCATGGTTTTTTTCTTGTATGGTGGGATTTTGAGGCGAGATGCTCCTTTAGAGGCGAGGTTCCTTTGTTGAATGTGTTTGGTGATTTTATTCCTGATGAAGAGTGGTCCTAATCCATGTATTGCTTTGTGGGTGATACAAAGCATCTTGAACGTGGATCTTCTGGCAACTGGTAACCAATGCAGGGCTTTCAAGGCAGGGGAGATGTGGTCTCGCGGTTTGATATGCAAAAGTAATCTGGCAGCCGAGTTCTGAATCCGTTGTAGTCTTTTCATGGTCGTTTAATGTGATCCGTGGTAGAGGCTATTGGCGAAATTGAGTTTGGACAGAACAAGGGAGATGGTAGCTTAGACCTTGTGTGGAAATCCCAAATGAGGGAAAATTTGTCGCATCGTTTTTATAGTAGCAAAGCTTGATCTTGCTAGTTTATCCACTTGGACATTCATCAACAGCTTGGAGCAAATGGTCATTCCGAGGTTTCTTACTTCCTTCGATACTTTAGGCAGTGATCCCAGTTCATCAGGCCATGCGGCAAGCGGGTTGTAATGTTTCCAATTGCCATACCCGAGAGCAGAGGACGGCCCGGGACCAGGGTTCGATTCCCGACGCGGCAGGTTTCTGGACCAGGGTCAGCGGACTCGATAATTCTCTCGCCTCGGTGCCCACTCTGATCAGCGAGCACACTCGGCAACTCTGGGCACTAGCTTGCCTCATCTTCACTAACGGCCCCACCAGACCGCCGGGGATGCCTGGTCTCACCCTGGAGATACCCATTAAGGGACCATCTCTCAGGGAAGCCAGGAAGGGTTACGCAGCGGTCGAAGCGCAGAGGTACCCCTTCGGGAGTGATTCCAGCGCTATATAAGCACACAATTAATTAATTAATTAATACGTGAGTATTTCAGTTTTTGAAGCATTCAATTTGAGATGGCTCCAAGTCATCCACTGATCCACGGCTCTGAGACAGCTGAAAATTTGTGATTTTCCAATGTCTTTGGGGCATTTTATTTGAAGGAGTATTTGCGTGTCATCTACATAGTATTAGCACGTGAGGTGAAATTTATTGATCAGTACTGGTAACGATTTCATGTAGATGTTGAAAAGCATGGGGGAGATGATAGAACCTTGAGGGACCTCTGCTTTTGTGGAGTACGGTTTGGACAAGAAAGGTAGGGTATGGATGACATTAGTTATGTTTCGAAGGTAGGACGCGATCCAGTCTAGAGCACTTCCCTCTATGCCGGCTTCATAAAGTCTTTGTCTCAGAGTGTCATGGTCAACCGTGTCAAAGGCAGCTGAGCGGTCCAAGAGAAGTAGCGCAGCAACCCCGTTTCGGTCAACTGTATTCTTTAGGTCATCCCAGATGGCAAGAAGGGCAGATTCAGTGCCTCTTCCCAGACGGAATCATGTTTGAAAGTCTGAAAGTATGTCACTCTCTTCAATGAATTGTGACATCTGGTAGAACACTGCTCTTTCTATCAGTTTGCCCAGGAAAGGTCCATTTGTATTGGGTCTGTAGTTGTAAAGGTTCAGCGGGTCCAAGTTTGTTTTCTTCAGTAAAGGGCGTATGTATGACTTTTTGAGTTCTTCTGGAAATAGTCCAGTAGTTAAGGAATCGTTGCTGCTTCTTCTTACTGGAGTGGCAGCAGAGGTTGTTAAAAGAATTGTCTTGAAAGTTTGTGGCGGAATGTGCTGATACCAAACCTCTCAGTTTTCAGTTTAGCCATTATGGTGCTGTGGAGTTTGTAATGAAACTCCCAGCACCATATACTCTTAATGGCAGCACTGCACTTACAATGCCTAAGAAAAGACTTAGACACTGTAGGGATACAGGGCTTATGCACTGTACCCTCACCACTGGTATAGTGCACCCAGCTAGAGGGGTGACTGACGTATGATAGGGCAGTGGGCTGTAGGCATGGCACACAGATGTGTGACATGTTGATTCTTCACTTTGTTCTGCACCAAAATATGCAGCCTGCAAAGGCAGTGTGTATGTGTAAAGGTACAGGGCCTCTAAGGGTTGCACATTAAGTGCTGCAAACCCTAGAGGTCTTCCCTGGTCACAGTGCCCTGGGTACCTGTGTATGTATTGTATTGTAAGGGGAATTTGTAAAGCGCGCTGACACCATGGGTTTCCTGGCGCTGGTTGGAAACAGAAAGACCAGGGGGACTTAGCTGGATTGAGGGAAAAGCCATGTTTTTAGGGTTTTACGGAAAAGAATAAGAGAATTAGAGGTTTTGAGAGAGAGGGGAAAGGAATTCCAAAGTTTTGGGGCCAGGAATGCAAATCGCCGGCCTCCAGATCTGCAGAGTTTTATAGGGGGGATAGACAGGAAGTGAAGGTGGGAAGATCTCAGGTTCCGTGAAGGGCAATAGGGCTTGATGAGAGATTTCAGAAAGACGGGGCAGGAGCCAGATATAGATTTAAAGGTAAGGCAGCCGATCTTAAAGGCTGCCCTCGAAATGACAGGGAGCCAATGCAGTTTGGAAAGAAGGGGTTTGGCGGTTTGCCACTTCGGAATCCCAAGGACCAGTCTCGCCACTTGATTCTGAACAGATTGCAGTCTGGAAAGAGATGTTTTAGGCAGACCATGGTAAATAGAGTTCGAAAAATCTAAGCGGGAGAGGACGAGGGCCATGATGACTTGCAGAAGGGCTTCAGGAGTGAGGAGATAGGCCACCTTCCTGATCCTGCGCAGCTGGAACATGCAGGAGGAGACCACCGTCCCCACTTGGGTCCCGAGAGAAAGGCCGGAGTCAATAGTGACCCCGAAACTCTTTACCGAGGCCACGGGGGTGGGGGGGGGGCTAAGTTCTGCCGGCCAAAAGTGCGGACCCCAGTGGGTAGAGCTCCTGCCAGGAAGAAGGAGCTCCGTCTTTCCGGGGTTTAGTTTGAGCTGGTTTTGACACATCCACTGAAGGATGTGGGACATAGCTGCCAGGAAATTAGGGATAGCGGAGGGGGAGTTGAGAGGAAAGATGAGTTGCAGGTCGTCCGCGTAATTAAACACGGTGACGTCCCACTGCCTCAGAGAAAAAAGAAGGGGTCGAAGATAGAGATTAAAGAGAAGAGGGGACAAAGAGGAGCCCTGGGGGACCCCACAGGGCGAGTGCTCCCTAGGAGCTCTGAAAGTGCCCAGGCTGAGGGTCTGAGACCTCCCGGTGAGGAAGGATTTGACCCATGCCAGCGCCAGGCCCTGGATGCCAGCCTGCTCGACACGGTGGAGAAGGATGTTGTGGTCCACCGTGTCGAAGGCGGCTGACGGGGCTAAAAATACCAAGGCCTGGGGGGTACCCTTGTCAGCGCCGTCTCTCAAGGCGTCCAGCACGGCCAAGATCACAGTCTCCGTAGAGTGGCCGGGTCTAAAGCCGGCCTGGTTGCCCTCGAGGAAGTTGGAACTCTCGATGAACTGTGAGAGACAGGCGGTGGCGTGGGCTTCCAGGATTTTGGAAAAGAAGGGCAAGAGGGAGATAGGGCGGTAATTCGCCGGAACGGCGGGGTCAGCACCAGGCTTCTTCAGAAGAGGCACCAAAACGGCCTCCTTGAAGGAGCTGGGCACTGTACCAGACGAGAGAGAGGAATTCAGCAGGGGAAGGATGCAATCAGGTAGAGAATGGCAGATGTCTCGTAGTATGGTGGGGGGACAGCAGTCGTCTGGAGATCCAGACTTAGTGCGGGTAGCCAATGTGGCCAAGGATGTGGGGTCTAAGGGAGGGAACTGAGTGAAAGAGAGGGCATTGTGGGGAAGAGAGACAAAACCAGCGCCAGGGGGGATAGCCGGGATGGTGTCTTTAATCAGAGCAATTTTCTCAATGAAGAAAGTACTAAGCGCGTTACAAGATTCCTGTGTGGGGGCCTGAGTCGGGAGTGTCCTGGGGTCGGAAGTGAATTCATTAAGAACTTTAAAAATCTCTTTGGACTTGCAAGGGCGGATATGATTCTTTCTGAGGCGTAAGCTTTTTTGGCTGCGGAGATGGCTGTTTTGTACTTATTGCGCGCAGTGACATATACGCCTCTGCTAGGCAAGCAATAGTCTCTCCTCCACCTGCGCTCTGACCGGCGGAGTTCCAATTGCAGGGTCTTGAGATGGGGGGTGAACCATTTGTGAGAGTTGCGGTGTCGGGATCGGGGGAACTTAGTTGGAGGGGCAAAAATATCGCTGGCTGTCGTGAGCCAGTCAGAGATATGCCCGTGAAGCTCGTTGGTGCTTGAATCGTTGGGAAGCAGGGGGCGTGTAAGGGCAAGGCGAGATAAGAATTTAGAGAAATCGGCGGCTCTCCACTTGCGGGCGGTGCCGCCCTCCTGCAGTGGGATCCTAATCTGGCCGACAGCCAAGAAAGTGGTGTCAATCAAAAAGTGATCGGACCACACACAAGGAGTTATAAGCGGACAGGAGGACTTGACCCCGTGAACCCAGATGTGATCAAGAATGTGGCCGCCACTGTGGGTGGCGGACCTGACTAATTGAGTGAAGTTCCTGTGGTACCTTTTACCAGGGGCTGACTTATTGCTAGAGATGCCAATTGGGTTTAGGCTTCAATGCAGTTTTAGGGAAAGAACATATGCCCTGGGCACTTGATTAGCAGGAGCCCAGGGCACAAAGTACATCAGCAATTCAGCAAAAAGTGGAGGCAACCATGCAGAAAGAGGGCATTTTCTCACAGATAGTGGTCTTGCAGCTGACCTTTGGTGTAGAGTCTCAGAAATGACTGAGGACGTTGCCTGAGCAGTGGGCATATCAATATTAAATGTATGTGCCCCTCTAGCCAACACTTAGCAGAAGGTGTTGATATCATCCACAGGAGAGATCCTTGAAGGTGGGCTGTCCGTTAGAATGGGAGGGTGATCTCTCTTTGACGAGTGTGTGGAGGAGGACTGTGAGAAGTTAGCCTGGCATATGATGTCCACTAGTTCTAGCGGGCACCTTGCACCAGTCTAATTGATCCTTATTGATGGCGGTTGTAAAGTCAACCTTATAGAAGGCTATCCTAGGGGTAGCTGTGACGAGCAGTCTTCAGGCTAAGACTTCAGAGAGCGAATTAAGCTAGTTGTTTTACCAATTATAATCCCTTGAGTACCAAATGAAAGCACACCACACAAGGTATATATCAAATATATATGTATTTATTCTAAACACAACCCCTCTGCACTCTTTATGAGGTCAGAGGTAAAAGTACAATACAAGAAACTTAATTAGCATACGATAAGTTGCACAGTATACGTTTTTGCCCTAGGGGCCCTCACAAACCATGTACTAAAAGAGTGGTATAAGAACCACATCTGAGATAGAAAGCAGGCCTAGGGCCTGTGGAATCGCTGGGGCTTCTAGGAACAACCAAGGGTTAGGAAGTAGGAGGCCCACGGGAGACACGTGCAGTGTCTAAACACAGGTTACCATTGACTTTCTATGGGAAACAAACAAGTTACAAATTTACAATTTAAGGATACTTCCGAATGGACTACGATGGAACCTTTTTAGACTTAGACACTAGGAGGGCCAATACCCTTGAGACAACCCGAGTACTCGTGTTACCTCACCCACGGAAGCTGGGTGCATAGGTGTCTTTTGGTGTCTGGTTCCTTCGTCGATTTCAATGGAGAGCTGCAAAGAAGTGCTGCATGCGTCCAGAGGAAAAGTGTCCGGGTGGATCCAAGGGTGAACCGATCGAAGACCTGAAGAACCTGAAAGCAGAAGGGACAGAGTCTGGGTCACCTTCCAGTGACCAGGATGACGATGGAAAGCTGCCAGCCAATGTCGGGTGATTTCAGGTGAAAAGGTGAAGTTTGTCTCTTCAACCACGAGGTCCAGCAGGCATGGACGACGACCAGGAGCTGGATTTGAGCTGTCCACGAAGGATCTAGTTGACTGCGGTGTCGGTATCCGGATTGGACCCAACAAGCCTTGGCAAACACAATCCACGCAGGATGTCGAGATTGGCTTAGTTGCAGACCAGCAAGGTCTGTGGTGCTTCTCCTTTGTAGGGAAGCTGGAGCAACCAGGAAAGCAAGTTTGATTAAAAAGTAAGTCTTCCGGGGGCTCACTAGCCAACGGACTAGGAACCAGGAAGACGGGTCGAGCTGAAATGCAAAAGCGGGGCCCACCGGACACTCGTGGAGTGTGGGCCTTTGAGCTTCGGCGCAACTGGTGCTCGGGGCTTCAAATACCCAATGCACAACTTCGGGATACCTCGGGAAGTCGGCGCAGGTAGCAAAATGCAGGATGTCCAAGAGTTCCGGTCCCACATCTCTCGTGTCCGCCACAGGTCTCAGCTTTGCTGTGAGCGAAGGTCGGGGTCAGAGATGTCTGGAAGTCAGTGTCCTGTGTTGCAGATTCTTCGGGATCCCGCGGGAGCCTCAAAAATGCAGACCGGCAAAGTTGCTGTTGGTGCCTGTTTGCACAGGGTGGTCACTCCTTGACCACAAGGGAGATGTCTTCCAGTCGAAATGGAATGTCGTAGGTCCAGGATTTATGTTTCAGAGTTTCGTCCAGGGTAATCTAAAGTCCTAGAGACTGGGATCCTATACTTATACTAAGTTTAGGGGCTGGACTACCTTTAAGGTCCCTCCTATGGGTGGACCTGGGAATGGGGGTGGTTACACCCCTTTCCCTTTGTCCAGTTTCGCGCCAGAGCTGGGGCAGAGTGCCCCAGCAACCGGTTTGAACTGGGAAATGCACGGAGCACCTAGTGTGCCCCAGGCAGTGTCTGGAAAACATTCACTGAATGCAGCCCTCCCCTCCCCAATACACAAAAGCCTGTCTGGGGAGGTGCCAGCACCTCCCTGGACAGGAAACCTGTTGTCCAGGCCTCCCCTGTCGGAGTTTCGTCCAGCAGCAGGAGGGCAGACTCGTGTCTGTGGCAGCAGCATCCATTTTGTGATGCTGAGGCTCTGTTTACCTTTAACCGGGTTTACCAGTAAATACATGTCTTCTCCCTCGAGAAGGGTGGAATGCTACCCCCGCCGCCAGGACTGGTGGGGGGGGGGGGGGTAGTGTTCCAAAGTGTTTGACACCTTACACTACATGTTGTGATAAAGCCAAAGCAAAGTTAGCATTAACCGCGAGGATTAAAATGCACTTAAAGAGTATATGGTATGGCTATATTATAGAACAGCTATAAGGAGATGGTTCTGAAAGCTGCAGAGGGGCTCAGCTCATGCTAGGGCACCCTCTCACATAAAACAAAGCACTCTGCCTCTGGGATTGTCGAGGTCTGCCTTAGGAGTGGCTTATAGGTGTACATGTGTCTATATAGGTATATAGATATAGGTATTCTATATCTAAGTAAGGGGGATTACACCACCTTACCCAGGCTGTAAGAACAGACCTGTGGTGTCAGTTTGGAAGGCAAACCAGGGGTGGCATAATACATGCTGCAGCCCCTGGTAGGCCTAGGGTGCACCTATGCCCTGGGTACCTATGGTACACTATACAAGGGCTCACAATAGTGACCCAGTAACCAATCTGGTATGTACCTAAAGTACATAGTATCAATTTAGAGAGAGAACAGTTAAGCTGTAGGCCTGATTAGCAGGGCCACAGCCAGACTAAAGTCGAAAAACTAGAGAAACACAGCAAAAAGTGGGGGTAACCGTAGGAAGCGGACCCAACTCTCCTTCAAGGACCACATGAGAAAGCAATGCCTTGGTGGCGTACGATGCCTCCGTGTCGGTGTCCTTGACCTTCTTGGTGGGAGACTTGGCATACAAGCACGTTCCTGACCTCTGGAAAAAACTGTAGGAGGGAGTTCTACAGCTTGTGCCACCCAAGCAAGAGGTAAACGGTGGAGAGGACTGGAGTAGTCCAGAGGTAGCTTTGCTTTGGCAGTTGAAGGATTCTGTCAGTGAAGTACTGGTGACAACTATCAGGGAGACAGGTGCACAGAAGCTTTGGAAGGGGGGGGCCCTCTTGTTATGAGCTACGCCACGTTGTATGGGTGTCCTGCAGAATCTCATTCTGTGTCCTCTTGTCAGGAGACGACAAAAAGAAACCGCTCAACAACTACAGTGGCACCCTCCAAGATGATAAAAGCAGCTAAGTACTCCTTCAAGGTGCAATAAGCACCTACAGACCCCTGTGATGTGTGGATGCGGCTGTTGTTAAGTCAGTGCAGCTTGTGCCTCGGGGTAGCAGTTCTCCTGTCTACAAAGGCATCTGTGAAGGTATGAACGAAGCCTGCATGCAGATAAACCCCAGGACTATGAATCAAGGTGGCCCTCCAGCACTTAGTGGGTCTTCAGGGCACTAGTTTACTGTTTTGGCATTGCATCTCCCTGCAAAATCACTCCAGGTGTATTGTCTGACCTGTAATCCCAACAAAATCATTGAGGACATTATACCCTCCCTCTGCAAAAGCCCACATAGCTAGCAAAACTCTGCTGGGGCATCCAAAGGTGCAACATGTGGTCTGGGCAGGTTAGAGAGCAGCAACCCTTAGTATGGAAAAATAAATTGTTGCAAGCTCTACCTGCCATAAAAAGCATCAAGTCTAAAGTTGCTTGGGAGGGCCAGTGCATAATCAAAATTTGACTTTTTAAAAGGTCCTGTTTGGGCTATTCTCTCCAGCACAGCTGAAATAGAAGGCCTTCCAACACCAATTTCCCCAGCCATAATTTTCAATAGTCTCTCCCACGAGGCAACCTAGGAAATGGCCCTCACAAGGTGTGGGAGGGTGCTGAAGCTACACTAGAGAGTGACGACAACAAAGACATAGCCTGGCAACTGATATGTAGTTGCTCACCTTTAGGTCATTATCGCCCTACATGCCCCCCAGACTATTAATAGGAATAGAAGCTCCATTACCAATTGAGGTCAGGACATAGTGGTAATAGGCCTGAACCGTGAACCAGGACTTGATGTACAAGATACATCCCAGCAAGAAGCTTATGGGTCTCTGAAAGCACAACTGTCGAGTCAAAGATCCATACCCATCTCCCCTCAACTTGACCCAAACTTTGACGTGGCTCAAAGACAACAAGAATAAGTTTGGGGTGAGTCACGGCCGCACAACCTGACAACAGTAAGGGTAGATCAGTCACTTGATAATATCTCTCATAGCCATAGAAGAGCTCAAATAAGTACCGAGCACCCACCAGAAGTGGGTGAAAATCAGTTCTGGGACAATTTTAACTCACCCTACAGCTCAAATTAGATACCTACCTCCAGCAGTAGAAAGGTAGAAATAGGGACATAAACAGGGCCAGTTACAGAGAGTAAGATATCTGAGAAAGAATACCTTTCAGACTTTCCAACTAAAGGGGCCCAATGCACCAACAATGTCGGGGATGTATGGGACCTGCTGTTTAGAATTTCAGAGCTGACATTAGGGGCCATATAGATGAAAGTTTGGTGTTGCGATTCTCAAATAGCGATTTTTTTAGCGAATTGCAATTTGAGAATCCCAGTGTAAGAATTGGCTTTTGTAGTTTGGTTTGCACTGTTCCCATCATGCACTGGGACAGGTACAGACTAATTTGCATACAGCCAGGTTCTGAAACTGGGATGGTGCAGTGAGCTAAAAAACGGTGTTGGATCTAGCCCTGAGCTCTTGACTGGGTGAGAGCTTTCTGCTTAATTCAGAGACTCTGTCCCTCACCACCCCTTGTTGTAAATATGTTTAGAATTTCAGAGCTGACATTAGGGGCCATATAGATAAAAGTTTGGTGTTGCGATTCTCAAATAGCGATTTTTTTAGCGAATTGCAATTTGAGAATCGCAAAACGCTATGTATGTAAGATTTGCAAATAATTTAGCGAATCCTACATATTCCTTAATTGCAAATTGCGATTCGCAATTGAGGAATACCTCCCCATTCAATCCTATGGGCCTAGAGGCCCATAGGAATGAATAACAAAACATTCTCAATTTGCGATTCACAATTAGAGAATCGCAAATTGAGAATGCAATTTCAAGGGTGCCAGAGTGTCAAAAGGACACCCTGTTGCATCCCTGAAATGTGCATGTGTGCACATGTGGCACACATACATGTATGAGTGCCACATGGCACTATGAAAAATGCAAACAAAAGTGCATTTTTCAGAGAAATCACAATTTACCACCAACTTGAAGGTGGTGGTAATTTGCGATTCCTTAAGGCCAAATTGCACTTTTCTGTGCTTCTTACATTGCACTTAAGGAATAGCAAATTGCCATTCCTGAAATGCAATCGCAAAATAAGGAATCACAAATTTAGCGATTCCTTATTTTGCGAGGCAGTTTTTCTTTCATACATACCACTGAGCCAAATTGCGATCACAAACGCCGAAATTCTGCGAATTTCAGCGTTTGCGATCACAATTTGGAATGATACATATGGCCCTAGATGCTTTGTCCTATCAGTCAAACAAAATGGAAGTACAAGAAGAGCTGTTAAATTCCTTGGCTGTATTCATCTCTCGCATTGATCATAAGGTGGCATATTTAAATAAACTGATAACCAGGGACAAAAACTACGCAGTGGCAACTTACACAGACTACTTGTGCACCAGGCATGGACTCGCTTGCAACAATCCCAGCTGTCCAGGGCACTATACTCAAAGACCTAAAAAATAATCTAGCTACCTATGCTCTAAAAGGAACATAACGCCCCTAGCACAACTTAGCTCCCAGCGTGATCCCTGCAATGCAAATACAAGGACAGTAGGAAAAAATGGAAATTGTTCATGTACAATGCGCACCGAATAAAAACAAGGACAGCTCAAGAGGGTAATCCCAACAAATATAGTCTGCAATCAGGTCAACAGATCTATTTGAGATGTATAACACAAATAAGGCTTTGGTACCCTCTGTATTAATTTAAACTTCACAGACCACAATGAGACCATTCAATTGGATATCCAAATTGCATCCGAGAACAGAATGACAAACAAGCATTTACAATGCAATGGTTTTGCCTTTGTTAAAGTTAGAGCTATTGGCATTGCTCTTGACATTATTTTTATTTATGTTTTTTTAACATAAATAAATGGCATTGTCATTTACAATGCCACTAGCTTCATCTATCGCAAATGACACACACAAACACACACAGAGCCGCCCCACACACACCCCCACACAGAGCCCCGCACACACAGCCCCCACACACACAGCCACACAGAGCCCCCCACACACACAGCCACACAGAGCCCTCCACACACACAGCCACACAAAGCTTCCTACACACACAGCCACACAGAGCCCTCCACACACACCAACACAGCACAAGCAGGCAACAGGGGCAGACGGAGGCACAAGCAGGCAACAGGGGCAGACGGAGGCACAAGCAGGCAACAGGGGCACACAGAGGCACAAGCAGGCAACAGGGGCCCACATGTCAGCTGTTGGTTTATATAGCTGGATGCAAGAACAGAAAGCACAGCAAAAACCAAAATACTGGTTGGGTGATACAACCCCCCGCCCCCCAACCTCCAACTTTTTTTTCATGCCACTTAAAACTTTGAGCTGCAGATACAGGAAAGCCTGAACACACTGACTGCAAAGGGGCATCTTCAGAAAGTGCGGGTAAATGACAACATGAACTACGAGCTTAGCAGGCCACCCAGGGAGATGGCATATAGAGATGAACTACAGAGAGCTTAGAGGTCACCTACAGACTCTGCGTGCAGCATAGGAATTGAAACAAACAAATCAGAAGGTAATCTCGAGACCAGCTGCAGAAGAATCACAACCACCTAGCCCGCAGGAGTCATGATTAGAGACTGTTAGAAGAAGGTGGTGCCGTGGTACCCGTAGCTTAGTTCACCTCCAGAGACTGCAGCCAGAGTAGGAGGAGGATATTCCACCCATACAGCTGGAGGTCATCTCTAAAGATGGCCTGCAATGAAGGCGCTGAAACCCACATAGTGACAATGAATCAACCTCAGGGAGAAAACTAACTTCCAGAGGCTAGAAAGCTACCTCAAAAGACTGCTAGCAGAAAAGGGGCAGAACTCGCCTACAGCTCAGAATATTAGCTTCAAAGGCTATCTGAGGAAGAGGTACCAATTGCTGCAAGCTGCTTGGGATCCCATCTATACATGCCCAGCACATAAAGAAGTTACCCTTGGGGTCACCTCTAGAGATCACAGAAAACTAAGAATGAAGTACACCAGAACGCCACCTTGTTACAGTAGCAGTCATAATTTCCAGAACTCAGAAGGGAAGTGCAGAGGAGGAATCCGAGATCAGGCACTAGTCAAAGAGGAAGTGAAAAAGTTGTACAAGAGCAGAAGTTCCAGCCAGGACCAGACATCCAAACTATTGGCCACATCCACGGCGTTCAGCGTGTACAAAAGTAATGCATGCAGACATCCAGCTCCTCCCACATCATACATTTAAAACTGGAGGGGCTCGATGTTTCATTGCTTGCCTGTAAGTTATTTAAAAGGCTACCGTCTGGATTACGAAAAAAAAATACTTGGAATCGAAGTTTACATAAGAAACTTTAGTCTATTATTTGAAGTTAAAATCACAGGACACCAGGCATGAACCCACACTGAAGAGCATTTAGATGAGCAGCACCTAGAGGCCCCCATTCCTTGGTAAACACATGCAGTTTGGCAGAAACAGTAACTGGAAGCCACACCCTCCTGTGATCACATGCCCAATACTAATCAGACCTTACAGACAATCATAGGACACCAACTCCATTCATTCGTATGAGGGAACCCGACGTACTATCAGAAGTAGGGACATCAGATGTCTAGCTCATATTAAAGCCACAAGAAGGAGCCAACTGTTAATGCTCACCCACATGCCATCACCCGAGACCCAGGTTTCTAACCCTGCCCCAAGTTAGGTCTTCAGTCCACAGAGGTCATTCAAAGGTCCCTCTATATACAGCGGTCCACAACTTCGTCGCTGTTCCACTATCCACTGTATCTAATCCACAACTCCCCTCCCGTCGATTCCACGGACCTCTCACACGTCTTCCCCTCCTCCACAACTCACCACTGGCCTTCCACTCACCCACAGGTCGCCCCACGGAGGTCATGTCACAGCTCCATCCATACAACAGGAAACAGTCCACTCCCTCGCGTTTCCTTACTTCTAATTCCAGACTTATTTGAAGCACTTACTTCAGGGCTCTCATTCCTCAGGACTTAAAGGGCGTTATCACCAGGGCTCTCAAGTTTTCCAGTTCCATGCCAGATTGTCTCTTCTACTGGAGTTGTTGCTTTGCTTTCAATGGCTTACAGCCCTAAATTCGTCATGGGCTACACCGGACTGAAAATGACAGACTAGTGCCCTGCCCAGCCAGCATATTAAGGTCTTGCTGTGCCACTTAGGTGGAAACCGCAGAACCCTGCATCTGCGCGCTGACCTCACCTCATATGCCTTTCACCCTGCATCTGCGCGCTGACCTCACCTCATATGCCTTTCACCCCAAGCTCCTGTACAGCACATCCCTCAGCTTCAAGAAGCCTTCTTTTCAGGGTTGACAAGGTACAGCTCCCTCTGCAGTGCTCCCCAATGATGCAATTCAACAGCTCTGTCGCTGGTCTACCCCTGTGGCCCCTAACCCAAACCATCCCCGAAACAACACATCCAACAGCCTCCACACGCCCCCTTCCAGAGACACGGAGGAAAGGTCATTCCAACGCCACCCCCCCCCCCCAGCTCGTACCCCCATCCTCCCCCACTCACCAGCATGATGACCCCCCAAATACTGAGCACGATCCCGCAGGCCGCCATCTTCGGCCCGCAGCACAGGAGGGACACCATCGGGGCGCAGAGGTGAGAGCGCGGGCGCTTGTGGTGTGGGTGGACGGACAGCTGGACACACCGGGCAGTGGGGCAAGGGATCAGCGCCGGCACAGAAGGGATGAAAAGCTCGCAGTGTCAGAGCTGAATCGCTTCCTTCTTGCAGCCTCTCCCCTGCCTACTTTGGGGGCACGTAGCACAGGCATGTTAGTGACGGTCTTGGCGGGAGTTCAGGGGTCCCCTCAGCCCTCACCATATGCCCGGACGAAGGCAGCACTCACCCCCTTTCTCGCCGATAGCGGGCTGCAGCTTGGCGGCTTCTGCGCGCTGACCTCACCTCATATGCCTTTCACCCTGCATCTGCGCGCTGACCTCACCTCATATGCCTTTCACCCCAAGCTCCTGTACAGCACATCCCTCAGCTTCAAGAAGCCTTCTTTTCAGGGTTGACAAGGTACAGCTCCCTCTGCAGTGCTCCCCAATGATGCAATTCAACAGCTCTGTCGCTGGTCTACCCCTGTGGCCCCTAACCCAAACCATCCCCGAAACAACACATCCAACAGCCTCCACACGCCCCCTTCCAGAGACACGGAGGAAAGGTCATTCCAACGCCACCCCCCCCCCCCCCCCAGCTCGTACCCCCATCCTCCCCCACTCACCAGCATGATGACCCCCCAAATACTGAGCACGATCCCGCAGGCCGCCATCTTCGGCCCGCAGCACAGGAGGGACACCATCGGGGCGCAGAGGTGAGAGCGCGGGCGCTTGTGGTGTGGGTGGACGGACAGCTGGACACACCGGGCAGTGGGGCAAGGGATCAGCGCCGGCACAGAAGGGATGAAAAGCTCGCAGTGTCAGAGCTGAATCGCTTCCTTCTTGCAGCCTCTCCCCTGCCTACTTTGGGGGCACGTAGCACAGGCATGTTAGTGACGGTCTTGGCGGGAGTTCAGGGGTCCCCTCAGCCCTCACCATATGCCCGGACGAAGGCAGCACTCACCCCCTTTCTCGCCGATAGCGGGCTGCAGCTTGGCGGCTCCAATCACCAAAACGATGCCGAGGATGAACCATTCCTTGCGGACACGTTCCAGTAGGCCCATGCTGCCGGGAGATCTGAAACGGACTGTCCCAAGAGTCAACGAGCAATCGGGTGGGGGGGGGGAGCAGGAACAGACACACACGGACAGGCGCGGAGGGGGGCGGGAAGACATAAGGCAATAACAAGAAAAGCGGGAGGGGGCGGAGAGACGCCGACGACGGCCTTGGAGCAGGAAGGCGGCCATGAGGAAACAAGCGGGAGGGGGCGGGAAAGGGGGAGGAGAGACGGAGCACGAAGGAAGACGCTGACGACGGAAGGCGGGTGCCGGCAATGCCGGACCAGACACGGGGGCGTTCCCGGCGTCCCGTGACGTCGGCAAAAGCCAAAGAATGTCGGGAACGCCCCCGTGTCTGGTCCGGCATTGACGGACAGGCCCCTCGTCCAATGGCAAGGCTCCGTTTACGGAGCCAGCCAATCAAGGACGAGGGCCGAACCAAGCCACACTATGCAACTCAACAGGATTTCGCCTGCGCCGAAAAGATGCGCAGAGCGCATCTTCGGCGAGGCAAAACCTAAAAACGGACGATGAAGCAACAAATGTCCAGAAACAAAACAAAAATCAGCTGAGTAACTTTACCCTGCACAAGTACGAATGAAACTGTAATACACACACAGGCATTAGACAAAGACACACGCAATTGGGATGCCATGTCAGCAAGGACCCACTTAAGAAAATGAAGTCTTATCAAATATCCATTAAAAGTTTGAAAAAAATTTATTACCGAGTAACACTCCTCCCCGTTAGGACTTTGGAGCTGTCGCAGGCGGGCTACCATCTTTAGACCAAGCTTTGCTAACACCTAGTCCAGCCCTTGTAGAAATAATACAATCAAAGGCACCAACTTCTGTGGAAAATTACTTAAGTGAGGCGCCTTCATTTTACCATGTACCTCTGATCCGCGAACATGATATCGTGAGAGCTACATCAACAACCACTTTAGAAAAAGTCTCTGCTCAGCCTACCTCCTCAAAAAGAGAAATTGACCACACACTGAGAAAACATGATTCGCCAGTCCGATGGCATGCGCAAATAGCTGCTTCTACCTAGAGCATGAATGATGATGCACTCCTGGCTCACGACCAAAATGCCTAGGATCCTTTAAATCATGGCCAAGTGTGGGCCTCGCAAGCGTCTGGATACTTAATACACAGCAAGCTTATGGACCTCACCCAGAATACCATCTAGGGGTAGGCACGATATCTTAAATTGTGGCAATATCCTAAAACTGCTACATGCTGTGCCAACTCTCGAGCATATGATCTCCGCAGACATTAAGCAGTCGAATTCTTAGTCCCCATAGAGGGCGACACACGGGGGTTCACCCTTGTAATATGGGCCTTAAGGTACATAGAATTGGGCTGGCTATCATCGGCTCTGCATAGTAGAAGGTAGTTTCGACATGTTGACACCCAATGCTGCAAGAGAGATCAACCATCCGATCTAACAAAACTTTGCTCCTGGAACATAAATGACTTTCACAACAAAAATGTCAATAAAGTTCTGATAGACTATCTGAGGAATTTTTCAAATTATACTGTTACACGAAACATGGTTGATACTACCATTCTCCCTTGAAGGGTTTGTAGGCTACTTCAGCCCAGAGTTCAAAAACAGGAGGTTTGGCAGCCGAAAGGGAATCTGGCAACCTTTGTGGCAGCCTCACTTAAGTTAGAAAGTCAATTGTTGGCACTGGATGATTAAAAAATATCCTAATGGTTACACTGGGGAAGTGGCACATAACATTTGGCGGACTCCTTTTATTCATTAACCTATATATCCATCCAGATCCTGAATCGAAGGAAAGCCTTATCACCTAAACTATCAAACATTCTTTTAAACTGATTGTATGAACAAATGTTTCCGAATATCATAGTAACAGGAGATTTTAATATGAACCTGCTGTGGCCTTTTGTCTGTGATAACTACATCACACAGCAGGACCATCTCTGGCATGTTTCAAATCAAGCTGAAAGAATCAAAAATAATAGAAACAAGCATTGGCATAGGTCTCGCTTTGGGACCGTTTGAGTATTTAGATATGCAGCATAATATCCTTGCATGGCTAAACACTTATAAGGTACCAAAGGTGAGACCTATTGCCTATGCCAATGCTTGTTATTATAAGGTGTTTGTTTTCAAAATGCATCTGAAGTGATTAGTTGAGAGGTTGTTCATGTAACTAAGTGGTGTGGGAACTATAACAAATGAAAGGGAGTGGGTCCGTAAGTAGTGCTGTAGCAGGGTTTCCGTTCTCCCACAGAACTGTGCACAGAGATCTAGAACCTGGGTGAGTTAGGGTGACCCAAAACTCACCTTAGTTTCAGAAATCCCCTTACCAAGCTAGCTACAGTGTCTCATCGGTAGTAACAACTTCCCAATGACTTAGACAATCCAGAACATGAACTTAGGGTACCTCAGGTATCGTGGAACACATGAACACTCTTTCGTTAGATAATCATTACAAACCGAAACTGGGAGGCAAAGAACACACGTGCAAGTTTGAAATGTTTATTTTTCAATGCAAAGTTCTCAAACGCAGTATCTTAAATAATATCAACATACATATTATAAAAACCAGAGTTAGCAGCATAGTCACCAATCTATAATAAGCGAATGGTGATAGCATATTATAATGCAAAATCTATAGAACTCTGTATCACCTATATTTCGTGCACCCTAGTTAGCATATTATATTATATCTAAGAAGGTCTCATTTGGGTTCTAGCAGGGCGGGCCCATACCTCTAAATTTCAGTAGGAGTAGATCACATCAACAGCTACCAGCTCTCTGCAAGCGAAGCATCAAGTGTGTTGATTCATTCCCTGTAACTCTATCTTAAACCCGCGTAGAGCCCAATGTTGGCAGCAACATTATTTGTGTTATGTCTAATGTGGTGCGAGGATCAGGCTTTCAGCAACCTTGTGTTAGGTTATTCTTAGAGGGTGCAGTTCTCAGTGTGCAGACAGTTGTACCAAGCACGACTGATATCAGAGCAATAACATATTATTCTCAAATAAATCACATCTTTCGTCTAGGTTGAAAGCTACAATAACAATTAGGTGTCATGTGCAAACTAAAGCCGAAGGAAAATATGTCGTTTAAACATTTAATGAACTCATGCTAACTTAACACCATATATAGAAACGTAGTAACCATATGACACCCCCCCAATGATCCGAGGACGGTTAAAAAAGCGAGAAAATACAAGCCAATACTATATGAGAGGCAAAACATGAAAGCAAAGTTCAACAATATTGAGCCAAGCTAAATGTATGTAAATGTATATAAGTCTTTAATAACAAAAAATATGTATGAATGCCTATAGTGGCCACACAAAAAATATAAAAATTCGAACTTAAGGCCAACTTCAAGTTTATAGGCCTAGTACAAATGAAATTCGAATGTTCGTAATAAAAAAGGCACCATTCAGAATTACTAAAAAGTCACGTGCCATAATAATGAAAGTCTTCAAAGTCATTCATGGGTTGAATGAATACGCAAAATAGGTAGCTACAGCTTCCAACATGAAATCACTGTCATCATCCGAAAACAGTTCAGCCATCCAATTAAGCAATGGGAAAGAACATACGTGCTCCTCCAGCACCGAATCCTCTAGCAACATCAGAGGACAACTCGGTGGGTTCTCGAGAACGCTATGTGCCAGAAAGTCATGCGCCGCTGGGGATATGTCCCACTGACCCATTAGTCCATGCATCGCTGCCACGGCCATAACCCTTTCGCCAGAACAAACCAACTCGTGAGCAACTACGGGGCTCAGTAGCTGATCAAAATCGACGTCAGGAGAAGTCGGTAAGCAGAGACACAAATCAATGGCCCAGTCGAAATCACAGCTCAGGCAATGAAACACAGGCTGGACACATGTGAAAAAGGAAAATCGGAACGATAATCCAAAAGCCGTGCTCAAAGTCGCAAGCGGCAAGGAGCCATAGTAATCAAGCATCCGGTTGCGAAACTGCATCAGTAGGGGCTGAGCG
The DNA here is from genome assembly GCF_964263255.1 of Lissotriton vulgaris. Lineage (NCBI taxonomy): Eukaryota > Metazoa > Chordata > Amphibia > Caudata > Salamandridae > Lissotriton > Lissotriton vulgaris. Next base: position 416,680,415 of record NC_141697.1, on the reverse strand, counting down.
TTTCCTTGCGCAGGATGGGCATCCATGTTTTATAAAGCAAAATATCACCAGAACGCCTGCAGCCAAAGCCAGCAAAACAGGGAATCCGCCAAACAAGCTTGCGAATATAGAATGAAAGAACGCAGGGATAATACCAAATACTTTTTCAAACGTAGTCACGAGACCACTGCTAACCAATTTAAAAAAATGTGCTAGGCCATTTGTGGAGGAGGCATTGAAGATTTGATGAACCAGCTCGCAGAAATGAAACGGCAAATCAGTATTTAAAAGTGCCTGCACTTCTGTGCGTGTGTTAGCTATGTGAAGGACATAGGTTTCGCGGGCCGAGCTCAGGGCCACTTCTTTCTGAGACAATAGTGCTCTTATTCGGCTCAAACCATTGAACTTCGCTCTCAAGGTTGGTATTCGGGGCCAAATAGAAAAATCTGAATTCCCATGCGTGGGTGGGTATAACACATTCTTGCAACACACCACACGTTCTGATACAGTAACCACATAGGCGATACCGACCATTAACCCACAACACATTTCGTTATTCAAAAGTAAATAACTACCGTTAGACAATAAAGTGAACGTGGGAACTATTGCAGGAACCGGTGTCCCTTTTAAAACACAGGCTAAATTAGGCTTGTCCTGATTGCAAGAACCATGCAACTGGATGTGTCTGCATATTAGTGAGCGGTCAGGCGACTGTGTACATTCTTCACCATTCAGATTCACTTCCTTCCCCTCCTTTAGACATCTGTATGTGTATGGTAAAGACCATGTCTCATGGAGGAAAGCACTGCCTAATGGTTCATATCGCCCTATAGCAATATATCTCATACAATTTGTAAATTTATACAGAGCAAAAGGTAAGGTAATAATACCATGGATAAGCCATGTAGCAGCAGTTACCTCAGCCACAGAAAAGGGCAAGGATTCTAATTTTTCAATGTGTAACATAGAAAATGATGCATCTCGCATGGAAAGCATGCGCTGTTTTTCAGTCAAATTAAATGGGGCAAGTAGTGATGAGACGTTCATATAACTCCAAGGCAATCGACCAGCCTTCAGAGTCTGTAGTGTCCAAGCAAACTGCATAACAGAACGCAATTGATTTTGACCATGATACAACACGGACACTTCATCATGTAAAATGTCAACAACAGAAGACACAATATTGTTCAACGTGTAAATTCGGGAAGAAAGCGTGTTAATACTGTTATCGATAACTGCAAGCACTTTTTCTAAATTTGCTTGATCAATTGCTCTTAGGCGCTTAGCAGCCTCAATTTGAGAAACTTTCCAAATTTTCTTGTAAATCGCATAAAGCCATCGTTTAGATCTACCTTTAGCTGGGCCTTTTATAAAATCGTTCAAATCCACATTATCAGTTAATTGAGCCAGATGTAGCTTAGCTGAAGCTAATGTGGAATGTTGTGACCAATTCTGACACAGCTTCCCCACAGAATAAGTTGTGACAGTATAATCTTCTTCAAAACGGGGATCAGGTCTGACTTCTGTGAACCCTTCAGCCAAACCCAGAAAACGACGTTGGCAAGAATCAGCACTCCTATGCCACATCAGCCAACCCTTGGAATCCAAACTGGAAACGTTAAAGGATGAATTGTGCAATAGAGCTTGCAACTCATGAATGGACAATTCAGTATAATTACCCCAACCTGAATATTCCTCTAAATCTGGGATGGTTGGTGTATTTAATTTTTTTGAAGTAGCCAATCCAAAGCATGTTGTTTGGAAAATGGATGAATTTAGAAACAACATGTGATTCGGGATGAGACATGCACGGTGCAAAGCCTCAGTGCCTTGTACCTGCCAATCTTTGGTACCCCAAACCGATTTAAGGTCAATTATTCCTTTCCAAAACTCGTAGCCATCTACAGCCAACCTGTCTAGAAAGGACTTCGAATACAGCAATTTTGTATCGGTAAGTCTAACTTTGGACATGGACTTTGTGTCATTTTGAAATAAAATGACTGAGGATTTGATTGATTAAAATCTGTGAAATAAGTGTATTTTTTCAGAAACGTATTGGAGCTGTCTCCTAATGGAGCAGGGCAATGTTCCCATTGTGTATAATTTACAGCAACCCTCCTGGAATTTGTCTTATGCAAAAAATGATTACCATAATGTTGAAAACAAAACAAATCACCATAATTAATAGAATCTAAATACAGATCCTCAGCATCGAAGGCAGCATAGTACTTCAAATGAGAGAACAATGCTTCTACTGCCTGAATATCCCAATCATCAGAACGTATATCTTGTTTAATCACATCTCCCATGTTTACTCTAAGCACATTCGGAACATTAATCACTTCAGTGGGCCCATGTATTTGAAATCTAACCGCATCCCACACAATCCCATCAAGGACAGGCCAAGCAGTAATGTTGACTGTATTCAAGTTTCGTTTCAGTCTGTGTGCTGAATGTGAAGAGGAAAGAGGGGCCAATGTTCCATTTAGGTACCGAATCCCTGTTCTTTCTTTAACGTAGTGACCATCGATCAGGCGGAAAAAATAAAACACAAAACCAATTGACATAAAAAGGTAAAATGAAAATAGGATCAACCAAATGTATGTCCAAGGGGGAATTAAAAAAGTTTTTTAAACAACGTGGCATATTTCGCAATAGTCGAGGGTTTCTTTGAAAGTTCCGAAACAGAGTCAAAAGAGAATCTGGACTGGTCGGCCAAACGGGGCTGTAAATCAGGCATCGATAAATCAGCAGGATAAATGTAGTTCAGCTCATCAATGTTAGTAACAGGAATAGTATTTAATAAAGGACTGGATATGGCAGGCATCTCAAGGGACACCTCCTGTTCTGCACCAGATGTTCTTGCCAGCACAGAGTGCCTCACCATGGAAGGACAGGATACAGCCGGTGTCATGCTATGAAGAATCGGCCACCCTGTGTGTCTTGACATTGTCAATAGAAATAAATCTGTTTTCCTTACGACCTGGAAGTGGTGGTAAAATGACTGTTCTTGTGCCCTTCACTCCAAGAACTCGAACCGGCGCTCGATATGAAGGACCAAACTCTTTCTTGTTGTCGATCCTCTCTCGAACCAGTTCTCCAACCTGGGGTAGCCAGCCAACTACCGGGATCTGCAACGCATCATCCGACGTGGAGGGCAAATGTTCCTTTGCTAGACTGTCTCTGGTCTTTTGTAGATCCTGTAAAACATTGCAATGTTCATCTACGTCAAAGGCCGAGGCCTGGGCCTTGTAGTCTAAACCATTGAGGTCAGGGACGTACATCTTGATACCAAAGAGCATTTCGTACGGGGTCCGCCCACCCAGAGACCTTCTAGGGAGATTATTAAGCGCACGCTGCACGCCATTGAGGTGGGCTAACCAGTTTCTGCCAGTGCCTATAACTCGGGCTGGCAAAGATTGCTTTAAGTCACGGTTCATTCGCTCCACTACACTATTACCCTCGGGTCTGTACGGACTTGAAAACTTGACTTGGACCCCCAACGAAACCATAGCATCCTTATACGCCTTAGAGGCGAAAGCCGGACCCTGATCCGAATGGAAGGTACCACAGGCAAAAATCCCTATAAAGACACGCAAATCTTTGATGACAGTCCATGAATCAGCGCTCCGATGTGGCCATACCCACACAAAGCGTGTGCATGAATCAACTGCTACTAAAATGTACTTGTATGCAGTATCAGAAGAAAAATGACCGCAGTGATCCAAATAAACGCAACCAAGCGGTTTATTTGAGATGTACAACTGTGTCTGAGGCGGACGCGCAGCAGTTGAAGGTTTAATCTGCTGGCAAATGTCACATTGAAGGACATAATCGCGCGTCTGTTTGTACAGTCCCCGCCACCAGAATCTCTGTTGTAGCTGAGTTACAGTGGCTGAGACGCCCGCATGCGCAGACGCCACACCTTCATAAGCCGCTGTAATCAAAGCAGCCCTGCGATCCGAGTTGGGAACTAGACGTTCGCCAACATCAGGAATTTTCACATAAGGAACCTTATCGGGACTTAAGTGGTATGTGTATTTAGAAGGGAACCCCGCAGGATATTTACCTCCCTTCTCGGTTGCAGCAACAGCTGCCAAGATGTCATCATCTATTTTGCTTTTGGACCTCGTGACTGCTGCAACTAAGTATTTCGATACCGCTGATTTCGCTGCTTCATCAGCAAGCGAATTACCAACAGCGTGGACCCCCACGCGCTGATGGCCGATGTAGGAAGGTACATCCTGACTATGGTTGCCCCCAATTTTTTTGCCCTGTGTTTTAGCTGGTTTTGGACATAGTCGACCTGGGACCCTGCCAATCAGGACCCCAGGCCTACTGCTCTCTCTTTAAAATGGATTCCATGTACCCTAGGTACATTTCCAATTGGTACTGGGCCACCTTATCAGACCCTGTAACTCAGGGCATAGGTGTACCCAGGGCTGCCAGGGGCTGCAGCATGTATTATGCCACCCCTGGCTGGCCTCCTAAATTTGACACAACTGGCTGCATGACAGCTGGGGCAAAGTCGTGTAATCACCCTTTGCTGTAGGTGTAGTATACCTATACCTAACCCTAAAATGGACACACAGATTCCTATCAGTCACTCCTATGGCAGGCCTTGACAATCCTGAAGGCAGAGTGCTTGGAATCGTGTGAGATGGTGCTCTGGCATGAGCTGAGCCTGTCTGCAGCTTGCGGAACCAAGTCCTAATAGCTGTTCCATGATATCGCATACCATATACTCTTAAGTGCATTATAATCCTCGCGGTTAAATGCTAACTTTGGTATTGCTTTATCAAAACATGTCGAGTAAGGTGTCATACGAATTGGAATACTAACCCCTCGCCAATTCTGGCGACGGGGTTAGCATTCCACCCTTCTAGAGGGACACGACATGTATGTAACTGTGAACCCCGGTTAAAGTTAACTGAAGCCTCAGCTCCACAAAATGGATGCTGCCACCACAGACACGAGTCTGACCCCCTGCAGCTGGGAGTCCTTCCAGCGAGGGGAGCCTGGACAAAGGGTTTCCTGTCAGGGGCGGTGCTAGCACCGTCCCAGACATGGTTTTGTGTATCCTGGGTAGGCAGGGCTTTACAGGAAGGTGACTGCTGAGTGGCACCCCGGTGCTCACTACGCATAGGCCGGTCTGAACCAGTTCCAGGGGCACACCAGCCCCTGGCCTGGGGAAGTCCGGCATGGCTGAGGGGTGTAACCACCCCCCCACCTAGTCCCACCCATAGGCAGGACCTAGTCACCGGGTCAGCCCCCTTTTTTAGTATAAAGATGGGAGCGGGCCCCCTGTTAAAAATTAGATCATCTTTGGAATCAAGATACCACTTTCTTCGAAAGGACTTCACGATTTCTTCTTCAAGATTCTCCCTTGTGGCTAAGGAGTAGTCACCCTGCATCCGCAGGCACCATCCTAAAAGAACACTGCGGTCTGCTGCAAGTCCTTCATCACGAATCCGACGACCCAGCTCGACGAGACCCGGCTTCCCTGGCACCTCTGACCTCTACTCACCTCTACAGCCAAGCTGAGAACCGTGAGTGCGACGAGACCTCAAGGGACCGACGATCGCCAAGACTGCACGACATCTTTATTGCAAGCCCACCGAGTCCTCCACTGGTGAGTGCTTTGGGGTCCGAGAAGCCCCAACCCTGCGCAGCTCCAGCACCCAAGATCAGCCTCCCTGCATCTCCACGATCGGCGTGGGGCCCTTCTGCTGTTTGCTGTGCACCGCGTTGTTTGGCTACTAGCCGGCTGGCTTGTGGCCTTCTGAACGACGCCCGACGACAACTCTTCTGCTGGTCTGGTTGCTCCAGGCTGGCCCTTGCTTCCTTGTTCAAGAGAGGCACCCCGGACCCTCCTGGTCCACTCCAGACGCCATTTTAGGTCCACCGCGTGGGCTTGAATTTGCCAAGGCTTTGTTGCCCAATCCTGGGTCCAGCGACGCCGACAGCTTCTATCTTCGTGGGACAGCTCGATCCTCCATCCTGGTCGCCGACAACGCCTCCTGGTCCGTGAGATCTTCGAGTCAAGCGTCACCCACTCACCTAGTCGAGGTGGCTACCATCCGGTGCCCTCCTGGTGCCCACTGACTACTGGCTAGTAGTCTCGAACTTGGTCCCCTCTGCTTTCAGGTGTCATCTATCTTCAAGATCCAGGCTTGGATCCGACTGAACTTTCTTCACTGGTCACCGGCCAGCATCTTTTCTTCCGGCTCCTGGTCCGTCTACGAGGATTCCCGACGTCTTTTCAGACCTATGCAGCTGCAGCCCCTGGGCTAGGTAACTTCGGCATTTCGGTGCCCCAGCATAGCCTCACTATCCAAGGGTCAGAATCTACTTTCGTTTTCTCCCTACCAGGTCGGGTTCGCCCGAGAACACTAACTTTCTAATTCCTAGCTACCATAGACTTTTGTCCCGCATCTCGCGTGAGAGTGCACACACTGCACCCGAGTCCCCTAGGCCTCCTAGACGTAATCTAACGATTCCCTAGTCAAGTCCTAGCGATTCCAAAAGCTATTAGTACTGTACTTACCTGCTAGGAATTTCGCATTCCACTTTCAGAGTATATGGTTTTCCGTGCCCCTCGGGCATTTGTATATACTGTGCTAACTTAAGTATTTTTGTAAGAGTTTTGGTTTGTGCTTAGTACCCTGTCCTCATAAAGAGTACAGGGCTGTTGTGATCTTTAAATAAATAACTGTTTATTTTCATACCACTTGTGTGGTGTCCTTTCACTTGGTATTCAAGGGGTATATGTGTGGTAAACAGCTGGCTTAACGCGCCCTCTCGAGTCTTTAGCCTTAGACTGCTCGTATCCACGCTACTAGGATAGCTGGTCTATAAGGTTGACTTACAACCAATCATCAATAAGGGTTGCTGGACTGATACATAGTGTTCACTAGAATAGTGAGCACTGCATATCAGGCCACCTTCTCACATTGGTGAGCAGCGGTTGGGATTTGAGCTTGCTGTTGTTTTACCACACGTATCCTAAGAATATCTTGTTGAAAGATCACATAAGTACTGTTAGGTACACATAACTAAAGCTTAGAATACTCTGAGTTCTACTGAACCAGCTGTTGTAGCTCCTCAAGGCTTAGCACACCTTGGCTGCAACTCTTAGCAAGGGATCAGTAGGTAAACACATAGTGTAGGTAGGTGCATCACTTACACCACACTAGAAGCAGTATGTCGGTCACAGGAGGAAACACTGAGTCTCCCCTTGTGTCAGTTGACCCTCCACAGGTCATCCCTTCAAAATATACTGCTCTTAGCTTCCATGAGATGAGACAAGTGTGTACTCTCAGGAAACTAAAACAGGGGTCTAACCCCACCACTTCCTTTCTGATTGGTCTCTTAGAGGCCTATGATGCCAGTAGGGCTGGTAACCCAGACCCTTCTAATCCAGAAGGAAGTATGCCCTCCTTACAGGGTCCCTTTGATATCCATCCCCTCCATGAGGCAGATGATGCTGAGGAGGAGGATGAGTTGTCTGGGGATGAGGCAGATAAGGGACAGGTAGAAGTCAATAGACTAACCAGGTCCAACTTAAGCAGACATGAGCTTGGTACTGGGGGACTCCTGGGCCCACTCTCAGGTCAGCTTAACATTGGGAATGGACGAGTTAGGTCTCTATCAAGAGGCTCTAGCAGATCCTTTCGAACCAATGGCTCTCTCAACTCTTCTCACAGAGGAATGTCTTCCCCTAAGAGGAGAGTGTATGAAGCTGAAGAAAGGGCAGTCAAACTGAGGATTGAAAGGGAAGAACTTGCCCTGGCCAAAGAGAGACTTGCCCTTGCTAGAGAGCAAGAATTATGTGGGCTAGTTCCCACTGGTGGCAGCAATAAACCTAGCAATAGGGAAAGGAGTTTTGATAAAAAGCACCTGAATAAGATAGTGCCCCCCTTTAGGGAAGGGGATGACATCCACAAATGGATTACTGCTTTGGAGAGAGCCTGCACTGTGCAGGGTGTTCCCCAAAGTCAGTGGGCAGCTATCTTGTGGCTCTCCTTTGATGGTAAAGGTAGAGATAAGCTCCTCACCACAAGGGTGGAGGATGCTAACAATTACCAAGTCTTGAAGAATGTACTGGTTGATGGGTTTGGTTTAACCACTGAACAATACAGGATGCTGTTCAGAGACACCCAGAAAACTCAGTCTCAAGATTGGACTGACTTTGTTGATTGTGCCACTAAGGCTTTTGAAGGCTGGCTACTGGGTAGTAAGGTTACTGATTTTAAAGGATTGTATAATCTAATTATGAGGGAGCAAATCTTAAATAATTGTCAGAACCAGCTATTACATCAGCACCTGGTAGACTCTGAGTTGACCTCTCCACAGGAATTGGGTAAGAGGGCAGACAAATGGGTCAGAACCAGGGTTAGGCCTAAAAACCAGGGTGGTGACCAGAAAAAGGAATCAACCAAGCCTCAAGAGAAGGGTGGGGATAAATCCTCAGAGAAGACTTCCCAAGGGCCCCAAAACTCCAACAAGGGTGGTGGGTCCCAGAACACTCCTTCAGAACAAAAGAAACCTTATTGCCATACCTGTAAACAGGTGGGTCATTACAAAAGTGATGTCAGTTGCCCTAAAAATGGTAATAAGGGAAACATACCCCCAGGTAATACTCCTAAACCTCCTGTTACCACTAGTGGTAATCCCCCAGGTGGTGGGAGTGCCCCCAAGAATGTGGTGGGCATTACTTTGGGCAATCAGGAGGACTATGGCCTAGCCAGGTTCCCTGACCACACTCTTGTCTGTGAGACTGGCATGGGGTTTGCCAACTTCACTACTGGACCCCACATTTTGGGAAAGTATAGACAAGAAGTTTTAGTGAATGGTCGGAAAGTTGAGGCATTCAGAGACACAGGGGCCAGCCTCACCATGGTGAGTGACCATCTGGTCCCCTCTGCTCAACTGACCCCTGGTTTTACTTATCAGGTGACAGACATCCATGGAGTGAAGAGAAGGCATCCCATGGCAGTAGTCAAGCTCAGTTGGGGTAATGTCACAGGGCCCATGAGAGTGGCAGTGACAGATAACCTACCTGTAGATTGCTTACTGGGGAATGACCTAGAACTCTCAGCATGGGCTGAGGTGGAACAAGAAACTCATTCCAGAATGATAGGCCTATCCAGACCGGTTAGTGGGGCAGTAATAGCTACAGCCCCAGTCCAAGCACCATTCCTCCCTGAAAAGGTTGGAAGGGCAGTGGTAGCCACTGCCCAGGCTCAGACAGAATTTCCAGAACAGGATAGGAGGGCTGTGACAGTCACAGCCCAAACACAAACTGAGTGCCCTCCTGAAAAGGTTGGCAAGGTTGAAATGGTCTCAGCCTCTACTCAGACAGATAGTGAGGTTGTGAAGCCTGAAACAATGGATCACTCCACTCAAACAGAGAGCATTGAGGAGGAAGAAGAGTCTTCCCCCTCCCAGACACTAGGTGAGAGCCAGCCTCCTCAGGGAACTGACTCTACCCCTGTTGAAGGAACTGCCCCAGAGGTAGTCAGGCCTAGCCTGGCAGAGCCCCTGATGGTAGTGGACCCTTCCCAGGTGGGACCCAGTCTGGAGCAGGTAAACTGCACCTCTCTACCCTGCCTTAGTCAGCCCAGGGCTGAAGAGGTCAGGGAGGCCAGTGGTGGACCCCAAAGGGCCCCCTGTCCAAAAGAACCCCTTAATCAGCAGATTAGGATCACTGAAGCTGGTAAACCTAGCCGAGTGAAAATAGAACAGACTCCTGAGGGATCCCCCTTAAAAGTAGTTAGGGAACTCCCACAGCTGGACACTGTTGGGCACAGCCAAACATGGGGCCTAAAAACCCCAGACCTGACCTGTCCCTCCAGTAAGCCAAACAGAGGGACTCAGCCTCCAGCTTTAGGTAGCCAGAGGCTGACCCTGAGAGCTCAGTGCATCTCAGCTAAAGAAAGAAAGGCACATATGATGGATGGTGATTGGAGGAAGTTGAGCCCAAAGGTAGAGGAGCCTCACTTCAGTACTCCATCCCAGCATCAGCCTTTTGCTTTCCCAAGACACACCAGAAACAGAGATTCCCTATGGTGGAGACCCTCAGATACCCTTAGGGTGAGGGGTTGCCTAGTGGACCATGACACAGGGGGAAACCAAGCCAGAGCTGGTCCTTCCTTATATGGCCACTTAGGTAATAGAGGCTTACCTGGGCAAGGATAGCCTTATCTCCTTTCGTTTGGGGGGGGGTTGTGTAGGAAGGTACATCCTGACTATGGTTGCCCCCAATTTTTTTGCCCTGTGTTTTAGCTGGTTTTGGACATAGTCGACCTGGGACCCTGCCAATCAGGACCCCAGGCCTACTGCTCTCTCTTTAAAATGGATTCCATGTACCCTAGGTACATTTCCAATTGGTACTGGGCCACCTTATCAGACCCTGTAACTCAGGGCATAGGTGTACCCAGGGCTGCCAGGGGCTGCAGCATGTATTATGCCACCCCTGGCTGGCCTCCTAAATTTGACACAACTGGCTGCATGACAGCTGGGGCAAAGTCGTGTAATCACCCTTTGCTGTAGGTGTAGTATACCTATACCTAACCCTAAAATGGACACACAGATTCCTATCAGTCACTCCTATGGCAGGCCTTGACAATCCTGAAGGCAGAGTGCTTGGAATCGTGTGAGATGGTGCTCTGGCATGAGCTGAGCCTGTCTGCAGCTTGCGGAACCAAGTCCTAATAGCTGTTCCATGATATCGCATACCATATACTCTTAAGTGCATTATAATCCTCGCGGTTAAATGCTAACTTTGGTATTGCTTTATCAAAACATGTCGAGTAAGGTGTCATACGAATTGGAATACTAACCCCTCGCCAATTCTGGCGACGGGGTTAGCATTCCACCCTTCTAGAGGGACACGACATGTATGTAACTGTGAACCCCGGTTAAAGTTAACTGAAGCCTCAGCTCCACAAAATGGATGCTGCCACCACAGACACGAGTCTGACCCCCTGCAGCTGGGAGTCCTTCCAGCGAGGGGAGCCTGGACAAAGGGTTTCCTGTCAGGGGCGGTGCTAGCACCGTCCCAGACATGGTTTTGTGTATCCTGGGTAGGCAGGGCTTTACAGGAAGGTGACTGCTGAGTGGCACCCCGGTGCTCACTACGCATAGGCCGGTCTGAACCAGTTCCAGGGGCACACCAGCCCCTGGCCTGGGGAAGTCCGGCATGGCTGAGGGGTGTAACCACCCCCCCACCTAGTCCCACCCATAGGCAGGACCTAGTCACCGGGTCAGCCCCCTTTTTTAGTATAAAGATGGGAGCGGGCCCCCTGTTAAAAATTAGATCATCTTTGGAATCAAGATACCACTTTCTTCGAAAGGACTTCACGATTTCTTCTTCAAGATTCTCCCTTGTGGCTAAGGAGTAGTCACCCTGCATCCGCAGGCACCATCCTAAAAGAACACTGCGGTCTGCTGCAAGTCCTTCATCACGAATCCGACGACCCAGCTCGACGAGACCCGGCTTCCCTGGCACCTCTGACCTCTACTCACCTCTACAGCCAAGCTGAGAACCGTGAGTGCGACGAGACCTCAAGGGACCGACGATCGCCAAGACTGCACGACATCTTTATTGCAAGCCCACCGAGTCCTCCACTGGTGAGTGCTTTGGGGTCCGAGAAGCCCCAACCCTGCGCAGCTCCAGCACCCAAGATCAGCCTCCCTGCATCTCCACGATCGGCGTGGGGCCCTTCTGCTGTTTGCTGTGCACCGCGTTGTTTGGCTACTAGCCGGCTGGCTTGTGGCCTTCTGAACGACGCCCGACGACAACTCTTCTGCTGGTCTGGTTGCTCCAGGCTGGCCCTTGCTTCCTTGTTCAAGAGAGGCACCCCGGACCCTCCTGGTCCACTCCAGACGCCATTTTAGGTCCACCGCGTGGGCTTGAATTTGCCAAGGCTTTGTTGCCCAATCCTGGGTCCAGCGACGCCGACAGCTTCTATCTTCGTGGGACAGCTCGATCCTCCATCCTGGTCGCCGACAACGCCTCCTGGTCCGTGAGATCTTCGAGTCAAGCGTCACCCACTCACCTAGTCGAGGTGGCTACCATCCGGTGCCCTCCTGGTGCCCACTGACTACTGGCTAGTAGTCTCGAACTTGGTCCCCTCTGCTTTCAGGTGTCATCTATCTTCAAGATCCAGGCTTGGATCCGACTGAACTTTCTTCACTGGTCACCGGCCAGCATCTTTTCTTCCGGCTCCTGGTCCGTCTACGAGGATTCCCGACGTCTTTTCAGACCTATGCAGCTGCAGCCCCTGGGCTAGGTAACTTCGGCATTTCGGTGCCCCAGCATAGCCTCACTATCCAAGGGTCAGAATCTACTTTCGTTTTCTCCCTACCAGGTCGGGTTCGCCCGAGAACACTAACTTTCTAATTCCTAGCTACCATAGACTTTTGTCCCGCATCTCGCGTGAGAGTGCACACACTGCACCCGAGTCCCCTAGGCCTCCTAGACGTAATCTAACGATTCCCTAGTCAAGTCCTAGCGATTCCAAAAGCTATTAGTACTGTACTTACCTGCTAGGAATTTCGCATTCCACTTTCAGAGTATATGGTTTTCCGTGCCCCTCGGGCATTTGTATATACTGTGCTAACTTAAGTATTTTTGTAAGAGTTTTGGTTTGTGCTTAGTACCCTGTCCTCATAAAGAGTACAGGGCTGTTGTGATCTTTAAATAAATAACTGTTTATTTTCATACCACTTGTGTGGTGTCCTTTCACTTGGTATTCAAGGGGTATATGTGTGGTAAACAGCTGGCTTAACGCGCCCTCTCGAGTCTTTAGCCTTAGACTGCTCGTATCCACGCTACTAGGATAGCTGGTCTATAAGGTTGACTTACAACCAATCATCAATAAGGGTTGCTGGACTGATACATAGTGTTCACTAGAATAGTGAGCACTGCATATCAGGCCACCTTCTCACAGCCGAGAGTATGAATCACAAACACGAGTGGCAACTTCTCTTTAAGTTCCGCCACTCTGACCCAGATCATTTTATGGTTTATTGTGCTACCTTTGGAATCACGAAACTCATTCTGAATCCAAAAGAACAAGTTCTCATTGTAAGACTGGACACAGTAGTAAGAGTCACTTACGATCAAAGTCGTCACACTAGGATCTGCGTACTCCAATGCAAGCATCAGAGCATGAAGCTCTGCTAATTGTGCTGTGCAGTCCCCAAGCGTCTGCGTGTGCACGACACTGGACTTGAACTCGTCGTTCACCATGGCACTGACCACAATGGCGCAAGCGGAAACGTAGGCATGTTTAGAGCCATGTGCAACCTGCGCCGAACCATCAGTGTAAATGATGCAATGGAAATCCTCCAACGGCCGCATTGCTAGAGGAGCAGGATGAACAAATTCATACTGTAAGTACTCCTGCGACCGTAAAGTGGCGTCAAAAATAAACGTGACATCCTGGGATGTCAAGGATGCAGCCCACTGAATCCACCTAGGGTGCAAAGCTTTGGAATTAGGTACACTGGCTTTCGTAACTGCCTCCAAGGCAGGACACGGGGTAACAACCAACATGCGTTTTCCTTGTGACAGGGCACTTTCTTTAAGAACTGCCATCTGTACAGCAGTTAAAACTTTCTCCACAGTGGAAAAACTCAATTCACCTGAAGTGTATAAGTGTGATTTGTAAGCAATAGGTACTGTATCTCCTTCATTAAAAGTCAGGTACGTGAAACCCACCGCCCCAGTGATAATTCTTATCACCAGGTTGGTCTGGTTATCACAAGTCTGTAAGTATTCAGAAGCGAGCAAATCAGCCTGCAACGTTTACAGAATGGCTGAATGCTCAGGCAGCCAGCATGATTTGGAGAAAGATGGTTGTATCAAAGCATACAAAGGCTTGATACGCTGGGCATATTCCGGAATGTAAGTTCTCCCGAAATTCAAAAAACCCAGCAAAGATTATAATTTTTTCAGTGTTGTCGGAGAGCGCAGCTGTGCGCATTTCTCCAGGAAATGAGGTGCCAACCCCTTTCCCTCGTTGTTAAGCTCGTAGCCGAGGAACAACACCGTGTACTCTGCAATGTGCGACTTTGCAAAGTTAAACTTGTAACCAATGTCTGCAAAGTTACAAATTATGCTATTTACTCGGCACAGATGCTCCCAAAGATTGTCGTCTGTGAGATAAATGTCATTCATATACGAACAAGCAACTGGGTCGATGCCCTCAAGAAGAGAGACAATGCGGGCGGAGAATACCCCAGGACTATTCTTATAGCCCATCGGGAGACGCCAAAACATTTTTTGCACACCGCCGCATGTAAAACTGGTCCATTGGGAACTTAGGCCATCTAATCTATGGGCATAAAAACCATTGGAAATGTCAAGCGTGGTTTTGAACCGTTTACGCTCAAGACTATTCACTAAAGCAGAGCCATGAGTATTCTGTACTGCGCGGTTACGGCAATGCGAGTTTAAATGCCTATAATCCAAAACCAAACGATATGAGCCGTCCGGCTTGTTTACAGTAAAAAGGGGGTTATTCATCGGTGACACACAAGGATAGCCGCGACTGAAGCTTTGGCGTCACGCCGTATGGGATATTGAGGTTGAGGCTGCGGCTGAGACCGTAACGGAATCTCATGGCTTGGAGACAATTTATCCCAGCCACATTGATTGCGGTACACAGCCGGCGCAAGCGCCAGAGCCCACTCTTCTGCAAAATGCAGCGCTTCCACTCTCGATACAGTGTGCACGAAACTGGGGAGGATCACCTCCTCCCCTCGCGGAGCTGCGAGAACAAAAGGTGGGGGCCAGTCAGCCTCCGAAAGCAAAATGTCATACGTACACGAAAGATTTTCCCAAAATACCCCTTTTACAGTTCGCTGCCGCACGTCTTGAACATTACGGCTAGTGTAATGAACAAGCGCTCTAATCACTGCCACTGCGACTTCATGAAGTTGCCGCAGATCAGCCACGTTGCAAGTGGCGCGATTAGGGTGAGGAGTGAATCCAGCCAAAGCGGGCCAAGGTGTGCCCGGAATGGACAAAGGACCCAACCTCGGAGCGGTTAAAGCGTGTGGTAGGGCGCCACCAAACCAAATTCCATGCTGCCAAGCATCAATAGGAACCTCCAGTGCTCTGTACGGAGCATACGCAGCCGGTACAGCCGTAGCAGTGTAGGTATGGAAAACGCCAGAGTTAGTGTTCACCGCCGGAAATGTCACCCACGAATAAAAGAGTTCGTACAGGTAAGCACGTTCCGCACTCACCACTAGAACAACAGCCAAGCCTTCAACCGGGACATTATAAGCCCGCAAATGGTCACGCACCGCAATGCGACTATGCTGCGGGATGTCCACGGCTTGTGCCATGATAGCACAGGAAGATGAAAAAACAAAGATTACTTTGTAGCACAACTGGGTAGTAATTCAAAGAAACCGTTTTAGATAAATTCAAGCTTGAAAAGACCTATTTCAAAAATAGGTAGGTTTCCAACACCACCGTTTTCCGGAAACGGGAATGAAGGGGTTAAGGTTTGAATGATATACTACTCGAGTGTCATGATATAAGGCCAACAACGTATGGGCGCCATGTAGCAGGATTTCCGTTCTCCCACAGAACTGTGCACAGAGATCTAGAACCTGGGTGAGTTAGGGTGACCCAAAACTCACCTTAGTTTCAGATATCCCCTTACCAAGCTAGCTACAGTGTCTCATCGGTAGTAATAACTTCCCAATGACTTAGACAATCCAGAACATGAACTTAGGGTACCTCAGGTATCGTGGAACACATGAACACTTTTTCGTTAGATAATCATTACAAACCGAAACTGGGAGGCAAAGAACACACGTGCAAGTTTGAAATGTTTATTTTTCAATGCAAAGTTCTCAAACGCAGTATCTTATATAATATCAACATACATATTATAAAAACCAGAGTTAGCAGCATAGTCACTAATTCATAATAAGCGAATGGTGATAGCATATTATAATGCAAAATCTATAGAACTCTGTATCACCTATATTTCGCGCACCCTATTTAGCATATTATATTATATCTAAGAAGGTCTCATTTGGGTTCTAGCAGGGCGGGCCCATACCTCTAAATTTCAGTAGGAGTAGATCACATCAACAGCTACCAGCTCTCTGCAAGCGAAGCATCAAGTGTGTTGATTCATTCCCTGTAACTCTATCTTAAACCCGCGTAGAGCCCAATGTTGGCAGCAACATTATTTGTGTTATGTCTAATGTGGTGCGAGGATCAGGCTTTCAGCAACCTTGTGTTAGGTTATTCTTAGAGGGTGCAGTTCTCAGTGTGCAGACAGTTGTACCAAGCACGACTGATATCAAAGCAATAACATATTATTCTCAAATAAATCACATCTTTCGTCTAGGTTGAAAGCTACAATAACAATTAGGTGTCGTGTGCAAACTAAAGCCGAAGGAAAATATGTCGTTTAAACATTTAATAAACTCATGCTAACTTAACACAATATATAGAAACGTAGTAACCATATGACAGTGCAGTAGAAAGCAAATTGGAGGGTTCATATTAATAAGGCGTTGATTGAGTTAATACGTTTCAATGTATTATATGTGATTTCACAAAGCGGTGCAGTGATTTCACATTATACAAGATGGTATACAACCGTTACCACGCATCTTTTACCACGAAATACTGTTACAACGAAACTATTACAACGCAAGTGTATTTACAACGCATGTATTTACAACGCATTACACTACAACGCAGATACTATTACAACGCATACCATTACAACGTAAGTATAGGTAAGTTTATCTTTTTTTTAAAAACATTTATTAGGGGTATTGGGTTATGGGGTAGAGGGGTATTTTTAGGATTCCGGGCTGGGTTTGGGTTATGGGGTACAGGGGTATTTTTAGGGTTTAGGGCTGGGTTTGGGTTATGTGGTACAGGGTTATTTTTTGGGTTCAGGGCTGGGTTTGGGTTATGGGGTACAGGGGTATTTTTAGGGTTCAGGGCTGGGTTTGGGTAATGGGGTACAGGGGTATTTTTTGGGTTCAGGGCTGGGTTTGGGTTATGGGGTACAGGGGTATTTTTAGGGTTCAGGGCTGGGTTTGGGTTATGGGGTACAGGGGTATTTTTAGGGTTCAGGTCTAGGTTTGGGTTATGGGGTACAGGGGTATTTTTAGGGTTCAGGGCTGAGTTTGGGTTATGGGGTACAGGGGTATTTTTAGGGTACAGGGCTGGGTTTGGGTTATGGGGTACAGGGGTATTTTTAGAGTTCAGGGCTAGGTTTGGGTTATGGGGTACAGGGGTATTTTTAGTGTTCAGGGCTGGGTTTGGGTTTTGGGGTACAGGGGTATTTTTAGGGTTCAGGGCTGGGTTTGGGTTATGGGGTACAGGGGTATTTTTAGGGTTCAGGGCTGGGTTTGGGTTATGGGGTACAGGGGTATTTTTAGGGTTCAGGGCTAGGTTTGGGTTATGGGGTACAGGGGTATTTTCAGGGTTCAGGGCTGGGTTTGGGTTATGGGGTACAGGGGTATTTTTAGGGTTCAGGGCTGGGTTTGGGTTATGGGGTACAGGGGTATTTTTAGGGTTCAGGGCTAGGTTTGGGTTATGGGGTACAGGGGTATTTTTAGTGTTCAGGGCTAGGTTTGGGTTATGGGGTACAGGGGTATTTTTAGGGTTCAGGGCTGGGTTTGGGTTATGGGGTACAGCCGTATTTTTAGGGTTCAGGGCTGGGTTTGGGTTTTGGGTTACAGGGGTATTTTTAGGGTTCAGGGCTGGGTTATGGGGTACAGGGGTATTTTTAGGGTTCTGGGCTGGGTTTGGGTTTTGGGGTACAGGGGCATTTTTAGGGTTCAGGGCTAGGTTTGGGTTATGGGGTACAGGGGTATTTTTAGGGTTCTTGGCTGGGTTTGGGTTTTGGGGTACAGGGGTATTTTTAGAGTTCAGGGCTAGGTTTGGGTTATGGGGTACAGGGGTATTTTTAGTGTTCAGGGCTTGGTTTGGGTTTTGGGGTACAGGGGTATTTTTAGGGTTCAGGGCTGGGTTTGGGTTATGGGGTACAGGGGTATTTTTAGGGTTCAGGGCTGGGTTTGGGTTATGGGGTACAGGGGTATTTTTAGGGTTCATGGCTAGGTTTGGGTTATGGGGTACAGGGGTATTTTTAGGGTTCAGGGCTGGGTTTGGGTTATGGGGTACAGGGGTATATGATCACCTTCTACAACGTATAGAGCTTAATGTTAAATGCCCCCTCCATCAGCAGGCAAGTACCGTGCTTGGGGAAATGGAAATCATAAACTATATTAAGTTATGTGGCCCGAAGATACTATGGGTGCCACTTGAGAAGCTGCAGCAGACCTCATTGGACATTGCTTTATTAAGAAGCACCTAACCCTGATCTCCACATGGGAAATTCGACTATAAATCTAATAAGCAAATATCCACCCTAGAACAGCTCAACCACACATAAAATTATAAAGGGCTCTCAAGGCCCAAAAGGAATCCTATATCTGCTTTAGGTCAAAGCATAAAGAGAAAACGCAATAGAATGTTGAGTATGTCTCGGTGGTGCTGCATGGCTTTGGCTCAGATGGAGCTGTACACAGACTCCTGGCTGAACTCTACCATCTGTAGGCATCTTGGCCTCCACCTTCTGTATTTGGCTCCCATAGTTAGAGTGGGGAGACCATAAACTGTTAGCGGCCCGCTGAAGGTGCTGGAAATCCAGCTGGCGTGCAAAATCTGGTGGACCTCGGGGTTCGGCATGCAGCGTGGCCGCAAAGAAAATGGTGGTCTACCGTCGGCACTGGGCGGAAAAGTGACACAGAGAACCCCAGTTGGAAGTCGGATCCCCGGTTGCACAGGCCAGCAGCACACTATCACCTAGGTGCATCGGGAGGGGTGAGCCTTGCAGCGAGAGGTGCCCACCTGGGTGGCTGCGTGGCTGATCAGCCCTGAGGCAGCGAAGCTGCATTTGGACGTGCATTGGGGTGCCCAGAGGGAGATAGTGGCTGGGAGCTGTGGGGCCTCAACGGACTGTGAGACGAGCCTGTGCTGCTGGAAACACTGTTATGGACCCCGGCCGGACTGCAGCAGGGACTGGGGCCTGCTTGCTTCCCCTCTCTCCTGCCCTACTGTGCTCCGGCCAACTTGACAAGGCCAGTGAACTGATGATGCGTCCTGCCAGGGATGGCGGGTCTGTGCTGGACTAGAGCAGCTGGAGGGCATGGCATGACGATGTGCTAAGCAGCGGCTCCCTAGGGTACTTGGCATCAGGGGGCGGTGATGAGGCAAAAACTCTGAGACCTCTGCGGTGAGGTGTTGCCACCTTTCTCAAATTCGCAGTAGACGCCTGGGGCCTCTCCGTCATCCCAGTAAGACGAGAGGAGCATTGCTGGGATAGGCAGACTGGCTAGCTAAGTGTGCGGAGAACGACTGCGGGGGGCACGCAGCAGCCCTGCAGATGCTGGTACTGGCTGGTGGGGAGGCACCGCAGTGACATTAGCGGATACCTTCTGCGGATTCATGTTGGGCCTGGAGGTTCCTCGCTGACTCCGAGCTGGTGGCTGCTTTTGGGAGACTGCCTGCCATGCCCCTCACCCATCTTTGGATTCCCTGCGGACTAGTCTGCAGTGGTCAATATATGGCTAGGTTGATTGTGACCTCTGCAACCTCCTGTAAGGAGAAGAGGAGTATTGTCAGGGTCCCCACCTGATGGGGAGTATTGCTGACCATGCTTGGGATACATGTGGTGGCCCTGCAGCTTATGTCGCCGACTGGCGGAGGGGTCCTGCTGTGACTGTGGCTGATGCCTTCCTACCCCTGCAGCTCCACGGTTGTCCTGGAGAGACACCACTGAAACTAGGCGGGTGGCTCCTCTCCTGCCCACCCCGGCAGCCTGGACTATAACACTATTTGGGGGGCTGTGCAGACTGGCTGGTGGCCCAGAGGGATTACTCCCTGCCCCCCTTCCTTTCTGAGGTTTGTGACAGCTGAGGACGCTGGACTAGGCTGCACTGCACAGGGTGTTCCTGCTTGCACCTCCCGAGCTCTCGCCGCTGCTGTTCGTGACTGAGCTGCGGGCCCTACTGGGACCGGATCCCTACTTTTTTTCACCTGTAGGGCTGCCTCGGCGGCTCCTGCCCCTACTACTGCACAAGTTATATTTCTAATTGGCTGAGAGGTGGACTACGGCACTTGTCCTAGGAAATCACTGCCATGGGTAAAATCACCCATAGAACTGAGCCTTGACCCACAGAGGTGCTGGGATCCCAAGACCTGGTGGGACCTGCCCTGAAGGCCACAACCGGAACCCACATTGACCACAATCTTACAGGCCATTGTCATCTCTAAAGAGCCACTTGAACTCAAGTTAGATACAATGGGGGCGGACATGGGCATACTGTGAGATGATCAGAGGTGACTGGCTGAGTCAGTCACCTCCACTGAGTGGTCTGTTAATGACCTCACCCCAGGGCTGGCCGATGCAGACATGAATGTTTACTATGAAAACCAGATTTACCACCTTAGAAATTAGGGCTGAAGATGCTGAAAATAGGTCACTGAGTAAAAACATTCAGATTATTGGCCTTCCCGAGCACATTGAAGGATCCGCAGTGAACATGTTTGCCTTTCTGGAAAAGTGGCGAGGAGAAGGTGGCCCTAGAGGGTCTCTTTCCCTTCTACATGCTGGAACACTCTCATTGTGTCCTTGTAAGGCCCTGCTTCCTGGCGCGGCTCTGCGTCCAATAGTGGTGAAACTCTTACACTATTGAGACTGAGACCATATCCTGAACCAAGCCAGACTCTGGGGAGACATTATGGTGGAGCATGAGGAATGGGACCCCCTCAAAAGGATAATTTGCGACCAAGGAACAGAGGGGAAGAGAGAAATTTGTTCTAGAAAATTGTTCCTTCAGTGGTCATATATATCTATAGGCAATATACATCAGATAATTTTGAGAAAGGTGACAGACTTATATAAACATGTTTATTTTGTCATAGTTTTTATTTTCATTTGCTTAAGTTTTTTTCATTTCAATTTCTCATATACAAATTACATAATTCATCATAAATACATTTTACAGACTCGAAAATATTTTTTTGGGTTTTTAAAACACACATTATTGGTCCTCGGCGGTTACCGCCGAGGACCGAGGAAGATCTGAGTAAACTTCGAGACCCCACATGTACAGATGGATGCAGTGTAAAGAACGGGGTCAGATTCATCAAGCTGAAAAAAGTATTATCACTATTCCCGGTCCAGGAACTGGCGGCAGATCACTAGCCATATAAAGAAATGATTCCTTCATCTATGCACATAACGAGACACCGCAACTACTGAGACCACATCTTACCGATTCATTTTGTACTACTGTGGGCATCATCAGCCATTTAAAGTTTTTAATTGACTCCCTGGAGAATAAATAATCGTCTCTGAACAGGTTGAAGTAATCGAACCCTGTCTCACAATGAAAAGTGGTGTTTTTAACAAGTATTCAATCTGAAAATCTAGCAACTGAGTACGCAAGGAATCCATATTGGCCTATCCTTTCTTGTCCCCTGATATCTTTGACCCACGAGAGAAAAAAAGGTCCTGAGGAAGGTGGTTATCCACCGAAACGCGCGTCGACCAATCATGTGCGGGGGTCTTAAGTTTTTCTGAGACCCTAAAATCTGACAACCTGTGAACTTGTCAGTCCATACGTAGTTTTTCTTCCCTTTTTTCCCCTTTTGGTAGTGTAATTGTGGTATGCATGTGTGTATGTTTGCTAATTGAGTTGTGTATTTAAATATCAGGTGGCCTTCTTAAAAATCAATCAATTTCTTTGGTCTATAAATAATTCTTTTTTGTATTTCTGGTGTGTTTTCAATAATGTGTGTTTTAAAAACCAAAAAAAATATTTTCGAGTCTGTAAAATGTATTTATGATGAATTATGTAATTTGTATATGAGAAATTGAAATGAAAAAAACTTAAGCAAATGAAAATAAAAACTATGACAAAATAAACATGTTTATATAAGTCTGTCACCTTTCTCAAAATTATCTGATGTATATTGCCTATAGATATATATGACCACTGAAGGAACAATTTTCTAGAACAGAGACATTATGGTGGACAACCAGAAAATTATGCTGTTCCCAGACTTCACAAGAGAGATCTAGAAACAGAGACCTTCATTTGTCGATGCCAAAAGACGCCTTCGCCAGCTGGGTCTCACATATGATATGATGTTCTCAGCCACAGCGTGGGTCACCACAGGTGACACGTGCACTTCTTCACATGACCGCAATCGCTTTGGGAATGGATGGACCGCTTCCCTCAGCTTCTGATTCTGGGAATGGGGAGTTGGTTTGACTGTTTTTGTTGGTGAGATAGTTCTTGGGTTACCTGTACCTGCTGACATCAAAGGTTAGCATTATACAATGGGGGCCCCCCATGACCTATAACTCTATATCCTGGAATGTCTGAGGGCTAAACAATATGTCCAAGAGATATAAAGTTGATGTTTACCTTACAAGACTGGGTGTATGCATAGCCCTCTTGCAGGAAACCCATCTCAACAAGTAGTCAAACTCCTAACCAAATTCTAAATAAAAAAGCAATTTTTAAACTTTGCAAGTCAAATGCATCTGTTACGCAAAAAGCGCTTTGTAACACAAAATACTTCTTATGGCAAAATTAATCAAATTTTTAACTTGTGGATGGTATGATTCTGCGCACCAGTAGTATTCATAATGACATATATACTCTTTCTCCATTTACCCACTCCAGTGTTGCACAATGAAGTACCAAAACTCTTTATATTTTAAATCCATGTATATATGTGGTATTTGTGTACCATAAGCCTAGCCAAAATGTAGCAGAGCGCTGTACAATACCAAAAGAAAAAATAAAGGTAACATAATTGTTGGGATAGCAGTGTTCTGAGAGCAAAGGTGGACTGTTACTGCGTGATGTAGTGTTAATTAAAGCGGCAGGTCTTCACCTCATTCCTAAGTAGGCACAGGGTTGGGGTGGACCTGATGAGCACAGGGATATTGTTCCAGATTCTGGGTGCGTACATGGTGTTGGGTTGAACAGGATGAGATCTTACCCTGTGGGTTCCTAGATTTGGCTTAGGGACTCCAGTAGTGTGAAACTGTCATGGACATATTGTTTCCTTTTGCACCTACAGATGGATCTTATGCTGTCAGCAAGGTCTTTGGATTAAAATGATTCCAAAGTGTTTGGTTTGTACTTGTGCCTTTTCATTGGAGTGTAGGTGTTTACATTGTTTTTAGAAATATGTTGAGGTCATTTAGAAAGGTTTTGACATCAGACTGGAGGTGGCAGGGTGAGGTATAAATTCAAGGTTAGGTTGTTAATGGATACCTTTTTTAAGGATTTGGAAGGTGGTTCTCTTTTTGGTTGGTGTGTTGGTTGGACACTGAGAAATGTGATAGGCATGTCCAGGTGGTTGGTCCATTACATGCATTTGGAAAGTTTGCCCTACAAGGTTGGCTATGTCCAGAGATTGAGAATTTGGTCTTTTGAATGTATTGCTTTGATCACATGCTGCACTGCGTTGAGTGTATTGAGGAGGAAAACTTTTTCATGCTTGAATTGTCTGGCAGATTTAAGTCACTGAGGAGAGAGGTGTGTAAGATGAGTGTTGAGGTTAAAAAATGTGTCTGTAACTTCCTTGTTCTGTCCAGGAAGCGCATATATGAGTTGAAAGATGGTGGACTGATATTAGGAAAGTGGGAGGTGGCACATGAGGTGTGCCATAGATTTGAGTTTTTTCCTATGGTGCAGGACTGGGAGGTCTTATGGATAACAATGATACCTCCTCCCTTCCTAACAGCATGGCCTGCATGCTGTAGCCTGTGGGAGCAAGATCATCTAAGATATGGGGTTGAACCATGTTTTTTATGATGAAGAGTGTTTTAAAGTTGTGAAAGGTGATGAGGTCTGGAGTATCAGTGGTGTGAGTACTGCAAAGCCTGCTTGAAAAGGGATATGAAGGAGTGTATTCTCTTAAGTTTGTGGGTGTGTGGTGGTTAAAGGGATGTGTATGATATTGGATGTGTGTTGTAACGACCTGGTGCAAGTGTGTGGTCTCTGGCAGTAAATGTGAGGATAGGTAGTGTGGGGTGTTGGGCAACACACAGGATGAAATCGTACCTTGTCGGTGCTTGCTGGGGTTGAGTGGAGTGTGAGTTTGGGCCCAAGTCTCTTCCTGACTCCAACACTCTCTTAAGATTGATGCCAGTGTCTGCCCTTAGCTGTGAATGCCCATTGAGTGGGACTCCCAGGGAAGTTGACTGAAGTAGGTGAGGAAGAACGTTTCAGGCGGGAATGAAGTGATGTCACTTCCTGTGGAGCTTCTTTTTAAAAAAATTTTTTTAGAGTTTTATATAGCGCAAACCCGACTCGAAGGTATCAGAGCACTTTACATGAGCTCCAGTTACTTTACAGACAGCCACATTAATTTTTGGTAAGCACGGGGAAATTAAGTGATTTGCTGAGACTTGAACCCAGTTCTCCAGCTTCGAGGTCGACCGCTCTAGCCATTTGGCCTCATCCTTTGATGCTGAAGAATGAGGTCAGGTAGTATGACTTCCTCTTTTAAAAATGTTTTTGTTAGGAAAGCAGTGTTTCCCGCCAAATGTGTGTCCTACAAAATTATTGATTTTATTGGACCATAAGTATGGGACTTCTCTAACCGATTCATTAGTAGAACCTACTGAATAAATGCACTGGAATAAAGGTTAATATTTGTTAGACAATATGTCTTTTGAAGTGTAAGAAATTGGGGTGTTGGTTGACTGGGCACTGAGCCCTGGTCAAGCAGTAACCACAATCCTCATCAGGGAGAGGCACAAGCTATCCCTAAATTAACCTGTGTTCTGGTGGGTTGGCAAAGAGCAGTCCAGCTTAACTTAAAGGCAACGTGTAAAGTATTCATGCAACACGTCAAACAGTAATAAAATGAAAACACCACACAAAAAGAAATTCACACCAAGTTAAAATAATAGAGATTTATTTATTAGATAAAACAAGCCCAAAACAATAAAAATCCAATCAGTAGAACCAGAGATATGCAATTTTAAAGATTTTAGTGAAAATAGCTCCAAAAAGTGCCAACTGTCGATTACTGGTCATTCTGGACTGGGACAAGTTCAGACCGACTGTGATGAAGCGTGAGCTGGCTACAGGAACCCAGTTAGGCCATCTGAACAAAGTACCTTAAAACCTGCTGTGGAAGCATTGCCAGGATCCGCGTTTAAGATGCGTCCCTCTGCCAGAGCAATGCTTCGGTTTTGAGGTGCTGTGATGTGAGGTCCTGCGTCGTCATCGAGAACACCGTTAGCGGGGGTTTGCGATGCGTTGTCCGGCATCAAGAATGTACCGCTCAGTATGTTTAATTCCTCAGTTCGGAGGAGATGTGAGACTGCGTTGGGGAGTCCTGCATCGTCGAAGTTGCCGCCAATGAGGGATGTAAGGGCCTGCGCTGAGAATGCAGACTTGAGAAGAGTCTGCAGAAGCCATACAGGTCTTTGCAACCAGACCAATCTATGCAGAAGTGGCGATGCATTGGTTCTGCTTAGGGTTGCTCCACACAGCAGAGGAGATATGTTTGTTCCCCTGGATTCACAGAAGCTGGCAGGGCACTTTAAGCCCATTCGACTCCGACCTTTCATTCGACCAGCACGTCAGGACCGTAGCGGGCCGATGCTTCGGTATCATAAAATCTTTAAAAAAAATTCTTCAACTTTCTCCCACTCGATTCCAGAAAAACTGTAGCAGTAGCCCTTATAATCTCATGCTTGGACTACTGTAACGGTCTCCTTGTGGGAGCAAAAAAGACAACACTGACCAAACTTCAAAGTGTTCTTCACACTGCTGCCCGACTGGTTCTAAAACTGCCCAGAAGGGAGGCGTGGCCAAGATGGCGGGCTGAGAGGTCGCACTCGCCGAGAGCTCCCGGACCCCTGAATTCCTGCACCGCTCGTAACCGCTGATTCCCCCCCGGATCACGCGGCGACTGAGCCTGGTGCCCCCGGTAGAGGTGTGGAGCGACTGCTGAGCCTTGTTTGCACCGTCGGTGGTGAGATCCTGACCGGTAAAGCTTGGGTCGAAGCCCGCTGAGCGGCCTGTGTGTGAGCCGGGAGCCGCGAGACCCCCGACCCTCGGAGCCTGA
The DNA here is from genome assembly GCF_964263255.1 of Lissotriton vulgaris. NCBI lineage: Eukaryota > Metazoa > Chordata > Amphibia > Caudata > Salamandridae > Lissotriton > Lissotriton vulgaris. Next base: position 416,654,266 of record NC_141697.1, on the reverse strand, counting down.
CGGAGCGCTCTGCCGCCTGTGTGAAGCCCGCTGTAGTGCCTGTACTGTCGGAGTGGGGGTCGGCAGCGACTTCGCGAGCGAAACGGAGCTGTCCAACGGCGGATGTGCGGAGCGGAGCTGAGCGGAGGTGATGGGCGGAGGCGGAGCCGGCATCGACTTGCTACGCCGGCCCGTGGCTTGAGGGGGCTCGTACTGAGAGGCCGCTCCGGCCAGCTGTCGGTGGTGGAGCAGTGGAATTGTGCTCCTGGAGCAGATCTCCCCCCGGGATTGCGGGCCCCGGCGACCATCGCTCCGTGAGTTTGCCTACCGGCTGGATTTCTAGATACCGGACCCGAGACGGGGAAGGGACCTCCATCTTGGGCGTTGGCCTCTCGATATCACAGGGCGGCCATTTTGTGAACTCCGGCCTGGCAGCTCGGCCTTCCTAGTGCTCTTTGTGTGGCGCTGCCCCCGGCTGGTGTATAGCCGCGCCGGTACGGCTGCTCTCTTTGCCGGACAGAAAGCTTCGACGTCCTCTACTCAGCTGCAATGTCGAACGCTAGAGGACAGAGAAGGGGCGACCGAACCTTGCCGGACATGCTGGGGCGCGGCGCCCTGCGCAGTGGTGGAACCCAACCCACCACGACCTCGACCACGACCTCCCCGGCCCCGGCCAGGGGTGCAGATGGCGGAGAGCCCCCAGTGACAAGATCATTTCTTGAGTCGCTCTTCAGCTCCCTACGGGAAGACTTTCAAACGCTCAAGCGTGAGGTGGCCGGGGAGGTCCGTGAGGTGCGGAGAGAGATGGACTCCCTGGGGGAGCGTGTCAATGCAGTGGAGGAAGCGGGTCACTCCAGGGACGAGGAGATCACCCATCTGCAGCAGGAGGTCCTGCGACTGCGGGAACAACAGATTGAATTGCAGGCCCACGCCGAGGACCTTGAAAATCGATCCAGGCGGAATAACATCCGGGTCCGCGGAGTGCCGTCCGGCGAGGAGGGTGAAGACGTGACTGCATACCTAGTGGCCCTCTTTCGTGCAATCTTGGGGGAGTCGGAAGACTTTCGGATCCGCATAGACCGAGCACATCGGATGGGTCGCCCCCGCAGAGCCACGGCGCCCGCCCCGGACATTCTGGCCTTCCTCCCGGACTTCCCCCTGAAGGAGCGGATCCTCCGAGAAGCGCGTGGGCAGCAGCCCTTCCGATTCCGAGACCACCCTGTGACCCTGTACCAGGACTTATCCACGGTCACGCTGCAGAAGAGGAAATCGTTCAAGATCGCTACTGACTTCCTTCGGGAGCAAGGGACACAGTACTCCTGGGGGCACCCTTTCCGCCTGATATTTAGATGGAACGGAATTTTGCACCAGCTCCGGTCCCTCCAGGATGTCTGCGCGGTGCTGGGCCTCACAGCATCAGATACGGATACCCCGGCTCCGCGTCGGAGGCGAAGCACTCGTGACGGATGGCAGCAGGTGGGAGAGAGGAGCTCTCCACCGTCGGAACGACCGGGCTCGCCCACGATCCGGGCGGACATGGCGGCCGCCATCCAGGAGGCCTCCAGAGTGGCGGCGAATGGCGAAGTGGCCCTGACGGCCTGAACTTACTCCGGGGGGAGTCTGCTCTAGCTTGTTCTTTTTGCAGGTGCGGGGATTCGGGGGGAGGGCGGGGAGGAATGGCGAGTGCTGGAGGTGGTGGCTGGACGTCCACTAGACTGATTTACCACGGCCTTGTCCGTTAAGGACCGGACTGGGACAATGTCTTTTTTGCAAAGTTTGAGAAGTGGGGTGTGGGGACGGGACTGGCGGGGGGATGTTTTGATTTCGGGGCCTAATGGGGGGGTTTGTTGCTGGGAGTGGTGTGGATTTGGTTGCGTGGGATCTCGGGGGGAGGGGGGGTCTTTCCAGTTGCGGGGTGTTGGGGTTCGGGGACTGTACTGTGCCATGGGAATGTTCAAGGTTGCTCTGTGTTGAGGCCTCGTGTGGTGCCTTCTGTGTTTGCCTGCTGGGCTTTGCTTCTTGGTATGTGCCCCACTGATTCCCCTCCTTGATGGCTCTTAAAGTGCTCACTCTAAATGTGAAAGGGCTGAATAATCCGGTTAAGAGGCGGGCAGTGTTATCTTTGTTGGAAAACTCACAGGCGGATATCTGCCTGTTGCAGGAGACCCATTTGCTAGCTAAGGACTGCTCAAGAATGCGTACCCCCAAGTTCCCCACGCAGCTGTTCTCCTCTAGCGCTTCTAAGACGGCAGGGGTGGCGATCTTGTTCTCTAGGGGGTTCAGGGGAAAGGTCGTGTGCAAGGTGGCAGAACAGAAAGGGAGACTTCTGGCATATAAGATCAAGATGGGGGGTTTAGCACTGACTGTTGGCACCATCTACTGCCCCAATAATCATCAGGACCAATTCTTGCACAGGGCACTGGAGGACGTGGCGTCCACCTCTGATAGGCACATAGTGTTGGGGGGTGATTTGAACCTGGTTTTCGATGCGGCAATGGACAGGTCTGTGCAGCGGCGCCACCAGTTGGGTGAGCTTTCGGGCTCGGTTCGCACTCGACTTGAGGAGCTGGACTTGCATGACATGTGGCGCCACCTTCACCCTACCACCCGCGCATACTCCTACTTCTCACATGCCCACAGATCCTATGCGCGACTGGACCATCTACTTGTGTCGGGTCCAATGCTCCTTTTGGCTTCGAACGCAGATATGGGGGTCCTCTCTCTTTCCGACCACGCGCCGGTGGAGGGCGCTTTCACTCTGCCGCCGGTGGTTCGGCCGAGAGGGGTCTGGCGGCTCCGAGACACGTTATTGCACAGGCGGTCGATAATGGACCAGATCCGAGCGGCCATTTTGGATTTTCAGACCGTGAACGATAATGAGGATACTTCTCGTGCGACACAGTGGGCAGCCCTGAAGGCGGTGCTCCGAGGCGAATTTATAGCTATCTCCTCGGCCGAGAATAAGGACCGACAGCTCAAGAGGGATGAGCTCACCCGGCAGGTGAGGGAGCTGGAACAGGTTCATCATAGGACAGGGGCCCCCAGGGTTTGGAGGCAGTTGAAGGCGGCACGGAAACTCTTGGCAGCCCTTGATACAGACCGGGCGGAGTATGCGATGCTCCGCCTGAAACACAAATATTACACGGGGGGCGATCGGTGCGGGCGGCTCTTGGCCAACAAACTCAGGGTGCAACACCAACAGCACCGAGTGAAGGAACTAGTTGACCCGACCGGAGGTAGGGTCACGGCTGACGAGCAAATAGCAGACGTCTTTCGCAGCTTTTACGCTGACCTCTACACCGGAGAGGCCCCCTCGGCCCAGGCTGAGGTGGACTATCTGGATTCGGTGACGCTCCCGTCGTTGACGCTGGATCAGGCTCAGTATTTGGAACGCGACATCCGTGTCGAGGAGGTGATCACGGCGATATCCCGGCTCAAACTGGGCAAGGCCCCAGGTCCGGATGGCTTTATCCCTCTGTTTTATAAGACCTTCTGTCAGGAGTTGGCGCCTCTACTGACCCGCCTTTTCAACTCCTTTGCGGAGCCGGGTGCCATCCCCTCCGAATTTCTCCAGGCCACGGTTTCCGTGATCCCGAAGCCGGGCAAGGACAGGACCGCCTGTGGGGCCTACCGTCCTATCTCGCTGCTGAACACAGATTTGAAAGTGTTCACCAGCATATTAGCTGCACGTCTGGCGTTGCACCTCCCGGGCATGGTTGATTCGGACCAAGCGGGCTTTGTGCCTGGTAGGCAAACAGTAGATAACACAAAGAGGGTGACCCACATCCTTGAGAAAGCTTCCAGGATCCCAGGGGAGAGGATGCTCCTGTCCATAGACGCGGAGAAGGCTTTCGATAGGGTGCATTGGCCCAACCTAGAGAAGGTCCTGGGCAAGTTCGGGATCGGGGAGAAGTTCCGTCATCTGATCTTCAATTGTTACCGGTTCCCATCTGCAGTAGTCCGAGTGAACGGAGGCAGCTCTCGGCCCTTTCCCATTGAACGGGGTACGCGACAGGGGTGCCCACTGTCCCCTTTGCTCTTTGCCCTATACATGGAGCCATTTGCTCAAAGGGTTAGGCAGAACCCCGACATTGTCGGTGTCAAGATGGGTGAATTCCATCATGCGATCAGCCTGTACGCGGATGATGTCATTCTGACACTAGATGACCCGCGGAGGTCGCTGCCGGCTTGCATTGAGGAACTGGACCTATTCGCCAACGTGGCGGGCTTCAAGGTGAACCTGGGGAAGTCAGCCGCCCTTGACATTTCGCTTACTAGCACCACTAGAGCGGAACTGCAGAGGCTTTACCCTCTGAACTGGTCCAAGGACCGGATTCCATATTTGGGGATCCTGTTGGCGCCCTCCCTCCCGGAGATGGTCACGGCCAATTATGCGGCTTTGAGCACGAAAATCAGGGAGGAATTAGGCCGGTGGGATAAGGGTACGCTGTCGCTGCTAGGGAGGGTGGCCGCGGTGAAGATGACCCTCCTGCCTCAGGTGCTTTACCTCTTCAGAGCGTTGCCGCTCCAGCCCCCCGCGGGGTGGCTCGCGGAGACCCAGTCTGCCATCGCGCGGTTTGTATGGCAGGGCCGCAGGCCGAGGATCAAGAGGAGCATCGCTATGCTGGCGCCCGACTCTGGGGGGCTGGGGATACCGGACTTGCGGAAATATTTCCAGGCCGCCCAACTCCGCTATCTGGTGGAATGGAGCCGGTGGGAGTCTGATAAGCACTGGCTGTTCCAGGATCAGGCGGTGGCGGGTAGGACGCTACAGGAAATACCATTCTTGAAGCGGGCCCATCGACCCCCTAACCTCTACGCGTCATTGGTGACGCGGGTCCCGCTCCGGACGTGGGACTCGGTGGCTGTTAGGTACGAGCTTACTACCTTCCCCTCTCCCTTTACGCCGCTCATTGGCAACCCGGACTTCGGCCCCGGGATGGAGCAGGGTGCTTATGAGCGCTGGCGGGCGGCCCGCTGCTGCACTTTGTATCACTTGTACAGCCCTGAGGGAGTTGTCCCCTTCCAGGACTTGCGGCGGGATTATGGCATCCCAGAAGCGGAGCGCATGCGATACATGCAGGCGCGTCACTGGGCACTACAACCCCAGGTGCGCGATGCGGCAAACCGGGAGATCACGGTGTATGAGCGCTGGTTAATCACTCGCACGTCGGACGCTAAACTGATCTCAGATTTGTATAAAATGCTGCAACCCCCCTCCTTTCACATTCACAACCCCGGTCGGGAACGGTGGGAGCGGGAGCTCGGGCGAGTGTTGAGCCACAAGGAATGGGAACACATCTCCTTCCGCGCACGTCACTCGGCCTATCACACGGGTCTTACGGAGACCTTCACCAAAATCTCGACCTACTGGTACCGCACTCCGGAGAAACTGCACGAGATGGACAGGGCAATACCAGGGACGTGCTGGCGCAACTGTGGCAATACTGGTACACTAACACACATACTGTGGGAATGCCCCCTACTGGCTCCTTATTGGGAAGAGGTCTTGGGTGAGGTGGACAAATGCTTTGGGATAGAACTGCCGAGGTTCCCTGCCTATGTTCTACTGGGGTTGCCAAATGGGTTGATGTATCCCCTTAGGTCTAAGAGGGGTAGACAGATCGCAATTGCTCTGGGGTCAGCGGTGCAAAATATTCTCATACATTGGTGCACTACCACACTTCCCTCTGTAGTTGGCTGGCTGCATAGATTATGGCATGTCCTTGGAATGGAGAAGATGTCCTTAGTAGCCCTGGGAGATACTGATACCTTTGAGGAACTGTGGGCGCCCTTTCATAGCCTGTTATGTTCTGAGTTTCGGGAGATCACCTGTCCCAGATATCTTAGGTTGTTACGGCTGACACCGCCACCGGACCCGCCTGTCTGACCGGACGGGGTCTGTACTGTATAGCGGGGATTACTGGAGGGTTGAATGAAGAGGGAGCTGAAGGTAATGGCACAGTACAGGGGGTGGGTTGGGGTATGGTAGTTGGGGGTTCTGTATGGTTGGGTAGGTTTTTGGAGCGGAGATGCTTCTCCACCCTTCCCCCCCTTTTTTCCCCTCCCCCCCCTTTTTTTATTTATTTTTTCTTTGTCCCCCCCTACTTTTCTCTTCCTCTCCCCTCCCCCGTCCTTCCTTCCCTCCCCCTTCCCCCCCCCCTCGTTATTTGTATGTGACCACAGGCGCGAAAGCTGTGCTCCCGAGTCGGATGAAGCCTCTTGGAAAGTTGTAACTGCATTGTTGTACCTGCTGTATAATGCGCACCGATTGTGCGGTTCCTGTGGTTTATCTTTTCCTTGCCCTATTGTGTCCTACCCCACCCTGCTTCAATAAAATACTTTAAACCTAAAACTGCCCAGAAGATCATCCATTTCCGCAGCTCTAAGATCCCTGCATTGGCTCCCTCTGCACAAAAGAATATTTTTTAAAATGTTGATTGTTGCTTTTCGGGCTTTTAACCTATCCGGTCCCAAATACCTCACCAGACGCTTCCCCCACTACATCCCAAGTCGATCCCTTCTCTCTTCCCAGGATAACCTCATCCTCCCTGCTAGGTACAACCTGAAGACAAAGGGCGGAAAAACCCTAAGCGTCCTGGCCACTAAAGCTGGGAACCTCATGCCCAAGAATCTCAGACAACAAACTCACGAAAAACCTTTCAGAAAACTGCTTAAAACTTGGATTTTTAACCTCACCGATGACTACACCAAGGCAGCCATCTAAACTCAAACTGCTTCAATAGTGGTTTTCGATCCCACCACCAGGAATTTCAGCGCCAAGATGCTCCCTCCGGAGCGAACGTTGCACTTTTGAAATACCCCCTCAAATATCAAATATCAAATATCATTTCCAAGGGGTCCAGGGCTGGGATGGCACAAACTCACAGATGGCAGAGTCCAGCTGCTGGGGTTGAGGTTGTTGGAGCCTTCTGTCCATGAGGCTCAAGTCAGGAGGCCTACCAACTAGCCCCTGGAGTCACTCTGGTGATCCTGGGTTCAACAGATGCAGGTCCACTACTTCTCACCCAGGCAAGAGGGCAGCAGGCTGTTGGTTAGGACAGCAGGGCAGCAGTACTTCAGGGCAAAGCTCCAGCAAAGTGACAGTCCTTTCAGCAGCACAGCAGTCCTTCTTTCTGGCAGAGTATCTACAGGTCCAGAATTGTACTGAAGTATAGGTGTCTGAGGTCCAGTTGTGCCTTTGAAGTGGAGAGGAGCTTCTAGATGCATGTCTTTGAAGTGCACAGGTGCCCTGCTTTTCTTGCTATCGCTCCAGACTAACTACAGGGGGTATGCAGCCCTTTGTGTGGAGGCATGACACAGCCTATTCAAATGTAAGGGTGCCCAGCTCCTCCCTCCCAACCTGCCAGTGATGGCCCACCCAGGCACGCCTAAGCTCCTTATTGTATGTGGCAGTATAGGAGAAACACACAATGCCCAACTGTCAACTTCATCCTGTCATGTGACCCAAAGACAGGCTGTAGGCACCAAATGGCTAAGACAGGAAAATGCCAAAAGTTTAAAAGTAGAAAAGATATTTGGTGGGAGTGTGCGTTGTAGTACATATTTTGTAGCACACAGAGAGATGGCATTGAGCAGTTGGTTGAGCTGTTTTTTCTGTTTCAGTGACCCCTGATGAAGAGCCTCACAGCTCAAAATGCATTGGGTATAATGAAGTGAGTCTACTTTTATGAATGATTGATCCTCACGTGTCGCTGTAAAAAGCCCGGATGGGCATGCTGGAGTCATTTGAAAATGTTGAAATACACGATCGTGGTGTAATCATGCTGTCTCCCCAATGATTTAAAACGACATGGATGAACGACGTAAGAAGGATTGGTATACCTATTGGCATACTTTGATTGAAATACTGGATTACACAGCAAGGATTGGCTTATTGCAAGGAAATATTCCTGTTCTCACCAGTGCAACAGACGGGTGCATAAGCCACGCACCTTGGGATACCTTTTTAAAAGTTTAAAAGTGGCATTTTCAAAATTGTAATTGAAAATCCAACAACACATAAGTTAGGATTTTTCATTACAATTCCAAAGACCCCAAACATGACTGAGTTTCCTGTTCTCATTTGGAAGTTACAGCTTATTAACCCCGTGGCCGCGGCGGTAATTCCGCTGCGGCGCTGGGGGGGAGTGGGGGCCGCGCGGCGCCGCCATGCTCGTGACGGAACCACTCCGTCACGAGCCGTGGGCGTGCTGTGCTTGAGACGGAGTGGTTCCGTCACGGCCCCGCCCGCTCCTTAGAACGGCCGCGCAGGCGCGGAATTCCTGCAGGGTGGGCAGGACGGCCGCGCTGTGACGGAACCACTTTTGATGACAGATCACTACAGACCGGCACAAAGAAGAGAACTAGAAAGACTAAATGCTCATATTCAGGAAATGACCCAAGCGGCATTTAGAGATGGATTTATCTGTGAGGACGAACTGGTCTTCCTCAACAAATCATGTCCTACCATTTCTGCACTTTACGGTCTACCCAAGACACATAAGTCCGAAACTTATCCCCCTATGTATGTATGTATATGTATGTATAAATTGTTTTGTAACGCGCACTGTTACTTGGGAGTATCCTGGCGCGGAGGGAAAGAGCAGAGGAGAACATGCAAGAATCGTCTTATGTCACACTTCTAAACAGGTGGGTTTTTAGATTTTTCTTGAACTGGGAAACACATTGACTGGAACGCAGAAGAAAGGGGAGAGCGTTCCAGGCTCGAGCCGCTACCACTGCAATGGAAAGGCCACCTAGCCTGGTTCGCTTGAACCGGGGAAGGGTCATTTTAAACAGCGAAGATGACCTTAGTACTCTTGTGGGGGCATAGAGAATAAATCTCTTCTTTAGATAGACCGGACCTTGGTCATGAGTGGCTCTGAATGAGAGTACTAGAGCTTTGAGGTACTGGGAGCCAGTGGAGGCTGGACATATGAGACCGCACGCTCTTCCATCTCGGAACGTTAAAAAGGAGACGGACAGCGGCATTCTGAATGACCAGCAGACGCTTGACCAAATAAGCAGGAATGCCGCTGAACAAGGAGTTCGCATAGTCTAGCCTTGCTAAAATAAGTGCTTGAGAAACAGTCTCCCTGGCCTCTCTAGGAAGCAGTGGAAAGAATTTTCTGAGCATTCTTAGGGTAGCGAAGCATATCCCGGTTAGTTTTTTTTACATGGTCCTCAAATCTTAGATCCTCCCCAAACCAGATCCCAAGATTTTTCGCAGGGCCGCCCATCACTGTAGGACAGGGGATATTCGGGGGCCACAGTGAATTCTTGAAACTGAGAGGGAAGGAGCCGTAGAAGAGGACCTCCGATTTGTCCTCGTTGCATTTTAATTGGGCCAAGGTTAGCCAGCGAAAAGCTGAGGATAGGCAAAGCTGGACTGTTGCAGTGTCCAGATGGTCGTCTGGCCAGGTAAAGAGTAGCTGCGTGTCATCAGCATACCCTATAATCTTAGCCCCATACTGTTCCGCTAGATAAACCAGGGGGGTGATGTAAATATTGAACAGTAGGGGGCTAAGAGTAGATCCCTGTGGGACCCCAGTAAGGAGTGATTTTGGCTCGGAAGCATAAGGTGGCATCCAGACCTGTTGTGTCCTGCCCAAAAGAAATGAGGACAGCCAGGCCAGGACATTGCCGCCAACGCCAATAGTGGATAGCCTGGCAGTGAGGAGCACGTGGGGAACAGTGTTGAAGGCGGCAGAGAGATCCAATAAAATCAGGACCGCTCTGCCGCCCCCGTCCAGACACTCCCGAATCGACTCCGTCATCTCTACCAGTGCCGTCTCCGTACTATATACCGCCCTGAAGCCTGATTGGGCTGGATGCAGAGCATTAGAGGTCTCTACGAACCTTTCCAATTGTCGAAAGACTACTTTTTCGCATATTTTAGCCAATGCAGGCAAGAGGGAAATGGGCCGGTAGTTTCCAGGAACAGTGGCATCGAGGCCTGGTTTCTTCAGAAGCAGCAGAAGTTTTGCCTGCTTCCATTTAACAGGAACCACTGCCGAGGAAAGAGAAAGGTTCACGATCTGGGTAACATCCCTACAGACAATGCTGCCCACCTCCGACAGTACCCGGGCAGGGCACGGATCGGAGGGAGAGCCTGATTTATGGGACTGAAGAAGAGGCAAGATATCACACTCTGCCACCAGCAAGAAGTTAGTAAGCTGTTGAGTATCGGAGGTGTGGCCTGATGGAAAGGTCCTTCCCTAAACTCTCAGCTGGTACCGCAGAGGACAGGTCCTGCTGAATCTTAGCAATTTTGTCTATAAAGAAGTTAGACAGAACTTCATACCATTCCGCAGAGGACGGGAGTATGGTGGTTTCTGCGACTGGGGACACGAAGCTTTTAACAATAGAGAACATTTCTCTACTGTTATTTTCCGCTTTAGCAATTCTCCCTGCATAATAAATCCCTTTAGCAGTTTTAATAGCAGCATAATAGTTTTTTTGGGCTGTACGCAAGGCGGCCTTTGCGTCCGAACTGCCTATGCGACCTATAATATCTACCATAGGGTCATATACTGAGCCCTTATCCAAATACGTGGACACCTTTTTGTGTCCCCTCACGCACAAGTATGCTTCGTATATCCGTGACACTGGCGATATTATAAAAAAAATTGAGGGACTTCCATACAATTCTGAGACTGACATCCTTGTGACGCTCGACATTGAGGCGTTATACACCAATATCCCTCAGTGCCGGGCGTTGCAGGCGGTGTCAGCTCTCCTCCATAGGTTCCCTGACAATCGCCCAGATGTTTTTATCTTACAATGCCTCGAAGTTGTTCTCTTGAATAACTTCTTTGAGTATATTGGCTCTCTTTATAAACAGATTAAGGGCACTTCAATGGGAGCCTCTTGTGCCCCTAGTGTTGCCAATGCGTTTATGGGTGAGTGGGAACTACGTAACCTCTATAATGAATTGGCCCCATTTTTTGAAAATATATCTATTTGGAAACGCTTTATAGATGATATTTTCTTCATTTGGAGTGCATCAATTGACATGTTGGAAGCGTTTGTTCTCTGGCTCAATGCCAGTGACCCAAATCTCAGATTCACAGTAAATTATAACAACAATAAGGTTGACTTTTTGGACATCAGCATTGAGGGCACCAGCGGACAATTGAAAGTCAGCCTTTTTAGGAAACCTACAGCCAAAAATACCATCTTAAAATTTGACAGTTACCACCCCAACTGTCAGAGAGAATCCATCCCATTTGGGGAATTTCTACGGATTCGCCGTAATTGTACGGATATGGCTGCTTTCCACAAACATGGAGATGAGCTTAAAGATAGACTACTCAAGAGAGGTTATCCCCATCGTCTAGTACGACACGCCTTTAAAAGAGCTAAGTACTATGATAGAGTAGCCTTACTACAAGGGTCCAATCGCTTGAAAAACAATCAGATTCCCTGTGTTCTAAATCATTCCACCCTGAATTTCAAGATCAGGAACATTATAAACAAAAACTGGAGAATTCTGAATGCCGACGAGCATGTTCCCGCTATGCCTTTACCCTTACTAGCATACAGAAGAAATAAGAACTTGCGGGATATGTTGGTGCACACTCTCCAGACCAAAAGGTCTCCTTCAGATGGCATCCGTTCCATTACGGGACTTCCTGTCATTCTGGGAAACCACAGATGTGGTTCGTGTCATGCTTGCGACTCAGCAATTACATCTGAGACCATTGAATATAATGACAAGGAAATTAAGCTTCGTCATCTCACAAACTGCCGTAGCAGTAATATAATTTATATTCTATTCTGTGGTTGTGGGTTGGCATATGTAGGAGAAACTGGCCGTGAATTTCGCACACGCTTCAGCGAACATAAATCTTCCATCAGAACAAAGAGATTGACGGCACCGCTAGTTGAACATTTTTTGAAAATGAACAACAATGAGCAAGACATTAAATGGTCAATCCTAGAGAAAGCGCAGTCAAGATCAGGTCAACTCATAGAAACAACACGCAAGAAACGTGAAACTTTTTGGATATACCACTTGGACTGCGTCAAACGTGGTCTAAATGAGGAAATTTCATGGTATATCACGAAATAGTGTCCAATCTACACCGCACAGTGACTCTATGTGATTTCAGCTTTGATACTGTGTATTTATTTAGGACTATTGTGCCCTGTTCCGGCAGCATCAGTGTTGTTCACAGGTGACTGTCTGCAGTACCAGAACTCGTCTGTCTCTAGTGAGACACTCACAGACTAGGTATTTCCTTATTTTACAAAAATACAAATGTGCGGAGGGTCAGGAGGGGAAATAATTTAACGACCTGTCTCCTCATGCCCCTTACAATAACATGAAAAAACAAACAAAGAAGACCAAATTCAGCCACAGTAGTGCTCAAAAAAATGATGTAGTGGCCTCCCCTTCCGCTCGGATTGGAGTATGGGGTACCGACGGACAGAGCGGGGCCTCAATTGTCCCGAGCAGTTGCCGGGCGAGGTGAGGTCTTCACCCACACAAAGCTGGGAAGAAGATTATTCCTGTGATCAGTGGACACTGGGGTTCCAAGTTTTGAGGGACAGATGTGACTCTCTTAAGTATATTACGATTAACTCATGTGTATACAATTACCACACTGTTTTGCAGTAGCTTATTATGTTTAGGTCCTGATGAAAGCTGGAGCAATTCTCCTTCTAGCTGAAACTAGTTGACCACTTTGTACAGCGCCATAATGTAGTCTTACTCAACCACTACTAGGCGTGTTTTTAATCTTGGCACCTAGATCTATTTTTGTAGCGGTCCCTTATATCTAGGTAGCTAATTTTAGTAATCACACTTTTCTACAGCACTGCACTCTTTACTACATCATTTTTTTGAGCACTACTGTGGCTGAATTTGCCGCTCTCCATATATGCACCGCCACTTTAAGGTTGAGGCGGTGTTTGGAGCAACCACTTATTCCCATATGATGAAATCCGCCAAATGGGTGGTCTGATGGGTTACTTTTCAGCCCAGTATGACTCAATACACTGTTTTCGCACTTGTATCCCTGTGATTTCATCTCACCATCCAAGCTAGTACACCACTATTGACCTGGTCTTCTTTGTTTGTTTTTTCATTTCCTTATTTTATCCTTATTTCTCCTTTTTCCCCTCTAATTGGCCATACCTCACTTTTCATCATTTTCTGACGAAGTGACATCTTTTGATAAGACAGCCTTTCCCCCTACCCACTTTCAGTTTATCATCAATATGAATGAAAACTTATTGGGTTCGTTAGACTAGGTAATGTGGTGGACTTTCTATTACATACAACTGTGCTTCTGTAGGATGTATTACCCGCTGTTCCGACACTGACCAGATCTCTGCAGCAGGGCGCTTGTTTTTGCCCTCTTGGCACCCTTAAATCAGGAGACTCGTGTTTATTTGTAGACATTGTATTCGGGAGTCCTCTTTTTATTTTCATCATTTAACATTTGACTATTTGTCAAAATATCGCGAGACTTCCGCCGTCTTCTCTTGCTTTAAAACAAGTCCAGGAGACTTGTGATACATTGTATTCGAGAGTCCTGCCTTTATTTTCATTATTTAACATCTGACAACTTGTCAAAATATCGCGAGACTTCCGCCGTCTCCTTTTGCTTAAATACATGTCCGGTGGAGCTTATTTGTGTTTGGAACCACACGTTCCTGTGGGAGTCTACATTGATCTGCACTTCGTGCGAGGCTGTAGTAAGTAGTTATATGCATTTGAGATGGACGCCTTGTTCTATTTCCCTTACGCGACCAGTATTACGCTACGCATCCTGTATTGCGTTGCGCTTGCTATACGTTTGCACGGTTAACATTTTTTTCTCCTTAATAGTCATTTGCGTTAGCCGATAATATTGACGTATTAGGGCAGTGATTATTTTTCTCATCTCATAGGCGTTTAAATGTATATAACATTAGACACAAATTAACTCATGTAGGCAGCCGCTCTTTTGATTGCATCCGCACGCCCGAGAGTTGTTAATTATGCCGCGTTTGACTAAGTGTTTTCTTGCCTCACGCTTCCCCGCCTTCTTAAATGCCATCCACATTATCCGATAACATCTAGGTTTTTGAGTGCACAAGCACTGTCTGTTTTCCATATGCGAACATACACAGAGAATGCTCGATTAGGACAGACTAACAGAGGTAGCCACTTTTTGTTCTAATTCGCACGCTCTGAAGGCATAGATACTGTCTGTGTATCTAATGTCTTGCTTCCAATATTTTCCCTGTAAGTGCACTAGTCCTGTGTGTACTTTGTTCCGTTTAACATTTTACGGTACAAGATAGACTGAGACTTCATCTCCCTTTATTTTTTAGGCTTTCTGAAGATATGAGACGCAGTCCACTTGTACCCCACTCGATAATAGAACACAACTGAAAGTAATTACACGGGGACAGAGAACAGAATAACATACTTGATCTCAAGGTGGGTCCTTCGTATAGGTAACACACTATTAGTACTAGATGCCACTTAGAGGATACATATGGTCTTTATTATATCTTCTCTTTTTTTGTCGCAATTTATCATTTCAGTTGAATGAAAAATCACGAGTTGCTCTTTTGGGTTTGCGATACCGCCTTCCTATCATTCTGTTGGACACCTATAGAGACTCCCACATTCAAATTATAGGTAAGGCATGCACATCCTTTGGAAACATAACTTGCTCGTTTACTTATTCCATATATCAGTTCATTGAGTACGCTTTCCCTTTTTAGACATTGAGAAACTTCTGAGTTACCCCTCTACGTGGTTCATGCCGGGGATACTGTTCCTTGGGAATCAAACAGTATTAATAGTTTTCAAGTGTAAGTAACTGGACATCTGTTATGACCAGATTCTCAAACCAGATAGGACCAGCTCACCAGAGCACCACCAACCTGGCCAAAACGTAACCACCTCCCTCCTCAGGACCCATCTATCCAGGCACCTGGGTACCTACCTGAGGATGGGGAACTCGCAATATACAAGCTCATATCATCAGAAACACCACTAAATCTATAGGGATTACTAGGAATACTCACTGATTACTAAGGACGTCCATGCCCTACACCACACTCATACCTCATAGTCTCGCGACCACATGGGTCCAGACTAATCTACCCTGGGGCAGTTCTGATTATTTACCATTACACACTGACTACAGTCAGTGCTCACTCGGCACCTCTGCAATCCTGCGTGCCTACACACCGGTCTGCAGCCCTAGTGCTCTCTTCCTCACAGCCCGGTCCACAATCCGGCGGACCTAAGCACTGGTGTCCTCCCCAGTGTTCTCTAACTCACAGCCCGGTCCACAATCCGGCGGACCTACACATCAGGCTTCCACCTGATGCTCTCTTTAACGCCGCTTACCAACGACGATCACTTTCCTATGAATACTTTCAGCTCTCTCTCTCTCTCTATGTTGGGAAGTTTCTCTCATTGACTACTCGGGATATGATACTACAATATTATAGCACACAACAGTTTACCAAATTAGATAATGTACTATCTATTCTCCTCCTCAAGGGGCCCCTCTCTCCCTCATTGCTCAGTCACTACTTACCTGACCGGGAATTACATCCGTTCATGAAAACAATGCCTGACTAGAAGAACAGGTTACCCTGATTGAACAAGAATACAAGGCACATGCTGGTTCACTACTACAATAATATTATAGAATGGCCGAATTACTTAGTGTATCAATGTTCTTTTAGCCCAAGGGCTCCTCTCTCTCCCTAATTATTCAGTGGCTACTTACCTGATCAGGGGCAGCATCTGTTCTGGCTGTAACACCTGACTAGAAGGAAAGGTTACCTGCGCTTTAAGAACAAGAGACACACACTGTATGCAAGAGTTATTCCCTGATTTAAACGCTCTCTATCATAAGAACAACACATGCACACTGGTTCACTAAAACTGGGATATCTTTATTACAATAACAATAGAATGGGAATAGACACATACACAGATCTGCGGGGTCGCTGTAACTAACAGGAACTGTAACACACCGCTGAAAGAAAAGGGATTAGACATACAGTATAAGGACAAGGTTAATATTTGAAAAGTAAAGAACCATATCACCTAAGGAGTGTGGGGTCTTGCTCTAGCTGTCATCTGGGCTCCTCTCTCGTCTGTGCCGTAGCTCGTCCTCTCCTGCACTCTTGGACACACATCTGCGCTGATCACTCTGCACTGGACTCCTCTCCCCCACGAACTCTCTCCACCTTCCAACTTCAGTCTAATGGTTTCTGCCGCTCTGATAACCGTTCGCTCCACTAGCTTCTTCACTCTATCTGATTGTCTCCATGCCAATGTCCAATTCACTCAAGCTGCTCCCACAGATTAATCCACGATATAACTTCAGTCTCTTCTAAAAGGCATTACTTCAGACTCCAGCTATTCACAACTCCTCCTGATAAGTAACTGCTTCTGACTGCTTCCTTCAGTTCCAGCTCACTGACTGTCTGTCTGTCTTCTCTCTGTTCCAAGCATCTTCTGTCTCTTCTACTCCTGCAACTCCACTCCTCTCCTCTGCTCCAATTCAACATAAACTCTTTCTGATTCTACACTCCTTCTGCAACTCCACTCCTCTCCTCTGCTTCAATCCAACTCAACTGCTTCCAGCTCAAACTCTTTCCAGCTCGAACTCTTTCCGCTCCTCCAACTCAACCAACTCCAGCTCAACTCTTTCTAGCTCGAACTCTTTCTGCAACTCCAGCTCAACTCTTCTGCAACTCCAGCTCAACTAACTAACTCCGCCTCTGCACTTCACTTCACTAATATAGAATGCTCTTCCCTCATGGAAATTTCCAACAGAGGGCTGCCTCCCACCGAATCCCTGTGCCAGCTCTAGGGCCCCTCGCGCAACCGCAGTGACCATCTGCATGTTACGTCTGAACCCAAGAGACAAACACATTCCTCGGATAAGAACCAGTCCTGGCTGGTTTTCCCCTAGCAGACAACAGGCTTAACTATAAACATTACCTTTACCCTTCAAGCATCTCAGCTCTGCAGGGATAGAAAGCAAAATGGAGTCTCTCTAGCTCTGGGCCTTGTAGGCCTGAGAAGGATGAAATAACCCTTAGCTCTGTCAGAGTACCTACACAAACCATACCAATATGTAATATAAAGTCAGGACCACAGGATCCACCCTCTACTATAGGCAGGATAATGAAAGGACACATAATTATGTCAAAGCCAATAGGCAATAGATGGATTAGAGTCAAGAATAAGGGATCTATCATCATATAAAGCAGCTATCCTCTTCTAGGTCTGGAAAAAAGGGCTTAAAAGGGCCAACACAAGGTAAGAATACAGATTATGGATGTGAGCAAGCTTAAAGTCTTCATCACTCCGAAATAGAGCCAAAAACCATGTCAGAACAACATTTATTATGTATCTTTATGTATGCCAACTATCACAGCACTTGTTGGGTCTCCTGGCCCCTGTCTTCTCTACTTTTTGGAAATGTATGCTATACTATTAGACTACAGAGTAACATGTATCAGTACTTATATCAAGTACTACTCTAAGGTTTTCTCTTAAGTTCTGCACCAATTAGGGTTCATGTACTACCACTGAGGATTCGGGTTGTGTTGTGTCACATGTTGAGCTCAAGTGTCAAAAAATAGTTTTTTAATTATGTAAAAACTCTTGTATATTAGCTTTGTTTTTTTTCCTTGTTTTAAAAAATATTAATGGTGACAGTGTATATGAAATATTCTTTTTCACTACACTTTTTAGGTCCCCTGTTCATGTGGGTTTTGACTGCCTGGAAGAGGTCCTGAGGAAGGTGGCCGTGGGCGGGGTCTCACACTCAGCTTTGAGACTCATAGTTGGCAGGGGTTTCCCTGCTGATTAATACCCAGATTCCTTTTTCAGACGTTGTGGATGTGTATGTAATGAGAGTATGAATGTGTTAGTCTGTTGTGATTGGTTGTGTGCTATCAGGGGCATATGTATAAATTGTTTTTTCACAAATAGGTATTGTCACTATATTTCCCTTTTTGTGTATGAACCATGAAATTAATTCTTGAAATTTTTATATTGTGATTACATGTTTTTCATGAATTCTAAGTCAAATGAACATATATAAACTTGAAAGCAATGGTAAACACAAAAAATTAATTTTTAAAATATTTTTTGAATAAAATAAAAAGTCTGTTGTGAATCTGTCACCTCCAACATAAACCATGTGATGCATACTTGTAATATAAAATTGTGGCCATTGAGGGAACTTTTTCTCCTGTTGTGCTTTATTTTTTCCCCTCTGTTCCCTGGCCGTACTTAAAATTTGAGGGGGTCCCATCACTACTGCTTTTTACTGAACCACTCTGTCACCAACACAGCACGTCCGTGGCTCGTGACGGAGTGGTTCCGTCACGAGCACGGAAGGGGTTAAATGTAATGATAACTCTAGTGTTATCCTATGGGGGAGAAGTAAGCCTTGCAATAGTGAAAAACGGCTTGAAGAGTTTTTCACTATGATGACATGTAAAACTAAAATGTACATATCCAAGTTTTTAAATACCCTGCACCTTGCCTGTGGGCTGTCCAGGGCCTACCCTACAGGTGGCTTGTCGAACTTTTTCCGTAGAGAGGAGGAAAAGGTGTCTTGCCATCATATGGCAACCCCAAGGCCTTGTGCAACATGCCATTATTAAAATAAAAGTTCATTCCCATTCAAGCTAAAGTGCCCATAGCCTTTACATTCTTTAGCTTTTTTTCTGAAGTGTTAACAATTTTGTAGGTTCTAAGATGCGATCCTATCCTACCTTAATTTGACAAAGCCCTGGGCAAATGTTCAGTTAGGATTTCCTCTCCCCTAACTTTCAGAACCTTTTCTTTCTTTATCAAGAAAAAGGAAGATCTGGATCTGTAATTGTAAATGAACTGAGCTGTCCAGTGCAGTGAGAAACAAAGTCTGAAACTGAAAGATATTTTTTCTTTTAAACCTCAGTGGATGATTTCCATTTCAATTCAAGAAGATGCATTGAATAACTTTCTTCAAAACGTTGAGTTGTCTACTCTGGTGGAAAAAAATTAAAACGAAAAATCAAACTGTTTTCTTGCTCCATAACCGCCCTGCATGTAAACCTAAGAGACAAAACTGTAACAGCAGATACCACAGTGAAGAAGCAGCTGCAAGACTTATCTGGCAGAGAGGTTGTAGAGAGGCAAAGGCTTGAGAAAGCTGCAGGCAGGGTTCAGGCAATAGATATTAGATCTACACTAGCTGCGATGATCTCTCTGTCAGCTCCTTGTTGAAGCTGGATTCCAGAATTGAGTTCCTTGACAATATGGGTAAGGAAGGCCGACTCCTCTACTGAGTCTGGAAAACTGATACAGGAGGGGTGTTAATTGTAAGCCAAGGGCGGCCACAGATCTGTGAAGGAGAACTACTATTTTCCTACAGTTTTAAAGTCACGGGATAGTTTGACTAAGTGTAATGTCTAGTATTCGTGATTAGCTTTTTAAACGCGTTTTTAGAATTAATATTACAAACGGACTCAACTCTGATTGGCCCTAAGTGATATGATATTTTATTGATGTTCAATTAATTAAAATCCTTATATCACAACACACATGCATAACAGTTTAAAAAAATCATTACATCAGGCAAAATATCTTAACCGTAATATTCGATCACTTAAAATGATTACATTCCCGTACCTATATTTATACCCAAATTCATTTCCGCAGGCTGGATCTCAGAAGCACCATAGATTGTTTTCTTCCTCCTTTCCTGCAGGTAAATCGCTAAATGAGCCCAACCCTTTTTAATGTATATGTCTCCCTACTGGCCGACCTCATAAAGAGATTCGGATTTTACCTAACGTCATATGCAGATGACACACAGATTGTTGTCTTGATGGCAAAAGACAATCAATCAATCAATCAATCAATCAATCAATCAAGGTATTTGTAGAGCGTGCTGCTCACCCGTGGGGGTCTCAAGGAGCTGGGGGAGGGGGTGCTGCTACTGCTTGAAGAGCCAGGTCTTGAGTAGCCTCCTGAAGGTTAGTAGATCTTCGGTCTGCCGTAGGAGGATGGGAGGGTGTTCCAGGACTTGGCGGCGAGGTAGGAGAACGATCTGCCGCCGGAGGTTGCTCTTCGGATGCAAGGGATTGTAGCCAGGGCGTGGTCGGCTGAGTGGAGCTGGTGGTTCGGGGTGTAGAAAATGAGCCGTCTGTTGAGGTATGCTCGTCCGGTGTCATGGAGTGCCTTGCGAGCGTGGGTGAGGAGCTTGAATGTGATCCTCTTCTTGACGGGTAGCCAGTGCAGGTCTCTCAGGTGGGATGTGATGTGGCTGTGGTGGGATCAGTCGTGCAGAGGCGTTCTGTATGCTTTGCAGTCATTTCAGCAGTTTGACCGGGGCTCCCGCGTACAGGGTGTTTCCGTAGTCCAGCCTGCTGCAGACGAGGGCCTGGGTGACCGTTCTTCTTGTGTTGGTGGGGATCCCCCTGTAGATCTTTCGGAGCATGCGGAGGGTGTTGAAACAGGAGTATGAGATGGCGTTGACTTGCTTGGTCATGGAGAGTGTTGAGTCGAGGATGAATCCCAGGTTGCATGCGTGGTCGGTGGGTCAATGCTGCTCCCAGGTGCCGGCCACCAGGAGTCGTCCCAGGCTGAGGGGGTGGAACTGAGGATGAGGACCTCCGTCTTGTCCGAATTTAGCTTCAGGCGGCTGTTCTATTCGGCGATGGCTTTCATTCCTTCGTGTGGGTTGGTTTTGGCTGTGAGAGGGTCCTTGGTGAGGGAGAGGATCAGCTGTGTGTCGTCGGCGTAGGAGATGATGTTGAGGTCCTGGAGTCTGGCGACGTGTGCGAGCGGGGCCATGTAGATGTTGAACAGTGTCGGGCTGGGGGATGATCCTTGGGGTATGCCACAGATGATCATGGAGGCTTCGGATCGGAAGGGGGGAGGCGAGCCCTCCGTGTTCTGTCGATGAGGAAGGAGGAGGTCCAGTCCAGTGCTTTGCTTCGGATGCCAGTGTCATGCAGGTGCGTGCGTAGGGTGCGGTGGCAGACAGTGTCGAAAGCGGCTGACAGGTCCAGGAGGATGAGGACCGGGGTCTCGCCGTTGTCCAGCAGGGCCCTGATGTCATCGGTGGCGCCGATGAGGGCTGTTTCGGTGCTGTAGTTGCTCCGGAACCCGGACTGGGACGAGTCCAGGATATTGTTCTCCTCGAGGTAGCGGGTCAGCTGTTTGTTGACAGTCCCTTGGGTCTGCCTTGGGTTTCTTGAGCAGGGCGTTTATCTCAGCGTGCTTCCAGCTCTCGAAGAAGGTCGCAGTCTCGAAGGAGATGTTGATGGCCTTGCGGAGATGTGGTGCGATGGTGGCGCTGGCTTTGTTGAAGATGTGGTGTGGGCACGGGTCTGACGGGGAGCTGGAGTGGATGGTGCTCATGATTTTGATGGTGTCGTCGTTGTTGATGTTAGTCCTGGTGAGCAGGAGGTCGCTGTGGGTGGTGGCCGTGGGGGCTGGGGTGCCGTTATCTTTTGTGGTGGCTTGGTTGTCGAAGCTCACGTGGATGTCAGCGATCTTGCGGTGGAAGAAGGAGGCCAGGGAGTTGCACAGGTCTTGTGATGGTGGGATGTCGTTGGTGTTGGAGCTGGGGTTGGAGAGCTCCTTCACAATGTTGAAGAGCTCTTTGCTGTTGGGTGCGTTGTTGTTGAGGTGGTCCTTGAAGGAGGTCTTTTGGCGGCTCTGATGAGGTGGTGGTGTTGGCGCATGGCATTCTTGTGGGCTGCTTGGTCCAGTGTCTGTTCGTGGCACCATTTCTTCTCCAGTTTTTGTCAGGTTTGTTTGGAGGTCTGGAGATTCCCGGTGAACCAGCTGGCATTTTTGTTGGTGTGTCTGTTGGAGGGATTTTTGATCAGAGCGAGGGTGTTGGCGCAGTCGTCGATCCAATGTCTGAGGTTGGTGGCGGCGGTGTCCGGGTCGATGGGGTCTGTGGGTGGGCTTCGGGCGAGGACGATGTTTAGCTGGTCTTCGGTGATTTTGCTCCAGCTGCGTCGGGGGATCTGTTGGGTGCGGTGGTGTGTGGTAGGTTTCTAGAAGGTGAAGTGGATGGAGTGATGGTCAGTCCAGTGGAGTTCGGTGGTATGGCTGAAGGAGATGTGGGGACTTGCGGTGAAGATGGGATCAAGCATGTGGCCGGTGGAGTGGATGGGTGTGGTCACAAGCTGTCTGAGTCCAAGGTCGGCGAGGTTATCGATCAGGGTGGTGGAGTTGGTGTTGTTGTTGCTCTCGAGGTGGAAGTTCAGATCTCCGAGGAGGATGTAGTCCATGGAGGCTAGGGCCTGCGTGCTGACGAAGTCAGCGATGGAGTCACTGAACTGTTGCTGGGGTCCGGGGGGTCTGTAGACGAGGGTTCCTCTGAGGGTGGTGTTGGGATCGGTGTGGATCTGGAAGTGCAGGTGTTCGGCGGTGCTGAGGGTGTTGTCGGCATTGGTCGAGACCTTGAGGGTGGACTTGTGGATGATAGCGATTCCACCCCCGACACCGTTGGTTCGGACTCTGCGGGTGATCTTGTTGCCGTCCGGGATGGCTATGGCTATGGGGATGTCGGGTGCCGAGGAGGGGTTCAGTCAGGTCTCTGACAAGAAGGCGATGTCCGGGGAGTATGTGTCAAGTAAGTTCCAGAGTTCGACGGCGTGTTTGCGTGCGGAGCGGGTGTTCAGGAGTATGCATCTGAGGTGGATGTGTCCTGTCCTGGTGGGTGGGTGGGTGGGTTGGTGGATCGTATGCTGGTGAAGCTGCAGCTACGGCAGGAGAAGGATCCTTGAATGCGCCTCGGGGTAGCCAGGAAGCATGTTTGTGATCGTCCAGTGTTGAGTGCGTGGAGAGTGCTGGTATCGTAGCGGAGTCGGGCGCCGTGGCGTTCGCGGTGGCCTGGTGTTCTGGCGCTGGGCGTGGTCCAGGTGCGGACGGGCGCAGACGGGCTTGCCTTTGGCGTGGTAGCGGCGAGACCGCGCAGCGGCCACCATAAGAAGGGGAGTTGGGATGGAGGAGCAGCTAGGAGGAGGCAGTGGACGAATGGGCATGCGGGGGGCGGACCACAGGGGACGCAGCAGCGGGAAAGACTGGGCAGGAGCAGCGAAGGACCAGAAGGCAAAAAGGGCACCGAGTTTAGGGGGAATGAGGAAGAAAATGAGCAGTAAACAAATGGGTAATACAGGTCCAAAAAACAAAGGGCACATAATACAAAGGGGAAGGAGGAAAGAAAACAGGCAGATAATCAAATGGGCGATACAGGTACAAAAACAAGGGGCACAGAATGCAAAGGGGAAGGAGGAACGGGCAGATAAACAAAATGGGCAATACAGGTATAAAAACAACCTAATAAGCAGAAGCAATACAATTACAAGAAACGAACAGTTAACCAAATAAGACAAACCTACAACCTACCACTGGCCACCAGGGATGAGGTACAGGTGGTAGCCTGTGGGTGGAGGCGGGCCTCGAACTCGGCACAGCAGCGGCGGCTGGGCTCAGGGCACAGTCGCACAGGTGGTGCTGTGCGTCATGGAGAGCGACCTGCCTAAGGAATGGTCAAGGGTTGCTTGATCACAACACTGGCCTTAGGTCTAGTAGCTGTATGTAGGCCGTCAAACCATGGATGGATAAGAACTATCTGAAGCTTAACTCAGCAAAGACGGAAGAGTTACTGTTCGGAGGCCACACCTCTTTTTGGACTCCATCAAGCTGGCCTCAGGACCTTGGCCCTCTACCATCGCCAGTAAAGAAGGCTTGCAATCTGGGTGTCTTGATGGAAGGCAAGCTATCCTTTTCTGATCACATTAGCTAAGTGACTTCATCCACTTTTTATACCTGGAGGACCATTAAAGAATACTACCTTTCATCCCATATCATCTCCGAAAAAACTCTTGTGACATCACTGATTATGATGAAATTGGACTACTGTAATGGTTTATTTTTCTCTGCTAACTAAGTGGTAATAAATAGATTACAAACCCTTCAGACTGCAGCTGCTAGTCTTCTGTACAAAATCCCCAAATATCATTCAGCCTCAAAGGCTATATGATAATTGCATTGGCTCCCGATTAGAACTAGAATGACTTATAAAGTACTTTGCATCACCTACAAAGCGCCACACGGTCAGGACCCTCTTTTTTCCAACAAAGCTACGCACGATATACCCCTGGCAGCCACAGCCAAACTAGCAGGGCCTTCCCGGTTTAAGCGGGCAACCTGGGGAAGAAAGAGCATTGTAATGGGAGCCACAAAAGCCTGGAACACCCTCCCCTATACATCAAGGAAGGCCCCGACATACTTGCCTTCAGGAAATTGTTAAAGACCTGACTATACAAATCCCTGTAGTTTCTTCTCTTTGAGGGCCACATCCTGCACCAGTAATTTCTTTTTTAGGACAGCACCAAGACGCCGCTGGGTATTCGAGCGCTTTAGAAACTAAATATAACATTTATATAACATAACTACCTTTATATTACCAGCCCCCATGGGTCCCAGTTTCTCAGTGGCCGCCGCGGCAGAAAGGGCTACATTTAATTAAACTGCTTTGTGTGAGTAGATGGTGCTTCTGGGTGGTGCCCGACTTACGTTACAAAGTCCACCAGTAAGGACCTTCCTATGCCAACACCCAATGGTAGTTGTAGTTCGAAAATTAGATAGTTAAAACCATAATTCATTCAAATCTACTATTTTTACTGTGCATATCTCACCACGGTACGGCTACATAAAGCAGGATTCCTCATGACCCTAAAAAGGGCCCCGCTGTGAGGAGGAGCCTTCTGATTTTTATCATATGGTCTGGTCCTGTGTCAATTTCACCAAATACTGGGCGTCGATCATGGCTGAACTAAGTAGTGTACTGGGTTGGGCGATCCCTCTTAGTCCTCTTGCTCTTATCCTGGAAGTGATGGAGGAGTTGGATGGCTCCCGTGCTGATAAGGTGTTCCTAGGGACTGCTATTTTAGTGGCTAAGAGAGACAATGCAGTGGCCCTGGAAAGACTCAACACCTCCCTCCATCGCACAGTGGCGTAGAGGAGTGGACTGGTGTCCTATCCAAGAGAAATCGGTGTACGAAGCACGAGGCTGTCCGGCCAAACACTAATGCATCTGGGGCAAATTGCTGGGCTCTCTGGGTTGACATCTCTGCAGGAAATATTTGATGCTCTGAGGAACAATACGGGGCTTGTCTATCATGAGACCAAATGGGGAGATAATTCAATAGATGCTTTCAAATGCTTTCTATGTCATGGTGATGGACTGTTAATTTTCTTTCTCATAAAAAACAATAAAATTGTGTATAAAAAAACCCATAATAAAACATTTGTGATGATTAGAACCTCTTACTAAACAGTACAAATAAACACTAAATAGAGCAAATAGTTCGGGAGAGCATTGGCCCTAGTGCTCAGAATAGGTGCAACTAAATAAGTAAGACTGCCTACACATTCAAATTAAAGGATCTAAAAAGATAAACTATGCAGCAGAGTCGGTCAACTGTTACCCTTTTAACTTTATTTAGATTCTGTAGAAGCCTATTATCTGTTGAGACATGCTTCGTCCATTTGGTTCGTAGGCCTGCCCATTCCTACTGCAACACAGGATGAAAATGAATGATAGAAACAACCTGCCTCGGTTCTCAAAATATTTTAAACATTTCCAAACAGAAGAAGAGAAACACGCGCCTACCTCTTACATGCATGGTGCCAAAGGTGTTGGCGTAGTACAGCACTGCAGACATGTGTTAGGGGGACCAAAACCCAATAAGCACATGTAAAATAAATGAGCATTCTAAGTAACACGTATATAACACACATGTTGGGTGTACAAGACAGAAAAAACTGCATCAACTTGTTTACGAAACGTTTGTCAAATTAACGGGGCGAAATACTTTACGTCATGATCAGTCTGTAATCACCTGTCTTAGTTAAAGCTAACGTGACTGAGTCTGCTAGGAAGCTGAGGCAGGAGAATGAATACGTTTTAAAGTGCATTTAGGCCAACGCTCAAAAATAGGTGACTCCCTGACAGTACAATGAGGATTTTGATGTAGTCTGTTAATGGGTATGTTGCATTCTCGGTGCATATGTCTGATGGCCTGTGAGAAACAGGATGAAGATATGTAAGTGTTTCTATCAAGGGACCCTTCTGTGGTGTGTATGCCTATGTGAGAGCCCTAACGGTCTCAGTAAGTCCAAAATGAGGGCACCATATTGGAAAACCCTGTATGGTAGAGCCTAGAGCACTCAAGACCAATAACAGATTTGCCTGTACATGACTTTGGTGTGGAATAGAAATATCAGTTCAGCTGGGTGCCTTATGACGAGGTAAGGTCAGAGGGGTAGCTGAACTGTGGAGAAGCGTGGCTCAATGGTTAGAGCGGCAGACCCTGATGCAGAGGTCTGGTCCGGGACCAGGGTTCAATTCCCGCCTCGCAGGCTCTTGGACTCAATCTCCCCGGACCTGATAATTCTGGCCTCGGCGCCTACTCTAATCATGGGTCCCACTCTGTGACTCTGGGCAATAGCTTGCTTAATCTCCACAACGGCCCCAGCAGCGCTTGGATGCCTGGCTTCACCATGGGGTGCCCAGGAGTGGACATCTCACAGGAAAGCCAGGAAGGGTTCCACAGCGGTATGAATACAGCGCTACGAGACCTCTGGGTAGAAGGCGCTATATAAATACAAACACATTTACATTTACAACTGTGTAAGCATGTGACATAGGACGTGTACTGCAGATATCCTAACAAAACCGCATTGAAATTAGTGACCTCTGACCAATATTCTCTGACATTGTTAAAAAATTCAGCTAGGGAAATATAAAAGCGTGAGTAAGACACTTCATTTAGAATAATCAGTACATTAAATGAAATTGTGCTGGATGTGTTGTAGGTTAGTGATAGTTAGAGCGCTATATTACTAACGGGCAATTGAGTAATAGGAGCAAATGGAAATTTTGAAAATTGATATCAACGCATCAGAAGTGGCACAATGTTAATGTAACTGTCTTCAGTTTCACAAGAACTTTCCACACAGTGTAAAAACTGTTAGATCCATTAAGCACTTATGATGCCCCTGTTATAAAGAGAGCAAAAGCAAAGACCCATAATGGTGCAAATCAAATGCTAATCTTGAAATCAAGCAAATGCAGACACTCAAATTGAACAATTATTATGAAGAACATGTTTAGGAAGATTTATAGCAGCCAGTAATATATATTCTGAGTATTTCATCCACGTTTTGCAGTATCCAACTGAATAACCCAGGCACTTTCATGTTTTGCAGTCTGAGTAATCAGTCCTCTCCACACTGTTACTGATGATTTCTTTTTTCAGTTCCCAGAATTTGACCATTTTTAGTGTTCATGAGACAGTTGAAAGTGTTTGGCTAATGGGGGGATATGTTCAAGATTATTATAGTATTTATAAAGTACACATTTTAGTTATACTCAAGGAGTATGAGGGAATTCATGCAAGTGGTGTTTTTAGTAATGCAGTTTATTAAGAAGAGGATGGAGCCTTGGTTGTTCCGATGCACAAATGTTATGGCTTTGAAGAACAAGTTACTTACCTTTGGTAACGCCTTATCTGGTCTCTACCTAGATACAGATTCCTTCCCTTAGACTATTTCTCAGGTGTGAGACTGGATCTGTAAGTGTAGAGCCATGATGAACACTGACTGGTGTGCATGTCTAGGGCCCCTAATTTTCCTGGAAGGTTTGACTATCATTTAATGTAAATGGTGAACGAGAATCTGCATAGGCATTGATTTTCTTGCCATCCAACCAAATCTCATATGAAGGGAATCTAACTTTGTCATTATCTTCCTGAGTATGAACCTGAAAAATTAATTTGTTAACATATTTTGATTCTTTTTCATCAGTATTATCCATATGCATATTCTTTCCAGTGTCCCAAACTCGACACATGTTTGCTTAATGCCCAGTCTTGTTGCATTTTCTATATTAAACTACGTTGGCAGAACGTTTAGGGTAATTGGCAAGATGATTCATTTTACCACATCTGTAGCACTTCAGTCTCTCATTTTTGACATGTTTCCTACTACCTGTTTTTCATCTTGAATTTTGTAAACCTTGTCTTCCTCTTTTACAACATTAATTTCCTTATCATCTTTGATGCTATGTTTGCTCAGTGTCATCTCGTTCATGCAAATAGCAGTGGGCTCTATACTCTTGGATATGTTTACCACTTCCCCAAGGCCAGGAACTTGAGTTAAAAGTCGCTCTTGGACTTTATGATCGTTAGTACAATGGACCAATTGGTCCCTGATAAAATAATCGGTTAGGGGTCCAAACTCACATGTTGTTGACAACCCTCATAAAGCAGTTATATATAAGAGGTAACCTTCTATTTTTTCCCCTGCACTCTGTTAAAAAATGTATGCCTCTCAAGCACCATGTTTAGTCTATCTTTAAAATGGGCTTCTAATTTTCTTAATGTGTCTGAAAATACATCTTTATCCTCTTCTTCATCAGCATCTCTGTTACCATTATTGCTTAGATCTGATAAATCATCATATACCTTTCTTCCTTGTACCCCTAAATTGTCTAATAATATATGTTGCTTCCTTAATGAAGAAACTTTTTCCCCACCAATAGCAATTAGATCTGAATGGAATATTTTTATACATCTATCCCAAGGAATGTCTGGTTCTCCTTCATTGTTTAAAAACGGTGGAGCTGGCTCATGCTTGTTGCTGCCATACTGTACAATGCACAATGTATGTAAAAACTGAATACAGGCTTAATTAATACTTTATAGCAAAAAAAAACCAAAGGCTACTTTCAATACTTTATAAGCAGTATAAGGTGTTGAATAACATTGCATAACATACAGCAAAAATAGAGTGCTCTATATATGCTGTTTCAGTACAATAAAACATTTCTGACTACAAACATTCAGTTTGCAAGGTAATTTGTTCCTGCAATACTGGTCAAAACATACTTCCCCTTTAAGAACTGGGAAACAGCCTTTCGACTCCAAACTGAGAAATTTCCCTGTATGAAATACAGGATGTACTTACTCAGACAGCCTAGAAGTGAATAGGCGTGGAGAGATTTAACATGCTACCCGTGTCCGAGATCCAGTTGCTGAAAAGTGACTCTAGCGTAATTTTTCTTTAAAAATGCATCCAGTGAAAACTGTGCCTTTAGGGAACCAGCTGGGTCTGTCAGCGAGTCAATTAGTTGCCCCTAGAGTGAAAACAGCCTCAGAAACGCTGTGTGTGTCAGCGAAGCGCAATGAAGATTTATTAAGCTGTGCTAGTCAGCAAAACCCCAACAAGAATGCCAACAAGCATTAAAAACAATTTAGGAATGCTGTGCTGTGCCTGTCAGCAAGCCCTTGGAGTGTGTCCCTCAGTGAAGCTTCCAATGAGCAGGTAATGAAAGCCTAACAAACTGTGCTGGTCAGCAAGGCTTAAAACGAGTGACAGACAATCACTAATTAAAATTCAACAGCGCTGCGCCTGGCAGCGAAAACTCCAGATCTGCATATATCAGAGAAGCTTCAAACAAGAAGGCACCGCACCGCCTGTTAACCTCTGACAGGCCTATAATCTTCACCACCGCTGCCTCTATCACCCTCGTCAACAATCGCTCCAACGACCAGCTGCTAGCACCCACTGTGAGCTTAGCACAGGCAGGGTGTTATGCTGGGTCTGTATAATATCCTCAACAGTGCTGCTGCCCCACAGATTTTCCCTCCATAGGCAGATCCGGTTTGCCCGTGTGAGAGAATCACACCTCAATTCTTAAGAGGGAAGACAGAAATCTCTCAGTCACAACTGGTACAGGACTACAAGGAACTTGTGAGTAAAAGATTTACAGTATATAGATCCCATTAACGTCATTACTTGCATCAGCTTACAGGCTCCATATTACTCGCACTGCAATCACAGGTAAAGACTTCACTGATATTCACTTCCAAACAGAGCCGTTCACTTACACAGCTTCAAATTCAGTAAGGTGTTTCAAATAAGTGACCTACCAGAGTAGGACGTCCATTGATAGTTACAGCTCAAGGAAAAGTAGGTAGGCAATAGTATACCACAGGGTTGGGAACACCAGACTGCCCCCTTCAGTGGTCCTCATGATTTTAAATATCACTGTTGCCCAAATTGCCATATATGTAATTATACACTTGTTTCTAAGCATAATTGTCACCCAAGTGGTCAATATATACATTTTGTAACCATCATGATAACCCTTAGTAGGCCATCTTCCAATAATACTTCATGATATATGGCTTATAATCATCTTCTATTCCATCATATACGTTCTGTTCTGAGCAAAACATATTCTTCAATACTATAAATCTAATCAATAATTTTGTTATCATCTATTAAAACCAATGAATACATTGAAATAAACATGCATGGTAATTGCAATAATAATAGTTAGCTACAAAACCAGAAAAATAAGCAAACACGTTGAATGTAAATAAATTCAGAATATCCTATATACATTTTAAGTGTGTACCAATTTAAAGGAAAAGAAAAGGGGCTGCTACTCGTATATATACACCACAGGTTACTTATATGTGTACGACAAGTTCCTCATCCAAATTGAATCCTATTGGACCTTTGTATCCAAGTCAATTATTAAAAATGACTCTAGGATGCAAAGTCATTTTGCTTTGTCTCCTCTTAGTAACTTATCAATCCTGTCAATACCAAAACATTGGAGGATATCTGAGTCACACTCATGTCTTTGTTGGAAATATCTAGCAACAGGCTATGTTACATCATAATTCTTATTAGCACAAATATGTTCCAATATTCTCTTTTTGAGTGGGAATGTCATACTTCCCAAGTACCATAACTTGCATGGATATTCCAGAATATAGACACAATGATCAGCCGTGCAGGTAATAAATCATGCAATGGCTTTTTCTTTTCCATTAGGCAATACAAAGGTTTTAGATTGCTGCTATGCTTTCAAGCTTTACACTTCCAACTTTTGTGAAATCCACCTGCATTTTTATGCTGCCCATCCTTTGTGGGTCTCTGAAAGTGACTATGTGTTAGT
Source organism: Lissotriton vulgaris (assembly GCF_964263255.1). NCBI lineage: Eukaryota > Metazoa > Chordata > Amphibia > Caudata > Salamandridae > Lissotriton > Lissotriton vulgaris. Next base: position 416,623,250 of record NC_141697.1, on the reverse strand, counting down.
GTGTCTTTCAGTGATTTCGTTCTCCTGTCGGTGATACCGATATGAGGCCCTACAATGGATTTTAACACTGGGTCTGCTCTCAAGGCACATCAATGTTTATTCACCAATCATTTTATAACAATGGATTTGCAGCAAAAATCTGTGATGAATCTTATTTGATTTGCTGTCAAAATTCTGTGTTTTTTCTTAAAGAGTTGATCCTACCTTCTTAGGGATGAGACTCTTTCTTGAGCTGATCTCTGTTTAAGGTAGCCTCTTTCTTGGAATCTATTTGTCCTGGTAGAGCACAGCATGCCATAAAATCCTTCATTAGAGCAGTTTCTTTTGGCATGGAGTAATTCGCCAAATTAGATGCTCCATTTTAGGCTAGTGTGAGGATAGCTGTTGGCATATAATACATTACTACCAGCAGTTTTTTTCCTATGGAGTTTAGTTACGAATTGTGAGACCCCTTGTTGTTTGGTGTACCCATGATCAAGGCATTTTATGCCAAAATGATTCTGGTGTTTTCGGTGTTGACGCATGAAATGCCAAAATAAACATTTAAACCAAGCAACTTCGGAGTGAGCGTATCCTTGAAGAAACACATAAGATGTTTTTATTTTGGATCTATTGTATGGTTTCATATGGAGACAAAATAGAATGATTTCAGGAAGTGTATAAATATTAATCTGCCAATGAAAAAATAAACTGAAGCCATGATGTAAGTTTGGTCAGTAGGGCCTCAGTAGATTTATCTTGGAGGAAATTAAGATAGTACACTATTGTCATCTGCAAGAATGACTAAGGGGACAGCCACATCATATACAAAGCTGTACATGTTTTATTAATATAGGTAGTGACTGTTTTATACTGGTCACCATGAATACAAACTTGGCTTGAGATGTGTTTTAGTTTCTACTTTTAACTAACCATAGTTTCTTCGTTTTTGCTCTTCTTGAACTAAAATATGTCTGTATCTCCTCTTTCTGTGTTTTATTACCTATATGAAAAGGTTAGTTTTAGGTTAGGCTTTCCAGACAGCACGTTGTCTGGTTGCAAAGCACATTTTGTGGGCTTACCAAGAACATACCTGGGCTTTCTCCCACCTTTCCTTAACTTTAGTTTCTTTCCTGTCATTTGCCTGCTTCTTATTAGATTTTTTTGTCAGTCTTGCATTTGTCCCTGCCATGAAGCACATCCTCTTTCGTCATGTCTTCCACTATTTTTGTTCAAGGACTCCTTGAGAGTGCAAGTGATTTCCTGCTGTCTCCCTCATGTGCTTATATCCCCCCTCTCTCTCCTTCCATGTGCTTCTCTCACCATCCACACTTATATTGCTCTCTCGCCCTTGTACTTCTGCCTCTCGCCTTCTGTGTTGCTGTCTTTCACCATGTGCTTCTGCCCCCCACACTCCACATTGCTCTTCTTCGCACACTCCACATTGCTCTTCTTCGCACATATTCTTTCCCATTAGTTGCTTCTTCCCACCCACCTTGCTGCTTCACCACGCCCACTCCTGCAACCAGCACTCAAACCTTACTCAATGGTGTGTAGGAAGAAATACAGCCTGTGATTGCTGCTAACAGTGAGGTAAAACACTAAATGCCTTCATTATTCTTTAAAGAATATCTTAGTGAAATCTCAGCTATTAAAGTGCATGATGATTCTTTGCCAACGCGGTTGACAGAAATAAAGGACGACGCAGATACAGATTTTGAAGAAAAGCCCTGTGGCCAGACATCAACGGGAAGGTCATATAAAGGCACCACTGGAAATGCTATTCCAACAAACAGTTCAAGAGGTCAGATTTGTGGCCAGGGCCCATATAAGATCTAACCAAATCTCTGTAAATACCCATGTAAATTCTAGTAGGGTCATCACGCTTACAAAGGTCCAAAACCTCCACAGCTGTCTGAGAGCATGTAATTGCATTAAAGGTGCAACTCCTTGCAATTCTTTGAAACTTCTGGGATGATGTGATAGGAAAGTGTGAGTTTCACAGATCTAGGTCAAGTACTCTTAAAAACAAGACAGAAGAACCTTTCTCTATCTCCAGAGTAATAACCACCAATTCTACCCTGAATACGCCTCCAAAGGCCCACACGATTTTTAGGTTTCGCCTCGCCGAAGGCTGCGCTCTGCGCAGCTTTTTGGCGCAGGCGAAATCTAATGTTAGAACAGTGTGGCTTGGAATCTGCCCCTTTGTTCCATTGGCTAGCTCCATAAATGGAGGCTAGCCATTGGAACAGAGATCTATCCGTCATGGCTGGACCAGATTCATGGGCGTTCCCGCGATTTCTTCCCTCTCCGCCCTTTTCGCATTGTCATCGCGGCGAAACGTTTTTTTAAATGTGTTTGTTTTCGTCATTCCATGCCGACCACGGCTGCCGGAAGAAGTACAGGTGAGTGCTTTGTTTTTCTTGCCTTCCCGCCCCCCCTCCCCCTGTCCTTGTGCCCGTTCCCGCCCCCCTCCCGCTGGAGTGTGAGTCCTTTGGAGAGGGGCCGTTATCAGGGGGTAGTGAATGAGGTGTAGGGATTAAAGACTGTTTTCAACTTTCTTAAATATATTCTAGTGCCATCCAGTCATAAAGGAACACAGGAGTGGGGGCGTCCGTGATGTAATGCGGCCACGGACGCCTCTCATCTTCTACCTTTCTCTCCGCAGCGACCTCCGTCTACCCGCTTCTGTTCAGCCACTGCCTCTGGCGGTCCCGGCACTCTCGCCCTCGGTGTCCCCCATGTCTTTTTCCCTCAATACTAATCGAGCCCTCTAACCCTCATTCTGGCATGCAACTTCCTTTTGTGTCGCACAAGTAGGCTCAAGCGGGGCACGAGACAGAAAGTGCGCCAGTCTGAATAAGGGCAGCATAAGAGACAGAATTACTTTATCTCGGTCTCTTTCACCCTCATTTTACCCGTCCATTGTGGTTTCCTTTCTTCTTTTTCTTCTTTCTCTAAAACTCCTCTCCTCCATCCACGTTCGTTCCCCCCGCCCCCTTCATTCTTTCTCTCTTTCTTTTGCTGACTTCTGATCTTTTCTCGGTATCCATTCCCTCTTACTCGTTGTCTCCCTCCCCCTCATCCCCCCCCCCACCCCTTACCCCTCTCACTTCCTCCCCTCCGCGTGCCTCAGCCTCTCTCCTCCCTCTTGCTCGGGCTTGTTCGCGTCCCCTGGCTAATCCCTCAGACTGAAGCTTGTCAGAGGCAGTTCGGACCGGGCTCCCACGTCAGCCAGCCCCACGGGCGGGGAATAAAAGGGTGAAGGGGACGCGGAGCACCCGAGGGAGGAGGCAATGCCAGAGCGGCCAGCCCCGGGAAACGGAGAGCAGCACGGTCTGGGGCTCCAGGGAGCCTGCGCCTAGAAGAGTTATTGAACAAGAGAGGTGCTAGGTCCCGGGGGAGGGAAGTGACTCGCAGGTGAGTAACGCGGCACTTGACCCGTGTCCTGCACTCGGGGAACAAAACGAAGGGACTTATATAGATGGGTGGCTCAAATGTAGCAAATGACTGCGCATTGCGCAGAGCTTTGAGTATGCAAAGCGACCAGATGCCTCCATCCTCGAACCCTGTCCTTTTATACATCAACCTGGTGCGTCCTGGGAATTTCATTTTTGCTTGATTTTAACTAATCTAACCAGCCTAACATAACTGGGAAACGGTCCTCTAAAATTAAACCCCAATTCTGGAACATGGGGTTTCTGGTGACCTTACGTAATAAGGTTTTTAGGATTAAAGGAACTTCTCACTTGACTTTACCCAGCAGTGCCTCACACTTGGTTAGACTAGTTAAAGGGACGCTGAGACTTCCTTCCCTTACAATTTATCTAGCCCTGAAGGATGGAAGGCTGAAAGGCTGAGTCGTCATGTGTGACTCACGCGCTGTGACACAAACAACTAAAGTGTGTTAAACCACCGAGCTTTCCGCATCCCGTGGTCCGAGAAATCAAATGAGTATTTCGTGCTTGAAATAATTAAAGCTGAGAAAACAACTGGAAATGAAAAATTATGTGTATTAAGAACACTGCATTGGTCACGAATACGTCAGAATTATCAGGTATGTTTAGGCAATGCAGTATGTTTAGGCAATGCAGAGTGCATAGGGAGTTCAGAGTGCCGAGTGCATAGGGAGTTCAGAGTGCATAGGGAGTGCAGAGTGCATAGGGAGTGCAGAGTGCAGATTGCATAGGGAGTGCAGAGTGCATAGGGAGTGCAGAGTGCATAGGGAGTGCAGAGTGCATAGGGAGTGCAGAGTGCAGAGTGCATAGGAAGTGCAGAGTGCATAGGGAGTGCAGAGTGCATAGGGAGTGCAGAGTGCATAGGGAGTGCAGAGTGCATAGGGAGTGCAGAGTGCTTAGGGAGTGCAGAGTGCAGAGGGAGTGCAGAGTGCATATGGAGTGCAGAGTGCATAGGGAGTGCAGAGTGCATAGGGAGTGCAGAGTGCAGAGTGCATAGGGAGTGCAGAGTGCATAGGGAGTGCAGAGTGCATAGGGAGTTCAGAGTGCATAGGGAGTGCAAAGTGCTTAGGGAGTGCAGAGTGCATAGGGAGTGCAGAGTGCATAGGGAGTGCAGAGTGCATAGGGAGTGCAGAGTGCATAGGGAATGCAGAGTGCATAGGGAGTGCAGAGTGCATAGGGAATGCAGAGTGCATAGGGAGTGCAGAGTGCATAGGGAGCGCAGAGTGCAGAGTGCATAGGGAGCGCAGAGTGCATAGGGAGCGCAGAGTGCAGAGTGCATAGGGAGCGCAGAGTGCAGAGTGCATAGGGAGCGCAGAGTGCAGAGTGCATAGGGAGCGCAGAGTGCATATGGAGTGCAGAGTGCATAGGGAGCGCAGAGTGCATAGGGAGCGCAGAGTGCATAGGGAGTGCAGGGTGCATAGGGAGTGCAGAGTGCATAGGGAGTGCAGAGTGGAGAGTGCATAGGGAGTGGAGAGTGCATAGGGAGTGCAGAGTGCATAGGGAGTGCAGAGTGCATAGGGAGTGCAAAGTGCAGAGTGCATAGGGAGTGCAGAGTGCATAGGGAGTGCAGAGTGCATAGGGAGTGCGGAGTGCAGAGTGCATAGGGAGTGCATAGTGCAGAGGGAGTGCAGAGTGCAGAGTGCATAGGGAGTGCAGAGTGCATAGGGAGTGCAGAGTGCATAGGGAGTGCAGAGTGAGTAGGGAGTGCTAGGGAGTGCTAGAGAGTGCAGAGTGAGTAGGGAGTGCTAGGGAGTGCTAGAGAGTGCAGAGTGAGTAGGGAGTGCTAGAGAGTGCAGAGTGAGTAGGGAGTGCTAGGGAGTACTACAGAGTGCAGAGTGAGTAGGGAGTGTTAGGGAGTGCTAGAGAGCGCAGAGTGACTGCAGAGATTAAGCTAATGGCAATGTAAATGACAATGCCATTTATTTATCTGTTTTCAAAACCAACACATAAATACAAATTTTGTCATTTACAATGCCAATAACTCTAACTTTTCCAAAGGCGAAACCATTCCATTGTAAATGCTTGTTTAAATAAGAGCAGCATACTGAAGTTGTTGAGTAGCTTCTTCTCTGGTATCTGACAAATGGGGACCTAGAAATGATAGAGTTCTTTCCACCCTGGGGTATGTACATAAATGAGCCAGCTTTGACAATGTGCAGGAGGGCAGAACAGACAGCTCACATTTTTCAAGAAAGAGAGAGTTTCAGAAAGTGGGGAATCAAGAGAATCGAACATGTAAAGAAACGACTTATGGTCCCTACTCAATTTTTTTTAAAGCATAGGAGAAAACATAACCGACAGAAATATAAGTGATCAATTGTCAACAACTGGGGGAACACAAATAAATCATGAGGGGTAGGAAGGGGTCCAACAGGAAATTAGGCAAAAAAAAGAGCGAAGCCTCGACAGGTTGTGGGTGCCTTCAGTACCAAACACCAGGTTGGGCCTGTGATGTTACTGCGATTCTACCTTTTGATGTTTATGGATGGAATCCGTTGTACACGGGCTCTTGTTTGCTGTAAAAACCAACTTAAAAAAAATTTAAAAACACCAGGTTGGGCAAGTGACGTATAAAGAAACAAATATTGCAGCCGAACAGAATGGGACAAATAATATGCTCTTGAAACGTGAATGGCCTACACAACTTTATAAACGATTCAGAGAATTAAAAAAAATCTGCTGGCGGGACTTCAACATCGTTATTTTACAGGAAACCTGCATCTTGGTCCAGATCCCTCTTATTGGCTACATTGAATTTAGCGATCTGGCACAGAATGCAAAGATGAAAGACAGACCAAGAGGGGCGCTGGCATTCTACTCACCTCAGACATAGGATAGCCACCAAAGCAAATCGATTTGACTTGGATGAATTAAGATAATGATTACATTGGAAAACTGGTCACAGGTATGCCAGCAACCACTGGTCAAAGTAAACATCTACATCGATCCCTGTACAGCGAAAAAGTGCAGTATCGTCCTAAAAGTAGAGGATTTAGTCTTGATCTTAGTGCAAGGGTAAGGCAGCCAAAACCCCGACATTGCTCTCTAATATGAAATTATTCCACGCCCATCATGAAGATGAGCTGATATGTTACATGACAAACAGTAAAATATTTCAGAACAGAAGACGTACCTTAAAAAAGAGATCTAGTGGGCGAAAAATACATTAAGCCTATGCAGCTTGTGGGCTTACATGTTTTAAACGGTACAAGCCGCCAGCATGTACATACATTTTAATAAAATCTGTATGAATAATAGATTATAAATGACTGTCTATCATTATTTAGATGTATAAAAGTGTTTAAGATAGACCAGTGCCCAGATACGACTATTTGCCACAGCACCTGGAGCTATATAGTAAAGGAAACACTCATGAAAAAGCGAAATTTTCAGGAAATAAAATAAATACCCACAGTCTAGAAAGATTGAAGTGGAATGGTTGGATTGCTTATGGCATTTTGGAAACCAGCCAAAAGTATATAGGCAACTTGGCTTAAAGTTTGGACTACCTGATAACATTTTGGGAGACGGCATCTGAAAGATTGGTAAATTACTTCGAGTCTAAATCGAAGCTTATACTTTGGCTGCCAAGAAAAACGAACCCAGCTAATTAACCCAAGAATGTACTTCTGATGTTTTCACCAAGGGATGGTATTCTTGTGCTTTGCAATCAAAGCGTAAAGGAAAGAGACTAACAAGCCGATCCGGGAAGCCAGTCACCCGAAAATATTCTGAGGCATAATAAATAACCAGGAAAATAGAAACAATGCATCAAACAACACCAACATCCCAGAGCATGAATGGATGACTTTCCTGATTAGTATTGTAGAAGTCTACATGAAATCAAAAACAGATTCTATAGGCTCACATAATTAAAGAAAATGTATTACAGCGACACAAAGACAGTTGACATAAGTCAAGTGCCCAAATTAAAGAAGTTCAACACAACCTTTTTATGCCTGCAAACCACAAAAAGGGGTTTCATTATATGTCACAAGAATAAGAGAGTTTCTCGGCAGCTATGGACTCGTACATCACATGTCCATGAAACAGACAGTTCAAGTTACACAATTATTAGATGCTAAGCCAATCAGAAGAAGCTAATATTGTGTGATACCTGCATGATACAGGGTGGTATATTCTGACGTGTCCAGATTGTGACAGTGGGGTATTTCCAAGCCTATGCAAAGCAGAACAAGCATTTGCAATGCAATAGGTCTCACATTACGAAAGTGTGAGCTATTGGTATTGTAAATGACACATTTTTAGGTTTCGACCTGGCGAGGGGCAAAGCCCCTCCCAGATCGAAAACTTTTGTTTTCAGTAGGACCGCCTCTGTCTATCATTGGCTAGCTCCATAAATGGAGGCTAGCCATTGGGAGACAGAGGCTGTCAATCGCGCTTTCTCTCGAAAACGCGATTCGGGGGCGTTTCTGGTGCTTTTTTTAAGCCCCGCCCCTTTGTCCCGGGCCGCGCTGCGATTGGCTGCCGGCCCGGGACACCCTCGTGACGTCATTCCCGGGCCGCGCTGTGATTGGCTGCCGGCCCGGGACACCCCCTCACCCCCGTGATGTCATTCCCCGGGCCGCGCTGTGATTGGCTGGCCGGCCCGGGACCTGACTTGTTTGTTTTGTTCTCATAAGTTTCTCTAGTTGTTTACATTTTTCCTTTATCCCTGCATTACTGCTTATTGCTGCTGGTTTCTGGGTAGTGGAGTCCTTGTTAGGCACCACATCATCGTTAAACATAACGGCCGCCGCTTCCTCCGTTTCTTTCATGGCATCTGCTGCCAACATGTTGTTTGTACTGTATGTCTTAATTTTTCAAAATAAAGGTTGCTGGCAGTGTTGCGACTCGATAAGGTAGTCTTTAAACAGCACAGCTTTCCATTTTGCCACAATCACCCCCAGGACGAAAGAAAAGGGGGGGCCAATCGGCCCCCACGCATGCATGGCGGGGCCCGGCCCCTCCCATATCCCGGTCCCTTCGTGGTGGCTTGCCCCCTCGCCCCGGAAGTAGTTGTGCGCTTCCGGGCCGAGGGGGCGGGGTCGCGACCGCGAAGGGGTTAAGAGCCTGGGGAGCGCGGGAAGCGGCCTCTTTGTGCCCGCGCTCCCCAGGCTCGCTCCTCGCCCCACCGTGGGGCTGTTTAATTTTCTTTCCTTTTTTCGTTTTTGCAGGTTATAAGGGCGGCGTGAGAACGTTTGACGTCCGGCGGATCGTGGAGCTCCGTAAAGTGCATCGATGGGCGAGCGTGGAAGTGGCCCCCCATTTTGCGGTGACCCGACCCGCGGTATGAGGAGAGCAGCGGGGCTTGGCGTGCGACCAATGCTGTGATGGGCCTGTCGGCGGAGAAGGCAACTCGCTTCGGAGGAACAGCTGCGTCGGTCAGCTGCGGTGCGAGTAGCTGCTTCCACCCACCGCTTCCTTTTATTGATGGTGAGTTGGTTGGCAGCGTAATTTATGTCGCATCGTTTTGGACATTTCGAGTGTGCTCCGTGTTGCCTGGCCGGTTAGCTCAGTCGTTAGAGCAAGGTGCTCATACCCCCAAGGTCGTGGGTTCGATCCACGTACGGGCCTGTAACTCGAAATCGGAAAAAATGATGTATGTAATTTAAATGTGCGTTCATATATGAGATGGCGTTTGAAATAACACCTTATTGGCGTGTTTGTTTTTACAAATAATTAATGCTTCTGCCCGGAATTACGTTTGTTCACAACTACTCACAAATGACTGGATATCTGCCTACCGTTTAACTAGACATTGTATGCCTGAGTTGCAACGTTCGGTGCTCGAAGCCCTGATAGCTCCGTCGGTAGAGCATCAGACTTTGAAGCTAGGGGTCCAGGGTTCAATTCCCTGTTCGGGCGCATAGCATTTTAAGAATGGATTGAGTGCAGATTAATACGTGTTGCACTTCCATTTCAAACATAATAATAATAATAATAATGTGCTTTCCATTAGTATTAATATAATTCACACTTGAATGCATGTCCGCTTAATGATGGCATCTTTCTGGAAGACATGCGGTGAACTCCTTTGATACAGTCCGGCAAGCGTGGGAAAGGCAATTACAATTAGCGTAAAATCACAGCGGCAGTGCCCACCTTACCCTGACTTTCGAGTGATGAACATGCAATATTCGAGCAGTTATTCCCCAAAAAGGGTCATTATTTATAGCGCTGTGAGGGGTATGTTACATGTTTTGGCGAGGGAATGACCATACGGATCCTAAAGGTTTTGTTGTATGATCTCCTGTGCAGGCTGGGGCGTACGAATTGTATGCGGCTAGGGAGGCATTACAGCTCTGCTGTTACAACTAGGCAGGGAGTGTATCCAGCATGACTAAGGGGTTTTTCTTCCCCTGGGGACGTCAGAACCTGCGCCAATTGTTGGGTATCCATCACCTACAGCTGTCGGGTGACAAACGCAATGTATAACCAGGCCATTTATTAAAATGGATAATATCGGATTGAACATGCATGATGAGAGGAGAGCGCAGGACACAATATGAATCATTTTCTCAGGCGCATGAGCTGAGGGCAGACCTCTGTGTGTTAGCCGCCAAAAAATGCAGGTGCTGTGGGATTGATGAGGCAGGTTTGTGAGAAAAGCGTGGCGGCATGTTTCCGCTCACTAATTAAATTTACACTCCTATTTTGCTTTAACTAAACACTTCTGTTGCTTAATAAAATGCACTCTAACAGTGCGAAATGGGATACTTTCCAGCAAAGTGTAAAACGAGGGGAGTGAGCAAGCTGACGGAAGTCTGGTAGGGAAACGTGGGGCTGATTTATGTGTTTATTTTTTAAAATGTTATATACAAATCATGGTTGCTGATTACGTATCTTAGGCAGCAGACAGCCATTGACAAAGCCAATAGTCCAGGTATGCTACCGGTAATATATAACTAGGGGTAATGATAAAAAATTACAAGTGGGCTGCACATTAGCTCTTTAAACTTTTAGCCAAACCATGGTTGCTGAGTACTTATCTTAGGCAGCAAACAGGCACTGACAAGGCCAATAGCCCAGACTTACAGGTAAGATACTTGTAATAGTAATAATTGTGGTAATAACAGAAAAGACTACAAGTGGGTGGCTAGCCCGCAGTTTTTGGTCCTGTGCAGGAACTAAGGCAGGTCCAGAGAAGAAAGGGTTGAATCACTTGGTAAGTGTCAGAGCAAGGGGGAACAAATGAGCGTTATGCAGGCGAGTCAGTACTCCGAGCCTTAAAGCGAGACCGACTGGCTTTGCCGGTGCCTGTTACTAATGCCAGGAAGCAGAGAGGTTAAGCTGGCGTTAATGATGCCAGTCTGAATTTGTGGCCCATGACACTGCGTTTATAATTGTTTAAACCGAATTGTCTCTGCAAGGGCCAGGTGTGCCTCACAAACATCATTTTCATGCGCAGGCAGGACTGTCGGGCAGAGGCGAACGGAAATACAGTTTCTGTACAGTACTGAGTTTCATGATTTCAATGGTGCAACAGGTGCAGTGACACAGGGGCCCAAAAGTTCTAGGAACCCCTCTAAACACCTAATATTGCTATATTTTGCTACTGAACAGGCAGTTACGAGTACTGGTAGCTTGCAGACAGCAGGGCATGAGTTGAATGGTGCAGTAGGTGCAGTGGCGCCAAGTCAAAAGTTGTCACAATCCCTCTAAACATTTAAAGTTGCTATTACCCAGGTAGTGGGGTCCCTGTGTGTCTTGTATAAGTTAAAAACAGATCTGCACTGAATACACAATTTAAAGTAATCCGACGAGTGTTAATGCTCAAGGAGTGTGATGCATAGAGCACTGCCTATAGACCTGATGAGAAATGCACAGTGTGATGTTAATGTCCTCTTCTTCTATCAGTATCCTTACATTGCCATGATTCTTACCCTTTAACTATTGAGATCCTGTAGCGCTTTGGTATGTGATATCACCGTGATTATAATAGATTGAGCCTAGGAGACCATTTAAATGTTAAGTTCCCCGCCTTCCTCATGCGGGTGTAAGGAGGTTGGGCAGATATATGCTATGAGGTTGATCTATGGGTTAGGGACTGTCATTTAGGCCCCCCCCCCCTTTCTCATCGGTTCGGAATAGCATTCTGCCGTGGAGTGTTAGTTAGTTGGATTTTAGAAACTACAACAGCAGCAAGTCCATGGTTTTGTTTTCTTGCTCCGTTTACTAGATGGGACTGGCCCAAAGCTCAGGATGGCTCTTGTATTCATAGTCGAATGTGGCTCATTCCTAGGGTGGGTGCGTCATGTGGTTATCTCATGAACATCCAATTCTTCTCTTCTGAACTTTATGCATTACTGAATGCAACGAATCTCAGGTGTGCGGGGGCTCTGTGTGGGGGGGCTCTGTGTGGGTGTGTGGGGGAGGCTCTGTGTGACAATAGATTAATCTATTGGCATTGTAAATGACAATGCCATTTATTTATCTGTTTTCAAAACCAACACATAAATAAAAATGTTGTCATTTACAATGCCAATAGCTCTAACTTTTGCAAAGGCGAAACCGTTGCATTGTAAATGCTTGTTTTGATATGTGTTGGCTTTGAAAATATATAAATTAATAGCATTGTTATTCACAAAGCCAATAGCTTTTAATGCGAGTCCTATTGGCTATGGCAATGCTTGTTGGTAGCAAGCAAGGACAGTGCTGTTATGGTGCTGAGTGATGATGTGGTTCGGCTGAGTGATGTGGTGGTGCCCCTGAGTGATGTGGTGGTGCCCCTGAGTAATGTGGTGGTGCCCCTGAGTGATGTGGTGGTGTTTCTGAGTGATGTGGTGGTGTTCCTGAGTAATATTATGGTATCCCCGAGTGATGTGGTGGTGTCCCCGAGTGATGTGGTGGTGTCCCCGAGTCATGTGGTGGTATCCCTGAGTGATGGAGGGTGGAGTTGGAGGGTGGAGTTGGATATTGGAATTTGGAGTGTGGAGTTGGAGTTGGAGTGTGGAGTTGGAGGGTGGAGTTGGAGTAGGAGGGTGGAGTTGGAGGGTGGAGTTGGATTTGGAGGGTGGGAGTTGGAGGGTGGAGTTGGAGGGTGGAGTTGGAGTTGGAGGGTGGAGTTGGAGTTGGAGGGTGGAGTTGGAGGGTGGAGTTGAAGGGTGGAATTGGAGTTGGAGGGTGGAGTTGGAGGGTGGAGTTGGAGTTGGAGTTGGAGTTAGAGGGTGGAGTTGGAGTTGGAGTTGGAGTTAGAGGGTGGAGTTGGAGGGTGGAGTTGGAGGGTGGAGTTGGAGGGTGGAGTTGGAGGATGGAGTTGGAGGGTGGAGTTGGAGGGTGGAGTTGGAGTTTGGAGTTGGAGGGTGGAGTTGGAGGGTGGAGTTGGAGGGTGGAGTTGGAGTTGGAGTTGGAGGGTGGTGTTGGAGGATGGAGTTGGAGGGTGGAGTTGGAGGGTGGAGTAGGCGGGTGGAGTTGGAGGGTGGAATTGGAGTTGGAGGGTGGAGTTGGAGGGTGGAGTTGGATTTGGAGGGTGGGAGTTGGAGGGTGGAGTTGGAGGGTGGAGTTAGAGGGTGGAGTTGGAGGGTGGAGTTGGAGGGTGGAGTTGGAGGTTGGAGTTGGAGTTGGAGGGTGGAGTTGAAGGGTGGAATTGGAGTTGGAGGGTGGAGTTGGAGGGTGTAGTTGGAGGGTGGAGTTGGAGTTGGAGGGTGGAGTTGGAGGGTGGAGTTGGAGGGTGGAGTTGGAGGGTGGAGTTGGAGGGTGGAGTTGGAGGGTGGAGTTGGAGGGTGGAGTTGGAGGGTGGAGTTGGAGGGTGGAGTTGGAGTTGGAGTTAGAGGGTGGAGTTGGAGTTGGAGTTAGAGGGTGGAGTTGTAGGGTGGAGTTGGAGGGTGGGGTTGGAGGGTGGAGTTGGAGGGTGGAGTTGGAGGATGGAGTTGGAGGATGGAGTTGGAGGATGGAGTTGGAGGGTTGAGTTGGAGGGTGGAGTTGGAGGGTGGAGTTGGAGGGTGGAGTTGGAGTTGGAGGGTGGAGTTGGAGGATGGAGTTGGAGTTGGAGGGTGGAGTTGGAGTTGGAGGGTGGAGTTGGAGGGTGGAGTTGGAGTTGGAGGGTGGAGTTGGAGGGTGGAGTAGGCGGGTGGAGTTGGAGTTGGAGGGTGGAGTTCGAGTTGGAGGGTGGAGTTGAAGTTGGAGGGTAGAGTTGGAGTTGGAGGGTGGAGTTGGAGGGTGAAGTTGGAGTTGGAGGGTGGAGTTGGAGTTGGAGGGTGGAGTTGGAGGGTGGAGTAGCAGGGTGGAGTTGGAGTTGGAGGGTAGAGTTGGAGTTGGAGGGTGGAGTTGGAGTTGGAGGGTGGAGTTGAAGGATGGAGTTGGAGTTGGAGGGTGGATTGGAGGGTAGAGTTGGAGGATGGAGTTGGAGGATGGAGTTGGAGGGTGGAGTTGGGGGGTGGATTTGGAGGGTGGAGTTGGAGTTGGAGGGTGGAGTTGGAGGGTGGAGTTGGAGTTGGAGGGTGGAGTTGGAGGTTGGAGGGTGGAGTTGGAGGGTGGAGTTGGAGGGTGGAGTTGGAGGGTGGAGTTGGAGTGGAGTTGGAGTTGGAGGGTGGAGTTGGAGGGTGGAGGGTGGAGGTGGAGTTGGAGGGTGGAGTTGGAGTGTGGAGTTGGAGGTCGGAGTTGGAGGGTGGAGTTGGAGGGTGGAGTTGGAGTTGGAGGGTGGAGTTGGAGGGTGGAGTTGACGTGTTTTTGCTGAACTTTTTTATGTGGCCATTTACAAAGTAGGCATGTAAACGTACTCAACATCTGAACTTTAACTGAAAAATAAAGCATCAGTGAGGGCTAAAGAAAGAACCTTGTGTTGGGGCGCATTGAAATGATTTTTGATGAACAAGGCACTAGCGGGTTCCATTAATTCCTTTACAACAGCATTTTACACAGTTCTTAAATGCTAAAAAGAGCAGGGAAGAGGTAGAGGGTAATTCCACACATATGTGAAGCGATGAAAGCGAGCATCAGGTAATTATTTATGCAAGGAGAGCCCGTGTGGATGAAACCTCAAGTACGGTGGAAAGACAAAAACACTTAAGTAGTATATTTTCGGCAAAGGAATGAATGGCGGAAGGGGCAGAATGATGTTTCTGCCCGTGGAAAGAGAATGAGGATCAGATTTTCTAACGCATGCAACGCATTGCTGCGTGAAAGTCTGCAGGGCTTTGCTGCACGAAGCAGGAGAAATAGTGCAATGCTATATATATTTAATAAGAGTTACTCACTGATCTCACTAGAAAACAAGCTCTCGGCATTGCTGTGGCGGGTGGGAGCGCATTCCTTTGAAGTCTGATGGGGAACGAGCGGGGGAGCAGCAGCCTTTGAAGTCTGGGGCGAGGCACAGCATAGGCATTTGACACCGTAATTGATTAGTGAAGGAGACAGCTCGCTGGAAGTAGGTGAGACATACAAGACTGAGAGGTGGGGATTAGTGAAGGAGACAGCTCGAGCAAACTTTCCCGGGGAGCAGCAGCGGCTGGTCGTATCACAAGGAGGATTAAAAAAAGAACCTCTCAGCATTGCTGTGGCGGGGGTGGGTCGGGAGCGCATTCCTTTGAAGTCTGATGCAAGGCACAGACAAATGGTGGTTTGTGACGTGCCTGGTTTGTGCACGCGCATAGGTCACATGAACTGTGGCTAATCCGCCGTTTTGGCAGACTTTTCTGACCGCTTACTAGAAATCTCGACAAGCAAGCATTGCTAAAGCAATGCTTTAGATCGAGACCTAAAAACAATCGGAGGATGTCACTTTGTCTTATCTATAGTAGGTGCGCTAACAGGGCCTAACGATCCCTATTACTGGGCTAGCATGCAATTGCAAGTCACAAGTTATGTCCTTGAGCAAGCCTTACATTATAATGTGGTAGATGCTGTTTTTATTTCAACAAGATACATTAGTTTACAGAAGGTCATATGCATTCTGTGCACGTCTACAGGCCTTGTCATCATTGAGTATCACAGAAGTGATCAAGACAAAATGGATTCTATGCAAGACAGAAAAATATGCTTCCCCATCATCAAGAGAATCTCCTGGCCCTGGTTGCATAGCCACCAAATATCTTGACCTTCCCGTCTTTTCCATGGGGGATAGTGACTTAGGATCGGTAGTATCCTCAGCCTATATTTCAGGAACTGTATCTTAATCCAGTCGCTATAGGATTCGCTTAAGTAGCCCTGTGGTTTCAGCCTGGAAAAACGATGAATATTCATCCAACCATGTTTTACATTAGATAGGCAGTTTTTGTCCTCAAGCAATGACAGCAACTGTATGTTTGCTTTAACTAGGTTTTTAAACTCCAGGTGGCTTATAGGTAAGTCCCAAGTGCTGGTTAGAACAAGAGGGATGTATGATGATACATCGCCAACCGTAAGAACGCAAGCAATTACCACGCTGTAGTGACATCGTTAAAGGCATGACATCGTTAGGGTGACCAACCGTCCGTAAATTTCACGGACTGCCCGTAATTTGGGCCTTTTGTCCATTGTCCGTGAAGGATTCTTTCACAGACGCCTTTTGTCCGTAATTTCAGCTGCCCCCTGCAAGCAGTCCTAGAGTCCTGTAAATGTCACAGCAGGGGCCAGCTCGCGCTCCTGCTGTGTTCAGTGGCCTGTGGCAGCCCCTCCCCGACATGGCACAGATTGCTATCAGGCCCATTATCATTCTGTATGTAGGCCTAATTATCACATACAGAGTGATAATGGGCCAATGACAGCATTTGCTGGGCCTCCTCTTTCACTCACTGTTCTTCTCAAGGATCGATCCTGTGTACAGCAGCATTGCTCAGTGAGTGTTACCAGCTGCCACTGCAATGCCACTTTCATCTTTAAGGCTAAGGGGTTTCATTAATGGCTTCAGTTAATCAGGGGCCAGCGAAGCTTTACATACTCCAGTTTATGCTGTGCCTCCTACTCGCTCAGCATTGTTAGGGTGTAGTGGAACTACTACTCAGTGGACGACTGGAAGAGCAGAGGTACGACTAACAAGCATTTGCAATGCAATAGGTCTCGCATTTATGCGAGTTTAAGCTATTGGCATTGTAAATGACAATGCCTTACATTTACGTTTTAAAACAAAAACAAAAAGAAAAGGCATTGTTATTTACAATGTGAATAGTTCAAATGTGCCTAAATGCGAAACCTATTGCATTGTACATGCTTTCTGTCTGTGGTATGCCCTGTTGGGATCAGTTCTAGAAGGCACTGGAATTCCTTTGTACTTGTGAGAGGGCAACCTTGTGAAGAGCTCTGTCTTGATAATGATGACTTGGACCACGTTGGATTTTACTTACAATGACTTCAGGGAGATTTCCTCAGATGTAAGGTTGGTACTCTGCCAGAAAAGGAGACATCTTAAACCAGTGTGTGTGCTACTTAGAATAATTCTCATACCAACAGCAGGGAGCAATATCCAACTCTTCACATGAATCTACTGGAAAACATACTGGTAACCTGCAACATGTTTGCTTGTTGTGTAGGTAGGTATATTTTAGCATTATCCCTGTTATTTTTGTCACTTGCAATTCCTTCCCCATTTTATTAAAATTAATGTATTCCTTTAATTCTTTTTATTTTTAACAGCATTGTTGTTTGGTTGCTTTGTTACAAACACCACACATCACAAGAGGGGGGGGGGTTGGGGTTACTGCTCTTGGCACACGACCAATAAACACTGGCAAAGCCAAAAGGTACTACTTGTTTAGGCTTATGTGTTGAATGTTCTTCAGTAACATGGTTGTATACTGCATGAACAGAAAAAACACATCTGAGCTCCCCATATGCACTAGACAATACCAAGATGCACATATACACTCAGAAACACACAGAGAGTTAAACAACACATATAAGTGCCCATACAGTCATATTTGTATGACAGCTGGATGAATGTGTGGATTGATGGCTGTGTAAAGAAGGGTGAGTAGGCAATTCAAAGCTGTGGGTGTCTACAGTGTTGTGGGGAGATTGAATCAGTTGTATTGTTGGACTGATACATGCAGACTTGGTGTGGGCGGACAGGTGAATGAATGGATGTTGGTGGTGGATATGACCTAGAGAGACGGCGAATGATGGGCCCATGGCTAGGATAGGTGGATGCATGCCTGTGTGTAGGCACAGGAGGCAGATGGCCCAGAAAGAGCATCAGGGGGAAAGGGAGCATACGAGCAATGTAAAGGTGTCAAA
Organism: Lissotriton vulgaris; assembly: GCF_964263255.1. NCBI lineage: Eukaryota > Metazoa > Chordata > Amphibia > Caudata > Salamandridae > Lissotriton > Lissotriton vulgaris. The sequence goes on along the minus strand of NC_141697.1, from coordinate 416,605,662 downwards.
CGATAGCACAGGAGACTTCTAGCACACATACACTGTACTGGAACTGAGGGAATACAGGCAGCACAAGGGGTTGACTGGCTAGGAACTAGTGGAGATAAGGGAGAGCACAAAAACATTAGGGCCTGGCAGGAGGGAAGACAGAGGCTGTGGCTCGAGAGGAGCCAGGGCAGATAGAAATGGGCAGCCATGTCAGACAAGCTAACAGCTATGTGGTTATAATAAATAAGCGGTTACCTTCGACAAATCTCCTTATTGACCTACACTTTCGCAATTGCTTTACTAACCTTTTTGCTTTCTCAAATATTCTTGGAAAGGCACCATTTGCCCACTCTTTTTGCAAACTTTTCTCAAGAAAGAACACCCCCTTCCCCCGGCCCCCACCGCCACCACCCCTTCTAATGACGTTCAGGCTCCCTCGCTGCGCTCGCCACCGGGCACTCATCACAAGTTTTTACGCCCACCACTTTCAAATGTAACCAGCAGCAAATGTTCCTGTGGAGCCCAGGGCATGGCAACGTGTTTTTGTTTATGGGCTCCTGTCACCTCACCAGGGACCAGGCTCTGGGGGGTGGAGGTTTCATTTTGGCTAATGTTACCCAGGTGCATCCAATATGCAAACGCATGTATTTAAGTTTCATTACAGCACACAACAGATGCAGTGCAAGGTTCTCTCAATCTAATATAACCTTATTTTGACTTGTACTTGTGTTGGTTCTCTGTTTACTTATGTAATATTGCGCGACCTCCTCTGATGTGTCGGTAAAATGTACCTTTTGTCCTGAATTCTAACCTTCTGTCCTGAATTTTTGTCCTGAATTTTGACCCTTTGTCCTGAATTTTTAGACTCACTGCCCTGAATTTGCACCCATGCCAGTTGGTCACCCTAGACATCGTAGGCATTTACTAGGCATGCTGCTGCCACGCGATTGTAGTGTCTCTGCTGCTTTGTGTCATTAGAACGCAGTTCACCAAATCGCCTGCTGTTATATCGTTTTTATTTCCTTGCTAGCTTGATATTGCTCCGGGTAACTGGAAGGATATTTTTCCCAAAGTTCCAAAAGTGTTTTTGTTTCCATTCCTTGACTATTTAAAGTGCAGTTTGTAAACAAAAGCAATTCTAGTCTTATGTATGTGTTCTTGCAGTCCTTCACCAGGTGGCTGCGTCTCTTGTGTTGTCCACAAGGGGAAACACCCATTTCTGTCATCATCGGCTAATGTAATATTTAAAACATCTTCCGTGGCTAATATTTAAAACGTACATCTGTCATCTGTCATGTCCATGCCATCCATCTTCCGCGGCTAATGTAATATCATGTAATGTAATATCATTGCAGGCTATGTCATCTGTCATCGCGTTGTAATTGCTAGAAGGCAGCACATATTTAAAACATCTCTTGAGGCTAATCTAATATAATAGGTCATCGCAGCACAGAAGGCAGCACATATTTAAAACATCTTCTGAAGCTAATGTAATATATTCAGTCATCGCAGCACAGAAGGCATCCGTTGTAATTGCTAGAAGGCAGCACATATTTAAAACATAATTCGAGGCTAATGTAATATAATCGGTCATCGCAGCACAGAAGGCAGCACATATTTAAAACATCTTCCGAAAAAATTTAAAAAAAAAAAAAAAAAACATCTTCCGAAGCTAATGTAATATAGGGCCATATGTAGGTGGCCAAATACCGGTCGGTAAACCCGAAAACGGGTCGTTTTCGGCGTTACCGACCGGTATTTAGCCATTTGAGATGTATGTAATACCGAATGGCATCGATAATAACGAATCAGTAAATAATTACCGATTCCTTATTTACTGATCGGAGAATACCGAAACAATGAATACCGAATCGGAAATAACGATTCGGTAAAAACCCCCAAAATGCGATGTAGCAAACCTCGTTATTACCGAATTTGACCAAAATCGATAATAACGATTCGGTATTTACCACTTTTCCAGAGCAGGTGGTAATCAGGTGCAGTGCATAAAAACAGCCCCAAAATGCTACAGTGTGAACACAATGGCGGGCCTCTACCTCATAGCAAGGCGGCTACGCTTGAGAGCAGCAGGAGTGAGGATCTGGAGACGAGAAGAGCGGGTGTACAGACTATGCATCACATTGTTCCAATTGACTGAACCTGAAATCCATGAAAGGTACAGACTGCACCTAGACACCATCCTTGACCTAATACAGGACCTACAACCCTATCTGGAGCATCAGACACCAAGGGCGCACGCAATCCCCACCCATGTCCAGGTACTCTGTTGCCTGCACCTCCTTGCATCATGAAGTTTCCAGGGTGTGATAGCCGCAGTGGGTGGTGTGTCACAGAGCTGTCTATCACGTTTCTTTACCACCTTCCTGGATGCCATGATGGACAGAATGGAACATTACATCGCCTTCCCCAGTACACAGGCGGAGCTGCAGAGGACCAAGCTGGAGTACTACCAACTTGCGCAGTTCCCACACGTGATTGGCTGCGTCGATGGGACCCATATACCCATCTGCCCACCTGCAGCAAGTGAATATATCTACAGAAACTGCAAATCCACCCACTCCATCAATGTGCAGGTGATATGTAATGCCAAGTACATTATAACTGACATCGTGGCCAAATTCCCCGGGAGTAGCAACAACTCGTACATCTTCCGGAACAGTGGCATCCATACACGTCTGCTTGCTGGTGAATTTGGAGACGGATACCTACTAGGTAAGTCAATGTGACACACCCTGATGTACACCCTGGCCCAAGCTGTTGGTCACACAAATTAATGGCACTTTCTTCTGTACATAGGTGACAGCGCATATGCCCTCCGGCCTTAACTACTCACACCATATCTCAACCCAACCACCCAAGGGAGAGGAGATACATAGTGGCACATAGGAGCACACGCAACTTGGTGGAGCGTACTTTTGGATTGCTTAAAAGCAGATTCCGTTGCCTCCACAAAACAGTAGGTGCACGTCTGCACAGCCCCATCAAATGTTGCAAGATAATCGCTACATGTGCAATGCTACACAATCTGCCCACAAAAAAAGGAACAGCAGTGGAACTGACTCAGAGGACGGGGATGAGGACAACCCTCAGCCAGAGCCCTGCGCAGCAGGTGTTGCAAATGAACATGATGGGAGACAGAGACTGGCAGAGATTACGTCAAACTATTTCTGAGTGAGTAACGAGACAGAGCCAGTAACAGTTACATGTTAAGGTGTTTATTAGGCACACCTCCAGTATTGTGATCAATGTCCAATCGGACATGGGTTACATCACCCATCTCATGTATGGCAACAGACATAGGTCTCTACTTCCTGCGTCCACGCGCTGCACGTGCACGTTCACTAGCAACACTGTCGGTTGTGTTGGACTGTTCCTGTGCCGCCCCGTGGCGTTCACTGCGCCTCCTGCACTCGGTGGGTGAGGGCGTAATGCTGGTATCCTCCTCACTGTCCCCCCCCCCCTCCATTGTGGCTGCCTTAGCATTCTGTAGGAGCTCTAAAGCTGAGGTCATGGACACCATCCCCCTGGCCACATCCCTGCTGCAATGCACTATCTCCTCCTGAATGGCGATAGACCTGCGACACATCAGTGATGTTGCAGTGGCCAGCTGGTTTACAGACTTGTTATAGGCCTGGAGCATCTGCCTCTCCCTGCGCCTGCCAAGATGGTCCTGCTCCAGCTGGCTGCAGAGGTTGTCCACAGAGGTTGCTGCTCTCTCCATAGCCGCGCACAAGTTCTCTCCCATAGCACTGATGCCCTTTTCCATCCTGTGCATGTGCTTGTTGATGTGTGCCACCTCCCTGTGCATTGATTTCATCTCCCTCCATTGCAGGCGCTGGACCTTCAGCATGTTGCCTTCCAGTTCAGCAAACGCACTTTCTCCCTGCTCGGATGCTTCAGGACTGTCCGGCCTTGCCCTGCGACGCTGGGATGAACTGTGGGCGCCCTCGGATGGAGTACCAGCACTCTCCCTGTTGGATCCCTGATGTATTGGACTATGTTTGCCCACTGTGCCCTCCTCTCACGACTCCTCCATCTGCTGGAGGGTGGGCACGGCATGCCTCCTGCCTGACTGTGGTGGTGGTGGTGTTGGTGATCGTCGCATTGGGGACTGGGTGAGAGCAGATTGCGGCCCTCCCTGGCGCTGTGGTGATGGCTGTGGTGGAGGATTGGGTGGCTGTGATGGCGCCGAGCTTGTGGTCCCTGCAGGCATGCTGTCATCCTTATGTTGCCTCCCCTCTGGCCTGGCTGACTTGCCTCTGCTGCCCTCTGCTGCACTGCGAGATGACTCACCTGTAATGACACAAATGTAGAAGTACTCACTGCTCTGTCTGCAATGGAATTACATTAAACATAATGCCTACAGAGCACAGTGATTGTCCTGACGTAGCCAATTACTTTACCATGCTATTGTGTTTGCTAGCCTGACTGTCCTATACATAAGTTCCCTTTGACTACATCACCCATAATGCATTGCAGGTAATCAGTAAGACATGGAGTGGAGTGGGAGCCCCTATGCCACAATGGGGAATGGGGTTGGGAAGGGGGTAGCACAGCATGCTTGGCATGCTTCTTACCTTGTTTTCTTGCTGCTCTGGCGGAGCTGTCTGCGTCTCCCAGGCCACTCACACTCTCCGGCTGGATGGTGGACTCCACCATCAGTTCCAGTAGTGTTGGTGCTGGGGCTCTGTTCTTTCCTCCACCTGTTTTGGCAGCCTGCCTCTGTCTCTCTGCCATCCTTAGTTTTGCGGTCTTCCTGAGGTCATGCCACCTCTTCCTGATGTCCTCTATTGTGCGCTGGGTCACACCTATTGCATTGATTTTGTCACGAATGCCACTCCAGATTTGCCTCTTTTGTGACTCGGGCACTTGGTGGGACTGTGCTCCAAACAGCTTGTGATGTTCTTGGCTGACATCCTGGATCAGTACCTCCAGCTCCTTGTCACTGAACTTCAGTTTTCTTTTCCTGTCACTTCCCTCCTTCTCCCTGTCCTGGCTTGCCATTTCAATGCTTGTTGTTGTCTTTTTTTTTCTTGCTGGTAGCTGTGAGGCTCTGTTGCTGCTGGCTCCTCAGCTCACCTGCCTGCCTCACAGTGAGCTCCAGGTCCTGTGCAGCTGCCTGGGTGTGGCCACTTCCTGTTTGGGAGGTAATTGGGTGATACAGGATTGGCTGATTCAACGAATTACGATTTTTTGAATTATCGTTTCGGTATTTACCGATTCGGTAATGTATTCTGTAACTCCGAATCGGTATTTGTATTTCGGAATTTTAATTTATTACTGAATCGTTCGCATTCGGTATTTATTACAGAATTTTAACAAATCTGTAATGTTTAGCGATTTTTTATCTACATCGCGTTTACCGAATTCTTAATACCGATTCGGTAAAATTCGGTATTAAGGAATCGATATTCTTGATTTACCTACATATGGCCCTTAATCGGTTGCAGCACGCAGGCTATGTCATCTGTCATCCTGTCATCGCAGCAAGCGTTGTAACATGCCATCCATCTTCACATATTTAAAACATCTTCCGAGGCTAAACAGGCATTTAACTTTTGCTGAGGTGTGCGTGCGCAGTAACAGTGGAGCGCTTCAGAGGGGCACAAGGCGCCCACGCATTGTAGTGAAGGTGGAACTCTTTCCGACTCAGCAGATCCATTCATCCAGCAGGAACATATTTTGCATCCACCCAATTTTCGCCATCCATCCACCCATCATGCATCCATCCACAATTTTGCCCATCCATGCATCCATCCATCCACCCATTCATCATGCATCCATCAACAATTTCTGCCATCCACCCATCCATCCATCATGCACCCATCCACACTTGTAGCCATCCATCCATTCATCCACCCATCCATCCATCCATAATAACATCCATCCACCCATCATGCACCCATCCACAATTTTCGCCATCCACCCAACCACCCATCATGCACCCATGGAGTGGTGTGACTCACTGGTTAGAGGCGGCAGACCCAAAAGCAGAGGTCGGCCCGGGACCAGGGTTCGATCCCCGACGCGGCTGGGTCTTGGGCCATGGTCAGCGGACTCGATAATTCTCGCCTTGGTGCCTACTCCAACCATGGGTCCCACTCAGCAACTCTGGGCTATAAGAAAGGTTTTAACTATCTAAAGTATCCCGTTTAACCAAGGTCTAAAGATCATTTCGTGGAACATCGCTGGAAGAACAAACAAAAAAATGAAGGAAGTCCTCAGAAACCAACCTGACATATTGTCCCTGCAAGAAACCTGGGCAATAGACCCTTTTTTACAAAAAGGATACTATGTATACAATATTAATGCGAAAGCCTCGAATCGGGGCCATGCCAAAGGGGGACTGGCGTTTCTAATAAGAGAGGACTATTCGTGGGCCCAGGAGATAGTGGAAACCAGCAGTGAAAACGTGCAATGTATGAAACTGTCTCTGAAAGCCTCAAATCTGACTACAAATAAACCAACATTGTTTTTCAATGTATATGCTCCTCCAGGAAAAAACCACGACAGCTTATATGACGAGACCTTGCAAACTATCATACAAATAATTGAAACCCATACATCTTTACCCTATATAATCATGGGAGATTTTAACGGGAAAATTTCTTGTACAGAAATAAAAAAATGGGGAAAAATCCTGGAAGAAGAAAGCCTGGACCATGTAATCCCCCAATTCCCCAACGACATTCGATCTAATAAAAGAGGGAAAATGTTGCTGTCTGTATTGCTCACTATAAACGGAACAATTCTTAACGGGAATGTGGAAGGCGACATCCCGGCAGGGTATACACGACAAGGAAACGGGAGACCATCTATATTAGACTATATTATTTGTGGTAAAAACCAGCTTGAAACAATGACCCATCTCTGTTCAAATTTCACTCCAGAGAGCGATCATGCTGTTTTGCAACTTGTAACTAATTGTTCGGCTCTGTCTGATGAAGAAGGCTTGATGACCCTTGAGAGAAAGGAAACTTTGGTAAGCAGCGATCAGAGACGAATCTTCTGGAACCCCACCTCATTGAGTAAAATGACAAATCTGGTCGATCGACAACAGTTTTTAAGGAATCTATACTCAGAAGATCCTATAGAAAACTTCGAGACCATGCTCACTGAGCTTAAGGAGGCAATAATCGAAAGGAAACATCAAAGAACTGATATAACCCTAAAAAGAAAAAACAACAATAAAACAGGGAACTCATTGACAAAGAAAACCCTAAACAAATTAATACGCGCGCAATATCTACATTTCTCTCCCACTAAAAAGAAAGAAATAAATAAATTGAAAAACCAACTCAAGAGAGAAAAAATAAGCGAGAGAAAATCTGTTGAAGACCGAATCTGGGTAGAATTACATAACGCTGCGAAAGAACCAAACCAAAGAACGTATTGGTCTATAATAGCCAAGTTATCTGGGACAAAAAAGAAATTACATGCAGTACCTGTTCCTCCGAAAGAGTGGGAAATTTACCTGGCAGAACTGTACAAGAAAAACGGGGACAAACTACAGACAAACAGTCCAGAAAAGGTAAAGGAAAAATCTATTGAAAAAATAATCCCGAAAACTACTACTATAATGGTTGAAACTCATATTCGGAGGGCAAGAAGCTCAGGAGCCTTTGGTCCTGACCAAATCCCTATAAAGGCCCTACAAATAAACTCCAAGGAATGGAGCCTTTTTCTAACTCCACTCTTCAACCATATCTTTTCCTCTGGACTGGTCCCCAAGTCATGGCAAGGGAGTACAATAATCCCCATCCATAAAAAAGGTTGTAGAATGGTAGCAGGTAACTACCGTCAAATAGCCCTGATGGACGCGACCGGAAAAATCTTCGCGGCAGAGGTATTATTGCAATTAAAAAATTGGGCCTTTTCGAAGGGACTGATCCCTATGTTTCAGGCAGGTTTCAGACCCAAACATTCGGTCATGGACAATATTGCAATAATCCAATTTTTTCTGGACAAATACGTTACAATAAGAAAACAAACGGTCTATATGGCCTTCATAGATTATTCAACCGCATTTGATCGCGTGGATCGCCCTACCCTGTGGAAAAAATTGAGGAGGCTGGGAATTAACGAATACCTGTTACAGGCGATAATAAGTCTCCACACAATGACGTGGTGCCGTGTTCAAATGGGAGGCCAGAAAGGATTAACGAAATCAATAGACACCGAAAATGGACTTAAACAGGGCTGTCTACTAGCACCCATGTTGTTTTCGTTATATCTTAGCGATTTGCCAACACAACTGCAAAAGGGCTCAAGTCTGCCCCCGAAAATTAACCAACAAAGAGTGCACCTGCTGCTCTATGCGGACGATATAGTCCTTTTCGATCTCACTCCGTTTGGTCTCCAAAAATCTCTGGATATACTGTCTATATACTCAAATGACAACTATTTAATCCCGAATATAGGAAAAACCAAAGTCGTAGCTTTTTCCGGGAGGAAGAAAAGTGCCAAATATATCTGGAAGCTAGGTGAGGAAAAGGTCGATGAAGAGAAAGAATATATTTACCTGGGCAGGATTCTCTCCAAGAATCTAACAAATATACATCACATCGATAAGTTAACGAAAAAATCTGAAATACATGCTGGTGCTTTATCGAGATTCTATAACGCCACGGGGAGCAGACACTTTTCCTCACTAATAAAAATTTACAAAGCTAAAATTCCTGCGGTCTTGTCTTATGCCACGGAATGTATTCCAATTCAACAATGGGGCTTCATGGATCGTCAAGAGGGAAAAATCCTGAAAAAAATCATGAAGGTCCCTACAGCAACTCCAGTTCAAGTCCTTCGGCTGGAATTCGGAATCACCAGTGCCTTTGCCACGGCCGTGGCTAATATAATTAGATGGGCATACCAGCTACTACACGCTACGGAAGGAACTCTCCGGTTTTTGCTACAAAAAGAGACTTTTGGCACAGATATCGTTAATCAAAGTTTTATAAAGAACATGTCTGCGGCGTTTCAAATGGCTGAAATTTCGAGTGAAATTTTACAGACTTGGTCCACTTCACAATTAAAACTATTTCTTAAAAACTTTACTCCAAGGTTAAGTTATGACTTGGACTATGCTCATAGCTATAGGCTAAAAACATTCAAGCTATTTATAACAGTCATTGAGTATAAACATATACAGCCATACATTTCTTACTGTCTCTCTCACAATGCAAGGAGGGTAATTTTTATGTATCGAGCAGGGATTTTACCTGTACAAGCCTATAAAACAAAATGGCTACCCGGAGATCACCCCAACTTATGCACGTTATGTTTAGGAGGTGAGCAGACTGTGGAGCACTTATTGTTCATTTGCCCTAATTCTAAGGTGGTAGCAGCTCGCGCCCATTACATTTTACCGATTTACAGATCCTGTAAGCTAACAAAGGAAAAAGAATTTTTAACAATGGCTATAAATCCCCCGAATGAATTTGTATGTTATAATTTGTACAAATTTTTTAAATCCATGTTAGCTTTATATTGATTATTGTTGTACTTATCTTACGTAATGTTATTCTATTATCTCATGTATATTTGTGGTCCTCGGTTGAGTACCAACACAAATAAAATCTTTTTGACTTTGACTTTGAGCTTGCTTAATCTCTACTAACGGCCCCATCAGCCCCGGGGATGCTTGGCTTCACCTTGGAGATGCCCAGGAGGGACAATCTCACAGGGAAAGCCAGGATGGGTTCCCCAGCGGTATACAGCGCCGGGACGCCCCTTTGCTGGGGCAGCTGTGCGCTTTACAAGTATACGACATTTAAAATTTAACATTTAGCCATCCATTCATCCATCCATCCATCCATCCATCCATCCATCCATCCATCCATCATGCACCGATCCACACTTTTCTCCATCTATCCCTCCATCCATCATGCAACCTTCTACAAACTTCCCCATTATACTACCCAAATGAGCATTTAGGTGGAATATACGCAGCCTGCACATTTTTGTTTGGTTTTTAGGTCTCGGCGTCAACGCGCGGAAGCGCGTCTCCGCCGAGATCTTTTGTCAGCGACTATCATTCCCAGGAGACAGTCCTGGCCACGCGCATCCTTCCAGGCGATTTGTAACTGGAACGCGCGCTGTGGCCAGGCGCTGTCTCCTGGGAAGCGCAAGCACCACACACGCATGCGCATACACACACACACAAGCGCCCATGCACGCACGCACATACATACATACAGAGACACCACCCCTGACTCATACACACACGCGCGCGCACACACACGTGCACCGAGGCCCCCCTCCCCCCCCGCCGTACACATACATACACACACACACGAGCATACACACACACACACACGAGCATACACACACGTGCACCAATCCTGCTCCTGCCTTTAGGAACTTACCTTACCTCAGCACGCGGCGCCCAACCTCCTGCTGGCGCGGCCCCGGGGCTCTACACCGCTCACAGGAGCCCCGGGCCGCGAGACGCAACGACTCCGCCTGCCTCCTCTTCAGTTCCGGTCTGAACGTGGCCACGCCCCCGTCACTGGCGACCGTGCCTGACCTCCGGGGCGGCCGGATACGTGCCTAAACAATAGCGATGCGGGCCACTTCATTTTTGGATTTTCATCCTAATCCTCTGGGGGCAAACATACATACAACTGCCCAACTATTTCAAAAAACGTACCCTAACAAAATGACAGATCTATTGGCTTTACCAGTGCATATTTTGTAATCCTTGCGTATTATTCAGAAAATACATATTTTTACTGTTTCTTACAAACGTGTTTTGACCTTCAAGTTATGCTAACTTTAATGATGCTTTAAATGTTTGTTGCATAATATATCCCTCACAAATCTCTGAAGAGTTCTGTGCTCCGCTATGTTAGCAAGTAGGCTCAAATACCTTCCAAGTGGCCTGGTTTCGCTGATAGGGAGCTCTGTTGCAGCTCACATAAAGACAGTGACCTCTCACTGCCTTGGCCTTCGTGTCGGAGTACCTACTTTTATTAAGCATTTTACGTTGCTTTTATATTGCACATGCTCAAAAATGGAAAGTTAAGTGGATTCCTGTTTGTCGAACAGCTGGTTTCTCTGTGTGCATATTTTTGCTACCTACATCCACTGGGCATGATCCTCGCCCTCGAAATCTCTGATTAAGCGTGGAACTTGCCACTCAATGTTTGCACTGGCACTGCCTTTATTGTCCTTTCTATAGTCTGTGAAAATTCTGGAATGCGGAAAAAAACCTTCACTAGCATAACAGTACCTACAGTAGCAAGAGCAGAAATGGAGGTGGCTTTAGATCGGTCATGCAATGTTATTTTTCTTGTTTTTTTTTTAACATACTAGTTGTTTATCTTTTGTTGCATGTCTTTCTACTACTGTTCCACTAGGATTTGGAAGTAGCTCTGCCTTTGGAAGCAACACCACAGGCGGCTCCTCATTTGGATATGGAACTGCAGCTAAGCCCTCTGGAAGTCTTAGTGCAGGTTTGTATACAAAAACTTATTTTCCCTGAGGATGGCGCTGTCTGAACTATCCACCGTTTCTGTTTTATGACATTCGCGTCTTCACTTCCCTCGGATTCTAACAGGGAGGTGCCGCTTTCTGTATTTTTAGTGGTGAGTGGTGAGGGCAGAGTGGTGAGTGGTGAGTGCAGAGTGGTGAGTGCAGAGTGGTGAGTGCAGAGTGGTGAGTGCAGAGTGGTGAGTGCAGAGTGGTGAGTGCAGAGTGCAGAGTGGTGAGTGCAGAGTGGTGAGTGGTGAGTGGTGAGTGGTGAGTGCAGAGTGCAGAGTGGTGAGTGCAGAGTGGTGAGTGCAGAGTGGTGAGTGCAGAGTGGTGAGTGCAGAGTGGTGAGTGCAGAGTGGTGAGTGCAGAGTGCAGAGTGGTGAGTGCAGAGTGCAGAGTGGTGAGTGCAGAGTGGTGAGTGCAGGGTGGTGAGTGGTGAGTGCAGAGTGCAGAGTGGTGAGTGCAGAGTGCAGAGTGGTGAGTGCAGAGTGGTGAGTGCAGAGTGGTGAGTGCAGAGTGGTGAGTGCAGAGTGGTGAGTGCAGAGTGCAGAGTGGTGAGTGCAGAGTGGTGAGTGCAGAGTGCAGAGTGGTGAGTGCAGAGTGGTGAGTGCAGAGTGGTGAGTGCAGAGTGGTGAGTGCAGAGTGGTGAGTGCAGAGTGCAGAGTGGTGAGTGCAGAGTGGTGAGTGCAGAGTGGTGAGTGCAGAGTGGTGAGTGCAGAGTGCAGAGTGGTGAGTGCAGAGTGCAGAGTGGTGAGTGCAGAGTGGTGAGTGCAGAGTGGTGAGTGCAGAGTGCAGAGTGGTGAGTGCAGAGTGCAGAGTGGTGAGTGCAGAGTGGTGAGTGCAGAGTGGGGAGTGCAGAGTGGTGAGTGCAGAGTGGTGAGTGGTGAGTGCAGAGTGGTGAGTGCAGAGTGCAGAGTGGTGAGTGCAGAGTGGTGAGTGCAGAGTGGTGAGTGCAGAGTGGTGAGTGCAGAGTGGTGAGTGCAGAGTGCAGAGTGCAGAGTGGTGAGTGCAGAGTGGTGAGTGCAGAGTGGTGAGTGCAGAGTGAGTGCAGAGTGGTGAGTGCAGAGTGGTGAGTGCAGAGTGGTGAGTGCAGAGTGGCGAGTGCAGAGTGGCGAGTGCAGAGTGGCGAGTGCAGAGTGGCGAGTGCAGAGTGGCGAGTGCAGAGTGCAGAGTGGCGAGTGCAGAGTGGCGAGTGCAGAGTGCAGAGTGGCGAGTGCAGAGTGCAGAGTGGTGAGTGCAGAGTGGCGAGTGTGCAGAGTGGTGAGTGTGCAGAGTGGCGAGTGTGCAGAGTGGTGAGTGTGCAGAGTGGTGAGTGTGCAGAGTGGCGAGTGTGCAGAGTGGTGAGTGTGCAGAGCGGTGAGTGTGCAGAGCAGTGAGTGCAGAGCAGTGAGTGCAGAGCAGTGAGTGCAGAGCAGTGAGTGCAGAGCAAGTGTGCAGAGCATTGTGTGCTGTTGAGTGCAGAGTGCTGTGTATTGGCAATGTTAATGACAATGGCCATTTATTTTTGATTTAAAGAAAAAAAATGTCATGAGCAATGCCAATAGCTCTACCTTTAATGATGCCGAGACCATTGCATTGCAAATGCTTGTTGTTCTTGAAATAAGGCTTCATATCGCTTTTTATGAAAAACAATTGTTTGCCTCCCCTCCATGTCTTCAACAGCTGTGTCCCCGTTGTCATCGCGGCTTTTCTCCTTCCGCGCACACTGGCATTTCTCTACCTCCCCTCCCCTCCATGAAAACAATTGTTTGGCTTTTGTTCTTGAAATAAGACTTCATATTGCTTTTTATGAAAAACAATTGTTTGCCTCCCCTCCATGTCTTCAGCAGCCGTGTCCTCGTTGTCATCGATAGCGATGTAATCGATAGCGATGTAAATCTCACTGCGACGTTGTAGCATGCGTTATGAATGCATGCGTTAGAAAGTCGCGTTGCGATGGCACAGCATGCAAACACCGTCGTTGTAACAGGTGTTTCCCGAACAAGAGTGTTCAAGGCTTCAAAGCAGATAAAACTGTGCTGGAGAGCTATGCTTTGCTTCCAATTCGGACCAGAGGTAATGTCCCAGGGAGCCTTCTGGTCCAGCTTTAGCTTTTGGCAGTACAGTGTGAAGGCCGCCATCTGGGCCAGTGACTGTTTGGCAGAACCAAACTCCAGTCTAATCTGGGCCGGGGATGAGTAAGAGGGTAGCTGGAAGATTGACCTATACACCTTAAGTATCATTTTGTCTAGTATTGCGCTGTCCCACCCCCTATGAGCCTTGCATCCATAGGTCAAAGTTGGAAGGGCCACCTGCAGAATTGGTGTGAGTGTTGGGCCTTCCAATTTGTTTTAAAGAGTCCTAAGGCCGAAGTCCAAAGCGTTACCGTTTTTTCTGATTTCCTCTAGCTGTTCACTGTACCTCCCGTTCCCGTTGAAATAGACTTTGAGATACTTGAAGCTTTTTGTCAACCACTCATTTTTTTGGGCCTAGAAACCTTGCGGGCTTTTGAGATCTAGTGCCTTGGACTGCTAAGATTTTTGATTTCTTTCTGTTGATTGTCAGTCCATTACTTAATGAGTAGGCCAATGTTGCGTCAAGGAGTCGCTGCAGGCAAACCATGGGTCTGCTAATCAGGACTAGATTGTCCACATACAGAAGATTTGGGAGCTGAAGTTGACTGCATTAAATATTTAAATATGAGAGTAAGATCTGATAGGAACAGATTAAATAAATTTGAAGCGAGGATGCAGCCCTGCTTCAGGCCTTGCGTTGTTGTAATTGACCTAGATAAACAGGAGCCATCCCCAAATTTAATTCTGACCCATGCGTATGCAATAGTTCCAGGGCCCTTAGTAGGCCATCCGGGAGGCTCAGTGTAGCCAATTTCCACCAAGGCCTTCCTTGGTCAAACCTGTTGAACGTAGACTTTTAGTCAATGAAGTAGACTTGATGGTTTCTGGTCTTTGCCAAGTCGGTTAATAGGGAGAGTGCAATGATGTTAACTAAGGTCCCTGTATGCTTGGTGAAACCAGTTTGATTTGGTTGTATGATGGTGTTAACCTCAGCCCAGTTCTGTAGTTCTTCCAGTAGTACTCCTGTGAAGTATTTGGTGTCATTGTCTGTTAGAGCTATCAAGCGATAGTTCCCTTGCAATCCTGTGTCTCCTTCCATGAAAATTCGTACGAGGATCGAGCCCTGCCATGAGAGAAGGATACGATAATGCTGTAAGATGGTGAAAAAAGCTGAGTTAATTGTGTAGCCCAGAATGTTATGTCGTCCTTGTATATGGCTGGTGGGATTCCGTTCAGGCCGGTTGCCCCCTCTCTGCAGCCCTGTGCTATTTGCTTCTAATTTGTACTTAATTTACATATACGGTTTTGGCAGGGTTTCTGCAGGCTCTGAAGTATCTGCCTTTGAGCTAGATTGATCCAGCTGTGTTGCCAGATTAAAGTGGTCGAGCAGGAATTGATACCAGGTTGGCTCTGAGATGTTGAAGGATGCCATGTTTGGGATATATCTACCAACTGTTGTCTGTCTTGATGTCGTACAGCAGCTTTGCCCAGAAGGAATTGTAATGTTCCCTTTGACTCTTCCTTTTGTCCACTTTTAACAGTATCGAGTTGGTTGTGCAGTAATGCAGAGTCCGTTGGTGACCTTTTGAGTGCTCTCCACAGATGGTTTACCCTCATTTTAGCACTTCTTATCGAGAGGTTATTCCCTCACCCCTTGGGGGGAGAATCTGTAGTTTGCTTGGTGCTTCTTTTTGGCAAGGACAGGCTGTGTGTGCTGGTTTGTAAATTGTGTAGGAAACCTTCCCAGCAAGACATGGGGTCTTTCCCACCATTAGCATAGATGCCTTTAGTTGTTTATCATCATAAACCAGTGTTGAGAGGATAGAAGTAATACATTTAATGAGTTTGAGGTTGATTGTGTAGTTTGTAATACTTTGATCCGCAGCATAAGGGTAATCTTTAAGGCCTATTTCAAGGGTTATCTATTGTGCTTGATTATCACTTTCCAATTTCTCCCCAAAGCGAAGCTGTTCATCAGGGGGAGGCTCACAAAGGTATAGTCAATGAGATATGCCCCAGAGGAAGTTAAGTATGAAAGACTGATTGGTTTGTCCAGGAATGTGTGGCTGTTTAAAGCCCTGAGGCCAAGATGTTTAAGGTTACCTTGTATGGTCTGTCCTCTTTTGTCGTCTTTATACCACCAAGGAGTACCTTGAGGTGGTGTCATCCAGTGAGTGCCATGCGCCTTTGTGATCTCATTTGCAGGTAGTGTACTTATTGGCTACATGTTGACGTCTCCTGATTTAATAGGGTCATTGCTGAACTTCCTCGTTCTTAGGACCATTATGATGTCAATCAGCTATCAGTGAGCTTTGTCCTTAATCTTACGTTAGAATGGATGTACACATTCACCATAGTGATTTTCTTGTTCTTCGTTGTTTTGAGAGTCATCCTGACTACCTTCTGACCTGTATCATTATTTTCCTTTTCCAGACATTCAATTGCACTGGTGTCAGATACGTATATTGCAAGTGCGCCCATGCTTGTGTTTTTTTGTTGCAGCGACGAAGTGGTTTGTATAGCCCTCCAGATAGAGTGCCTCCTGTGACCAGGTCTCTTGCAATGGCAGTACTTGGAATGAGCAGAGAAATTGAAGGGTTGCAGGGTCTTCCAGCTTGCTGGCCAAGCCGTTGATGTTTCAGGACCATACCATTAGTGCCTGATCAGTAGAGTAGGTTGAGTGGGTGCTTTGTCATTGTTGAAGTCTGATCGTGTTTAGAGCTCCTGACAGCCAGTCCCATTCAACAGCCACTTCTGAACCAGAGGTAGGCTTACACGGAAACCTACCAACTTGTTGTATTGGGGGACCTAAGAATTTGCTTAGGGCATTTTAAAAACAGAGTAGACAGGTCTGAATGTGGGTCAGTGTGGTGCCGTCTTTCCTCAAGCTCTCCAGGACATGCGGATACCCCGGATTCCTTGGCGGGGTAATTATAATCCCCAATGCTTAAAATTCGCAGCTTTTTCCAAGACCTTCTAGGTCAACTCGGAGAAACCCTAATTTATTTTGGTCATTTTGTTACTCTGACCTGGACCTGGGTCGACTTTCCTGGCTAATAATCACACAAAGGTGACAGCAAGCCCAAAAACATCATTTTGGTGCACAGGAAAACAATTTGGTCATGCAAACAAGGTATACTGAAAACGAAGACATTTGTAATAAAAAATAGAACACTTGAGGTAATTAGGAATGCACATAACGACGGTTTTCTGCGACCGAATGGATTGCCTCAAAGTTTTTTTTTACTTAACAAGACAAACACCTATGCACACTCTCGTAATTAAACAAAATTGTCAATGTGGACATATAATACAATGGACACAAAGCCTTTCAATGAAACAATTCAAATCATAATATTTTGTGTTCTTGGAATTGGTCGTTTCGATAAAGGTGTCTTTAATGCTCAACAGAAACTAGCCGACACGTGTTTCGTCGCACAAGGGACAGTCTTCCCGCGACTCCTCAGGGCTCAGAGGAAAAGGAGTGTCATTGCGACACTCCTTTCAGTGGAGTACAGAGCACATTACAAGTCCTATTGTACCGCATTCCGCCCCATCTTCCCAGATGGCCAGCATACTACCTGATCCTCCCACTCACTTCAATTAACTTCCTGTTGGGTTTCAAGCAAAGATGGGGGCTGTGCTGTAGCTGGTCCTGGCGTGTGCTGTGCTCACCATGTTACCTAAAGGGGTGCAGGGCAAGCTCAAGAGGTTTCTTTCCGACCAGCAGATCTAGGTCGAGGCATTGCGCGCACTCCACAAGATGAGTCACAAGGACATTGGTGAGCGTGCGATTGGAGGTGACCCTGATGGGTAAATTTCATGCACACTAGTTAAGTGTATGCTTCTCTAAATGTATGAGAAAAAGTTCCCCCCCCGCAAAGAGTTCTCTGCTAACATTTGCTGAAGCATGTTTCATCAATTTTGATGGTAGATTGTGTTTGTATGGCTGTCCGTCTGTCAACAACCATCTACAACACAATGATGAGTCACCGCGCTGAAAGTAAAGCTGAAAATTTACGCACTCAGGCAACTTGTTCAAAAGTGAAAAACTCTGTTCGACGAGCAATTAAACTCTGCACCGATACATGCAATAGAGTCACCGAAGCGGAGGCAAGAATCCTGGCTTTGGAAGAAGAGACTGGGTCACAAAAGCAAGAACTTGAGAACATTAAAGCACATAGAGACGACCTCTCCTATAAATTGTCTGGCTTGGAGAATCAGGCCTGTAGAAATAATTTACGCTTTTTAGGGATACCTGAGAAAAAAGAGGGGGCTGATTCCAGGCGGTTTATTATTGAAATATTAACAGAAGCCTTTCCTGAGTTGACATCATGGGATTGGTCTAGAGAGGTGCAAAGAGCACATCGATTTCCATTTTCTGTTAGGAGATCTCGTCAGGGGGATGGGGAATACCCCAGGGCAATTTTAGTTTGCTTCAATAATTTTCTTGACAGATAACAAATCTATGCGTTAGCCAGATCAGACAAAAAAGCAGTCGCTAAACAATATACGTTTTTTGTAAGGCCAGATTTTTGTCAGGCTACAGTGTCTAAGCGTTGGCAATTCCGGCAGTTGATACCCGACTTTCAGAAACAAGCATTTGCAATGCAATAGGTCTCGCATTGGGAAAGTTTGAGCTATTGGTCTTATAAATGACAATTTTTTTTATTTATGTGTTGGTTTTGAAAATAGGTAAATTAATAGCTTTGTCCTTTACAATGCCAATAGTTATAACTTTCGCAAATGTGACACCTATAACCTGGGGTTGCGCTGAGTGATGCTGTGGTGGTGCTGAGTGGTGCTGTGGTGGTGCTGAGTGATGCTGTGGTGGTGCTGAGTGATGGTGCTGAGTGATGCTGTGGTGGTGCTGAGTGGTGCTGTGGTGGTGCTGAGTGTTGGTGCTGTGGTGGTGCTGTGGTGGTGCTGTGGTGGTGCTGAGTGATAATGTGGTGGTGCTGAGTTATAATGTGGTGGTGCTGAGTGGTGCTGTGGTGGTGCTGAGTGGTGCTGTGGTGGTGCTGAGTGGTGCTGTGGTGGCGCTGAGTGATGCTGTGGTGGTGCTGAGTGGTGCTGAGTGATGCTGTGGTGGTGCTGAGTGATGCTGTGGTGGTGCTGTGGTGGTGCTGAGTGATGCTGGGGTGGCGCTGAGTGGTGCTGTGGTGGTGCTGAGTGATGCTGTGGTGGTGCTGAGTGATGCTGTGGTGGTGCTGAGTGATGATGTGGTGATGCAGAGGGCTGAAAGGCACACAAAACGAATCTAACGGAGGGCAGAAGGGCAGAAAAACAAGGGAAAAATGTATTAATTTTGTTATTATAAATGGGATTATTTTTTTTGAAATTGCAAATGTGACACCTATAGCATTATTAAATGTACATGTTTAGTATTTCCCTGACGTACATGTATTGATATGACAAATTTTAATGTACTTATAACTTTCGCAAATGTGACACCTATCGCATTTGTAATGCAACATATGTTGTATTTACGTGACTTAGATGTATTGATATTACAAATAACAATGGCTTTTAATTTTTGTTAAATAATACTTAAAGTGGTTGTAATTTATAATGGCAATACCTTAAACTTTTGTAAATAACTTTTGTGAAGATTATGTTCAGTGTATTTTATTGTGACGAAAATCCAAGAACAGAAGTGAAATATTAACATCTTTTTGTGACATTTGTAATAAAGCTTGAACCATTGAGAAAACATATTTGAACCAGTTGTTGTTGAATGGTTGTGCAGATTGATTGATGCTGGGGTGGCACTGAGTGATGCTGTAGTGTTGCTGAGTGATGCTGTGGTGGTGCTGAGTGGTGCTGTGGGGGGTGCTGAGTGGTGCTGTGGTGGTGCTGAGTGATACTGGGATGGTGCTGAGTGATACTGGGATGGTGCTGATGATAATGTGGTGGTGCTGAGTGATAATGTGGTGGTGCTGTGGTGGTGTTGAGTGGTGCTGTGGTGGTGCTGAGTGATGCTGGGGTGGTGCTGAGTGATGCTGGGGTGGTGCCGAGTTGTGCTGTGGTGGTGCTGAGTGATGTTGTGCTGCTGAGTGATAATGTGGTGGTGCTGAGTGATAATGTGGTGGTGCTGAATGGTGCTGTGGTGGTGCTGTGTCTGCCGTCTTTAGTTATTTCAAAAATATTCACTATTAAAATGGGATCATTATCTTTGGCGGTGCAGTTCCAATGTTTATAAACATAAAACAATATCCTGTGTTGGACAACTGTAGGGTTTGCAGGGTCGTGCCAGAGGACCGAAATAATTACCCACAGTCAAAGTATAACAGATGAACAGTTGGCAAAGGTCCATCAGATCTCACATAACTGTAGCATGACTCGAGGCTCCCAGGGCCGCCAAGGAATGAGTTGTTAGGATCAGAAAGTGAGAAAGTGTTTCGCAGGCTTTACTACACGGGGAGGCTACACCACACCAGCATGAAATGAACAGGGAAAACATTTTCCAGAACAGCAAAAAACAAGTGTTGGACACATTATTTTAGCTCGGTGGAAAAACTGAAATTACATATGATACTGTATGCAGTGCAAGATAATAGGAGCGAGTGTTTGTGCCACACAACATTTTAACTATATAGTCAAAAATAAGTCTAAAAGTGTATAACAATTCCAAATCGGAAACAACCTGGTCAAACTCGCTTCCTACATATGTACAGGTCGGTCCATATTTAGCTTACATGGAGTACAGCCAACAGACACCAACCACGTGTGGCAGAGAATGAAGGCGAGAATGTGCTAGCATAACACGCTCTTGGCATTGCTGTGGGGAGGGGGAGGGGAAATGCGAGACACGCCCGCCAAGACAGGATGTGGCATAACGCTAGAACGGTCGCTTTTGAAGCTGGGGAACAGAGTTTGAATCTCGGCGGGAGGGTCAAGATCCTGTGAATCTGGGCAAATCACTTAATCTCTCCATGCATAAAAATTAATCTGTCTGTGTGCACTGCAACTGGCTCATCATGTAAAGCGCTCCGATACCATCAAGCCGAGTTTGCGTTATATTAAAGTGAAGAAAAGACACAGGAGACTGAGTTCAAACACATGCACTTGTATGGAGTGTGGGGGCAAAGGGACGGCCGTATGTGCTAGCATAACATGCTCTTGGCATTGCTGTGGTGAGGGGGAGGGGAAATGCAAGACACTGCTGCCAAGACAAGGTGTGGCATAACGGCTAGAGCGGTCGCTTTTGAAGCTGGGGAACAGAGTTTGAGTCTCGGCGGGAAGGTCAAGATCCTGTGAATCTGGGCAAATCACTTAATCTCTCCATGCATAACAAGGCAACTACAGCCAACGCCAACTCAGTGCAGAGTTTAGGAGAATTTATTTAAAAGTCAGAAATCTGCCTAGGTAATTTTGTACCACTCAACGTCACATTTTGGATTGGCAGAGGATATACTTTTTTTTCCAATGCTAGGCAAAAAACAATACCTGAGGTTTTGGCAAAAAGTGTACACTCCCACCCTCAGTGGATATTAAAAGAATGTCTGTAGACGTCCTGTGGTTAACAACGGTCCGGTGATTACCACAGCTGTACTCGGCCTCCAATACTTTAAAAAAATCAGTACAATCAATACAAATCATTAACGTGTAATATACATTTACTGCCATCTTCAATTTAAATAAATAAACTCCAAAGCGTTTGATATGGAGACAAGTGTTCCGATTTTAAAGCGTTTGATATGGATTTTAAAGCTGGCAGTACATCTGCTTTTATCTTTTTTTTAAACGTGAAAATATCAGTTAAAAGTACACTGTGGGATTCATAAATCAGAAAAAATCCCTACAGCCCAGTAATCCAACCAATTGCAAGCCTTGTGGAGTTCTTCTGTTGCCGTTTCTTTAAATTGAAGCTCGCAGAAAGTTTATGTTGGTGTGGGAGGAGGGAAGGGGGGCAAGTTGGAGCCCGGCACAGCGGCTCATTACTGTAGCTGGAAGAGGCTTGCGTGCTGGGGGGGAGGGAAGGGGGGCAAGTTTTACTGTAGCTGGAAGAGGCTTTTGCCAAGTGGGCAGGCTGTTTAAGGCAGATGGCGTCTGCACGCGTTCATGCGGCCTAAAGCTTGCATTCATGTGCACGTGAATGCAAGCTTTAGGCCACATGAACGCAAGCTTTAGGCCAGTAAAACAATCTTTGTTTTTTCATTAGTGTCTGCGTCATTCTGAAGGTACGGTCCTGTCAGGGTAGGGGATTTTTTGTCCTTGTCCTGGTTATTTTTGGGGTCTATAGTGGTGGTTACGATTGTTATGGTACATAAAGCTGCAGCAGTTTGAGAGGCACTCTGGGTGTTATGTTAAGCGGGCAATGAAGACCTCATTCAGCCTGGTGTGTTGTCGCAGGCCTTCGTGGATGTCACATCCCAAACGCTCTGCTGCCAGTGAGTTTGCAGCTGCAGTATTACCATGTTCGCCTCAACAACAAACAAGCGTCGCAGATATGTCAAACATGTAAAGTATCCTCCACTGAGCCGGGTTCATGGGTGGCAGAGCTGTCAAGGGTGTACTGTGAGGACGAATGGCTGGAGATAGGCAGGCTGGCGAAAAGGGACAGAGAGGTTCGAATGGGGTGGGGATAGTCTTGATTACGGACAGGGATATGTAATAGGGCACTGGTGTTAGAGGTGAAGCAATGGGTTGTGATCGGAAGACTGGGGACAACTTGGTGTTGTATGTATCATCTACCGTATTGTAGGGATGGGCAGAGTAATGGTAGTGTTCAATTGAAAGAGCTCCCGTGCTCAATGAAATGACCTTTAAAGTGGGCAACTGAGCACCGTGAATGTGATCTGAGGCGGAGTGGGTGCCCGGGCCTCTCTTGATGCACTCGGAAAAGGTGGGGGGAAGGGAACCAATGCATTTGTGCTCGAAAGGTGGGAGGGTGAAAGCAACAAATAAAACTAGTGCTACATCATAGGAGTGAGTTATGCGCTTTAGATACAGAAAAAAACGAGGGAGGCTGTCTATGAGATCCATACATAAATGGCCACGCCCCTACCGTTTTCGTGTCTGTAACTGGCCTTGTGTGCGTTCTTGTGACATAAGTCAAGTACCATCGTTGCCTTGTTTCGCGCGCTGAAGTCGATGCTTTGTGCTCGCTGTTAGAACCAGCAGCACAGTGGAAGTAACGTTCGTGGAGAAGCGAGGGTTCCTATTGGCTCTCTTCCGCACTGTGAAGCACATGCTTCGAAGCGCTAGAAAACAGGATGTGGTCTCCAAGCAGTGACGTCAGGTCTCCATACAGGGAAGTTAAATACTTCGAATTTGAAACCCTTCTCAAAACTCGTCCTAAATACTAAGTAACAAATAACGGTACATTTTGAAATTTGCAATACTCTTGTGGGTGAGAGTATTTTGGAGAAAAAGGAGACAATCGCCAGATCAAAATCCTACTTGTTAAAAACTATAATTCTTCATCGGTGACAGTAGCGGTTTCTACCTGGGCTCAGAAAACGTCCTCACAGGACTGTGGGGGCTGTGAACGACTGGCTCGGCCAATCAGATAGACGACAGAGCAGCTCTGAAAGTGACTCCTGAGCGTACAAGAAATGTAGCATTGCTGGAAAATTAGACATTTAAAGACCATGCATGAAAGTTGTCCCTATACCTTGACATGTCCTTTCGCTCACACAAAAAAGTTTGTAATGTTTGTATTTTCAAATATTTAAACATAGTTGCAGATATTTCTCAAACGAAAGGCTCAATACACAAGATGTCAATCAAGGAACATTCACAGTTTGCTGGCGAAAACAAAAAATCAAGAGTAACAACGCGCTATGGGGAATACAGCACATTCAATAATAGTGTGCTTTCGAATGCACACACGGACATACGAATAGTTTTAAAATTGTTCCAATGACCGGTTTTAAATTCCACTCTCTGGAATCCCTGGTGGTGACTGTTGTCGTGTCTGGATTGTAGCAGCTCCTGACAACTGGTATCTGCCTCCCAGCGCCTGCTGCTCTCAGCCAAGGCATTCCTTCTGAGCGCTCCAATCTGCTCCAGAAGACCAGATCAAACCTGCTGCAGTAGCCTACAGACTCGCCATAACCCTTCGGCTAATGGACGCTCTTTCCATTAATATCAACTTGTTGATATAGCGCTTCATACCTCAGTGTTTGTCTTCTGTCAGCCCTGTAAATAACAGATGTAATTACGAAAATGAATGATAATCAATTAGCTGCCTTGACGGATTGGAGGCTGAGTTGGCCTTTCTGTAACGTGAACGAACAACCCACGGGTCACTACAGTACAGATGGCGAGCGTTTATCTGATTTAGCTGACACAATCCTTTTCACATAGAGCCGCACAACTGAAACAAGCGACACAGAGTGCGGCAGGGGGAAGGACTCGAGGGTGTGGGGGTGGATTTCTGAGGGCCTGGGTGGGGGAAAGGAAGAAAGAGAACGAGGAAACTGGGGGGGGGGTGCGGGGGGATAAACAGATGGCTGCCTGTGGGAGGGGGGCTGATGATGTGATGGCGGGCAGAAATCTGCGGTCCAGTAAGTGTGTCACAGTGAGTGCGCTGGTGCCGGGGATCTGCTCGCTTCAGTAAGCTGACCAACAGATGGCCTGAGAAGCGTCTGTGAAGCAGGGCGTGGGGACCGAACCCTTTGATGTAGCTCACGGCCTGGCCGCCGTGAAAACAAGCAATTAGGGGGAGGAGAAGGGAAGCCAGTGCGCACTGCGCACACTGGGGAAACCTGTGGGAGGGAGGCTGATGGCTGGCTTTGAGGTGGGGAAATGCGCGTGCTTGTGGTCACGTGATTTCATGTGAACTGTTGAAAATCCGCACTCGCAATCCGGATGGTTTAACTTTCTGGTTTCACCGCAATAGGTCTCTCTGCGAGACCTAAAAAGGGGCTGCTGTATTTTTGCAGAATCCTGCAAAATTGAAAGTAGTTATGAAAGGGCAGACCAAATTTTTCTTCTCAGAAGTTAAAGCTAAGGAAAACTTAGAAACTTTATGAGTCCCTTATAGTAAGGAATCTGCAGTATAAGTATGATACTCTGAAGCTCTTCCTCGCTGTCTGAATAGGGTCGGGCTGATATTATTCTTTAATTTTTTCTTCTTTGCTTTAATATATTTTTTCACTCAAGGTTTGCGGAGGCAGGGGGCACGGCACTCCATATTTTACTGGAACTGGAAGTTCCTGAGCCTCATGTGGTGGGGAGGGGGAGGGGGGTTGGTTGCTGGTTAGGGGGTTGGGGGGTATGGGTGGTGGTGGGAGTGTAAGACAGCGGCAGTTACTATTGAAAATACAGCAATTCTATGCTTATTAAGATTAGTTGGTAGGAGTTTGAACAGGGAAGCAACAATTATGTCATGTTTAATGTTATTTTTGTGTTACAATGGTCAAAAAAATTAAACTATGTACGCTGAATATTAATGGCCTAAACGACTCAAAGAAGATAGGAATCTTACACAAAATAATTCAGTTATCACAAATTGATATTCTTTGTCTACAAGAGACACATATTTCCTGGGATAAGCGCAATTTGTTGAAAAATTTGGGTCTTGATCTTTTAATGGGGGTTAAAAGAGGAATTGCGATTCTTATGAAACAAGGGGTTGGAAAATGTCTCAGAACATTAGCGGACAAATGAGGGAGGTGGGGATTAGTAGAAATAGCACTTGATGGCAATAAGTTTACTATTTGTTCTTTATATGGTCCAAATTTAGATGATAGTGAGTTAATGAATAGGGTCAATTTAGAACTTGCTGCTTGGTGTCAACCTATAATTTTCTGTGGCGATCTAAATGTGCATATTGAATCTGATTCTAACATTAGGGCCACATGGCGGTATAAAGGTCGTAATGTAAGGACCTATAAAGCTCTTAGGGAATTAGTACTTGGAAATGGTCTGTTCGATGTCTGGAATAAATTACGACCCACTGACCCTGGTTATACTTTTTTTTCTGCCCCACATCGAAAGTTTGTTCGTTTAGATTATTTTTTATTTCGTCATTTTTTTAGAAGGCACAAATATTGATATTATGCCACAACTGGTCTCAGACCATAACCCTGTTGTATTAGAATTGTTATTATCTTCCCAGAGCCCTAATCCGAATACTCAATGGTCGTTTCAAAGGAACTTGCTGTTAGATGAGCACTATCTTTTACATTTGGCTGAAATTATCAAAGAATTTTTCGTATATAATAATGAGACAGCCACGATTCAAACAGTCTGGGATACTTTTAAATCAATAATAACTATTAGCTATTCTAATTTTCAGCGGAAGAAAAAACAGGAAGAATTCAAGAATAAACTTGATAAAGTGATGAAGGCAGAGTTAAATCTAGCCACTACTATTAAAAATGATCAGGGTATTGAGGAGCCTCAACGTGCCCTAACTGTTGAGCGCGCTTTATCGTACTCTTATTTAGCTGACCAGGTAGCAGTCAAATATAAACAACATAAATCTGAATGCTATGAATTAAATGAACAAACGGGCAGAATTTTAGCGCAAAGACTTAGACAGAAAACTGCTATGAATGACATCACAAAAATAGTTGATCTAGAAGGAGTAACTCAGGAGTCCAGAGCCGGGATTTTAAAAGCGTTCCATGACTTTTATAAATCATTATACAATAAGTCAAATAACGAATTGAGTGCAGTTAATGATCCATTTGATTATTTGAGAAATCTTGATAATTCTCCTCTTACAGAAGCTGATAATGTGTTACTAGCTGCTCCTATTACTTAGGAAGAGGTAGAAGCAGCTATTTTAGGTCTAGCGCCAGGTAAAGCAATGGGGCCAGATAAAATCCCTTTGGAATTTTATCGTGCCTTTTGTAACCTGCTCAAATCGGGACTACTTAAGATTTTTCAACAGGCTTTTCAAGGTCATCCACCTACTTCCTGGTCCTTGGCTACCATAGTAGTTTTTAAGAAGAAAGGAAAAGATGGTGCAGAACTAGGGTCATACAGGCCGATATCTCTTATAACATCGGATAGTAAAATCTTTTGTAAGATCCTGGCAAATAGATTAAATGATATAATGCCTAGTCTGGTTTCTAAGATTCAGCACGGTTTTATTAAGAAAAGGTACACAACTGACCATATTAGACGCATTATTACTCTGCTAGATTGGGCGCAGGCCACAGGATCCCCAGTCGGGGTTGCCCTGCTCGATGCAGAAAAAGCATTCGACAGGGTCGACTGGGGGTTCCTGTGGTCTGTGTTGGTCTGGAAGGGGCTCCCTATAGAATTTATTCAGGCTATTCAGTCGCTATATATTAATCCTAAAGCTGCAATTCGGTTGGCCACTGAGACGTCCAAGCCTTTATCGATCACAAGGGGGACAAGGCAAGGGTGCCCCTGTTCACCCTTGCCATATATCGAGCCCTACCTGAACAGACTAATAAAAGAAACTGGCATTCCTCCTGTTATAATCCACCAAGTAAAGCATAAAGTCTTCGCATATGCAGACAATGTTGCGATAGTCACTTCTGATATTAATTCCTCCTTACCCAAAATCATAGAACTTGCTCAAGAGTTTGGTGAGCTCGATCGGAGGCCACCCGGCCTCGTGGTGTAGTGTCCAAGATGGCGCCCAGGTTGGGCGCGCGGGCCAGTAGTGGATCGTGCCCACGAGGTCGATATGTTCAGAGGCAGGGGTCCCGGAGGGGACGGAAAACGTGAAGTGGTGGTGTGTGACACTGGAGGGACCGGGCTCGGGCCTGGTCGGGCAGAGGGGGAGCGGGCCCTTCATGTGGCCTGTCCAACACCGACAATGTTTGGTGAGACTAATAGAACCAAGCTATAATAAAAAAAGAAAATTTAAAATTATGGTTTCAGCCTTGCAAGTCTGGAAGCAGTTTAGTATTAAATCTTTTTATTGTGCAGCACAGAAAAACATAGCATCTCACACCGCCAATGCATCTGTCGGAGTACGCGGCGGCCATGTACAGTTCAATAGCGTGAATACAGCCAGTAAGTGCTCCTACTGCAAGTGTTAACACAGCAAGCCGCCTACAACCCATCGGGGCCGGCCGCGTCATAAAGGCTGAGATGCATATGCAGGCGACGCTGACAATAGAGTACAAATATGCAAGAATAACAGAAGAAGGAAAAAACAAACCCCAACCCCCCTCCCACCTCCCACAACCACCCATCTCCTTGTCCATAGTGCAAAGACTAATACTATAGGGGATCACTACCTTAGTGGGTGCCATCGGGTGCGTGACTCTTCGGTGCCTTGCGCTATTTGCGGCTGCTGCGCCTGGCGGACACTCCGCTCCCGGAGCCCAAGACGCTTGGGCTCCGGGAGCGGAGTGTCCGCCAGGCGCAGCAGCCGCAAATAGCGGGGACAACTCAGCTCCCGGAACTCCCCTGTCAGCAGGGACAGGAACGGTCGCCAAAGTGCTGCAAACTCCTCCCTCTTCCCTGCCCTGGCCAGTGACAATTTCTCCATTCCCAGGATTGCCCACAGCCTATGTAGCCAGCCTATTTGTAGTGGCGGTTGGACAACTCTCCAGTGTGCCACAACATTTTGCAAAGCAGCCTTTAGCGCGATCGCAATAAGCCTCCCTCTCCAGGATTTAAGGGGGTACATCAGAGTGTTAGGGAGGCCCAGTAGGACATAGGCCGGAAACCTTGGCAGCTGGGTATCTAGGTGGGAGTCTATCAGATCCAAGATCGAGTTCCAGTATGGCTAAAGGTGGTCGCAGCTCCAAAGCAAGTGTTCCAACGCTCCCAGTCCCCCACACCCCCTCCAGCAGCGGTCACTGACCCGAGGATCCCATTGATGCAGCCGTTCGGGTGTATGGTACCAGTAGGTGGCAATTTTGGTCATAGTTTCGGTGAGGCCTGTTTGATGGGCAGAGTGCCTAGCTCTGTTATAGACTCCCTCCCATTCCCTGCGCGTGAGTTGTCTCCCCAGGTCTCTATCCCACCTGGCCCTCCCTGCATTGTATGTGTATATGTTGGTGAGGAGTAAGTGCTGGTACAGATCTGATATTAACTTTTTGTCGGATGTACGTGTCAACAGCCACTTCTCGTATGGGGTAAGGTGTAGCTGCGCGCCGGGCCGGACCGACAGGTGTAGAACCCAGTGACGAACCTGTAGGTAGGGCAGTCGATCCGTTTCAGGTATGCCATAATCTTCCTTCACTTTTTGGAATGGGAGAATGCCCTTCAGATCGCACATGTGTCCCGCATCCCTACACGGTGTCTTCCGCCATGTCGCGTAAGCCCGGGGGTCAAGGCCAGGCGAGAAGTCAGGGTTATCGAAGATCGGCGTCATGGGGGAGGGAAAGGAGGTGAGGTCTCGCTTGACTGCCACTCTGTCCCAGACATCTAGAACAGTACTGGTGATCCGTGAGGCGTAGAGGTTAGGAAGGCCTATGGCAGCGCGGCAAAAACAGGATGCCCTGGAGTGTATGCCCAGCAACCGCCTGGTCTTGAAAGAGCCAGTGTTCGGCGGATTCCAGTTGGTGCCACTCCACCAGAGTGCGTAGCTGAGTTGCCTGGAAGTAAAGAGTGAGGTCGGGCACTCCCACGCCACCATGGTCAGGGGGGAGTGTGGCGATTGTGTGCTTAAACCGCGGACGGCGGCCGTTCCAGATAAAACTTGTTAGATCTGTTTGGGTCTTCTGAAGCCATCCCGCTGTCGGGTGCAGAGGAAGGGTCTGGAATATATAAAGAATCTGGGGCAGCAGGGTCATCTTTACGGCAGCAATCCGACCCAGCCAGGATAGGGTCAGGTGTTTCCACCGTTTGAGGGTATCCCGAAGTCGGGAGCTGAGCTTGGCATAATTAGCATCCGCGGAGGCCTGCACTGTCGGGGCCAATAAGACCCCCAGATAAGGGATGGTTGTCTCCGACCACTGAAGGTCAAATTCAGCCTTGGCATCCTCTAGCACCTCCGGTAACAATGACAGATTCAGGGCTTTCGACTTCGCCACATTAATCTTAAAGCCTGAAGCCTGTGCGAAGGTGTGAAGCTTGATAAAAAGCGCCCGGAGGGATTGCATCGGGTTGGTCAGGGAAAGTAAGATGTCGTCAGTATATAAACTGCTCGTGTGTGTGTCTCCACCAAACGGTATGCCTGTAATGAGGTTGTGATCTCTCACCCGGCACGCCAACGGCTCCATGTAGAGCGCAAAAAGAAGGGGAGAGAGTGGGCACCCCTGCCTGGTCCCCCTGCCAATCGCAAACCTCGGGGATGTGTGACCGTTGACCCGGACTGCGGCGTTAGGTTGGCGATAACAATTGAATATACGGTTGCGGAGGGTTTCTCCGATTCCGAACCGTTGCAGCACTAACTCTAGACAGGGCCAATGCCCCCTATAGAAAGGCTTTCTCCGCATCAATCGTGAGGAGCATGCAGTCCGGTCTCGTCCGGGATCCGCCCTCGATAAGGTGGAGGACTCGCTTAGTGTTGTCACTTGTCTGCCGCTGTGGAATGAAGCCCTCTTGGTCAGGCTCCACCAGCTGTTGCATATTGGGCGCAAGCCGACTGGCCAGGATGCCGGTGTAGAGCTTTAGGTCGATGTTCAGCTGGGAAATCGGTCGGTAGGAGCCGCACCGGGTGGGGTCCTTTCCCTCTTTGGGGATCACCGAGATGGCAGCCTCCAGTAGGTCCGGCGGGATGGCGCCAGGCGTGTCGAAGTTGTTGAAAAGGTCCTTCAGCAGCGAGGCCACTTGTGGGCAGAAGGTCTTATAGAATGCCGCTGTGTAGCCGTCTGGGCCAGGGGATTTCTACAGTTGCAAGCGAGAGATCGCTGAGACGACCTCCTCCAGGCCTATGGGTCGGTCGAGGAATGCCGTCTGTGCTTCATTGAGCGACGGGAGAGTTGCACCTCGCAGGTAGCTATGGCCATCCCACAGGTTGAAGCTGACTGCTGTGTAGAGGTCAGCGTAGTAGTCGCCGAAGGCCGCGGCGATGGCCGCGTCTTCAGTGATGGGGCCGCCGGAGCTGGGCTGGAGGGTTCGGATCTGCTGCCTCTGGCGCTGCTCCCGTAGCCTGCTCGCCAACAGCTTCCCGCAGCGGTCACCCCCAGTATAGTACGCGTGCCGGAGACGCATGGCGGCATATTCCGCTACGTCCTGGACCAATGCCGCCAGCATCTTCCGTTCCGTGCAAAGTTGCCGCCACGCCCGTGCAGCCCCCTGTGCGTTGGTGCATCTGTTCCAATTCCGCCACTCGCTGAGTGAGTTCGGCCCTTTTCTGCACGTGTTCCCTATTGTTAGCTGTGGCTAGAGAAATGAATTCTCCGCGGAGAACCGCCTTAAGGGCCGCGCATTACGTTGCTTTAGAGGTATCTCCGTTGGCATTATGGGAGAGGAACTGAGCGAGTGCTGTTTTAATCTGCTCCAGCATGGTCGGGAGCTGCAAAAGGTTATCGCACAACCGCCAGTGCCGCTGCGGGCCGGGCGCCGCCGAGACCCGGAAGGACGCCACCACTGGTGAGTGGTCAGACAAAGAGGCTGGGAGAATTTCCACGTCGCTTGCTTGACACGCCAGCTGGGAGGAACACAGAAAGTGGTCGAGTCGTGCATATGTTTTGTGGGCAGCGGAGTAATAAGTGTATGCTGTTGCCCGCGGGTGTGCGTGTCTCCATAGATCAACGAGATCCAGGTCTGTGATATGAGCGTGTCCCGCCTCTGAGAGAGCTCCCACCTGGTCGGACCGTTGACCGGAGCGGTCTGCTGTGTTGTGAAACACCAGATTCAGGTCACCCCCGAGCAGTATATGTGGATGCGTGTTAGCAGTGGTGGCCTCTAGGGCAGTGTGTAGGAATTTCTCCTGGTTTTCATTGGGTACATAGATAGTGCCCACCAATAGTGTCTGCCCCGCTACTTGGAAACGGTGTACCAGCAACCTACTCCTGATCTCCGCCTCTTTTTGCAGGACCCTGCCCCCAAATGACTTGGCCACCAATATCGCCACACCGGCCACCTTCTTGTTAGCGGATGAGAAGAACTGCCAGGGAAAGGATAGGGATTTGAGCCTGTGGTGATCTTTGGGCAGCAGGTGGGTTTCCTGCAAGAGGCAGATGTCTGCCTTTGAGTGCTCTAGGAGAGACAGGACCGCCCTGCTTTTAATAGGGTTGTTGAGCCCTCTCACGTTGAGTGAGAGAATTAAGTGGTGTGTCATCTCAAGCCACTACGTGCGTCACCAGGCCCGCACCGGCCCGTAGCTAAGCTGTTCCCCGAGTTGCACGCGATGGCCTAGATAGTCCCGGGTGAGACACAAAATATTGTGGACAAGGAGATCCATCCCTCCCTCCACTCCTACCCCAACATCCCCAAACTCCCGCAACTCCTTCCCCCCCACCCCCCTTCTCCCCCACTCCAACCTCGAGTGTCCTGAATGCGAACATTGTCCCAGCTCCAGCCATTAGACCAGCTGGATCTGTGGTAAGGTAGAACGTCAATGGGGAAGCAATGGCAACGGCAACCTGTCGGCTTCCCGCCCGGCCCTCTCGCCGCTCTGCGGCTGTGTACATCAGCGGCTCAACCCGTCAGATCCCCCGATGTGCTAGCAGTGTCTTTTGTCACTTCTCTGATGGCGTCAGCTTGCTCTTGCGCCACTGTTTCGGGGTTGGGATTGCTGATCTTCTTCTTGGGTCGTTTATGTGGAAGCAGTTTAAAAAGAGATTTCGTTGTTGTACAGATCTGAATTACTATAGGTCTCTTCGGAATAATCCTGTGCTCCCCGATATCTTTAGAGATGGCATTATACAGAGATGGTATGATTTCAAGATCTGTTCACTAGGAGATTTATAACAGGATGCGCAGTTTGTCTCATATTCCTATCTGCAACAAAAATAAAACCTCACTAGAAGAGATTTCTTTAAGTAACTTCAAATCCGTAACTTTTTGGAGGCAAGGAATTTACTAAATACCAGTACAATGGGTAAAGTTGATGTATTAGAAAGCTGTAGGAAAAAAACAGAATTGGTGTGATCTACCAATTTATGCTTAACAGAATAAAAGACAATTTAGATGTATATACCGATAAGTGGCAAAGAAATTTTGGAATTGAAAATGTTGACATATCTAGATCTTTAGAAATGGCCGGTAAGGTTTTATATAACAGCCCATTTAAAAGCCAGCACTTCATGTCTATTTTTGATTTGTATTATACGCCAGCCAAACTGATGAAATGGAAATCTAAAAAAGGTATTAAATGTAGCCGCTGTGGATATCTGGCTGCGGACTCAGTCCATATCTTTTTTTACTGTCCTAAATTAACCCAATTTATTACGGAAGTACAAGGTTTTTTAAACAATGTTCTAGAGAAGTCAATTTTCATATCTGCTGAATTGGTAATACTTGGAATTCAAACTGATCAAATTGGTATTCAAACAGCTGAAGAAGAAGGCTTTCTATTTATATCTATGTCAGTATTTAAATATTGTATAACTTCCCGCTGCTTAGATGTCGATCCTCGGCTTTTCATCATTGGCAATCAAAATGACTAAATATTTATCAACTTGAAAGTGCGGTTTATAAATTAAAGGGCCGGAAAATAAAGATATTTGGTCAAAAACTTTGGTTTCCTATTTATAATTGGATTTAATTAGTTCCCTGTATTATAATTTTATTACTTCTCTTTTTCTAGAACACATTGTAATCTTTTTAATTCTTTTTTCTCTTTGTTTTTCCAGAATACTGCTTTGCTGGATTTGTACTTCTCTTTTTTGTATTTAAACTGGATGATATTGTATGTAACTTCCGGCTGTCATAAAATCAATAAAAAAATAAAAATAAAAAAAAAGAGAACAGGATGGTGAGACCCTCATGTCACCTATGCTAACCAATCACATTGCAAGTTTCTACTGCAACTGCAACATTATTAGTATAGTCAGCCCAGCCAAGAATTAGAGTATAAAAAATGACCCCATAGGGGCGGGTCAGCCTTATGCCTATGGCTTAGAAGAAAGAAGGGAGAGGAGCAGATTCTGATCAGACATCATATGGGATTAGGTATGTGAACGTCACAGGTGCAGCCTCAGAGGAGATTGCATCCGAGGAGAGACAGAGAGAGGAAGGGGCAGAGAGGCATAGGCCAGCCTTGCAATTTCATATTTTTGGCAAGGCAGAGCACATTCCTCTGTGGTCTTGTTAAGGGAGGGCAGCCTCTCTCTGTGAAACACAGAGAGAGAGATTGAACAGACCAGGGCAGAGAGAGGGCAGCTGATGGAACAGGTTTAGATTTAGATGCTAAAACTCTAAGTTTATGCTTTGACTAATCAACTAGTTTTGAAAAGATTTGTTTGTCTTATGCATTTATTTCTCTTTATGGGGGTTTTTTGCCAATTATTAATTATCGATCAGCTTTGCAAAACTCACTTTTGAATTATATTTTTCCTGAACTCTTTAAAGAATTCTGACTGACATTTGATGCTCATTCCCTTCCTTTATGGAATACTTTGTATGCAACCTATAATATGTTCTGTATTCATTCTATTTTTCCTATTTTCAATTCTGTAACCTGATTGATATTTGACTAATGAATAAAGGGTCAGAGAACTTTAACTTTTTTTTTTTCACAACCAATTTTATTGAGCAAATGAGCAATAAAAACGTGGCACCCCCAAGGCCGGAGATCACCACAACAATATCGGTACAATAAATCACATAGGTAGCAAATGTCCAAGCAGGTCTTAAGAATAGGCTCATTATGAAAAAAAAAACCAAACCCACCCTACCCCCCAATCCCGCCCCCCAACACCCAAACTCCCCTCCCACCCCCATCCACACGTGTACACATAGCAATAGAATAAAAGGTGTAGGTGCAGCGCGACTGGAGCGTCGCAGACTCGGGCCAACAATGTCTTTGCCATCAAATGTCCTCCTCTCGCTCCGCTGGGGGATCCAGTGACAGACCCCGGTAGTCGGCCCATCGCTTCCAAATTTTATAGTGTTTGCGCGGGCACCCCCTCGCCTCAAAGATCGGCCTTTCCAGGCCCATGAAGTAGTCCAGCCCAGCTTTCCACGCCGACAGGGGGGGGGCCCTCACCGCCTTCCACGCCCGGGCCAGGTCCCGCTTGGCGACAACAAGCCCCAAAAGCAGCAGATGGCACTTATATATGTTCCCACCGATGCCATCCATGACATGCAATAAACCCAGCCGATGGGTGCCGGGGAGGTCCCAGCCCAGGACCTCGGACAGACAACTCCACACACCTCTCCAGAAACCAGACAGCCGACCACACGACCACACAGTATGTATCAGAGACCCAGGCACTGTCCCACAGCGCAAACATTCCGAGGATGCAATCAACCCGGCTCTCCACAATCGTTCACGGGTATAGTAGGCCCGATGCAAGTATTTAAATTGGATGAGTCGGAGCCGTACAGCAATGGCGGTTCCGCGTGGGGATTCTAGCGCCTCCCTCCAATCGTCCTCATCAAGAGGGCCAACGTCCACTTCCCACGCCGCCCGAAGAGAGTGTAGGGAAAGGGTCAGAGAACTTTAACTTTTAACTAGAAAATAAAACCCTTTAAAAATACTTACAACTCTCTTTATAGGCTTAAATATTAATTGTATTTTGATATTCCATGTTTATGTAAAGTCTCCTGGAATTGATACACAGCTGCAAAGGTCCAATCACCTTTAAAGCGGTAAACTAGAGGTAAATGAGGTTTTGCATTGAGAAATTACCGCTGGATCAGTGCCTCGTGCATGAACCCTGTATTCCTACTCAGGTGAGGGTGGAGCCTGCTGTCCCCTGCGTTGCTTCCTTTTCACTGCGGAAGCAGTCCAGTAATTTGTGTCCTGGGTAGAATGGTGTCTCTGCTTGCCTCACAAGCTGTTCTTACTATTCTAGCAAGTCTGTTGGCCACTCTATCTCTGCTGGGGCCCCAGGGGCTGCATTTTGGTTTGGGTTATTATCAACCTGTAGATTACTCACATGTGATGTTAATCTCCTTTGGAATCAGTACAACAGCCAGGAATAAGTATAGCAGTAAATCAAATATTTTTTCTCCCCCTTCACTCACCCTGCCTGCTGCTCGTCCATAGTGCTTGCATGCCACTCCACAATCAGGGGTCTACATCAGGGGTCTCCAACCTTTTCTGTAGTGAGAGCTAATTCTGCTCCAGGAAAGTCCTGCTGAGCTACTAGCATATTTTATCACTGTCAAATGCTAATGATATGTATTAAAATTACACTATGACAACCCTAAGCACAATTATCAGTAGTAACCACCCAAAAATTCCAGGTGAAGTTATGAGCAGAATGCTAAGAAAACGTTTATCAATATTAAATGCTTGTAATCAAGTAAAATTCAAATCATCACATGATGTGTGCCACAAAGGGTATTACCACAGCAGTAAGTCTCCTCAACTCAAATTGAATTATCATTCAGCTAACAACTTTAAATGTGTTTTAGAATTGCAATATTTTGTCGTCATTAGCTTATTAGTTTTTGAAAATACACATATCAAAATCCCTTTCCACTTTGAGCAATCAAACTCAATTTTCCAGAAGAAAAACCTTTTCTGAAAAAGCATAATTTTTTCCTTAAAAATTAAATCAGTTCCAGGATTCCAAAGATGCTTCCCAACTGAAGCCTGAGATCCCGGATAAATTAATGCAACATAACCATTTCGGCCCTAATGACAACAGTAAATGGGGAATAGAAAAGCTGGCTGTGCAGGAAGAGGATACAAAAATCGATCTCCTTCTTGGAGATCGGGTTTTCAAACATTGACATGAGCCTGTGCGTGGTTCTGTATGTTGCCTCCTCTTTATTCCTGATGGTCAAGTACTTTTTCCTCCGAATGAGATCCAGGAGATATAGCCGTCCATATGTGTGGGACTTTTTTTTATCTTGACCAGTTTTTTATTTTCTTCAAATGGCATTATCACCCTATCCAGAACATCTGTGCCAGATACCAGCTTTAATATTTGTGGGTGCGTGTGTTTTATAACTTTTTCATTGCTCTCCTTCACTGGCCCTCATCCGAGGTTGCTGTTGCCTACTTCAACAATAACTGTAGAGTTCCACTGTTTTATTACACACTCAAGCACGTTTTTAAAAAATATTTATGAAATACAAAATAAATACAAGAAAAAAACTCTATTGTGAAAAAAACCCAACTTTTTTTATGGCTCAGTGGTCCGCTTCGGTTTTTGAGCCATATTGTAATTGAAAAAATAAATCCTGTTTGCAGAAGCCACAATATGCTCAACATGTATGCAAACATTTTATTGCTGCAATGTTCTTTTTCCCTGCTTTTGTTTTAGAAATGGTGGTCTTTTTTTTAATTTAAATGGCAATTTTTGTAGTCATTGGTGGTTTTGCTTCTTTTTCCAAATATTTTTCTTCCTGTGTCAATGTCAAGTTTGGGATTTTTTTGTGCTTCTCATGACCAAATTAACACAGTGGACCAATTCCTTTTGGGGTTTTACCCAATTTGACAGCAAAGCCATTGGAACAGATAGTTGATCTGCTCCCTCTACAACTTTTCACTGATCTATCTTCTGAATAGTTTTTGGAAATCCATCCCATGACATTCCAAGCGGAAAGCGCCCAAGGAATATTTTTAAATGTACTCTACTTCTTCTTGTTTCTTTTGCTTCTAAGGTTTGCCCATGGCAGTCCCCCTCTGCTCCCACCTCATAAGATATTTTATTTAAGCTTCTCATTTGGAAGATGCTGATGGTGCTGCAGTTTCTTCTTCAGAAGAGAAACAATCAATTATTTATTTTTGGTGGCTATTGCTTTTGCAGCTGTATTTCATTTTGCACAATGTGACTTTGACTTCCGGGTGTTTCTTTCTTTGCCTATGATCACAGCAAAGGATGTGGATTTACAGGGAGCTTTGGATCTTTCCGAGGCCAAGATTGGGAGAGATTTTGCTAATCTCTGTTGGACTGATGGGAGGTGGGGGGTTGGTGAGCAGGAATAAGGCTGGGAGAAGGGTCCTTGATATCTCTTTCATGCTGTCATTGTCTGTGGATGTTTATAAGCTGCCTTTGTAATTTTCAGGCATTGTACAAGTGAAGTTTTCATGAAGGAGTCTGTACATTTTACCCATAGTGCAGAAATGTATTCTAATCCGGTTGAAGTTCTGAAGAGGAAGTACTCCCCTACTAAACTGATATCTCTAGATTTTTGTAGCAAAGTGCCAAAGCTTCTTCTGGACCATGAGTCGACACCCAAGAGAACTTCACAGTGATCTTCAACTTGAGAGATCGTTGTTACATAGCACCACTGTGCATCCGTGTAGGAGCTTTTGAGAGGCACAAACCTTCGTTCTCCATTACAATTTAATAATCAGGGAGCCGAGAAGTTTAGCTGGTAATACGAGAGCACCTTTAGCTAATTCACCTGCTAGATGAATGTGTGACTGTTATGAACGGAGACTACTGGGAAAGGGATTCAGGATTTCTGTTTTGGGGGTGTTCTCTGTGGGCTTTGTATTTTTCCATCAATATGTGACAAAATTAAAAAGTATAATTGTCCTGTGGCATTAAAAAAAAAATCAGTTTTCATCGTTAGAAAATACACAGTCCCTAAACATCAGCTTTTTAATTTCATTGAGTACCGCCCTGTAAAAATGCCTCTCATGGACAAATTATGCTTCAAATACCCAAGCATTGGAATCATAGGCCATGCTTCCTCACTATAACACTAAGAATGCCTCTGTTATGCCAATATTGTCCACCATTAAACCAGGGCTACCACTGTGCCACAGCTGGATGCTCGACATACATCAGTTATGGCCATTGTAATGGGAGAAGCAGTTGCCACTCTGTCAGGAATGGCTATAAGCATGCCAGTCATGCTCCTAATAAGTCAGTGATGGCAGCAAGTATGTAATTACTAGACTTGTATGCCTAAAATAGTCTGCACGAAAATATTATGGCTATGGCAGAATTATACCATGAATGGGCCCAATTGCGTCAGAGATAATACTCTTATGATGGAGACCAGCATACATATTTGGCAGTCCTTGACGCCAGGAGTAACTTTAAGGAATCAACACTGTTCACTTGGGAAGGACACAGTGTCACACACCTACACAACACGCATTTACAATTCAATAGGTCTAGCATTAGGAAAGTTTGAGCTATTGGTATTGTAAATGACAATTTTTTTATTTATGTGTTGGTTTTGAAAATTGCGAAATTATTAGCTTTGTCATTTACAATGCCATTAGTTATAACTTTCGCAAATGGAACACCTATAGCATTTGTAATGCAATATGTGTTGTATTTACGTGACTTACATGTATTGCTATTACAAATAACAATGGCTTTTATTTTTTTTTTATAATTAATATTCAAATAAAAGTTATTGTAATTTATAATGGCAATAGCTTAAACTTTTGTAAACAACTTTTGTGAAGATTATGTTCAGTGTATTTTATTGTGACGAAAATCCAAGAACAGAAGTGAAATATTAACATATTTTTGTGACATTTGTAATAAAGCTTGAAACATTGAGAGAACATATTTGAACCAGTGATGCTGTGGTGGTGCTGAGTGATGCTGTGGTTGCGCTGAGTGATGCTGGGGTTGCGCTGAGTGATGCTGTGGTTATGCTGAGTGGTGCTGTGTTGGTGCTGAGTGGTGCTGTGGTGGTGCTGAGTGATGCTGTGGTGGTGCTGAGTGGTGCTGTGGTGTGCTGAGTGGTGCTGAGGTGGTGCTGAGTGGTGCTGCTGTAGTGCTGCTGTGGTGGTGCTGTGGTAGTGCTGAGTGATGCTGTGGTGGTGCTGAGTGGTGCTGAGTGATGCTGTGGTGGGGCTGAGTGTTGTTGTGGTGGTGCTGAGTGGTGCTGCTGAGTGATGTTGGGTTGGTGCTGAGTGGTGCTGTGGTGGTGCTGGGTGGTGCTGTGGTGAATGAATGAATGAATGAATGAAATTAAACTTATAAACGCGCAACTTTGCCCTGAGGCATCAAGGCGCCTACCAAAGGAAATCAGAAAAGAAAAGGCAAAACCAAAAGCTAGGGGTATGCTTTACCAAAAAGCCATGTTTTTAAAGCTTTTCTGAAAGATTGCATTGAGGGTGAAATCCTGATCTCTAAGGGAACAATGTTCCACCATCTTGGAGCCAGGTTGGAGAAGGCTCTGCCTCCCCATTTAGCTCTTCGCACTCGAGGCGCAGTAAGGAGCAATTTCGCCGAGGAACGAAGGTTCCTAGCAGGAGAATACGGGATGAGGAGATCTTTTACGCCTCCAGTCTCTTTCCTGTTTAAGGCACCAAACACCAGGCATAACACTTTAAATGAAATCCTGGCTTCAATGGGAAGCCAGTGCAAAGATTTCCTAGTGGCGGTTGCTGACGACCTTTTCAGAAGGTCCAGAACAAACTTCGCTGCTGCATTTTGCACCGATTGAAGGCCTTGCAACAGACCTTTATTGGCTCCGGCATATAAAGCATTGCAATAATCGAGCCGGGATGTTATCAGAGCTACGACAGTTTGTTTCCGAGCTTGCACAGACAGGTAATACTTGATTTTGCGCAAGATTGCAATGATGCCCCAGCAGGTGGAGATAGTCCGCCTTACTTGAAGAGCCATGTCTAGGGAGGGATCAATCATAACCCCCAGATTTCGTGCTGCCCGAGTTGGAGCCGGACAAGTCCCCAAGGATTCGGGCCACCATTCCGCCTACCAGATGTCTTCCTTCTCGCAGAATACGAGGATCTCCGTCTTTTCGCCATTTAGCCGCAGTGAATTGTTGATCATCCAAAGGGCAACTGCCTCCATACAGAGTCTAAACTTGGAGGCAGAGGAGCTGACAGTCTGGGCGAGAGAGAGCAAGATCTGCGTGTCATCGGAGTACGACACTATCTCCATCCAGAAAGATCTAATGAGCCTGGCCAGGGGGGTCACATAGATATTGAACAGAGTCGGGCTTAACGCCGACCCCCGTGGGACCCCCCAATTCAGCGGCAGGGATGGAGATAGGAACTCTCCCAGCTTCACTCTCTGTTCCCTCTGGTCCAGGAAGGAGGCCAACAGGCTTAAAGCGTGCCCCTCCACCCCTATCTCCCTCAAACGAGATGTTAAAACGAGGGGAGACAGGGTGTCAAACGCAGCTGTGAGATCCAGAAGGATCAGCAACGTACTTCCGCCCTTGTCAACCGTGGTACGGATGTTATCAAGCACCACGGTCAGGGCGAATTCCGTGCTATGACCCTTCCGGAAACTGTGCTGCGAGTGATCCAAAAGACCAGCGGAATCCAGAAAGGAAGAAAGATGATGGTGTAGATGGATTTCCAGCATCTTTGCTGGGGCTGGGAGCAGCGAGATGGGGTGGAAATTTTTCAGCACTTCTGGGTCCAATGACGGCTTCTTCAAGAGCGGCTTCACAACCGCTTTCTTCCATTGGGAAGGGAAAATGCCTTCACTCAAGGCCTTATTCATAATCTGAAGTAACGGGGGCAGGAGAGTTTCCTTACATTGTTTAAGGAGATGAAGAGGACAGGGATCGAGAGGTGAGCCGGATTTGGTCTTGGTCAGGAGGACTTCTAATTCCTGTAAGGAGAGTAAAGGAAAGCTAGACAGCGAGATCGAATTTGTAGGTCCAGCCGGCCCAGTAAGGGGAGGGATCTGAGAAACAGAAAGGGCAGGTAAAGATGCAGGGATCCTTTGGAGCTCAAGAGCCGAGACAATACCATCAATTTTGTCCTGAAAAATGTTTGCTATGTTATCACATAGCTGTTGTGAATTAATAACAGGATCAGGGGTCATCAGAGTGATTAAAGAGTCGACGATGTTAAAGAGCTCTTTCGGAGAGGTAAGAGCCCCAGTGAGGTTTGAAAAATATTCCTGCTTAGTTCTAATAAGCTCCACCTTATATTCCCTCAAAAGAATTTTATGAGCCTCTCTATCCTGCATGTTCCCACTAGATCTCCAACATCGTTCCTGCTTTCTACAGGCTTGTCTTAATAGCCTTAGGGACTCGACATACCATGGAGCCGATGGCCTTTTTCTAGCACTATAGTGCAAAGAGAGAGGTGCAAGCTCATCCACAGCTGCAGAGGTGACGTCTTCAAACCTCTGTACCGCAGAGTCAACGTCCTCATCTCTTAAGATTAATAAAGTAGTGGTGCTGAGTGGTGCTGTGGTGGTGCTGAGTGATAATGTGGTGGTGCTGAGTGATAATGTGGTGGTGCTGAGTGATGCTGGGGTAGCACTGAGTGATGATGTGGCGATGCAGAGGACAGAAAGGCACAAAAGGCACAAAAAACTAGTCTAACAGAGGGCAGAAGGGCAGAAAAACAAGTGAAAAACGAGTCTAACAGAGGGCAGAAGGGTACAAAAAACGAGTCTAACAGGGGCAGAAAGGCACAAAAAACGAGTCTAACAGAGGGCAGAAAGGCACAAAAACCGAGTCTAACAGAGGGCAGAAAGGCACAAAAAACGAGTCTAACAGAGGGAAGAAAGGCACCAAAAAAAAACGAGTCTAAAACTGGGAGGGGGGAGGATGTTGAAAAAGACACGGCCTGGCGGCCGTGAAAGTGAAAGTACGGCCGTGGGCAGCAACAGCAGGGGTGAATAATTAGGGGGGAGGAGAAATGCCTGAGGCCGAGCGCACGCTGGGGGAAGCTTCAGATGCCTGTGGGAGGGAGGCTCATGGCTTTGATGTGGACGCACTTTCCGCACGAGTGCACCACACGAACTGTCCGAAATCCGCGATGGTTTCAGATCTTGGTTTGCCCTCTATACTCTCGTCTATTATCCCTTGCGGGATTAATAGGCGAGACCTAAAAAGGAAAATTTTTACAACTATTCTATTGAAAAAGATATTAACAGCACAGACATTCTTGAAAACAATATTACTCACCTAAACATATCGATATTCTTGTGAACGATATTTCTGCATCACGATATTATGTCACGATAATTTAAACTCTATATTTCTGTAGCTCGATATTTGTAAACTGATATTTTGTCTGTATACCGGATTGTGAGCCACTATACTAGTGTTCCAATTGGTGGAGATTTCTGGCTGATGTAAGCTCTCATTCTAAGAGCTAGAGTTTCAATGGCCCCTGATTTTCAAACATTCCTCACTTTCTCGCTAGGCCTGTCCATGCCGTTGGTGCATTTGGAATCAATGGCAGCAATGGCAGCATATGTGCTGACCTCTTAGGGCCTGATTACGAGTTTGGCGGACAGATTACTCCATCACAAACATGACAGATATTACGTCTGCCGTATTACGAGTTCCCTTATTTTCCATTGGATATAATGGAACTGGTAATATGGCGTATGGCCTATCCGTCACTTTTGTGATGGAGTAACCCATCCGCAAACTGATAATCAGGTCCCTAGTGTTGCAGTGCAGGAGTCCTTACTGAGTTGATGTTGGTGAGGTTCAGGTGTAGGGACTATTGTGTGTGGTGCATGGGTGCAAAAAGGAGCAGCTCAGTTATCTGCAGGTGGTTGCGTCTTCAGAGATGGCCTTCAATGTAATGTTACTTTACAGTATGAGCACTTTAGAGATGTTTTTTTGAAGCAGATACACCGTATAGCTTGAGGGAGAGTCTGTAAATATTTGGCAGTTATATTGTACATTTGGATTTAAGTAAGGGGCACCAGCCCTGTGTCCACCTTTCCGAAGCATTGTGTGGGAGGTGGGGGTGTTTACCACATGGTTACTATACTGTAGCAGGGGAATTTGTGGCACGCATCGTCAATCAGTACATTTGTACATACTGCACTGATACTCTGTGACCTGTTGTCCTTCTACGGTTGTATGAGGGTTCCTTCCAGGAGTGTCACCCAACAGCTCTGGTGCCTCTGTTTTTGGAGAGGCAGGTAATGGATGGAGCCTGTAGACAGTGGGTATTGAGCTTTGTAGGTAGAGCTATAG
The DNA here is from genome assembly GCF_964263255.1 of Lissotriton vulgaris. Taxonomy (NCBI): domain Eukaryota; kingdom Metazoa; phylum Chordata; class Amphibia; order Caudata; family Salamandridae; genus Lissotriton; species Lissotriton vulgaris. Next base: position 416,562,328 of record NC_141697.1, on the reverse strand, counting down.
GTCTGTGTTGCTAGTTAGACTGCCATGGGGCACTTTTTGGGCCAGATGTATGAACACATTTCTCCATAGACACAGAATGGGTAAAACCCTTTGATACATCTGACCCTTTGTGCTTTAACTGATGTGTGTGGGTCTGTGCTTGTCTTATGGTAGAACAGCCTATTGTGCTGTGTTCTTATAGGCATTCCGTATTGGGTTGGCTGTGCATTGACAGTACTTTCCCAAATTATCTTACTTATGTTGTACCTTTGTGTTTTAGTGCGATATTACCCGTGTTATATGTTCATTGATTAGTATGATGTCCTTCTTAACGCCTGGTAGCTGGATTGAGACAACTTGGCCTTCTAGGCTGGTACAGAGGCCCACAGAGAGAGAGAGAGAGAGAGAAAGAGAATTTCATTTGGATGGAGTTGCTTACCTGTATATGTGTCGACACATTCTATTTTCTCACTTTTAGTAGTATAGGTTGTATCTACTTCCCTTGCTAATGAGGTGTTTGCTCGATACCTATTTACAGTGCGAGACATGCGGGTATGATATTAGGTGCTGTTTTTGTGTTTAGTTTATAGCGCACAAGAACTTCTTTGTGGTCCACCTGTTTGCTTTTGTCGAAGTTTGTCTCCTGTGTTTCTCTGGGGTCTCGAGCCCTGCGAACCAGACTTTCTACATGAGCTCACGTTATTTGGAATACACCACTATGAGAAATGTGCACAAAAAAGTTTGAACTAAATTCCAGCTGCACCATTTCGACGAAATTAATAGCAGAACCATAAACACTGTCTTGTTGCAGCGCAACCCGTTGACCAGTGTTGGAAAACCTTAAAACGCTCCCTGGAAGATGCATTCAGTGTGAGAAGTTGGCCTGATATATAGTGCTCACTATTCTAGTGATCACTGTGTATCATTCCAAACGACCCTTATTGATGATTGGTTGTAAGTCAACCTTATAGACCAGCTATCCTAGTAGCATGGACAAGAGCAGTCTTTAGGCTAAACTCTAGAGGGCGTGTTAAGCCAGCTGTTTTACCATCACATGTACCCCTTGAACACCAAGTGAAAGGACACCACACAAGTTGTTATGAAAATAAAGTATATTTATTAATAACAAGTCTACCCTGAACTCTTTATGAGTCAGGGAGCTAAGCACAATACAAAACGTTTAAGAAAATACTGCAAGTTGCACAAATAACACAAATGCCCGAGGGGCACGAAAAACCATATACTCTAAAAGTGGAATGCGAAATACTAGCAGGTAAGTAACACGATCCAGAGGCTTCAGGACCGCTAGGACTACCTTACTGAACCCTAAGGTTAGGAGCAGGAGGCCTAGGGAACTCGGGTGCAGAGTGTGAACTCGTACGCGGGATGCGGGACAAAGTCTATGGATGCTAGTAATTCTAAAGTTACTGTTTCCGGACGAATCCGACTAGGTAGACTAAAAACGAAAAAGGATCTGGACACTAGGATAGTGAACCTGCGTTGGAGCACCGAAATGCTCGGGTTACCTAGCCCAGGGGCTGAGGCTGCATAGGGTTCAAATGATGTCGGGAATCCTCGTTGTAGTCTATGGAGCCTGAAAGAAGATGTTGCTGGCAGGCGACCAGTGAAGATGTTCGGTGTGATCCAAGGCTGGATCGGTGATGAAGACGACCTGAAAGCAGAGGGGACTCAGTTCTCAATCTCTAGCCAGTGATTGTGTGGGCACCAGGATGGCACCGGATGAAGTCACCGCGATCAGGTGAGTGGGTGACGCTGGACTCTGCAGTCACACGGACCAGGAGGCGTTGTCGGCGTCCAGGCTGGAGGTGCAAGCTGTCCCACGATGGTGTCTGCTGTCGGCGATGCTGGGGCCAGGATTGGAGCAACAAGCCTTGGCAAAGGCAAGCCCACGCGGTGGAGTCAAGATGGCATCTGGAGTGGACCAGGAGGGTCCAGGGCACTTCTTGTTGCACAAGGAGCAAGGGCCAGTCTAGAGGACCTAGACCAGCGGTGAAAACGTCGTGGTAGGTCATCAGGAGGGCCACTAGCCAGCAGGCAAGTGACCAGACAACGTGGCAAGCAGCAAAGAAGCAGAAGGGCCCCACGCAGATCTCGTGGATGCTGGGGGGCTGGACTTCGGTGCTGGAGCTGCTCAGGGTTGGGGCTTCTCAAACCCCAGTGCACTCACTCGAGGATCCCTCGGCGGTCGTGCTGGTTAAGGGTCGTGCTGGTCTTGAAGATAGCCGGTCCCACAGGTCTCGTCGCACCCACGAATCTCAGCTGGGCTGATGATGCAGGTAGAGGTCAGAGATGGCAGGGAATCCGGGTCTCGTCGAGCTGGTCAGTCTTGATCCAGAGGATGGACGTGCAGCAAACTGCAACCGCTTAGGTGGTGCCTGCTGGTGCAGGGTGGCTACTCCTTAGCCACAAGGGAGAGTCTTCAGAGAATGTCAAGAGTTCCTTTCGTGGAAAGTAGTTCAAGATTCAAGATTATCTAATTTGAGAAGGGGGCCCGCTCCTACCTTTATCCTAAGAGAAGGGGCTGGCACGCGACTAGGTCCTGCCCATGGGTGGGATCAGGAGGGGGGTGGTTACACCCCTCTCCTTTGTCCGGTCTCTCCCCAGCTCAGGGGCTGGGGTGCCCCTGGAACTGGTTTGAGCCGGCATATGCACAGTGAGCACCGGGGTGCCACTTGCAGTCACCTTCCTCTCAGCCCTGCCTACCTGGATACACAAAATCCTGTCTGGGATGGTGCTGGCACCGCCCCTGACAGGAAACCCTTTGTCCGAGCCCTCCTCGCTGGAAGGACTCCCAGCAGCAGGAGGTCAGACTTGTGTCTGTGGTGGCAGCATCCATTTTGTGATGCTGAGGCTCGAGTTAACTTTAACCGGGGTTCACAGTTACATACATGTCGTGTCCCTCTAGAAGGGTGAAATGCTAACCCCGTCGCCAGAATTGGCGAGGGGTTAGTATTTCAATTCGTATGGCACCTTACTCGACATGTTTTGATAATGCTATGCCAAGGTTAGTATTTGACCGCGAGGTACATAATGCACTTAAAAGTATATGGTATAGCGTTATCATGGAACAGCTATTAGGACTTGGTTCCGCAAGCTGCAAATGGGCTCAGCTCATGCCAGAGCACCATCTCACATAATTCCAAGCACTCTGCCTTCAGGATTGATAAGGCCTGCCATAGGAGTGACTGATAGGAATATATGTGTCCATTTTAGGGTTAGATATAGGAATACTATATCTAAAGCAAAGGGTGACTACACCACCTTGCCCCAGCTGTCGTGCAGCCAGTTGTGTCAGATTTGGATGGCCAGCCAGGGGTGGCATAATACATGCTGCAGCCCCTGGTAGGCCCTGGGTACACCTATGCCCTGGATACCTAAGGTATACTGTACAGGGACTGATAAGGTGTCCCAGTACCAATTGGTAAATGCACCTAAGGTACATGCTTGTCAATTTAGAGAGAGAACAGCTAGGCTGTGGGTCTGATTAGCAGGCCCACAGCCAGGGAAAGTCGTAAACCAGTGAAGCAAAAAGCAAAAATCGGGGGTGACCATAGGATTGCAGACCCCACTCTCCTACATAACCCCCCCCCCCCAAACTTAGGGACATTAAACTAACCTTGACCAGGTGAGTCTTCTTGTTCTAAGTGGAAGTACCGGGAGAGACCATCTGCATTACCATGGCCAGTCCCTGGGCGGTGCTCCACTGTAAAGTCCATCACCTGTAGGGAAATGGACCACCTAAGAATTTTGGGATTTTCACCCTTCATTTGATTTAGCCATAAGAGGGGCTTATGGTCGGTCTGAATCTTGAAGTGAGCGCCAAACAAGTATGGCCTCAACTTCTTCAGGCCCCAAACCACAGCAAAGGCCTCCCTCTCTATAGCTGACCAACGTTTCTCTCTAGGGGTCAGCCTTCTACTTATAAAAGCAATGGGCTGGTCATGACCATTAATATTCAGTTGAGAAAGAACAGCTCCCACACCCAACTCAGAAGCATCTGTTTGGACAATGAATGGCTTGGAGTAGTCTGGACTCTTGAGAATAGGTGCAGTGCACATGGCCTGCTTTAGGTCATCGAATGCCTTCTGATAGCTAACTGTCCACTGAACTTTCTTTGGCATTTTCTTACTTGTCAGGTCATTAAGTGGAGTCACAATGGTTCCATAATTTCTGACAAATTTCCTATAGTAACCAGACAGTCCCAGGAAAGCTCTGACCTGTGTCTGGGTGGTTGGAGGAGCCCAGTCCTTTATGGCCTGTATATTGCTCTCCAAAGGTTGAACTTGGCCTCCACCTACAAGGTGGCCCAAGTATACAACTTGACTCTGCCCTATCTGGCACTTGGTAGCCTTGATAGTGAGGCCTGCCTTTTGCAGGGCCTCCAAAACTTTCCTCAGGTGGATCAGGTGATCCTCCCAGGTGGAGCTAAAGACAGCAATATCATCTAGATATGCTGCACAGAAGTCATCCAGCCCAGAGAGAACTTGGTTCACCAACCTTTGAAAAGTGGCAGGTGCATTCTTCAAACCAAAGGGCATCACCACAAACTGGTAATGACCTCCTAGGGTAGAAAATGCTGTCTTGGCCTTGGCATCCTCAGCTAACCTGATTTGCCAATAACCAGCTGTCAGGTCAAATGTACTCAAGAATTTGGCAGAAGCCAATTTATCTATGAGTTCATCTGCTCTTGGTATTGGGTGGGCATCTGTCTTAGTGACAGCATTGAGACCCCTGTAGTCTACACAAAACCTCATCTCTCTCTTACCATCTTGGGTGTGAGGTTTAGGCACTAGAACTACAGGACTAGCCCAAGGGCTCTCTGAGGGTTCAATGACTCCCATTTCCAACATTTTCTGTACTTCTTGTTTGATACAGTCCCTGACGTGGTCAGGTTGCCTGTAGATTTTACTCTTTATACGCAGACTGTCACCAGTGTCCACCTCATGGGTGCACCAGTTTGTCTGACTGGGTGTCAGAGAGAACATTTGTCTGAAGGATTGAAGAACCTGTTTACAATCCTCTTGTTGATGCTCAGAGAGGCTGTCAGAAAAGACTACACCATCTACTGACCCATCATCAGGGTTCTGAGTAAGCAGGTCTGGGAGAGGGTCACTCTCTTCCTCCTGCCCCTCATCTGTAGCCATGAGCAAGCCCATGTCTTCCCTGTTGACAAATGCCTTGAGCCTGTTCACGTGAAGTACTCTGTCAGGGCTCCTGGGAGTTCCAAGGTCCACCAGGTAGGTGACCCCTACCTTTTGTTCAATAATGGTATGGGGTCCAGGCCACTTGTCTTGGAGAGCTGCTGGGGTCACTGGCTCCAACACCCACACCTTCTGTCCTGGGTGATACACAGTCAGGACAGCCTTTTGGTCATGCCAAGCTTTTTGGAGTTCTTGGCTGGCCTCAAGGTTTTTAGATGCCTTCTCCATGTACTCTGCCATCCTGAAGCGGAGACCAAGTACATAGTCCACTATGTCCTGTTTAGGCTTTTTGAGAGGTAACTCCCATCCTTCCTTCACAAGACACAGGGGTCCTCTTACAGGATGCCCAAACAGAAGCTCAAAAGGGCTGTAGCCAACCCCTTCTGTGGGACCTCTCTGTAAGCAAACAGAAGGCAGGGTAAAAGGATGTCCCATCTTCCCCTAAGCTTTTCAGGTAACCCTTTTATCATCCCTTTGAGGGTCTTGTTGAATCTTTCAACAAGCCCATTGCACTGTGGGTGATAGGGGGTGGTGAACTTGTAGTTGACACCACACTTCTTCCACATAGCAGTCAAATATCCTGACATGAAGTTTGCACCTCTGTCAGAGACAACCTCCTTAGGAAACCCCACTCTGGAGAAAACTCCAAGTAGGGCCCTAGCCACAACAGGAGCTGTAGTGGTCCTAAGGGGAATAGCTTCTGGATACCTGGTGGCATGATCCACTACCACCAGTATAAATCTGTGCCCAGATGCTGTTGGGGGGTCCATTGGTCCAACAATGTCAATCCCCACTCTTTCAAAGGGTACCCCCACCACAGGTAGTGGTATAAGGGGGGCCTTTGTTGTGCCACCTGATTTGCCACTGGCGTCACAGGTGACACATGAGCGACAAAACTCTTTAGTGTCTTCATACATATGAGGCCAGTGAAAGTGTGGGGCAAGTCTGTCCCAAGTCTTGTTCTGGCCTAAGTGACCTGCAGGGGGAATTTCATGGGCCAAGGTGAGAAGGAAACCTCTCAGAGACAAGGGGATGACCAGCCTCCTGGTAGCACCAGGCTTGGGGTCTCTTGCCTCAGAGTAAAGGAGTCCATCATCCCAATACACTTTATGGGCACCTGTGGCATTCCCTGCAGCCTCAGCAGCAGCCTGCTGTCTGAGGGTTTCAAGAGATGAACAGTCTAATTGTGCCTGCCTCAAGTCTGCCCTGGAAGGTCCCCCTGTCCCAAGAAACTCAACCTGTTCAGGCTCAATTTCTTCTAGGACAGTTCCTTCTGGGGTCTTTGGGTTAGTCTCCTGTGAGAGCTGATCCTCACCTTGAGGCAAGGGGGAAGGCACTGCCTTAACCCTACTGTTCTTACTCTTGGTTAGTGTCTGGTCCATTGTTCCAGGATCCAGCACTAGTTCAGCTGGGCATTTCTTGGCCTGTGACCTAGTCACAGCAAGGACATGTGCTGACAAACCTAACATCTCCACATGAGTCCTATACTCCACATCTGACCATAGAGAGGATTCCAAATCATTGCCCAAAAGACAGTCCACTGGGAGGTCTGAACTAACAACAACCCTTTTGAGGCCATTTACCCCTCCCCAGGAGAAGTTAACAAGTGCCATACTATGGGTGGTAGTGACATTGCTAGCGTTGGTCACTAGGTAGTCTGAACCTAGTATTACCTGTCCAGGGTCCACAAAGTTTGGTGTTACCATAGTGACACTGGCACAAGTGTCCCTGTAGGCCTGAGCCAATTTTCCATTGATTAAAGGTGTTTGCCTGTACTTGCCCAGGGTACTGGGACTTATTGTAGGGGTCAAATCCATGTCCCCAGTACAAACAAGAACAGCCTGGATAGGTACTCTGACTAGGTCAGAGCCTGCCTCAGATACCAATGTCAAACCCACTATAGCCTTAGGGGGAGCACTACCACTACTAACTGAACTAGGGGTTGCAGGTGCCTTAGGGGCAGTAGTGGTAGGAGCTGGGCCTTTCTTGGTGCACTCACTAAACCAGTGAGTATTACTTTTACAGTACTGGCACCATGGTTTCTTCTGACCATTATTATTCTTCTTTTGGTAATTCTGGGACCCACCATCCTTAGATTGTTGGGGCCCTGTTGAAGACTTCTGGTCATTTTGCTTACTCTCATTACCCTTCTGGTCGGCTTTCTTCTGGCCAGCACCCTGGTTCTGGTTCTGCTGCTTGACCCTTGTCCTGACCCATCTGTCTGCCTTCTTTCCCAATTCTTGGGGAGAGGTCAGATCTGAGTCAATAAGGTGCTGATGCAACAACTGATTTTGACAATTACTTAAGATTTGTTCTCTCATAATTAGATTATACAATCCTGTGTAATCAGTAACTTTACTTCCCAGTAACCAGCCTTCAAAAGCCTTAGTGGCACAATCAACAAAGTCAGCCCAGTCCTGAGACTGAATTTTCTGGGTGTCTCTGAACAGCAACCTGTATTGCTCAGTTGTTAAGCCAAACCCATCAATCAGTGTATTCTTCAGGACTTGGTAATTGTTAGCATCCTCAGCTCTAGTAGTGAGGAGCTTATCTCTACCTTTACCTTCAAAGGAGAGCCACAGAATAGCTGCCCACTGACTCTGGGGGATGCACTGGACAGTGCAGGCCCTCTCCAAAGCAGTCATCCATTTGTGGATGTCATCCCCTTGTTTAAAGGGGGGCACTATTTTACTCAGGTGTCTAGTATCAAAACTCCTGTCCTTATCTCTAGGGATAATGCTGCCACCAGTGGGGTCTGCCTCACTCAATTTCTGCTCTCTGGCAAAGGCAAGTCTTTCTTTGGCAAGGGCAAGTTCTTCCCTCTCAATCCTCAGATTGAATTCCCTCATCTTGGCTTAATGCTCTCTTCTCTGAGGGGATGTCATCCCTCTCTGAGAAGATGCCTGAGAGACATGGGTATGAATAGATCTGTTAGAGCAGAGGTCTTCAAACTTTTCCAGGTTGAGCCCCCCCAGCTGAATTCCCCCAGATGTTGGGCCCCCCCTCCACCCGACAAACCTCTGGAATCCGGCACACCACATGATCGACTCCCACGGGCCATATCCGGCAAACAATGCTCAACACAACAAGAGTGCCTAGCAAACTGCAGGCCTGTGAGTGGGTGTGACGAAACGACAGAGGCGTACCAGACAGCTCAAAACACAATCCTCCAAGACAAAATGAGCGCAAATTCTCCCCACTGGGATGCCCTGCCTTACACAGGACACAGATCAACAACAACACCACCAACATGAATGTGAAGGGTGTGCCGGTGCCCAGCCACACCTAGACTCTCAATCTGTGGGTGAATCCCTGCCACTGCCATCCTCCGGCTGTGCTCCACATCCAGTTCTAAACGGTACCTAGTCTTCAACACCGCAAGTGCTGAGGACCCAATCTCACAAACTCTCCAACAAATAAACAAATACATTGTAGGATGTAAAGCACCATGCACAAGTGAACCAATGGGAGTACCACCGTGATGAATCCAACATTAGGGAACACACCATGGGTGCTTCACCAAGCGGAACCCAAAACATGGAACCCGACCTTGCCCATGAGGGCCCCGCATTCAAGTAGCAGCTGGACGTCACACAAAATGTCACTCGCATGATGCATAGATCCCACACATGAGCACACATAGAATACAGAACAGTAACACATAGGCAAGGGAGCAGCCAAACAATTCAAATACCTTCCACTCTGAACCACAGCTCTCATGGCACCAAGAAAGCAAAGGAAGTCATCACAACCCTCCCCATTTATCATGTACACCTTGTCATCCACCAACTCCCCACCATTCATTCCGTCCCTCCATCTGAGCCCCATCCACATCCAAACCCCTTCAACCACTTGCAAACCCATCCACCTTCCATCCCTCCATCCATCATCTCACCTCTCCATGCCTCCATCCAGCCCCTCACCCATCCATCCATCATCCATCCATCCCTTCACCCAATCTATCCCCTCACCAATCCATCCACTCTTCCACCCATCCATCCACTCTTCCACCCATCCATCCACCCACTCATCCATCTAACCATTCACCCAAGCTATCCTCCCACTCATCCATCCACTCCTCCACTCATCCATCCACTCCTCCACTCATCCATCCACTCCTCCACCCATCCATCCATCCATCCACTCATCCATCCAACCATCCATCCAACCACCCACCCTCTCACCCATCCAGCCATCCCCCCACCCACTCATCCATCCACCCAGTCACTCATCCGTCCACCCACTCAACCCCCCACTCATCGATCCCGCTCTCCACCCCCCCACTCATGCATGCACTCTCTGACCCGTCCATCTCCATGCTCCTCTCCTCACCCATCCATGCACACACTTGCCCATCCACTCTGCCAATCATTCATCCATGTCATCACTCATCCATCCATCCACCCCCTCTCTCTCCATTCCCCCCTCACCCAGCCACCCATCCCTCCACCCACCCTTCACCCATCCACCCACTCATCCATCCACTCATCCACTCATGAATCCATCCATTGACCACTCATCCACCCTTCACTCCTCCATCCATCCCCCCCGTCCATCCACCCTCCTCAATCACCCATCCATCCCCACATCCACCCCTTCACTCATCCATCCATCCATTCATTCATCCCTTCACCCATCAATACATCAACCCATCACCTCTCTCATCCATCCACCCACCGACTCGTCCACCATCCACCCCCCCATCGATCCGTCCACCATTTCACTGATCCATCCACCCCTCCACCCATCCATCTACCCTTCCAACCATACACACATCATCCACTCCCATCCATCCCTCCACTCATGCATCCATCCTCTCTCCCACCATCCATTCACCCCTTCACTCACCATCCATCCCCTCACTCATTCATCCACCCCCCACCCATACATCCACCACTCCACCCTCACACCTTTTATGATTCAAATTCAAATTTGCAGACCAACATCCCTGAACACCGGGTGCCCACACAAAGATCCTCATGAGTTGAGGACCGCAGACCAGAGCCCACTGTCCCGATTCATGGCCCGGATTGCAACCTCTCCCTCCCTTCCCAAAATAACTAAAGGACTCCCGCCCCCCCCCCAACTCCCCCTCACTCCCACCCCCCTTGAAAAGGTGGGGCCCTGGACCAGAGCCCACCCTGCCCTTGCCTCAAAACCTCTGCGAAACCTTCTCTCCCTTCTGGGAAGAGCTAACTCTCCCAGGAGGGGGTTAATTCACAGAGCTGACAGCTTCAGCTGCAGTGGGAGGCAAGGGGTCTCCTCTGCTAAAACTGAAAGCGTGTCTGTTTGTTTGCTTTCGTTTTCAGCAGAGGAGACCCCTGCCTCGCACCGCAGCCGAAGCTGTCGACTGTGAATTGGCCCCCTCCTGGGAGAATCACCCAGACAAAGAACAGGGCACAAAGCGAAGATGGAAGTGGAGCCCCCGCCCCCCCTGGGATGGCGCCGCGCCCCCCCAGGGGGGCGCGCCCCACAGATTGAAGAACCCTGTGTTAGAGCCTCTGGAGTGAGACCTAACTCGTCTATTCCCAATGTTAAGCCTGCCTGAGAGTGGTCCTGGGGGTCCCCCAGTTCCATTCTCATGGATGCTTAAGTTGGTCCTGGTGAGCCTACTGACTACTACTGGACCTTTGTCTGCCTCATCTCCTGACAACTCCTGTTCCTCTTCCTCCTCTTCACTTTCTGCTCCACGGAGGTTAAGGTCAGGGCCCCGAAGGGTTCCCTCTAAGGGGGGCATGCTCCCATCTGGATTAGAAGGGCCTGGGTTAGAAGCCCTCCTGGCATTATAAGTCTCCAAGAGACCTATCAGAAAAGGAGTGGTAGGGTTAGAACCCTGTTTTAGTTTCCTGGAGGTACACAATTGTCTCATCTCCTGGAAGCTAAGAGCTGCATATCTTGACATGACCTGTGGAATGTCAACTGACACAAGGGAGCCACTGAGTTCTCTCCTGTGTCAGACATGCTTTTCTAGTGAGGTGTAAGTGGTGCACTTACCTACACTATAGGTTTACCTACTGATCCCTTGCTAAGAGTTGTAGTCAGGGTGTGCTAAGCCCTGTTACACTACAACAGCTGGTTCAGTAGAAGTCAGAGTATTCTAAGCTAAGTTATATGTACCTTGGTACTTATGTGATCTTTCAAATGATATTCTTAGGATACATGTGTGGCAAAACAACAGCAAGCTCAAATCCCAACCGCTGCACACCAATGTGAGAAATTGGCCTGATATATAGTGCTCACTATTCTAGTGATCACTGTGTATCATTCCAAACGACCCTTATTGATGATTGGTTGTAAGTCAACCTTATAGACCAGCTATCCTAGTAGCATGGACAAGAGCAGTCTTTAGGCTAAACTCTAGAGGGCGTGTTAAGCCAGCTGTTTTACCATCACATATACCCCTTGAACACCAAGTGAAAGGACACCACACAAGTTGTGATGAAAATAAAGTATATTTATTAATAACAAGTCTACCCTGAACTCTTTATGAGTCAGGGAGCTAAGCACAATACAAAACTCTTAAGAAAATACTGCAAGTTGCACAAATAACAAAAATGCCCGAGGGGCACGAAAAACCATATACTCTAAAAGTGGAATGCGAAATACTAGCAGGTAAGTAACACGATCCAGAGGCTTCAGGACCGCTAGGACTACCTTACTGAACCCTAAGGTTAGGAGCAGGAGGCCTAGGGAACTCGGGTGCAGAGTGTGAACTCGTACGCGGGATGCGGGACAAAGTCTATGGATGCTAGTAATTCTAAAGTTACTGTTTCCGGACAAATCCGACTAGGTAGACTAAAAACGAAAAAGGATCTGGACACTAGGATAGTGAACCTGCGTTTGTCTCCTGGGTTTCTCTGGGATCTCAAGCCCTGCGAACCAGTCTTTCTACATGAGCTCACGGTATTTGGAATACACCACTATGAGAAATGTGCACAAAAAAGTTTGAACTAAATTCCAGCTGCACCATTTCGACGAAATTAATAGCAGAACCATAAACACTTTCTTGTTACCGCGCAACCCGTTGACCAGTGTTGGACAACCTTAAAACGCTCCCTGGAAGATGCATTCAGAACAAGGAATATATATGTGTACTTGCGCTCGGGGTCAAGTTTCATTTAAGTGAACGCTGTGAGTGATGAAATGCCAGCCTGTGTTTTCATTAACACGCATTTCACTATTTACTTTTGAGGTCACTTTCTGAAAGCCCCGGGAAGCCTTGAGCTAATTACAAAGAACAATTGGCAAGACGTTTTCTCTTTGCTGCCCATCCAGAGTGGGATTTCCCAGAGCCAAAAGCAACCTGTTTTTGGAAGTCATTATGTAATTCTTAATCTCTCTGGACAGTTTGAGTTAAAACGATGCAGTCACTTTCTGCGGTGCATCCGTGGCTCTTACCTCCACCCTTTTACTACTCCCAAGCCCCCTCCAGCCCCGGCAAATAACTTACAGTTAAGAGTTCTTACATCAAGGTCATAATATGTGGACACTCGCTTGTCTGCACAATATTATCGGAGCCTGTTCGATGGTAACACCGTTTCTAAAATCTATAAGCAAGGTAGAAATAAGAGGACTGGAAGCCGTATCTGATAGGACGAGCTTTACCAAGTACTTTATAATCCTATTTGACGGATGCTTGGAAGCTAAGTGTGAAATTGACGTGATGGAGCCTCGCGAGCTGGAGGTGACACATGGTCTGGCTCGCGAGCTCGTGCCAATGAAATGATCTGATTCCAATTGTCAAATCACTCTCGGGCTGAGCGGTGTTCTCCGTTTTCCAACACACAGTGACACCTTTCTTCTGAGAAAGACAGATGTGTGCAGATGCGCAGGGCGGCCAAGTTTCTGAGGCTGTGAGTCTCCCTGGACTGCAGAAGAAATAAATAGCCAACGTGACGTCAATGTCTTTTCTCACAACTATTCTGGTAAATTTTAAGGCGAAAAGGGACAGTAGGGACTGAGGGCATTTCCTCTATGTAATCTAGACACATATATTCCATATTGCTTTTCATTTTATCACGATGCATGTATGCCACGCGAGTATTATAGGTGCTAAAAAAAACAAGTGGTCTGGCAGAGAGAAAGCAAACCAAAGAAACAAGCAGGCACAGTGAGTACATAATTAGGGAGTGAGGAGGAATGCGAGACACGGCCTGGCGGCCGTGAAAAGTGTGAAGCGGGGGGGCAGGGGAGCGGATACCTTTAAAGTGAAGCTCTCGGAGGCAGGCGGGAGCAAATGTCAAGCGCGTGCATGAGCACATGCACTCGACGAAATCCGCGATGGTTTAGCCTTTGGTTTGCCCCCAATAATCTTGTCTATTTATTCCTTGCGGAATATAATAGACGAGACCTAAAAATTAATGTGATGCTTTTAATTTCCTCTGCCCTGGATGCATACATTTTTCTCCTCAGCTCTTTGGTTGATCATGCTCCCACTAACACATTTTCACTCTAGTTCTTGAAGTTACACCTTTTGGTGGGTCAGCCCTGGTTACTGCTGCTACTATTCTTTGATGTCACACACAGTGCAACTGATCGAGCAGGGCGGATAACATGGCCAATCTCCTTCTTAGGTAGATTTAAATTGGATAAAGATGGTTCATGTGGCAGACCCATAGGACAACGCTGCAGGTTTCACATGCTTCAACACCCTCCGCATACTGAGCAAGACCTTCAAATGGACCCACCCCCCGAATCTAGGAAGACCGTCACCCATGCACTCATCACCAGCAGGCTGGACTATGGGAACGCCCTTTATGCCGAAATCAACAAATCTCTACTCCATAAACTTCAGACTGTCCAGAACGCCGCAGCCAGGCTCATCCTCAGCATCCCATGACAAGACCACATTACCCAGCACATACGAGCACTCCACTGGCTCCCTGTCGAAAAGAGTGACCTTCAAGCTGCTCACACTCACCTTTAAAGCCCTCCACAACACCGGACCCCAAAACCTCAACATAAGAATTTCCTTCTACACCCCCAAAAGAAACCTCCGCTCCGCTGACCAGGCCTTGGCCGAGATTCCCTGCATCCACAGAACCAGAACAGGAGGCACACCCTTCTCCTACATCATGGCCAAGACCTGGAATGAACTCCCCCTCAGCATCAGATGAAGCCCCACACTGAAAGCATTCAGGAAGAGCCTCAAGACCTGGCTTTTCGAATGACCTGAGCTGCCCAAATCCCCCCCCACACACTCCCCCAGCACCTTGAGACCCTCACAGGTGAGTAGTGCGCTCTATAAATCCCTGATTGATTGATTGATTGATTGATAGGCCAACACAGTGTGTGTTTGAGTGTTATCAACAGGCCGTGCCATTGGTTTGGCTGTCTGTAACTCTTAAGGGTAGTGAAATAAGCAGTGCTGCCTTCTTTAATATACACAGAATCTCTGAGATTGGGTTGCAGAGACATTTTGTCTTTGCCAATGCCTGTTTCAGCCGAAATGATGGCTAAAACAACACAAACATTAACAAAGCTAAAAGGTCTCATAGGCTAGACCTATTGGCTTTACCAGTGCTTGTTCCGTAGCTGCTATTGAAATTATGAGGCGAATAGAATGCATAATTCGCAACTGCCTGTCTTTACTAGAATTAAAAATTCGTATTTACAAATACCATATAACATGTTCCGTGATAGAATACCACAGAGGGTCATCCTAGAAGTAGCAAAGCAAATCTAAACTAGGACAGTAGAAATAAAAGGAGGACTAGCTTGGCTCTTGTGACGCAAGTATATTCAACACATAAACGAGACTACCATTCATGAAAACTGGCTTTGAGTGTTTCAAATTCCTCGTTAAAGATCAACATTAAACAAAGTGGTTCTCTAATTAGTCACCAACTATACCTATTTTCAATAAATTGCATTGTATGTTTCTTCATTTTGTCGGTTGTCAGGAATTTAAAGCCACGTAATAACATAATGAAAACAATGTTGATTATTATTGAGAGAAAAAAACAATAAGACTAAAACGCTATAATTCAAGAGTAAATGGACACTTTTACAATATGGCGGCCATGATTACGGTGCATCGAAAAGGCGGTGCGTTGACGCTCTAGTAGTTTCTTTTGTGAATGCAGCTTCTAGGGTTATTACAATCTGGATCTGGAAGCAGTTGGAGCATCGCCTGAGCACTGATTAATCGCGCAATGCATTTTCCATCACTTGTAACCTCATGGTTTGGCAGCATCGTCTACAAACGACCGATTCCCAAAACGTAACTGGAACCCTTCCGGATATTTTTATCAGATCAAGATGGCAGAAGCCGAAAAGGATAGTGGCGAAGAATGCGAGGAGTCGGAGGTGCTGCAAGTTTGGGGCCCCACTTACGTGGAGATGGATATGCCATTCACTTTGTCTCGGAAAGAGGTCGTCCCTGGTGAAATCTCGGCAGCACCAGGTGGTGGTGGCCCGACAGATGAAGTTATCTACATGCAGCCCGACTGTTCGCTGTTGGGGAGCAGCGGTCATGCGGACGATGAGCAGCGACGGCTGGAGGAGCTGCTCGACCAGCAGCAGGTGGTTGAGGAGGTGACGGTGGAGGAGGAAGTGGCCCTTAATTTGGGAACGGGGGATGGTATGCCAATGGATTTGAAAGGAGGCGTAGACCACAATATTGTCTCTTCAGTCTCGGAATCCCCCACGAAGAACAATTACACCGGAGGTCTGCGGGACCCTATGATTTTCATGCAGAACGCAGCTCAACAGTTGCAGACCGTGGCCCAACACGTGGCTTTGCAGAATAAATTGAATGCTGTCACCAGACTCGTCCAGCAGAAGGTAACTGTTACTTCCCCGATTATATTCCTGAGGAAACTTCCCCTTTAGTTAATTAAAAAAATCCAACATTTTGTTGAAGTGAACTTGCACTTTTAACAGTGAACGTAAAATGCTAGCCCTCTACGAAAAATCACAGTGCAGCTCTCACAGACGAAGGCAATCAAACTATAGCTTTTTGAACCTCTCCAATTTCGTAGCTCACCGACAATTATCGCTGGGTTCGGTCTGCTTAGCTGATCCACGCTGAAAGTTTGACTAGTCATTTAATGGCCTTTTTTGACAGGTAAAGTGCTGCACTTTGGAAATACATTGGTAGAGCGTGAGGGGGGGAATGCAAGGATGGCTCCTTGCAGTGGTAGAGATCACTAGACATGAATGAACAAAGAAAATGTAGTATAAAAGAGAGAGACGACTAGAATAGATGCGAGACCTATACTAAAGTATTTAGAGGGGGGATATTACCTGGAGATAGAAAGGGTGATAATTTATGATACATGAAGGGAGTAGGGATAAAGTAGAAAAGGATGAATTTTAGAAATGAAGAGAGTTGATGGAAGCGTGAATGATGAAAGGATGAGTTGGAGAAAAGATTGACGTGTGAAATGCGAGAAAGGATGGCTAGGTGAATTGGCAGGAGGAAAATGAGTTGGATGGGTGGTTGGGTGAACTGATGCGAGAAACAATGGATTGATTAGGATGAAAGGATGGGCCGAAGGGTGAAACGACGATGGGTGGGTGGGTGAAAAGATGCCTTTATAATTTAAAGGCTGCATATATTGATTGATGGATGGATCAAACCGTGGACTTTACAATAGGGAAAGAATGGATGGTGAGCAATTTTGATGCATTTGTGAATGCTCTTAAAGTAAGGGTTGGAGTTCCCTAGTGTGTTGGCATTACATGTCCCTTGTTCACTTTGCCACTCGATTCAAGCAAGCCTGGCTGAAGACGGCTGAAATGCCAGAAACCGGTCCTCAGAAGCTTGTTTCCGGTCCAGGGAAGGCATGGCTTGGCAGTTCGGGCTGGACTGTTCCCATGAGGCACAGGGTCAGACTGATTTGCATATGGCCATGTCTGAACTGTGGTGGCAGAGTAGGCTAAAGAACGGTGATGGATTAAACCCAGATCTGTTGACTGGGTGTGAGTGTTTGATTGGTTCAGATGCTCCGTCCATCACCACCCCCTTTTGTACCGCTTTGTTAGCCATAAGTTGGCAGGGTATGCTCATAAGGCATGGCTTGGCAGTTATGTTATGTTATGTTATAAAATTTATAGAGCGCTCAGCTGCCACAGCAAAGTGGCGTCCCGGCGCTATAATGGACAAAATAACACAACCAGATGAGGGAATTAATCGGGACCAAGTGGAAACAGAAAAGTTTTAATAGCTCTTCGGAAGGACAGTATGTCAGATATGGCACGGATGTCAACAGGTAGTGTGTTCCAGAGACTCGCTGCCAGAACGCCAAAGGAGCGGCCGCCCACTCTGGCCCTTCTGAAGCGAGGAACACAGGCCAGAAATTGACCCGTTGAGCGTAGAACTCTAGCAGGGGTGTAGTAGGTAATTGCCTGTGCAAGAATAGGAGGTGAAGAGGCCTTTAGAATCTTAAAGGTCAGGCACAGAGCTTTGAACTTAATCCTCTGTCTGACAGGCAACCAGTGAAGATCGTGGCGTTGAGCGTAGAACTCTAGCAGGGGTGTAGTAGGTAATTGCCTGTGCAAGAATAGGAGGTGAAGAGGCCTTTAGAATCTTAAAGGTCAGGCACAGAGCTTTGAACTTAATCCTCTGTCTGACAGGCAACCAGTGAAGATCGTGGATGGTCCGACTGACGGAACAGAATTTGGGCAGGCCTACTAGCATTCTGGCGGCTGCATTTTGTACACGCTGAAGGCGTGTTAATTCAGCTTGGTTAACGGCCAAAAGAAGCGAACTGGCGTAATCCAACCTAGAGAGTAATGTACCTTGGACAATGAGTTGTCTAGTTGGGGCATCGAAAAATTTAAAAATGGGTCTGAGGCTCTGCAAAACCCCAAAACAGGTACCAGCAACTCTTTTGGTATGGGGGATGAAAGTGAGGTTGGAATCAATCCAGACCCCGAGGTTCTTAGCCTCTGTCACAGGAGTGGGGGCTTGGCCTAGCTCCGGTGGCCACCAGTGGTCTCCCCAAAGATGAGCCTGTTTACCCAGAACTAGGACCTCTGTTTTAGGGGCTTCAACCGTAGGGTCCCCATTTAGTGCAACCGCTAGCTGGGTGTCGTCGGCGTACGACACCATGGTTAAACCACAGTTTTTTGCAATGGTGGCTAGCGGCTGCACGTATAAATTAAAAAAGAGTTGGGCTGAGTGCCGAACCCTGCGGGACTCCTTGGGAGATATTGCGTGAGGCAGATTCAAAAGGGGGGGTTGAGACTTTAAAGGTGCGTCCAGATAAAAAGGAACGGAACCATTCTAGTGCGGTATTCTCCACCCCGGCCTCTTGTAGCCGTTGTAGAAGGATGGGGTTTGAGACAGTGTCGAAAGCGGCACTGAGATCCAACAGGATCAGTGCCGCCGTCTGTCCTGCGTCTATCAGCTTCCGCAAATGCTCCACCATGGCTAACAAAGCAGTTTCCGTGCTATGGCCTGCACGGAAACCATTCTGGGATGGATCTAGAATGCCTGAGTTTTGAAGATGGTTAGACAGGATTTTGTTAGCATGTGCCTCCGCAAGTTTGGATACCCATGGGAGGAGGGAGATGGGTCGGTAGTGTTCAGGCTCTGAAGGGTCCAAAGTGGGCTTTTTTAAAATAGGGATAACCGTAGCTTGTTTCCATTTGCTGGGAACAGTTCCGGACTCAAAGGATAGCCCAATTAGATCAAGCACAGGAGGCAAACAAATCTCGGCAGATTCATTAAATTGTGTGGGTCTTAAGGGGTCAGCAGCTGAGCCTGATTTAACTTTTATAGTAAGGGCTTTAAACTCTTCCTGAGATGGCTTAGGTATAAGCGAGAGAGACCTTTGGGGGTCTTTGAGGCTGGCAATGACGGAGAAGAAGAGGATGCTAGTGAATAGCCGCTTGGGGTGTTACTGTGCCCCGACTCACCCTCCCATGCACGACCACCACTGCCTATGGTGCACTGCGATGGGGTACGGGTAGCCCCGACCCATCGCTCACACTACCCCACCTTACCTGTGTGTTAGCCTTACACTTTGTATCAATACATTGAGTGTGACCCACATGTCGATATTTCATTTATGTGCCTACTTAGAGAGTGACGGGTGGGATTTCGTAGGGGTGGAGGGTGGAACCGGATGTGAACGGGGTTTGTTAGTTTGTTCTAGTTCATCGACAAAATAAAAAATCGAATTCACTATGTTTCTATATATGCTTTGAGCAACCGCATACATGTACCAACGGAATTTACACTGAGCTTGTCTGTATGAAGTTGTATGCTGTTACTGCTCTCAAAACTATGCTAATAAACAGATTTAAAAAAAAAAAAAAAAAGCGAGAGAGACCTAGTGATCGTGGGATTGCTTCCTGAATTGATTATAGGTGCAGTTTGTGGGGGGAATGATCGGTAGATCGCCTCGACCTTTTCTACAAAGAAGGCCGCTAGCGTTTCGCAATGATTCAAGGAGCGTTTTTCTATTGCCGCCGTTTTCTTGCTGATGAGATCTTTGCAGACCTTAAAGATGAGTTTTGTCTGATTAGGGCTATTCTTAAACTCCTCGGAGTAGAACGTGGCTCGGGTTTTACATATGGCTCGATGTTATGCTTTAATACTAGTCAAGTAAGTCTGCTTAAGGTTGAGATCATAAGACTTACGCCAGGTTCTTTCTGCTCGTTTGCAGGCAGTCTTAAGAAGCCCAAGGGAGTCATCGTACCACGGGCTAGAAGGACCAGGTCGAACTTTGCTCCATCTAGCGGGGATTAGGGAGTCCAGGGCTGAGGTCAGCCACTCACAGAAGTGGTCATATCCCAGCGAGGCATCTTTAGGAGGGTCAAGAGGGTGCAATGACAGAAGCTGATGGAAGTCAGCCAATCTCCGTTTTCTCCAAGGTCGCTTAAAGATCAGTGGAGTGGAGTTTTTAAAATGAGAGATATTGCATATTAGCTGAACTTCTATTAGGTGGTGATCTGTCCAGGCCATAGGTCTGGGTGGGAGAGTGGTAACATTGTGAAGATTTGTCAGAAAGGGATCGAGGATGTGCTCGCCCACATGAGTCTGACGATTAATAAGCTGATACAGCTGTAGGGCCTCAAGATCTGCAAGGAAACTACTAGCGGTAGTGGAGAGTGGAGTATCTAGGTGAAGGTTGAGATCACCTAGGTGAAGGTTGAGATCACCTATGATGCTGAAATTAGCTGATCTAAGGGCCAGCGAGGAGACCGTCTCGGGGAGGGCGAGCCGGAAGGCGGCGTCCGGGCCAGGGGGTCTGTAGATAAGTAATCCAGAGATGGTAAGTTGGGGATTTATGGAAATTGCAAAATGGGCACTTTCACAACCAGCTATGGGAATGGTGTTCCATGAGCATAGGTAACATGATCTAGTTACAGCCGCAATTCCGCCACCTCGTGAGTTGCGGTTCAAAGTATACATGACATAGTCATCAGGAAGCGCAAGGTTAATAGCTGCTGTGGCATCGTCGTGAAGCCATGTTTCTGTTAAAAAGAAAATGTCAGGCTGTTCGTCTGTGAGTATAGTAAAGACATCTAAGTGGTGGCAGACCAAGGATCTAACATTAAGATGTAGTATTTTAAGTGTTGTCTGTTGGCCGGTAACAGTAGGGGGATTCACACTTAGGGATGACTGTTTAGGCTGTAAGTCCGCAATGGTTAGGGGCAGTGGAAGTGCGAAAGAGCACGTAGGGCATTGGACAGGCCCACAGAGAGGGTCAAGAGCACCATGACCACAAGAGTTTACCTTGGGACGGAGACCAGTGAGGAAATCACTAGATAGCATAGTGGGGGATGTCCAGGGAGCCCTGCCCTAGCGCTGACGAGCGCAGACGGGCAGGACTCTGGCTTGACTCCGGCGCGACTATGGCGCGCCGGCTGTACGCGTCCGCTGCGCGAAGCAATGGCCGTTTATTTTTATACTCAACCCTATCCAAGATGGGCTGGACTGTTCCCATGAGGCACAGGGTCAGACTGATGTGCATATGGCCATGTCTGAACTGGGGTGGCAGAGTGGGCTAAAAAACAGTGATGGATTAAACCCAGATCTGTTGACTGGGTGTGAGTGTTTGATTGGTTCAGATGCTCCGTCCATCACTACTCCCTTTTGTACCGCATTACATGTATGGCTCATACTCGGGTGTTTTACATTTCTGGATACTCTCTTGAGTCAAACGTACACGACACTTCATTGCTACAAAAGATGTCAGTTATTTTATTTTAGAGAACTGCTGTCTTTCTAAAAATACTACCCCTCTTCAAAATAGAACTCGCAGTGAACTTGAACTGCCTCTCGCTTTTGAAAGTTAACTGTGCTTCACTCGTAGTGAAGTCTAAATTCTCCACTTAAGTAAATATTAAGTGCTGTACAGTTGTAAGTTAACCGTCTTCGAAAAGTATCTGCTCTCTTTTGGTGCACAAGTAGGTAGATGCGTTAACATTTTTCTTTACCAAAACCTTTTCTAGCTTTAACCCTGTGGTCTTTTAACTGACAGGTTACCCTTAAATACCGCTGTGCTGCAAGGATCATGTTGGCCCTTCAGCTCCCCGTGATGCTTCAATAGCTGTTCGGTGCACCACAGCGCCTAATGAATAAAACACTCTCCCAGCATCCTACCCACAAAACTACTGTCACACCTACTTATTTCCATCATAACCAAAACCCAGTGTTGTGTGTGTGTGTGTGTGTATATGTATGTATATGTGTGTATATATATATATATATATATATATATCTCACCAAATGATAGTTTCATGTCTATTACCCTCTTCCTCCAGCAAGTTAGTTCCACTCTTCCCATCTAAAAAGTAGTCTTTCATTTATACAACCTGTTCAATTCAGAAACAAGCATCTGCAATGCAATAGGTCTCACATTTACACAAGTTTGAGCTATTGGCATTGTAAATGACAATTGCTTTTATTTATGTTTTGGGTTTTAAAACATAAATTAAAGGAATTGTAATTACAATGCCTAGAGCTTAAACTCTTGCAAATACGAGACCTATTGCATTCCAAATGCTTGACCCTCCTGCAGTAAGAAACTCATTAAAGAAATTAGTGCTCACAGACTCAATAACACATACTGTGTAACAACCGAAGCTAAAGGGTCAGTCCTCAGGGGAGGTTACAAATGAAGACAAGGCGGTACAAAGGAGGGAATAACAAGCCAAATAACGAATCAGAAGACAGCATTTACGAAGGACAATGACATAAGTCAGTGACTAATATGGGCGGGGCTTCAAGTACATATTCCAATACAGCATGGCTCGCAGAGCAGCACATGCGCTACCCAGGCTCGACCTAAAAATGTAACTAATCCATTCCCTTTTACCAATGTATTTGCTTCTCTTGCTGAACATGAACAAATCTTGTTCATGCTTTTAAGCCCTGCAAAGTAGTTGCGTTTATTAGATTGAGCTGTTACTGATGCTGAGACCTTGTGTAGAGATGGAATCTGGAGTGCTCCAGCTTTAATTGAAAGTTAACTGTAAACAATACTCGTGTAAGATACCGTCCCTGTAAACATATTAATAACTACTGGCTGGCCATAAGCTTGGCAGACTATTCTGCTATGCAGCGCCTTAGCTTTTATACTAATTATCTTTATGACCAATTTATAGCTGCGGCAGCGGACCCACCCAAGGTAGGAAACTCCTGTTACCTGGCCTTATGTACGCTTACGACTTTGCTCTAATGGCCAGGTGGGTCGGGCCTTCAAAATTGCTAGACACTTTTGTGTCCTTTATGTCAGACTTGGGCCTCCTTACAAATATAGCAAAGCCTTTCGCTATTGTGTGCATCTGCCCATGAAGAAGGTTGACTCCTTCCCATATTAATGGCACTTCACTCAAGTGTGTGTCTGCTTTTACCTACCTGCAGGTCCAGCTCAACTGTAAAATCACTTGGAAGCATCTTAGGCTGTGAGAATAAGCCAATTTGAGGAAGCAACAGCTTCTGTGTTTAAATTTTCTGCAAAATTAGGGACCATGCCTTTGGATGCTGCCATGAAAATGTATAAAACCATACCTGTACCTTTTGTCTCCTATGGCGCAGGGGTTATACTGATCATTCCCAAATATAGACCAATGAAAATAGTTTTTAGCGCAGACTATTGAAATGACCAAATAATGTTCCATCCATAATTGCACACCAAGAACTAGGTCCAATATCTGGGGATCTCTTGCGGATGGCGCCTACTCTGTTATGGCTATCGATCTGGTCCAGACCAGAGGCCTCCTTGACACAAACTGTGATTACTGACGGCCTTAAAATGGCAAGGACCACAAAATTAGATGGTTCACACGTATCCGAGAAGATTTGTGAGTAATTAATAGGTTGCACCTGTTTGATTCAGTGCTAAGCGCAAGTTGGTCGCAAAATGCCATAGTGAAAGGTGAACTACTAAAGCTGATAGTAGAAAAAAGATGGAAAGCTGATCTGAAGAAGCGGCTGGTTGAATTGTACTACCCTTTGTCCACTACTACATCTATTGAGCCATGCCTGCTTAGGTCACTAACCAAACAAAGGTGTTACCTAGTCCTATTATGGCTCATCTTTTGGTGTCTTATCCTGCAGATGTGTCCCCGTGCCCATGTAACTCTAATGCCTCAGTCTCAACTCAAACGTATTGTTTTTTGTGTGAGTTGTAACGTATACTGATTCCATTGTTGAGAAACTTAAAGAATTGGAAATGTAGAGAGCAGTGGCGTAACGAAACCTGAGGGGGCCCCCCTGCAAAGCACAATGAGGGGGCCCCCCCAGCGGCCCGGCCCACCGCCTACCACTGTGCCCCACCGACAAAAATAAGCAGTCACCTAAAGCCGTATTTTGAGCACTAATCTGTGCATACTGCGAACAGCAAATATAAATAGAAAGCACTTCAATTGTGTTCTAGGGCTACCTGTATGATGAGATCCATGACTGATAATTAAAGGGAACAAAGACAGAAAAGTCACATTACAAATGAATACATACTTTTTTATTTATAACCCTATTTAGTGCCAAGACGAGGTCTTTCCAGGCTTTTTAAACACATAGCTGGCATTTTTCTTTTGGCAACCCTACTTTATATTCCTTTTCATGAAATGCTTTCTCACACTACAGTAGTAAATGTAAATTTCAAATGCAAGGAATAGGCAGAGTGGGGACCCAAGGGGTACTGGAACAAGAAAAAAATGAAGCCTCAGTAACCAGTTTACAAAGGTATGTTGACTGTGCACCTCAGATAGAGCATACAGCTGACTGTTGTGGTGCACTGTAGCACCCAACAACACTTTTCAATAATGTACATCACACGCAGACATGCAATAGCGCTCACTAGGTAGAGCTTATATAGCGCATAGCTCAAAAATACCATATAGATGGATGACACTCAGCTCCCAAGAGCATTGTAAGCAGTTTAAAACACACTCAAGCATTGAACAGAACGCTCTGGACAGACCGTGCATACACCACATATAGCGCAGGTATACTATGCAGCTGGCTGCAATGTGGCCCCGAAGAACACTTTTCAATAGCATGGAACACACACAAACTTCCAACACAACACATCAAATAGAGCATTTTGCTTACATCTAACTAAGCACAGACATGGGATTTGGGCCGTGGGCTTAACGTACCATAACATGTAAATGCTGCCCCTATAGTTGTGTAGCTCCATCTATAACTTTGTCACCAGAATGTGCTACAACAAAGACGATGCTGCTGGGCTGGTAAACAGGAGAGAGGTGGTGTATGATATTGATTAGCATACCTGTATCTCCTTTCAGCCATTTTTCAGCTCAAACTAACATGTCTGAAGGAAATGCCCATCTCTTGTGTTTCAAGCCTCCTCCTGACATCTCGGCTCCCGAGACGAAAAAGTGTTGATTACTTTGCTCAGCGGAAATGCTTACATACTCGTATCATTCTAAAGATAATGTTCTTACTTTCTCATGATCTGTGTCTTCATACACGTGTGTGCTCCTTTGCATTAATGCCTTTATTTCAGACCTGTGTGTCCTTTCTCTAAACTGCTGCAGAACTTGCTCCAACACACACACATTGCGAGCAAATTCTCTGGCTGAATGAATCTGTGGTTCATAGACCGTTACATTTTTTTTTGTTAATAACCCCTTTAAGATTTCAATTACTGTGCGCGTAGAATTTCTTTAACAACGGCCTAATGGAGGTGGGATAACTGTGCCCAGGCTGAGAGAGTGGACGGCCAGGCACATTGATGCGTGCCTCTGAACACTGCCTGGGTGGTATTTCCTGGGAGAGCAGTGAGAGGCAGGAAGGCTAAGCAGGAGGGAGTGATCTGCACACCTAGGACTGCAGGCCTTGTGAGGAAGGTCACCCCAGGATAGGGAAGGACATGAAGACTTCAAGAATTGGACAGGAGGACTCTAGGCCAGTAACAGATCTCTTGAGGCGGTTTGGAGCCCTACTCCATTCCAGACATGGGCAGGCCAGACCACTCCAAGAACCCCGAGATGCACACTTAATATGGGTGTGACATGTAGGTCACCATTAGAGCCTCCAACCCAGTGCTTAATTTGAGCCAGTGGTTTCCAGTGCTCGGCACCAGCACTTTATTGTCAGCACCGGGCCCTGTGACAGTCTGCCACATGGTGGCGCTGTCTGGCTAATTTAGAGATGACCCCAACAACAGTTAATTATTAACTCAATATACATTAAAATCGAATATTTCCTGCCACCCAAGAAATTCTTATAGTTTTGAGGCCTGAAACAGTCCGAACTGTCACACTTGTAAGAATGTGAATGTTAGTACTTGTGCTGTCACTATCATTGGCAGCGCTGGCAGGGGCAATATGTGGTGCAAGGTGCTGTGTCCTCCTGAAGACAGCCCTGGCACTTATTTTTCTGCAAACTAAGCACTTCTCCAAACCTGGTAGTGGGCAAAGCACTGGGTCAACGCTGTGCCCTTCTCCGGGGCGGTTGCAATAAGCCCCAGGCATACCAGCACTGGTATCCTAGAAGTAGGCATAACAGGTAGACATTCCCTAGATCCGCCATCTTAAGAAGGCAGAGCTTCCTTCATCATGATACACATGCATGCACTTGCCGGCAATGTGAGGATTCCCCGTTCTCCTCGCTGGTAGCCACCCTAATGGTAAGGACCCCACAGGGACTCACATACGGAGTGGCCTAGATACCCGATGAGAAAACCACCAGGGGAGGTCAGGTTATGGGCTGATCCAACTAATCTGAAGGCAGTGTGTTTAGAAGACCTTTTAGGGTTTTGTGGGAGCATTTGTGTCTCTATGTGACTGAATGTGTGACCCCCAACCATATCCGAAGCTCTGGGTGATCGCCCCAATGTGTTTGTCCCTGTAGGAGCACCCTGCACCTCCCTTAATACATGAGTATTTAGCACTTTGCTTTGGAATCCATAGTGGGGGGGAAGGGGGGAGACACAGGTGTAGGGGCAGGGTTCTTAAGTTCCTGGATGGCTAAAACTCCAAGTCCTAGTTTTGTTGTACGGAGGTACTGTACAAGGGAAGACTTGCACTGCACACACCCTTGCTCTGGACTTTTACCACATTCTCCTCATTCACCACCAAAGTATCTAGTTCCTACGCATGTGGCGAGAGTGTGCTACACCCTGATCTAAGGCCATCATTGTATGAGGTGGGGGTTAGGCTGGCTGCAGACACTACCGAGGGAATGGAGGACTTAAGGGGGTTGAAATGCATTTTAAAGCGAGTTGGGCTACAGTGATGAAGGGTTTAAGGAGATGGAGATTTAAAGGGGTAGAAAGAATATGCGTCCAGGGGCTCGGGAGGAAGAAGCTGCGGATGGCTTCATTACCACCTCACCCACCCACTGAGACTCCTCGCCACCACGGACCACTCCTGCCTCGGCTCGGACAGACTCACCTGAGGCCTGGCCTGCAGCCTCAGTGGCAGGTGCGAGTGGGCAGCAGAAGAGGGCAAAGGCAAGGCTAGCCAGGCAGGGGCTAGTAATAATTAAGTTATGGCCAGGGGCGCCGCACGGTGACAGTCTTTCTCAGTAGTCT
Organism: Lissotriton vulgaris; assembly: GCF_964263255.1. Lineage (NCBI taxonomy): Eukaryota > Metazoa > Chordata > Amphibia > Caudata > Salamandridae > Lissotriton > Lissotriton vulgaris. Next base: position 416,535,162 of record NC_141697.1, on the reverse strand, counting down.
GGCTGGGTCCTGGGATGCCTCACTTCACTCGTCACGCGCACCTTTAATTGTGCTGCTGCGCAATGCGCATGACTGTATGGCATTGTTCACCAGCCCCACCCTGAAGATGCTCAGATGCGGAGACATCTGTATAGCTGCCAAGGTTTCAGATTGCCATGTGTGACATTTTCATAATTACAGTGTAATTATGAGTGACATTCAACAACTCTGAGTGACACTTTCCCTCGAGCAAAATCAAGCAATGAAGGCAAGGGAAACAAATATCAGAACCCATGCGCTCCTATAAAAGTAAATTAAATGATTGGCACAACTTTGCAGACAGACTAGTGACTGCTGAGTTTGGTGTGCCCTCGATCTCTTTATAAGTCGAACCACTGCACACATCAGGTCTCGGCCCCGTGTGCAGAAGATCTCAAACTGTCCAGCAATGATTGCGCTACCCCTTTTGGCTGCAGGTCTTACTTTCTATGTATAATAGACTGCAAGTTCATTCTGTATGTAGCAGTGGGCACCACAGAGTGAGCAGCTGTGTGATGCTGTTTGCATGCAGGTAGATTGCATCTGTGTGCACAGTGTAGCTGTGCACAATCCTATGTGCATGCAGGAGGCTTGCAACTGTGTGCCCAGTGTAGCTGTGCACTATGCTGTATGGATGCAGTAGGCTAGCATCTGTGTGCACACTGTAGCTGTGCGCTATGCTGTATTGGTGCAGGAGGCTTGCGTCTGTGTGCAGTGTAGCTGTGCACGTGCTCTGTGCATGCAGGAGGCTTGCATCTGTGTGCACAGTAAACTGTGTGCTATGGTGTATGGGTGCAAGAGGCTTGCGTTTGTGTGCACAGTGTAGCCGTGCATGTTGCTCTGTGCATGCAGTAGGCTTGCATCTGTGTGCACAGTGAACTGTATGCTATGATGTGGTGCAGGTGGAGTCTTGCGTCTGTGTGTACGGTACGGTATAACTTGGTGCAGCAGACCTTAGAGAGCATGCCTGAGGCCGCATCTCTCAGACTCTGGCTACATGCAGGTGGATGTCTGTGTGCAGCAAGCTTCAGACTGCATGCAGTTTGCCCAGGGCTCAAACTCTGTGCAGCACGTCTCATATTTGTCATCCAGCCCCATGGCCCAGACTCTGTGTGCACAAGGCCACTGGCTCTGACTGTTAGCTCTAGTTTAAGGCTTTTGCTGCTCAAGCAGGTCTAGTCTGGCTAGCTAGTGAAGCAGGCCTCATGGTGCTTAAGTTTAGCATTCTGAGGTTCATTCTCAAAGTAGAAGTTAATTTTACTTTGCCATTCTCTATAGCGCGAACAAGACCCTATGGGGCATCGGAGCGCTTTATAATTAACCCTGAGCATACAGTTACTTGAAATTACTATGCACCTGTATTTCCATACATGCGACGCCAGCCAGCAGCCTCAGTGCCTTTAATCTGTTCGAAAAGCACCTGGCTGCCAATAAATACAGGGAATCCCGTCCCCCAGACCTTTCAGTATTGCTGAAATAAAGTGTCTCTAAATGTTCAGGGTCCCGAACTCAATTCATGAAAGCACGCCACTTAACACGATATATTCAGCAGTGAGCAGGGGAACAAACCTGAGGCCAGCAGTGGACCGCTGATCACTCTTTTCATAAGTAATACTCTGTTAGTAACTTTTTATGGACAATGCAGATGCCCATGTTTTACAGTGCGCACAAGCTGCAGCCCATGTTGGCGCTTGAAAAAAAAGCTTACCGGCCTGGCTTGCCTCTGTGGGGAGGACGATCTCTCGGCAAATTAATTTGCCTTGGCGTGTAGGGGTGTGGGTGCTTGATTTTAATTGCAGCCCCTCTTCTGATAACTGAGCAGCATGCGGCGGGACGGTGTAAGCAGGCAGCTCTGCTGCGACTCCCATGATTTGCCCCGATTCCGCAAATGCCTCTAACCAGCCTCCCACAACTGGCAGCAGGATGTGACGTCATCCGCGCCGCGGCAGGAATCCATTTCCTGTTCTGATGAAATACTCTGGCCCTGGCACCATTTAGTTAATGAGGAGGCCCTGCACCATCAATTCATATAGAGGCGTGCATGCTCCCCTGATTGAGGGGCCACTGGAGCATGGGGGCCCCCCCGCAATGCGTGGGATGCGGGGCCCTGTGTTACGCCCCTGGTAGAGAGGCACTGGGGTACCTGCAGTTGCTCCAGACTGCTAAGGTGTGCTTAACTATTTACAGAGTCATGATTTCTGTAGTCGACTGAAGAATTGTTGGGAAATAAGATATACTGTTTATGTATTTTGTTTTTAACGACATTATTAGAGGATATGGAACCGTGGTGTTTGTATTTTATGCACAATGTCACTTTACCCTAATATGGCACAAAGCTTTCTTTCGATGTATGATAGTGGTTGTTTTTATTATGATGAAATTGCCGTGTTTTTTTAATTGACTGTGTCCTAATCTGTGCCTTTTATGGTTTGTTTCAAACCGAATAAAGACTTTTTAATTCATATAAAAAGCTATGCAGCACCTCGAGAAAACGTTAATGAGTATGCTATGGTGTTGCTCTGATTTTAAATTATCTTGATTACATGGCAGCACAGGAAAGAGTTGCACACCTCCAGAGCCCCAAGGAGCACATTTTTAAATTGTACATTTGCCACTTATTCTGCATATACCATGAAACCACTTTGATATTAATTTGTTGTTCAGTTTATTTTATCTATAGTTTAGCCAAATCATTATATCACGCGTGAGTGCGTCTCAGATTCAACACTAATTTGTTAGCTCGAGGGATTTGAAATAGCCACACATACATGTGTTCTAAGTCAATTTCGTTAATTTATTTTATTTGTGTGTGTGTGTGTGGGTGGGGGGGGGGTTTGCAAATAAAGCATTAATAATGCACGTAAAAATTTGTATGACTTATTTTCTCCTTGTGTTTCTAACACATTCTGTGGCTTTAAAGCTGCAATGGAGCCTACAGGACCTTCAATCAATCAATCATTGCATTTATAAAGCGCGCTACTCACCCGCTAGGGTCTCAAGGCACTGGGAGGGGGGGCGGGGGGTGGTGGTGCTGCTACTGCTTAAGAGCCAGGTCTTGAGTTGCTTCCTGAAGGAGAGATGGTCCCGGGTCAGCCGCAGGTGGGAGAGGAGGGTGTTCCATGTCTTGGCCGCCAGTTAGAAGAAGGATCTTCCTCCGGTGGTGGTTCTGCGAATCCGAGGGACGGTGGCGAGGGCGAGGCTGGCGGATCGGAGCTGGCGGGCGGGTGGGTGTGTAGAACGTGAGGCGGTTGTTGAGGTATTTGGGGCCCATGTTGTGGAGAGCCTTGTGTGCATGGGTGAGGAGCCTGAACGTGATCCTCTTGCTGACGGGGAGCCAGTGCAGGTCTCTCAGGTGGGCAGAGATGTGGCCATGACGGGGGATGTCCAGGATGAGTCGTGCAGAGGCGTTCTGTCTGCGCTGCAATCTTTTCTGTATTTTGGCTGTGGTTCCAGCATAGAGGGCGTTCCCGTAGTCCAGTCGGCTGGTGACGAGGGCCTAGGTGACAGTCTTTCTGGTTTCGGTGGGGATCCACCGTAAGATCTTTCAGAGCATGCGCAGGGTGTTGAAACAGGATGATGAGACGGCGTTGACTTGCTTGGTCATCGTGAGGGAGGAGTCCAGGATGAAGCCCAGGTTGCGAGCATGGTTCATGGGCTTGGGGGTGGTGCCGAGTGCAGGGGGCCACCAGGAGTCGTCCCAGGTGGAGGGCGATGATCCGAGGATGAGGACTTCCGTCTTGTCTGAGTTCAGTTTCAGATGGCTGAGCTTCATCCAATCCGCGACGTCTTTCTTTCCTTCATGGAGGCTGGCTCTGGCGGTGGCGGGGTCGTTGGTGAGGGAGAGGATCAGCTGGGTGTCGTCAGCGTAGGAGATGATGTTCAGGTTGTGTTGGGTGCGATGGCTGCGAGGGAGCTCATGTAGACGTTGAAGAGGGTGGGGCTGAGCGAGGAGCCTTGAGGAACGCCGCAGATGATCTTGGTGGCCGCTGAGCTTTCATTTTCTAGTGCAAACAAGTGGAAGTCATTCAACTTTGGCATGGCATAGGTGAAGCAAGTAATCTGTCCTGTGGAATTTAAGCATTCAAGACCAAATTTAGAACTTTGTGGCATCCGAAGAATATATTTTGCTTCAAAACGTAGATGACAAACCGCAAATACGGGTTTAGGATTATAATTTTCTCATTTAGTGACTGTAACAGCAGAGCCTAGTTTCACATCTCTGCCCTTCGAGGGTACACATTGCAAGTATTTTTTCCTCGCCTATTCCACAATTTCTCATTCCCAATTTCAATTTTTTTTTTATTCTATTATTGGCATTATTAGGTCTAGAAAAGACACCCATCACTATTACAGACATTACTTTTAATCCTAAAATAAATAGTTTAGTTTTTTGGTGCTTATATTAGTTCCATTAAAGTTCCTTACAAAGCATATTTGCGTATACATATATTCTGGCTCATAAGATTGCCTTTCTCAGTATAAAGTCTAAAATTCTCATGGGTGCTTTAGATATCTGTCCATGCATTGCAACATTCTTTAAGCTGTATCTTCATTCCTCACAATGGTTGTCCAGTTTCCATTAGAGTGCAGTTTTTTAGGCACCAATAGCAATGAGCATTGCATCATGAGAATATAAAGTTGAGCCAATCCTATCTCCTCAGTGAATCACCGGCTTTTTTTTTGGGGGGGGGGGGTTAGGGGCAGGGGCAAGGGCAAGGTATTGCTGACCTTGCAGGTGATCTGCCGTGCCGGCTGTTGAAAGCGGGGGCTGAACAAAGCTGACCTACTGACCTACTGCGGCCTGCCTGGCAAAAAGTGTGCATGCTGCTTACCTGGTGACACCGTCAAGAGTGACCACGGAAATATGATTAAATAAGAGGAGACAAAGTATTATCCCTTATATCCAATGTGAAGCAAACACCCTTGGAATGCTTGATTTAGTCATAAAGTCCAAGCACATGTTTGAAATGCTTGTGCAAGAATGCAAGCATAAGAACGTTGCCAGTTTATTCAACAGTTGCATCAAATCTAAATCTCTGTTTGAGCGCCATGCCAACAGGAGCCCTGTGTACATAGAGAGTACCAAATACCGCGGCGGGGGTGCTTCTGTGGATGGACCCCTTTTGACTAGATCATGACCAGCAGAAAATGCTGACTTTTAACTGTTCTGTAACACTTGCTTTTCCCAAAAAGAATAGACAAGAAGTTTGCGACGTGCACAGCAGGTGCCTGAACGGGAGTCAGATTCCTAGACATTCACCAATGAAACAAGGGCTTCTAGGCAAATGTCTTGTAGTCTCTGGAGCCCATGACTCTTATAGGTGCTAAAGAATCTCCTCAAAGTCTGTTGAAGCACCATAAACTCTTGAAATCTAGACCAGTTGGAGGAGCTGACATACAAAGAAGTGCAGACATAATATGCACAGTTTCCACCACAAATTCATAGTATGACTGGAACGAAAAAGACGTTAGAAAAGCCAAAGACCACTGGTCCTGCTTCATGCAAAATGACGCACAATATCCTAGCAAATGACAGGTGCCCCTTGTCAGGAGTGTCGAGGTGCCTGCCAAAGTAATGCTGGAGCTGGTTTTTCAGGCGAGAGGCAAAAATGTCGATCTCCAGGAGCAAATCTCGTCAACTGGCTTATCTATTCAAGGAGTATAAACCACAAATGAGGAGAATGACATACCTGCCAACTCCCACTGTGCAAAACAGAACAAAGTGGCTAGTCCGGTTTGTTTTGTAATAAGTTAGGACACACTCAGCCAGTTTGTGCTGCGTGAACCAAAAGTTTTGTATTACAAAAGATTTATTTTAATTTTTAGGTCTCGCCCGTCAATGCGCATTGAGCTTGCGAGAATATGGGGGCTTAAACAGACTTTAACCAACTTGCAAGTCGATGGCGATTCCTTGCAGTGCCCGTGAAATTCAAGCTCAATGCGCAAGCGCATTGACATTAAAAGCGCGTGCACATGCCACCAGCCGCCTGCCTTGCATTACACATCAAAGGCAGCCCAGCCTCCCTCCTGCAGCCCCTGCTGCTTCACACCCTCATCGCCGCCTGCCGGATCAAAGGCTTTCACGGCCGGCCGGCCGTGCTTTCGGTTTCATGCCGGATCAAAGGCTTTCATGGCCGGCCGGCCGTGCTTTCAGTTTCACGGCCTGTCTCCTTATTTAACTTGTTGAGTATATAGACACTATCGCTGCAACCCAGCTGGCATCTACAGCTTTAAATGTTTACGGCTGTTGTGTTCCCTTCTCAATAATTTGCCTGTGTGTTTTGAGCCTAGGTCTTCGGCACAGGAAGCTGTGCAAAAGCTATCTTAGTTGGTCCTCCTCTGCTGTTCTCCAGGGTATTGGATTTGTGTACAACTATTCTTGGGCCACGGACCGCTGTAAAGATAAATCTCACAAGGGCACCCAGATCCCCTCGGATATCACATGTACTCGTTCCTGGAGTAGATTTCTTGATCCGTTTCCGGCTATGTTCATTTGATGCAGCACACAATCGGCATTGTGTCTTCCTCAGCGACATTGAGTCTAAGCAGTGCTTAATTTGAGCCCGTGGTTTCCGGTGCTCTGCACCAGCATTCAGTTGTCAAAACTTGCACTTTAGACCGTCTTACACACGGTTCGCACTTGTAGGCGTGTTGTGGTCAGGGGTGATGCTGGTATGACATGCGCAGGACAGGCATGGTCTGGGGGTGGTGCATGCAGCAGTGGCACCGGTCTCTGTTACTTTTTTTTCCTTTTCTAATTAAACACTGAGTGCAGGATTCCATCGAGCATGTCACTGAGTTTCAAATCCAAGGAAAACATGTATATACAAATGAAAGAAGGAAGGACTCTGTTCTGCACATTGCCGGGTTATTCAAGAGATTATTCAGTCGAAGTTATTTTGAGAATTGTGATTTGAATCCGAAAATATGTGTAACCAACCCCTCTCTAAAGTCAAATAATCACCTTATAAATGCAAAAAATGTCTAATACACCTTAGAGCAATTTCCTCAGCATAGGTTTCTTTTTAGCCTTAATTGCCATGCATGCAGTTTATTCTGCGTGTGTGCTGAGTCTTGGGTAAAAAAAGATAGTCTTTTAATTAAAGGTCGTCCATTAATCTTCCGTCACGACATAGCACCAGTTATGTTTGTTCCATTGAAATTCGAGCTGTATGAGGAAGTTATTATGACTTTGTGGCGTTGGAGAACGTTCAGCCAGCCATTTGGTAATTTTACACGCCACCCTTTAAGCTGTTCTGTTCATGAACCTCGCAGGGCCCCCTGTGAACCATAAATCTACTCCCTGGGGCATTTTATTTCCTGAAAAGTTCGCCCACAAGTGTGATTGCCCAACGCCTGAGCCGAAAAGTAACCCCCCCCCCCCCCCCATGTTTGTATAAGCCCATCCATAAAGCTGCGAACTGGAGCCCCCTCTTGCTAAAGAGCTGCACAATTAGTAATACGTTTAATTGCACTGCTCACCGAAACTCATTTTTGGGGTCACTTTTAGAGCGATTGTCTTTCCCTTTGTCAGCCTTCACAATGCTAATGGGATGTGCCACGGGTAAAGCTCCTTTGTCACTTCCACTGTTCATCAGCACCCCCTACGTTGCGTGCCTGCTCCTGGAAGTGCAGGTAAGAGCAGTTTAACCGCTTCCTAGCAGCTTACCATGGACGCCTAGTTTAGGTTATGTTTTATTATCCTGCGAAAAGGCTTTGTTATAACAATGGCTGTGTGTTTGTTGTTCTATGTCTTATGTTCCATGTCTTCGTTTAATATTAAATTACCCGAATTCTTGAACGTACACTCAATAGTGAATTCATTTACTGCTCTAGGTCGGACTAGTTAAAACATTAAATCGAATCTCGGCCTTTTGGGCTCTGGAGCCTCATTGAGACGCGTCGTTGCCGTGTGAATTTTTGTGTTGGTTACCTATTGCATTTTATGTTCACAACAGTTTACACTATTTGGGTAGGTTTTCAAATGAAACCAGCGTAATGTATTTCTGCAGTGTTCGGCTAACCCGTTACATTTTTGCTGTTATTTCAACTCAAAATATTGAGTGTATAGCACACACCACAAACCCAGGTGTTGCCTTAGGTAGAAAGTGCAAGATACCTTGGTGGGTTAAACGCTCGCTGCTGACATCTGCTGCAGCCTACACGTCTTAAGTTTGCATCTTAATTTGGTCAGATAACCCATCCGTCCAAATGAAATATTCGATTGAGTAATAGTAACACCAGTTATTTATATTGCTTCAAGGTGATCAATGTGTAGGGCAGAGCGCTATATAAAAGTTATTGACGCGGTCTTTCAATGTGCAATCAATCTGACCTTTTGTTTCCTTTTTTCCTTGCTCCTAGATAACGGTACATCGTCACACTCAACCCCCCTTCACCCTCACACCACCTCACTGTCATACCCTCACCCCCTCACCCTTACACACCCTCATCCTCCCTTCTCCTCACACCCCCTCCCTCTCACACACACACTCACACCCCATCACCCTCACACCCCCTCACCCTCACCCCCCCTCACCCTCACCTTCACACCCCCTCACCCTCTCACCCCCTCACCCTCTCACCCCCTCACCCCCTCACCCTCTCACCCTCTCACCCTCTCACCCCCTCACCCTCACCCCCTCACACCCTCTCACCCTCACACCCTCACACCCCCTCACCCTCACACCCCCTCACCCTAACACCCCCTTACCCTAACACCCCCTCACCCTAACACCCCCTCACACACCCTCACACCCTTCACCCCCTCACCCTCACACCCCCTCTCATCCTCACACCCCCTCTCATCCTCACACCCCCTCTCATCCTCACACCCCCTCTCATCCTCACACCCCCTCTCATCCTCACACCCCCTCTCATCCTCACACCCCCTCACACGCCCTCACCCTCACACACCCTCACACACCCACACACACCCTCACTCACCCTCACACCCCTCATACACCCTCACAACCCTCATACACCCTCATACACCCTCACTCTCACTCACCCTCACCCATTCACCCTCACTCACCCTCATTCACCCTCACTCACCCTCACACACCCTCACCAGCATTGCATAACAAAACAAAGCATAGATTAACAATACACAGCATAGCATAACAATAAAAAAGGATAGGATAGCAAAACATAGCATAACAAACAGAGCATAGGATATCAAAACAAAGCATAGGATAGCAAAACAAAACATAGCAAAACAAAACATAGCATAGCAAAACACAACAAAGCATAGCATAACAAAACACAACAAAACATAGCAGAACGAAACATAGCATAACAAAACACAACAAAACAGCGTAGCATAACCAAACAAAGCATAGGATAACAAAACCTAACATAACATATCATAATAAAACAAAGCATAGGATAGCAAAACAAAACGTAGCATAGCATAACAAAACATAGCATAGCATAACAAAACATAACACAACACAGCATAACAAAGCACAGCATAACAAAACCTAGCAAAACACAACAAAACATAGCTTAACACAACAAAACATAGCAAAACATATAATAGCATAGCAAAGCATAGCATACCAAACACAACAAACCATAGCATAACAAAACATAACATAGCAAAGCATAGCATAATAAAACACAACATAGCATAGAAAAGCATAGAATAGCAAAGCATAGCATAGCATAACAAAACATAGCATAGCATAACAAAACGCAGCATAGCATAGCATAACAAATCAAAAGCATAGGATAGCAAAACATAGCATAGCATACCAAAACAAAACATAGGAAAGCAAAACATAGCATAGCATACAGCATCACTCGGCACCACCACAGCATCACTCAGGGGCACCACAACATCACTATGCGCTACCACAGCATCACTGAAAGCCACAGCATCACTCGTTCGCCATCACATCACTCAGCGCCACCACAGCATCAATCTGTGCAACCATTCAACAACTGGTTCAAATATGTTCTCTCGATGTTTCAAGCTTTATTACAAATGTCACAAAAAGATGTTAATATTTCACTTCTGTTCTTGGATTTTCGTCACAATAAAATACACTGAACATAATCTTCACAACAGTTATTTACAAAAGTTTAAGCTATTGCCATTAGAAATTACAATAACTTTTATTTACGTATTAATTAATTAAAAACATTAAAAGTCATTGTTATTTGTACTATCAATACATGTAAGTCACGTCCATACAACACATTGCATTACAAATGCTATCGGTGTCACATTTGCGAAAGTTATAACTATTGGCATTGTAAATGAAAAAGCTATTAATTTAGCTATTTTCAAAACCAACACAAATAAAATTGTCATTTACAAGACAAATAGCTCAAACTTTCCTAATGCGAGACCTATTGCATTTCCAATGCTTGTTAATTAAGTTTCATAGATTTGTCCATATGACTTCAAAGGAATATTTTGTCAAGACAGTCGAATCAACAACAGACAATTATGTGCGCAATATACACATGTGTAAAAAAATTTCCCAATAGATACTCAAAATTCACAACACCAACATACAACTTATTACATAGTTGTTACATACAAAACAAATTGAAACATAGGAAACATTACACAAAAAGAGAGCATTACACAAAAAGAACCAGTCCTTAAACTTATATACCAATGGACAGGCGGAACTAAGAATACAATGAAACTACCTGCCTGTCTTACAAGACCTGTGATAAAGTGTTTTTAGGATTGACAGCTAGGGCCCACGGCAGTGGTATTAATTATTCCCTGGCTGCACCCTTCTTTCTTGTCACAGGCTGGGGGCCAACGCGTTTCGAACCGTAGATAATTACAAGGTTCTCCTCAGGCCGGGGACTGGATGAGTTCTTCACTGCAAAGAGCGCGCATGGGCTGCGAGAGTGGAGGTTGACTTCACATCGTGTGAATTTTCTGCACTTGGATGTAGAAGCAGGGGGAAGAAGACACGTGGGTCAGGACGCCCGGGAATTAGTCCAGAGTCGATGGGTGGAGCTGCTCACCTTTTCTAAAATACTGCGCTTGAATATGACTGCGGGTAGACGGAGACGCCCGGGGAAGAGTACGGAAGTCGCAGGGGTCGAGACTCTCCTACGCTAGACCGTCGAACGGGAGCTGCATTAAATCCATTCCGCTGCCGGCATCATCTAGCGTGTGATTGCGTGGGCCGGCTGCGGTGTGTTTAACAGGAGAACTCCCACTGTGCGTCACATGATTTTGGCTCCCGCCAAACGGTCACCCAGCGACAAGCTGAAATCCAAACTGTGGTAGGGAAAACGAGCTGAAAACTACTGTAAACAGTGAATTTTCAGCTCGTTTTCAGCGGTAGTAACCAGCCGATGTTCCAATTTAAGAGGTGTGAAAAGACACCAGTACATCAGCGAGAGCCTCAATGACACTTTGTTTTTATTGTTTTGGGAGTGGCGTGGGGGCTTGGTGAAGGGGCTAAGTGCCTCTTAGGTAGTTTCACGAGGCCACACCCACTCCAAGGACACCCACTCCTCACACATCATTAATTTGTAAGTTGGCAGGTGCACAATGGAGAGAAAATATTTCAAACATTATGGCACACAGTCTTCCTGAACTGACCATTCACACTGCAAATTATTGTGCTGTGCCACGGTAGGGCCAAAGGATGAATGTAAACTCCTTCCTTGTTTCCTGAGTTCCTGAATAGGGACCATTCAGGTACTCGGGAAGCAGTATAATATTCCCACCGTGCCACCTCTGAAACTAATATTGGTGACCAGCAGCTATTCTGAGTTTTCCTTTTGGGCCCTTATTAGTGGACCAAGTTCGTCAAGGGGCACTCTAACACTTTCCTTCTTTTGAAATTTACTGAAATATAATTTGAGTAGTTTAGGGTCGATTTACCGTCCTGATAAATTGCCTAGACCTTTCTGGCACTTTTGGGCATAAAGCATGTTGAACATGACCATGGTTTCATTACTGTACTTGTTCTGGTTCAGTCTTCTTTCTAATCTTGACACAGTCACTCACCAGGTATTAAGATTGCTAAGGGAGTTCCCGTAGTCCATTTTAATTCACTAAGTTACCCAATCTACCCCATCACAAACTTCCATCATTGGGGCAGTGACCTGAACTTTAGCAAACACCAGGACAGGGAAAGAGAAAAAGACCTGCATCAAAGAGCCCCAGTTACTCTCTTCCTGGCAGACCCTGTTAGGTCCCTACTGCGAATACTGGCGATCTGGAGTATTTTTGGGAGGCATGCATGACTATGGCTAAACTGGGATAAATCTGTCGTCTATCCACTGATAGCCAAGAGTTCCCCCTCCAAGACCCTTCCCCCGTACGGTGGGAGCCAGCCAGCTTTAAATACTTGGGGCTATATGTTATGATTACGAGTGAGCTATTCTTTAGAGAAAACCTAGACAGAATCCTTGAGGCTTACAGGCGAGACGTGGGTCACTAGTGCCGCCTCCCACTGTCACTCATGGGGAGGGCAGCATTATATTAAATGATCTACCTGCCCAGATTTTTATATATTCTACAAAACACTCCCTATGCAGTGTCAAGCAAGTTTTTCCTCCAGGTCGATGAGGTCACCAGGGTGTTATGGGATTATGGGACCCATCAGATCGCTATGATGACACTGACAAGGAAACCCAGACATGGGGGGCCTCGCCTTGCCTAATTTAAAGCTCTAGTACTGGGCTGCCCATCTGATCGTTGTAAATGACTGGGTCTATTTTGACCAGAGTAAACCGGCCCTGATGGCTGATAGTAGGGCATTAGACCCAAGGGGCTATTTACGCCAGTTAAATGGCAGGGAGAGGATATGCAGGCTCCTACCACAGGTAGCATAGTAGTGGATGTGTTGAGGAGGCGGAACGGCTATCGGCTCCCAGGAAATATCACATTGGTGACTCCACTGTGGGAGACATAGGCCCTAAAGGAGCTTAGACTGATTGAGGGACACAAAAGTGGGATGTGCTGGGTATCACAAAGGTGGGTGATGTCTGGAGGAGTGGAGGATTGATACCCTTCCATGAGCTACGTGCTGAATATGAACTAGCAGGAAACCAGTACTTTCGATAACTTCAAATGCAACACAATCAGTAAACCTAAGGATATCTTGGGAGACAGATTCCCCCCTGCAGTTAAGGGTGCTGGCTGCACTCCTCCATTCCCACGCTGACCCAGACAATGGAATGACTAGATAACAATTCTAAATTACAGGGAGAAATCTGTGACCTTTAAATCATCTGAGAGGGAACCCAAGAGTACTTGGCCTTCCTAAAGCAGTAGAAACCAACACAAACAACTGCATAGAATTTTTAAAACTAGATGCTGCAGACGTAGGGTGTAATCTTTGAGAGACCATTGAACGAGTTCATAGAGTACTTTCACATAAAATCACAACACGAAGAGTTCTTACTTTTCAAACACTTTAACTTCAGCACACTGAAATTATTCACACCCACATGAAGACCTATCATATCTGTAATAAATGCAACAAAATTAGAATCTATAAAGACTACTCCAGAGACACTTGGGCTAAGCAGAGGGTTAGTTGAACCATGGCCAGAAACCTGGACTTGAATTTCACCTTTGTTTGTTTGTTTGTTATTATTATTTTTTTAACACCTTCCTGTCCCAACGTGTTTCACCAGGGTAAAACGCACATATTCATTGATTCCGAGGAGCGAGAGACTTTCATAAAACAATATCTCTGAATCAAGTATGGAAATTTAATTTGTACTAGGAGTGCTTCATAACCTGTTAGATCTGTTTATTGTATGTGCATTGCTTGTATGTTTAATGCTTAACAGGAGGAGATCAAAACTCTAGGAGTGTGGCTGGAATCCGACCTAACCATGAAGACGCAGGCGACCAAGACTGCTGGTACGTGCATTGGTCTCTTGCGTTCGGTGCGTAAGATTCTACCCCTTCTCCCCCCGCTATCTAGGAAATTATTGATCCAGGGACTTGTTTTAGCCCGGCTCGATTACAGCAACGCCATCTATCTCGGGGCTCCGGAAAACACCCTGGCCAAACTCCAACACACCCAAAATGCGGCGGCTAGACTTATTATGAACCTTCCCCCCAGAGTGTCAGCTAAGCCTGCACTCAAAGCCCTTCACTGGCTTCCTGTCCGCCAGCGAGTAGAATTTAAAGCCCTGTGCACCACCCATAAGCTTATCAATGGAGTTGGCCCAGCCGCACTAAAACACATGGTTACTCCATATAAAGCTTCCAGACCCCTCCGCTCTGACGCCGAACACCTGGCCACTGTACCTAAATTCAGGAAGGCTAGAACTGGCGGCCGTCGCTTTGCGGTCAAAGCTTCCAAAGGATGGAATGCACTCCCTCACAGCCTTCGTCTGGAACCCTCGCACACCCTGTTTCGTAAGAAACTCAAGACCCTTCTGTTTCCCAAATAATCCTTCCCCCCTTTCCTCCCCCTTTTTGGTCCGAACAGATTTATAGCGCGGGGATGTCTTCGGGTCACCAGGTGCTCTAAAAATCATAAAATAAATAAAACACTGACTCTGTAGATTTTCAGAAAGAACTGGGTTACTCTACTAAATAACTTGATTAGTAATTAGTATGCAGTCCTGTATCTTTCAGTTCACTGGCCTGCTGATGTAGAGCCATTGCATGTTTTAAGATTTGTAATGAGTTTACCAGGCTATTAGATTTTGCAGTCAGTCTTTAGTAAAGTGTATTATTGAATCAACCAACTTTTTAAGATAAAGTCAGATCTTTCTTTGCGACAACATGATGGTTGCATACAAATGCTTAGCAAAATCTAGTCTTGTCCAATGAGCCATAATGTTGCTAAGTGTGAAATTAGGGCAGTACACTGTGTAAGGATTGTTATGTTTTTGTCAGGGTCTTAAATATTTCAGTCTTACTCTTGCACACTCCTAATCAGAACAACCGGGTTTGCTAGACAAAATGAAGCCTTTCACTAAAACAATCTGACTGCATACAAAGACAGTTCATGTTTATTGCTGGTTATAGAGCCACATCTGTGTCTCATTTGACATCATTTTAACACGTTTTAAGGTTTGGAGTTTTGCAAAGTCTTTTGATATAACCGTGGTCCGGTTTTCTCTCTAGTTAGTTATGTTACACTGAAAATGTCTTTAAAACGGGGTAATTTCAAACAGTAGTACTTCTCACTTCAATATTTGTCTCATTGTTTCAAGTAGGTTTTTGGTGATTTATTGCAGATTGGAGTTTGGATTGTCTGGAGCACGTCTTCTTAAATCCCCATAGTCTTTTTTTGTGTTCAAAAGTTTTTTATTAGGAGCTTAAGAGATATACAGCTGTACAGAAGTAATTAACAGAATAAAGAATTTGAAAAAAATACACATATAGGGTAGACAAAACAATAATAGAAGTTGGCATATGGAAAGTACACATGAGTCGTATCAACATTTTTGCAGTAAAGTAAGTAAATCATAAGTTATACATTAAATTGTACATACATTTATATGCAGGAGAGTTGCATCTATTTTTACATGACGGTAGGCATACAGAGTCGGAGTGATAACATTACCACTACAGCATGTTGAGTAGGAGGGTGGAAGTACGGGATGGTCGCGAGGTCATCGTGTATCAAGGAGGCTTGTGTAGGTCAAAGTATTCATCTAGCGAGGACCAGAGTTTTCTGAGTGGGGGACGCCACGGGGTAGAGGCGTGGGCTATATTGTCGGCTCCTCTAAGATTGGTGACCCAGTTAAGCCAATGGGGGAAAGAAGCCTCGTTTGTGTTTTTCCAGTTATTAAATATGATTTTAACCGCAGCCGTCAGCAATAGGTCGAGTAGGGCTTTATCATTATCATGGAGTGTGGAGGGTGGCTTGGACGCCGATCGGGATGGCGGCGTGAGCTCGCAGCTCCGCGCGGAATCCCGCTAATTCTCCTGTTTTTGGGACCCTAGGCGACCCGAAAACGACGTTCCTGCCCTCTGGAGTGTGAGGGGACAGCTGGGCATAATCGGAGAATCGCTGGGGGACTGCGGGCCCTGAGAAGATCGAGAGAAGAGGCGGCCGAGGTGTTGCCGAGGGTGAGAAGAAGATGGCGGCGAGGAGGTCGGACGGTCCCGAACTCCAGCCCTGAGCCAAGTTGTCACCGAGTGGCAAGAGGTCCGACACTCGGCTGCCCGAAGCACTAGAATTGGCGGTGCTGTGCACTGAGATCAGGGGACGCTGACCCGATCCACCCAGGAGCTCGGGGACCCTCGCTGGCCACCGCCCTAAGACTCATCCTCCCCCCCGCAGGCTGCAGGGGGGTGACGGAACGGAGCCCATCCACCTGGCCATTGCTCCTGAGACCGTCGGTGGGGACGTAGTACTGTCTGGTGACTGGAGACCGGGGTGGACCCACGGCCGTGCCAGCAGGACGGACGACTGGATCTGTGACGCAGTGCCCTAACATGGCGGCGATCGGAGGATCGATGCCCGGGAGCCGCGAGGGGGACTCGGCAACGTCGACCCCACTGAATGGAAGTCCCTCCCCGGAGCCTGACCAGGAACAGCGGCTGAACCGGCGCTTGGATGCCATCCTTGAGGCGATTACCTCCACGAAGGAGGCGCTACACAATGACATTGCCCAAGTGGCCACGGGCCTGGGGCTGCTACGCGCGGATCACGCGAAGCTGGCGGATCGGGTCAAGGACCATGATCAACTGTTGCTGGACCTGAAGCCTTCGGTGGTGACCGCTGAGCACAGGATCACAGACATACTGGCTCGACTGGACACTTTGGAGCGGAGGGCGGAGGATGCCGAAGGCCGTAATAGGCGGAACAACGTGCGGGTAGTGGGCCTGCCGGAACGGATTGAGGGGGAGGACGCGGTGGCTTACATGGAGAACTGGTTCCGCACTGTGGTGGCGCCGGAGGGGCTTACTCCATTTTTCACTTTGGAGCGAGCTCACCGGGTGCCCGCTCGCCCTCCGGGGCTTGGCCGCCCCCCCCGACCGATGGTAGTACGGCTCCTCCACTACAAGGACCGAGATCTCCTCATCCAGCGGGCCAGGATGTCGGGCCCTTATGAGGTGGAGAACAGCAAGGTGATGATTTTTCCGGACTATACACAGGCGGTCCAGAAGGACAGGGCCTCGTTCCTCGCTGTAAAGAAGGAGCTCAGGGAGGAAGGCATCCAGTACTCCTTGCTCTACCCGGCTAAGCTGCGGATTATCATGGATGGCACCACACACTTTTTCCAGACTCCGGATGAGGTCTGGCAATGGCTAGAGTTGTACAGAGCGGGGACGGACAGAACGCACCAAAGTCGGCGGGACCAGCCCAAGCAGCCCCGGGTGCGGCAATCGCAGCGCATCAGGTCCCGCAACAGGCGCCAGCGGGAGAAACGGGAGGCTCAAATGGCGGCGGAGAAGAGGGATGCCCTTGCAGCGACGGCGGCCGTAACAGGGTCACAGCAGAACAGTGTACGGACCGAAACGGACTCGGGTGGGGAAGGCAGCAGAACAGGAGGGGAACTTTCGGAGGCGGAGAGCCAGAAGGGGCCAGATGTTACCCCACAGACTTCGGATGATATCATCTGCGGCTGAGATAGACTTGGGATTAGATCGGGACTTCATGGTAGGATGATATCCTGTCGCTGGAAGGCGGGTTGCCGGGTGGGGGAGCTGAGTGACTTGGTGGGGATGATGAGCGGGACGCGGGCTCCGCTTGCTGGGGTCGGCGGCGACTCACCCCCCTAGGCCCTTAAGGCCGACTGTGGTGGAGACCACAGGATAAGTGTGCGAGAAGTTGGGTTAAGGTTTGGATGGGGGCGGCCATCGGGTTCGTGTGCTCTGTCCTGGGGTGTGGGGTTTGGGGTATGTTTCAGTTTTGGGGCTGTTTGGGGGGGGGCAACTGCATTGGGGGGGGCATTGACCGTTGTCTTTTGATTCGGACTGCACGGGACTGGAATGGGGACATTACCTAATCTGAAGTGCCTAACGTGGAATGTCCGGGGGTTGCGGACTATGGTAAAACGTCACAAAGTGCATGCATTCCTGGTACGCAGGGGGATTCAGATAGCTATGCTCCAGGAAACCCATCTCACCAAAAAAGAGTGCGCTGCCCTGCAAAAAAGATGGCGGGCCAGGTCTTTGGCACCACCTATTCGGCGTACGCCAGGGGGGTTTTGATCTGGGTGAGGGCGGGGATACCCTTTCAAGTGCTGAACCAGGTGGTGGATCCGGAGGGCAGGTTTGTAGCGGTGGAGGGGAGGTTATATGGACGCGATGTGGTACTCTGTTGTGTTTATGCACCGAACACTGACCAAGGCCGGTACTTTGATAGCCTCTCGGGGTCCTTGGCCTCTTTCCTGGCGGGTCCGATAGTGCTAGGAGGGGATTTCAACTCGATTACGGATGTGGCTCTGGATAGGTCCCATCCCCCCCTAGTGGACTCTCCTGTGCGCAGGCTGGCCGCGCACAGGAAGGACTGGCAAGAACGGTGGGGGTTGCTGGATGTCTGGAGGGAGAGGCACAGGGGAACCAGGGATTACTCCTTTTATTCCGCTCTCCATGATCTGCATGTCAGGATCGATTCGGTGCTTTGCGGGAGCGCTCTATCCCCATTGATTACCCATGCGGAATACCTAGCTAGGACTATATCCGATCATAACCCCCTATTGGTGCACATTCAGTGGCAGAGGGAGCGCTCAGTGATACCAACATGGCGGCTTCGGCCGGAGACGCTGGAGGACTCTGTGTTTGAGGATGCGGTCCGGCAGGGCATTGTTAGTTATTTTGGTGTGAATGAGGGCACGGCAGCGAGTAGGTCTATTGAATGGGATGCAATGAAAGTGGTGGTGAGAGGGGTGTGCCTGGGCAGGTTCTCGAATGCTCGAACGACTGTGCTGAATGATTTAATGAAAGCAGAAGACACTTTGAGGGACCTGGAGCGCCGCAGGCCGACCAGGCCTGGTTTACAGGCCCAGTTATTGGAGGCGAAGGAAGTGGTGGCTGCTGGGACGGAACGCTTGAGATGTTATGATCATAGGCAGTACATTATCAGGGCACACGCGGAAAGGGACAAGGTAGGAACCCTCTTGGCCAGACTAGCGAACCCGGAACTTAGGGGTTGCCCGATCCTCAGCATCACTAATGTGCAAGGTGAGTTGGTGTACTCCCAGGCGGCTGTACTGGACCGCTTCAGGGGTTATTATGAGGACTTGTACCGGAGTCAGTTGGAAGTGGGGATGCAGGACATCGTGGAGTACTTGGGGGAGAGGCCGCTTCCGGTCCTTGATGAGGAGGACGCGAGGGACCTGGGTAGCCCCATCACGCTTACGGAAATCCGAATGGCTATCAAACATATGGCCCGTAACAAGACGCCCGGGGTGGACGGACTGCCGATCGAGTTCTATCAGCACTATGTGGACGTTCTGGCGCCCAGGCTGCTGGTGGTGTACACGGAAGCCTTCGAGAAGGGGGCCTTGCCTGGCTCCATGCGGGAGGCCTTGATAGTGCCGCTCCTCAAGCCTGGCCGGGATGCCGCGGACGTGAGGTCTTATCGCCCGCTGTCCATGTTGACAGTGGACTATAAGATCCTGAGTCGCATCCTCGCCACTAGACTGGCTCCGCACATGACGGGCCTGGTACACAGGGATCAGGCCGGGTTTATACCCACGAGGAGCACGGCGATGAATATTCGCCGCCTGGTGGGAATAATGGACGCCATCTTGGGTGGGGAAGGAGCGCCGGCGGTTCTGTCCGTGGATATCGAGAAGGCCTTCGATAGCTTGGAATGGCCCTTCTTGGATGGAGTGCTGGAGAGGTTTGGCATGGGTGACGGGTTTCGCAGGTGGACGAGGGTCTTGTATAATTCAGCGACGGCGAGAGTTCGTTTGGGCGGTCTGGTCTCAGCGGCGTACCCGGTGAGCAGGGGAACGCGACAGGGGTGCTCTCTCTCCCCCCTGTTGTTTGCCCTGGCGATGGAACCCTTGGCGGTCCATGCGAGGTCGGGCGACCGATACTCGGGTATAGAGGGTGATGGACAGTGGCATCATATTTCGCTTTATGCGGATGACCTGCTCCTGTATCTGGCTGATACCTCGGGGGCCCTGGTTGGAGCGATGGCTCTGCTGTCCGAATTCGGCCGGCTTTCGGGCCTTAAGGTCAACTGGGCGAAGACCTGCGTGTTCCCGCTGAGGGCGGGATCGCCGGCCCCCGACAGCGACTTGGGTGTGGCATGGGAACCCTCTTGCATCACCTACTTGGGTGTCCGCATCTACCACTCGGCTGCTGACCTTTTGGAGGGTAACATTGGCCGTTGTGTTCGATCACTGCGGGGCAGCCTGTCTTTCTGGTCGACCCTCCCGCTGACAGTCCTGGGCAGGATAGCACTGCTGAAAATGGCGGCGCTCCCCCGCTTCCTTTACTATTTCCGAACGCTACCTGTCTGGATTCCTCAGGGGGTGTTTAGGGAACTGCGGTCTATGATTACTGGCTTTCTCTGGGGGCACGGCCGTCGCAGAATAGCCTTGAGCACGTTACTTCGCCCCAAGATGGAAGGGGGCTTGGCTGTGCCCGACCTAGAACTGTACTACCTAGCGGCGCAGCTGCAGGTCCTTACACAGAACGTGGCCAGGGTGTTCCGGGGGCCGGAGGACGACCGGGATCGGGGGATACAGCGCCACGTGCTGTCGTACATCGTCATGCAGCAACGGCTTGAGCTGCGGGCCCTCTCCATGGAGGAGCGGACGCTCCGGCTGTGCTGGCAAAGGAGCCTTCGGAGAGCGCGGGCATCAAGGCCTTACGCCCCGGAGATTCCGATCGGGATGTTGACGGCTTTGCCGCACGGAGGAGATTGGTCCCCGTTGTTGGGTTGGGAAGAGGCGGGGTTGCAGGTGGTGGGTGATCTGTACATAGATGGGGCTCTGGCGCCGTTTGACGTGCTCCGGGACCAGTTTGGCCTGCCTGAGGGGGGCTTCCTCCTGCACGTGGCGGTGGTGGCGGCCATACAAAAGCATTGGAGAGAGGGGCTCCTGGAGCCCAAGACGACCATGGCGTGCCAGTATGTGGTGATGGCGGCTGGCACATTTAAAGCTGTGACATGCCTCCATAATAGGATGCTGACAGAAGGGCTGGAACCGCTCCATGGGCTCAAAGCTAAATGGGAGGCGAGTGTTGGTCGGCCCATACCGGATACGGCATGGGGCCACATCCTGCGACGCACGTGGAAGGGCACCAGGAACGCCCGCTTTCAGCAGGTCCATTTCTATGTGCTTCATAGGGCCTACTTGACCCCAGAGAAATTGCAACGGTACTTTCGGGTGCTGGATGCCTGTTGCCCCCGGTGCTCGTCCCCAGGGGCGGATATGGACCACTTGTTTTGGGGGTGTCCACAACTGGGAACCTATTGGGCAGAGGTAGGGGAACTTCTGAATGAAGTGACCGACAGGGAGGTAGAATTCGACATGGCAGCGTGCCTGTTGCTTTGGTTCCCGCATACTAAGCGCACCAAGGTGACAAGTAAATTCATAGATCTGGCTCTGATATTGGCACAGAGGGAAATATCATGGCACTGGAAGTCTAGGGGCGGTCCCTCACTGCGTAGATGGAAGAATGAGTTGCTGCGGTGGTCTGACTGTGAGAGCGTGCTCCGGATGAAGCAAGCGGTAAAGTTGGGGAATGAGAAGGTATTGGATGCGGCGCGTGCATGGGAGTTAGTGGTACAGGCTTTGCGTGATGCTTTGGTTGAGGATGAAGACGGCGAGAACTGATCCGCTGGACACCACGGGGCATATACAAGAATACGGAACCACGCACTGTATTGGACCCATCCAGTTCAGCGGAGCGATACGCGCACCTTAGCAGTTGCCCGGGGGGGGGGAGTTGGGGGGGTTAGTTGTGGGGGGGTTGGGGGGGGCCGGAAGCCATTGGAGGGTTGCGGGCTGAGACCTAGGACCTACTGGGACAGGGGGCATTGAGTGGTGGATCGACTGAATGGATGGAACGGCCTGGTAAGTAGGCCGCATAGCCTAGAGTAGGCCCCGACAGGGGCGATCACATTACCTGCACGGAGATGGCTGACGGGAATGTTGTTGCGGGCGGGGGGGTAAAAGCAGATACGCAAAACGATCTGTCGCCAGGGTCCCAATGGGACGTACACTGTGTTGTGTTCCTTTCGAGCGAAGTGACATGCCGCCCGGCCTCCGGGATGCGGGCTAAATGGCTGTGTACCACTGTGAATTGTCATTGGACGGGGGGGGGCACGAGTGTGCTGGCTGTTCACTGTTATCCTGTGGTTTATAACTCTGCAATAAAAATATAATTTAAAAAAAAAAATCATGGAGTGTGGAGGCTTTGGCGAACCCGAAGACGAGCGTTGAGAATTCCCTTGGAAGGGTGATATGTAGGGCTTTGGAAATGAGATCAAAGATTCTGTCCCAATAGGAGATGACGCATGGGCATCTGAAACTTAAGTGTTCAAGGTCCCCTCCCTCTCCTTTGCAGGTCCAGCATGTGTCATTGTCCCTGATTTTATGCAGAAAGAGCCTCCTAGGTGTCCAGAAGTCCTTGTGGAGTAGCCAGAACTTGGTTTGTGAGAGTGTGGGGCTTATTTTGTGGCTAGTGGTGGACTCCAAGGATCTGGCCCACTCTGCCTCTGAGGTTGGTGTGGATGAGAAAGAGTCCCAGTAGAGCTGGAGTGGTTTGGTTAGGGAGGACAATTGCGGACGAATTAGTTTATATATTCTAGAGACTTGATGGCCAAGTTTGTTTAGTGAAGTGAGGAATCCAGGGAGGGAGGAGGTGACGTCCTTCAGGTCCGCTTTCGATAGTGCTACTTTAATATGTAAAAAGTTATAGAATTCTATGTGATGGAGGTGGAATCTGTTCTGCAGTTCACTGAAGGAGAGTGGTAGTGTCTTTTTGAAGAGTTGGTGGGGGAAGAGTATACCTCTTTCTATCCAAGGAGAGTAGTTTAGAGGTTTCCCTTTGTATATTAAGGCGTTATTGTGCCAGAGCGACTCCCAATTTGAATGCTGGAATTGATGTGGTAAGTGTTTGCTGACTTGGAAAATGTTTTAACCAACAAGTATGTTTCATGGTTTTAATGATATCTTTATGATCCATACATATTGAGGTGTAACTTTGGTAATCATTGTAACACTGCAACCCAATCCTTTTTTGCAAATCATCCCCTAGTTGGGATCTTAAGCATTACTGACTTCCAGGAGAAGGAACACTCTTTTTGTTAGACTGACTTGGAGAAGAGCCATTTTGGTGTTTTTGAAGATAGGGCCCGAGCCTAAGTTGGGACGGAGTTTAATGGTGAGCAGGGCGCAGGGGTCGGGACCTTGTAATATGGACCTTTCCCCAGCAAGCCACACCGGGGTATACTCCGTCTGTGAGGTTAGCCAGTACGATCCTTGTTTTGCCAAAAAGGCAATTTGATGTAGCTTAAAGTCCGCCAAGTTGACTCCCCCTAGGCTTTTATCTAGTCGTAATTTCTTTAAACTGATTCTGGCTTTCTTGCCCTGCCAGAGAAAGGAAGAGATCAGCTTATCTAATTTACTATGGAACTCTTTGGAAAGTATAAGTGGAAGCATTGTGATGAGGTAGTTGACTAAGCAGGATATCATCATTTTTATGGTTTCTATACGGCCCCACCAAGTGATGAAACGGGGGGGACCAACCGTCGAGCAGTCGTTTGATTTTGGCAAGGGTCGTGGTCTCATTGTGTTTAAGGGTACTTAAGAGGTCATCAGTAAATTCTATCTCCCAAGTATTTAATCACGTCAGTTTGCCAAGTTAAGCCAGAGTTGCCTAAAACTTCTCTAGAGGTGTGGACATTTAGGGGTTTTACCTCGGATTTATCTCTATTTGATTTGTAGCCGGATAGGGAGGAGTATTTGTCAATTGAGGACATAAGCCCAGCGATGGAGTTAGTAGGGTCTTCCGTTGTAATTAAGATGTCATCGGCATACGCTGCTAGCTTAACTCGTGTGTCCCCGAAGGAAACACCCGCTATGTCTTTATTATTTTTGATGTCTGTAAGGAGGGGTTCAAGGGCTAGGAGGAAAAGCGCCGGGGAGAGTGGACAGCCTTGTCTGGTTCCCTTGTGAAGTCGGAACGGGTTGGATAGGGTACAGTTTATAGCTATGCTGGCAGATGGGGCTGAGTATAGGGCCATCACCATCTTGGCAAAGGAGTCGCCAAGGTTGAAGGTGTGCATGCATTGCCAGAGGAAGGACCACGAGACCTTGTCAAAGGCTTTTACGGCGTCCAAGGTTATCGCTACCATTGGGGCGGGAGAGGCCTTTGCTTTCTCCAGAAGGTGGCACAGTAGTCTTGTATTGTCGTTTGACATCCGGTGTTTTAGGAAGCCAACCTGCGAGGGGCTAATTAGTTTATGAAGGACGGGATTTAGTCTGGTCGCCAATACTTTTGCGTAGATTTTGCAATCTAGGTTTATCAAAGAGATGGGGCGGTAGTTTTTAGTGAGGAGGGGGTCTTTCCCTTCTTTGGGTATTACTATGATCGTCGCTTCACTCATCGATGGGGAAACACTTCCGCTGGATGCTGTAGAGTTAAAAAGGTTAAGGAGCGGAGGGCTAAGTTGATCTGTGAAGGCCTTATAGAATGACGCCGTGAAGCCGTCCGGTCCGGGGGCCTTATTATTCTTTAGTGTGTTAATTGCTGCCCTGAGCTCTGCGCATGTGATTGGGGAACCTAGATGAGTCATATCTGTTTCTGAGAGTTTGGGGAGGTGAAGTGATTCAAGGTAGTGTTTCTAGCGTTTTAGTGTCTAGTGGGTTGGACTTATGTTGGGATTCTAGTGTTCCAATCTGTTGTTCTAAAGATTCTAGCTCTTTATTTAGTGTCTTGTTCGTCTTGGCTCTGATATTGATGATGACTGTAGGAGAGTAGGGTCTGCAATCCTATGATCACCCAGATTTTTTGCTTTTGTTTCACTGGTTTACGACTTTCTCTGGCTGTGGGCCTGCCAATCAGACCCACAGCCTGGCTGTTCTCTTTCTAAATTACAACATGTACCCTAGGTGCATTTACCAATTGGTACTGGGCCACCTTATCAGACCCTGTAACTCAGGGCATAGGTGTACCCAGGGCTGCCAGGGGCTGCAGCATGTATTATGCCACCCCTGGCTGGCCTCCTAAATTTGACACAACTGGCTGCATGACAGCTGGGACAAAGTCGTGTAATCACCCTTTGCTGTAGGTATAGTATACCTATACCTAACCCTAAAATGGACACACAGATTCCTATCAGTCACTCCTATGGCAGGCCTTGACAATCCTGAAGGCAGAGTGCTTGGAATCGTGTGAGATGGTGCTCTGGCATGAGCTGAGCCTGTCTGCAGCTTGCGGAACCAAGTCCTAATAGCTGTTCAATGATATCGCATACCATATACTCTTAAGTGCATTATAATCCTCGCGGTTAAATGCTAACTTTGGTATTGCTTTATCAAAACATGTCGAGTAAGGTGTCATACGAATTGGAATACTAACCCCTCGCCAATTCTGGCGACGGGGTTAGCATTCCACCCTTCTAGAGGGACACGACATGTATGTAACTGTGAACCCCGGTTAAAGTTAACTGAAGCCTCAGCTCCACAAAATGGATGCTGCCACCACAGACACGAGTCTGACCTCCTGCTGCTGGGAGTCCTTCCAGCGAGGGAGGCTTGGACAAAGGGTTTCCTGTCCGGGGCAGTGCTAGCACCGTCCCAGACATGGTTTTGTGTATCCTGGGTAGGCAGGGCTTTTCAGGAAGGTGACTGCTGAGTGGCACCCCGGTGCTCACTACGCATAGGCCGGTCAGAACCAGTTCCAGGGGCACACCAGCCCCTGGCCTGGGGAAAGTCCGGCATGGCAGAGGGGTGTAACCACCCCCCTCCTAGTCCCACCCATAGGCAGGACCTAGTCACCGGGTCAGCCCCCTTTTTTAGTATAAAGATGGGAGCGGGCCCCCTGTTCAAATTAGATCATATTTGGAATCAAGACACGACTTTCTGCGAAAGGACTTCACGATTTCTTCATCAAGATTCTCCCTTGTGGCTAAGGAGTAGTCACCCTGCATCCGCAGGCACCATCCTAAGAACACTGCGGTCTGCTGCAAGTCCTTCTTCACGAATCCGACGACCCAGCTCGACGAGACCCGGCTTCCCTGGCACCTCTGACCTCTACTCACCTCTACAGCAAAGCTGAGAACCGTGAGTGCGACGAGACCTCAAGGGACCGACGATCGCCAAGACTGCACGACTTCTTTGTAACAAGCCCACCGAGTCTTCCACTGGTGAGTGCTTTGGGGTCCGAGAAGCCCCAACCCTGAGCAGCTCCAGCACCGAAGATCAGCCCTCCAGCATCTCCACGATCTGCGTGGGGCCCTTCTGCTTTTGCGTGCTCACCGCGCTGTGTGGCTACTAGCCGGCTGGCTTGTGGCCTTCTTCACGACGCCCGACGACATCACTGCTGCTGGTCTGGTTGCTCCAGACTGGCCCTTGCTTCCTTCTTTAAGAGAGGCACCCCGGACCCTCCTGGTCCACTCCAGACGCCATTTTAAGTCCACCGCGTGGGTTTGAATTTGCCAAGGCTTTGTTGCCCAATCCTGGGTCCAGCGACGCCGACAGCTTCATCCATCGTGGGACAGATCGCTCCTCCATCCTGGTCGCCGACCACGCCTCCTGGTCCGTGAGATCTGCGATCACAGCGTCACCCACTCACCTAGTCGAGGTGGCTACCATCCGGTGCCCTCCTGGTGCCCACTGACTACTGGCTAGTAGTCTCGAACTTGGTCCCCTCTGCTTTCAGGTGTCATCTTCCTTCGATCCAGGCTTGGATCCATCGAACTTTCTTCACTGGTCGCCTGCCAGCAACTTCTTTCTTCCAGGCTCCTGGTCCGTCTACGAGGATTCCCGACGTCTTTTGAGTCCTATGCAGCTGCAGCCCCTGGGCTAGGTAACTTCGGCATTTTGGTGCCCCAGCATAGCCTCACTATCCAAGGGTCAGAATCCACTTTCGTTTTCCTCCTACCAGGTCGGGTTCGCCCGAGAACACTAACTTTCTGAAATCTAGCTACCATAGACTTTGTCCTGCATCACGCGTGAGAGTGCACACTCTGCACCCGAGTCCCCTGGGTCTCCTAGAAGTAATCTAACGATTCTATAGTCAAGTCCTAGCGATTCCAAAGGCTATTAGTACTGTACTTACCTGCTAGTAATTTCGCATTCCACTTTCAGAGTATATGGTTTTCCGTGCCCCTCGGGCATTTGTATATACTGTGCTAACTTAAGTATTTTCGTAAGCGTTTTGTTTTGTGCTTAGTACCCTGTCCTCATAAAGAGTACAGGGCTGTTGTGATTCTTAATAAATAACTGTTTATTTTCATAACACTTGTGTGGTGTCCTTTCACTGGGTATTCAAGGGGTATATGTGTGGTAAACAGCTGGCTTAACCCGCCCTCTCGAGTCTTTAGCCTTAGACTGCTCGTATCCATGCTACTAGGATAGCTGGTCTATAAGGTTGACTTACAACCAATCATCAATAAGGGTTGCTGGACTGATACATAGTGTTCACTAGAATAGTGAGCACTGCATATCAGGCCACCTTCTCACAATGACCCATCGGATTGTGGCTTTCAGAGCGTCCCACAAGGTGTTGGGTGTAGTGTCGTGGGTGTCATTTAAGGTTAGGTATTCATCAATGGCGTTAGCTATTAGTAATTTGTTTGCGGGATCTGATAAGGTTTCATCATTGAAGCGCCATCTCTTGGGTGGGAGGATCGATTTGGAACCAGCAAGCTTGGTGCAAATACAGGCGTGGTCAGAAACCAATTTAGGGGCTATTTCAGTTTCCTCTATCAGGTGTGTGAAGGGGCTTGAGATCAGGATAAAGTTGATGCGTGAGTATGATTTGTGTGGGGCGGAGTAAAAAGAATAGTCCCTTCCGTCTGGATTTTGGAGGCGCCAAGAATCTTTCAGACAATATCTGTCACAGAGGCGAAGGAGGGCTTCGTGTGAACGGGATGGGTGGAAGGTGCATTTGGATTGTCTGTCTAGAATCGGGTCAAGGGGGAAATTGAAGTCTCCTCCCACTATCAGCAGACCATCTGGAGGGATGGGTTCTAATGAGCGGGAAACCGAGTCCCAGAATTCCGGGTCGTCAGCATTTGGGCCGTAAATATTTATTACATGAATGGGGTCATCCTCCCTTAGTAGGTGTGTAACGGATAGCCTTCCTTCTTTGTCATGAGAGTGCGCGACTAGTGTTAGATTGGCTTTTTTCGCTAGTAAGGTGATTACCCCTCCTTTTTTGTGAGTCGCTGGCGAGTTCAATATGTGTGACGCCCAGTGAAGGTTCAGGAACTGTAGATCTTCCTCAGTTTGGTTTCCTGGAGAAAGATAATGTACCCCCTCGATTTGGCGAGATATTCAAAAACGTTCCTCCTTTTTACCGGATGGTTGAGGCCCTTAACATTAAGAGAGATTATTGTAAGGTCATCGACTAATGATTTTGTATTAGACATCGGAGTGAGATTTTATCGCTGAGAAGTAACATGGCAATCGAATGATACCGGTGTGTAGTGTTGTGTGTTGGTCACATTGGTGTGGGTCAGTGTGAGGAGATACAACTCT
Source organism: Lissotriton vulgaris (assembly GCF_964263255.1). Lineage (NCBI taxonomy): Eukaryota > Metazoa > Chordata > Amphibia > Caudata > Salamandridae > Lissotriton > Lissotriton vulgaris. The sequence continues at coordinate 416,506,560 of NC_141697.1, read as the reverse complement.
AAGGACAGGGTGTAAGATACAGCATTGAAATAAGATTTGGGAATGCAGCAAGAGAAGCATGCCATACCTGTAAGAAGTGAACATAAGCAAACGACAGTACAAAACATAAAGAAAAACTGTTATTCTCTGAACTCTTTTAGCTCCATTTTCTCCCCCCCTGACAAAACTACCCTCGAGCCCCCCCCTTCCCTTCCCCCCAAAATAGTACATAGGGAGTACGATGGCAGTACCGTGCTAGGTGGAGCAGGAGTAATAAACTGGTAACTAGTAAATTCCCTAGACATCAAAAATAGCATAGTATCAATAAACATGAAACTTGTCTTATCCGTCAAGCAGTTTTGCGGCTGAGAAAGTGCCACTAAATATAGCAGTAGTAAGTGGTAATGGAATGAGAACATAAGCAGTTTACGCTGAGGCATTAGTGTGTCATTGTAGTGAAGCACGAGGCCTGCATGTATATAGATGGCATATTCCTACAATTGCAGAGTTGTAAACTTTATGGAAAACAAATGACACAACTTTAGGAGCATTAACTCACGATACAGGAGAGTGTTCAGGTGAGATGAAGGGCTTCGGTGTTGAAACGGACGTTATCCAATTAAAGAGCATGGCGCCAGAGCCATATCAAGCCCGTTTAGGACCAGGCAAAGGCTTGTTGGTAATGAATACCAGCAGACAATATGATGATTTATGAGCTGGACTTTTTCTCAGTTGCATTTTTTAATGAACATTTTATTTTAAAAGGAAAGAATCATCAATCTTGCTTTCAAGCTTTTGCATATATTTGCATCTCATCCAAGAGCACCCTAGAAGCGTTATACATAGCCTCATCTTGTTAAACTTTCATAAAGGCTTTGTGTTAATAAACCATAAATACAAGTTTGAACAGCATTTACATTTGGACACAAATATTACATTGCAGACAGTGCCATTCCATGATCCATAATGAGGTACTGTAATCTGGCAGCCAATGGGTTTGTGCTTCCAGGGAGTGGAACTACTTGTTCGAAGGATAAAATAAAATTGAGAACTGTTGGACCTGGGGTTACCAGTCCACATAGGTTAGCCTGGCACAGAGTAGGAAGGTCTATTCTCAAAGGCAATTGTGTTATGCTTGCACACAGCAATCCAGCGCCCATCCACTAATAATGACACTACACCAGATTAGAAAAATACGGAATACTTTATAAAAATTCTTTTAATGGTCTTACCCCGTCAACCAGGGATTGTTTACATATAGCAAGCATTTCCACGTTTGATTTCCAGTATCCTTATAAATTCATCATTACATTTGGTTTTAGAACCTTATTGTCTATTGGCAAGAATTCAGTAATCCCCTCTAATGCGCTATATTTCAGTCAGTACTTTTGCGGTTTGAATTTCAAGTTAGCAGTAAGAACACACCCCCCTCAATTCAGAGAAGCAAGAGTGCACAATCTTAAACCTTGAAAAGCATTTGACACTTCCCTTATTATAAGTTCAGAGAATGCATTGACAAATATCAGGTCGGTTTACCCCCAAGCAGATAAGAACAGGCATTAAATTCCAGCAAGATCAGGCGTTTAAGTAGATCACCCGTGGTGTTCTGGCTACCAGTTTACTCGAGTAATGAGCCAGCAATAGTGCTATTAATGGTAGCTCGCTAGTTCCAGAATGTTAGTCTTTCCAGTACAGGCTTCCCTGGCCAATTTGTCAGTTCCCTTCAGGTTTCCATGAAATAGTTCCTTTATTGTACCCTGTGGCGATGCCTCAGTTTTAGTGTCCTTCCCCCAGCTCCCAGAACCCGGCTTACTTATGGCAGAATTGATGTTTGACCTGATTCAGCCAACCCGTGCAGCGGGAGTCGCCACCTCACCATAGGCAGACTCTTCTCTTAGCGTCCGCTCTCTCCCCAGCCAGGCCGACTTACTCTCTGGGCCTGCGCGGGAGGGAAGACGCTACCGCTTCACCTTCCAGCTGACTCCTCTTCAGCACGATCACTCCCCTAAGACACTTCCTCCGCCTCTCTGGTAAAAGCCTCGCTTCACTGGGCCTGCGCGGGAGGGAAGTGGCGTTCTGCGGCGGCACCCCTCTGATACGCTGACAAGATCTCTGCTGGGCCTGCGCGGGAGGGAGACGCCTCGGAGCTATGCGGCCGCCTTGGAGCTAGTCAGCAGCGGCTCCCGCAGCACCTCTCACAGTCTGCTCCCTATCTGAAAAGGGGGCGCAACTCCCACCCGGGCACCTGTAACTCCGATGCCGCTCAACAGGTCCCCGGCAGTCCCGTCCCTGGAAGGAGGGGGGAAGAGGTTCTTGAACAGTGCTCCTCAGCGCAGGTAAGGGGATAGCTCTTTTCAGGTTTCAGATTGTTCAGGAAACGGGGGGGGGGGGGACAGAGGTTCACCGTTCCTTCTCTAAAGGGTGTTTCTCAGGGTCGGAAAAAGGACGGCTCTTCTTACCGAGGGACCTCAAGGGGGCAGTACTCTTGCCTCAGCATGAACCCCAGCAGTCACTCAATTTGATTCAGGGAAAGTGTCAGTTTCTCCTATTCTGTGAAATTCCCAGGGCAGAATTCAATAAAGGTGTGTCTACACCGGGTCAGGTCTAAGGCCGGGGGTAATGACAGCAGAAAGGACGCAACCCTTGAAGGAAGTCAACCCCCTAAGTGTTCCACTCCCCTGACGCTTCAGCCTGCACTCCAGCTAGCTCTCTGATGACACAAAATGGCCGCCCAGGTGCTGACCTTACATACCACTGGACCCAGGTCACTAGAATGGGCCAGAAGGTTCTAGATCCCTCTCACTAGTCTATGGGCCAGTTCCTGAGGTAAAATTCTTTGGCAGTTGGAAGCCACCATTTTGTAAAGGATCACCTCACTACTACCTCATTTTAAAAGAACACCTGCGCCCCGTCATGGTTTAAAAATAATGAGGCACCCAGAGCTCTAAGGACATGAGCTCTAAGGAAATCGCCAATAAAAAGTATGGTGGACGAAAAGGGGGAAATAAAATGTAGGAGGCAGAAAGGGGAGGAAAAGAAAAAAACAAAAGATAGGAGGGACCACCCAAAGGGCTAACGGGTCTAACACGCGTCCCCCCCCCCCGCAGCTGAAAGTGGGGAAAGCTACCCAACCCCTTGGGAGTTCTCATCACTAAGGCGGAAATACCTTGAGAGACTGTCTTCATTGGCGTGGTTCACTCCAGGGCGATGTTCCACCCAGAAGTCCATTGCCTGTAGAGGGATGGACCATCTCAACAACTTGGGATTCTCTCCCTTCATTTGCATTAGCCAACGAAGGGGCCGGTGGTCAGTCTGTACAAGGAAGTGCGAGCCAAACAAGTATGGTCGCAACTTCTTCAGAGCCCATACCACCGCGAAGGCTTCCCGCTCAATTGCACTCCACCTCTGTTCCCGGGGAAGCAGTCTCCTGGACAAGAAGACAACAGGTTGGTCCAGACCCTCTTAATTGAGTTGCGATAACACTGCCCTAATGCCATGCTCTGATGCATCCGTTTGGACAATGAATTCCTTGGAAAAATCAGGAGCCCTTAGGACCGGAGCTGCACACATTGCTTGATTTAAGGTATCAAAGGCTCGTTGACAGGCCTCCGTCCAGACTACCCTTCGAGGTTGCTTCTTGGAAGTGAGTTCAGTTAGGGATGCCACAATTGTGCCATACCCCTTCACAAAGCGACGGTAATATCCTGTGAGGCCCAAGAATTCTCGGACCTCGGTTTGAGTCTTGTGGGACTCCTAGGCCATGATAGCCTCAATCTTGGCCTGGAGGGGCTGCACCGTTCCCCTGCCCACCAAGTGACCTAGGTACACTACCGACCCCTGCCCAATCTTGCATTTGCTGGCTTTGATTTTCAAGCCAGCCTGCTTCAGGGCTTGGAGAACAGCCTGTAATTGACACAAGTGGTCCTCCCAGCTGCTGCTGAAGACTGCAATGTCGTCTAGATAAGCAGCAGAAAAGGCCTCCATTCCGGAGAGGACCTTGTTCACCAGCCGCTAAAAAGTGGCAGGAGCGTTCTTGAGCCCAAAGGGCATCACACGGAACTGGTAGTGGCCCTCAAGCGTGGAGAAGGCTGACCTTTCCTTTGCTCCATCTGTAAGGGAGATCTGCCAGTACCCTGATGTGAGGTCAAAAGTACTTAGATATTGGGCAGCTCCCAGCCGGTCAATGAGCTCATCTGCCCTAGGGATTGGATGAGCATCAGTTTTTGTCACTGAATTCAGTCCCCGATAATCCACACAGAACCTGAGTTCCGGAGGGTGCCCGGTGGGGCAGCTTTTGGTACCAGAACCACCGGACTGGACCAGGGGCTACTTGAAGGTTCAATCACTCCTAGCTCCAACATCTTAGTGACTTCACTGTGGATGCTGGCCTTCACCTTATCTGACAGCCGGTAGGTCTTAGACTTCACAGGTGGGCTGTCTCCTGTGTCCACATCATGGGTATACAAATGGGTCCTTCCCGGGATAAGGGAGAACAGCGAGGAATACTGCTCCAGGACTTGGCGGCAGTCCCTCCACTGTTCAGGAGTTAGGGATGGTGAGAGAATCACTCCCTCCACCGACCCATCCTTTTCTTGAGACGAAAATAGATCAGGGAGAGGCTCACTTTCCTCCTCCTCTGCTCCATCAGTCACCATCATCAAGATGACCTCGGGCCTCTCATGGTGGGGTTTGAGGAGGTGGGCATGAAGCACCCGATGGGGTTGCCGGGGGGTCTTAAGGCCCACTAAATAAGTGGCGTTGCCCTTCTTCTCAATCACCTCAAAGGGACCTGTCCAGTGATCCTGGAGGGCACTAAGCTCTCCAGGCTCCATCACCCACACTTTCTGGCCAGGCTCCAACTCCACAGGGTGAACATTGTGGTCATACCATTCTTTCATTACTGCCTGGCTGGCTTGCAAGTTGTCAGAATCTTGCTTCCACAACTTAGCCATTCGGCTCCGGCAGGCCAGCATGTAGCTCACCACATCCTGGGGAAGCTTCCTGGGAGTCTTTTCCCATCCGTCTTTCACCAGGCTGAGAGGTCCACGAACAGGGTGCCCATACAGAAGTTCGAAGGGGTTAAAGCCCACTCCTTTCTGTGGCACTTCCCTGTATGCGAACAACAGACCGGGTAGGAGGACGTCCCATTTCCTCCGCAGGCTCTCAGGCAGACTTCTGATCATGCCCTTCAAAGTTTTATTGAACCTTTCCACCAGACCATTGGTCTGCGGGTGGTAAGGGGTGGAGAACCGGTAGGTAACCCCACACTCCTTCCACATAGCCCGCATATAGGCTGACATGAAGTTGGTGCCCCTGTCGGACACAACTTCCTTGGGGAAACCCACTCGGGTAAAAATCCCCATCAGGGCCCTAGCCACTGCAGGTGCAGTAATGGTCCTCAAAGGAATTGCCTCTGGGTATCGAGTGGCGTGATCCACCAGAACCAGGATAAACCTGTGACCAGCTGAAGTGGGGGGATCCAATGGCCCAACAATGTCGATGCCCACCCTTTCAAAGTGGGCGCTAACGACAGGTAGTGGTTCCAGGGGAGCTTTTAGCTTAACCCCTGTTTTCCCACTGGCTTGGCAAAACACACATGTCCTACAGTAAGTGTCGGACGCCACCCTCATTTGAGGCCAGTAAAAATGGGGGACAAGCCGGGCAAAGGTCTTGTCCTGACCCAAGTGTCCTGCCAAGGGTATTTCGTGAGCCAAATCTAAAAGAAAGGCTCGGTAACGTTGGGGGACTACCAAGGCCCGTGACGACCTGTGCGCTGGTGCCTTGGGTTCACTGTAGAGAAGACCATCCTCCCAGTAAATGTGGAAGTTCCCTGCAATGTTACCTGCTTCCTGGGCTTCGGCCTGACGCCTCAGACCCTCAAGGGTAGGGCACTCCTTCTGGCCCTGACAGAACTCTTCCCTGGTAGGCCCCCCCTCCACATGCCATTCAGCAGGGATAGGTAGGTTTTCCAGGGAGACAACAGCCCCCTCCATGGACTCCGGGTCCACCACCACAGGTGGCCCATCCATCTCACGGGGTGTGGATGCTGAGGCAGGGATCTCCTATCCCCGGATCTCTCCCTCTTTGGCAGCTGGCTGTGCCTTTGTTCCAGGTTCCAGCCCTGGCGAACTCCTCCTCCGGGTAGTCGCGGACCTTATGCTGGCAATGGTCCAGTCAGGTGTACCCAGCATCTCTGAGTGAGTCCCATATTCCACCTCCTTCCAAGCATTGTGCTCCATATCATTCCCCAACAGACAATCGACTGGCACGGCAGGGCTTACGGCAACTCGATGCGGACCTGCAACCCCTCCCCACTCAAAGGGAACCTCGGCCACAGGGTAGTGGCCTATTCTGCCGTCGGCCATCGCGGCGGGGTGGAGTACGTGTGGAATCACCTGCTCTGGGGACACCAGATGACTCCTTACCATAGTCATACTGGCACCTGTATCCCTCAGAGCTTCCCCTCTTTGGCCATTGATGGTGACCCACTGCCCATACTTGGTAGTATTTGAGGGCACCTGGATCTTAGGAACCATCTCCCGATCTCCCAGGGACACTAAGGTGACTCCCGCCCATTCCCCTCCCTTATCTAAGGGCAACTCTTCCCCGAGCACTACACTAGCTACTCCCTGGGCTTTTCCTCCAGTGGGAGGGGGTGTTCTCTTTGGGCACTTGACATCTCCTTTATAGTGCCCAACCCCACCACATTCATAACAGCGGACAACCCTTGGCTGCTGACTATGGTCAGGATGAGGGTTTTTCGGCGGGTTGGCCCTAGGAATGAATCCTGATCCCTTTCCTTGGAAACTGTTTTGGGGGCCTTTTGAGAACTCCCTCTTCTTATCTCCCCTCTCTTTCTTCTGGGGAGCGCCCTGACCAGTCCTTCGGGAATCACCTCCAGTCCCCTTTGGGGACACCCGGGTACTATCCCAGATGTCCGCCTCCTTAGCAAGCTCCCTGGGACTGGTCAGCTTGCTGTCCACCAGGTGTTGTCGCAGCTCTGGAAAACATTTCTCGAGTAGGTGCTCCTTTAGGATTAGATCATACAACCCCTCGTAGTCCCCCACCTCGCTGCCTTGCACCCAACCCTCTAGGGCCTTCTTGGCATAGTCTAGGAAATCCACCCAGTTCTGTGTAGCCAGTTTGTGGCTGTTCCTGAATTTTTGTCTGTACTTTTCAGGAGTCAGCCCAAACTTCCTGATCAGTGCCACTTTCATGGTGGGGTAGTTAGTCTGTCCCTCCTGCTCTAGGGCTAGAAGTGCATCCCTCCCCACTGGAGGCATATATTTGTACAGGCCACCCCCCCCAGTGACTTTCTGATATCCCATGGGCTCTTAGAGAGACCTCAAAGGCAGCCAACCATTTGGCAATGTCGTCCCCTACGCTGTAACTGGCGACTAAGTCTTTTGGCAGGTAGGGTCTGGGCTCCCTGCTGATTTCTTTGGGTATGCTGCCACCAACAGGAGTACTAGGAGTCCCTATTTGCAGGGCCTTGAGGTCTAACTCCTTTAAACTCAATTCATGAGCCAGCCTCTGTTCCTCCCTCTCCTTGTCCAACCTAGCTAACTCCCACTTCAACTGCCTTTCCTCTCACCTGTCAGCTAATTCGGCTTCGGTCAAGCTCCTTACAGAGACGCTACTGCCCTCCCTCGAAAGTGTCCTAGGACCTTGTAGTAGGTTCCCCCTTTCGGTTTGGTACAGTTCTTCCATTCCAATGACAGTGTCCCTATCTCCCTCTTCCTCCTCCTCCTTCCTATCAGGGTGAGCTGCCACTCATGCTCTCAAGCTGGTTTGGAGTTCCCCCTTTTTCGCACCATGCTTGAAGAACACCCCCTTTCTCTTGCAAAATTCCCTGAGTTGGGCCGCAGTGTGGGTCTCCAGCTCCTCCAATTCAAATTCCATTTTGCCAACAGGGTCTCAGACAGTCACTTTGAAGAATTCAAGGAAGAGACGTTAATTAAGGGCTACCTCCACCCACCACCAGAATAGAATTTGGAAAAACAAAACTTCTAATTAGGGAGTCTGCCTGGAGAAAACTCCAGGTGTAGGTACGTGGTGCACACTAGGCTACTGCTAAGTGGACGCAAGCACAAGATCTCATCCCACCGCTGAACACCAATTATGTTGGACCTGAGGTTACCAGTCCACATAGGGTAGCCTGGCACAGAGTAGGAAGGTCTATTCTCAAAGGCTATTGTGTTATGCTTGCGTCACACTCCACACAGCAATCCAGCGCCCATCCACTAAAAATGACACTACACCAGATTAGAAAAATACGGAATACTTTATAAAAATTATTTGAATGGTCTTACCCCGTCAACCAGGGGTTGTTTACATATAGCAAGCATTTCCACATTTGATTTCCAGTATCCTTATAAATATCATTACATTTGGTTTTAGAACCTTATTGTCTATTGGCAAGAATTCAGTATTCCCCTCCAATGCGCTAAATTTCAGTCAGTACTTTTGAGGTTTGAATTTCAAGTTAGCAGTAAGAACACACCCCCCTCAATTCAGAGAAGCAAGAGTGCACAATCTTAAACCTTGAAAGGCACTTGACACTTCCCTTATAATAAGTTCAGAGAATGCATTGACAAATATTTATTTATTATTATTTATTTATTTATTTATTTTAGGTTTTTATAGAGCGCGTAGTCACCCTCGAGTATCCCAGCGCTGAAACCTCGTACTCCTAAAGGGGGGGGCAAGGGAGACTTCAGGTAGATCAAGGAAAGAGGAGGGTTTTGAGGGATTTCCTAAATCTTAGAAGGTTTGGTTCCGCTCTAAGGTTCGGGGGAAGTGCGTTCCATTTTCTGGCCGTGTTTACCGAGAATCTGCGGCCGCCAAAGCGGGTTTTCTTCACCCTAGGGACCACGATAAGGTTTCCCTGTTCAGACCGGAGCGCTCTCGGTGGTCTGTATGGGGTGATCCATGTGCTCAGAATGGGGGGGCCAGCGTTGTACAGGGTCTTGTGGGCCAGGCAGAGGGCCTTGAATGCGACTCTTTCCCTCACGGGGAGCCAATGAAGTTTTCTCAACGCTGGTTTGGCCGATGTTCTTGATGGGGTGTTTGTGAGCAGGCGGGCTGCGGCATTTTGGGTTTTTTGTAAGATCTGGTAGGTGGCTTCCGGTGCGCCGAGGTAAATGGCGTTGCTATAGTCTAGCCTTGCTAGCACTAGACCTTGAATTAGCAGGAGGCGAGACTGGAATGGTAGTAGGGGAAGTACCTTTCTGCATGATCTCAGAAGCCCATAGCAGATGCCGGCAGTTTTCCTAGCCTGAGTCCTAAAGGTGAGATCTGTCTCAAGCCACACTCCTAGACTCTTGACCTCTGTTTTGGGGGAGGGGGGGTCACCCATACAGGCGGGCCAGATGTCAGGTGGGAGACTCGGGGATTTGTGGCCGAGGAGCAGGATCTCTGTTTTTGACCCGTTGAGCTTTAGGTCAGAGTCGCTCATCCATTGGTGGACGGTGGAGAGACAGTCACGCAGGTTGGAGGGTTTTAGCTTGGGGTGTGAGAGAGTCACCACCAGCTGGGTGTCGTCCGCGTAGCTGACGATCGTGACTCCGAATGGGGCGACCAACTCCTCCAGTGGGGCCATATACACGTTGAAAAGCGTGGGGCTCAGTGAGGAGCCCTGAGGCACTTCACACCGGAGGGGAATTGGGGGGGAGCGGCTTTCTCCTTCCCAGACTTGGAAGGAGCGTTGGGAGAGGAAAGATGTAAGCCATCTCAGCGCACTGTCTTGTATGCCTGTGTTGTCTAGGCGCTGGGCTAGGACCTGATGGTTGACAGTGTCGAATGCCGCGCTGAGGTCCAGGAGGACCACTGCCACTGATCCTCCTGTGTCAATGATTTCCCTCGCTTTTTCTACGGCCACCAGGAGGGCGGTGTCTGTCCCCTGACCTGGTCTGAAGCCGGTTTGGGAGTTTTTTAAGAGAAGGTTAGCCTCCAAGAAGTGGGACAGCTGTTTATTTGCAAGCTTCTCTGCAACCTTCCCTATCCAGGGGAGGAGCGAGATGGGTCGATAGTTGGACAGGTCCGTGGGGTCTAGTGATGGCTTCTTCAATAAGCCTTTGACCACGGCCTCCTTCCAGCTTTGAGGGACTTCTCCTTGGGTAAACGAGGTGTTAATGAGGGCCGTGAGTCTAGCTACAATAGTCCGAGCGATGTTTTTTGTGAACCGTACGGGCACTGAGTCGCTGGGAGCGCCACTTTTCGTGGCTGCTAGGGTGGTTGCCACTTCTTCTTCCGTAAATGGTCCGAATGAGGCTAAACGAGGGAGTTCGGAAGAGTCCGTGGGATTTCTTGATGTGAGGATACAATCCTTGACTGATCCGGGGGTGGCCTGATTGTTGGTGGGTAGGGAGGAAAGGATTTTCTTTATTTTATTATCAAAGAAATTAGCCAGGTTGGCGCATTTCTCCTCGGCTGCTTTGGGGTCCAGGGATATCTGCGGGGGGGCTGGGACATGGAGAAGCTCTTTAAGGATGGAAAAAGTCTCCTTAGCAGAGCACGCGGAGCTCTTTATTCTTTCCTCAAAGAAGGAGCTTTTTGCGCTGTGGAGGGCTTGTTTGTATGCCTTCATGGTAGTTTGGTAGGCGTTTTTGTTCGTCGCCGATTTATTTTTTCTCCAAGTCCGCTCTGTCTTTTTGCACTCCTTCCTGAGGATGTTCAGGGCCGGAGTGTACCAAGGGGCATGGTTAATCCTTTTTACATGCTTGAGGGTGCATGTTAGTGGGACGAGGCTGTCTAGGGGGTTGGTGAGCCAGCTGTTAAACTCCCTATCGGCGGTGTTGGGGTCAGTGGAGAGGGGACCGTCGGATTCCCTCAGCTTCACTTCCCATTCTTCTGGTCTTAGCTTGTTCCAACGTCTGGTTAGAATCTTGGTTTTCTGTTTAGGAACCGTGGCGGGCTGATAGGACCAGTGCATGGGGACCAGGAAGTGGTCGGTCCATGGAAGAGGGGTAGGGTCTTGTGTTTGAAGATTTTTAATGTTAGAGAAAACTGGGTCTAGGAGGTGCCCTTTCTCGTGCGTGGGTTTCGAGTTCAGGAGCAGGAGGTCAGCTGACATGAGGTCTGCTTGGAGATTGGCGGCCGTGTTGTCTGCTTTGTCTAGAAAGTGTAGATTCAAGTCCCCTAGAAGGAGGAAGTTGGGCGTTTCTAATGTTTTTAAAAGGATGTGGTCCATCAGCGTGCTTGGGAAATCACCTATCGCGCCTGGTGGTCGGTATACCAGCAGACCCGATAGTGAAGTGGTGGGGGAGATCTGGAGGGTGAAGTTACCGTTTTCACAGTCCTTGACCGTGCCCTCGTTGATCCTGCAGCTGAAATTGCTTTTATAGAGAATGGCGAGCCCGCCACCTCTTCCAACTGGTCTATCAAGGCAGCAGACTTGATAGCCAGGGGGGGTTGCATTGACCAGGTCCGAGCCGTTGCTGGGGGTCAGCCAGGTTTCGGTCAAAAATAAGGCATCTAACGAGAGGGTTTGAGTGAGAAGGTTGATCTCATGCGAGTGTTTTGCTAGCGACCTGCAATTCAGGAGGCCCAGTCGAAGCATATGGCAAGGTTCCGTAGCTTTGTGGGTGTCGCAAAGGGGACATCCTGTGAACGGGGTGTCATCCTTGAGAATGAAGTCGCACTGAGGGCTTTTCTTAGTGTTCCAGAGACGGAGGGTATCCGGGGAGTAGGATAGGTGGGACTGTGATTTGGGCATAGTGTCTGGTCCTAGGGCCGGCTGGGCCCGGACGGGCCCAGACGGGCTTGCCTTTGGCGCGCCTTTGGCGCGCTGACGGCGCGCCCACTGCGCCCGTCCGCTGCGCGTCCGGTGATTGCACATTTTTTAGTGGGTGGAGAAGGTGCGGGTGGGCGTGGCCTCGGGGTAGGCGTGGCCTGTTTACCTCGCCGTCAATGGCGGCACAATTGTTAGTATGCCGGTTCCTACGTTGCAGCGAAAGAGTCGCTGTTCGGCGCTTCTATCGCCTGTTTTTCCGTGATGGCAGGGGGTGAGTGAAGTTTTAAAAAGTAAAGAATGCGCAAAGTGAAAATACGAAAATACAATTTTTAAAAACAAGGTGTCTCCCGGCTTCCGCCTCAGGAGAATTACAAGGTCGGTTTACCTTCAAGCAAATAAGAACAGGCATTAAATTCCAGCAAGATCAGGCGTTTAAGTAGATCACCCGTGGTGTTCTGGCTACCAGTTTACTCGAGTAATGTGCCAGCAATAGTGCTATTATGGTAGCTCGCTAGTTCCAGAATGTTAGTCTTTCCAGTACAGGCTCCCCTGGCCTATTTGTCAGTTCCCTTCAGGTTTCCAGGAAATAGTTCCTTTATTGTACCCTGTGGCGATGCCTCCGTTTTGGTGTCCTTCCCCAGCTCCCAGAACCCGGGTTACTTATGGCAGAATTGATGTTTGTTCAAGTAAATAAGAGAGAGAGTACCCCACTTTCACCAGGGAACAGGGTACAAAGACAACTAGGTCAAAGGGAAATCCCTGGGTATGCACTATAGCTACTACTTACTATATTGCTATATAGGTTCTAACCATTCATACGGCCATTCATTCTAGCATTCTAACACGGGCAGAATATTCCAGCGGAAGGGAACACTAGGTAAAGAGTTCCACACTAAAAAGTGAATGTTCACAATCTGTTTATTTTCAATAAGTTAAAAGCCTCTGGTTACACAAAATTTTCGGTTAAAAATTCAAAGATAATTCTTTGAACAGGTACAGTAAAATAAATCACAGTTCATTACACAAGGAAAACAATATCACAGTCAATAAAATTATACAGCACAGGAGAAGAATAATCATTACTAGTACAATACATATACAAATAAATTCTATGTCAGGACCGGAGGCTTCAGATTATGCTATATCTTCCTTCGCTTTATTAACATAAAGAAACCACAGCAGCTTAGGAAAAGATATAATAAGAACAAAAAATGCTTTAAACATAAAGCATTGACGTAATGTTCAACAAAAAATCAACAACAACTCCCAAGAGTCTCTTTGTTATAATCATAGTCCACAGTCCTTTGTCACTGTTCATCATCCCTATATAACCGGACTTCCCATCATCTTCCTCCTCTTTCTTCGCTGCTCCCGCAGCCAGATAAGTGTTTTCTATTTTGTCTTCTTTTATTGTGATTGCTTGTCTTGCGGTCTTTAGGGACTCCTTGCATGGTTTATTTCCTTTCAGAGTCCCCTAGTTGCGGGAACGTTCTATCGTTCCTACGCGACTTTATTCCCACTTGTGTGCGGTGTGTACATAGACCGCAAGGGGGCGGCCTGTCGCCTCGCGGACCCTCCGGCGCGCCTCCGCAGTACGAGGAGCCGCGCCGTGGGGTCTGCTTGCGCAGGGGCCGACCCTCGCGTACCCCTCTGACACCTGGTGACCCGGGTCTGTACTTTCACAAATTTGACGCCCTCTGGGGTCTGTATGGCGGTTTTGACCGCGTGAATCGCCTTCGGGCGAGATCTGTGCACCTCTTTAATCGTGTGTGGCCTAGCGCGCTTGAGGGGTACGTAGACCCGGTCCCGGCGAGGAGGGTCTGCGCGCCTGGGGGTTGGTGCAGCCCACCTGCCACGTCAGCTGGCCCAAAACGTGATCGCAGCCGCTGGGCCTGCCCACATTCGAGAACTTTCTCGGTTGCCGCCCTCTTGGGTGCCCCGCATTTGCCCTTGGTTCCGAGATGGAAGGGGAGTACGATGAGGAGGCCTGCCCCTATCTGCAGGATGATGAGTTTTATCAGGCGGTGGACAACTCCATCTATCGTTGTGTGACGGAGGTGGTAGGGCCCATGGAGGACCGCCTTTCGGCCCGCATCGTGGAGGAGTGTGCCAAGCTGGCAGCGGCGCAGGTGCCGTCCCCCGAACTCCCGGGAACGTCCGGCGGGTTGCCGCCCGCTCCGAAGAGGCCCCGGGGTGAGGGGCCTTCATCGGAGGCCCAAGGCGTGGATAAGGGCGCTTTCGAGCGTCTTCGTGATGCCTTCCTGGCCAAGGCGACGGCGGTGCCTCCGACGCCCTTGGTGGACCCTGGCACTTCGGGCGGCCTGTCGACGGCGCCCGCCTCCCCGATCTATGACTCTCCGGACACGGATGACGACGGGGAGTCGACCCGGTCTTGGCTCCCGGCGCCTTCGGGAAAGGAGATGCCCCGAGATGAGTCGGGCATGCTGGACCCGGACGAGATCGTCCACCCCCGATCCGCGGCCTGGGCCCCGGGGGAGACGGTGGCGAAGTTTGTCGCGGGCAGGCTGCGCAAGCCCCTGGAGAAGGAGGCGAGGGGTTGCCTGCGCGGGGAATGCCCTCGGCCTACTTTGGAGGGGAAAGTGGCCATGACACCAGAATTGGACCCCAAGATGGCCACCTTCCTGGCGAAATTCATGAAGGACCCCAGGAAGGGGATCGATCGGTCCTGGCGGGCCTGCCAGGACAAGCTGTTGGATGCGGTCGGGCCCGCCACGAAGATCCTCGATATGGCGGAGGAGGCTCGAGCGAATGGCACCGCCATTTCACCGGAAGTGCTCTCCAACTGGGCCCAGAGGGTGATCGTCTTCTTGGGCAACGCCAACTGTGCCCTGTCCACGGAGCGGCGGCGGTCGCTCCTTATTAAGCTGGACCCGAAGCTGGGGGACCTGGCCTCGTCGGAGGCAGGTGCCGTGGCCCAGGGTGGCCTCTTCGGTGAGCCTTTCATCCGCGAGCTTGGAAAGTTCGTGAACACGTTCACGTCGCTGGACAAGGCCCAGTCCAGCATCAAGAGGGTGTTCCACCAGCGTTTTTCTGGAGGGGCCGGTCGCGGCAGGGGCCGCGCGATCGGCCGTGGTCAGCAGACCAACAACCGTGGACAAGGCTCCGGAAGAGGTCAGTACCAGACCTCGGCCAACTACACCAATTTCTACCCCACGAGGGGACAGCGCTATGGTGGCAGAGGATTCCAAAAGAAGTCCGGACAAGGAAATGCCCCCGGTAAGTGTACTTTGCTTGGATCAAGTTCCGATTGGGGGGCGGCTGGCAAGCTTTTACGGGGAGTGGGAGTTGCTCACTGCCGATGCTTGGGTTTTGCAAACTGTGAGAGGTTTCCATATAGAGTTTCACGACCAGCCAACTCAGGTGAGGCCCCCGCGCCCGATGGTTTTCTCAGATTCCGACGCGCGATTGATAGACGGGGAGGTCTCAGACTTGCTGCGCAAGGGAGCCATCCGCCTATCAACACGCCACCCACATGGGTTCCTCAGCAACGTCTTCTTGGTAGACAAGACGGATGGGGGCAAGAGGCCTGTGATCAATCTCAAGGAATTCAATGGGTGGTTGGTCTACCGTCACTTCAAGATGGAGGGGATCCACCTCCTTCGAGACGTGCTCCTCCCTCGGGATTGGATGGTGCGACTGGATCTCAAGGATGCCTACTTGGTCGTTCCCATCCACCCCCCTCATCGTCGTTTCCTACAATTCCTGTGGGACGGCAAGGTGTTCGAATTCACCGCCCTGCCGTTCGGCCTTTCTTCGGCCCCGTGGTGCTTCACGAAGGTCCTTCACCCGGTAGTGGAGTTTCTCAGAAGCCAGGGGGTCCGTATGATAGTGTACTTAGACGACATCCTCCTCATGGGGCAGTGCCCAGAGGTGCTGGCAGGACAGCTGCGTCAAGCTGTCGGCCTGCTTCAGAGACTGGGGTTCGTCGTCAACGGCTCCAAGTCGGTCTTGGTTCCCACTCAGCAGATCACCTTTTTAGGTTTCGTGGTGGACTCGGTGCAGGCGGTCTTGAGCCTACCGAGTCGGAAGGTCGCAAAGATACGACACCTGCTTCGGCAGACGATCGCGAGGGATCGTACGTCACTGCGCCATGTCGCCAAGGTGGTGGGTCTTCTATCGTCCTCCATCCAGGCGATTTTCCCAGGCCCGCTGCACTACAGGGCTCTTCAGCGCCTGAAAGCGCAGCATTTGCGCCGTGGGATGTGTTACGATCAGTGGGTTCCCCTCACGGACGAAGTGAAGGAGGAGATGTCATGGTGGCTGTCTCACATGGAGGCATGGAATGGGCGAGCGATCTTCGGGTCGGCTCCGGACTTGATCATAGAGTCCGACGCCAGCAGGTCGGGCTGGGGCGCCCGGTGCGGGGATTTTTCCACCGGCGGCGCCTGGTCGTCAGAAGAACAACAATTGCATATCAATTGTTTGGAGCTCCTTGCGGGCTCCTTCGCGGTTCGCTGTTGGACCAAAGATTCGGTCAAGGCTTGTGTCCTGCTACGGATGGACAATGTTTCGGCGGTCCGATATGTGAACCACCTGGGAGGTCCTCGGTCCTGCGCCTTGGCGGATTTAGCGAAGGACTTCTGGGATTATTGCCTGTCTCGTCACATTGCGGTGACGGCGGAGTATCTGCCGGGCCAGTCCAATCAGGTAGCGGATTGGCACTCTCGACATCTCAGGGATGCCAGCCAGTGGAAACTGGATCCGGGAGTCTTCCGGTGGCTACACTCCCTTTGGGGCCCCTTCTCGGTGGACCTCTTCGCGTCCCGTCTCGACCACCAGCTGCCGCGGTTTTACAGCTGGAGGCCGGACCCTCTGGCGGAGGCCACGGACACGTTCTTGCAGGATTGGAGTCGGGAACAGCCGTTTGCGTTTCCCCCGTTCTCCATGATCATGCGAACGGCGGCTCAAATACGCCGCCAGGGTGCGGACCTGGTGTTGGTTACACCGCTGTGGAGGTCTCAAGTATGGTTTCCGGTTCTTCTGGAACTTTCCTGGGATTTTCCAATCCTACTCCCCCTGTTTCCTCTGCTCCTGACGGGCCCGGTTCGGGAACCTCACCCTCTCGTCATGCAGAACACTCTCCGCCTCGTGGCGTGGAGGCTCTCAGGAGACGCTGGACGCTCCCGGGCCTTTCGGGGTCAGCTGAGCACTTGCTCTCCAAAGCATGGGCCGATAGTACGACGAAGCGTTACAGATCCGCTTGGCTTAAGTGGATGCGTTGGTGTTTACGAAGGGATTTGGATCCCATGGTCGCCGGCCTTGTTCCCGTGCTGAATTTCCTGGCTCATTTGGCCGACAAGGGTTTAGCGTATAGAACGATCAATGCTATCCAGTCGGCGATTTCTGCGGGCCATGATAACATCGATGGCCATCCGGTAGGGGAACACCCTTTTGTGTGCTGGCTTCTGCGAGCGGTTCGCCTCGCACTGCCGCCAGAACCCAGGTACTCCGTCCTTTGGGACGTCAATTTGGTTCTGAACCTGTTCTTATCGTGGCCAGCAAATTCTTATCTGTCTCTGAAGGAGCTTTCGGCGAAATTGGCCATGTTGTTATGTCTGGTCTCTTGTAGGCGCGTCTCGGACGTGCGCGCGCTGGATGTTTCTGCACGCATTTTTTCCCCGGATGGGGTTACTTTTACGGTGGGCCGACGCACTAAGACGTCGTCGCGTTCCATTTCTTATCCAGCCTTTACTGACACTCCTTAGTTGTGTGTCGTGCAATGCCTCAAAGCATATGAGGACCTGACCTTGGATCTGCGCCCTCCGGGCGAGCGTCAGTTGTTGATTGCCCTGCGGAAGCCACACAAAGCTGTCTCCTCCCCCACTATCGCTCGGTGGGTGCGTTGGGTCATGCAAGAAGCGGGCATCAATACTTCTCTCTTTGGAGCACACTCCGCCAGGGGGGCCATGGCCTCTAAGGCATTCTCGGTGGGTGCTCGTCTGGAGGACCTTATGCGAGCGGCGGACTGGTCCTCGGATTCCACCTTCAAGAGGTTTTATTTTAAGCCGGTGGTGGATTTAGCTCAGTTGGTGGTAAGTAAGCTTTAAACTAGCATAATCTGAAGCCTCCGGTCCTGACATAGAATCGAAATTTGCCTAGCTTACGTAACGGTAAGTTTCAATTCTATTAAGGACACGGAGGCGAGGATTATCCCACCCGGACTACGGTGGTGTCTCTACCCACCCGTATGGCAGTAAGTAAAGCGTTTTCCTTTACGTTGTCAGTACTGTGTTGTTCACTGAATGCTCCTCGCCTTGTTGTCGCCTTTTTCCTGGGCCACCTCGCTGATACTGTTCCTTTTTTGACAGGCAACGACGGTGCTAAACAGGACCAATGAGGCTTAAGCGTGATCTACGCGAAGAAAG
The DNA here is from genome assembly GCF_964263255.1 of Lissotriton vulgaris. Lineage (NCBI taxonomy): Eukaryota > Metazoa > Chordata > Amphibia > Caudata > Salamandridae > Lissotriton > Lissotriton vulgaris. Next base: position 416,488,461 of record NC_141697.1, on the reverse strand, counting down.
AGGAGGAAGATGATGGGAAGTCCGGTTATATAGGGATGATGAACAGTGACAAAGGACTGTGGACTATGATTATAACAAAGAGACTCTTGGGAGTTGTTGTTGATTTTTTGTTGAACATTACGTCAATGCTTTATGTTTAAAGCATTTTTTGTTCTTATTATATCTTTTCCTAAGCTGCTGTGGTTTCTTTATGTTAATAAAGCGAAGGAAGATATAGCATAATCCTCGCCTCCGTGTCCTTAATAGAATTGAAACTTACCGTTACGTAAGCTAGGCAAATTTCGATTCTATTCACAAACCCCCTAACACTGTGGCCTTAAGATACTCCTGCCACCTTTCTAGATCCACTGGCCCTTTCTTTCTTGGATATTGGTGGTAAAGTATACAGTATTAAAGATACAATAACATCTGCTACTCCCTTGGCCTTGTTTGGATTTTGGTAACAAATGCGTCGACGCGTTTCGGTGTTATACTACTCGATGTTGTAACACCTTCATCAGAACTTGCCGTCTCTTTGGGGTCACCGGCTTGTAGATATATATTTAAAAGTCTCTGTGGGGATATACAGAGAAAGAAACAATATCAATCTTCTGGGGGCATATTGCAACATACCTATTATTCGGCATCTTGGTTCTTGTCCCCCATTCCAGCAATCAAACGTAAAGCACACTCTCGTGGTAGGTGGGATTTTGTCCAGGCTATACCACCTGTTTAGTCAATTCACAGTTTTGGGCACATTTTGTCTCCCCCCCTCCATTCTGTATATGCTGATCAGACAGTAGCATTCTCATTCTCTTTAAGGACCAGTTCTATTTGTTTAGAGTTCATATTACAACCATCCTATCGGCCCTCTAAGGTTCAAGTAACTTTTGTAGTTTTAGGCTTTGCCCTCCGTTTCTTTTTAGTGTGGAAGCAGAAAGGGGCTAAAGGGGGCCTACAGTCACCCTCATATTCATTATATCACTCATACATCTACCATTTTTAGCTGCCACTAGTCATAGTATCACTCTTACCCCATTATTCTTGTGGCCAAACCCCTGGGGAGAAAACAGCCGTCCGTAAACCTTCTCTGGACTGATACTGTAGTATCACACCTTGTTTCAAAAAGACTCCCAAGTGTAGCCCCCGTCCAGTCTGCATTGGTGTAAAACGTCGAAACAGTTACTACCTGTGGTTAAATGGAAGACTGCCGTAGCTGAATAAAAACAAGCATTTGCAATGCAACAGGTCTCGAGAAGGTTTACGGACGTTTGTTAAAGTTAGAGCTGTTGGCATTGAAATAACAATGTTTTTTACTTTAGTTTTTTTCATTTGCAGTGGAGTGATTATATTGGCATAGCACTATTGCCAATGGTATAAAAAAGCAAAACTAGAAAACATCGTAATTTTCAACACCAACAGCTCTAATTTTAACAAATGCGAGACCTATTGCTCTGGAAATGCAACCTGTCATGCATTTGTTGGCATTATAAATGGCAATGTTTTTCACTATCACACTCTCTGGCAGGCACTAAAATTCACACAAAAAACTTGACTTGTCAAATTCCTTGCATGATGCTCTTGCATTAATTTGGTCATTTGCCGCTGTGTTTCGGTTCTTTTCCAATGTTGGTCTAGGTGGTTTATTAGGTCTTGCACATTCACAACTTGAGCTGTTTGTTGTCATAGAGTTATTGTTAGAATACATTAAATGGGCTTGGAGTGTTCTCATGACTGAATGCCTTTCTTGTGCGTGTCAGTGTCCATTCGTACTTCTAAGGATTCGTGGAATAATTTGCTTCATAATGAAAAAAAAATCCATATGACATAATGGCAGCGCAACCGACTTTGGAACTGTGAACTAGTCGGAGTCTTAGCGTGGGCACAGCATCCTGAGATTCTGGGAAAATCACTAAATCTCCCCGTGAGAAAAATAAAATGAATGTGTCGCTGTATAATATAACTGTTGATCATGTAAAGCGCTGCAAGACCTTTGGGTAGAGTTGGCACTAAGTAAATAACTAAAATGGTGAGACAATGGGCTTAATGGGTAACGCCCTAATGCCGCACTTACATCAACATAAAACCCAGACAGACAGACTTCTTTGGAAAATAGGAAGAAAGGCGACTGCGGGGAAAATCCCTCCTTTCACCATCAGCATATTGAAGACGCCACAAAACCACTCTGGAACGGTGTCTCCCAGCGTGTTTAGGTAATTGACCAATCAGTTACCATGCAACACTTCCTCCACTTTCCACGCTATTTCATAGCAATGAGGTATCTTTTGAAATAATTAAACTAGCTATGAAAATATCCGTCCTACTCCTAGCAGAATAATCATGGCCTGCCGAAATAAGAAACAAATACAATAAAAAATATAATTATGAATATATTCCCCTGTCTTCAGTGCGCTTCGAAAGCTATTGATATTACAAGGGTTTTGGGGCATACAGGAGCACCTATCCGCATTAAAGAAAAGACAGTGCATTCTAAGGCGGTCAGATGAACTGGCGACAATTTATATACCCAGATTCCACACAATCCTTTTCACATAAACCCACTGAAACCATGTCGTTGTTTTACGTTTCCTTTTGAATTTTACACAGATTTCTTTTCCCGAGTAACATAAAAACAGTCCTTGGAGAGGAGTTTACAAGTTAGTGTATTTTCAGTCAACACAGACCTGGTATTGAATGAACCTTGTTGACAGCCTCGAAGTCAGGCATGGAAATGGCGTTGTTTACACAGTCCACCTGTGCATTGCAGCGATTATGCTCCAGGGATTTGGAGGTTTGTTTTGCTTGTGCCTTCCGGAGGAGGGAGGATGGGGGGGTGGGGTGGAGTTCGCAGAACGTTGTTTGATTCTATTAGGTGCCAGAGCAATAGAGTGCTGCATGCCACACGTAAAGGCAGTGAAGTCAAGTGAGGACTTAATGCGTGGTGTAAGCAGGTGTAAACAAGTAACACACACACGAGGTAAAATATATTCCAGGGAATTCCTGGTGTGGCACGTATTTAAGGGATAGAATGAGTGTCACCTGTTTTGCACAGATCTCAAACTGCAGTGGCGGTTGCTCGTAACGCTCGAGTGAGTACCCGTAGGCAGAATGCAAGCCATTGTGAGGGGTCTGTATCACTAGTACTTTTATGAACAGACAACTTCCTCTTTTTTTACAGCACTTTACTCACAGTAAAACACATTTGCAAGACATTCTGGTATGTGCGCATGCATCGTCACACGGCAGTGTATGTAACGAGTATCAAGGGCGTTTAACACACCCGTTTTTTTAGTGTAGATTAGTTTATCATGCACCAGGGGTCACGAGGGGGCGGAATTACACTGTATTCTTATTTGTATTCGAGAGCACACTGCACTTGCGTTGTCATGAGGTTTACTCCGTCTGTGTTGTGGTGGAGTGGCACAGTTGCGATAGTGGTGTATTGATTTAAACAACCTTCAAAGGAGGAAAAAGTGAGCCAGCACACTGGAAGTGAAAGCTGTGACTTTCAGGCAGCACAGCATATTGCAGCAGGCACGTTAACCCACAGAGCTACACCGCACGCTTCTTAGTGCCAGGAGGACCCTGCTGTGTAAGTCAGTTATGATTTGTAAATACGGAACTGTCAGAAATGGTGCAGAGCTCTTTACACCTGCAGGAGCGCTCCTCGCGCACTGATAAAAAGGCAGTTTTCCGGAGTTTTGCAGAAGAGCTGCACTGCTAAGAGGTTGAGATTTTGTGGGTTCCGTCCTGTACTCAGTTTGAGAGTGGAGCTTTTAGTCACAGGGAAACCCCGGTGCATGCTCTCACACGCCAGCACGGAGAGACGCCGTAGCCTGTGGGGAGTAGCGAAAGCGCAAGCACGCCATGCATGCGTTGTGCTGAACGCGCCCGCCCTATGTGCACAAATCGCCTGGAATGAAGAAGAAAAACAAGACGTCAGTGCTTCGCCATGAAATGGATCAAAAAAAAAGCCCGCGAGTGGTGTGCGCGCGTGCCACTGCGAGGCATATGTCTTCAATTATTGCGGCCACATCTGGCCGTGATAATTGAAGACCTATGGCCTTTGGTGCGCGTAACAGACACCAATAGGCCATGGGCGGAGTTACGCAACCGCCCATGGCCTATTGCGTGTTCTGTAAAAAAAAAGTGCACGCACACAAAGCCCAATGAAAATGGACCTAGGAAATGCACACGCACGCACTGTGTGGAATTTCAAGGTCCATTTTCAAAACCCTGAGAAAAGGACTCTGGCTGCACGAACACTGCTGCGCAGTGTACACTAGGCCGAGACCCAACAATGGTTTCCTCCTCATGAAGATCCGTATCCGCGTTAGGAGTCGCAAATGTGGTGCTAATGCAGCTGCACATATGGGTGAAGTTTTAAAAGCAAGAAAGGATGTTTATAGCAGTGAAAAGCAAAGACCAAAATAAAGATGTGCAAAAAAAGTCAAAACCAGTAATTTGTAAAAATAAAAAAACATAAGCAGAGTTATCTGGACCTTGAGTAAATGGTTAATTTAAGAATCACAGGGACGGAGGGAAAGGCGAAAAGGAGCTGCAATTAAATAAATTGTATTACTTGTGGACGAGGCTGTCTTTGAGCAAATAGCACATGATTCCAAAATGCACTGTTCGAGGGAGATTTATGTAAGGGTCAAGAGGGCATGGGGCTGAGCATAGGGCTCAGGGAAAACTTCACAGAATGATCGAGGGAGTGAGTTGGGAACAAAAGGGGCACCTTAATTTGAGCCGGGGTGTCCGGGAACGCTTGCTATAAGTGACGGAGATAGAAGTGACGTGAGATGACGTTACTGTAGGCGCTTCTCATAGCCTTAGAGAGTATCAAAGGGGAGTCCACACAATTATTGTCTAACTACCCCACCCGTCTGTTAGTAGATGGTAGGCGGCTCTAAGTACTCCCCAAGAGCTCTTGTTTTTTGTTTTTGAGATACAATTTAACTTGCCAATATATTTGCTGTATATGCTATTTTGTCTCCAAATTGGGTTTTTTCTTATTGAGAATTTAATGCTTATATTATATTTGCAAGGCTGATTTATTTTAGTTTCAAACGTAAGTATTCTCAGCATTTTAGATCAAAAATGTTTTGCATTCGGAGTACATTTTCCTAGGTTTAAATCATGTTTCTTATGTTGCATTTATAAATGTGTCCTCGAGGTTTTTTAATCTGCACAGGCGGTGCTACATTGCATTGTCTGAAGCGTCTTTCTTTAATGGTTTCAATGCTTCCATTTAAAAGTGCCTTCTGATCTGTGAATGCGAGGTCATTATATTTTATATTTTAAATGCCTTTTTCTTGAAGTTGCACCTTCTTAATAAACCTGTTAATTTTCAGCCTCAGTTTCCATCGCTCACATCTGTTTCCTCCATTTTTAGAGCAAGGGTTTCCGGACACCCCGGCTCAAATTAAGGTGCCCCGTTTGTCCCTAACTCACTCCCTCGATAATTCCGTAAAGGTTCCCTGAGCCCTGTGCTCAGCCCCCTGCTCTCTTGACCCTTACATAAATGACCCTTACATTAAACTTCAAAACATTTACTACCTGTGGTCAAATGGGAGACTGCCGTAGCTGAATAAAAACAATGGTTTCCTCCTCGAAAAGATCAGTATCAGCGTTAGGAGAGGCAAATGTGGCGCCAATGCAGCTGCACATATGGTTGAAGTTTTAAAAACAAGAAAGGATGTTTGTAGCAGTGAAAAGCAAAGACCGAAATATAGATGTGCAATAAAAGTCAAAAACAGTAATTTGTAAAAAAAAAAAAAACCTAAGCAGAGTTATCTGGACCTTGAGTAAATGCTTACTTTAACCCCTTCGCTGCAGGGGTTAATCCCCTGCTGTGCTGGGGGGGGGGGGACGAACAGCGCCCCCATGCTCATGAAGTGCTGAGCTCGTCATGAGCTACGGCGCTCCTGTGCTCATGACGAGCTCAGCTCGTCACAGGTGTATTGCCTCCCGTGGAACGCTCAGCACAGTGGGGGAATTCTCCCCGCACCTGAGCGTTCCACGGCCATGATGAGCTGAGCTCGTCTTGAGCACTGGAGCGCCGTGGCTCATGACGAGCTCATCTCGTCATGAGCATTCAAGGTGTTAAGAATAACTGGGACAGAGCGAAAGGCGAAAAGGAGCTGCAATTAAATAAATTGTATTACTTGTTGACGAGGCTGTCTTAGGGCAAATAGCACACGCTTCCAAAATGCACGCGCTCTCTTTCTTACTAAATAAAAATCTGGAAATGTTTGTTTAAGCACGAAAAAGTGTATAAGTTGTAGACTAGACTGCCTATGCTGAGCGAGCACGTCATTGCACTACAGTCATAAGGGTGACAAAATGTTTGTGGTTTACTCCTTGTAAATAAAAATATCAGCGTTAGGAGCGACAACTGTGGCGTCAATGCAGTTGAGCAAATGGGCTACGTTTTAAAAACAAGAAAGAAATGTTTGTAGCAGTGAAAAGCAAAGAGCGACACAGAGATGTGCAATAATAAAGTCAACAAAAAAACAGTAATTTGTCCAAAAAAACCATAAGCAGTGTTATCTGGAACTTAAGTAAATGCTTAATTTAAGAATAACAGGGACAGAGGGAAATGCGAAAAGGAGCTACACATGATAACCAGTCTAGCTTTGGAATAACAGAGGTCAGTGTATCATAAGCGACTGATTAAAAGTGCACCAAACACCAGTATCAAACAACCAGTGTTGTCAGTGTTTTACCTTATGAGTATGTTGTGACATTTCATATCGGAGCTGCTGTCTGATCCTCATTCAGAATGGTCCGCAGATGTTCAGTCACAGCTAAGAGCGCAGTCCCGGTGCTGTGGCTAGGGCGGAAGCCATTCTGGGAACGATCCAAGATGCCAGTATTGTTCAGAAAGTCCAAGAGGCTGTTATTGGTGTGGGCCTCGGCAACTTTAGCAGCCCAAGGCAGTAAAGATATAGGACGGAAGCTTTCCGGTTTAGTCGGGTCCAGTGAGGGTTTTTTCAACAAGGGGACCACCCGAGCTTGCTTCCATAACAAAGGCACCACAGCAGTGGCGAAAGAGGAGTTGATTACCTGACACAGAGGTGTAAGGAGTACAGGCAGGGAGTCCCTGAATTGGCCCGGCCTCAGAGGATCCACAGGGGAGCGCGATTTGACTTTCAAGCTCAGCGTGAGGAACTCATCCTGGGAAATAGGGGGGATGGCTGCCAAAGTAAGAATGGGGAGAGGGGCTTGCGAAGCAGCAGGATCTGTAGGGTCGGCCTTGAGTCACATACTGTTCAATCTGTACGTTCAACCCCTGGCTGCGGTGCCGAGAGACCATGGCTTGACCATGGTCTTGTATGTTCATGATACGCATCTGGTGGTGGCCCTCTCTGATGATCCTACGTGAGGCGCTGCCAAATTTAGCAGTGGCCTAGCGGCGGTCGCGCAGTGGATGACCACCAACTGCCTTAAGTTTAATACTTACAAGTCAGAAGTGTTGCTGGTGGGGAGAGATAAGGGGCTCTGGAATAGGCAATGGTGGGCGGTGACCTTGGGCAGCGCCCCTACCCCTAAGTTGGTTGTGAAAAATCTTGGGGTCTGGCTCGATTCCACTCTTGGGTTTCAGGAGCACACTAAGAAGGTTGCAGGCACCTGTTTCAGCCTACTACGGGGACTGAGGCCCACGTTGGGTTTCTTTGACCCAATACCCCCCAATTAATAGTCCAGGCGACTATTCTGTCCAGGCTCGACTATTCGAATTCACTCATGTTAGGTGCCAATAAGGCAGAAGTGACCCGTCTACAGCGAGTCTAGAACGCAGCCGCCCAAATTCTATTGAAGCTCCCTAGATCGTGCTCCGTGAGGGGTGCAATTCGCCGCCTGCACTGGTTACCCATATCCAAAAGGATTGAATTCAAAACGTTATGTTTGACTTTCAAAATACTAAAGCTTTCATCCCCTGAGATTCTGTCCAATCCTATATACCCACCCGCAAGCTACGCTCTGCCGAGCAATACTTGGCCACAGTCCCTCAAGTGAAGCGCCTCAGAGCAGGGGCCCAGCCCTTCCGTTATCTTGCTGCTAAACTATGAAATTCCCTTCCTATTCAGATCCGTCGCATGGATTGCTTGATATCCTTTCGTAAGGCCACTGAAACCTACTTGTTCCCCTTGGATTAGCCCCTAGCGTTCTTCTGGCACTTCTACCAGCGCCGGGACGCCTCTTAGCTGAGGCAGCTGTACGCTATATAAGAATATCTAACATAACATATTATCCCTGCTTTTGGATAACACTTTACAAGAAAATTAACTCACTCGATCTGAACACTAAGATAATTGTGGGGTGTGAATTCATTTACCTGTGGACAGCCTTTCAGAGAAGCACATGAACTGTAAATCCAAATCACTCACAAACATGCTTCAGTTTGTATGGAAACGTACTCAACCCAGATGAGAAAGTCTTAAAACTTTCCTTTTTTCCTTCCAGACATTTTTAAGGACTGATTATTCCCTCATTGATGACCCACATCTCCCACTACTGGCTATTCCACCAACGGACATTCTTGGTATCCAGTGACTCCTGTATCCCAATGTTCTTTAGCCTAGTCAACAAAGACCAGAGGGAAAAATGCTGGAGACTGAATTTTGAGTTTCTACAGAGGACTTTGTAAACAAACAAAAAAAAAATCAAATAATTTTTGTCTGAAATCATCCTCTCTGCGCTGCACAAATATTTGGAATTCCATAAAAACTACATTTAGAGGAATAATGTTAAAACCTATGTCGACACAATAAGAAGCTTAAACCTAACTATAAACAAGTTATAAAACAAGATTAAAACATTGGAACAACATAAGTGTGGGACGTTGCAGTATTACAGAGCTTAACGGCCAACAGATGCAAACATAGTTGAGCCTTAAGCCACGAAGCAGACCTGTAGGCCAATTCTCAAAAAGCCAAACGGCCCAGTTTCTTAAACAAGGCAGAGAAAGTCTTTGCCAACTTACTAAAATGTATGTGTGCTCCTTTTCACAGATTTGTCTTTGGTGACCAGCTTTATCTGATAGTAGCTCTCTGGTTGCCCTTACCGAAAGTTAGGCTAAATGGTACTTTCTCTGAAGGTTTAACCTAGGTCAAACCACTCATCAGGGCTGCCCTTTGTGCTCACACTTCTAAGCTTTTGAACTTCTGCCAGTTCCCAGACTGTTTTTATATTGGAAGAGATGATAAAATTAACATTACATAGAACCCCTTCCCCAGCATTTGCCTAGGTGCTTAAGCTGTTCTGAATTTGCATAACCTCAGCAAAGATAGCCATAACTTATATCTACTTCCATTAATATGAGTGATAACCATTTTCTCTAAATGGAAATATTCTGGGAAGCTCTCTGTCCACACTGGGCATGGATTTGCTTATTTCGCACCTTTGACAGTTCTGCTCTCCAGCAGTGTATCATGCTTAAAAAATAGCTGTCCCCTTAGGAAGAAACTGGATGTCTTCATACTGAGAAAGAACGCCCCTTGAGTATACTCTTCAATAACAATTGTTGATGTTTAGAACTCCCAATATTTCTGTACTGTTTCCAGGTGTACAGATGTGTTCTATATACTAGTTCCATCGCCCAGTCACTAGAAATTGTTTATCTTTTATTAAATGCTCTATCAAACAAGAGTTATTGGTTGTTACGGTTATACCCCTGTGTAAGTCCATCCTGCAATTTACTGTGATACCCATCCTCTAAAATAAATACAGTTTATCTTCGATTCTCTTACCCATCCACTAACATCTATATACCTAACATTAAGGATTCAATAATAACAGCACTGCCAATAAAAGCGGTATGAAAGATATTACTGTTCTAATACGCAGATCCAATTTCCTTAATTTCTGCACATTACTTGTCATAGCCTCAAACGTGGATTACTTATTATTGAATAACATGTTTTAACACTCTGCAAAATTTCAAGTAAGCATTTAAATTGAACTGCATTTACCACGATGCAAAGGGGCGAACTGTGCTGGGAGGTGAAGCAGTGTGCTCCCGTCCCCCTTCTGTCTAACATGTTTTATGTCTTAATATCCCTGGTTTATGATTATATTATTTCTTCCTCCTCTGTCTCGTTATTTCACTTGTTAAATTGATCCAATTAATTTTGTTTTCTGTTTGTACTTTTCTTTAAAAACAAAATCGCTTGACATAAAAATAAGTCTTCGGTTGTTGTTTCCTTCACCAGACATGAAGGCAATCATGGTATACAACAATAATTAATTGTGCTTCCTATATAAGGCTTTATAAATAAATAAAGATTGTGGATTTTGTGGTAGCACAGGCAAACTGACAGTGTTTGTATTCAGCTACAGTATCAATGTAAATTAAACTAGCATACACAAATATAGGACAGTGCCCTTACAGTTCAGAAAGTATTTCCAAATAAAAGTTAGGATAAGAAGCAATTAATTGCATTGAAAAATGATTTGTGCTGTATTTATTCCAGTTACCTATAAAATTCTTAGGGGTGATGTAGGGCATGTTACTCTCTCTCAGTAGTTAAATATTGATTGTGTTTATTTTTGCCTCGAGGCTTTGGCACTTCAGCCGCTGTACAAATGTGTGGCTTAAAAACGTCCATCTTTAGGTCAGTGGGTGATATTTGGTAATGCAAATACAGTATATGGGTTTCAGACCGATATGGTGGTGCACCATAATGAGCAATTGCAACCATGATCCTGAAATGATTAAATATATGTTGTATGCTGTGCAAATCGGGTTAGGAATAATTGATCCAAAATTGCCCTTTGCCTTCTGCACAAGTGGGGCAGAGATAACTCAGTTCCTTGTTGAATTCTGTACAGTTAAGTAGAGGTGTGGTATGAGCTGTTTTATTTCTAAGAATTCACCTGGTTCCTTCATTTAACTAATTTTACAGTAATTTAACAAAGTAAGTCCCAGGATTTGGCTGCAACGTGCTGCAAGAGGATAGGGGTTTCACCTTGACTCTTTGCCATCAAGGAACACCGAAATACAAGGACACCTGTCTGAAAGGCATCTCCGGTTCCCACTAAGTTCGTGAAAAACGCCACAAGCCATTACACGCATGTGCAGTCTTCAGCTCCAGAGGTTGAAATCTCAATCGCTCTTCCTCTCTCCTATTTTAAGTGGCTTTGTATGACTTCATGATGTAGGATCTTGGGGTCTCCTGAACCCACTGTCTCTCATCTAAGGTTGTTTTTGATCAATATGTTGCCCTTCTGCTTGGAGTTCACTTCTACTCTCCTTCAAATTTAAATTGTATTTGTCCATTTAGACTCACAGGTTCATATAAGCATACGTAGTCATCAAAATAGAGTACATTACTTTAAACAAATCACTTATTAATTATAAACATAAAAAGGTCTTAAAAACACAACACATGTTGCCACCGTATCCAACTCCAAGACAAAGACGTAATTGTATACCTTCTACACAGTTCTAATACCGCGTGAACTAGTGAAGGCTTCACTAATTTCTTTCTTGTAGCTATGATAAAACTGCACATGAAAGAATGTGGTAGAAACGGGAATTTACAGTTCTCGGAAGGCAGACTTCTAACAAACGCAGACTTCACCTGTTTATACCAGACGTCACAGGCATTGTTTATACAGCACGCACAGGTCACGCATTACATTAATACACATTGGGCTAGAGACGGTACGGAACCGGACACGAATACACTAATCACTATGCTATATCTTATGGGGACGGGTAGCCACCTAACGAAATGGCTAACCAATGGTATCAGAACCAACAAAGCTATTTCACTACAACCCCTTCGTACACGCTGGGAGGGAGATGTAGGAAGAAGTCTCAGCGACAAGGAATGGGGAAAAAATCCTGAAGCTACCGATAAAAATATCGCGCAATCCTAAATTCAAATTCATTCAGCTAATGATTTGTCCATAGGGCTTACTTAACCCCCCACAGGATACATGCGATGTTCCCTGATGCGGAAGACAAATGTCCTAGATGTCACTTGGATGACGCAGGCCTGCTACATATGTTCTGGGATTGCCCCAAGTTAGGATATTATTGGGTAACGATCCACCAGATCCTAACTGCGATTGCATCGGGTAGACCATACACGTCACCATTGTACGGCCTGAGAAAGACTCTCACTTGACTGGAATTTGTTAATAGTGGAGTTTGAAACTAGTGCCCAGACATACGTTAAATAGTTGCACACGCGGATAGCTATCATAGAGGAGTTTCATCGAATATACAGTAACCAGTACACCGGATACCAAACACACTGTAATGTGGACCACGCACACCCAGGCCGAGCTGCAGAGCTTGATTGCATAATACATTACATACAAGATATAGAAGGAGAATAAACGATACACCTGGAATTCATAATGGAATGTACTAACGAGGCATTGCCAGAAAGAAAATAATTTGTTCAACATGTAAGTGCTGGGGGGGGGGGGGGGGGGGGGGGGGGTTGGGGGCAGTTAACAGCGTTCTGGTCATTAGAATGGAAAAAAGGAAAATTGAAATGTTTGATATAAAATGCAAATAGCACCATGTATGTACTAAATTAACGATGGCATCCTAAGAATATCTGTATAATGGTGAATTTGGTACAACAATAAAAATATTTTTTTTTAAAAAGAAACAGGAATTTACAGTGTCAAAATTTCGACACTTAATAAATATTAATAGGCATTTATGGATGTAGAAGCAGGAAACATGTTCAAAATGCATTTACGAGGCTTGAGTAGTTGGCTAAAGAATTAAATGTGGATTTGAACAATGGGAACTTGTGAAATATTTAGAATGAAATCAACAAAGTGAATTACAGAAACAAGATCTAAAAACGTTGCGAGAACATTATTGGGCAAGAATAGAGAAGGGTAAGATGTGACAAGGTTTAAAGAATAATTGAAAGCAACTCCTACGTAGAAAAAATAGAAAAGAAAAATGTGAGTGATTCCGAGTGTGAAGCGATTTTTGAAAAGGGGTTTCCATTGAGAACGGTGTAAAGGAGGAGCATAGGCGCATGCACCTTGGTCAAGACGTGGTATTTAAACAGTTACAAACAATTCTCAAAGCTCAGAGGAGCCTGAGAAGCGGTATACAGAGGTAGGAAGAATCGTAACTATTTCAATGTTACTTTGGACAGATTTAGATGCTTTATTTTCAACTTCTGTGCCTCGAGATTTGTGGGCCAAATGTAAGACTATAGTACAATGACCAGAATAACAGCAACAGAGGGAAGCCTCTCTTAGTAAGCCATCTCTGATTTTTATGGAGAAATATAATGTGTTTGTCGATCATTGAAAACAAAAGGTTCCCCAGAAAAATATTCTCAAATGTTAAAGCATTAGTTACCGACAACATCCAATAGTAGACATTGGACAGAACATTACAGACACCAAGTCCACTGCTGCCACCACCGCCACCAATATGTATTGTAATTCGATATATCATTGTGCTCACGACCGCACTGGCCACCAAGAAACACTACATCATACCCCATAGTAGAACACATTTAGGCAGAACTCTCTATTAAAAAAACAAACAGTTCAGGCATATAGCAGGCACTTTCTTCTCCCAGCTGCCTTCCGCACATTTATATAATTGTCAAGGAATGGGTACATGTAACAACTGAGATAATTTGGTACAGCTCTGAACAAAGGCGGCAAACTTTAAGTCACAAGTCGGTAAAGTTTACACCCACCCCGAACAGAGGCATGCTCATGTTAAGGGAAGCACATATTCGAGTCCAAGATGGCGGAGTGAGGACGCCGTAGAGCAGCAGCCCGCTCAAGCTCCACCGACCCACCTCACCTGATGGACTTAATTGCCAGAGAGAATGGGGAGAAGTACCGAGATACCAGCACTGTAATACCGGACGCGAAAGCAAAAATTGAACCGATTACCTGGCGGTCCTGAGCAGCATTGCAGTTCTTCTACGCGGGCTTCGCCAGCTCTGTCTTCTCTCATTTCCCGTGTCCCGCGGCTGTCCCCTGTTATCAGGGGGCCTGGAGTGTTGGAGGGACTACAGACAAGTCCACGGCGTAGCGAATGCTGTGGTTTTTACTGTTTCAACGCCCCTTCCAGCTCACGCAGCTTGTGCGATACGGCGTTTGGTCCGTGGATCGGTGCGCGGCTGGTCAGGGCTGAGAGCAGGGTTGGGTCAGCCGACTCCTTCCCCGACACAAAACACCGGGCGTTCGGAGCCGGGATTTACAGGAAGAATGGCACCAAAAAATGTGCCACGATCTACGCGAGAAGCTAAGGCAGCAGTGGCAGAGTCTGGGATGATTTCCACGGCACCAGGTGCCCCTGCTGTACCCGCATCCGTTCTAGTAGTTTCACCTACTGGGGCTTTACCCATTACCTCCATTACCGTCACCACTTCTGTCATAGCCCCAGTAGTGACCCCAGTGAAACCACCTGCGGGGGGCCCAGCAGTAAACAGGCAAGTTCTTCGCCCCTCTACTTTTATCATTAAAAAGGGCGGTGTGGACAGCACTGGGATCAATACAAAACTGCTTGTTGGGAACAATGTTAACTCCACTGAAGCTGATGATAATGCTGATATGTAACAACAACAAGAGAGTTAGGGCTCAAAGGACACTCCTATACCCCAAACTAAATATAATTAACAACAAAGGAGTGACTAGAAAAGAAAACAAGGAATTTTTTTTTTAAGTGAAGTGAAATGTGAAAAAATAACAATTATTTTATATATTACCCTCACTCACCCAACTATTGGGTGACATGCTTCATCATTGGGTAGTTTTCACCAGGCAGGTAAAAGACCCATCTGGTGTGCTACGACACCTGCATCTGCAGTGGAGCTGGATTCAGTAAAAACAGTGAATAAAGTGAAAAAGTGATAAAGGTAAAAAGGTGCGGACGCTGATCCAAACCAAACTTTAATAAAGATCGGCGTGAGCATCTGGTTAAAAATGGTGGGATGGATAATATAGACCTTAAGTTTGAGTCGTATCATCCAAATCACTGGGTCGACATGTTTCTGCTCTTAAGGCCAAGTCGGCCGAGCTTTCATCAGGACCAAAGAAAAAACACTGGGCGGTATGCACTCTCTAAGGTGCACCCTAACCTCAGTGTTGACGTTAAGTGTTTTTAAACTCACGGTTCTTAGTACCGACTAAACCTGGGATTTCCAGGTCATGAGGATCTGTAGAGAGAGGTAAGGAGAGAAGAACACATATGTACATTTCCATTAATGACATGTGAAAACATCATCCTTAAGAATAGACCCACATGCACTTCACTTAGCCAAAGCCCCATTCTAAATGTGATTATATCATTGAGTATTGTCAAGCTGGCATTTGCATAACTGACCCCAAGGGTACAATTCAAAATGAGTCAGTATTCTAGGAGGTATTTTGAGCCCGTTAGGCTAGATATTAGTATCCCCAATGAGTACCTGTAACTTCAGGAAAAAACGGCGTATTGTCATTACAAAACGCCAAACTGTCATTTACAAAATGACCAAACACGACTTAGAAATTTAGTGCAGACAAATAACTTTAACAGCGGTACGCTGAATGTACCGCGCGACGTCAACACACCCAACATTGTGGACCTAGTAGCACTACCAAAACATAGAGGAGAGGTGAGCATATTTACATGAAACGGAAATTTTTTTCACATCATGGGCCCAAGTGGTGGGGGTTTCCTTCACATCGGAGGGAACTGAAAAAGCGGGAAAGAAAACGCACAAGTCGTTTCAAAAACTACGCGCCAACAATGACTACACATTAACTCCTAATCGGCGTTTGCCTAAAGCGGCAGCATTAACCACTTACCAGCGCTCCGATGGCTCCCCGTGTATGACTTAGAGTGATCACAACCACTGCCCGAACGGTGACCAATGCCAAGGATCGGCACGGCAGATATGCAACTGTCCCGATCACGTGGTATAAGGTAACCAATCACCTTAGTTGGCTCTCATGAGAGAACAACGCGTCGGGATTTTAAAGGGACGGTCTTGTTTTATTTATTAACCTAACTTTATCGAGTCCCTCAGGGGGCACAAAACTCACATAATATTGGTGCACCACGCCGGGGATCGACACCGCAGCTATGCAATTGTCCCGATCACGTGGGTTAAAGTGACCAATTATCAAACTTGGTTTACGCAAGAGAACAACAAATCAGGTTTCAAAGGGACAGTCTTGTTCTTATTGCAAACCTAACTTTATCGAGTCCCTAAGGAAGCACAAAACGTACATAATAATGGTGTATGAAAGCTGGTAAGACACAGCATGTTATTAGTGGGAAATCAAAATTGAGTAAACCCATCTGAATCATTTTATGAAAACGGAAACTTAGTAGTAGAAATGAATCAACTATTGTCATTTGGGTTATGTGCTTGTGGGAGTATATTCTGCAACAGTAGAGGCTCTCACTACATGTGTGTATATAGAGGGCTCAGGGTGCTAATGTAGTAGTGTGTGATACAAAACCCATTATGCATAACTTCTTTGGTCAACAGGGTCACTTGATGTGGACTTAATTCAATTCAGGCTCTCTTTATTGACACGCGGTTGGAGTACAGAATGACGTGGTAAGGCAGATTTAACAATGCATCACTGTGCCCCAGGGAATAGTATCATTAAGGCCATTCAAGTGGGTTGCCAGCCGGTATACCCACCTTTGTTCTTTTTCAAATAGAGATTCATTAAGTCTGGTACCAGCCAGTATCTGCTCTACTATTGTCCACCTAATGTCGTTTGGGGTGTGATTGACCTCAATGTAATGGGCTGTTAATTTTGTAGTGTTCTTCTTGCACCTAATGTTACTACGGTGCTCGCCAATTCTCAATTTTATGCGCTGTGTCGTCATTCCTATGTAGCGTAAACCACAAGGGCATGTGATGAGGTAAATTACGTTACAGGAATTACAATTGGTATGTTGACGTAAATGCCACGTTTTTCCTGGTTCAAGGGCCAGAGTACTACTTGAGGATGTCAAGTGACAGACACTGCACCCGCCACAAGGGTGGTGACCCAGTACCGGGGGAAGACCCCAGGCATTCAGTACAGCTTTGTCTGGGTACTGGGTGTGTAGGAGGTCTAGTATATACTAGTGTATCTCTGAGGCTTCTTGCTCTTCGGTAGGAGAATAGGGGTTTGGTCCTGTTGTGGTTGTTACTTGTAAGAATAGACCAGTGTCTGTTTATGCATTTGCTGACGCTGATAGATAAGCAATTGTAAGTAGTTACACACGTCAGAGGAACCTCGTATTCAGGGCGTCTTGGATTGTCCTCGATCAAGACATCTCTTGGTTGATTCTTTGCTCGTTTACAGCTTTTGGCCAGAATTTTTTTCGGATAACCTTGTGTCTCCAGTTTCTGAGTTAGTTCTCCAGATTGGCTCCTAAAGTCTTTCATCTCGCTACAATTCCTTCTCCGGCGTAAATACTGCCCATATGGAAGGTTCTCTCTTAGTGTGCGCGGGTGAAAACTGGTGAAATGTAAGATTATTTTTTAGAACTGGGTTTTTGGTAATTCTTAGTTTGTAACTGATTGCCTTGTCTGGTGATGGTGATGTCGAGAAAGATCATTTCTTCAGGATGGTAGTTAGAAGTAAACCTGAGGTGTTCATTGCAGGTGTTAATCCACGTCAGGAATTCCTTCAGCCTTGATTCTGGGCCACTCCAAATGACTAACACGTCGTCAATGTAACGGCGCCAAAACGTCACATTGACGGTAAACGGATTAGAGTCATGGAGGATGTGCTTGCACTCAAAATCGAGGACATAAAGTCCAGCCACACTAGGGGCAATGGTACTCCCCATCGAGGTACCGGTGGCTTGTAGATACAGATCTGTTTGGTATCTGAAGAAATTTCTTTTGAGGGCTAATGTAGCACAATCGACTACAAAGGACGGTGTGGTCTTGTGTGTCCATACAGAGTTAGTAAGGGAATCTCCGATAACCCTGATGGTGTCATCCTGTGGGATGCATGTGTATAAACTCTCTATGTCTAGAGAGATCAGGTAAACAGGTCCATCTGGCAGCACTATTTCTTTCAGCATGGCTAATAGGCTCTTGGTGTCCCTCAGATAGGTGTTAGTCTGTTGGACAAGTGGTTTCAGAAAGAAATCACAATACTGGGACAGAGGTTCCAATAAAGACCCAATCCCGGAAACGATGGGACGTCCCGGTGGTGGTAACTTGTTTTTGTGGGTCTTTGGTAGAATGTAAAAGTATGGTGTAATACCTTCTGATTTGGTCAAAAAATCGGCCTCCTGTTTAGAGATATAGCCGTTGTGTTCCGCCTCTGACACCAATTCAAGGATTTCATCCCGTAGGGCCTCTGTGGGGTCCATATCTAAAGGAATGTAATTGGTTCTCTCACTAAGGAGCCGCCGGCATTCGGTGTCATAGGCCGCAGCATCAAGAATCACAGTCCCTCTCCCCTTGTACGCTGGTTTAATTACGATCAAGGGATTTTGTTGTAATTGTTGCAATGCTTGGAATTCTGTTGCCTTCATATTTTTGAAGGGGGAGGGTTCCTGCAGTTGTTCAACCTCATTGAATACTGCCTGTTCAAAGGTTAAGAGCTCTGGGGGTACCATGTGAGTGGGTGGAGTGAACGTAGATTTTAAGCGAAACCCAGTGATGTCTTTAGTAGTTTGTGATGCATCTACTATTCTGGTCTCAAAGAAACACTTAAGACGTAGCTTCC
Source organism: Lissotriton vulgaris (assembly GCF_964263255.1). NCBI lineage: Eukaryota > Metazoa > Chordata > Amphibia > Caudata > Salamandridae > Lissotriton > Lissotriton vulgaris. The sequence continues at coordinate 416,469,792 of NC_141697.1, read as the reverse complement.
GAAAAAATTCAGACAGCTCACAGTGGAGTTTGAAGCGGTCCAGGCGTGCAGTTGGAATAAATCCTAGCCCCTTCTCCAGTACTGCTGTTCCTCAGGATTAAGAGTCACAGTTGATAAGTTTACAATTAAACTCTCTGGTTGCTTGGGCCTGGGCGTTGTTCGGTTGTATTGCTGCGGGTATTGTCTCCCACCGCTTCGTTGTTTATTTATTTCTTTATTTTGAAAGTTTTATATAGCGCGGACAAGATCCTTGCAGATATCAGAGCGCTTTACAAAGAGAAGTACATGGGCATGGTTAAACAGATAAATCAATAGGTCAATTAGTACAAGTAGGTGGCAACTAAGCCCAACATGAGTACAAAGTAGTACAAATAGGTGGCTACAAGACCAAACATGTGAGTAATAGAACAGTTAATACAAAATCAAAAGGGTCAAACAAGTAGTATAGATCGGTGCAGAGTACTAACAGTGATCCAGATAGTAGTTCAGGTGTATTTAGCCATGAGGATAGCTTTTACTTCATTTTTAAAGAGTGTGGTGGAAGAGATAAGTCTTGTTTCGGGCGGGAGAGAGTTCCAGATCCTGGGCGCCATTCCCGAGAAGGAGCGCTTATATGTTTTTTCCTTCCGGAATCTTCGAGGTTTCAACAGAAGATTGTTTGAGCCTCTGGTGTTTCTAGCTCCTCCAGAGATTGTCAGTTTCTGAGCGAGGTATCTGGGTGAGTTTAGATGTACCGCCTTGTGTGTCAGGCAGGCGATTTTTCAAATGGCAGCCAGTTCAGGGATTTCAAGTCCGGGGTAATATGGGAGTGTTTTTTTGACCCAGTGATGAGTCTTGCTGCAGCGTTTAGAGAAGCTCTTAGGGGTGCGGTTGTAGTTAGGGGAAGTCCACAGAGGGCGATGCTGCCGTATTCAATTCGAGGGATGACTAGTGCTTGTACTGCGGTTTGGAAGTCTTTGGCTGGGAGGAAGGGTTTAAGTTTCCTCAGAGTGTTGATCTGGAAGTTTGCTCCCTTTGTTGCCTTGCTGATATGTTGCTGCATGCTCAGATTGGTGTCGAGTGTTATGCCTAGGGATTTTGCTGAGTCCACGATGGTGGGTTGGACATTGAGTGCAGTTAGGTCTTTAAGCCAAATTTGAGTGGTGGAGGCCTTCGCTGGGGGTGAGATCAGAAGGAATTCTGTTTTCAGGGCATTGAGTTTGAGATGATTATCGGCCAGCCAGGATTGGGTGCATCTGATCGTTGAGTTCAGGAGCAAGATGTCCTTGGGGAACTGTAATTTGAGATAGAGTTGGGTGTCATCTGCGTACATGTGAAAGCGTACATTGGATGCTTGTAGCAAGGTGGTGAGCGGTTCCATGACTAGGTTGAATAGAGTTTGGGATAGAGAGGATCCTTGGGGGACACCTAGCGTTATGGGTATTGGCGAGGACATCCTATTGTTGCTCTTGAATTTCTGCGACCTGTTGTGAAGAAAGGAGGTGAACCACTTGAGAACAGTTCCAGATAAGCCCATTCTTGTGTTTAGAAGCTCTAGTAGATTCTCATGTTTAACAGTATCAAGAGAGATCAAGGAGGATGAGGAGGCAGGTGTCGTTCCGGTCTAGCATTTGAAGTGCGTCGTCAATTATGTGAGTCATAGCCGTTTCTGTACTGTGCCCTGCTCGGAGGTCTGACTGATGCGGGTTGAGAAGATCAAATTGTTCAATGTGTTTAGCCAATTGTAGTTGTGCGCATTTTTCCAGCAGTTTGGCGAGGGTGGGAATATTGGTAATGGGACGGTAGTTGTTGAGATCAGAGGGGTCGGCTGTAGGTTTCTTTAGGAGAGGTGTGACCTGACCAACTTTTAGTGAGTCAGGTATGCTTCCCTGTTGGAGAGAGCTGTTGATAATTTTAGTCCAGAGAGGGATAAGCAAGGGGGTAAAGTCTTTTACTGCTGCAGCAGGAAGGGGGTCCGTGAGGTGATTGGATGGTTTCAGGGTGCTGAGCAGTTTGCCAATTTCTTCTTCTGAGTATGTGCCAAAGGTTGACCATGTGGCATTGTATTTTGGTTCAGTGGCTGCTAGGCACTGTGGTTTGGAGTAGAGGCTTGCGTCAATGAGGAGATCGCTCTTTATGTTGTCAGTTTTTTGGGAAAAGAAAGCAGCGAAGTCTTCACAGGATGGCGCCTCACACGCAGTGATGAGTGGTTGGGGTTGATCCTTGGATTGTGATCTGATTAGCTCAAACAGTTTTCTCTGACGTTTTTTTGCTTGGTCGAGCTGGAGGCTGAAGAAGTCTGATTTTGAGCGTTTTATTTTCCTGAAGTAGGCGTTTCTCTTTTTCTTTAGGTCTTTTAGGTGCATTGCCGAGGGAGCTGATCTCCAGGTACGCTTTGCCATTCGCATGTCTCGTCTATCTTCATTGAGTCTCCCGTCGTACCATGGTTTGGAGATTTTAGTAGAGGCTCTTTTTAGCTGCAAAGGTGCAGCCTCATTAATTATTGAGGTCATAGCGTTGAGATACTGGTCAGTCAGTGTTTGAACGTTCGTATCGCCTGTCGGTGGCAGTAGGAGATTGCACCTGTTAGGGGGCAGAGAGCCTGGGTTGAGTTTTTTCATGTCTCTTTTCCAGACTTTAGGCTTGGATACTTGAGCCGGGTTAACTTTAACTTTTTCATTGATGAAGAATGTGACAGTATGATGATCTGACCAGTCACAGGGTTGGATGGAGTCGAGTTGGATGGATTCCTCTTTGGAGATGACCAGGTCGAGGATAGAACCTTTCTCGTGGGTCGGGCTGTTACATATTTGGGTGAGGTTGAGGGCATCGAGGAAGTTTTTAAGACTATTTACCACCGCGTCCTTGCCATCATTCCAGTGGAGGTTGAAGTCACCAAGGTATATTTGGGTGAGCTGCCGTCCAGAATTGTTTAAGATCATATCCATGATATGTTGGGAAAAGGTGGAGTTGGAGTTGTCCCTGGGTGGGCGGTAGATGCTGTGAAGAGAACATATCGGTTTGCCCTCACTGATAATGTCAAGGCAGATGTACTCCCAGGTTGTTGGGGATGGTAGGGAAGTAGAATTGACTTTCTGAACAGAGAGGTTATTCCTGTAGATGCATGCGATTCCACCACCTAGTTTGCCTGTTCTGTCTAGCCTGATAATGTGGTAGTTGGGAGGAACCTGAATGTCCATTATAGGTGTCGAAGATTCAGTTAGCCATGTTTCGGTCAGGATGATTAGGTCAAGGTCCGTTGATAAGAGTAGATCAGCAATTGCGGCAGAGTGTTTCGAGGCCGATCTACAGTTGAGGAGAGTGCATTTGAGACGAGGTGTGATGCGGGTGATAGATTGTTCTAGCGAGAGAGGGACTTTTCTGAGGTTATTGGGGATGGAGAATCTGCTGTTTAGTGTAGGGGGTCTAAGGGGATTTGAGTGTATCGTGGGAATGTTGAGGTGTGGGGTGGTTATGTGATTTTGGGGGGCTGGGTCGTAGGAGCGTAGAAGGGTGAGTGTCACGGTCAGAAGTAGAGTTGTGGGTGCGACGGGGGCGGTTGTTGCGATTGCTAGCTGGGAGTGAGGTCAGGTTGGGGGAGAGTTGAGTGAGAGAGTTAGTCGGAAGGGTGGGGGACCCGTTGGGAGGGGAGGTGTAGTTGTGTGAGGGGGGGTTGTAGGGACGACGAGGGGGACGGGGGCAGTTGCTGCGCCTATGGGCAGTAGTTGACGCCCGGTTTGGGGCGTGTTGAGTGAGGGAGTCAGCTGGAGGGGTAGGGGACAAGTTGGGAGGGGAGGTGGGTGCTGGGTGCATGGGGTGGGTGGCGAGTAGTTCCTTGATGTTGTGTATGTCTTCTTTGATCTGAGTGAGGGTGGCCATGATGATGTCCATCGTGGGGTAGGTGGTGGAGGTGGGGGCGGCAGTCGGAGGTGAATGGTTGACCAGGGAATTCGTGTGCAGGTGGGAGCGTGGGCTGGTGTTCGAGGAGGTATGCGTTGTGTCGGTGTACGGGAAGGTGTTAGGGAGGGGAGATGTTTTGGGCGGGAGGGGTGTGGATGAGGTAGGGAGGAGGTTGGTGGTAAGAGTGAGGGCATTGGTGGTAGGCGGAGGGGTCAGGGTGTATGCTGTCCACCGAACCTGATTGCCCCCTCTTCTTTTTCCCCTGTTCCTTCTGCCCTGGCCTAAAAAAGGCTGTTGGTACATATTTTGTGGGAATTGAGGGTATGCCATATGAGGTGGGTTCCATCCCATCATAGGCGGAAAGGGTGGCTGTTGGAAAGGTGGAGGAAAGTTACCCTGTTGTGGGAACGGATACCATGCTTGTGTGTGGTATGCTCTTCTTGGTCTCCCTCTCCCCCTTTGTCTATTGCTGTAACTGTCTGTACTGGAGCCACTGCTGTTGGAATCACTGTCACCACTATCTGTTTCATTGCGATTCGATGCAGTATATCCTGCACTCGAGTAAGGGTATACCTTAGTGTATGACCATCGTTTCAAGTCTTTCTGCAATTTTTGTGTTTTGGATTGAGCTAAATTTTCTTTATATTCTGTCATTTCTTTATTCAATTCGTCCAACTTTCTCTTATAACCAGTCAAAGTGGTCTTAAAATGGTTTTCAGTCACCTGAATTTCTACAAGAAGTGCTTCTGAAAGTCTCAAAGACGTTTTCATGATCAGAATTGCCCAGTCACGAGTGCAACGCCAGGCAATTTGGGCCCATTCCTTCCGGAACTGGGCGTCATCCAGGAATATCCTAGGGGCATTAGTTAATGCTGATATCCCGGTTAATAATAATGGTATTAGCAGTAATGACGGTACCGCTGATTCCGGGATCCTTGTCGCAGGTATGGTTGCTGTATCTAAAGGTCCATCTTCGGAATATCCGGATGAGGGGAGTCTTAATGTGGAAAACAATGCAGAGGTACTGGCTAGTGAGCCTGGGTTTTTGGAGAACATGATGGTTGGGGATGGGGTAGCTGCTTCTATTCCTCTCGATGGGGGGGATTGAAGAACTAGAAAGGGACGGCTCGAATGAGGAATACGAGGAGACAGATGAGGCTGAGGAAGGAGAAATGGGCAATTCTGCTACTGGTATTCCTCCAGATGTGGCAAAACATCTGATTAGTCGAAAAGCTAAATTGAGAATCAAAATGAAGACTAAGACTAAGACGAAGAGCAAGAAAGGGAAAGTGGGTATAGTGGAGGGCTTGCCGGTTAACATCATTGCTCCCGCCCCCAAAAAAACTCTCTTCACTGACAAAAGCCCTCTGAGGAAATGGATACAGGCTAAAGGGTTTGTTAAGAATATGACCTTACGGTTATCAGGTACTAGTCCACCAATATCTGAAACTGAGAAAAGCTGCTCCGGTCCCAGTTTGCTCCCACCAGCCTTGGGGGTTGATCCCGTGCTTCCATCTGACGGCTTTAACCTGGCTTCCCTGAAGCTGCCAGCAGTACCTCTAGATCCAACCCCAATAACTATTACGGCTTCCGCTACTCCTTCAGACTTATCTGGTCACCCAGCTGATCCATCGGTATTGTTGACCTGATTTAACAACATCAATCCGCCCGACTCCACCTCAACTCTACATCCCCGGAGAGCAAGATTCTATCTCTTCCCCTTTTGATATTATCTTGCAAACCCTAACTAATCATAGAGCTGAAGCGCAAGGGCACTTTCTGCAACTTCGAGAGGACAACACTAAGCTACAAAATTCACTATCGGAGATGGCTTCCAAGCTAGGAGGGATCTCTCAGGACATTGAGGACCTTCAACAAAGGGTGGTTAACGTTGAAGAGGGATCTGCCTGGGTGGAATCATCTCTGACTCAGCATGATGAACAGATAATTGCCCTGCAATTTAAGGTGGAAGATTTAGAAAATCGCCAAAGGTGATCCAACTTAAGACTTTTTGGCATTCCTGAGGGCTCCGAAGGATCAGACGCTAGGGCGTATATTTTCAAGTTATTACAGAAAGCTTTCCCTGACCTGGCTGACTGGGACTGGGATTCCCAGGTTCAAAGAGCCCATCGTCTCCCCTTAGTTCAGAGAAACAAGGAGGGTAAATTTCCTAGACCTTATTTTATTTGCTTTGGTAATTTTCTTTTAAGACAGGCCGTTTCTTTGAAAGCACATCCCAATTCTCCTGTCGTTTTTGAGAATCTGTCTTTATTTGTACCCTCTGATTTGAGCAAAGCTACCATGGACAGGAGATGGAAGCTAAAGAAATTTATTGATCCCTTTAAATCTACTGGAGTACAAGCATTCTTACAGGAACCAGCCCACCTTAAAATTATCAAAGGGGGTCACTGTAATGGCAGGGTTTTTGGCTCTATTTAGCAGTGATATAGACTTTAATCTTGCTCACATCTAGGATAGGTATTCTTAGCTTGTGTTGGCCCTTTGAAGCCCTTTTTCCCAGACCTAGAAGAGGCCATCTATTGCCTATTGGCTTTGGCCTGTTATTATTTCTTATAGTAGAGGTTGGATCCTGTGGTCCTGACTTTATATTACACATTGGTATGGTTTATGTAGGTATTCTGACAGAGCTAAGGGTTATTTCATCCCTTTCAGGCCTACAGGCCTAGAACTAGAGGGACTCCATCTTGATGGAGCTGAGCGGCTTTTAGAGTAAAGGTAAAGTTTATAGTTAAAGCTGTTGTTCGCTTGGAGAGAACCGGCTCAGGCTGGCCCTTATCGAAGGAATGTAGTTTTCTCCACTCCGAAGACACAACTTCAGGCTGGCCAGCTGGGAACGTGTCCTTGGTACGGGGAGGTACAAGAATTTGGTGGGCGGCAGGTTACTGGCCGTAACTTTCCATGAAAGGACAAGCTTCCATATTAGCGAACTACAGGAAAGGAGGAGTGTTCATTCCAGCTTGTGTGCAGTTCAGCTTGGAGCTCAGTTCAGCTTGGAGCTCAGTTCAGCTTGGAGAGAGAACAGGATGTCTGCTGGAGCTGCAGAATAGAGTGCAGTTCTGGAATGGAGAAAGAAGGCAGACGATTGCTGAAGATGAGGAGAGAGAGCAGTGCAGAGAGCATCAAAGAAGGCTGTCAGCTGGAGCAATTGAACCAGAGGCGTGGTGATGTGGTGAAGGAGGGAGAGACAGAGAGAGCCCTAATCCCACCAGAGGCAGAGAGAAATCTTCCTTCTAATAGGTGAGGTAGTCTGAACTAGTCCCCTTTACACTTACACCTTAATCTTGTTCTTATTCCCTAGGCTATTTCTCTTTCAGCGGTGTGTTAAAAGTTCCTGTTACCCCGCAGATAAATTGTATGTCTAATCCTTTTCTTTCAGCGGTGTGTTAAAGTTACTGCTAGTTCTAGAGACCCCATAGTTTTGTGTATGTGTACTTTATTATTGTTACAATAAACTTCCCCATTAATTAGTGAATTAGTGTGTATGAGTTTTTTTTATGATAAAGCTAGCCTGTCTTCTAACAGAAGGGAGTAGGAGCGCTTAAATCAAGGAATAACTCAATCACATAGTGTGTATATCTTTGTCCCCATACAGTGAGGGTAATCCCCTTTCCTAGTCAGGTATTACTGTTTGAACAGATGCTACCCCTGATCGGGTAAGTAATAGTGAATAATTAGGGAGATAGGAGACCTGCAACTAAGGGATAAAGTTAGTACACCATCCCATAATCCTGTAAACAGCGTCTTCTGTTCCAAAGCATAGGTAACCTTTTTCTCCTAGTCAGATGTTACAGCCAGAACAGATGCTGCCCCTGATCCGGTAAGTCTGAATAAATAGGGAGAACAGGGAGCCCTTGAGCTAGGGAATTGTTGACACTAAGTAATTCGGCTATCCCATAATATTATTGTAGTAGCAGACCCTTAGTGAAGAGACAGAAAACTGAAGGTGTTCATAGGAAAGTGGTCGTCGTTGATATACGGCGTTAATGAGAACGCTGGGGAGGATACCAGCGTGGAGGTCTGCCAGATTGCGGGCCGTGTGTAAGTGAGAGCGCTGGGGGGGATTACCAGCGTGGAGGTCTGCCAGATTGTGGACCGTTTGGAAAATGAGAGCACTGGGGCGGCAGACCCACGTGTGTAGACACGCCAGATTGTGTGTCATATCTGCCCCAGGGTAGATTAGTCTGGGTCTGAGTGGCCGCGAGACTATAAGGTATGAGTGTGGTGTAGGGCATGGATATCCTTAGTAATCAGTGAGTATTCTTAGTATCCCTATAGATTTAGTGGTGTTTCTGATAATATGAGCTTGTATATTGCGAGTTCCCCATCCTCAGGTAGGTACCCAGGTGCCTGGATAGATGGTCCTGAGGAGGGATGTGGTTACGTTCTGGCTGGGTTAGAGGGGCCTAGGGGCTGATCCCATCTAAGCAGAAAATCCGGCCATTACAGTCACACCTACTTTTTTTCTGACGAGAAGGAAGCCGAAAGTGCGCTCTCTAAGTTCAGTTAGGGGTTATGTCCGTAATATTGAGGAGCCAGGTTAGGTTTTGTTTTTCTCTTTCTTCTTTGCACCTCTGCCTTTATTATCTATCTCCGGCTGGTTTTATTTTTATCTTATTCTTTTCTCTCACTTCCCTCCTTTTTTTCTTCTTTTCTTCTTAGGAAAGAAACGGGGTGGTTAGGTGGTTCTTGGGCTGCTCCTCTCTGAGCTGCCTTTCCAGCGGCAGCAGTTGCAGGGGGGGTTTCCTTTGCTTGGGGGCGAGGGAGAGGGGGGTGGGGGGCATGTGCAGTTTCTCCGAAACTGGGTAGGTGTGGTGGGGGATGTAAATGATAAAAGTAACAGCACGAGTGGGGTATTGTGATTAATGGATCAAGATGAAGGGAAGAAGATGTTTTGGGTCCTTTTTTGTGCAGAATGGTAGAATTGGTGTAATCTATGTGCTTAAATGTATAAATTAAAATGTCTAGGCTGGAATGTTTCGGGTCTTAATAGTAAGAACAAAAGACGATTAGTTTCTGAAGAACTTAGACTTTATGACCCTCAGTTAGTCTTTTTTATCAGAGACACATATTGCTTTCTAAGACAGGAAGTTATTATGTCATCTGGGTTACGATACTATAGTTTGTTCTACTCAACAAACATTAATCAGAGGAGTTGCTATCCTTAAGGATAAACGATTTAGAATCGAAACACATCAAACTGCTACTGATAAAAATGGTTGGTGGGCCATCGCACAAATATCTATAGGGAATAGTAAATATTTGCTTTGTGTCATTTATGGATCAAATTTTGATGATGATTCTGTCTTCGATCAATTGAATGTAGAGCTTTTAGAGTGGGAAGGGGAACTTATTATTATGGGGGATTTTAATTGTATTATGAACTATCAACAGGACACTACTAGGCAGGGCGCCTTTCAGCGTATGCATAAAGTCCGTGCTGCAATTCTTGATATTAGTCGATACACAATGTTAAAGATGTATGGCGTACTCTTTATCCAAACATACCCGGCTACACGTATTATATGGCACCCCACAAACTCTGTTCTCGCATTGATATGGCTTGGGCCACGGAAAATATAATACAATCTAGCTCTATGGAGATCGGCCCTCGGACCACAACCCAATCCTATTGATATTTAATAATCCCCAAGTTCAAACGGCCCCAAGAAGTTTCTCCTGCCCCCGCTATTTATTCTCTGACACAGATTATATTTTACAGCTTAAATCGCACCTTATGGAATTCATTAAAATTAATCTTCGTTCTGCATCTTATATAATTGTTTGGGACGCTCTGAAGACTAGTATTAAAGGGTTCACCCAGCAATATATCTTCAAACTGAATTCGGAGCGACACAACATTAATGCAAAATTGATTTGTAACATTTTAGCTCAAGAACTACTTTTGGCTGATGCTGTACGAACTGGCTCCCCCAATGTGGTAGAATTGGGATTGACACTTGGAACTTATAGGTCAAACTTAAAAACAATATTTATTGAAAAAAGTACTGCCAAATTACATGAATTAAACATCTCTCAATATGAAGGGGGGGATAACATTTGGAAAATACTGGCCTATAAAGTGGTGGATGACAGAGCTCAGACTTTAATAAAGAGCATCAGAGGCCTTAATAATGTTAAATATAATCAGCCAGCGCAGATTTTGGCTCAATTTGTTGAATTTTATAAAACCGTATACACTCCTGAAAATAAACCTAGCTCACTGGATATCTCAGATTATTTGTATAATAACATTAAGGATAAATATAACACTCAAGGATTGGAGCAATTATCGGAAGAGATTACTCGGCTCGAGATTAGACAAGCTATATTATCTTTACCATCTTGCAAAGCAGCGGGGGAAGACACTCTTCCAATTGAACTGTATAAAATATGTATTGAGGAACTAATTCCCCTCTTTTCCCAGGTAGTTCAATCTATTGGGGCTACAGGGCAGGCCCCCAAATCATGGAATATAGCAAAAACTGGTCTTTTTAAAAAAAAAATGGGCAAACCAGCAGATGAGTGTGGGTCCTATAGACCCATCTCACTTATTAACACTGATGCCGATGTTTTCGCTAAGATCTTGGCAAGCAGACTGGCTCAGTTAATCCCTAAGATTGCTAATCCACAACAGCATGGATTCGTATTGGGTAGGGACACAACGACCCACATTAATACAGCTATTACCGTTTTTGATATGGCTGAGATAGAATCCATCCCACTCGGCATGATTTTATTAGATGCTGAAAAAGCTTTTGACCGAGTGGGGTGGGACTATCTCTGGTCGGTAATGTCCTTTATAGGATTTAAGGGTCAATTGGTTAGGTGGATAAGAGCCTTATATGATAAACCTACTGCTAGTATTAGTTATGCTGGCCTGTCTTCATCCATTTTTTCTATTTCTCTGGGCACCAGGCAGGGGTGCCCGTTGTCACCCCTACTGTTTGCCCTGTCAATGGAACCTTTTCTATCTGCTCTTCAGTCTCAGGCTCGAAAAATCCCATATAGATCTGGACTGCATACTTTGAAAATTACCGCTTATGCTGATGATATAGCCATATATTCTACTAATGTTATAGACGCGTTGGTGGGTATAACGGTTAAGGCTGATAAATTCAGCATTGTCTCAGGCTATAAGCTTAATATAAATAAAACACAAATAGTGGCCAATTATAAACTACCGGCCTCGGTTTCTGGAATCTGTAAAGCCGCCAACTACTTAGGGGTTAAAATTTCCGCCAAAATTAGTGATATCATTACAATAAATTATGATGCCTTAGTGAAATCAACAGCTCTGTTACTTAAAAAATGGCACCAACTACCTTTTAAACATTATAAGTAGAATTAACTTGGTAAAAATGAAAGTACTACCGAAGTTTCTCTATCTTTTTCGATCTGTACTGCTGGCTCTAAATAATAATTCTTTTAAGAAGCTTGATGGAATGTTCAGCAGCTTCATCTGGGGCTATAGGAAGGCACGCCGATCTTTAACGCTACTTAAAGGTTCTTTGGATACAGGAGGTCCTAATTTTCCAGACTTTAAATTATTCTTTTGGGCTACTTTTATTGGTCGTCTGCGTTCTTTGCTTAATCCAGAAATGCAACTTTTCTATCATACTATTATGTTAAAATCAGACGCCAGAATGTTTCTTCTAAGATTGAACGACCCTAACTATTTTAAAAGGGTCAAATTCAAGACTGCAAGGGATATTGGGAAAATATGGTTTAATATTCTCTCTTTCTGTAAGACCTCTCTTTTTCATCCTAAATTAGCGCTCTGGGGAAACCCGGGATTTTTAAGGATGGCCAAGCAAAATTATGGCCTGTTTTTGGAATTGTTACATTAGGGGATCTCTACGGGGTTCAGGGCTTCCTAGATTTTGTGGCACTTAAAAATTTATATAATTTGACCGAGGAAATGAGGTTTAAATATATGCAAATTTACGACTTTCTGATACGCAAGATGAAAATCTTTGAGGTTGTAGATTCGGATATATGGAATCATTTATACTCCTCTAAAACAAAATCTCTGATCAGTGAAGGGTATAGTTGTTTTGTCTCATATAAGAATGATGACTGCTCCAAATTGGCTGAGAAATGGAGCACGAAGTTGAGACTTCGGATTAATTCCAATCAGATCGCTCATTCTCTTTCAAATTTAAATAACTTGGTGCAGTCATCAAGTCTTAGATTGCAACAATTCAAAACAACTTGTATGTTATACTATACTCCTAAAGTGATTCTTTAGTGGTCGGCAAATAGTTCATTTAGTGATCGCACGAAATGCCCTAAATGTGAACTGGTAGGTGCTAACATAGAGCATATGTTTTCTTGCTCCGTGCTAAATGAGCTTTGGCTTGCTTTTGATCAAGTTTTGAAACTGAAATTGGCTAGACCACCCTCTCTCTCGTCTCTTTCAATCTTATTAGATATACATGATGTTTCTCTTCCTCAACAGGCCTTAATTACTATCTTATTATCCTGTGCGAAATTAACCATCGCTCGTGCTTGGATCTCCCCTCCGCCCCCACAAATAATGGAATGGTGGGCCTTGGTCAACGAAATTCATATCATGGAGGCGGCCCTGGCTAGGATTAGAGGGGCTCGATCTTTATGTAAATTTGAAAAAATGTGGGGTAACTTTATTTAGAATGTTAAAGTATTGTTAATTTATCTTAGATTGAAAATGCAATATGTTAATTTGGCGTCTTCTGTAATATTCTTCCTCTCTGATTGTCTAATGAATGCAACATGATTTTGAAATAATTGTTATTATACTCATTCTGCCATGTTATGTTTAAGATGACTCTCTCCTCCTGTGATATGATGTGTTTTATTTCTGCCTATTTTTCTTTTGTTTCACCTCTCTTGTTGTTAATAAAAAAATATTTTAAAAAAATGGAAAACACATATTCATACTGTGGTGAAAAGACCAAACCAGGAAAGAGTTTAGTGAAGTAAAAAATGCTTTAATTTTACACTTATGTCAAATTGTACATTACGCAAATCTGTCAATAGGAGCCTCTGGAATTAAAGTGACCAATATATTTTAAAAACATTGTCATGCAGACATATTGACAGTTTCATCACACTCCAGGTGGCCTACAACCTTATTGCATTCAGGCATGCGCCGATCCACCGTGTTTACACACCCACTGTGCTCTTACCCCAACACCCTTACTTTGCATGGGCATGCCAAATGTAAACTTGACCTAATGTTGAAGATTGTTTTCTATAATTATCATGAGATTTTAAACACGAAAACATGCAAGGGGGTAGGGTTAATCTGCTGGCGTTTAATCATTTTATCTCCTTTATTTTCTAAACCTGTCTATAGGCACAAGGTCAGTTTGAAGACATTTTACATTTATTATTATTACTGGGATTTCATAGTCGACATGACCTGATAATCCCTTTTTTATAAAGAGCAAAATCTACATTCCCATCTGGTGCATTAGAGTTACAGTGCCAGTGTTTTCCCTTTTTATTATAACACCAGTGCAATATTCTTTCAAGGAAACGGACTTCTGTGGTTTATCATTTTGGGCCATCTACTGGAGTTTATTTCCATTTCTCCAAATGTTCTTCTTTATGAACCAGACACAGTTATTACATGTTTTTGACACTGTCTAAAATTGTTTTATGTTTAACAATAGCTTTGTAGATTTGAAGAATTTAACTTAATGTTCTGTTTTTATTTCCTTATGGTTTTTGGAAAGCAGTTGGAATCAATTCAAATCCAAATACAGCCTTTCAAAATGAAAGAAAAGCTAATGCCGTCTCTTGCTGCAGTCAGCCCTCAAACTGTGAAACTGGTTCAACCACTCAATCAAACATTGAATAGCTCTAGGTTAAATCTTGGCCCGCAGGTGTTTCAACTACAGCCATTAACTGGCAATGGAGGAGAGAAGCAGTTAATTTTACAGAGTTCGCCATCAAATCCCTCTATTCAGTTGCTTGTACAAAGGAATTTACCCCATGTTGGACCTGCACCCTTTGCAAAGAAGACCAATCCTCATATGATACCGACCATCTCAGCAGAAGGAGCTTTTAATGATGACCACATTGGTGGAAGCTTCGAAAAAAAACAAAAGCTCAAAAAATCATTAAAAGTAAAAACCCGATCAGGACGCGTTTCACGTCCTCCAAAACACAAAGCTAAAGATTATAAATTTATCAAAACTGGGGATTTAGCTGATGGCCATCCGTCAGATTCTGATGATTATGCAGAGTTAAGCGTGGAAGAAGAAGGAGGTGCAATGGAAAAGGATGCGTTATTCAATTCTTCAAATTGTATACTAAAACCAAAAACATTTAAATGTGTTAGCTGTGAAAAATGTTACATCGGAAAAGGAGGATTAGCAAGGCATTATAAACTTAACCCTGAGCATGGGAGCGTGGACTGTGTTCAGCAAAAAGCTGTACCTATGGTAAATGGAAATGATGCTCGAATTGTGGTTGACTCTGTTGGAAATCATTATGCTTCTGGATCTCTCAGCCATGGAATGACATGTACAAATCCTGAAAGTGTATCATCGCAGCAAGCTGAAGAAATGGATTCCGTCTGTGGTCAACAGGTACTGTATACATTTCAGTTGGGTAAAAATAATAACTTTGAATGAAAAAAGCAATGTAAATACTGGAAACTAAATCCCATTCATATGCAGTGTGCACTTGTTTTTTTAGTGCAGCTTTTAGAAATACAAGTTTTTTGGGGGAAATTATCTCTTTATTGGCATTTTATACGAAAACATGTACATGTTCATAAATGCATCATAGGAGAGAAAAAAACAATTGGGTTATTCAGTTCTTAAAGTACATGCATACTTTCAGGGTACAGTCCATGGGGTTAACCTCATAGCTGCTATTAAACATTCCTCCCCAGTGCTGCGCTGTCCATTGGAACTAGTGCTGAATGGACGTCCAATGGTCGTGCGCAGCACTGGGGAGGTAGTGCTGCCGTCGGCCAATGCACCAAGGCAGCACTTAAGGGGTTAATAAGCATTGCCAATAGATTTAACTTCAGATTTGCCTTTATCTCACAGTATTCCTTACAGGGGTTGTGATTGTTGCTGCATACCAGATATCCCAATAAAATATAAGACATCATTATGCAACTTGTAAAATAATAAAAATGGCATCCTTGTGTCAACTACTATGTTGGATATTTTAAGTTTCGCATCTATGTGGTAATTACTACTCCTTGACATATGAGGGCCTCTAGGACTATTATCTAGCTGAGGGGGGATTCTCTAAATTCGACTGGGTTTCCCGCATCACCCATTTGGATTTGTTGAAGAATGTCTGGGGCTCTCTACTTACTGGTCCCTAGTCTGGGTGCTACCAGAAGGACTCTTCCTTTTACTTTTCCCCCTGCCCTCCCATGCCTGCACCACCTCTGACCACAGCCCCCGCAATTGGTCGTCACCTCATTCCTTGATTGTCTTCTTTCATTATTGCCTTCTCCTCTGCCCAGGTGTCCACACCTCTTTCCCAATCTACCATTCTAGGTCCTATCTTCATCTGCCAACGGAGGGCAATACGCCTTCGTGCTAGGACCGGTGCGAAGTCTGCATATTTAGCTCTCACTTAGTTTTAGGTCTGGGGAACAATCCTAGAAGGCAGACCTCTGCCGTATAGGGCAATGAATGTGCTAGCATCTCATTGAGCACCTCTACAATCCGGAGACCGTAATCTCGTAGGCCTGGACAATCCCACACCATATGTGCAGATCTTAGATCCAGTGTGCCACATATCATGCACTGTTGTCCCAAAGCCCCATACATATAGTTAGATAGGTCATGTGCAGAAAAACAAATTGTGTGAACTTAAAGTTGGTGTTCCTAGAGATTTTCTTAGGGATTCTCATGACTCAACCCCACTCCACCTCAGTCAACTCCCTGCCCACTAAGGCTCCCCATTTCTCTTGTAGGTGTTGTAGGGGCCGTATGGCCATCTTCATGAGCGCCCTATACAGCCATTTGACCAGGTGCCATGCTGCCCCCAATATCGCCAGCGCCTTCAGTCCTGCGTGTGCGTCAGGTTCTCATCTGCCTCCCTGGCACAGAGCACCAAAGGTCCCCATCAGTGCATGATAATTTAGGAACTGACCAGGGGGCATATTGTGTAATGTAAGGAAGTCATCTAGTGGGAGGAACTTCCCTTCTTGAAAGCAGTCATTAACAGTTAATATGTTCGCTGCTGTCCAGTATTGCAGTTGACCTGCTGTGAAGGGGTGGAGGCGTCAAATCGTAGGAGTCCCACCAGGGTAAGGTCTGGTGCATAAAGGAGAACCCTACCGTGCGTCGGAGACATCTATTCCAACATTTCAATGCCACCTGCAAGAGCACTCCAGGAGCCTGTATCTTGATCTTAGGATTTAAAACTTTTGCGAGCAGCAACCCTTGTGAGTCCACCTGTGCCCTAGTTCCTATTGTCTCCAGGCCCCTCCAATCTAGCCATTGTGCTAGTCATTGAAGTTGAGCTGCCAGGTAGTGTGCTTCAAAGTCTGGGGTGCCCAGACCACCCATCTCCGGAGCCCTCTGCAGTACTGCCAGTGAAACTATTTTGCTCCCGCTCCATATCAGGTCTCTTAGCATTGTGTCCAAATCCCTAAACCACCACTGTGGGACCATCACTGGGAGGTTAACAAAATAATATAATAGCGTGGGAGCATGACCATTTTGGACAGTGCCACTCTAGCTTTAACTGGTAGTTTAAGGGAGCGCCAATATTATATGCATGTTTCAAGGAAGCCCATCACCGGGCTGAGGTTGCCTTCCATAAGATCCGTTGGTTCGTGAAACACTTGTATACCCAGATACTTGACGGAGCCAGGAGCCCAGTTAATACCTGTCGGGAGGGCACTGGTAGATGTAATGATGGCGCTATGGGGAAAATGTGTCTTAGACTTATTAACTCAGAGTCCCATCAGTCGCGAATTCCTCCAGTATGTTCATGGCATAGGTTAATCCCCTGTGTACCAGCTCTCAGATATAGCAATAAGTCATCTGTATATAGGGAAATTAGGTGTTCCCTTCCCCCAAGGAGCACACCGTGTTGTGTCCCTTGCTGCCTAAAATGTTCTGTTAACTGCTCAATAACTAATGCAAACAATAGAGGGGACAATGGGTAACCCTGCCTGGTCCCCCTGTAGACATCGTAGGAGGGTTAGACAACACCTCCAATTTTGACCCTTGCTTTGGGGCTAGTATAAACCAGCTGTACTTATCGAAGCTACCCATTTCCCAATCCCATCTTCTCCATTACGAGCATTAAAAAATCCCATCTCAGGTAGTTGAATGCTTTCTCAAAGTTGGACGCCATTACCATGGCATCTGAGCAGTCTGCTATGTGAAATAAGATGTGATGGAGTCTTCTGAGGTTGGTCTAGTTGGTATGAATCCATTTTGGTCAGCATGGCTCAGACCCTGCATATGTGGGAGCAGTCTTATGGCTAGTATTTTACAGAGTACCTTGAAATCTTTATTTAACATGTAGAGTGAGCGAAACTCAGATCTACTGGCCATCCCAGATTTGGTTTTCGGTAAGGGGACTACTAATACCTAATGTAGTGGAATCTGGAAGCCAACCAATATGTAGCGAGTCCGCGTATACCCTCTCAAGGTGGGGGGGGGCAAGGAGTTATATAAAAGTGGAATAAAACTCTGTGGGAGCCCGTCTGGGCCCAGAACTTTTACCTTGGCCATGTCTTTGATAGCGGCAAGGATTTCTTGCACAGATACCGCTTCCCCAATGTTTTCTGCACAGTAGGATCTAACGTTGTTAAAATGATCCTTGGTACTAGTCTATGGTTTCTGATGGTAGTTCATTTGGCTTCCCATATAAGGAGGTGTAGTACTCCGAGAAGGTGACATCAATAACCTTAGGCAAATACAGTGTGGCCCTATTTTTATTCAGCAATTGGGTAATGGGTGAGCCCCTACACTCGGGCCTAAATAGTCAAGCCAATAGCCTTCCTGATCTGCCCCCCTCCGCGTGTTGCAGTGCTTGTTAAGTGCCGAGATCCAGCAGACACAGCCTTTCCAGGGCTGCATTATGTTCTCTCTTGACCTCCGAGAGTTGTTTTTGTGCCTCCTCTCTCACCCAAAGTCTATTGTCTAGTGAGTGTATCTGAGCCTCAAGTATGCAGAGTTCCCAGCTGAGTTCTCGCAGAGCGCCCACCGTCTGTCCCATGCATTGGCCTCTCACCACCACCTTAAACGCTTCCCATTCAATCATGGAGGTACTCTCTTTACCCTGATTCACCTGGAAGTAATCTGAGATAGAGGTCTGCAATGAGTTTTTGAAACGGCTGTCTTCCAAAAGGGCGGGGTCAAGGTGTCAAACCGGGATGGCCACACATTCGCAGACAGGGGAGTGAAGCTGTGGTCTGATAAAGTGCGTCCCAAGTACTCCGTGTTTGTCATAGGAAAGCTAAGTGGAGGCGAGCAGAAAAACCTGTCTAACCGGGTGTGCAAGCAATAAAGAGGTGAAAAGTAGTACCTTTGTTGCCCATGTTGCAGTCTTCAAATGTCTAAGCTCCCAGAGCCCTATCCAGTTGCAGAAACCCTTTGAAATCTCAGACGTACCCCGTACTAGGGGTGTGGATCTAGCTAGGTGTACGTCCGCCACGTATATAAAGTCCCCTCCCAAGGGTAGTGCACTCGCCATCACTCCCGACAGGAGTCTGGACAATTGCTGAAGGAACTGTCTCTGGTCCTGGTTTGGGGCATATATACTCCCAAGTGTCCCCTCTCTGCCCAATAATCTGCCCTTCACTATTAACTAACGTCCCTCTGGGTGGTTATGCCTATACATCGCCTAAAATGGGGTACCTGTCCTCACCAATAGCAGGGCTCCCAGTGAACATGTAGAGTATGAGGCTGCAAATAGTTGGCCGCGCCATCTCCGCCAAATGCGAACACCCTTTTCCACCGTGAGATGCGTCTCTTGTAGCATCACTTTGTGCGCTCCACTACGGCAGATATAACATATATATTATGGGGTTTGGCAGGGGATCCCATTCTCCTGACATTCCAGGATAGTAGTTTTATTTCCTTAATGGGAGCACCCATAGCTGTCTTTGAGGTAGGTGTGCTGTCCCCCACCCAGCTCCCCATGACATTGCCCAGGCTGGCCCAATTCTCTGAGCAGAATTATAGTCTGTTCCCTGGATGTGTAACCTTAACTCCCCAAAAATCATCTTCCCTGCCCAACAGCAAGCCGCCCAAACCTGTAAACAAACCAAAACATTACGATTAGAACGCCACCTTTAGCTTGCCAGGCGGAACACTCTTTTGGGGGGTTGGGGGGACTTGAAGTGGATCAAGCACATGGTGCCCGTCCCAGTCTTCCTCTGGTAATAAGGGTTGCCCCGGGGGTCCACTGGGGCGCTGTGGTTCCACTGTACTCCATCACCCAGCGGGACAACGAAAAAGCCTATACAATATTCCCAACCATCCCCCTTCAGCTTAAGTACAGGAGCGCATTAGAACTCTAGTAGGGTCATCAACAGTTCTCATATGGTTTCTGCCGATTAAGGTGTCACTTTTGGCAAGTGAGTCTCCCCACCAGTGGAGTGCCCTGAGTCAGAGGCCGCGTTCCTCGATTCTGACGAATCTTCTGTTGCCTGGTCTTGCTTCTGTGGGGTCATGATCTGCGCTAAAGCCTGCAGTGCTGATTTCCTGTCTTGCTAAGTTTGTGAGGCTGTAGGTTTCTGTAACTGTTACTTCCTCCTTGAACAACATTGTCTTATCCTGGTGGGATATTTCGCTGCACTGGAACCTGTGTGCTGTTTCTGCAAAGGTACACCTTCTCTGTAGGCTTCTAACCAGGGCCACATTTCCTCTGGAGAATCGCAGAAGTCAATGGTGGCATCTAGAATGAATCAGAGTTTTGCTGGAAACATTAGGGAGTATTGTATTCCTGCCTCGCGAAAGGGCCTTCGTCGCTTCCAGAAAGGATGCTCAATGGGCCTGTACTTTGCCCGTGAAATCTGGGAACAGCAGCACTGTACTATTGCCTATTGTGTAGGGACCATGTGAACGGGCCTGTTGGACTATGCTTTCGCGATCTCTATAGTGGAGACGTCTTGCCACCACATGACCTGATGTGCCCTTTGGAGCGCAAAAAACTGAGAGAGGCGGTCTGGACCTAGTTTTCGCAGCCATTTTTCCAGGAATGCTACCATGTCTGATCCCTCAGCTCCTTCAGGTAATTCCAACTACTCTAATATTGTTACGGTGACTGCAACCTTCTGCGTCCTCGGCCTGTCTTTTTAGGACCGCCACCCTGGCCGTGAGATCCTCTATCATGGAGGTTGTTACCTTCTGTTCCGGCTGTAGTTCAGCCACTGAACACTCTACTCCCTTCACCTGTCTGCTAGCTTATGCTGTACTGCCTGCAAAAGTCTCAGGCCCATTGATACCACCCAATATCTTGTTGTAGGGTGGCCTTGATATCTGCGAAGGTGGCCATCACTTTGTCTAGATATGAATGGCGTGAGTCTACTGTGCTAATGTTCCCCCCCATTCCTCCACCTCTGGGGGTGTCTGAGAGACATCTCTCGTAGTTGACTGGGTGCCCCCCTGTTTCTGTTAACCCATCTTGCCCACTGGTGGTTCGAATGTGCACTTAGGAGGGGACAATCCTAGGCCGCTCAGTTCCAACCACCCCTCACGGGCCCCAGGTAGTAGTAATTTACAGTTGGCACAGGACTCTCAAAGTGTGAGAATCCTCCAAGGCACTCTGACAATTCCATTGGTGGGGGCACGTGCTCTAAACCCCACTTCTCTTCAAGTTTTCCTTTGTTTTTAGCCTGGGCCCCGGCTCATGCCAACAGGCAAAGTCGGTACTCAGTGCCCCAAGGCGCCTCCACGCCCTGTTGTCTTGGTCCCGTAGCAGTCGGCCAATCTCCATCAAACTTGGATTTGCTCCGTTTCCACTCCCCCAGCAAGGTCTCACCACAGAGGGGCCCGGGGCCGCCACGGTCACCCCTCAGACAATCGGGAGTTAGGGGGTCCGGGCTCTTAACCAAAGTCCAGTTTTCTTACCGGGCTTGAACCCAATAGATAGGTATCCAGAAGAGTGGGAGGGAGGGAGGGAGGAGTCTCTTTGTGTACTGCTACATTCTGCTCAGTCACTCTCAGTAGGTGCCCACACCAGGCTTCACAGTAGCAAACACTAAGTAGTGCACCAGCCTTTGGCCATGCCCACTGTACTTCGCCTTTCAAAAACACAAGCCTCGAAAAGGAAGGGCCCCGACTTCTCAGGTCGATCCAGCCGGCAGTGCACCCCCAGGCCTCTTCATACTGCCCTCCGTCTCGGGGACCCAGCGTATTCAATCCACTTGCCAGCAACCAGGTGAGATCGAGCCTCCCATCACAGACCCGGCGCCTCTCACGGGAACAGGGAAGGCAGGCCACAATGGGGGCTGAGGAGGGAGAAGAGTACTACTCCAGTTGCGTAGGTTTACCGGCTCCATTGTCCCCGGTTGGGGCCTGCCTCATCATGCATGTCTGCATAACCCGGTTCGACGATGTCTGCAGCACTGGGGGCCCGGGGACTCGTCCGTCCCTCTGCCGTGACGGCACCTCCTCCTACGCTGTACTCACTGCGCCTCGCTGTTGGCTCGACTTCCCTTGCCAATCGCAATCCCAGGTCGCTGGAGCCTTCCGGAGTCACTTACTCAGTCGCTCACTTCTCCGCCAGATCTCCGCTGTTCTCCCCACCTCACAACTCTCCGCTGTTTCTAGGGGGAATCCGTCTTCAAGTCTTCCCTTCTCGCCGGCAGCTCCGAGTTGCCGTAGAGTTCAGTCGCCCCAACATGGAGGAGGCAGTCACCACTTTGGGCTTCTCTTTACTTGCTTCGATCTCGTATGAGCCCCACCCATACACCGGTCTCTGGCGCCTACGGCCCTCACCGAAGCATGGTCGCCTTCGTTCCGGGGTCCTGCTTTGTCCCGTCGGCAGCGAGCTAGATGCCGTCTCCCCCTCGACCTGATGAAGCAGGATGTGCATTAGGTAGGAATGGATCTCACACGTCTATCCATGTTTGACGTGTCGGCCACGCCCCCTTGAGTAATAAAAGTTAGCTAGACTAATGGATAGAAATCTCATGATTAAAGAAAGGCCCGGAAGGCAAGCATGGTTTGTTCTGTTCTTTAACTGCTTTCAGTAACATGAGTTTTACAAGCTTGGTTAAAGCATACATTTCCTGTAAACCTTTGGCATGGACCATAACACGCTTGGTGTGCGGCCTAATGCACCTGCAAGTTTGGAAAATTGCATGGTTTGTGACTGCAAAAGTGTGTATTGCAACCTACAAAAGATACCTTGCAAGTTGAAAGTCTTTCTGACTTGCAAAGCACCTTTTGCATCTCACAAAGATAAAGTGATGTAAATGAGAACTCCTTACTCACTGTGATTCACCGTTACATTTATTAAGGGCTTGCTACCTCGATTGCGCTCATAGAACATCAAACTGATAACGACATTAACCCCCTTAGTTAAGAGTATATCATTCACATTGCAGAATACGCCCAGGTTGCAATCTGGTCAAGAACATTGATGGTTTTTTTATCAGAGCGGTGTACATAAGGCATGTAATACTTCTAATGCCTGTCTGAGCATTTTTCATTCCATTCTTAAAGCCTCTCAATACCAATTTCCTCCATCCTTTTAGATGCTTGAATAATGCATATCCAAGCCTCGACTCTTCTATGTATTTTAAAGGATCTCTCTAGAAAGGTTTTCCCCCGACCTGTACACATTCTATTGTTTGTGGGTCCCGCCTACCCTTCCGGATCAACCTCATCAAGACTTTTTTGTCTATTTGTTTACCGTTTTACCAAAAACAGAGCTACATAGTGTTGGTTTTTTTCACTGTTGGCTTATTATTTTAAAATAATAATCCTATAATTCCCACCCATTTTATAAGGGTATACCCCCCCCTAGATCCCCATTATTGGTTATTTGATAATCAGAACTATTAGATTACTCTCCATATATGTGAGATTCTGGGAAATGTTTTCTTCTTTTCCTATCCAACCAATTTAAGAGCTGCTTTTGCATTTTTAAATTCCTGGCTCTCCCCCTGTGCCTGATAGTGAAAGAGCCTGTTGCAATGAGCAGGGTGATCTTGTATTGTCTTTTGGGCATTTAGAGCAAGGTGAGACGCATCTGTAACATGCCACAAGAAAATGATGTGGTAAAACCACACGCTGCCAGCTTTGGCATAGCTGCTCATTTGACCACATGTGATCATTCCCTCTGGTGGATTCTCCCAAATTCCTCTCTACAGGGAAATAATCTGCACCCTACCCCACAGAGTTCCATAGTGTAAGGTTATAACAACCAAGAAGAGCTGTGGAACATGCTGATGTTGCTTTTTAGCATATTTTCGTGTTTAGTAATTCTATAATACTGTCAGGAGCAGCTGATGATTTTCTGCAGAAGAATAGTATGTTCGAGGCATATGGGCTGCAGATGGTACATTATGAATAGATCGCCATCTGGTGTTGGGCTCGGATGATTGCACTTGTTTTTCTCTTGGAGAAGTCTTTTGTCGTCACGAGGCTGGTGACTCCTCCCTTGGGTGTTAGTGCGCATGGGCATCGGCTCCATCCTTAGATTGTTTTTTTCCGCCATCGGGTTCGGATGAGGACCGAAGCGCTCCAGATCGACTTCGAGAAAAAGTGATATTTCGGCGCGTATTCCCTTTCCAATTCGACGGTATTGTTATCGAACGCGATATCATTTCCATTCCGACACGTTTCGACTCCAACAATAAACATTTTCTTCTACGTCGACGAGACCGGGAGGCCTTTCTCGACGTAGTCCAGCCCGGAGTCCATGGAAAGGACTCTATTTAAGAAATGTCCAACGTGTGGTGCTAAGTTCCCACACAAGGACCTACACGAGGTGTGCAATCTCTGCCTATCGCCTGAACACGAATCCAGGGACTGCGAAGCCTGCGCAGCGTTCTTCTCCAAGTTGACGATCAGAAACCGTCGAGCCAGAAGACACGAGGTTTCAAGAATGCAGTCGGAGGCAATCCCGGAGCTGTTCGAAGACCCACACCTCGAAGAAGAAGAGGAACATGAGGACGAGTCGGGGTGTCGGAAGGGAATCAACGTCCAGCAAACCGGGAGTGACGACGTCCCCTTACCAAAAAACCGACCCCGTGTGGTACCGACCCCGCCTGGTACCGACCCCGCCTTCGAGCCCGGTCAGACCACCGAAGAAAGTTTCCGACGCCCCGCCTTCGGGCCCGGCAACGAAACCGAAACTGAAACCGAAACACTCGGCCTCCCACCATGTCTGATCCGAGAAACGGTCGACATCGACATAGACACCGAAGCTCCATACAAAAGAAAGCTCGGCATCGAAACATTCCATGTCG
The DNA here is from genome assembly GCF_964263255.1 of Lissotriton vulgaris. Taxonomy (NCBI): domain Eukaryota; kingdom Metazoa; phylum Chordata; class Amphibia; order Caudata; family Salamandridae; genus Lissotriton; species Lissotriton vulgaris. Next base: position 416,445,488 of record NC_141697.1, on the reverse strand, counting down.
AAACAGAAACATGCTTCGACGTCGAAGACTTACTCGACACCGAAAAAATCGGAATCAAGCAAATTTTCGGTGCCAAAAACACAGAACATTGACGGTCAGAAGCAAAGGCACCTTTCGGAACCAAAAACTTTGGTACAGACACAGGAGCAGCAGACAGATCCAAAACAAAAGACTTTGTTTATCGATCCGCAAACTGGCAAAGTGGTGACAAAATCACTGAAAAAGAGGAAGAATGAACTAGATGACAAAGCTCTTCCTCCTAAAAAGAGAACAATGGGGACAAATACAACTCCTCCCCTTTCTCCTCAGCCTAGAGACTCACCCTCTTCTCCCATTCCTCACAATAGGCCAACTATTCCTCCACCTTCTACACCAAGACCATCTACACCTCAAACAGATGTAGAGAGTGATGCAGGGGAGGGAGAACCTCATGGAGATGACGACACTATTCCAGATGAGGAAGACCCATGGGAAAATTATGATGCAGGGTCAGACGATAACGACCCACAATTATACCCCTCAAAACCTTCACCACCTGATGATAATACAGGTTTTGTGCAGTTGATTAATAGGGCAGCTAAATACCATAATGTAGATTTACATACAGAACCTCAAATAGAGGATTTCCTTTTAGAAACGCTACCTGCTGCACAAAGAACATCAGGCACACTACCTATGCTAAAGGGTCTTCTCAGCCACACAGCAGACATATTCAAGGACCCTGTGAGGGCTAGGGTATTACACCCAAGAATTGATAAAAAATATAAGGCAGCCCCAAAGGACCCAATATTTATCAAAGGACAAGTGCCTCTGGTCTCGCTTGTAGTTACAAACGCTCGTAAAAGAGCAAATTCATTATCTACAGGAGAAGCTCCTCCTCCTGATAAGGAGTCCAAGCTAATAGATGCATCAGGCAAAAGGGTAGCATCACAAGCAGCAAACAGCTGGCGCATAGCTAATACACAAGCGCTACTGGCACGTTATGATAGAGCGCATTATGATGAGTTAGAAAAACTCATCACACATCTTCCTAAGGAACATCAAAAAAGGGCAGACCAGCTTATACAGGAAGGGAAGGTAATAACTAACACTTCCATTAAGTGCGCTTTAGACGCACCAGACACTGCAGCAAGATCCATCAACACTAGTATCATGCTAAGAAGACATGCATGGCTTAGGGTCTCAGGGTTCAAACAAGTACAAACATCGTTATTGAACCAACCTTTTGACCAAAAAACACTTTTCGGCTCACAAACAGATGAGACTTTAGAAAAGATGAAAAAGGACACAAACGGCTAAATCAATGGGAGCATTACAACAGCTAACTCAAAGAGGTTCCTTTCGTACGTCCACCTATAGAGGGGGGTCAAAAAGTACAGGCACAAGCCAACAATCTACCTCTTTTACACCAACATCACCCAGAGGTAATTCAAGAGGCAGTTACAGAGGTAACAACAACAAGGGTAGAGGTCGTGGAAATAATAACAACCGCAACTCCCCAACCCCAAAACAGTGACGTAATACAACTCCCCCCAGACCATATAACACCGGTCGGGGGACGTTTATCACAGTTCCTACCGGTCTGGGAAAACATCAAATCAGACAGGTGGGTGAGACAGATTATCCAACATGGTTATTGCCTGGAACTCACAGCTACCCCACCAAACATCCCCCCCAGACAACGTCCAATGAGTCAAGATCATTTAACATTGTTAAAACAAGAAGTACTATCACTGCTACAAAAGCATGCCATAGAGAAGGTTCCAAAACATCAGCAAGGGACAGGAGTATACTCTCTATACTTCCTAATCCCCCAAAAAGACGGGTCTCTAAGACCAATCTTAGACCTCTCAATGCATACATAAACTCGGAACATTTCCACATGGTCACGCTCCAACAAGTACTTCCTTTACTGAAGAAAGGGGACTTTCTTTCTACACTGGATCTAAAAGACGCTTACTTTCACATCCCAATTCACAAAGCACACAGAAAATACCTCAGGTTTGTAGTAGAAGGACAACCTTATCAGTTCAACGTCCTTCCATTTGGGGTCACAACAGCACCAAGGGTGTTCACAAAATGCCTCGCAGTAGTTGCAGCACACCTAAGAAGACAAGAAATACATGTCTTCCCTTACTTGGACGATTGGCTAATAAAAGCCAAGTCACAGGAAGAATGTCTTCAAAACACACAAAAGACCATTCAATTGCTGCACCAGCTAGGGTTTACGGTGAACTACACAAAATCCCACCTACAACCAAACAAGATTCAACAATATCTAGGGGCTACTATAGACACAGAAAGAGCCAAAGTATACCACAATCCAGTCAGGATCCAAACAATGGTCACGCTGATCCAAAAATTTCAACCACAACAATCACTAACAGCTCAAGTGTTCATGCAGCTGTTCGGCATGATGTTCTCCTGTATACTGCTCATACCATATGCCAGACTACAAATGCGTCCACTGCAGGAGTGTCTAGCGACACAATGGAATCAGGCTCAAGGTCAGATTACAGATCTGGTGTTGGTAGACGACCGCACACATCGCTCTCTGAAGTGGTGGAACACAAAACATTTCCAAGGGACGGTCGTTCCTAGAACCGATTCCACAAGTGATACTGACAGCGGATGCATCGCTCACCGGATGGGGAGCGCATATGGAGAAATATACAGTACAGGGAAAATGGAGTGTACAGCAAAAAAGACTGCACATCAATTATCTGGAACTACTAGCAGTGTTTCTAGCATTAAAAGCTTTCCTAATGCAAATACTCAACAAAGCAGTCCTGATCAGAACAGACAACATGACTGCGATGTATTATATTCAAAAACAGGGGGGGACACACTCTCTCCAACTATCCAGACTAGCACAGGACATTTGGAGATGGGCCATTCCTCAAAAGATCTATCTGTTAGCCGAACACCTACCAGGAGTTCAAAATCAGATAGCAGACATCCTAAGCAGAGAGTCAGAACAAATACACGAATGGGAACTGCACAACCAAATACTGCAGCCATTCTTCCAAAGATGGGGACAACCAGAGATAGATCTCTTTGCCACTCATCAGAACGCAAAATGCCAAAACTTCGCAAGCAGGTACCCACACCACCTGTCCCAGGGCAATGCGCTATGGATAAATTGGTCCAACAAATTTGCTTACGCTTTTCCCCCTCTCCCACTAATTCCATTAGTGGTTCGGAAACTCCAACAACATTCAATGACAATGATACTAGTAGCACCCACGTGGGCAAGACAGCCGTGGTTCACCACGCTATTGCAACTCTCACAGGTGCCACATCAAAAACTGAGATTATTACCCATGCACCTTACACAGAACCATGGAGAAATAATGCACCCAGATCCCAAACAATTAAACCTAGCGATCTGGCTCCTGAGGTCATAGAATTTGGATACTTGGATTTACCTCCAGACTGTATGGAAATCATTAATCAAGCAAGACGTCCTACCACCAGAGCATGCTATGCAGCAAAGTGGAAAAGGTTTGCTGTATACTGTAACAGTAACAACATCAACCCTCTGGACGCATCCACTAAACAGATTATTTGCTATTTACTACACTTGCAGCAATGTAACCTTGCCTACACCTCTATTAGAGTACGTCTTGCAGCTATAGCGGCGTACCTACAAAACAGACATCTTTCCCTGTTTAAAGTACCAGCAATAAGAGCTTTCATGGAAGGCCTCAAAAGAGTCATTCCACCAAGATTACCGCCTGCCCCAGTCTGGAATCTCAACATAGTACTTACCAGACTAATGGGACCACCTTTCGAACCTATTCATAGGTGTGAAATACAATTCCTCACATGGAAGGTGGCCTTTCTTATAGCTATTACCTCACTCAGAAGAGTAAGCGAGTTGCAAGCATTTACAATACAAGAACCATTTATGCAGCTACACCAAAATAAAGTGGTTCTTAGAACAAACCCAAAATTCTTGCCTAAAGTAATTTCAGCATTCCACATCAATCAGTCAGTGGAACTACCAGTCTTCTTTCCAAAACCACAGACGATAGCAGAAAGAGCCCTACATACATTAGATGTCAGAAGGGCAATATTGTACTACATAGAAAGAACACAAACTTTCAGAAAGACAAAACAACTATTTGTAGCGTTTTCTCCTACACATAAGGGCAATCCTATCTCTAAAGCAGGCATTGCCAGGTGGATTGTAAAATGTATACAAATATGCTACTTAGAACATTAACTGTTCCTCCTAGAGCTCACTCTACACGTAAACTAAGAGCATCTATGGCATTCTTAGGAAACATTCCCCTAGATGACATATGCACAGCAGCTACCTGGGTTACACCGCATACCTTCACAAAACACTACTGTGTAGATGTGCAGACAACACAACAGGCTAGAGTGGGACAAGCTGTACTAAAGACTTTATTTCAGACTGTTGCAACAGACACTGGTGGCCACCGCTAGGGAGAGAACTGCTGTATAGTCTAATCATAATGTACCATCTGCAGCCCATATGCCTCGAACGGAATATGCTACTTACCAGTATGCATCTGTTCTTGGCATAGAGGGCTGCAGAGTGGTACATGCCCTCCTAGCCTTCCGGAAACCTTTGTCTGTTCCAACAGTATCTTATTTAGATACACTTACATGGGCATTTCTATCTGTATTCTATCATACTACTCTATCTAACCCTACTATGGCTAAACACTCTAAGGATGGAGCCGATGCCCAAGCGCACTAACACCCAAGGGAGGAGTCACCAGCCTCGTGACGACAAAAGACTTCTCCAAGAGGAAAACAAGTGCAAATATCCGAGCCAAACACCAGATGGCGATCTATTCATAATGTACCACTCTGCAGCCCTCTATGCTAAGAACAGATGCATACTGGTAAGTAGCATATTCCTTATTACTAATGGATGATACAATAAGAGAAGCCACAGCAGCTTTCCTCTGAGTAGGAAGAGGCTCTGGTGTGGGCTCTTGAACTCTTATTTTTGTTTGTACAACCTCTTCTTCATAGCTCGAAGTTTAACAGCTATTAGAAACACCTATGTGGTGGTTTGAAATTGTCTGGATACTAGAGGTCTTGTTTGAGTTTTGAGAACATAGCCTCAAAAATAATGAACAAAAGCCTTTCTGAGGTAGAAGTGTTGATATTTAACCTGTCTGCTCTACTTTTCACCACACAACTTAAATGCTTGCTTTCTCCCCAAGTGCTACTTTGATCGCAAACCCCCTGCCCCCTACATGCTCTCCATGTTGCACCCAATACCTCCCAGGCTATTCATAAAAGCACAACCAGAGGTATTCTCTAACTAAAGCAAAAGGAACAATTGATGGACGGAATGTTGAACAATACAAACATTCACCCCCTGAACAAAGATCTGGGTTTAATTCATCTGTATTTTGCTCACCATGCCACCCCAGTTTGGACCCAGCCATATGCAAATCAGTTTTGACCCTGTTCCTCGTGGGAACAGTCCAGGCCGAACTGCCAAGCCAGGTCCTCCCTGGTCCGGAAACAAGCATCCTGGGACTGGTTGCGGGGCATCATCCGATATCAGCCAGACTAGCTTGAATCCAGTAGCGCAGTGAGCACGAGACCCACGCCTGGGCATACCCTCAAGCAGGCTTGGATAATCTGGAAAATACAGAATTTCTAGATGGACATCTCATAGTCCTTGGCCACAAAATATTGTGCTCCTAAATGCAGCTAGCCAAGTCTTTACCTCCAGCTCTTTTCCTTGGAAGGAAGAAGCAGTGGCCAAAACAAAGCTTTGTCTTCTACTGGGGCAAGGAGATGAGTGGTATTTTATCATATGGGGAAAATATTGACAATCTAGTCGCCTTTTTCTGAGACAGTCCGAAAAGAAGGGAAGTTGGACCCTGTATCCCAGTGGAACTTGGGGTTTAAAGATCATTAGTATATCATATGTTCTAAAGGTAATCATTTAGTAACTAGTGTATACAAAAAGAACAGCGCTATTGGTCACTGGACAGAAGACGGCCGTTTCAAGGGGTCAATTTGATGTGCCGTTACCCTTGCGAGGTTATGTGAGTGTGAACTCCTATGGTAGCACTGCAAACTCGTTTATTACGGTTGCCCCTTAAAGCCAAAAATACCGCTCGTTAAAAATAACCAAGGTCAATGTGCGCCAATGTACGCTTTTGCGCAGAGGGGGCGGGCCGTACGTAAAATACATTTGGAAAACCCCTGCTATCAGCTACTCAAGTAAGCCATCTCTGCCTTAGTTGATGCCGTGTCAGGGCGTGGGCCCTGAATGTAGTCGCCAAATGGCTATTAAATTATAAACAATATTTGCTGCGTGAAAGCCATATTGTAGAGTGATCTACATACTACATAAAAAAGGTGTTAATTTGGCCCACTTGTTTTCCTCTAAATTGTAATATCTTGGTATCATTAATGTAATACATTATCTTCGTTTCTTTCGCGCCTGAGGTTCGGTACTTTTAGGGATTTCGAAAACTGAGTAAAAGCACAGCACTAATTCGCTCTAAATTGTTTATTTCAAACAATAAGACAGAATATTTTCGATTGTTAGAGGGCGTTTTTAAAACTCATTACGATGAGTTTGTCCAAACCCCTGGCTGCTTTCTAGGACTTTAAATTTAGACAGTCTGCATTAAACAACAAAAAGCACGGAGCACTCTTTCTGTGGCATTCGTAAGCTTAATAATAACAAGCATTGGCATAGCCAATAGGTCTCGCCTTTTGGGACCTTATAAGTGTTTAGTCATGCAACAGTTGATGATGTTGCACCAAGGATATTGTGCTGCATAACTAAATACTTATAAGTTCCCAAAAGCAAGACCTAATGGCTATGCCAATGCTTGTTTGGAATGATACTGCTCTCATCTGAACTAGGTATGAAAAATCCTTGCCTAGTTTCAGTTGACTATGTGCCAAAAGAAAGGACCTCTGCTGGAAATCTATTGTTAAAGCTAAGTAATTTTTTTTCTTTTTCCTACTGGTCGTAAAAAAGTAAGAATGAAATATATGGAAAGACATGGTATGTTTTTATTTTTAGAGTACTCTAAAATGTTTCTTAATTTTATCTTGGGTTTGAATTTTACTAACTGTAAAACGTTTAGTCCGGTCGATTTGTAGAAGCAGAGAAGTCTTCTGATCAACTTCATGAAGATAATGTAAAAGTGCAATGGCTGCCAATAATGAAAAAAGGACCAGGGAGGCCTAAAGGTTGTAAAAGATCTGAGAAACCAAGAAAACATGAAAGTCAAAGATCAAGAAGACATTCCATATGTCCTCAACCTGCAAAGTCACTTGCCCATGCAAGAGCAGAGAATCCTATTTTGCACAGAAAATCCAGATTAAAAGAGGTATGCATTCTGTAAACTTGGCATGCCTACATAATGCCTGTTGTATAGTGATATACTCTTGTAATTTTGTTGGTTGTAAACTGTACCAGTAAATCAATTTTTTATACATCTACATTGTATTCTAATGGCTGGTAACTCTCACTTCTAATTGTTCAAAAAACTTAATGTTGGGTCCATTTTTATTGTTCTCTGTGACATGGGCAAAGATCCACACTCATGTCACTTCACAAGTTGCCAAAAGATAATGTAAGATTTGAAAATGTTTTTAGCTCTTTGTTTGCATAGAACACAATGCAAACTGCAAACATCTGGTGATCTTTGAAATTGGTGAACCGTAATACTTGGTGAGAATTTCAGCAAGTGAGCCTGACGACTTCTTGCAGGGTTTGAGAAGAGAGTTTTCCTCAGACACGATTTTGAAAGAAGTGGGGTTAAATAGTGCATTTTTAAAGCAGACTTTTTACATATATATAAACAGCAGTCATTGAGTAATGGGAGTCCCTTCATGATAGCAAACCAATGAAACCTAACACCCCCAAGGAGTTGACCCTATTAATATTATTTTTTAAATATACTGTGGGCACAATCAAGTGTGTAAAAAAAAAAAAAAAAAAATTTTTAAAACCAAAAAACTCCCTTGTGTCAGGGACAGTAGTTAGTTATAGTTGCCCCCTATAAGCCTTGGGTGCGTTTTTTTGCTAAAATAACTCACAATATCTAACATTGTGCACTTATGCTGTCCATATACTGTGGACAACCCTTCTTTTGAGTGGTATCTAGTATCATGGCCAGTATTTTGTAATGGTTTCCCAGACATAATGGTTGTCCTCCCATATGGCCAACAACTTCCTACAATTAGGCTGCACCAGAAGTTTGCCATTGTTGGCCAACATACCTAGAATTGCCTCAAGTATGTCAGTGACAGCAATTTTTCATGCGTGCCCAATGTGTCTTGAATTCCCTCCAGTATGAAAGTGCCATCACTTTGCTATGGTTTCCTATATGCCAAGCTTTACCTCTGGTACATCAGTACAAAGTAGTACCTACAGTAGGCCAAGATTTTGCAATAGGTGTCAGTGTAAGCGAAGAATTGCCTTCAGTATGCCGGGGACTACTGCAGGCTCACAAGTACCACACCACATTCTCACTCACTCATGCCCTTTTACATTTACTCACTCATACTCTTCTTCACCCTCACTTGCACTCACTCTAATTCTCGCTTGTTCACACTCAGTCTCATTAATTCACTGATTCGTATTTATTATTCCACTCACTTTTTTACTATTTCTTAATTTCTCTTTCCGACTCCGTTGAACTCTTACTCATTTTCAATTCTCACTTTTCACTCAGTTATACGCCTTCATTCTGTCACTCACTTTCATTCTTGGTCACACTGTCAGGCATGTCCTTGTTCATTCTAACTAACTCTCTTGCGGGCATTTACTCTTACTCACGCTCACTTGCACTCAGTCATTCATTCTCAATCTGTCACTTGCAGTCACTCTTATTTATTCTCACTCATGCGTTCACTTTCTCACTTATACCCACTCACTCTCCTACCTTATCGCTCACACACATTCACTCAGACACATCCATACATGCACATTCTCACACTTCTTGACACTCAACCTAGTGCATGTAAATAAGGTTTGATTGCATTTTGTTTACGTACCTTGGTGCCTGTGCTGGTCACTTTTGAATACTGCACCATTTGCCCTCAGAGGAGCAGCCACACTGCTCCCTCCCGCTTGATTTAACAGTTGAGAATGAAACTGAAATCTCAAACCTCAACAGTTGCAGGTACACCACCTTTTACTAACTCTGACAAGTTTGGAAAGGCTGGGGTGACAGATGTGTAACCCGGGACCCTGCAGAGATTAGGCTTACGGCACCCGAGGCTTCCTCTACCAAGGACGCTTCTGGTGCAGGCACCTTCGGTCGCCTATGCCAACCATCAAACCATGTCAAATTCTGCCTCAGGCTATTGCTGAAATTTAAGGGTCCGCATTTCTTGTTATTATACCAAAAAAGAATAGTTTATTATTCACTGGTGGTTTAGTAACAATTAGTCAGAAAACAGAGTGCGTAGCCCTGAAGCCTATAAAGGCAAGTAGCCACATATTTTTGCCACTTAAGTCCGTATTTCAGCCCATTTTAACAAAGTATTAGGTTGAATGGTTGTTATAACATGCAAACATTTAAACTTACTCCTTACAGGTCACACATAGGAGTTTACAGTATGTGCATAATGGTTCGGTTTCACCAGTATTGTAGGTTGTGCCTCTCTGATTTACACAAGATCCTATGCAAAAAAGAATAATACACAAAAACATCTTACATAAAATTCAAAACGGACTTTTAAAATGGAATGCTGTACTACATTGTGCCCCGGCAGCCTTTGTTTTGTTGTTGGAGTGAGAAGAATGCATGTTGCTTTGCTGCCCCACCCATTTGGGCCGACCCAGGTTGAACATCTGTTTAAAGGATGTGTGTGTAATTCTCAGGCCAGGATACTCTTTCTAAAGAGGGTATCTGGGAAGTCAGAAACCATGTACGGTAGGTTACAACATTACAGTAGTTTGTCCTGCTGTCTCCCTCTTCAGCTCTCCTCTATCCAAAAGCAAGAGAACTGCCATTGATATTTTCAAGGCTTGTCACTTCTTAGCATGTCGCTGTCTGTGAAACCCTAAGAAGGCGATAACTTCTATGTTCATCATCTCACAGTGGTGATGTTTCTGGTACAATAAAAATGTCATTGTATGTATTCTATAAACACTAGACAACGCAAAGTGTGTGAACCCTGGTAACCACTGGAAAATACTCACTGTAATTCACAAAAAAAAAATGCTGAAAATCCTCTGTATAGTACATTTTTATCATTGCATGTACCCTAGCGCATTAAGAATCTAGTTCTCTATATGGGCCTTGGATTTGTGTAGGCTAAAATGGTAAGTCTACTATATAAGAAGCCTATGGCTCTTGTAATAGTAACTGAATATCTCTGCCTTTGCAGTGATTCACGGTCATTTCTGCTATATGCTCCTATGTTCCAGTACTGAAGGGACAGACACAGTTTGTTATGATGTAGAATAGATAAGAGGGGAACAATACTGTTTCTTTTATGTGACTGAAATGTTGTTATATGTGGGAGACAGCTGGAAATGTACAGACGATATGGTATAGATGCTGGACTGAAGATTAATTAAAGTAAATTGGCGTTGTTACCAGGTCGTGCGGAGGTGTGGTTGTGACCCCCACAAGAGAACCAGCTGGAAATGGAAAGATTTATTCTGTAGTAGGGGATCTCTGTTATAGTCATAATCTAGTGAATAGTCCCGCCCATGTGCGTGGACCCCGGAGCAATCAAAAATAATCTCTTAAAGTGTCGAAAAAATGCAGAACTGCACAGACACTTAAGAGAGAATTTAAAGACCGATAATGCAGCCTATAACCAGGCTACACTGTCCAGTACTTCAACTAGAAATTCCACCAAAAATCCACAAACAGCAAAGTCTGTCCAGATTTCCCTTGCCTTAGCAGCAAAAACCCTCTGGAATGATAAAGAGGAAGACATGGACAGACACGCCCCATAGGCTGCCATTATGTGGCTCAAAACCGGATACTGTGCCTTTAAGAGAACTTTCCAGAACTTCACAGTATCCCAGAATGCACTGCAGGTCCTTTTACTTTCAGTTCCTTTTTCTGGCTCCTGCAAGCAGGACCCTGGAGCATTGATCTCTCCCTTTTTAAGGGTTTTTGGTGATTTTTCTCTACTTTTCTCAAAGTTAAGTGCTTTATTTTACTTTGGTGCCTTTCTCCTTGGTTCTTGTTTTTTGTCGAATATGCCTGCATTATTCGATAAATGCCCGGAGTGCTCCAGGAAGAAGGCCAAATCAGATCCCCATGAGGTGTGTATCCTCTGCCTTCCATCTGCCCATGTCCCAGAGGAGTGTGTGATCTGTCAAGGCTTCTCTGGCAGGACCCTGAAGGACAGAAAGAAGATCCGACTTCAGGGCCTCGAAGAAAGAAGAATGAAGGCACAAGGTGGGTCTGGAGGGGCTTCAACTGCCCATGCTGAGGCCTCTGGGGGCTCCCCAAGGGCAGGAAGGCCAGCAAACGTCACCATTCTCCGCCTGGGTCGATTGCGCCCACTACAGCATCGAGAGGGATGACTACGGTCTGTTCTCCATCGTCTGAGTCGAAACGACGTCGACGCTCGGCGTCGAGGGATGTTACAAGACCATCGAAGTCCCCGGTGACTATTTCGTCGTCGTCCTCGTCGGCGTCGAGCGATCGACGTCGACAGGCCAGGCGTCGGCGCTCGCCGTCGAGGTGACACCGCCGTTCGCCGTCGGCGAAGGAGAGACTATCATCATCGAAGAGATCCTCGTCGTCTAGGTCGCCGTCGAGGCACAGGTCGCCGTCGAGGCACAGGTCGGCGTCTAGGCACAGAAGATCGCCGTCTAGGCACAGAAGATCCCCGTCGAGGCGCAGAAGGTCGCCGTCGAGGCGCAGAAGGTCGCCGTCGAGGCGCAGAAGGTCGCCGACGAGGTCGCCGTCGAGGCGAAGGCGTTCGACGCCGAGGAGGTGACGCTCGACGCCACGGGGCCGACGCTCGCCGTCTGGTCGCCATTCTTCGACGTCGAAGAGAGGTGGAAGGAGGCCTGACGCCGTGGGAGGTTCGCCAAAGTCCCAGGCTGGAAGAGAAGGCGGTTATCCGGGCTCAGTGTATTCCGAGGTGTATACCCCGTCGGGGAAGGTGACTCCCCCTCCTCCATTGCCGAGGGGTCCCCCTCCGAGGAATCCTACTCCTCCTCCGTTACCTCCACCGCAACCTGGACCTGGGTTGCCAGAGAAGCCGCCTCCGATTCCCCTGAGGTCGACTTCATTGCCTATTCTTCCGACCCCTCCCAAGGGTACACCTAAACCGAAGGCCCCGGCCAAGCCCAAGTCACCTGCTCCGGTGGAACCGGTTGATCGCCCTAGGCCGAGGAGGTCACGATCACGCTCTGGACGGAGAGGAAGATCGAGGAGTCGTCATAGATCCTCCACCAGATCAAGGCGTCGCCATAGGAGGCGGGGGTCTAGGTCCCGCACGGACTCCTCCAGGACCCATTCCTACTCTCCGACCTTATCGGACTCCCCTGGGACCAGGGTGTCTCCGGTGGACGACATTACCACATTCCAGGAGGTTCTCCTGAGGGGGACGGCGAAATTGGGTATCACGGTGACGGCTCCAACACCTACGACGTCCGTGATATTCGAAATGCTTCACAAGAAGCATTTGTCTCACCCTCTTCTACCACTAGTACCTGGATTGGTGGAACCTGCAGAGGACCTGTTCCTCACACCAGCGGTAGTGAAGGCCGCTCCCTCCGGACTTCTAAAGAAGTACAGGGCCCCGGATTCGGACCCTGCCTTTCTGAGATCCGGTACCGGATTCGGTGATAGTGACGGCGGCCAGGAAATTACACTCTACCTCCCTGTCCTCCACCGTGCCGCCAGATAAAGAAAGTCGATGGATCGACTCGGCTGGAAGGAAGGCGTGTGGGACTGCTTCCACAGCCATGAAGGCTTCCAGCGATACAGCTCTGCTGGGACGTTATGACCGGGCGCTGTGGGACTCCCTGCAACAGTTTGTGGAACTGCTACCAAGAGACAAGAGGAGGACTTCCCAAGAGACAAGAGGGGGGACTTCCAAGAGATCCTCAAGGAAGGGATGCTGGTGTCAAATCAGGTCAGCAGCGCGGCTGCGGATGCCTCCCTGTTGGCTGCCCATGGTTACTGCCATGGAATCAATCAGCGGCAACATGCCTGGCTCCGGCTCACGTCACTCAAGCCGAAGGCCCAGCAGCGGGTGGCCAATCTGCCCTTTTCCGGGGAAACCTTGTTCGGAAAACACGCAGATGATAAGATGGCTTGCATGAATGCGGAGGCTGAGACCCTTACGGCTGTGGGCTTGGAGAAGCCCAAAGAGAAGAAGTCCTACCGGCCGTACCAAAGACGGTTCAGTGCACAAGGAAGAGGACGGGGGCAGTCTTCGGGACAGCAGCAGCAACAACAGCAGCAGTTCCGGAGACCCTTCCAGAAACGGCAAAAGGGTAGAGGGGACAGCAGTCCTCTACCGCGAACAAGGGCCCGGCCGGGTCTCGACCCTGAGCAGTTACTTCCCCTTCATCCGTTACCCGCTCCGGTGGGGGGGAAGCGTTCAATTTTTCTGGCAGAGTGGAGAAAAATTACTCAGGACAAGTGGGTGCTGAATATTGTTTGCAATGGATACAGTCTTCGGTTCATCAGCCCGTCTCCAGCGATCCCTCCGGTCAGCTCACAGTATCAACTGCGTGAGCTCCAGGCGGAGGCCGATATCCTGTTAAGGAAAAGGGCGATAGAAGACGTACCTCTGTTTCAAAGAGGAAGAGGTCTGTACTCCCGGTTCTTCCTTGTTCGCAAGAAGGACAAGAACGAGTTCAGGCCCATTCTGGACTTACGGCAGGCAAACCGGTGGATTCGCAGAGAAAAGTTTTGCATGCTGTCGTTGCATCAGATTTATCCTCCGTTGCAACTGGGAGACTGGCTTTGTGCAATAGACCTACAGGATGCGTACTTCCATGCGCCCATTACATGCAAACACAGGAAGTTTCTGCGATTTCAAGTCGGCACCAATCATTATCAGTACACAGTGCTGCCATCCGGGCTAAAATCTGCGCCCAGAACATTCTCAAAGTGTATGGCAGTGGTAGCGGCAGACCTGAGGAAGAACAAGGTGTTTGTCTACCCGTACCTGGACGATTGGTTGATCAAGGCCTCCTCCTTCTCGGAAGCTCAAGCACACTTCCAGAAGACGTGCGTTCTCCTGAACAAGTTGGGGTTGCACATCAACATGTCCAAGTCTGTCCCGATCCCGGTCCAGTGCATTCAGTACTTGGGAACCACCATCAATACGCTGTCGGCAAGCGTGTCTCCTTCGGAGGAGCGACGGCGATCGATCCTTCGGAAGGCTCAGGCTCTTATGACCGCTCCATCTACAACAGTGAGGACAGTGTCTTCTCTAATGGGGTCGATGGCCTCTTGTATCTTCCTCACTCCTCATGCACGGCTACACATGAGACCTCTGCAGGAGTGCTTGGAGGACCAGTGGGACCAGAGGAAAGGATCTTGGGACGACAAGATACAACTATCTCTGCATGCTCTTCAGTCTCTGAAGTGGTGGTGTTCAGCGGAGAATCTCCTCAGAGGGGTTCCCTTCCACAAGGACATTCCTACTCAGACTATCGTGACGGATGCCTCTCTCCACGGCTGGGGAGCGCATTCGGGAGACTTACAAATTCAAGGAACGTGGTCTCCGATGGAGTACACGTATCACATCAATTTCCTGGAACTCAGAGCTGTTCACTTGGCACTGAAGGCCTTTCATCCGTCCTTCCAGACCAACTCTCTGCTTGTACAGACGGACAATACGACCACGATGTATTACCTCAACAAGCAGGGGGGCTCGAGATCGCACACTCTGTCTCAGGAGGCGCAGACGATCTGGCACTGGCTTCTGGCCAGAGGACTGACGATAACGGCTACCCATCTACCAGGTGTGCAGAATTTTCAGGCAGACGCACTGAGCAGACTGATTCAGGAAAACCACGAATGGGTCATGAACGACGAAGTACTAGGAGAAGTCTTCGAAAGGTGGGGGACTCCAGACGTAGATCTGTTTGCCACCGCAGAAAACAGCAAATGCCGAGACTTCGCCTCTAGGTACTACCAGCAAGGGACGCTGGGGAATGCGCTATGGATCAACTGGTCGAACAGCTTTGTGTACGCTTGTCCACCCATTCCCCTGATTCCAGCGGTGCTTATCAAGCTGTCCCAGTCCAGGGCACGGATGATCCTGATTGCCCCGGAATGACCCAGGCAGTGTTGGTTCACGGACCTGCTTCACCGGTCTCTCCTTCCGCACATACGGCTGCCGTGCAGGCCGGACCTTCTCTCGAAGTTTGGGGGGCAGATGTTGCACCCCAACCTCTCGTCTTTCAGTTTGGCGGCATGGCTCCTGAGATAGTGCAATATGGCCACTTGAATCTGCCCGAAGATTGCATGGACATACTGAAGGAGTCTAAGCGACCTTCCACTCGGACATCCTATGCTTACAAGTGGAAGAGGTTTTGTATCTGGTGTGCGTCCAAGAACTTTGACCCGACGACGTGCAAGGAAGATGTCATCCTTCCTTACCTTCTACATTTGGCGCGGTCTGGCCTTAATGTTAATTCCATTAAGGTACATCTCGCAGCATTGACTGCCTACAGGAAAAGCCCTTCATAGACTTCCTTCTTCCAGATCCCTGTGATCAAGGGCTTTTTGGAAGGCTTGAAGAAAGTGTTCCCTCTTGTCAGGCTTCCTTCGCCTTCATGGGGACTGAATGTGGTGCTGTCCAGATTGATGAAGGAGCCTTTTGAACCTTTCATAAGGCTTTGTTGCAGCACCTGTCCTGGAAGGCGGCATTCCTCGTGGCCATTACATCGGCCCGCAGGGTGAGTGAAATTCAGGCGTTGTGTTGCCAAGAACCTTATACTGTATTTCATGCTGCTAAGATTGTTATGCGTACTCACCCTAAATTTCTTCCCAAGGTTATTTCTGATTTTCATGTCAACCAGACTATAACTTTGCCTACGTTTTTTCAGAATCCTTCATCTCCAGCGGAAAGGTCCTTACATTCCCTGGATGTTAGGAGGGTGCTGAAATTTTATCTGGATAAGACCAAAGATATTCGTAGGTCAGACCAATTGTTCATCAATTATGGATCAGTCAGGACGGGTCTTGCGACCTCTAAGCAGTCCATCTCTAGGTGGATTGTGTCCTGCATACAACTGTGTTACCAGAAAGCTAATAAGACCTTAGGAGGTAAACCTAAGGCGCATTCCACCAGGAGCAAAGCTGCCACAACGGCTTTGCTCCGTAATGTTCCTATTGCAGAAATATGTAAGGCCGCCACTTGGAAGTCTGTTCATACCTTTGCTAAGCATTACTGTCTGGACACTGATGCCAGGGCAGATGCTCAGGTTGGACAGGCTTCGCTGCGGAATTTGTTCGCACAATAGTGGTGTTGATTTCTTTTCTCCGCCGCTCCTTTGGTGTGGGGATGGGCTTGCCATTCAATTCCCTAGATTATGAGTATACACAGAGATCCCCTACTACAGAAGGAATAGTTTCTGTCCTGTATCTCCAGTTCTGTAGTAGGGGTATCTCTGTTATAGTCATAAGCGCCGCCCTCCTCCCCGGTGGAGAGATATTCATGTAAGGGGACGCTTTGCTGACCGAGGAGCACTTCTGTTTGGGACTGACCTGCCTGCCTGCCTGTAAGCCTACTGCTCGCGGAACCCGCTTCGCGGGTCCCGCATCGTGCTGAAGACATCTGCAGCAGTTTATAGGTTTGGAGGGCCAGCGGAGGGAAATCTTTGCCGGGGCTGCGAGCGGCGAGCGCTCACGGAGGGACTACAAATCCCAGGAGCGCCCGCCAGCCCTGAGGAGCAACACCTGGGCCGCTCTCCCCGACCCCTCCCA
The DNA here is from genome assembly GCF_964263255.1 of Lissotriton vulgaris. Classification (NCBI taxonomy): domain Eukaryota; kingdom Metazoa; phylum Chordata; class Amphibia; order Caudata; family Salamandridae; genus Lissotriton; species Lissotriton vulgaris. The sequence goes on along the minus strand of NC_141697.1, from coordinate 416,428,584 downwards.
CCTTTCCATCGAGCATTTAAACAGCACTCCCTGGACCTGTGAGTGGGACGCTTTGCTGACCGAGGAGCACTTCTGTTTGGGACTGACCTGCCTGCCTGCCTGTAAGCCTACTGCTCGCGGAACCCGCTTCGCAGGTCCCGCATCGTGCTGAAGACATCTGCAGCAGTTTATAGGTTTGGAGGGCCAGCGGAGGGAAATCTTTGCCGGGGCTGCGAGCGGCGAGCGCTCACGGAGGGACTACAAATCCCAGGAGCGCCCGCCAGCCCTGAGGAGCAACACCTGGGCCGCTCTCCCCGACCCCTCCCACCTTTCCATCGAGCATTTAAACAGCACTCCCTGGACCTGTGACTGGGACGCTTTGCTGACCGAGGAGCACTTCTGTTTGGGACTGATCTGCCTGCCTGCCTGTAAGCCTACTGCTCGCGGAACCCGCTTCGCGGGTCCCGCATCGTGCTGAAGACATCTGCAGCAGTTTATAGGTTTGGAGGGCCAGCGGAGGGAAATCTTTGCCGTGGCTGCGAGCGGCGAGCGCTCACGGAGGGACTACAAATCCCAGGAGCGCCCGCCAGCCCTGAGGAGCAACACCTGGGCCGCTCTCCCCGACCCCTCCCACCTTTCCATCGAGCATTTAAACAGCACTCCCTGGACCTGTGAGTGGGACGCTTTGCTGACCGAGGAGCACTTCTGTTTGGGACTGACCTGCCTGCCTGCCTGTAAGCCTACTGCTCGCGGAACCCGCTTCGCGGGTCCCGCATCGTGCTGAAGACATCTGCAGCAGTTTATAGGTTTTGAGGGCCAGCGGAGGGAAATCTTTGCCGGGGCTGCGAGCGGCGAGCGCTCACGGAGGGACTACAAATCCCAGGAGCGCCCGCCAGCCCTGAGGAGCAACACCTGGGCCGCTCTCCCCGACCCCTCCCACCTTTCCATCGAGCATTTAAACAGCACTCCCTGGACCTGTGAGTGGGACGCTTTGCTGACCGAGGAGCACTTCTGTTTGGGACTGACCTGCCTGCCTGCCTGCCTGTAAGCCTACTGCTCGCGGAACCCGCTTCGCGGGTCCCGCATCGTGCTGAAGACATCTGCAGCAGTTTATAGGTTTGGAGGGCCAGCGGAGGGAAATCTTTGCCGGGGCTGCGAGCGGCGAGCGCTCACGGAGGGACTACAAATCCCAGGAGCGCCCGCCAGCCCTGAGGAGCAACACCTGGGCCGCTCTCCCCGACCCCTCCCACCTTTCCATCGAGCATTTAAACAGCACTCCCTGGACCTGTGAGTGGGACGCTTTGCTGACCGAGGAGCACTTCTGTTTGGGACTGACCTGCCTGCCTGCCTGTAAGCCTACTGCTCGCGGAACCCGCTTCGCGGGTCCCGCATCGTGCTGAAGACATCTGCAGCAGTTTATAGGTTTGGAGGGCCAGCGGAGGGAAATCTTTGCCGGGGCTGCGAGCGGCGAGCGCTCACGGAGGGACTACAAATCCCAGGAGCGCCCGCCAGCCCTGAGGAGCAACACCTGGGCCGCTCTCCCCGACCCCTCCCACCTTTCCATCGAGCATTTAAACAGCACTCCCTGGACCTGTGAGTGGGACGCTTTGCTGACCGAGGAGCACTTCTGTTTGGGACTGACCTGCCTGCCTGCCTGTAAGCCTACTGCTCGCGGAACCCGCTTCGCGGGTCCCGCATCGTGCTGAAGACATCTGCAGCAGTTTATAGGTTTGGAGGGCCAGCGGAGGGAAATCTTTGCCGGGGCTGCGAGCGGCGAGCGCTCACGGAGGGACTACAAATCCCAGGAGCGCCCGCCAGCCCTGAGGAGCAACACCTGGGCCGCTCTCCCCGACCCCTCCCACCTTTCCATCGAGCATTTAAACAGCACTCCCTGGACCTGTGAGTGGGACGCTTTGCTGACCGAGGAGCACTTCTGTTTGGGACTGACCTGCCTGCCTGCCTGTAAGCCTACTGCTCGCGGAACCCGCTTCGCGGGTCCCGCATCGTGCTGAAGACATCTGCAGCAGTTTATAGGTTTGGAGGGCCAGCGGAGGGAAATCTTTGCCGGGGCTGCGAGCGGCGAGCGCTCACGGAGGGACTACAAATCCCAGGAGCGCCCGCCAGCCCTGAGGAGCAACACCTGGGCCGCTCTCCCCGACCCCTCCCACCTTTCCATCGAGCATTTAAACAGCACTCCCTGGACCTGTGAGTGGGACGCTTTGCTGACCGAGGAGCACTTCTGTTTGGGACTGACCTGCCTGCCTGCCTGTAAGCCTACTGCTCGCGGAACCCGCTTCGCGGGTCCCGCATCGTGCTGAAGACATCTGCAGCAGTTTATAGGTTTGGAGGGCCAGCGGAGGGAAATCTTTGCCGGGGCTGCGAGCGGCGAGCGCTCACGGAGGGACTACAAATCCCAGGAGCGCCCGCCAGCCCTGAGGAGCAACACCTGGGCCGCTCTCCCCGACCCCTCCCACCTTTCCATCGAGCATTTAAACAGCACTCCCTGGACCTGTGAGTGGGACGCTTTGCTGACCGAGGAGCACTTCTGTTTGGGACTGACCTGCCTGCCTGCCTGCCTGCCTGTAAGCCTACTGCTCGCGGAACCCGCTTCGCGGGTCCCGCATCGTGCTGAAGACATCTGCAGCAGTTTATAGGTTTTGAGGGCCAGCGGAGGGAAATCTTTGCCGGGGCTGCGAGCGGCGAGCGCTCACGGAGGGACTACAAATCCCAGGAGCGCCCGCCAGCCCTGAGGAGCAACACCTGGGCCGCTCTCCCCGACCCCTCCCACCTTTCCATCGAGCATTTAAACAGCACTCCCTGGACCTGTGAGTGGGACGCTTTGCTGACCGAGGAGCACTTCTGTTTGGGACTGACCTGCCTGCCTGCCTGTAAGCCTACTGCTCGCGGAACCCGCTTCGCGGGTCCCGCATCGTGCTGAAGACATCTGCAGCAGTTTATAGGTTTGGAGGGCCAGCGGAGGGAAATCTTTGCCGGGGCTGCGAGCGGCGAGCGCTCACGGAGGGACTACAAATCCCAGGAGCGCCCGCCAGCCCTGAGGAGCAACACCTGGGCCGCTCTCCCCGACCCCTCCCACCTTTCCATCGAGCATTTAAACAGCACTCCCTGGACCTGTGAGTGGGACGCTTTGCTGACCGAGGAGCACTTCTGTTTGGGACTGACCTGCCTGCCTGCCTGTAAGCCTACTGCTCGCGGAACCCGCTTCGCGGGTCCCGCATCGTGCTGAAGACATCTGCAGCAGTTTATAGGTTTGGAGGGCCAGCGGAGGGAAATCTTTGCCGGGGCTGCGAGCGGCGAGCGCTCACGGAGGGACTACAAATCCCAGGAGCGCCCGCCAGCCCTGAGGAGCAACACCTGGGCCGCTCTCCCCGACCCCTCCCACCTTTCCATCGAGCATTTAAACAGCACTCCCTGGACCTGTGAGTGGGACGCTTTGCTGACCGAGGAGCACTTCTGTTTGGGACTGACCTGCCTGCCTGCCTGTAAGCCTACTGCTCGCGGAACCCGCTTCGCGGGTCCCGCATCGTGCTGAAGACATCTGCAGCAGTTTATAGGTTTGGAGGGCCAGCGGAGGGAAATCTTTGCCGGGGCTGCGAGTGGCGAGCGCTCACGGAGGGACTACAAATCCCAGGAGCGCCCGCCAGCCCTGAGGAGCAACACCTGGGCCGCTCTCCCCGACCCCTCCCACCTTTCCATCGAGCATTTAAACAGCACTCCCTGGACCTGTGAGTGGGACGCTTTGCTGACCGAGGAGCACTTCTGTTTGGGACTGACCTGCCTGCCTGCCTGCCTGTAAGCCTACTGCTCGCGGAACCCGCTTCGCGGGTCCCGCATCGTGCTGAAGACATCTGCAGCAGTTTATAGGTTTGGAGGGCCAGCGGAGGGAAATCTTTGCCGGGGCTGCGAGCGGCGAGCGCTCACGGAGGGACTACAAATCCCAGGAGCGCCCGCCAGCCCTGAGGAGCAACACCTGGGCCGCTCTCCCCGACCCCTCCCACCTTTCCATCGAGCATTTAAACAGCACTCCCTGGACCTGTGAGTGGGACGCTTTGCTGACCGAGGAGCACTTCTGTTTGGGACTGACCTGCCTGCCTGCCTGTAAGCCTACTGCTCGCGGAACCCGCTTCGCGGGTCCCGCATCGTGCTGAAGACATCTGCAGCAGTTTATAGGTTTGGAGGGCCAGCGGAGGGAAATCTTTGCCGGGGCTGCGAGCGGCGAGCGCTCACGGAGGGACTACAAATCCCAGGAGCGCCCGCCAGCCCTGAGGAGCAACACCTGGGCCGCTCTCCCCGACCCCTCCCACCTTTCCATCGAGCATTTAAACAGCACTCCCTGGACCTGTGAGTGGGACGCTTTGCTGACCGAGGAGCACTTCTGTTTGGGACTGACCTGCCTGCCTGCCTGTAAGCCTACTGCTTGCGGAACCCGCTTCGCGGGTCCCGCATCGTGCTGAAGACATCTGCAGCAGTTTATAGGTTTGGAGGGCCAGCGGAGGGAAATCTTTGCCGGGGCTGCGAGCGGCGAGCGCTCACGGAGGGACTACAAATCCCAGGAGCGCCCGCCAGCCCTGAGGAGCAACACCTGGGCCGCTCTCCCCGACCCCTCCCACCTTTCCATCGAGCATTTAAACAGCACTCCCTGGACCTGTGAGTGGGACGCTTTGCTGACCGAGGAGCACTTCTGTTTGGGACTGACCTGCCTGCCTGCCTGCCTGTAAGCCTACTGCTCGCGGAACCCGCTTCGCGGGTCCCGCATCGTGCTGAAGACATCTGCAGCAGTTTATAGGTTTGGAGGGCCAGCGGAGGGAAATCTTTGCCGGGGCTGCGAGCGGCGAGCGCTCACGGAGGGACTACAAATCCCAGGAGCGCCCGCCAGCCCTGAGGAGCAACACCTGGGCCGCTCTCCCCGACCCCTCCCACCTTTCCATCGAGCATTTAAACAGCACTCCCTGGACCTGTGAGTGGGACGCTTTGCTGACCGAGGAGCACTTCTGTTTGGGACTGACCTGCCTGCCTGCCTGTAAGCCTACTGCTCGCGGAACCCGCTTCGCGGGTCCCGCATCGTGCTGAAGACATCTGCAGCAGTTTATAGGTTTGGAGGGCCAGCGGAGGGAAATCTTTGCCGGGGCTGCGAGCGGCGAGCGCTCACGGAGGGACTACAAATCCCAGGAGCGCCCGCCAGCCCTGAGGAGCAACACCTGGGCCGCTCTCCCCGACCCCTCCCACCTTTCCATCGAGCATTTAAACAGCACTCCCTGGACCTGTGAGTGGGACGCTTTGCTGACCGAGGAGCACTTCTGTTTGGGACTGACCTGCCTGCCTGCCTGTAAGCCTACTGCTCGCGGAACCCGCTTCGCGGGTCCCGCATCGTGCTGAAGACATCTGCAGCAGTTTATAGGTTTGGAGGGCCAGCGGAGGGAAATCTTTGCCGGGGCTGCGAGCGGCGAGCGCTCACGGAGGGACTACAAATCCCAGGAGCGCCCGCCAGCCCTGAGGAGCAACACCTGGGCCGCTCTCCCCGACCCCTCCCAGCCTTTCCATCGAGCATTTAAACAGCACTCCCTGGACCTGTGAGTGGGACGCTTTGTTGACCGAGGAGCACTTCTGTTTGGGACTGACCTGCCTGCCTGCCTGCCTGCCTGTAAGCCTACTGCTCGCGGAACCCGCTTCGCGGGTCCCGCATCGTGCTGAAGACATCTGCAGCAGTTTATAGGTTTTGAGGGCCAGCGGAGGGAAATCTTTGCCGGGGCTGCGAGCGGCGAGCGCTCACGGAGGGACTACAAATCCCAGGAGCGCCCGCCAGCCCTGAGGAGCAACACCTGGGCCGCTCTCCCCGACCCCTCCCACCTTTCCATCGAGCATTTAAACAGCACTCCCTGGACCTGTGAGTGGGACGCTTTGCTGACCGAGGAGCACTTCTGTTTGGGACTGACCTGCCTGCCTGCCTGTAAGCCTACTGCTCGCGGAACCCGCTTCGCGGGTCCCGCATCGTGCTGAAGACATCTGCAGCAGTTTATAGGTTTGGAGGGCCAGCGGAGGGAAATCTTTGCCGGGGCTGCGAGCGGCGAGCGCTCACGGAGGGACTACAAATCCCAGGAGCGCCCGCCAGCCCTGAGGAGCAACACCTGGGCCGCTCTCCCCGACCCCTCCCACCTTTCCATCGAGCATTTAAACAGCACTCCCTGGACCTGTGAGTGGGACGCTTTGCTGACCGAGGAGCACTTCTGTTTGGGACTGACCTGCCTGCCTGCCTGCCTGTAAGCCTACTGCTCGCGGAACCCGCTTCGCGGGTCCCGCATCGTGCTGAAGACATCTGCAGCAGTTTATAGGTTTGGAGGGCCAGCGGAGGGAAATCTTTGCCGGGGCTGCGAGCGGCGAGCGCTCACGGAGGGACTACAAATCCCAGGAGCGCCCGCCAGCCCTGAGGAGCAACACCTGGGCCGCTCTCCCCGACCCCTCCCACCTTTCCATCGAGCATTTAAACAGCACTCCCTGGACCTGTGAGTGGGATGCTTTGCTGACCGAGGAGCACTTCTGTTTGGGACTGACCTGCCTGCCTGCCTGTAAGCCTACTGCTCGCGGAACCCGCTTCGCGGGTCCCGCATCGTGCTGAAGACATCTGCAGCAGTTTATAGGTTTGGAGGGCCAGCGGAGGGAAATCTTTGCCGGGGCTGCGAGCGGCGAGCGCTCACGGAGGGACTACAAATCCCAGGAGCGCCCGCCAGCCCTGAGGAGCAACACCTGGGCCGCTCTCCCCGACCCCTCCCACCTTTCCATCGAGCATTTAAACAGCACTCCCTGGACCTGTGAGTGGGACGCTTTGCTGACCGAGGAGCACTTCTGTTTGGGACTGACCTGCCTGCCTGCCTGTAAGCCTACTGCTCGCGGAACCCGCTTCGCGGGTCCCGCATCGTGCTGAAGACATCTGCAGCAGTTTATAGGTTTGGAGGGCCAGCGGAGGGAAATCTTTGCCGGGGCTGCGAGCGGCGAGCGCTCACGGAGGGACTACAAATCCCAGGAGCGCCCGCCAGCCCTGAGGAGCAACACCTGGGCCGCTCTCCCCGACCCCTCCCACCTTTCCATCGAGCATTTAAACAGCACTCCCTGGACCTGTGAGTGGGACGCTTTGCTGACCGAGGAGCACTTCTGTTTGGGACTGACCTGCCTGCCTGCCTGCCTGTAAGCCTACTGCTCGCGGAACCCGCTTCGCGGGTCCCGCATCGTGCTGAAGACATCTGCAGCAGTTTATAGGTTTGGAGGGCCAGCGGAGGGAAATCTTTGCCGGGGCTGCGAGCGGCGAGCGCTCACGGAGGGACTACAAATCCCAGGAGCGCCCGCCAGCCCTGAGGAGCAACACCTGGGCCGCTCTCCCCGACCCCTCCCACCTTTCCATCGAGCATTTAAACAGCACTCCCTGGACCTGTGAGTGGGACGCTTTGCTGACCGAGGAGCACTTCTGTTTGGGACTGACCTGCCTGCCTGCCTGTAAGCCTACTGCTCGCGGAACCCGCTTCGCGGGTCCCGCATCGTGCTGAAGACATCTGCAGCAGTTTATAGGTTTGGAGGGCCAGCGGAGGGAAATCTTTGCCGGGGCTGCGAGCGGCGAGCGCTCACGGAGGGACTACAAATCCCAGGAGCGCCCGCCAGCCCTGAGGAGCAACACCTGGGCCGCTCTCCCCGACCCCTCCCACCTTTCCATCGAGCATTTAAACAGCACTCCCTGGACCTGTGAGTGGGACGCTTTGCTGACCGAGGAGCACTTCTGTTTGGGACTGACCTGCCTGCCTGCCTGTAAGCCTACTGCTCGCGGAACCCGCTTCGCGGGTCCCGCATCGTGCTGAAGACATCTGCAGCAGTTTATAGGTTTGGAGGGCCAGCGGAGGGAAATCTTTGCCGGGGCTGCGAGCGGCGAGCGCTCACGGAGGGACTACAAATCCCAGGAGCGCCCGCCAGCCCTGAGGAGCAACACCTGGGCCGCTCTCCCCGACCCCTCCCACCTTTCCATCGAGCATTTAAACAGCACTCCCTGGACCTGTGAGTGGGACGCTTTGCTGACCGAGGAGCACTTCTGTTTGGGACTGACCTGCCTGCCTGCCTGCCTGCCTGTAAGCCTACTGCTCGCGGAACCCGCTTCGCGGGTCCCGCATCGTGCTGAAGACATCTGCAGCAGTTTATAGGTTTTGAGGGCCAGCGGAGGGAAATCTTTGCCGGGGCTGCGAGCGGCGAGCGCTCACGGAGGGACTACAAATCCCAGGAGCGCCCGCCAGCCCTGAGGAGCAACACCTGGGCCGCTCTCCCCGACCCCTCCCACCTTTCCATCGAGCATTTAAACAGCACTCCCTGGACCTGTGAGTGGGACGCTTTGCTGACCGAGGAGCACTTCTGTTTGGGACTGACCTGCCTGCCTGCCTGTAAGCCTACTGCTCGCGGAACCCGCTTCGCGGGTCCCGCATCGTGCTGAAGACATCTGCAGCAGTTTATAGGTTTGGAGGGCCAGCGGAGGGAAATCTTTGCCGGGGCTGCGAGCGGCGAGCGCTCACGGAGGGACTACAAATCCCAGGAGCGCCCGCCAGCCCTGAGGAGCAACACCTGGGCCGCTCTCCCCGACCCCTCCCACCTTTCCATCGAGCATTTAAACAGCACTCCCTGGACCTGTGAGTGGGACGCTTTGCTGACCGAGGAGCACTTCTGTTTGGGACTGACCTGCCTGCCTGCCTGCCTGTAAGCCTACTGCTCGCGGAACCCGCTTCGCGGGTCCCGCATCGTGCTGAAGACATCTGCAGCAGTTTATAGGTTTGGAGGGCCAGCGGAGGGAAATCTTTGCCGGGGCTGCGAGCGGCGAGCGCTCACGGAGGGACTACAAATCCCAGGAGCGCCCGCCAGCCCTGAGGAGCAACACCTGGGCCGCTCTCCCCGACCCCTCCCACCTTTCCATCGAGCATTTAAACAGCACTCCCTGGACCTGTGAGTGGGACGCTTTGCTGACCGAGGAGCACTTCTGTTTGGGACTGACCTGCCTGCCTGCCTGTAAGCCTACTGCTCGCGGAACCCGCTTCGCGGGTCCCGCATCGTGCTGAAGACATCTGCAGCAGTTTATAGGTTTGGAGGGCCAGCGGAGGGAAATCTTTGCCGGGGCTGCGAGCGGCGAGCGCTCACGGAGGGACTACAAATCCCAGGAGCGCCCGCCAGCCCTGAGGAGCAACACCTGGGCCGCTCTCCCCGACCCCTCCCACCTTTCCATCGAGCATTTAAACAGCACTCCCTGGACCTGTGAGTGGGACGCTTTGCTGACCGAGGAGCACTTCTGTTTGGGACTGACCTGCCTGCCTGCCTGCCTGTAAGCCTACTGCTCGCGGAACCCGCTTCGCGGGTCCCGCATCGTGCTGAAGACATCTGCAGCAGTTTATAGGTTTGGAGGGCCAGCGGAGGGAAATCTTTGCCGGGGCTGCGAGCGGCGAGCGCTCACGGAGGGACTACAAATCCCAGGAGCGCCCGCCAGCCCTGAGGAGCAACACCTGGGCCGCTCTCCCCGACCCCTCCCACCTTTCCATCGAGCATTTAAACAGCACTCCCTGGACCTGTGAGTGGGACGCTTTGCTGACCGAGGAGCACTTCTGTTTGGGACTGACCTGCCTGCCTGCCTGTAAGCCTACTGCTCGCGGAACCCGCTTCGCGGGTCCCGCATCGTGCTGAAGACATCTGCAGCAGTTTATAGGTTTGGAGGGCCAGCGGAGGGAAATCTTTGCCGGGGCTGCGAGCGGCGAGCGCTCACGGAGGGACTACAAATCCCAGGAGCGCCCGCCAGCCCTGAGGAGCAACACCTGGGCCGCTCTCCCCGACCCCTCCCACCTTTCCATCGAGCATTTAAACAGCACTCCCTGGACCTGTGAGTGGGACGCTTTGCTGACCGAGGAGCACTTCTGTTTGGGACTGACCTGCCTGCCTGCCTGTAAGCCTACTGCTCGCGGAACCCGCTTCGCGGGTCCCGCATCGTGCTGAAGACATCTGCAGCAGTTTATAGGTTTGGAGGGCCAGCGGAGGGAAATCTTTGCCGGGGCTGCGAGCGGCGAGCGCTCACGGAGGGACTACAAATCCCAGGAGCGCCCGCCAGCCCTGAGGAGCAACACCTGGGCCGCTCTCCCCGACCCCTCCCACCTTTCCATCGTCCTGTTGTTCACGTGTCCTATAATTGCCATTCGTAGTCCCGCAGCGCGGGAGAGCGCGCGGGAGAAGCCCGGGACAAGGGCGGGACCGTCTGTGGCCGTCCGGGGCCGGTAGAGGCCGGGCTGGGCCACATCTCTAACATTATTCTCCCCTTCATTTTAACTATTGGTCTGTATAGCACTATTTAATGTAATTGATATTTTGCTTTTTTGTTTTGCTATTTAAATTAACCAAAGTGCCTAGTTTTAACCCGGGTTGTGATTTTGCATTATCCAGATTTTATTTGGGATATTTCCACATTATTGACTGTATATTTCTGGGACTGGTGTTAACTGCCTCTCGCATAGATTTAATAATGACTTTAAGATCGGGTAAAGAAAGACAAGTTCAGGTTTCCACCTCTAATGGTACCTTTTCAGGGACTATTGATCAGTTCTTTAAACGTTCCACAGCTATATTGGAGAAAGAGATCGCATTAGCAGAAAAACGGCTCTCGCTGGACATAATTACAGGCAAGCGATCCTCTCTTGGGAGAATCAACGAGGCTGTCTCCCCTGTTCCACTCTCTGTGTTAGATTTAGATAGCGACGTTGTTAATGCAGATCTGGGATCTGTAACTGTTTCTGAGACCCAAACTGTAGAGTTAGTAGAGTCTGGCCAAGATAGTCGACTTAACATTGCACATGATAATTTGTTAAATGGTGGGACTATCTCTTTAGACCAGTCCGTAGAGAAATCAGGTCTCTCGGATTCTCCAAATCTCAACATTTCTAAGGAGCGAACGAATTCCCTCTCTGGTGTACAATGTTCACCCTTGCAGAATCCCGGTAAACGTAAAAGGATAGATTCTCCCGTTTTAGAGGCACACAGTGAGGACATAGGAATTGTTCCTGATTCTCCAAAACAGTCGGTTAGTGCAACTGAGGTTATCCAATCAGAAGATCATAATACCGTAATTAGCATAGTGGAGGGAGTATTTCTGGCTAAGATAGAGTTGTTACTCAAATCCCTACTTTTACCTCTATTTGAGAGAACAAGACTCTTAAACACTAAAATGGACTCCTTAGAGCTGCTGGTGAAAGATAACATAGCTACCTCCAACAGAATCCTCGCTAGTTCAACTTCTAAAGGAATGATCCCCCCTGTTCTGCCCCTTTCAAAGGCTAACCTGGTGAATAGTAAAACAGGGGGTACTAGTACAAAAGAGGGACCATCTGCGCCCAAAGTCCAGCAGAAAGCTACTGTATCTAATCCCAAGAAAATAACTTCTACTGAGGTTGTTCCCAAGTCTAAGGTTGCTAAACCACCACAGGTTAAGAAAAACCCTATTCCCCCTAGCAATCAAAATCAAAGCTTTGGCCCAAAATCTAAACCTATTCCAAGGAGACAATGCGTGAACCTTCCACCAGAGTCACAGCCGTATACCATCATCTTAACTGGTGTGGCCCCTCTTGATGATGGCAAGAGAGAAACGCACATGGACCTATATAACAAGGTTATTTTTTGGCTTAATAAAAACCGCCCTCTTCCACCTAATGTAAAGCCGGAAATTCTTAATGTAAGAAGAGTGGACTGGGTCGGTTTTAACAAGAAAGATCTTGAGGGGGATTGTGTGGTAATAAGTTTTAGAGAGCCATGGGTGGCAGAACTCATTAGTAGAGAACCAAGATTCGGAAGAGTGGGGGATGTGCAAACCCTATTGTTGAATTATTTCTATCCTGCTTTATATTCAACTAGACCCCAAACTCCGTTTCAGTATCCTAGTAGAGACAGGCAAAGAGAGAGATTCCCTTTTGACACTTCTATTTTCCCACTGTTTCATCCACGTCTTACAAATCGGTTCGCTCCACTGTCCGGCCTGGAGGGCGTGGATTGACTCAATAGAGAACCACCTGCTCGGGGGCTGACGGAGGATATAGGGAATCACCCTACTATCTATTCTCTGTCTCCCAGGGCAGAGATAACTTTAGGGACCAGTAGAAACGCTGAAGTGGTGGTAGGAAGGGAAACACCCCTAAATTTATCTACACGACTTTCTCCCTGTGGAAGAACAGTGAAATCCTCTATAAATCTGTTAGCAGATCCCACTCACTCCCTTGAAGTCTTGTCATGGAATATAGCGGGACTAAAGGGGAAAATGACTGGGGATGACTGGGGCTCCTTTGTGGATACCTATGATATAATTATTCTGCAGGAAAGTTGGACCACTGAAGCCATACATCGGGCTGGTTACCTTAACTATTATAAACCAGCTTGCAAAGGCCCCAAAGGACGTCCTTCTGGTGGTCTTGTCATCTGGATTAGACAATCTTTGGCAATTACAATTACTACTGTTCCCACCTCCAGTAATGATATTTTGGCCTTAAAACTTTCTGGTAAAAACAACCCGGATCTTTTTTTGATAAATATATATGCAAGAGGTCAACCTGGTGGGAAACCCATGAAAGCGGCCAGTGACCTGGATTCCTTACTGTATGAAATTTGCAGAGAAAAGTGTGTCATGGTGGCAGGTGATTTTAATTGTTCCTTCGAACCTTTCCCTACCCTTGACAAAGATGGGTACGGGGAAATTGATTTAATTTGGAATATTCCATATCTATCTATTCCCCCAATTAAAAAAGTTACAGAGGCCGCTATGCAGTGGTTAGGCCTTTGCCTTGAATGGGACTTGCGAGCTGCCAATGGCAGAACCAAATCTGACCAGATGGGCAAGGTCACTTTTGATAACTCTATGCACTCTAGTCGTATTGACTATTTTCTAATCAGCATAGAGTATTGGAAAATCCTAGAGGACATGGAAGTAGTTACACGACCAGAAAGTGACCATAATCCCTTGGCAATAAAATTATCACTGAATGAGGGATTGAATGGGGTCTCACCAACATCCATTACCACAGCCGAGGCCATTCTTACTAATGACTGTAGAAGGGTTCGATGGGCTAGGTTTTTAGATAATCCTGCCACCATAGACGAGATTGCAATAGAGGTCTTAGCTGCCACTGATTTGATGGTTCCCATACTTAATGTCGGCACTTCTTTAGAACAAATAGGGATGATTCATGACTCCCTTTTTAATAAAATTAAAACCTTTTTTAATAAACCTGTAAAGGGGAGAAATAATGGCCCTGCTCCAAGGAACAAATGGTATAATAAAGCCTGTCGCACTGCCCATAGCTCCTTGTTAGACGCTATTAAATCCAATTCGGTCACTGACATAAGATTAGCTAGGGTTAATTATAAGAGAGCTCTCAAAGATGCCAAAATAAATTGGGACGATCAGCGTTGGTCAGATCTATACCAAGCAAGCTCCTCTTCCAATCAACAAAAATTTTGGGAGGTTGTGAGATGGGGAGGATCTGGGGACCAGAAAAATCCAGTCAATCACGTGCCAGCCGAACAATGGGTCAAGCACTACGCGACGCAGTTTAGTAACACGGAACGGATCTCCCTAGCTAGGGAAGATGCCAGTGTGCTGACTGCAGAGCTTTTGCCCGATCACATTGTCTTTACTGAAATGGAAGTCGTTGCTGCTCTAAAACGAGTTCAGAATGGTAAAGCCCCCGGCATGGACTGTGTCCCAGCAGACCTTTTTAAGTACGATCAAGTGCACTGGGTCCTGTATATAACTACCCTGGCTAATGCAATAGCAAGAGGAGCTAGCATTCCAAAGTCGTGGAAAGGGGCAGAGATCTTGCCCGTGTACAAAAAAGGGGATAAAACGGATGCGGGAAATTATCGCCCCATCAGTCTTATTGACGCCTTACAAAAAGTAGTGGCCAGAATGTTATTGGGGAAAATTGAATCATGGATGTTAGGAGCTGATATTCTGTCTCCAATGCAGGCAGGCTTTAGGGCAAATATTAGCACTGTGGACCAAATATTAAGATTTGTGATGATTTATTGGAAAACTGTGCTCTTGGGGGGTGGCAAGATATTCGCTGCATTTGTAGATCTCAAATCAGCGTTTGATCTGGTCCCCAGAGGTAAGATGTGGGCTGCTCTGAGACGGATGGGTGTCCCACCTGCGCTACTTGATCTTACCATCAGATTGCACGAGGGGAATTTTGCTAGAGTGAGATGGGGTCGTCAGGGCCAGGTTACTGAATCCTTCCCAGTAACTCGTGGAGTGAGACAGGGCTGTGTCCTGGCCCCCACTCTCTTTATACTCTTTATCAATCAGGTGGTTAAGTTCCTGTCAGCTATCCCCACTGATGCCCCATCACTGGGGGGGACTAAATTCCCCCTTTTAATTTTCGCAGACGACACACTTATACTGGCCAAAACACAGAAGGGACTGCAGGCAGCTATAAATAAATTTGTGGACTTCTGTAACGAGAATGATCTAGAAATCAACATTAACAAGACCAAGTTCATGGTGTTTACAAAGAACAAACCGTTGAGGGGTCATGTTACGATGAATGGGTCTACTTTAGAGCAGGTTGAAGTAATGACTTACCTTGGTGTAGTAATGGACTACAGGTTACGCTGGAAAGAGCAAGTTGCGGCGCTAAGTCTGAAATTTGCTCGTTTGTCCGGCTGTTTGGTGAAGGAGCAGCGGTGTTCTTTGACTAAAAGAGTTTTGCCTGCACTTAAAATCTATAGTGCAAAAATTAGATCAGCAATATTATATGGGGCTGATATATGGGGTTGTGTGGACCTGGCTGTCCTTGAGAGGATCCAGAACAAATTTCTCCGTAACTTAGTTAATCTTCCCCCTTCAACACCTGTATTACCACTCCTTATGGACATGGGCTTTTATTCTATAAAATTCCAAGCTCAGTTTAGGATGGTGGCGTTATGGAGGCGCATTTGGTCTACCCCGGATCTTGCCATGTTTGCTCAAGAACTACAGGACGTTAGAAAGCAACCAGGGGCAGCTGAAATACCATGGCTTAAGCTAATCAGAAACATTCTTACTGGAATGGGTCTTCCCCAGTTATGGTCAGATCCGGGCTCCCATATCTTTCCCTCAAAGAAAGATTTCAAACTACTCTTTTGGTCCATGGTGAAAGAAGAACACGTTGCTCTGTCAGCGAAACCGAATCTGACTGGTCAGTTTCTGCTTTACAAAGCAGTTCCACATACTGAGACCTATTGGGATGTAATTCCTAAAACCTTAGACAGGAAACTCTACCATCAGTTTCGTCTAGGTACATTACCTCTAAGGGAATTCACTAGTGGTTGGTTGAAATCAGAGTCATCCTGCTGTCCTTGCTGTATTGGACACATAGAAACAATAGGTCATTTTTTGTTCGTATGTACTGCTTACCATGAACCACGCCATAAGTGGTTAAAGCCCATCTGTACTAGATTAAAGACCAGGGTGAGCAAGGAAGCTTTATTTATCCTAAAAACCAACACCTCCGATTGGCTATCTATTGGTCTAGCAAAGTTTCTTGGATGAGCTTGGTTAATAAGGATCAAGTCGGTTCGTAATACTATATCCTCAACCTCAACCTGAAACTGAAAAGGCATGTTAATTTTATCATCTCCTGACCAGTATTGTTGTTGCTGCTGTTGTATTTATAATCAAATGTAAGGAAAATATTATTCCTCATGTCGTCTTTATTCGTATATTTAATTGTGGATTTTAGCAAATCTTTTTTAACCAAATTTGTACGTACCTTTTCTTTTAAGTTATATATATTTAGGATTATGTCACTCTGATTAGACTTACGTTATTCTGATCATATATATATTTATGTCTATGATTATGTTATCCTGATGCATGTACATACTTTGTCTTTTATGAAGAAATTTCGAAATAAAGACGTTAAAAAACTGAAAAACTGTAAGGAATGCTACAGGTCTGGTGTGTTGCGCTTTCAAAAAGAACTGAAAGTAAAAGGGACCTGCAGTGCATTCTGGGATACTGTGAAGTTCTGGAAAGTTCTCTTAAAGGCACAGTATCCTGTTTTGAGCCACATAATGGCAGCCTATGGGGCTTGTCTGTCCATGTCTTCCTCTCTATCATTCCAGAGGGTTTTTGCTGCTAAGGCAAGGGAAAGCTGGACAGGCTTTGCTGTTTGTGGATTTTTGGTGGAATTTCTAGTTGAAGTACTGGACAGTGTAGCCTGGTTTTAGGTTGCATTATCTGCTTTCAATTCTCTCTTAAGTGTCTGTGCAGTTCTGCATTTTTTCGACACTTTAAGAGATTATTTTTGATTTCTCCGGGGTCCACGCACATGGGCGGGACTATTCACTAGATTATGACTATAACAGAGATACCCCTACTACAGAACTGGAGTTACAGGACAGAAACTACTCCTTCCATCATGGTAGTGAAGGAATAAGGAGCTAATCGTAACTTAAGGCTCTCAACCCGCAAAGGGGTATCGGCCTGTTTGTAGAGGGTCAAGCCCTGGAAAAGTCTAGCGTTCTTGATACTGAGAATGTTGGTATTCAGTTTATATCGCTGCAGAGTCCTCTGTGTGGCTCAGAATTCGCCATTAAGTATTCCAAGGGAGAACTGTGGAAAACTAGAGGGCGTGTTAAAGGGGCTTCTTTGGAAAAAATAATGCTTTTAGAATAGTCTAGAAGGTCCTTTATAGGAGCATGTTCAATGGAGATATTGATCTTCTGAACACATAAAAAACAGTACAAGGGCCTGTCAGCTAACAGTGAATAATGACCGGTTATTATTGTCTCTCAAGGAGCCTCATACAAGCGTAGAAAGTAATATTACCATGATATATTCTGTATTCTCAGTCTTTAATGTGAAAGAGCTATGTTGCTCTCCTCCGATCATAGTGGCTATTAAAAAGACATGGAAAAATTACACAGCCATCGTAGGATGGGAATTTTTTTTAGTGAAAGTGAAAGAAACTCACTATTGTGGTAATTGAAAGAAATTATTTGGGATGGATAACTACCCACCTCCCGGAATAATCGTAGACCATCTCAGAGTGAACCGCAAAGTCACAACATTTATTTGTGAGCTCACCACACCGACCCCGAACCCCCCCACACCCCTCCCCCTGTACATAGCAGACAGGCTTAACTCTGGATAATGCGTAAACTATTTATGCTGTATCAAAAAGTAATAAACAATACAATGAAAATCCAGAACCAAATTAGAAATAAGCATTTGCAATGCAATAGGTCTCGCATTAGCAAAGTTTGAAATTGTTGGTATTGTAAATGGCATTGTTTGTTATCTATTTGTTTTTAAAAGCGTCCGTGGTGCATTATTTATTCTAGTTTTAAGGCACTATGTTCTAACGTTTTAGACGTTGCTGCGCTAAACGTAACCGGTTACAGAAAACAGCATGTTTCTTTAGTAACTGGGTTTTAATAGTGTAGTGAATAAACGTCTGTATTGCAGAAAAAAAGGTCGCCATTGGAAATAACAATGCCTTTTATTTTTGTTTTCTTTATAAAAACATGAATAAAAGGCATTGTAATTTACAATGCCAACAGCTTAAACTCTAGTTACTGCGAGACCTATTGCTTTGCAAATAATTGTTTTCTCAGTCACACCTAAGTTATAGGCAAGTCAAAAAACGCTTTTCCTATGGAAATTAGGTCCTAACTATAACTCCCTACTGGCAACCACCAACAGAAGATAGACACAATGTGTATATATATATATATATCTATATCTATATATCTCTATATCTCTATATCTCTATCTCTCTCTCTCTCTCTCTCTCTCTCTCTCTCTCTCTCTCTCTCTCTCTCTCTCTCTCTCTCTCTCTCTCTCTCTCTCTCTCTCTCTCTCTCTCATTTATATATATATATATATATATATATATATATATATATATATATCTCGCTGCACGCTCGCTTGTATTCCAGAAAGCAGACGGCACTCGGAGCTTGATGTTTCTTACAGTTTATTGACAGACCCCCGTCACCCCATCAAAAGACAAACGCGTTTCGCCGTGAAACGGCTTCCTCAGTGTCAATTGTGAATGATAAAAAATCGCCATTTAAGCTCCAACTCTAACCACAATAGAAAGAGGACTAAGCCCAACATTACGTGAAGAATAGCGGCAGACATATTGTAAAGTGCAAATGTTTACTGCTTCTCTATGCAACTTAGGAGAAATGGCGATCAATAAAGTGCTCGTGCATTAAAAAAACAAGAGGGCAAAAACTTCCCTCGTAATGTGTTTAAACATTCTTAGGCTCACTAACAACTAAAAGAGATAACATTTTCGACCATTTAAATCATGATATGTACAATAATACATTAAATCATTATAAATGTATATATATTGTGATACTTTTAAGTTTAATAATAAATATCATTGAGTGTCCCCCGCGAGGTGATCAATTAGGGGCAGACACTTAATTCACTGAAGGGAAATATAGTTGTAAATCAACCTTCTTTTGCACAATCATATATCCAAGTGCCTCCTGTACATGTGGTCTTTCTCTTATATGTTATATGATACATGTAAGTGAGTCCTAAAATTGCTATAATGCCCTGAATGGGCCTGTTTGTTTTTTGTTTTTGTACATCAAAAAAAAAAAAAAAATATATATATATATATATATATATATATATATATAGATAGATATAGAGATAATCTATCTATCTATATATATATATCTCTATCTCTATTATATATATATATATATATATATATATCGAGATAATCTATCTATCTATATATATATATATATATATATATCTATATATATATATATATATATATATATATATCTATCTATATATATATATATATATATATATATATATATATATATATATCAAGTCCGGTTTTGCCGGGCGAAACGAGTCATGCTGCTGCCCATTTTGGAATAAAGCACACTTTTTTCACACTTCGCTGTGGTCTGTACCTGCATTTGTGCTGATGTTCGTTTGAATCCCCATGCTGCAGGATTGTGGATTTTGATAGATAGATATATATATATATATATATATATATATCGCTGCACGTTTTCTGTATCCGTGTGGCTTCAGAAAAAGAAAGGCTGGCACACTGGTATCCGATGTCAAGAATTTATTCACCAAGAACCCCCCTCACCCCTTACAGACGCGTTTCGCCTTCCCAGGCTTCGTCAGTGTAACGTTAGTGTATCATTAAAATCACCATTTTAAAGCCATTGGTTAATTATACATTCCATTAACATAGAAGAGGGACATTTTTACCACAATATTTTGGGCGCCATCTTGTAACGTGCAAATACCATTGGTTCAACGGCTATGCAATGGTGATATTGTGAAAGTGCATTGTGCTCATTAAAAACAGATGACGTTATTAAACATTTCATATTTTTGATCAATTACATATTCACAGTAAGAAAAATTAAGTAAACAAGTGAGATATTTACATTAACTCATTTCTTGTTTAAAGTTATTTAGCCCTGAATGGGCGATTTTTATGCAGTGCAAGATAGAAAAAACATGTAAAGCATGATTGATCATTGGGAAAGTAGAGACGTTCTTTTGTTCAGTTTCATGATCTACTATAGTTCCCTGATCATTCAGCTATTTATAAATGAACCCAAAGTTCTTCGTTATTTAACCCCAAGGAGTAATGGTTTTGAGGCCAATAATGTGCTTAGACTCTAGAATACGTAGAGACTTATCCCTGTCCCCTCCTCGCTCTTGTTTGGGGGCTTGATCTATACAATAGAAACTTAGTTTCTCCCACTTGCTCTGATGTTCTTGTGCAAAGTGGCGGGCTACTGGATATGATTTATCGTTGTTAGTAATAGCCCGCATGTGTTCGAGAATTCTAAGTTTCACAGGTTTGATTGTGCTGCCGATGTATCGCAGCTTGCAAGGACAGGTGAGACAATACACAGTGTACTCCGAGTTGCAGTTAAGCAACTGCTTTATTTTTACATTGGGTTTGTTGTCGCCTGTGCGATTTGGGTATTCGGATATTTTGTGGCTGAATTTACATGCCTTACACTTAAGACAAGGAAAGAAACCTACTGATTGTGATATTTTGATGGGTTTCGCCAAAGATTTAAAATGGCTGTGGACCAAATGATCTGCCAAAGAAGGACATCTCCTATAGGTAATTAGAGGTTTTCTTGACAGATTCTTCTTGAGGACTTTATCAGCAGTCAGTATGTCCCAGTGTTTTTGAAAGATGTTCACTATTTCACCTGACTTTGTACTGAATTCCGTAATCATACGGACCTCATCAGGTGCCTCTATTTTAGGTTTAGGGACCAGGAGATCCCTCCTGTTTGTTTTAGAGGCTTTGACACTGGCCTGTTTGAGGGTGTTGACGTTATAGCCCCTACGCTCAAATCTACCATTGGCTTCCAATGCTGCATGCTTGTAGTCTTGTTCAAGAGAATAATTTCTCTTTAGGCGTAAAAATTCGCCGTAGGGTACATTTTTTACAAGACTCTTGGGATGATAGGATTTAGCATGCAAGACCGCATTGCCTGCTGTGGGTTTTCTATACAGGCGGGTGTGAAGGATGTTATTATACACAAATATTTCTAGGTCTAAGTAATTAATACTGCTGGTGCTTATGGTGCTGGTAAATTTTAGATTCAGCGAGTTGTTATTTAGTACGGTGATGTACTCTTCTGCTGATTGACGATCACCTTGCCAGATTATAAATAGGTCGTCAATGTACCTAGTCCACATGAGTATTTTTTCAGTCCATTTCTGATTGGAGTCACTCCATGCCTCGTGCTTCTCCCACCAACCCACGAATAAATTCGCGTAGCTGGGGGAGAAGCACGAGCCCATAGAAGTACCCCTTTTTTGATTGTATAAAGTCCCATCAAATAAAAAAATGTTGTTAAACAAACAAAATCTAATCATGGACAAAATCATGGCATTATGACTTCTGAAATGTTGTGGTTTCTGGTCCAAAAACCATTTTACAGCATATAAACCTTGCTCGTGGTTGATACAGGTGTATAAATTTACCACATCTAAGGTAATTAATAACATTTCTGAGTCCCACGTGACATTGTCCATGATATTTAGAAAGTCTTGAGTGTCCTTCAGATAGGATGGAAGGTTTTTGACAAATGGGGCCAAGTAAGAATCGACAAATCTGGAAGTGTTCTCGAGAAGGCTCCCTATAGAGGACACTATTGGCCGTCCCGGAGGCTTTGTTGCATGTTTGTGTACCTTTGGTAGGTGGTAAAACGTTGGTAATACTGGTGCTTCACATTTCAGAAAAAAAAAAAAAAATATATATATATATATATATATATATATATATATATATATATATATATATATATATATATATATATATATATCCATATTCCCACGCACACACACCAAATTTCAGGGCATGTTAGAGGACATTTAGGGATTCAGTATTTATTCAAAATGATCCCTTGAAAGACTCTGGTGAGCTCTGAGACATGACTGTAAAAGATGCCATTACAGTTTCACAAATATGAGCTTAGAAAAGGGTAAAAAATTGTGATGGTGGAGTGAAAAATATGAATTGAGATTTTAAGGGATGCCAATCAGACCTGTATGTTCTGAGAGCTTCTCCCTCAGAAACTGAGTTGAGAAGCAAACTTAAAACATGGCTGTTTGTAACCCGATCTAACTTCTGTTCTGCTATTTTTCATTTTCCTCTCCTTTCCTCAATTATGCTTCTAGTCCAGTGCGGGGACACACCGAGGTGTAACTAAGAGCGTTACAAATCACATCATCAAAAGAGCAGGGGGCTTGGTCAGTTTTGGGACAGTTGTTGTTTAAGAGATTAGTGTTGTTAGTATTAATTTCAATTCATAAGAAATTAATTGTATATGTATAAGACCAAGGATGAAAGAATTTATTTTTATGATGTCACTTGTTTTTTACTTTTATTTGTAGTGAATCTAACACGATAAAAAGAGGTCCTAGTGAAGCGATAACCTTGGAAACACATGTTGACCTACATTCGGGTAATAACAGACCAGTAGACCCTGTCTGTCAAGACAAGCGGTCTATCTGAAATGCTGCCACAAACTTCGGGCTACGAGGGAGGAATCTATCGATGTACTGCTTTTGTTAGAAATAACCAGTTCTTTTGCTTCTAGGCCAATGTGTACCCAACTTCACCTTTATATGGTCCTTTTCTGCCCTGCCTTACCCTTCGTTTCTCCCGAGAACTTCGCAAAGAGCTAATTGTCCACCCGATGGGCCTTGGTAAGATCAATGTAAAAGCTCAATGCTCTTTCGGGGTCCAAACAATGCTTCTTCTCTTCCAAGTGACAAGGCAGAGTAAATAATGCCGGGACAGTGATTGACTGGCTGGCTTAAAAGGGAGTCACAACCTTCATCAAGAAAGCTGGTCAGGACCAGGGCACCAGTTGGATCAGTAAAAGGAGGAGTATGAAAGCTGAACATGCAGAGCTTGCAGCTCACTCACACGAAAAGCTTAAGTTATCACAATGAGAGACTGCTTTAAGAGTCGGGAGATAAAAATGGCAGCTGTGCATCAGTTCACATGCACTACATATACGAATGTGAGACTCCAAATTAAGGTCCCACTGTAGAATCACAACAGGTTTGGGTAGAAAATTATGAACTAAACATTTAGGAAAAAGTATCACAACTGGTTAAGTTAAAGAAGGACGGCTGGTCTGGTAAATGCAAGAAGGCCGACAAGTCAGATAAATAAACTTTAACATTGCCAAAAGAGGATCCTGAATGTAACTAGAGTGAATGAGCTACTCACATATGCATCTAGGGTTATTGAGCATTCTGGGAATTATCTTGTTACGGTAATCCTGCAAACATATGGTATTTTCACCCCACCCCCCAAGGGGTATCCGTATGATGAGTCAATTACTATTAACTCCATCTAATTAAGATTTCTATACTGTTGTTTGAGAAATATATGGAATATCCCATTTGTGATACAAATTAGAATATTTTACCATAACTCAATAGTATTAAAATAAAGCAAGGTGTCTAACAAGATCACACGGATAGATTTATTTTACTGAAGAGAAACAAAAGGTTTTCTGTAATCATTCAGGGACATAATAATATACATTTCGTAAGATTTACTGGGCTGTGTATTTTTTTTTTATCAATCACACTGAGATCACAGAGTCGTGAAAACGTTCTGAGGATTGCCCACTTTTAATATCAAAAAATTCTTACACCCTTTTTACCAGTGGGCTAAATTCCAATATGTTCAGCAATTCCAGTTACCACACATCACCATTATGAGTTTTGTTTTGAACATCAGCAGGTCAAAACTGCTGAAATGTGTCGGGACAAATGGGCAATAAATGCTGGAACATGCAGATTTTGGTGCTCGCATGTTATTCCCCAAAAAGCCTGTGATCATCAATATCACACCCGATAAATACAGGGTACCTCCAGAACAGGAGAATGTTGGGATGACACAATGACAATCAGACAAGTTTTAAGTACAATTATACTGATCAGGTAATGCGCAAGGGTCTGTGTTTGGATATGTGCGATTGCATATCTCTATAACTCCCCCTGTCCGTAGCGTTTGCATAATTAGGAAGATGCTGGCAGGAATGCGGAGCCATGTGTCAGTCCCACACCAGCAGGAAACTGCAGATCATCAATCTCTGTGTTGCTGCACTAAATGAAGGAACCAATAAAAAAGGTGTGCGCTAGACAGCGCTCCGCAGTACCCGGAAACAGGAGAGTGAGGTGGGAATACATAAATCATAAATAATCACCACCGCTGAGGAGAGGCGTACCCCTGGACACAGCTAGATATGAAACACAACAAGAAGTGGGACACAGGAATAGGGAAGATGGCCAAGGAAGTAATAAATAGCAAATACTTGGCATCAAAGTAAAAGGATTTCAATCGTGCTTGGGTTCAAATTTCCTATATGTACACAGCACATACTTTTACACATGTGTACTTGCATACTTAGCTCTTTTCACCATCAAAGTGATCAATGACCACGACACATGCTCCGACAGCAGCATCAAATTCCCATTTAAACTTAAAATACTGCTTGCAGGTATGCCTGATTTACACAGTTTCTGGTGAATCTAAATAGGAGCAAAAATGAAGCAGCTGTCCCGCCCACAGGCTCTCTAGGTGTTGTCTTGCACATCCAATCTCATTCCACCACAACTGTTGTACCTCAAAACCCAACATCCTTCTATTCCCAGACAGTCGCTTTCTTAAAGCAACAAATAGGTTCCTATACTACCGGTGATTACAGTGCAATCCATACGACTAGTGCTAGTAAGCCTACAAGTCCAGAACCAGCTGTTTTAAAACTGGCGGCACAGGGCAACTATACTGGGTTCGAGGCATGTGGGCTGCTGAATTCATATCTGTTCATAGATCGCCGCCTAGTGTTGGGTCCGGATGATTGCACATTGTTGTCCTGGAAGAGTCTTCGAAGTATCACAAGATAGGTGGCTTCTCCCCTGGACTACAGTGCGCATGGGCATCTTCTCCATCCTCAGATTGTTTTTTTCCGCCATTGGGTTCGGATGTTACTATCTTAGCTCAAGTTAGGAAAACTTTCTACAAAGCCAAAAGGCTTTCGACAGCGTCGGTATCATTTTGTTCGGTACCGGTAACTTTGCTTCGAGAGGACATTGAGGAATCAGACGGTTTTTCTTTCCACACTCGACGCAATCTATGATGGAAAGAAGCCCATTCAAGTGGTGTCCACTTTGCAATGCAAAATACCCGCACATCGATGTCCACCTGGTGTGCAACAAGTGCCTGTCCCCGGATCACAACGAAGCCAACTGTATGGCCTGTGCCCGGTTCAGGTCGAACAAAACTCTTGGGATTCGACGCGCGGCTCGATTAGAGTCGCAGAGATCAGCGCCTAATCCAGAAAACATCTTCGGGACCGAAGACGAAGAAGTCTTTGATCTGGAGGATCGGGAAGAACACTCTGATCCTGTTTCGGAGCATGACTCTGAGTAGGACGCCGAAGATGAAGAGATATTGGAAGAAGAAGAAAACGTCGTCGATAAGGTAGGAGACGACGCAGAGGCCCTTGGGGTCATAGAAGATAGCTCAGGCGAGGAGCTAGGCCCAACCGTTGATACGGGTGCCGACGATGAAGCACAAGATGAGGCTCAGGTCGAGGGATTGCAACAAGCCTTACCCAAGATCTATTGAATCGTTCTACAGCCCCGCATAAAAGCCCGGCTACGGACATATATAAAGAGCCATCGGTATCGAAAATGCCATAGGTCGATCCAAAGAAATCTAAACCGAAAGCATCACTACCAAAAACTAAACCAAAAGTGCAGCCAACTCTGGTCGGTTCCAAGGCCTCAAACCCCTCGGAGCCGAAGAAACAGAAGAAGGCCATTGATACCGAGAAGTTCAAAAAGGTCATCGAGCCGAAGGTTGGGGCACCGAAGACCAAGGTCAAGGCTGTCGAACCAAAGAAGTCGGCGCCAAAAAGAGTCGACGCAGACAACGGACCAAAGAAGGCCCAAACCCCGAAGTTGGTCGGAAAAATTCAGACTGCATCGACACCAATCAAATTCGGGTTGCCACTGATGGTGCGACACAAAATGTTCGAACCGAAAAAAGGTATCGGAGCTATTAAGAGTGTCGATGGGACTAGGGGCTACAGAAGAGCCTGAAGAACCGGAGTCGAGGCAGTTCATCGACTCGGACACTGGTAGACTATCCATGTATAAGAGGAAAATAATACCAGAAACACCCATGGAGTCATATAAGATTCCATTAAAGAAGAAGAGGGATTCAACCCCATCACCAGTTCTTGTGGAACCTTTGCAGTCCTATGGACAAGAACCTCAGTCTTTCTCACCCACATACTCAGATGTGGATGCAGGGGATGACGATAATGAGGATGACACTTATCATGTGGACACTGATTCCGACGATCAGAACCAACCATGGGCAGACCCAGCTGAGCCAAGGGATCCACAGAATGCCCCTGACACACATACATACAATGTAAAAACTTCTCCTACTGAGGACACTACTGCCTTTAACGCCCTTATTGAAAGAGCGGCGGGTAACCATGATGTGCAACTACATGCCGACCCTATTGAGGAAGATTTTCCACTTCGGAAAGAACCGTCAAGACTCTACCTATGCTGAAAGGGGTCCTTAAGCATGCTGATGACATTTTTAAGGAGACCACCAGAGCAAGGGTGTTAAACCCTAAAATTGAAAATAAATATAGGCCGGCACCTGGACCCTACTTATATAAGAGGACAGTTGCCATTGGACTCATTAGTTGTTTCTAATGCACGTAAGAGAACAAACTCACAGGCTACAGGTGATGCTCCTCCTCCTGACAAGGAGTCGAAAGTACTGGAAACTTCGGGGAAAAAGGGTGGCAGCGCAGGTAGCTAACATCTGGCGCATTGCCAACACTCAGGCACTCTTAGCCAGATATGACAGGGCCCATTATGATACCCTTGAGACACTGTTGCAACACCTACCAGATCAGTACAAGGAGGGAGCGGAGCTACTAATCCAAGAAGGGAAGCTTATAACCAATGCTTCCATCAAGAGCGCGCTAGACGCAGCTGACACTGCAGCCAGAGCCATTAACACTAGCGTCATGTTAAGGAGATATGCCTGGTTAAGAATCTCGGGATTCAAACCAGAGATACAAACTTCTATCCTCAATCAGCCAGTTAACCCGGACTACTTATTTGGACCTGAGGTTGCCACCACCCTTGAAAAGATTAAAAAAGACACAGAGACTGCAAAGTCTATGGGGGCTCTCCAGTCACAGCAGTTTCGGTGTGGCTCCTTTCGTCGCTCCAATAATAGAGGACCTTCAAGAGGCTAAAACACACAGCAGACACAGTATAATAAAGGAGGTACACAAACCACCTACAATAAACATAACAGGGGTGGATATCGTGGAAACAACATCAAGGGCAGAGGAAGAAGAAACAACAATTCCAGATCCTCTGCCAATAACAAACAGTGACGCCCTGTCACTGCCCCCGACCATATAACACCTGTCGGGGGGCGACTGCAACAGTTCCTGCCGGTCTGGAAATCCATCACCACAGACAAGTGGGTGAGAGACATTGTCCAGTACGGGTACTGTCTAGAGCTAACATCCACTCCACTCAACATACCACCAAGACACCGTCCTATGTCTGCAGAGCACTTACACTTATTGCAGCAGGAGGTCGTCAGCATGCTGCAAAAAGGAACCATAGAGCTCGTGCCTGTAGAAGACCAAGGCTCAGGGGTGTACTCTCTGTATTTCTTAATACCCAAAAAGGACGGGTCTCTCAGACCCATACTGGACCTAAGGCCTCTAAACGGATACATTCTGTCAGAACATTTTCATATGCTCACCTTACAGCAGGTTCTACCGTTACTCAGTCAGGGAGACTTCCTCGCAACACTAGATCTAAAAGATTCATATTTCCATATACCCATACACCCATCACACAGAAAGTATCTCAGGTTCACTATTCAAGACCCACATTATCAGTTCAAAGTCCTCCCTTTCGTAGTAACGACGGCACCCAGGGTGTTCACAAAGTGCCTGGCGACAGTAGCAGCACACCTAAGGAGACAGCACATACATGTCTACCCTTATCTGGACGACTGGCTTATTCAAGCAAAGACGGCCCAGCAGTGTGCCAGCCACATGTCCCACACCATTCATCTTCTTCACAGTCTGGGATTCTCGCTGAATTATCCAAAGTCACATCTCCAGCCCGCCCACGTGCGACAGTACCTGGGCGCAACAATAGACACTCTGGCAGCCAAAGCTCAGCCAAATTCAGTGAGGATAAGCACCATGCAATTGCTGATACAGAAATTCAAACCCCAACACTCGCTTCCAGCAAGAGTGTTCATGCAGTTGATAGGCTTGATGGCCTCCTGCATCTTCATAGTCCTGCACGCGAGACTACATATGCGCCCGCTTCAGGAGTGCTTGGCACGTCAGTGTAATCAGGCTCAAGGACAATGGAAAGACCTAATGTTGGTGAGCGGTCGGGCATACAACTCTCTGCATTGGTGGAACCCACAAAACCTCTGCAAGGGCAGACTGTTCCAAGAGCCTGTCACGCAAATAATACTTACGACGGACGCATCTCTCCAGGGATGGGGAGCTCATGTACTCCATTACACAGTGCAGGGACTATGGACGACACAGCAGAAAAAGATGCACATAAACCTTCTGGAATTGATGGCAATCTTCATGGCAATGAAAGCTTTCAAAGTACACCTGTGCAACAAGGTGCACTTTGAATGGCAGCTCTCCAGATCATACAGAAAGAAAAGGGTCATCTTCTTGATGGGGTATTCAGTAATGATAATAGACTGGAAGTAGGTACCCCACTGCCTTTTACCTGGACAGACCACTATTTAATACCCATACAGTGGACTCCAGCCATGCCACTACAGCCCCTCCCTCGTACTACCCTATTTGGGAGAGACTGGTCCAAAGTCTCCCCAGACCAATGGGCTAATTTGCTTTCTGCTGCCCCTCCCCAAAAGGTGACAGACCCAGCACTGCAATATGAGAATTACATCAAATGGTTGTGTACAGCCCTGGACTCCATTGCACCTATTAAAGCCCTTAAAGAAAAAACTAAATCTAAGGACTCACCCTGGTACACTCCCCAACTTAAAGAACTAAAAAGGGTGTGCAGAAGACTTGAAAGAAATTGGAGGATTTCTCGTAGTAAGATTGATAAAACTACTCATCTTGAAGCCATCAAAAAATATAAAATAGAAATTAGACGAACTAAAACCTTATACTTCGAGGAAATTTTTTTAACTGCCTCCAACTCTTCCAGAGAAATCTTTCAGATAGCAAAATTCCTGATTGATTTCCCCCTGGTTCCTGCTGATCCGAGTAAAGCTCAGGCTCGCTGTGAGAGTCAAGCTGAGTACTTTCATAGCAAAATACAAAAAATTGCCTCTGCTTTTAAATCACCTAATCTATCCCAGGATATGGGAACCATCTCACCTAACGTCATGGCTCCAAAATTAGATGAGTTTCCACTGTTGGATGAGAACTCACTTGGGGCTATCATGTTGAAAATTAAATCAGGATCTCCTACAGACCCTGCTCCTCCCTGCCAGATAGTAAAAATTGAGAATACTGTCAAACCTGTTATTCTCAACATATTAAATACTTCTATTACCACAGGCTCAGTACCCACCGCGTGGAAATGTGCACAAGTTAAGGCTTTGCTGAAGAAACCCACTCTGGACCCGGAAAATATGGCCAATTATCGGCCTATTTCCCTCCTTCCGTGGATCAGCAAACTCCTAGAAAAACACATCAACACGTCTATCACTCAATTTTTAGAGAATCATCATCTCCTCCACGATTCCCAAGCTGGTTTTCGTCCCAAATTGGGAACTGAGGCGGCCCTCCTGGCGGTAACTGAGCTGGCCAGGAAGCAAATGGATCAAGGCGGCACTACAGCAATCATGCTGCTCGACCTTAGTGCCGCCTTCGACACCGTTAACACCAGCATTCTCCTTCACCGCCTCCACCAGATGGGAATTTCTGGGAAGGCCATGCACTAGCTCCAGTCATTCCTGGAGAATCGCTCCTTTAGGGTTGTTGAGGGCACTACCTACTCAAAAGTCTGGCCCTTGGATCAAGGTGCACCCCAGGGCTCTTCATTGAGCCCTACTCTTTTTAATATTTATATGCAGCCTATAGCTGATATAGTGCACTCATTCGGCCTTGATATAATAACCTATGCCGATGATACGCAATTAGTCGTATCTATGAATCAGGCAGACTCTCCCTCTTCCAATCTAAGTAACTGTCTGGTAGCGGTGGCTCAGTGGATGGCTACCTCGCATTTAAAATTGAATGGCGAGAAAACTGAGCTCATGGTGTTAGGCAATTCAACCATTCCCAGTCCTTTGTCAGACTGGCCACCGTGTATGGGCCCCACGCCCCAACCAAAGTCCCATATAAAGAGCTTAGGCATTTGGTTGGACTCCAACCTCAGCTTCATGCAGCAAGCTACTACTCTCTCTGCCATATGCTTTGGGCTAATGCGTATGCTGAGAAAGGTGCTGCCTCTTCTCCCCTTTGAAGCTCGCAGAGTAATGGTTCAAGCCATTATTTTGTCCCGCTTGGATTATGGGAACTCCTTATACTTAGGCGCCCCCTCATTTACAATCAAAAAGCTACAGGTGACTCAAAACGCCGCAGCCCGCCTCCTACTAGGTCTCAATAAACGAGAATCAGCTACCATGGCCCTGAGGAAACTGCACTGGCTTCCTGTTAAGGCCAGAGTGTTGTTTAAATCTCTTTGTTTTATGCACAAAGCCATGTGGAAGAATGCCCCCACTATGATCTGCTCCCTGGCAAAACCCTATCTTCCTCACAGACCCCTAAGATCCAGTACTGCTTTCCTGGCTACTGTCAACAAAATCAGACGTACCAGATGGGGCGGATGCTCCTTCTCCTGGAATGCCGCAAAGGAATGGAACTCTCTGCCCACTTTCCTCCGCAGTGAACCTAGCCTTTTAAAATTTCGGAAGGATCTGAAAACCTACCTGTTCATTTAACTTTTTTTTTTCCCTTTTTAGTATGACGGTACTTAGCGCTACGAGGCCTCCGGGTTGTTTGCGCTCTATAAAACCCGATTAATAATAATAATAATAACAAGGTCGTGTTGATCCGGACGGACACCATGACTGCCATGTACTACATACAGAAGCAGGGAGGAACACACTCTCCACAGTTGTCTCATCTGGCTCAGAGCATGTGGGCCATTCAGAGGAACATCTTCCTCATGGCGGAACACCTCCCGGGCAAGGACAACCAGATGGCGGATCTGCTCAGCAGACACAGCCTCCAGATGCACGAGTGGGAGATACATCCATTAGTACTCCAATCGTACTTCCAGCAGTGGGGTCATCCAGAGATAGACCTAATCGCCACAAGGGAAAACGCAAAATTCCAAAGCTTCGCCGCCAGGTTCCCACATCCGCAGTCACAGGGCAATGCGATATGGATGAACTGGTCGGGCAGGTTTGCGTACGCTTTTCCCCCAGCGCCTCTAATACCGCTGGTGGCACGCAAGCTGAAGCAACACTCAATGACACTCATCCTGGTTGCTCCAACGTGGGCACGCCAGCCATGGTACACCACGCTAGTAGAACTTTCCATGGTACCGCATCAAAGACTGCGGCTAACACCCAGACTTTTAACGCAGAGCCATGGCGAAATTCAGCACCCAGATCCGCAACAGCTCAACCTGGCGATCTGGCTCCTGAAGTCTTAGAATTTGGCTACCTCAACTTGCCACCAGAATGTATGAACATCATCAAGGAGGCAAGACCCACAACCAGCGCATGTTATGCGGCTAAATGGAAAAGGTTTGTCATATATTGTAACAATAATGACATTAACCCACTGGATACATCTATTCAAAACATTATCTGTTATTTGTTGCACTTATACAGATGTAATCTGGCGTACAGTTTCATTCGTATACATTTATCCACAATAGCAGCTTATCTTCAGAACAGGCAGCACCTCTCACTATTCAGAGTGCCTGCCATTAAAGCTTTTCTGGAGGGACTCAAAAGAGTGATCCCTCCCAGACACCCACCTTCACCAGTCTGGAACCTGAATGTGATCCTCACCAGACTGATGGGACCACCTTTTGAACCTCTACACTCTTGTGAGATTCAATTTCTGACCTGGAAAGTTGCTTTCCTAGTAGCCATTACCTCACTAAGAAGAGTTAGTGAACTCCAGGCACTAACCATTCAAGAGCCATTCATACAGGTCCACGCAAATAGAGTTGTACTACGCACCAACCCTACATTCATGCCTAAGGTGATTTCGCAGTTCCACATGAACCAAACCATAGAACTGCCAGTTTTCTATCCTAATCCGGAAAATGTCGCAGAGAGATCTCTACACACATTAGATGTCAAGAGAGCTCTTATGTACTATATAGACAGAACAAAGGATTTCAGGAAGACAAAACAACTGTTTGTTGCCTTTTCTCCACAGCACAAAGGCAACCCCATTTCCAAAGCAGGAATAGCCAGATGGATCGTTAAGTGTATACAGATTTGCTATGCAAAGGCTAAACGCACACTAACCATTCCTCCAAGAGCACACTCCACACGTAAGTTAGGAGCATCCATGGCTTTCCTGGGGAATATTCCTTTAGAAGAGATATGTAAAGCAGCCACATGGTCCACTACACATACATTTACGAAACACTACTGCGTAGATGTACATTCAAGACAGCAGGCAGCTGTAGGACAGGCTGTTCTCAAAACTCTTTTTCAGACTGCTGCAGCTGGCACGGGCAGCCGCCGCTAATAAGAGGGACTGCTATGTAATCTATGCACGGATATGAATTCAGCAGCCCACATGCCTCGAACCGAATATGCTACTTACCAGTATGCATCTGTTCTTGGCATGTAGGGCTGCTGACATTCCTATTGCCCACCCTCCTCCCCGGCGCCTGTAGCAGCTGTAGCATTCAGAATTACTATGTAGCATGGACATCACTCACTGTATTACACTCCATCTTTGCCACAATGGCGAAAAACAATCTGAGGATGGAGAGGATGCCCATGCGCACTGTAGTCCAGGGAAGGAGCCACCTATCTTGTGATACTTCGAAGACTCTTCCAGGACAACAATGTGCAATCATCCGAACCCAACACTAGGCGGTGATCTATGCACAGATCTGAATGTCAGCAGCCCTACATGCCAAGAACAGATGCATACTGGTAAGTAGCATATTTGATACTATACTTAATATATCATAAAAGGCAGATATTTTTCAAAAACATCGGTAATGTTGCTTCACAGAAAACAGCATTGTACATCCACATCAACAAAAGTTAACAAGCACTGACAAAGCCAATAGGTGTGGTTTTAATGTGCTACATATGCAAAAACAGGCACGCACAAGAGTATATTTATGCGTATGATAGCAACCATGAGCTGATAGAGAGAGGCAGGGAGATGTAAATTATCCTTAATGCATTACAATAAATGTACTCTACCGGAGGCCGAATTATACACCGAAACAACCAATAGCATTGGCAAACAGAGAGGCAAAAAAAGAAAGAATCCCCTGAGCAACAGACAAGGTCTGAAGGCAGTGGCGGAAAGGGGCAGACCAAAAATCCTTCTGTATGTTTTTGGGGAAACAAGATGTTAATACAACTATGTTGTCAAACTCAGAACTATGCACCACTGCTGCTTTCAATCCCCTCCTGCCCCAGTTCACCCAGGTCAACCCTCACAGTTCTCTTTTCCAAACCCATGGAAAGAAGGCCGTCCTGCAACCTATGGACATTTTGTTCTATTTCTGGGTGAACAATCAAAGAACCAATTGTCATTTTCTGATGGCATTTGCATAGGACGGGATTTAGGTAGGTTATTTTGTCGGGGGGCAAAAAGTATTGCAGAGTTCCAAAAAAGCCAGAGAGAGGCCATCTCGAGAGACCCATGACGCTGGTGGAGGTTCTCGGAGGAGAAGCTGTGCTCCCCCAGCACAAATTGTAATTCCACTGAAATGCGCAGAAAGCAAAGCACTGGTGACCTATTTCTTAGCACGGTTTCTCAGGCATGATTTTGAAGCTTATATATAGGAAGTAAAATAAATGTATACGTTTTTTAAAAATATTTTCTATGCAGGGGTGGAACTAAGAAAATGGGAAATGCATGTTTCTCCATTATTATAAAGATTTTGGTCTGTAGATTTTAGCAATGGAAGCTTCCTACACACGCTTCAAAGCACAAAAAGTGACAGAATGATCAAATGTTTTACAGGATAACCACACACTGACGAAATATATAAAATAATCAGCCAACAAGAAAAACAAAACAAACACCAATATTTGCAATGAACTTATTCCGCTCATTAAAGCCCAACATATTGCTACAGTTGTCCTTTAAAAATGGCAGTATCAAACTAGGCCAGACCTTGAGTAGCATTCCAGTCTAAAGAAAATGACGTAATATTTCAACATGAAGGTGACCAGCCACTGATGAGAAACATACAGTTGCCAGTACCGAGCTCTGCACTGTAAACTATCTTTTGCCAAGAACAAGGGTTTGAGATTTTGCTTTGTTTGATTATATCTGGGTAGATTTCTCAGATCTTCAGTGAGATTCAATAGATGGTCCCTCTCGAGCAAAGCAGGCAGTTCTCGGAGTTACGGTGGCAACTTTGGTAAAGCAAGGGTGATGTGGGATGTAATGAAAGGAAAGAATATATCCCCACCACCTTCCTGGTTGGTAGAAGACTGCCATAATTGGCGTGTATTGGGCCTCTCATGACCTCTGGAGCTGGTACTACTGCACCAGCTGCACTGATGATCCATAGGGCACCGCGCACCTTCACCTACATGTAAACAGAAGTAGGTGCTGTTGAGGATATCACACTACAATTTATGCATTTGGATTCATCTCCTAGAATATGTCCATAATTGGCCTGGTCATCTCTCCAGATAAGGACGAGCACATATTTCAGTCCGTCACCAATGGCGTGAACCGTGCAGATGAGCCTTATCTTCAGAACTGCTCCAAACCTGTGGCAAGGATTTGCCCCGTCGCCTGCGCACTAGAAACAAACACATTTTCAACTAAATACCGTTATTCTGCACCTACCTCTTCATCCCTCAATGGGCATCTTAAATTCTCATGCTTTCACAGAGGATGTGCTTGAAAACTCCAAACACTTGGAAAGACAAGCAAAGCACTTCCTCTCTCTCTAGCAGCAGCAGGTACTTGCTCTGACAACATGAAGGCAGGTGTAAGCGTGCTATCTCCTGAGCCCTCAATTGCACTACACAGCCCTATTTTCAATTGATACCTGCCTCTACATCACAATAGTGGGCTTCCAGGAAGCCCCGCAGGCTAGCGGACCAATCTCCAGAGAGCATCTTTCCTGAATGTATTTCTGCATTGGGGGTCATTCAAATGCATGACTTTCCATGTGTAATTTGAACAAGCCCACGAGTGGTGCGCGCGCCACAGCGAGCATTCTGTATTCAATTATTGCGCCCGTGTCTGGGCACGATAATTGAAAACAGATGTCGGCGTGCGGGTAACAGACACCAATAGGGCATGGGCGGAGCAACGCGACCGCCTTTGGCCTATTGGTGCTGTCTTTCTTAATAAGACGACCGCAAACACCAATACCGTGGACCAAAAAGAATCGCACGAGCACGTGTGATTCCAGGGTCCGTTTTGGAACCCTCCACAAAAGGGCTCTCGCGCTGGGTGAGCACTGCTGCGCAGTGCAACGCAGGGCGCGAGCCCTAAAAAGGAGTACAATTTAATAAACAATATGACAAATCCAGTACGGAGATCCGGAGTTATGAAATGTAAAAGTTTTAAGGAGGGATAGTGCCAAAGAGCATAAAGTAACTATGATAATCAATGGTTGCGGTAGGCCAGAATCTAGGAGCAATTTGACATTGACTGTGATGGAGCGTGGGTCGTATATGCCAACCAGGTTCATCGTGGTCAAAGATTTTACCTTCGGACTTTAGACCTTTAAGTCCCAGTCAACCACAGCAGTTCACTTCTTTTTTTTTTTTTTTAAAACATCTTTTTATTAAGCAATAATAAAGACATTACACAACACAAATCTGACCAGAGCGCATTGAGTGACTGCCATTGTATTCAATGAGAACATAGACCTCCACCAGAGATAAATCGACAGAATATAAAGAATGTAAAGAACGAACTTAGGTGTCCTCCGGTTCCACACTATCAGGATCTACATCAGGTGGCGTACAGATGTCACCCCGGAAGGCGTTCCACACTCCCCAGACCTTGCCGCACTTGCGAGGTCGCCCCCTCGACACATACACGGACCTCTCCCAGGAACATACACCAGTCGAGGTCCTCCATCCACTTCCCAACCCGAGGCGCTCGAGCAGCACCCCTGAGTTGTGCAAAATTGCGTTTGGCTATCGCACAAATTAGTGTGTCCCAAAGTTTGCCATGAATCGAGAGGACGGAGGGCTCCCAAACGTTCAACAAACAGCGATGCGCCTCCAACTCGATCCGCACTCCCCAAACTTCACTCATCTTCAGATGTATCCTGGTTCAGAAATCACGGACCTTTTCACACTCCCACAGGATATGAAGGAACGTACCAGGCATTCCACACCCTCGCCGACAATCCCCAGATACGGCCAACCCCATTCTCAACAATCCAGGGCCCGTGGTGTAGGAGCGGTGCAGAATCCGTAGTTGGACCAAACGGAGTCTCATCGGGACAGCCACTACCCTAGGGGATGACACCGCCTCCCTCCAATCTTCCTCATCCAGGACCAAGCCATCTGCCACCCACTGTTCCCTAAGCCGCACCAGGGGATCCTCAGCGTGGTTAATAAGTTTCCTATAAGTCTGCGATATTGCTTTGGTGGGCAAATGCCCATCCAGCAGTCTGTCTTCCAACGGGGAGGCCACTTGGGGTGTCACACCAATGGGGACCACAGCATGTAGAGCGTGACTGACCTGAAGGTATCTAAACCGGTCCGTATCATGCAGCTGGTACTTGGCCTGTAACTCCTCAAACGTCAACACCCAGTCTTTGCCCCACACATCACGCACCTGAGTAATCCCAATCAAATCCCAACGGTCAAACCCTTTCGTTTTCCAAAGAGTGCCCAACATCTCCGAACTCCACAAAGACGTAGCTAGCGTTATTCGCCCCTCCCATTTGATGGCCCTGTTGGCCTCGTGCCATACCCTCGGCGCCGTCGATGGAGGACCCACCAAAGGGAAACGACCGCACCTCGCATACAACACTCTGGTATACTCTCCCCTGGGCATCTTGCCATGATCCATCGCATAGCCCGGGTCAACCGGTGAGCCATAAATGGCATGATTGATCGGAGCCAATTGGGACGCCCAATAGTATTTCCTGATATTAGGCAGACCAATGCCCCCATCATACCAGGGAAACATCAATTTTGACAATTCGATATGCGGCCTCCCCTCCCACAGCAGGCCGCGCTGCAAAGATTCAATCTCGTTAAAATACGACAGAGGCACCGGGTCAAAGGAATTCTGGAGAGCGTACAAAAAGCGCAGGAGGGCCATCATATTGAAGAGGACCGCGCTGTCCGGATTTGCTTCACGGAATCCGATTGATGCTCATAAGGGTCCACCTCCAAATGTCACAACACCTCTGATATAAATACACAGAGGGCTTGAGCCATTAGGCGAGGGAAAAAACAACCAGGAAGGGAAAGGGAAGGGCCAGCAGGGAAGGGAATTCCTGTAACGACAAAAACATACACTCTGTAAATACAATGATATCAACAGGCTACTCTCAGATGGTCTCGCTAAGGAACAGGACATGCACCTTGTGGTCTGAATAAAGAACGATGCAGTACAAGCGTCTCCTCTATTGCCTTCTGCCACTTCAAGCAGCCTAAAGACACAAACACAGGTTAGCCAAAAGTCACACTCAACAGAAGACCTATATAACTGTGTATGCAAGCCCCTATATTTGGCATACCATGAGGTTAGGCAAGAGACACTATAACTGGATTCTGTTGTAGGCACAATTCCATACTGCGTCAGTATTCAAACACGTAAAACCACAAGGATAGGAAGACTTCAAGTATCCTTATTATCAGACACGGTGGTGCGTGGGAAGCAAGAACCACTGCACTCCGCTCTGTGAGGCATAAGGAATAAACATTAGTTGTAGTCCCTTCCAGTTAAGTCAATGAGTAGAACACGGTCTTGAATAATCACAACAATCAGTGAATCTCACCGCTTTGCTCCTGCTGGTAGACAAGGAAATAATAAACACGGTGGCGCGTAGTTGCGACCACCACTACGCCCCGCGAATAAGACACACGCTGGGCCCAAATCAAAAGAGAAATACAATAGTCCTTTTCCTGAGTACTTTACTCCGGTGACAAGAGAAAGAACGGTAACGCGTGGCAGCTCACCACCGCGCTCCGCTCTTTAAGGCAAAACCCAGAGTTGGCGGTTACAGGCTCTTCGCCCGTCGAGGAGGCTTCCTGTCTGAAGCCGATCCTACCTGGCCCCACGTCTGGAAAGGAAACGAACAGCGGCTGAAGACCGCTCGACAAGCAGCGACCTCCTCTCCTCCTGTGCGGGCACCGGAACAACATCGAATAACACGCAACCGGATGCGTGTCTACAGTCTACAAATACCTTCCTCCTCCGGGGCTGATTTGAGTTGTAGTTTCACTCCCTAAATGATCGGTGACGGGCTCCCTTGTACACAATCCCGCCGATGACAGTGCAGGCGCAATCATCCGCAACCTGACACGCGCGGCCCAATAAAGAGATCGGCAATCCTTTCCATCTAGAGACATCACCTCGCAGTCTGGCCAATGGGGGGAAGTAGATTCAGGCTAAAACCTACCTTGGGGTCCTTCGATATCTGGATCCCCAGGTAACGAAAACTGATCAATTCTAACTTCACCGGGCAGTTCACCGGCCCTCTAGGTGGATCACCGCTTAACACAAAAAGGACCGCCTTCGCCCAGTTAATGGCGAAGCCGGAATGCCTCCCGAAAATAGCAAGGATATCCATAAAAACTACCAGGGAACTGTGAGGGGAGGTCAGATACAACCGGATGTCATTAGCATAAAGCGAGATCTTATCCTCCCACTCCGGTGTCTAACGCAGCCCTCTAATCGAGCGGTCCCATCGCACCCAGGCCGCAAGCGGCTCCAGTGCGAGGGCGAACAAAAGCGGTGACAGAGGGCAACCCTGACGAGTGCCCCTCCCAAGTGAAAAGTCGCGGGATCTATGGTTGTTAACGACAACACGAGACAGGGGAGCAGAGTAGAGAAGCCGAACCCAACCAATACATTTGGGGCCAAACCCCAACTTCTCCAAAACCGCAAAGAGGTATCGCCACTCCACTCGATCAAAGGCCATTGTGGCATCCAGGGACAACAACACCACAGGTTCATGGATTTGAGATGCACCCGCCACCACCCCGTGGAGCCGTCGGAGATTAAGGGCGGTGTTCCAACGCGGCATAAAGCCGGACTGGTCCGAATGCACCAGCGTCTTAATGACCTTCACTAGGCGGGCGGCGAGCAGTTTGGCCAACACTTTAGGCTCTACGTTTAACAGGGAGATCGGACGGTACGATGAACACTCCAGGCGCGGCTTGCCATCCTTATAAATAAGCACGATATTGGATATGCGTTGATCATATGATAACTCGCCGTGGTCCCTGCTCTCAAGATACAGGTCTTTCAGGTGCGGGGCCAAACGGTTGGCATGAAGCTTAAACAGTTCAATGGGGAGACCGTTTGGGCCCGAAGCCTTGCCGGAATGAACCCCCTGATGGCCATCGCCACCTCATCGTTCGTGAGGGCGGAGTCCAAAAATTCCCTGTGCTCTGCGGACAGAACCGGCATCGGAATATCCCGACTCATGTCGGCATTTTCTCCCTCCGTGAAGTCACCAGTCGAGGTATAAACCTCCTCAAAGTAATGGGCAAATTTGTCTACAGTTAACTGAGGGTCCGACGAAACCGCCGCACCCGCGATATGCAGTTACGGCACCAATCGACATCCCAATCACCCTTTTCCAGCCACCTTATCAACTTCCCAGCCTTGTCGCCATGTTCATATATTCTACTCTGCGTTGTAGCATGTTGCGTCTTTGCTCTGTCACGTGTCAGGGTCCTGTACTCATCCTGGAGCAACCCGAGGCGGTGCCCCGCCCCAGGGTCACTCCAGGAGGAGACAGCAGCCTCCAAAACCAATAGCTCCGCCTCCACCCTATCTATTTCTGCCCTGCTCTTCTTCTTCTGCCCAGACACAAGGGAGAGAACCTCCCCACTCGCAACAGTTTTATACGCCTCCCACAGGGAACACTTCTATGTAACTGAACCTACATTCTCCTCAAAGTAACGATCCCTGACTCGTACAAGTTCCTTCCTGACAGCAGGATCTTTCAGACGGCACGCATTAATCGGTGCCACCCTACCCACATCACCCTGTCCCATCCGCAATCGAAGCCGTATCGGTGAATGATCAGACACCCCCGTGCCAAATGAGTCACTTCCTGATTAAGAGCCGCCTGAGACGCCGGTAACGAAACATAATCTATCCTAGAGAGTGAGTGATGCGCTGCAGAGGCGTGTGTATAGCTGACATCACTAGGGTGCCAAAGGCGCCATCCATCCACCAAGCCTGATGCGGCAGTAAAATCTGCCAGCCATCTACGGGAAGGCAAAAGCACCCGGGAGGGGTGCCTGTCTAGTTCACCATCCAGTACAGCATTGAAGTCCCCGGCCATTACCGTAGTCCCAATGGGCAAAGTCAGAAACACACGGCCCAAACCGTGGAAAGTATCCACCTGTAACGCTGGGGGGACGTAGATAGACTGAAACGTGACAGTCATTCAGCCATACACAAAAAAGGGGAATCACAAAAAAAGTCCTGGGGGGGGGGGGGGGAAGGGGGGGGGGGAATAAAAACAACCCTGACCAGTTCCATTATGTCACCAGTAATATTAATGCGGTACAGTCACAGCGACAAGTCACTGTTCTCCATTATCTGTCCGGGCCTGACCCCCGGGGTCTGAGCCCACAAACCGATCCAGCCAGTCCGCGGCAACTTCAGGATTGTCAAAAAACCAAGTTTTCCCATCATGTTCAATCCGAAGACGGGCCGGAAACATCTTCGAGTACTTCATCTCTCGGTCCCTCAAGCGTCGCTTGATGGCCATAAAGTTCTGCTGTTGCCTCTGCACCAACTGGGTTTAGTCCGGGAAAAACGATAGTGAATCGTTCTCATAGGCCAGTGGGCCCGTGGATCTTGCCGTTTGCAGGATAGCGTCTCGATCCCGAAAGTTCTGGACCCGGGCTATTATGGGACGGGGAGGTGCCCCCGTCTTCGGGCGACCACCAGGAACTCTATGGGCCCTCTCAACCGTAAAAAAGTTACTGAGGCCCTTAGGCTTGAGATATTGCAGGACGAGTTCCTCGACAAAGAGGTCCGAAGTCAACCCTTCCGACCTCTCCGGTAATCCCAAGATACGGACGTTATTGCGGCGCGCCCGTCCTTCATATTCATCGAGCTTTCGATCGAATTGAGTCCGGGCCGCCTTAAGGTCTCGCACCTCCTTCTGGTGCTCCGATACATCCTTGATGAGGCTCGTCGTCTTGATTTCCAAGCCCTTAACTTTCGCCGCCGTTTTGGTCGGATCAGCCCGTATGAGGCCCACTTTGATCGACACCGAGTCCAATTTAGTGTCCATCTTGTCCAAGGATGAACGCACCCCGGTGATCGCTGCCATTAAGTCTTTCATTGTAGGGTCTTCAACGACCGAATCGACATCCCGACCGCCAGTCGGGGTACCCTTCGCATCTACAGGGGATCCCCTGGAGAGGGCATACTTGTCAATTTTGTTGGTCTGGATCTGCCGGGTTTTCTTCGACGACTTCGACTGGGGCTTCTCAGGGTCTCCTTTCGACACCATTGCCACCACCGATCGTGTCCTGGCTACT
Organism: Lissotriton vulgaris; assembly: GCF_964263255.1. NCBI lineage: Eukaryota > Metazoa > Chordata > Amphibia > Caudata > Salamandridae > Lissotriton > Lissotriton vulgaris. Next base: position 416,387,038 of record NC_141697.1, on the reverse strand, counting down.
TCCTCAGCGATGTGACCCTAGGCCAATAAAGGTGGACTCAGGACATCCCAGCCAAGACTATCCCGCGATGAACCAGGATCCGACCGACCACTTCCGGTCCCAGAGGCCGATGTTGTCACACTCCACTACGGACCCCTCCAAACTCTAGCTCCTGGCTTCCACGTCCGTAGGCCTCAAAGTTTCAGACGATGATATTCTGACACCGGAATGTCAAATCGAACCAGAATTTCACCTAGTGACTCGGGTGCTGGTCCCCTACCCAATGGCAGGGACGGGTGTCCGGATAATATGCTGGATGGCTAGTCAGGATATGGCGGCCAGCGGAGCCGAGGCTCAAGCGGCCATCTTGGTCGCTGGCGCGGCTCCTCTAGGAGTTCACTTCTAAAGGCCCCCAGGACTTCAGGGGAGGAACCAAGAAACCCACAGTACCTCCAGTGATCTGTATAAAGGATGGATGGTTATGACAACTGGTATGCGCGCGCGGCGGCTGCACCGGAATGTTAATGAGGAGGCAGCTGTCTCGGCTGCTCAGCAGGTGAGTTATGGCTCCTGTCAGAAGGGAGGCAGGTCTGTGACAGCAGCCTCGCAATTCACGCTCCCTCCCGCCTCCACTTCCAGGCTCGGTCGATGTGCGGCGGTGGAGCCACGTGTCACTGCAGGGGTGACCCCTTGCCCTACAGATTCACAAGGGGCGGGAGACGGGGTGCGGTGGAAATATTGAAACGGAGCGCCTTGGATTTGTGCCTTATCAGCAATATTGTTGAGTCATTGTGTCAAACTAAAATTCCGTCGACCCTGATTGAGCGGCAGTGAACAGATTTACAGGGCGAGCAGCACGTGCTCCTCGCCAGGAGGATGCAAGCGCCAGGACTATCCCAGTGCTAAAGCGCGAGGAGTATCCCAGGGAGTGCTAGAACATTCCAGGTGGTATTAATATGGAGTGAGTGCACGGCTTCAAGTGGGATGAAAAACAAGTGATAGACGCCCGTTTGTTCAGCACCACGACTCAGCACTCGGCTGCTGTAAGAACCAGTGATCTCCGGGTGCTGGGTAGAACGGAGCCGGCGGTAGCAGTGATCTCCGGGCGCCCAGGGGACAGTAGGGTGGGGGACTGGGTAGGAGAGGCGGCGGCAGGGTCCTGCGGCATAAGACGATCGATCCTCACCTCACCGCAGACGGGGAAAAAATGGCGCCCATCAGCTTTCGAATTTTTCAGATTCGGGGGCGTGGTTTTGCTGTTTTGAGTGACAGACAATGTCACTGTCTAAAGAGCAGCAAAAATTACGCCCCCAAATCCGAAAAAGACGGGGCTAAATCGAAGTGACGCACCTCTCCTCCAATGGCTGGCCTCCGTTTAGGAAGCCAGCCAATGGAGGAGAGACAGGGCAGGGAGGCGGGTTCCAAAGCGCTACTAAACCACATTAATTCTCCGACCCCAGACTGCGCAAGCGCAGCCTTTAGGTCCTCGACCTAAAAAGGCGCCCAGGGGACCAGTTACCACCCCGCTAGAAGTCTGCAATTGCACTGATCGTTCTTTCCCCGAACGTGAAGGCATGATTCAAAATGATAAGAGGGGCCACAAGATAAATATTTTTTGACAAATGCCAAGGGTGGACGACAATACCTCCCTGCAAAAATAGTAAAGTACAGGATCGGCAGAACAAAACAAAAGGGGTGGCCCAACCCAACCGACCTCGGACGGCCTCAGACGGCCCGCCCTTTGCCCGGGCTTAGCCCCGGGCTATGTCCTGCGCGCGTCCCGCGGTAAAAATGTCAGTCAAATACCCAAAAGAAGGCGGGGCACGCCCGGGAAGAGGCGTCAGCTGTGGATGTAGCAGGAATGCTGGTCCTCGCAGTCCCGCACTCCCGCTGTGGGTCCTATTGGTCAGGGTCCTCCACGGAATAGCAGCCTTCTGGCAGTCACGGCGAGGGAACAGCACGGGGTTAATCCAGCACCATAGAGGTTTACAAGCTCCAAAGTCCTGCTGCGAGCGGCCCCCGCAAAGCGGGGGCCGCAAGCAGTAAAGAGCCGGTGAAGGGAGGCGGGGCACGCCCGGGAAGAGGCACCAGCTGTGGATGTAGCAGGAATGCTGGTCCTCGCAGTCCCGGGCTCCCGCTGTGGGTCCTATTGCTCAGGGTCCTCCACGGAATAGCAGCCTTCTGGCAGTCACGGCGAGGGAACAGCACGGGGTTAATCCAGCACCAGAGAGATTTACAAACTCCAAAGTCCTGCTGCGAGCAGGGACTTGAATCGCTTAGAAGGGAGGTGACGGGTCTGTCACCCGGTTACACAAAAGTTAGGGCTGCCACACAACACGACACCTCATGGGGCCTCTTATTCACTCTGATTTGAAGATCATGACATGGAATGTCAATGACCTAGGCAACAAAATTAAATGTGCCATTGTTTTGCAGTATATCCGCAGGCACGCCCCGACTTAGTTTTCAAACAGGAAACTCATTTGAAAGGAAACCACTCTAGGGCATTAGACCGATTTTGTTACTTCCTGGTGGCGCATGCAGATTTCACCTCCGACTCCTGGGGCACGGGTATATTGATAAGGTCCTTAGTACCTTATACACCAGGTCAAACCTGGAGTGATCCGCATGGTAGGTTTGTAGTGCAGACAGGCACATGGGAGGGCCATATACTTAACCTTTGCTCAGTTTACGTGCCACCATGATTCCCTGTGGAAACCTTCCTGGCACTTAGCGGGCTGATTTTGGAGATGCCAGTTGGTACTCTGATACTTAGGAGGACATGAATGCGACATTGGACTCGAAGAGGGATAGAATAGCCAACACACCGGAGGGCACTAAAGCTAGTCCACTCCTAGCCTGTGTAGACGCAATGGGACTAGTAGATTTATGGCGCAAACACAATCCCACTGCACAACAGTTTACTTATCTCTTGGCTGTGTATGGTAGCCTCTCCCATCTGATTCACATAATCTCACACCACACGTATGCTAGTCAATTCTGCAATGCGTCGCATTTGGCACGCAGCATCTCTGATCACTCCCCAGTGGTGGTGTCGTTCTCAGGTCCCTTGGGATCTAAAGGGCAAAAAATTCCAAGACACAACATGGGAACTGACAGATCAAAACTTTCTGGAGAACGAGGGCACAGTCTTTTTGGCCAGCACCCTATGTGAAGTCTTCAAGGTAGTACTGCATGGCCATGCCCAGTCCCATGCCCTGATTAGGGGCTCAAGAAAGGAACAGATGATCAAGTGTGAGATGCTAGAAAAGGAAATCGCCTCTCTTTAGATGGCGGTGCTGGGAGCAGGGGTGGGGAAGGGTGGCGGGTGCGTCTGACCGTGACCAATGTCACAGACTCAAGTTGTGACTGCAAAAACTGAGGGGCCTAGCAGAAAATAAAGCCTCAGCTCACGTGCTGGCCACACAGATGCCTACACGATATTGGCTAGAAGGTCACAAGCTTATAGCCTGGTTGGAGATGAGAGATGGGGGCAGGGACTGGATAGTGGAAATCTGAGACTCTGCAGATACATCACACACCATTGGGGATGCCATATTGGAGGCCTTTATTATGTATTATGAACACACGTACTCCTCCATGACAAATCGGTCTGGAGTATGGTGTGCTGACATACTTAAAGATCTATCCCTCTAGGTCCTATCAGCTGAAGCTAGGGACACCCTAGAGCAAAACCTGACGGTAGCTGAGGTGGAGGGGTAATCTACGAGTTGCAATCTGAGAAGGCGGCTGCGCCCAACGGATTACCAGTGAAACTATACAAGTGCATGGCTGATAAGGTGGCAAAAGACATGCTGGACATATTTCAGGCAGCCTGCCAATAGATCAGAGGTTGGCTACCATTGTAGTCGGCTCTAAAAAAAGTTAAACTGCCTTCGACTTGCAGCGGCCTATATCTCTCTTGAACCTGGAGGCTAAGGACTTGGCCAAAAGACTAAAGACCATGATAACCATGTTTGTTCACCTGGACTAGTCAGGCTTATGCTGCATGGCGATACCAGATTGAATTTGAGGGTCTTTATGGGGTATTCAAGGATGTACTATGATGGACATCTCTGCTTGCTGCCCATGCCAGATTAGGATTTGGCCCCCGGTTCCATACTTGGATTAGACTCCTATACCAGGGCCCACTGTCCCCAATGATTTTTCTCCTGGCGCTAAAGCTATTAGCTGCCTAGATTCATCGAGACTTCCTTCAGAAGGGGGTTGGCAGGAGAAGGGGCTGGGAGGAATGGCTCTGCCTTAATGCTGACCATCTCCTATTATACGCTACGCAACCTCACCTCACGTGGATAGAATACTCCATATTTTTCAGCTTTTTCGGGATAATGCTGGCTCTCTGATTAATTGGGATAAATCCCTTATCTTCCCCATTGCCTGTAGTTGCCCGGCTCCGTCAGCAAGATGTGTAGCCCCAATCATGACCGACTTTTTCAATATTTGGGCATTTATGTAATGCAAAGTGCTGATGAGTTTTTGTAGATGAACCGGTTTCCTCAACTGGAACACCTATTCACTGATGTTGCTCATTTGCATACGCTCCCGGTGTTCTTGATGGGACGGGCCGTGCTCTTCAAAATGATGCCGCCCCCCACCGCAGTATGTCCTCCAAAATAACCCCTACAGCGTGCCGCCCAAATTCTTTCCTAAGGTTGACCGCAAACTGTGCAAGCTCTTGGGGGTAGTTCAAGTATTTCCCTCTGTAAAGTCCGACAAGGGGTATAGGAGGGTGGGCTGGCAGTCCCCAACATACTTGCCTACTACTCGGCAGCCCAGTTGACTGTGATCAACGACTGGGTGTTCATGAATATGGAGCAGCCAGCATATCGAGTTAACAGAGCCCCTATGGGGAACCGCGGCTACCCAGCGCTACTATATATCAAGAAAACGGAAGAAATCATTGCGGACTCAGATTGTGGGGAGGGTGTGGAGAAAGGCCACCAGTTTTCTGGGAGGGAAGGGCAAACTACTCAGCAGAAATCCACTTTGGGACAGCGATTTGCTGAGAGAAGTCTGGAACCGGAAGGGTTTCCATAAATGGGAGCTGCTAAGTATTGAGCACCTAGGAGACGTTTGGAGCTCTGATATTCAAGGACCTAAAGATGGAATAAGAGATGGGAGAATCGGAACAACTTAGGAACTTACATTTAGGTCACACAATGCAATGTACATACTCTGGAAACATCCTCAACGACGACAGCAAGCTGAACAACGCCTTGCATGAACAATGACTTGGCCTGAACCACGAGCTAACGCAGTCTAGTGTTCGTGCAAGTCGTTGTTTGGAGGAGCTTCAAAACAGGAACAGGTAAGAGGGGTTCGTTTTTAGGGGTTGGGGTGGTTCGGGTTAGTTTCTAGGGGCTTGGAGGGGTCGTGCTGCATTAAAACGCATAGTTTCAGTGATTGTCTTTATTACATACAGGGTTTCGTTACTTTTCAAGTATTTTTCCAAGACGTTTCGTCGCAGTAGATGTCTCACACAAGATTCAGCTGCGTCAGCAGAAATTTTCATATGGTGCTGCTGTTCTCTCCCATGACTCTCAGCAGATTTTCGGTCCATACTTTTTTTTCTCTCTACGGATTTATAACAAGTAACATATTTCAGGAAAGCTTTGCTTTCCACATCCTTATCTGCTTCTTGATCTTTAACGCATTAAATGAACTCCTAAGACAAACGTATGACTTTCACAGGGAGTCTTACCGATCACAGGACACAGATTATTTTTCATTTTCGAAGTATTTGGTGTGGTTTGTAAAAGCGCTTGTTGTCTACTGTTTCACTCCGTAGCCAACCTAGTAGCTCTAAGCAAAAATGATCTTTCCCATATGTTTGCATTGTAAGGGCGCAGGGCACCATTTACTGACACTCATGAGTTCCACAGACAGAAGGGTGTGAGGGAGCAGTGCAGATATTGAGAGGATCACAATTCACTAAAATGCATAAGGACCAACATCAAGAAGCATGCGGGGGCACACTGCACAGTTTAAGATTTTTGCAGGTAACTGTTCACCAGGGGGGTTCACAGTAGAAAGTGCGCATGGGCAAGTACCTAAATTCACCTTGAAGCAGGGCACAGTTCACTAAAACGTATGACTTTCCACTATCAGACGAGTGTGGGTCACTGTGCACAGCTTGAAAGGGATGTAGGCACTTCTCACCATCAAGGCATCTGCTTCCACACTCAAAAAGGTACAGGGGCATAGTGGGCATAATCCCAAGGGTGCATGCTGCTGTTAAGTAAGTGCCCGAGTTTCCACAGCCAGAAGGGTGCCAGGGCACAACACACAGACTGCATTTCTTTAGTATTGCTGTTCAGAACGGGCTGGTTCACAAATGCACTATTTAACTTCAATAAAACAAACTTAATGGCGATATTTAACAGTGCCACCCCTTAACAACTATTCAGACCTCATTCCCAAAGAATGGCACCTGTCCTCAATTTTGAATGTAGTCTCTAGCTTATCTTCCTTCTGACAAAACATTCACCATTGTGTCTTAACTTTCTTACATTTCTTTGTATTTGAAATGATATTGCAAACATGTCACATAAAAAAAATCACAACTGGACTCAAAACATTCTTCTACACTGTTTTCGAAGTGGCAATTGCACTGTGCTTATCAGTGTCTGGTATAGTGCAGTTAGCATAATGGAATTCCTTCCTTCCTGGCAACTTGATCGCTCACCACCACAACCTCCACTGTAACAGGAAGTTTCTTTTTCTATGCAACATTATCTTTTATTGGCTGCGCACTCCATTTTCCATACTTTTCCCCACATAACTTCCTTTGTAAAACGACACAAGTTTGGCAGAGCACAGAAAAGGTACAAGATCTTATGAGAATTGTTTCTGCACACTTTCTCGCCATTCAAACATGATTTGCATCCTACTGGCAGACAGCTTAGGAAGCTCACAGTGACAAAAATAATTCTAGCTATCTGTCTGTGATCCACCGGGCTTCAAAGTGCATTTTTCAACGTATCTTCTATTTTTTTTTTTTTCTTTTAACTGTCACGCGACCTTGGGGGGGGACGTGTTGTTGTTTGGCATTAGTGGATAGCTGGGGTAGTTGTCACAAGCACACCTCCCCTCCCGCCTAACTCCCACCAGCAGACACCCTCACACCACTGTGTTGATATGCAAGCAGAGGAGAGAAGCGTTGAAGTCAAGCTTTTTCAAACTGGCGGAACTGGTTTTGACAGACTGTGTCTCAGTGTGTAAGAGAGGAAAAACACCTGGGGGACCGGGGTGGAAATGCCAATAAATAAACCAATCTCACAGAAAGAAAAGTGAGAAGCCGGCAGAAAAAAGAAAACTAGGAGGGAGGGGTGAATGAGAGGGGCTTGCCGGAGGTGGTCTCCTGAGAGGACCACTGTGTGTAAGGTGGAGAAGGGGTAATGGAGCTCTGATGAGGCGAGGGCGCTCAAAGTGAAAGAGACATGCAGAGAACGGGACGTGCTCAGAGACACCCAAGGAACGGAGATAAAGGTCAGGATGGCAGAGAAGCAGAGGGCCCCGGTGCAAAGAAACCTGCAAAGAAAAACAGGTGAAGAGAGCCAGGAGTGAAAGTGCAAGGAGGGTAGCAAAAGGGGTATGTGAGTACGGTTTTGTGTGTTAACCCCTAAAAGACTTTAGTCAACACTGTAGCACGTCAGTCCTAAGCCATACATTAAACCAACACTGTTTTATTAATACCCTTCACCTAAAGCGCTTCGTAGCTTGCCAGGGACATGACCCGCTTTATTAATTCAGATATAGTGCAATGCGGAAAGTATAAGTCTGCATTTCAAAATAATGTAAATCTGCGCACTTAGGACACGTCAATACTGTGAACAGAGACGTGGGATGGAGGGCTATGGATAGAACAGGCCATTTACTTGTTAATCTCGGTCAGAGTTAAAAAAAATGGATAAATCGATCGCGTAGACGCGTTCTACTTTAAAAGTAACGGAAGTCGGAGAGAACGTCGCACTGCCGCCGTTGGAACTGCAGAACAGGGTTTGAGTCTGAAGAAAAGACAAGCTGCGCCAGAGACTAAAACTACAAAAACAAGCTGCAATGTAAGCATGAACAACATGGTTAACTTAACGCTCTCAAACCTGCCCATATTACAAGCCAGCCCAGGAACTAAAACTACAAAAACAAGCCGCGCCAGAGAAATGAAAGGCACGTCAGCCATTGTTGAAGGTAAACACAGTTATACCCAAAAAAAAAGTGCTTAGCGGCTAATTAAGAGACACTGTCCCCCGACGCAAGTAAAACATCCAATCCCGGTGGGTGGGGCCAAAAGTGGACAGGATGTCAACCTTGAGGGATTAAAATGCCTCCGGTGCAATCGTGACACTGTGTTTTGCATAACCCATGATGGAAAACGACGCGCTCAAATGGAAATTGCAGGCGTAGCACAGACATAACTTCTGGAACCGTATTGATTCCAAGAAGCCCCTGCGCGGCTAGAGCAGCGCATGCGTGCTGCTAACGCCAGGAGAGTCCTAAAAAAGGCTCCAATTTTCTGCTTTCATGTGCTTCAAACTTTCTGAAATCTAGAATAAGAAGTGGTTAGCGACTCTGTGCTTGCAACGTGCTCTACTTATGTAAGTTTCTCTGCACGAGAGGCTGTGGTGTTTGCCTACAAAGATTTTGGTGATTAAAGCCACTTGTTGCTTTCACCTGGCAAGGCTGCTGCTGCTTGGCAGCGTGCGCATCTGGGAATTCTCGTGAATTCTGACATAATGATGGATGGATTCTTTTAACTGTGTTGGGTGTAGTGGTTTATCATGGAGTTCGTGGTTCAGTAAGTCGTGGTTAAATAGTTAGTGGTTTGGCTTTGGTCGTTGTTTAGCCTTCATGGTATAGGCACTTGTGATTTTGTAGGTAGTTGTTTAGTCATACAACCGTCATGTACTGGAGGAAGAATAGTTGCCAAAGACGATTCCATTAGATGACTCACTGCTGTTGGACCCTATGTTGGACAAAGTGATTTCCCTGACCTATAGAAAATGAATGACCAATTCACCAGACCCCTTCAAGTCCCTGCGAGAGGCATGGGAGGGTGAAATAGGACTTATCGAAGATGATGACTGGTTGGAGGCATTATAAGTTGTAGGGAAGTTGAGAACCGAGCCCGCTTTTGGTTAATACAATTGAGGAAAGTCCACAGATCAGATTACTCAAGATCACTTTTATAGCGCCTGGAGCATTGCGACACAGTCCTGTGTGCTAGGGGATATGGTATGGTGAGCTCCTTTTTTCATATCCTCTGAGACTGCCCCATAATCCATGTGGCCCAAGTCATGAGTTTGCATGTGGCATGTGTTATACATAATGGGTGATGAAGTATGGCCCAAATATTGGAAGATCTGGCTAAAGTTATTGGCCGGGTTGACGAAGAAAAACATCACAAAGGCATGGGGAATGAGTAGACCCCCAAGTGTGCGGGTCTGGGAGGTTGATCTGAATTGTGATCTGAATTGATGCCAGCAGGCAGAACAGGTGGTCTACCAAAGTCGGGTTGTCTAAGAAAATCTGAAAAAGTTTGGAAGCAATGGTGCAACTATAGGGGACTGTGAAAGGTTACTATGGGGTGGTTGGGGGTACTGGCGAACCAAGTGTGGTATCAATGATGATACTATTTACACTAAGTCAGAATTTCAAAACTATAATGTACACTGTTGGTTGATATTAGCAGTTATTCTAATGTCATTATGCCTCTTCTCTGTACTTCAAATTATTCTTACAAGATTGCATCTACCTTTGTACACTGAGTAATTGTTAAATAAAATATTAGAAAAATTGGCTACCTCTTAGAAAAGTGCCAGAACGAAAGTAAAAAAATGTGTTTTTTTTTATTCATGTCTGCTTGTTCCTGAAAGCTATGAAGATGGTGATTTTAGCATAGCAAATCTTTTGTTGATGCCATTTTTAGGAGAAAAAACACTACTATTATAAATTTTTATGGACCACTTTTTTCACCCAAAAACACCAAAAGCTTAGCTATATTGTCTATTTTCTTGGTTCCCTCATTGGCAATCCACAAACTCTGGGTACCTTTGGAATCCCCATGAGGTTGGGGGAAAAAGGACGCAAATTTGGCACGGGCTAAGCAAGAAGTACGCAAGTACGAAGTCCTCAAAGTAGTCTGAAAAAGGGCTCCGCACTGGGGTGAAAAAGACCTGAAACCAAAACACTGCTAGCATAAACCAATATTTTTCTTTCAGATGCTTTCCAAATTTCATGAATGTCCTGCATCCAGTTTATTGCCTCGTGGGTACCTGAAACTTGCAATAAAGGCGCAGGGGAACACAAATGTAGGTCAAGCGTTGTCTCGCATGTGTTCTGCCTGAGGGGAAAGAGAAGAGAACTACCATATTTTGGGAAAATAAGCAATAACATTTTGTCAATCATTTGTTAGCATCTTCTCCCAGCCATTAAATTGCTACGAGTGAGGTTTGGCACCCAACAGAAAAAAAAACATTGGATGTGTACATGTTGAAAATATATAATTGTAGTACGCTTCCCAAAAATAAGCACCAGCAGTGTACCTAAGGTTTCACAAGTGTATCGTATTGAAAATCATAAGCAATCCTACGCTGTACTTTTCATGGCCCCTCTGCCAGAAGCCTCAATTAACCAACATACGCTACAACAATTTGAGAAGGAGCGTTTACTATATTATTCTGTTTTCAGCCCAATTCAGGCAGTCTAATGTTTAAGAACATAATAATGAACAAGAATAAGATTGATTTGTCAGGAGTCTTGAGAATGCGTTCAGTATCCTACTTTTATTAATTTTCCAACACATGATGTTTTTTTCCAGTCAGCCCAGCCTAGGACTTCTTCAGGGTTGTGCATTCCAAACTTGTGTGATTTCTAAGTGGAATGAAGTATAAACTCCACTTTCAGTGTCTTCATAAGAACTAAATCCCTTTTTGGGTGGTAAAATACCCTCTAAATCATCTTCATCCTTCGTGTGTCGGGGCTCAAATGGCACTGGAAAGGATGTTTCATAAACTCCCTGCAAGCAAAAGTCAGGTATTGCAATCCGGCATTTCGCATTCAGATACTTTCCAAATTTCATAAATGTACTGCATCTAGTTTGCGAGTGAAGAACCCAAAGGATAACACATACATATCTAGTATGAGATGTGGGGAGACCCAGAAGGACAAAGTTGGGGCTCAAGCATTTGCAGGAATAGGTTCCCGCCCAGAGAGACTAAAGGGAGTTAACATGTTCTGGAAGCCCTGATTTGGAAGGGCAAATTCTGTGTTTTATTTTCCAACCCCTCACCCCTCATTGAACAGTACTTTTATGTTTAATGTCTTTTGTAGGAACTGCTTCTTGTGCAAATCACTCTATAATCAATCCCAATGTGTTCATTAACTTGCCTCATCTACTGCTTCTACTTGTTTCACAGGCATTGAATGTTTATACCTAACACTGAGTTCTAAGTAAAGGAATTCTAGCACATGCTCAGATATTCAATGCATCACCACACCTTTGAACATTGGCTTGTAAGTTTGTATAATGACTAGTGTTGTATTCCGGATAACATTATAATAGAAAAGAAACAGTTGTCTTAAAGTGATTCCTGTTTTTTATAGTTGCTTGAAGAATGTGAAATTGAAGATTTAATGGAATTGGCTCTTCCACTTCTGGCAAAGCTTGTAACAGTATTTGAGTTTCTCGTCATGAAGGTAAGCATGGTAGTGTGCGTTTAGTGTAAAGTTGTCAAATTGTCCCTTTATTGTATTTTATAAACTTTTTCAACACTCTTAGCACATCTTACGAGAATACCTGTTTTAATGATAACGTTTATAATCATTATTTGTTGAAAAATGCGATAACACTTTAGCTCTTAGTAGGCAATTGCTAACTGTGAGTCCTACTCCATTCCCTGGAGTCAATGGTGCTTCTAACAAGCAAGTTGTCAGTGAGCAGTTGATCAATTCTGTATTCAGTGACACTATTTTGTGTATTCAGTCCTACTCTGTTGTTATTGGCTACCACAGAGCCATGTGCTAATTGTAATGTAGATGAGAAAGCAAAGGTCTGTCAAGGTATACATACTATTTGGTCATCTAAGGCGTGTCATACATCTAGGTCAGAATAGCGAACCCTAGATAACACCTCATTGTAGCTTGTCATTGCGATCCCTTGCCTATCAATTTATGAAAAACAACTATCACATATATGTTGGTAGTATATCCAATAAGTGAAAGAAACATCTTTTAATTTCTGCCACAATGCTATTCTAGGTCTGGCTATAATGAGCATTAGGTCTATAATCTTCTTAACTGCTTGGGAATTCTGATGGCCTGCACTTTGAAGCTTCTGAGTTGTGCTTGGGGCTCTTGCCCTGATGTGTACCATGGAATATAAAGAGACTGCCTGAGTGGGTGTTGTACTTGGAGTGAGGGGTGTCTGTGGCCGTGGTGACCCGAAGGGCGCTCGGCGGTGATTCTCTGGGATACACAGAGAGCGTACTTCTGTGCAGGAACCACTGGAGCAGCTGTGGCAAACCCTCTGCACCTATCTCCCAGAATAGCATGCAGGAGCCAGCAAGGGAGGCGCCGGTGAATGCTGCACAGTGGAATTCTGATGGCAAAACTGCGGACATGCTTTGTCCTGCGGCTTAACGAGACTGCAGATGGAACTGGAAATTCTTGTTAAAAGGGCACAAAATCCTCATCCACCAAGCTGGCATGCTTAATCATCAGGACTGCTCCTCCTCCCTTTACATGCAAAAAGTAATCTTTGCGAAGGGGTTTCCATTGATAGTAGCACTTAGTGGAAATCCTTTTGTGTGGGGCTTAATTGTTCCTTGCCGAAATCCTTTTGTGTGGGGATTAATTGTTCCTTGCCGTTGAATGCTATAATGTTGGACCCCAATGTAAATAGTATAAAAATACCTGAAGGTGAACAGAAGGATTTATTTTTGTTCCCTACGGTAAGGATAAAACATGAAAAATTGAAAGGACACTAAGGGTGTCCATCTTTCCTCATGCCCTGAAGTTTCCATGTATGTGCCCAATTTCTCATGCCCCATATGTGCCCAGTGAAATTCATCGGGGTGGGGGCAGTTCTTCCTACGTTAGGCCTAGACTGTGCATGCATGTGATGGTGCATACAAACTAATGTTAAAAACAAAACGTAAGAAAAGTTATACTGAGCCAAAATGTATTAATGAATCTGCAACGAAAAGACAGCATAACCAATGTTATTTCATTCGTACCTCCGTGGTCAGTTTTCAAGTAAAGACTTACAAATGGCTCATAACGCCCCAGCAAACCAAAGTACGTGTGTACATTGCAGGCACACGCAGTCTCACCACACAACAGTTATACGATATAAGTGTGATGAGTCAACAATGAAAACAGGTTACCTACATTTTCTTAAAATGGGTTTCATAAATGAGGGAGCGTAGGTAACCTTTTGCGTCATACACTTTGGAATAAGGAAGTAGTGTTGTCACTTTCAGTTGTTCAAAACGCTGCTCAATATTTCAAGTGAGGAAGAAAAAGTACCTACTACTCGATTAAGCTATTTTTTTTCCATTTTTGGGTTTTAACTTTTCATATACATAGTTTGTTTCTTTTGCATGTTTCATCATGTTCTGTATTTTGGAGTGCTGCACCATTAGTCAACTCCTCTACCAGATGATGATAGGGCATACGCTGTTTGCATAAGGGGAATATTGGACCTCTTTCAGTACTTTTTTCTGGATGTCTTGTGCATTTAAACAATGTTTGGCCAATAACTATTTTCATGATGCTCGTTGCACTTCAGCCATGCTTTCCCAATCAATTTGAATTTTGTGGAGCTTTGTAATCTTTCCATGCGTGGGCCTGGGTCCTAGGTGCAAGTATCATTTACTTGAGTTGATGTATTGATGTTTACAGTTCTTGCTTTACAGCTCCCTTCCTTTCAGACCTCTGTTCTTTGCTATGCTCCTAGAGCCAGGCATCAAACTTAGGATAGTTATGTGTTTCTTGTAAGGGCAATGGTGGTTCAACTCACTTCCCTTATAGGTAGGGGTGGTCCCATTACATTTGGGGTAAGGTGTGTAGGACAAGCCTGGATCACACAATCCTCCATTGTGTGTAACCTGTACTAAAATCCTAGTAGGTTACAGTAGGTTTACAGTATATTTGTTGTGTTGTAATAAACATGTGAATACCAATATAATTGTTAGACTGCTGTTCTTCATCAGTTCATTGTTTTAAAAACTGCCAGTAGCCGTGTGAATTGTGCTTTTATTACTTTTTTTTTGTAAGGTGGAAAAAGGTCATCCAGCAAAACCTTTTTTTCCAGATGTGTACAGAGAGTTTGAAAAGTTGCATGAAATGGTGCAGAACATGGCTCAAGATCATTTCAACAATGTTTCATATTTGACTGTCCAGCAAACATTAGAAGTAAAAAACCCAAAGGTAAGAATAGACATTTTATATACTGCTAATCCACACTCCTAGAATTTCCAGTGAATTTAACTGTGTGATATTAAACTTACTTTACGCATGACATATTCAAGACTGATTTACCCAATAAAAATTCTCCATATGCTTAAGAGTTAAAGTATGCATAACATTTTCTTTTAACATAACCATACAGCTGCCTGCATATAGTCTGAGCATAAGCTGGTTGTTTAGGTACTGGTTATCATTTTCTTCTATCTGGTAATATAGGTCAGTTCTTAAGGTAAGAACAGGGGCCTGCTCTGAAGGAAGACATTAAACAAAATTCTACCAAAAAGACAGCACATACAGTAATTCCTTTGAGAATATAGTCGCCACAAATTCAGAACTTTTTCAGTTGGTGATAATTGCACAATAACATCTACCAGACCTGCAACCATTTTCACTGATATGAATGTACAGCTGCTACAAGAAAACCATTCTACAGAGAATAATTTAAAAACTCAGACCGGGATTTCACTGCTGTTAAGATAGCGGTGTTTACTGAATGCATTGGTGAAAAATCCTTATTGAAAAGTCCTAGCCCAACCCAAGTTTATTCGGTCATTCTTATCTCTATTCTAATTGTGTACATGGATCGGTTGTTAGTTTATTTTAATTTCTTTGTGTTTCATTTTCCATATATAGTTTTTCTCGTAGATGCCTGCTTGCTGCATTAGGAGTGATTTTGGATCCTCCTTTGTTTTCAATTTGTACTTAGTTTTGTTGCCTTCACTGTCCACATCATTAATGACATGTGAGATTAAGTTTCTTTCACCCCCTGCCTATCTAGCCCTGTGAAGGGTGCTGGGTTTACAAATACAGTGCCACCAAAATGCAAGCCTGCCTACATTGAGCCTATGTATTGATGCTAGATATCTTTCCATGCTTGTTCAGAGCCGCTTTCCTGGACTGTTGCGTCCCCAGTTTAGTGGCCTCCAAATCAAATTCTGGATGGTGCACCTTTTAAAAGAAAAATACCTCTGAATCAGGCATTTGAGTGATTCCCTGTCCCTCACTACAGCCATTATAGTGTTGATTACTGGTTTCTCCATGTTGAACAACCTCCTTTTTCATTAATAATTGTGCCTTGACTACCCTATACACCCTATGGGTTTACAGATAGGAGGGGTAAACTGTAATGGGTGCCCTGGTAATGTCCCGAGTGGACTATTGCAACTCACTTTACTTGGGCACAGGAGAAAAACAACTAAATAAACTTCAAGCAATCCAAAATGCCGCAGCTAGGGCTCTGTTAAATCTACCCTACCGCCATCCCACGTCCAAAGCCATCAGGGAACTTCACTGGTTCCCAGTTAGAGCAAGAATACAGTTCAAGGACCTCTGTCTGGCACACAAATCCCTGTATGGCACGGGATCAGACGACCTATCCAAACTCCTCCCTCGATATGTACCATCACGCGCGTTAAGGTCAGCAAATCATGATCTGATATGTCAACCAAAAATAAGAAGAATGCGATGGGGCGGCAGGTCCTTTTCGTACCAAGTCTCCAGACTATGGAACTCTATGCCCTCAGATCTGCGCTCACAAAAATCTAAACAATGTTTTAGAAAGGCACTGAAAACCTGGCTTTTCTCCTCACATTAAGATCTACCTCACTGCTTTCCCTGCCATTATAGCGCCAAGACGCCTCGGTATTCGAGCGCTTTATAAGTACTTCAGTCTGTCTGTCAGTCAGTAAAGCATGCCACATAAGGGGATATAGGGCTTTGTCCTTTTAAGGGACACTCTCTGGCCAACATTACTCTTGAGGATATCACAACAATTTGGATGCCTCCTCATACCCTCGTATCAGAATTATTTTTTCTGTTCCCCTTCGGATCATTTGTCTGTCAAAATTCTTGCTTATATAGCTATACAATCACAGCTATAATCTACTTTCATTCTGCAAATTATCACCTTGTGAGTTAAATGTGTGTTTATCCCCACCTCCTTACTTCCCCCAACTTTCCTGTTGAAAAAAAACTCCCACTGGAACATTTTAAGGTACTGAGGCTTTGTCACTATGTTTTAGGGTGCACACATGCATGTAGATCATACATAGATCTATTTGCTTTTGAGAACCTTATTTCACATCAACTGAAAATTATGGACAAACCTCCCAACCTAACTGTCAAGGGGGGGGGTGATAACAGCTGTTTGTTCTACTGGTCACATTTGTTCTAGTTTTTGGCATAGCATTTTCCGATTCACCTTCCTTTAGTCTTCTGATCTCGTAGTTTGAAACTTGAAGAGCCTCATGCTGTTGTGGCAACTATGAATAGTTGGCGTCTCTTACACCGATGACACCCAGCTGATTCTCTCCCTCACCAACGAACCCTCAACTGCCACAACCAACTCCCACAGTGGAATGAAAGCCGTTGCTACATGGATGAAAGACAGCTGCCCCAAGTTGTACTCGGACAAGACCGAAGTCCTCATCCTGGGACCCACCCCATCAGCCTGGGCCAACTCCTGGTGGCCGGCCGCTCTGGGTGCTCCACCCATCCCGACAGACTGCGCATGCAACCATGGCATTATATTGGAGTCTTCGCTCACAATGAACCACCAAATCAACGCAGTCTCCTCAGCCTGCTTCCACATGCTCAGTCTGCTCCAAAAGACTTTTAGATGGATCCCCACAGATTCCAGAAGAACGGTCACCCACACACTGCTCACCAGCAGACTCGACTAAGGCAATGCCCTCTACGCTGGCATCACCCAGAAACAGCTCAAGAAACCACAGAACGTCCAAACGCTTCCACCCGACTGGTCCTCAACATCCGCAGCCACATCACCCAACACCTCAAACAACTCATCTGGCTCCCAGTCAACGAGAGAGTCCCCTTCAAGCTCTTCACTCATGTTTACAAAGTCCTACACGACGGACCAGCATACCTGAACCACTGTCTCAGATTGCACGTACCCACAAGACCACTCCGATCCTCCCATCTACCCTCGCCTCCATCCCCAGGATGCACAAGACCAGAACAGGCTGAAGATCATTCTCCTACATCGCCGCCAAGACCTGGAACACACTACCCCTACACCTTAGGCAATCAGCGTCACTGACTCAATTCCGGGAGAACCTTAAGTCCTGGCTCTTTGAATGATTCTCCACCCAGACCGACAAGTAGCCCCCCCTCCCACAGCGCCTTGAGACCCTCATGAGTGAGTAGCCTAGCTTTACAAGCCCCTTATTGATTTATTAATTGGTTAGCTCAGCTTTAGCTACCGTTGCTTCAGTGTTATATTTAACCTTTATTGGTTGCACATATGAAGAACCCTGTTCTAACAAAGATTTCTGTACTACTAAACTGCTGTGCAAAAATAAAGTATGGGCCTGAAAACACCTTTATGGCCTTGGTGATAACTGGAATCTTATTGTTCCTTCAAAACGTTCTGCAATATAGCCAAAAGAAGCGAGAGGAGTTAAGTTTAAATCAGTGTTAATCAGTATGCCTCTAACAAAAGGCATATATAGGCAATTCATGGCAGACAGAGCAATAGTAGGCAGTTGTTTGAATGTAGGCAGGGACACAGATGGGCTTTTGCATTGTGCAGTATTTATTTATAAATAATATTGCAACGTATTTTCTGAAATTATTATTCTGAAATTATTATTCAAGTGCTCACAAAAAAGTGACAGCAAGCGTGATCTGATGAGTGAAGGTGACATTTAAAATATATACATCTCATTGACAAGAAAGACAGAAGCTCCTGAGGGTAATTTAAACAGTACAAGGAGTTTCTAGTTGTATAAGGATCGACAACTATTCGATCTCACTGATTTGAGATCATCATCAGGACAAAAAGTTGTGAGCATGAAGAATTGGGCAACGAAAAGGATGCCGATGCATAGGGATACTCCCTAATGATGTGATCCAATTAACAAGGTTCATGTGCTTTGCATCAAGTCCCAATGATTTGAGGATATGCGGGCAGGTAATTCAATTAGAATGCCGCAGCAAGGGTAACAGTCCCGAGAGGATGGCAGTCACTGCGCAGTCGGTGTTGCCATATTCACCATTAGTAATGCAGACCGCGTGTGTCAGCCGACTCAGTTGGGGACGGGCGGCTGCTCCGTCTCAATTCCTCAGTCGACAACTGACTGCTCCTTGTTGCCTACATTTGTTACTCCTACACCCAATGTGACTTACACCCAATGTGACATGTACTAAGAGTTAAAAACATGATTATAACACCTCATATTGCACAGAGAGAGGGGCATATGTACAGCATAAAAATATGTAAGGAGGTCTTCCTCCATGTTCCGACCACTCAACTGTTTCTTATGGTCGCCTCCTCTGATGACAGAGATCGCATCTGTTGCAAAATAGTTGAGGCCAGTGTTATTACTTTGGTAGTGTTCTTCAAAATGTCTGGCGACAGGGTAAGTTTAAAAAAAAAACATATTTTATTTGGCAAGTCACGTATACATCGCAGGTCTCTGCACACCAGAGACATCTGCAGAATCGGACTATACAGATACGTGGGCAATCGACTTTGTTTTTTGGGAGAATAAAGTCAAAATACTTTCAGAAATCATTAGAGCAATACAAGATATTGTAAGAAACCCCCCTCCAACTCCCTCCCACCCACTTTGGTCGCACAACGCCCGCACAATCCAATCCACAGCCTATAAATAAACCAGAAGAATCTTGGAATACTCAAAAGCCTCCCCCAGGCCCCCCAGTATCCTCACAGGCTAGAGATATAGAAGGAAGTCACCCCAAAAGATCAGCTCCGCCCGCCACAAGCGTGTCTTAGTAAAGTAGACCCTATGTAAGTATTCTAATTGGATGAGGCGGAGTGGCATCGCTATAGCCGCTCCCCGAGGAGCTGCAAAGGCCTCCATCCAGTCCTCCTCCTTCAGTGTGCCCACATCCGCCTCCCAGTCCCCCCGAAGTTTCTGAAGTGTGGGGAAGCAATGTGTAACCAGAGACTGATCGATCCAGGAACTTTTCTTTTGCTTCAGATCCCCCATAACAACTTTAGCTTCCAGTGGACTGAATTCGGGGAGAGACTCCAGACCTTCTAAGCTGGGGGACAGGGAATGACGAAACTGAAGGTAGCGATAAAACTGCGACCTTGACATAAGGAATTCCCTCTGAAGGTCTTGGGAAGACTTTAGTGTGGAGCCCCTCATAACATCCTCCAGGACTGAAATCCCAATGTCGTCCCATCTCTGGAAACCCTGCAAGGCTGCCAATAGGGGTAAACGCCCATTGTTCCAGAGGAGGGTCTCCCCAGTAAGGGTGTTCCACCATCCCATTCGTCGTAATGCCTGTCTCCAAATCAGGAACACCACCCGCGGGACCGACGGCAACGCGCCCGCAGCGGCGTGGAATACAGAATTGTATGGAGCGAGTGGCCTTCCAGGAGTGGCCGCCGAAGCGCATATGCCGGGTCTCCCCTATCGCCGTACCACTACTCATTGAGGACCGGCAAGTCTGAGGCCTGGTAATACGAGAGAATGTCTGAGGTCGCGAGCCCCCCACTATAGGTGGAGAGGAAGCACGAACGAAGAGCCACGTGCACCCTTCCCCCCCCTCCCACAGGAATTGCCCAAGTGCGGCATTTACCAACCAGAACCAGCAGGGCGGGATCAGGTACAGGTGATTCTGGAGCTGGTAGATGAACCGGGGAGAGCCACTATTTTGAATATTGCCGATCTACCATATAACGTCAGGGGCATAGGGGACCAGGTCCTAAGGTCTGCACGTACCGGCTCCCATACTGGGGCCAAGTTCCGCTCTCAAGAGACTGCCGGCACCTCCGAAACCAACACGCCCAGATACATCAGTCCCCCCACTCCCAACTGTAACGAGGAAGCCAACGTGCCCACTTTCTTCTGACCCCTTAAAACCCATAACGTGGATTTGCGAGGGTTCATGTAGAGCCCTGATGTCTCCCCAAAGATCTGCAGGATGCGTAGGAGCCGTGGCACTTTCCTGTCAACTGCTGTAAGGAAGAAGAGCATATCCGCATAGAGCGCGATCCTGTCCGACAGGCCTGGTGCCCACACGAAACGCCGGATCTGCGCATCAATGCGCACCCAGGCCGCCAGCGGCTTCATGGCGAGAGTGAATAAATACGGGGACAGGGGACAGTCCTGCGCATTACTCGTCTGATAGAAAAGTTGGATGAGGTCACCCTTGCCACCCTCACCGACTCAGTCAGATCCATATACAGGAGTGTTAGATAGGATAGGAAGCGTGGGTCAAGGTTGAGTTTGTGCAGCAAGGCAAATGGGTATACCAGCTCAGGGAGTCGAACGCCCTATCCATATCTGCTAGGAGTAGAGCCGCTGGTTCCCCCATCTGCCGAATAGCCACCACGTGTGCCCGCCTAATGCTGTATCTGCTCGCCCTCTGGGGCATGAACCCAGCCTGATCAGGATGTATGAGCACAGAGATGTGGGGCTGAAGGCGATTGGCCAGTGCTTTAGCTAGAATGTTGGCCTCCACGTTTAAAAGAGAAATGGAGCAATACGAGGCATGTTGCTCAGGGAGCTGGCCAGGCTTATGGAACACCACCACCTCTGCTTGCCTCCAGTCCGGGGGAAGTAGGCCCTTCTCCCGAGCCTCCTCCACCACCGCCCGATAATGAGGGGCTAGCTGCACCGAATACCGTCGGAAAAATTCACTTGGGAACCCATTAGGCCCTAGCAATTTACCTGGGTTAAGCTCTCCCAGAGCCGTAGACAACTCGTCATCCGTCATGAACAGCTCCAGCTGATTCCGCACCTCATCCGACACTGCTTTGGGTAGTAGGTCAGTTAGGAATTTATCTATGGTGGACTCTGACAAGCATTCCTGGGGGGCATAATGCTCAACATAATATACAGCGAAGCTCTACGCTATGGCTGGAGGGTCTGTAATCGGCATTCCTGCCTGGTCCAGAATCCTCAGAGGGCCCTGGGACTGTAGGGCTCCCTGACAGTCGGTTCAGCATCTTGCTGGACTTGTCCCCCCATTGGTAGACCCTACCACGCGTTGCCAACCAGACCTGTCGGGCCTCATCCATCAAAAGAGCAGCGCATGTCTGTTGGGCCAAGAGTAGCTGTCTCCAAAGCCGACTCCCTCCAGACTTCGACGCTCAAGTGCCTTTATGTTCACTTCCGCACAAGTCAGTTCCTCCCTGCGCATTCTACGCACTGCTGCGCACCAGGAAATGTCTACCCCCCTCAGTGTGGGTTTCAGCGCCTCCCACAGAGTCTCGCCGGTAGAGACCGACCCCACATTGGACGTTAGGTAATGATCCATGGCCTCACTCATGTTCACCCCGTAATCATCGTTCTGTAGATGCCAAACTGAAAGGCGCCACCGGAACCGTTGCTGTCCTCTGCCTATGTGGAGCTCAAGAGACACTGGGGAATGGTCTAAGAGGGTGCGTGGCAGAATCTCTGCCGATGCCACTCTGCCAATCTCCTCCCGGGGCACAAAGAGTTAGTCAAGTCTGGAGAATGACTCATGAACCGCTGAAAGGTAGGTGAAACCCGACTATCCCCATGGAAATGTCGCCATACATCAATCCAATAGAGTCCCGTCGCCAAGGAATGCAATTCCGTGGGTTGGCTACTCACCGAGCTACCTCCAGCCCTGCTAAGTCAATAACGTCTTTCCAATCCCCACCCACCACGGATAGTACCTCCGGTGAACTCAATCCACTCTGGCTCGCCAACCGACCCCCATCTCTGTGATGTCATCAACTGCTCGTTCAACTCTGCCACCTTCCCAGAAAGCTAGAAACACGCCGAACTCAGCGCCCTCTTGAAGAAACCTACAGCAGACCCCTCTGAACTTAAAAACTACCGACCCATATCCCTCCTCCCCTTCCCCGCCAAAGTCATTGAGAAAGCAGTCAACAGCCAGCTCGCCGCCTTCCTTGAATCCAACAACTCCCTCGATCCCTCTCAATCCGGATTTCGAGCCAAACACAGCACCCAAACCGCCCTCATTGCAGCAACAGACGACATCCGAACACTACTGGATAACGGAGAAACAGCGGCCTTCATTCTACTCGACCTCTCGGCCGCTTTCGACACAGTCTGCCACAGCACCCTTATACAACGCCTCAGCAACATCGGCATACAAGGAAAAGCCTTGGACTGTATCATCTCATTCCTCACCAGAAGAACTCAAAGAGTCCGACTTCCCCCATTCAACTCAGAGGCCACTGAAGTCATCTGTGGAGTACCACAAGGATCATCACTCAGCCCCACCCTCTTCAACGTTTACATGAGTCCACTCGCCTCCATCGCGCGTCAACACAACCTTAACATCATCTCTTACGCCGATGACACCCAGTTAATCCTTTCCCTCACCAAAGACCCTAACACCGCCAAAACCAATCATGAAACCGCTCGGTGTACGCGCGCTCTAGAAATACTTTTAAACTCAAACTCAAACTCAAACGCATGAAAGAAGTAGCCAAATGGATGAAACATAGCCGCCTAAAACTCAACTCAGACAAAACGGAGGTGCTCATCCTAGGATCCTCCCCCTCTGCCTGGGACGACTCTTGGTGGCCTTCCGCTCTGGGCACAGCACCCACACCCACAGACCACGCACACAACCTGGGCTTCATCCTAGACTCCTCTCTCTCGATGTCCAGACAAGTCAACGCAGTCTCTTCCTCCTGCTTCAACGTACTTCGTATTCTAGAGATAACTGTAATCACTAGTGTATGCAGTAGACCTTTGACCGATTGCAATAATGCTAAGCTTTGGTATTCGCTGAAGTCCTTACACCATATACCACCCCTATGCGTCTCCTAGAGTTTAACCAGTCATATCCCTTCCTATGTGTATGTAGTTGACTCTTATCACTAGGGTTTGCAGTGGACCTTTGTACTCTCTACCACCCCTATGTGACCCTTAGAGTATTTCCAGTCATATCCCTCCTGTGTAGATAGAAGATAACTCTAATGACTATTATCCTATGTGATTCTTAGATTGTATCCACGTGTATCCCCTCCCTGTGTTTAGAGTTATAGCTGTAACGACTAGTCGCCTGTGTGACTGTTGGAATATAGCCAGGTGTATCCCTTCCCCCGTGTGAAGAGATAACCCTATTCACTAGAACAAAAAGAAACGTGTTCCTGAAATGTGTAACGTAACTGATTCTATGTAAAGTGCTTTGATAACATGTAACGGAACTGGTGCTATGTAAAGCGCTTTGATAACCTAATCGGTTCAAGTTCCTGAAATGTGTAACGTAACTGATTCTATGTAAACTGCTGTGATAACATGTAACGGAACTGGTGCTATGTAAAGCGCTCTGATAACCTAATCGGTTCAAGTTCGCGCTATAGAAAACTCTAAATAAAGAAAATAAATAAATAAATCTTCCGCTGGATCCCCCTCGAAACAAGAAAGACTGTCACCCACGCACTGGTCACGAGTCGACTGGATTATGGTAACACACTATACGCCGGAATCACAGCAAAATTACGGAAAAAATTCAACGCATCCAAAACGCATCAGTGAGACTCATATTGGACATCCCCCGCCAAGATCAGATCACCGGACACCTAAAAGACCTCCACTGGCTTCCCGTCAACAAGAGAATCACATTCCGTCTTCTCACCCACGCACACAAGGCCCTCTACAAACTAGGACCCAAATGCCTCAACACTCGACTGTCCTTCTACACACCCACCCGCCAACTTAGATCGTCCAATCAAGACCTCGCCGCAGTCCCGCGCATCCGAAAATCCACCATGGGTGGCAGATCCTTCTCCTTCCTGGCGGCCAAGACCTGGAACTCACTCCCCACTCACCTCCGCCTTACTCAAAACCACATCTCCTTCAGAAAAGAACTTAAAACCTGGCTATTCGACAAAAATTGAACCCCCCTTCCCCAAGCGCCTTGAGACCCTCTGGGCGAGTAGTGCGCTATATAAATCCCTGAACTTGAAGGTCCGCTGCAAGGGAGGGGGAGCATAAACACTGCCCAGCACCAAGGGGGTCCTCACCAATCTTGCCCTGAATAAACAAATAGCGTTCCTGTGTGTCAGTCCACTGTTGGACATGTGTGTAGGGGACCCTGCGATGTACTAAAATCGCTATCCTCGTGAACCCCTCGTAAAGCCGTTTAAACCCATACCGCTGCAGGCAGAGTGCCTTGTTTCCCATCAAGTGTGTTTCTTGCAGCATAAGGATATCAGCCCCAGCCTGCTTGGCCTGGTGGAGTATGGTCCACGTTTGATTTTGTTGAGGGATCCACGCACGTTCCATCTAAGAATGCGGAGAGTACCCGGGGGTCACCTGCCTTGTGTTGGGTGTATTAGCTATGAGGGAGCGCAGCTGTTGGCGTAGCACGTAGTAGGCTATAGTGGTGTACATGTGGAGAACTGTGGACCAGTAGCAGAAATGCGACCAGTGAACATAAACATCCCCCACCCAACAAACCCCCCACCCCATATCTCAAGAACATTCAAGCATCTGTCGCAGCGGAGCTGGACCCCAATCCCCAACGGGGGGACTGGGGCCGCCTGACCAATGGATCCCCAACTTGGAGCCAGTGTCCTCCAGGCGCGTCCCCCGCCAGCACAGGCCCGGCAAAGAAACCCGCCTACATTAGGACTCCCCCCAATAAACATTCAATAGTCAAAAGACTCCGCAGCACCTCGCAAATCTCTACATTAATCTTCCAATGTCTGTCGCCCAGAGGAAGGGCCCTCCCTGAGAGGAGGCTCCACAGGACATGGAGTGCCGCTGGGATCGCGACCGCCTGTTACCCTTCATCTGCTGACCCCGAGGCCCCCTCCGGGAACCTCGCTCGATGATGAGGCGGTGTGCGCACCCTCACCCGCACTGTTTCATCCGTCCATTTAAAGACCTCCGCCAGGGTGTCAAAGAAGTGAGTTCGAGAACGATACACCTCCTGCAGGCGGGCAGGGAACAGGGGAGCGTATGGATTCTTGTGGTCCCTCAGGTGGGCTTTCGCCGCCATGAACGATTACACGCGACTAGTACAGCCACAGTGCCAATCAGGAAAAATAACAATGCGGACATTTTCATCAAGCAGAGGTTCCTTAGCCCGGGCCTGTTTCAAGATAGCGTCACGATCCAGGTAGTTCAGGAGTGTTGCTATAACTGGTCGCGAGCTAGCCCCCGGTGGAGGCTTCTGTATGACAGCCCTTTAGCCCGCTCCACGACAAAACACCGGGACATGGCCTCCGGGGGGAGCCAGCCCTCCAGCCCTTTCGTAAGAAAGCGTTCCATGTTGCCCTCCTCGCAGCCCTCCGGAAACCCATCAAATCGGAGATTATTGCGTCTGGCCCGCCCCTCTTTATCCTCCACTTGCAGCGCAAGCCCCTTCTGAACAGACTCCATAGTAGCCATTTTCTGCTTCAAGGAATTGACATCATCCTCAATACCAGAGATTCTGGACTGCGCAGATCTTGCCGCAGCAGCATGACGTCTGACCCTTCTGCCTCAATTTTGGCATTCAACAGGTCTCTAGATTGGGTGATTGCCGCCATGAGCACTGCATTGTCCGGCATGGTCCGTGACTGGCCTCCGGATGCTCCAGCCGCCACTCGCGGGCCTGTGAACTTATCTATGGGGCCTTGCTTGGTCGAACCACTGCCACCTTTATCCATTGTCATGACTGCCGCCGTGTTCTCCACACATGCCCGGATTGAACCAGGGAGGGGGCAAGAGCTGATATCACCCGCTGGGCCTCACAGTCAGGCTCTTGTCGCGGTCCACGCCCCGGAGCATCCGGCAATCTCACGCTGGCAGCCGCGGCACTTTAGGTGCTCCCAGGGCACGTCCCTCCACTCTCTGCAGCAACGATTGGGGCCGAGGCCGCCCTCGCACTCCAGTCACGGCCCGCAGACACTGACCACACCCCCTCAAGGCATCACATCGGCCGAGGCTCGAGCACTCCGATGCCAGTCACAATCAGCGATCCAAAATTATACCGGGTGACACTGCGGATAGCTCGGTGCTGCAGAGGCTTTGTGGCAGTCACTCACATGCGGGGGTAGTCAGGATAAATGAAGGATATTCGGCGGGCTGGACGGAGCTCGCTCAGCACACGTCCGCCATGTTGGCTCACCAAGCCACGCCACAGACAGGGTAAGTTTTGTCACAGTTTGTTGCTGCCCTTAGGTGCTCTAGGATCCTTTTATGGACTGGGAGAATGGTACTCCCAAAATAAACTAATTTGCAGGGGCATTGTAAAACGTACACTGTATGGTCAGTTTGACACTGATAGCTACCATGGATCTTTTTCTTCTTTCTGGAAAAGGGTGTTGAGTACTTCTTGGTGTTGATGCCTTGTTGGCATGCTTTGCACCGGCCACACAGCATAAAACCAGAACTGTGATTCAGCCAAGTGGTTTGGAGATGTAGATATTTCAGGGCTGCTTTTAGCTAAATCCTGTCTCATGGATTTAGCTCGCTTAAATGTTATCCTTGGTCTGTGGGGGCCCATTTTCATTAAGATTGGATCTTTTTTAATGAGGTTCCAGCGCTTCTGCAAAATTGACCTCCTTAAACTTTCTTGTTTTTTCTATGGTGTTATTAGTCTGAAATGTGGATCTGTTTGTATATATTTCTTTGCAATCTTACTCGCAAATACCAATTGTTCCCTAATTTTAGATTTGGCTCTGTTCTTGGCCTAATCTAAACTATTTGCTGAGTATCCTCTTTCTGTGAATCTTGCTGTCAAGTCTAGAAGTGATCTCTCTTCTTCAATAGTTTCACGGTCGTTGTGTTTTACGTGCAAGTTCTCACCATATGGAATTATGGAATGCAGTTGAGTAAACTAAAAGGGTGAAAGCTGTTCGCGTGAAGTGATGTGCTACCTGAGGTCGGTTTAGGAAACAATTTTGTCTCCAGTTTGTTGTTCTTAATGTATACTGTCAAATCGAGATCATTTAGCTCTGTTCTACTGATAGTGTGTGTAAATTGAGATTTTTGGTCTCTATTCTTCTTAAAAATGACCTTGCACTATTTTCCGTCCCCCGCCACACTACGAACAATTTGTCAAAGCATCTACTCCAATGAATCACATGGTCACACCATTCTTGGTGGCATATGGACTAGATCACTTGCTCCTCCTATCAGCCCATATGGAAATTAGCATAGCTGGGGCCAAACCAGATGCCCATTGCTGTGCCACATGTCGGATAAGATGGTTCCCTATTAAAGAGTGATAAATAGCATTCAAAACATCTCTGTATCATGGTTAATAACATTTCTGTATGCTTCCATAATTGAATGGGTCTTGCCCCTCAAGAAATTACGTAATGCCCTCAACCTATCTGTGTGTCATACACTGCTATACAGTGTGCAGCATTTATGGTAATAAGTATATAATCACCTTCCCAAGGCAGATCATAAATCTTTTTTAAGGAAATCACCAGTGGTCTGGGTATTGGAAGGCAAATTGTTCACAAAATTAGCAAAGACCCGGTCCACCCTAACTTGGAGGTGTTTTCAAACATACTACGTAGTGCAGAAATAATTTGACGGCCAGGGCGATTGCTTTTATCTTAATGAACTTTGGGAATCTTGTACATTTCTAGGTTGGAGGAAGATCTATTTCAAGAAATTGGTATTCTTAATGGCGATTAAGTCTTAGATCCCGCCAGCCAATAAGTTCATGGTGGTACTCTTTTTGTTTTTGTTTCATGGTTACTGTAGTGACTCTGGAGTAGAATTGCTGGTTATCCAATTGCTTGTAGGCTTCTATCATGTAGTTTTCACTTGACCAAAGAACCAAATTTACACCTTTATCAGAATTCCTGACGATGCAGTTGGGTTCTGATTTAAGTTGTTCCATTAGGGCGAAATAATCCTTTTGGCTATGGTTGTTGGATTTCTTATTCCTCCTGATATAGGATTTTAAACTACTGTATGTATGACAAGTTCACTCTAAATGTCCAGTGCATCTCTTGCCACCACACGCACAAGTCTGGACTTGGCTTTGAAATCCGTTGGTGCATCGCCATAAATATCAAGTTCTTGTTGCATGCTGATCATGTCTGCTCAAGTTGCCTCAATCCTAAATTGTCGTTTCCCAGTTTGTGTAAATTTATTATTAGATTCATATCTGCTACTTGCAGTGTGTCTTGCATGCCAAATGTTTGCTGTTGAGCAGAAAGAATTTCATTGCTCTGATGAATCTAAAGTGTTGTACTGGACAATAAGACAGTCCTAACTTTGAAATGTATTCTTCTTTAGAGGATAACTGAATATTCGTTAAATTAATGATCGTGTTATTGCGATCTCTCGAGTCAAATTCCATTATTTCTTGTTCTACTTTTGTTTGCCTACCACATTGCTTTGACTGGCGAGGTTGCGCCTCCTCCTCTTCTGCCTTGTATTGATGAATTTCTTTGCTCCCTAGGACACAGGTTGGCCCTTTGGTCTTGCCGTAAAAAATCAAGTGAATTAATAACAGTCAGGATGTTTGTGGCACTGGACGTGCCTTCCACTAGATCCATATCGACTTCTGAGCTGGGAACACTCTTGTAAGCGGACTGTCTCTTCAACTACGCTGCTTTTTTTCTGACAGACGCTGCCCTCTCAAATTGTCAATTGTTTTTGCAAATGTAAAGATTTGCCATCGGTCATAATCAATTTTGTTGCATTTGAACTTGTGCGCTTTTCTTGTTTTAATAGTCTTCCAATTTGATCAGCCTTTTCTTGCTATTTTGTGCCCACTCCCTTAACAGATGAGGGTTCGGGTTCCCATAAGTAGGTGCTATAAGTATTCTCAATCCTCTTGGAATATGTCCCACTTTAAAAAAATCGCTGTAGGGATTTACTCTATCACCACTTGGTAATCTCAGCCCTTTAAGTTTTTCCAGTTTCTTCAATTCAGATGTTAAGTTATTGCCATACTGTGCTGCGCAGACACGGGGTCCATTTATCCTCAGTAATAATAACTTTGTCAAAGACTTGAAGTTCATCTTCCTCTCACTCAGTGACTTCGGTGGCAGGCATTCATAAGATAGTATCTACAAATTTAAGAATGCTGACTATGTGCTCTCCTCTCTCTGTGCACTCAAGCTTCCACAATGCAGTAGTGGGTTGAGTCCAGCTATGGCACGGATTGCCCTTCTCACGCTCACTCATGCACAAAGTCTTACCTGGGGGAGTGGTTGGTTTGCCTGGAGTCCTCCAACTCGCTGACTTTCCTTCTTCATATACCAGTGCTAATTCTTCACATCCAGTTTCGCTCAGGGCTCAATAGCTTAAATTGCTTCCTAAATAATTGTTTGTCGACTGTCGTTGTGCACCTGAACAAAGGGTGTGTTTGCAATTTGCATAGTCAGCAACCTCTGCTGATAAACCTCCAATCCTTTTCACAGATGCAGCAAAGGCTCTGATGCTTCTTGGAGAGACTTGAAATCAGGTTTGTTCTTCAGCAGTGAAATTTATTGTTTTCAGCAAGTACCACCAGATGCTTTTCGGCTGTCCTGCAGCCTTGCTCACTGATAGTGAGGAACCATTTTATGTGCTCATATATACCACAGAGCTTGAGATCTCACAGCAACAAGGAAAACAGACTCACATATTGCTTTTCCTTTTCAGTTGACAACATGGTGTTAAAAAAATAACATATCTCTCACACACACAAACACTCACTCGCCAGGTTTTTGAGAGGGGAGGAGGTAGGATCCGTAAGATAAGATCATTAGAGTTATTGAGATGCATACCAGGACACCAGTAGGGTTAAACAGTGAGCAAGAGTTGTGGAATCACATTGGGTGGACATTGATTTTTTTCAATCAACTAGATGTTGAGAAAGTTTTGGGAGTGGTGGTCCCCAGGGCCATCTATGGCTCCAGGAGGGGGCCATCTATGGCTCCAGGAGGGGGCCATGTGCCCTACCCCCTTCTTCCTTAGATTTTGCCTTGGGGAGATGGTGGTCCCTGGGTATGCGGGGGTCGGAGGGTCCCCCCCCCCCCCCCCTTTCCCCCCATTTATAAAAAGAATTGCCCTGATGAGGTGGTGGTCTCCTGGGCAAAATTAAGTTCAGGAGGAAAGTCCCAGGCTCCCCCCTCCCTTATTAAAGAAAAATAAATGCCCCCGGGACCTAGCCCAGCTGGGGACCAATAATTAACGGAGGTTGGGAGTCTGCTTTTTTTTCTTCTGCAGGATCCATGGATCCCGCACAGAAAAAAGACATGGCCAAACCATAATTACTGGTGACAGTAGAGTTAAGGAAAAAACATTATGAAAGAATATCCAGGCTGATAGACAATGTACTTGAAATTAGCACAAAAGGGTTAACTATCAAACGGTCAATGAGAATAATCAATACTTACACTTCACTATGACTTCCAATAAACGACAGGTGTCCTTTCTGGATGTGAATATCGTAGCAGAAGATGGAAAACTGAGCTCCTCACTCTACACAAAGCCTACAGACTGTAACAGTCTGTTACATTTCAATAGTGTGCACCTACGATACTGAGAGAAAACTTGGCATTAGGCCAATGTATTCGCATTAGACGTAACTGCTCCAATATACACGACTACAAAAGAGAAGCGAACAACCTCTCCAAAAAACTGAAAGAATGTGAATATCCAGAACAGATCCTTTCCAAAGCAAAAGAAAAGCACACAACATCCATAGAGAGCCCCTACTCGAAACCACTGCTAAAACGGAGCCCAAGTCGCTGATCTTAGTGAGTACATAGAACTCCTCTCAAAGATGATCAAATGCTCCATAAACAAACACTGGCGCCTTTTGACGTCAAACCAAATGACGTTGGAAAAACTACTCTTTTCCTTCAAGAGAAACAGAAGCATCAGAGACAGATTGGCGCACAGTAACTCTGTGGGACCTGCCCCCTGTTTCAGGATATTTCCCATGTGGCAACTGTTCAATCTGTCCGTTTACCTCCTACACAACAACGATTGACCTAGGGCTTACAACTCCCTGGGAACAAAGAGTGCATACTAATTGCATCAGCACTAACGTGATATACATCATCTCCTGCCCCTGTGGTCTCAAGTATATTGGTACACTACCAAAAAAATCTAAATCCACATTAGCGAACAAAGAAGTACTATAAGATGTCAAAATATAGCACCCAAACTTACAGCACACTTCCTGGAACATAAATGCAATGACACTGACCAATTTTGGTCTATCATAGAGAAAGTAACACCCCAAATTAGGAATATGCTCCTTTAAAAAGAGCAACACTGGATGTGTAGACTGCAAACACAGAAAAGGGGATTAAATTACGAAATTCAGTGGAACCAGCTGAATTCTGAACCCTGAACCTAAACGCCATCTTCCCAGGTTACCACACCAGTGATGATAAAAAGTTGTCTAAACAAGACACAAAGACATCTGAGTTCCTCTCCTTAGGTCTTCTTCTGCTTATAGGCCCAATACCTCACAGAGCCATTACATAATCATTAGACTCATTTCAAGTTAAGGCTGTGTCATTGGGTTCTATTACTTGCTCGTAGTCCACGCCTAAGGACCATGGCACTTTAAACTTTCCCAGGGAACCCTCACCGCCGTCTGAACTCATTTTCCCACAATCCCTCCCTCCAGTAACATACTCCTATGGAGGAGGAACTGTATGGATCTATACACATGCATGACAAAGCGAGTATGCCCGATCCCCCATCTTGGCCAAGCCCTTGTCCTCGCCGTAGCAACGCCCTACATGTCTTGTGGGGCATTTCCTTACAAGCAAAAAGTGTGGCCCGGGCACTCTATTCCGGCTTTCTTGTGCCGGACCTAGCCAATCTAACAGGAAAAGTAGCCCAGACTCGCTCAACAGACGAGTCCCCGGCCTCTCTGTATCAACGAAAGCAAGACATGACTCTGGCACCCAATTCCGGTTTTGCTGTGCTGGATCGAGCTTAACTAAGAAGGTGTTTTATACAGCCTGAGTCAGACTCCCACCTCAAGAAGGGGGAGGTGAGCCTAAGATATGTTGCAGTCGGGATGGGACCCTTGACTATGTAAGTTATTTGAAGCCTCTTAGAATCTGGAATGAGAAGCGGTAGATTCTACTAACACTATGCCTCTAACGAAGGGACCCTGTCTTGACCTTGATTCCCCTCTGTTTTATAGAGTTTGACTACAGGGGCGCCCACTCATGCCCCAGTGGGAACGCTTGTCCCACTTTATTTTTGATAGTGGCCCCTCTCTCTTACATTTTACATTTTAGCAATTACCTCCACTTGGTGAAAATGTACGGTAGACTATTTTAAGTGTGAGCGAGTGTTATAACCTAACCAAAGGGTTTTGGTATGCAGTTGTGAATTAGCTGATTATATACTAAATGTGTTTCATTGTACAGCTTGAAATCAAGCAGATAGACAATACAACTACATTGTCTCTAGTTGGACCACGCATCAGGGATGTGTCCAAATTCGGAGGCATATATGTGATCACAAGCAATGCAATGATCCATCGCATACACCTATGTTGAGTTGCAGGATTGTATGCACTTTTTGGGACCCTCCTGGTATAAATGCTATTCTGGATTTAGACTACCTGCACTCTATAATGCATGATTTTTACATACATCTGACACTTTATATACTGTAAAGGTCTTCTGTTACAGACGAAAGACCAGGACCTTACACAGGCCAGTAGAACAGGGTTGAAACATGTTGGTGATATAGGGTCATAGGACCATTAAATCCTCATACCCTTATAATATATGTTATCCTTCCCTCCCGCTCTGCTAATAAAGGATACTTTTGGAGTGGGTAAGAAATGTTGTATTTAAAGTTATGCCCCCTTACACCTCATCCTCGTATGTGCTCCCTGGAATATGGTAGAGCCCACCCTGACCTTTAGGAGTCTGGGTGAACCTGATGATGAAGCATGTCACTACTAGGGTTGGGTGAGGGTTATATAAAGAAAAGGGTCACTTTTCTCTTCTCTCCCCTATAAGTTAGAGTTCCATCACACTGCGTGCCATTGGTCCTATATTAACCTTCAAGGAGCCAGTCTTGTGCTCCAGAAGGGGTACCTTTTTGTCTTGTAGCATATCATGAGGAGGACGCATCCCTTCATCCTCACTCTAGAGGATCTCTCTACCCTGTAAGGGCTGTAGGTTTTTACCTCCCCACACCCCCCATTTTTGTCCTAGACCGTTAATTAACAATTTAGAAGGAGGTGGCCGACTAAAAAATATCAGCATCTGAAAGAGACACGTTAGTGATAGATTCCTTACCTTAGAATATCCACAGGCGTCCGACTGGATCCGGAAATTTTTGCGTGGCAATAACCCTGCGCGTCGGTAGGCGTCGCCTGCGGCTCCGCGTCCGTCCTCGGCGTCGTTAGCGCCGGAATGACGTCGTCGGAGTACTTAGACGTCGCCCATGCGCGCTGACGTCAGTTCTTCTTTTTTCCGCGCCAGCTAGCGCAGATCCGGAGAAGCTCTACCCCTATTCATTTTTTGACTAAACTTTTGATCTTTTTGATCATTCTTTTTCTTCGAGTCTTCGACTCTATCGGTGCCGGTAGAGATTCCCGGGTTCAAGCCCTACTCGAAGTGCGACCGACTGATGTCGGTGATGGACCCCCATTGCCGGTGCCTGAAGTGCTTAGGCCTCGATCACGACGACCGCACCTGCTCCGACTGCCGGGCCCTGACGTCGAAGGCTAGGCGTGAGCGGTCCCGCAAGCGGCTCGAGCTCCGGCAGTCGGCCCGCGCCGCTCCAGGTCCCGGTCCCTCAGGAGGTCTAGGGACAGGTCGCGGGGGCGGAGTCATCGCAGCTCCGGGAGTGGACACCGGTCGTCGGGATCCAAGTCCTCAGGTAAGAGGCATGAGAGGTCGGAGAGACGTCATCGTTCCTCCGACCCACCCAGACACTCGCACGATGCGGCCGGGGGCTCGGGCGACACTGCCCACGCGGCTCCGCGGGAGTCGCAAGCGTCGCCGCCTGCCCCACACCTTCGGGTCCCTGGGCACGGCACGGCGCGACGCCGGAGGAGATCGAGCGGTACCTCATGGCCATGAGGTCCCTCCCTCCTCAGTCGGGTTCCGTGGCGCCTCCAGGCCCAACGGTCCCGACTGGAGGTCCTAGCGGGTCGGGTGCTTAGGCCCCGACGCCGTCGGGTGCTGCGGCCCCGGCCCCGGCACCGCCTGCGACTTCGGTCCCGGCGCCGCAGGACCTCACTGGATCCGGTTCCGGATCCGGGTCGTCGCCGGTCGACCTTACGACCTCACCTGCGCCGGCCCCACGGGTGTCGCCCCCGGCGCCCACTGTGGACGCCGTCCCCAATGTTTCCTGCGGTCCGACTCTGGCGCCGGAACGGCGCTGCTGGGCGCCGATTCAGTCTTCCTATGTGGATTTTTATCTCCCTGGGGAGGCCCTGTCTACTAATCCTGTTTTTACAGGACACAGGTGACGAGGAAGTTTGGGAGGGGTCCGAGGACCCTCTGGCACGGGAGTGCCAGTCTCAACAGGACTGGACATACGAGCTTGGGGAGGCCAGTGGTATTGACACATCGCAAGACACTGGATTTGTCTCCCCTCCGACTGTGGCTTCGGAGGAGGGGTCTAGATATAGCGTAGTGTTGACGAAGGCAGCCAAGGCCTTAAACCTTGAGCTCCCCGTCACGGCTGTGAGTACTAACCTCCTCACCGAGGTCCTCAAACCGCAGTCAAGCTCCAGCGAGCCTCTGCTGCCGTTCAATGAGGCCTTGTGTGACGTTCTTGTGGGCACTTGGTCCAAGCCCGCCACAGGTCCGCCTGTGGATAAGAACGTGGCCAGACGCTACCGCCCGGCCCCGGGCGACCCATGCTTTTTGTCCACCCACCCCACCCCCGAGAGCCTGGTCATCCAGGCCTCAAATTCCCAGACCGCATTCCCGTTGGCCCCGCCCGACAGGGAATCCAAGAGATACGAACAGTTCGGGAAGAAGGTGTTCTCGTCTGTGAGCTTAGGGCTGCGGTCTGTTAATACCGCCTGTCTCTTGGGCCGCTACACCCACACTCTGTGGGAAGCGGTTGCGGACGTGCTGCCACAATGTCCGGAGGAGGTCCGGGCTAAACTCGCCCAAACCCTTGCGGAGGGGCGAGATGCAGCGCGTTATTCCTTCCGGTGTGGGATGGATACAACTGACTCACTGGGCAGGGCGATGGCAACGACGGTGGCGGTTCGCCGTCACGCCTGGTTGAGGTCCGCCAACTTCTTGGCCGATGTCCAGGCTACACTCCTGGACATGCCGTTCGATAGTCCTCTTCGGCGACAAGGTTGACCATGAGCTGGAACATTTTAAGGACTCCAGGGCTACGGCCAAGTCCTTGGGCCTCTCGGTCCCATGCCAGCAATCGGGTGCCTTTTGCTCCTTTCGTGGCCACGGGAGGGGCGCCCCCACACGTGCTGCCAGCCACGTGCCGCAGAATGTTCAACAGCGCGGTGGCGGCCATGGAAACCGCCGTGGCGGCTGTCGGGGACAACAGCGAGGCCAGTCCACACCTCCCTCCACATGACCTGCCTCAAAACCTTCCTAGTCCGAGTTTTCAGGCCCATGTGACGCCTGTGGGAGTCGGGGTTCACCATCACCTCTCCCACTGGCGCACTATCACATCGGACAGGTGGGTGCTGCGATTCGTCCGAAGGGGCTACTCCCTCCCCTTCGAGGCGACCCCTCCATCCATGCCACCGCAATGCCATCGCGTGTCGGGGGATCACTTGCAACTCCTGCAAGAGGAAGTCACGGCCCTCTTGGCCAAGGGGGCAATCGAGCGTGTTCCTGGGCCAGAAGTAGGGTGTGGATGTTAGTCCCACTACTTTCTGGTACCCAAGAAGGGCAAAGGGGGCCTACGCCCTATCTTGGACCTGCGGAACGTCAACGACTTCCTCCGGAAGGAGAAGTTCATGATGCTGACTTTGGCTCAGGTCCTAGCTGCCCTGGACCCAGAAGACTGGCTGGTAGCGTTGGACTTGCAGGATGCTTATTTCCACATCCCCGTCCTGCCGGCCCACCGGCGTTACCTGCGGTTCACGGTAGGCCAGGAGCACTTTACCATGCTCCCCTTCGGCCTTACCAGTGCCCCACGGGTGTTCACGAAGGTGATGGCGGGCTCGCCCCAGACAGTCGTCAGCCACCTCCAGACTACGGCCGACCTCCTGCATTTGCTGGGGTTCTCCATCAATGTGCCGAAGTCGCACCTGTGTCCCTCTCAGAAGCTCCTCTTCATCAGAGCGGTTCTCGACTCAGCGCAGTTTCGGGTTTACCCACCCGACCAGCGGGTTCGGGATATACAGGCTCTGATTCCCATCTTTCAGCCTTTGTCCCGAGTCTCGGTCAGGTTGACGCTGCGGCATCTGGTGCTGATGGCCTCCTGAATCGTTCTGGTTCATCACGCCCGGTGGCGGATGCGGGCTCTGCAGTGGGACCTGAAGTTTCAGTGGGCCCAGCATCAGGGCAACCTGTCCGACCATGTCTTGATCTCGGAGGGCACTGCGAGACAACTGCAGTGGTGGCTCACGGACCGCGATTGTCTCAATGGCATATCCCTCTCCCTACCCCACCCGGAGCACGTGGTTGTGACGGACGCGTCCCTCCAGGGCTGGGGAGGCCACATGGGAGAGGCGGAGATCAGAGGCCTCTGGTCTCCGGCTGAGTCCCGGCTCCATATCAACCTTTTGGAGCTGCGGGCGATTCGTCTAGCACTGAAGGCATTCCTCCCCTCTGTCCGGGGGAGTGTAGTGCAGGTGTTCACGGACGACACCACGCTAGGTGTCACTGGGTGGGCCCGATGATGAAGCATGCCACCAACTAGGTTGGTGGGTGAGGGCTTTCTAAAGACACCCAGCAGGTGCCACTACCAATTGACAAAACAATACTGAGTCACCATGATGGTTATAATATTAATGTCATGCTAACCCCATTCCTAGCTAGTCTCTTTTTGATTTATTGACATATAAACCGGGGATCTGGACTAGCTATCTGGTCCTCTCTCTCCCTCTTGATACTCGCACTCTTAAAGGGTACCTTTCTGCTCTTTACACCTTCTTACGGCTTCCTGATCAGCCTTCCTTATTCAAGTCCCCCATTGTAAATAGATTTCTGAAGGGCATCACACACATGTTCCCTCCTGTTCCCTTGTGATGCCCCAGTGGAACTTGGAACTTGAATCTTGTACTCACTTATCTAATGTGTGCTCCCTTTGAGCCGCTCCATAACTGTCCTCTCCGTCTTCTCACCCTGAAGACTGCTTTCCTGGTTGCCATCACCTCTGCCAGGAGAGTGAGTGAGCTCCAGGCTCTTTCTTGTACTCCACCTTTCCTCTCTGTTCATCCTGACAAGGTGGTGTTGCGTACACGACCATCCTTTCTGCCCAAGGTTGTCACGGCCTTCCACATCGGGCAGTCCATTACTTTGCCCACCTTCTTTCCGCCTCCGCATCCCTCGAAAGAGGAAGAGAGGCTCCACCGTCTGGACCCAAAACGTGCGCTCTCTTATTACCTAGATCGCACACGCCAGTTCCGGGTGGATGACCAACTCTTTGTTGGCTACATGGGCGCGAAGAAGGGAAAGGCAGTACACAAGAGCACCATTTCGCGGTGGATCATCTTGTGTATTCAGGCATGTTACTCCATGGCAAAAAGGAGCCCCCTGCTGGATTACGGGCTCATTCCACTCGAGCCACGGCAACAACAACTGCCTTGGGCCGAGGAGTCCCCTTACAGGACATTTGCCAGCCAGCTACGTGGGCCTCGCTGCACACGTTCGCAAGACACTACTGCCTGGACAGTCCAGTCCGGAGGTATGGCTTCTTTGGCCGTTCCGTCCTCCAGGACTTTCTGGTGTGATATTGGTTCGCAGACCCACCACCGGGGTTGGTATTGCTGGGGTATCTATTCTAAGGTAAGGAATCTATCACTAACGTGTCTCTTTCAGATGCACAAGTTACTACTTGTGTAATTATATATCTGTAAGAGACATTAGTTAGTGATAGATTCCTTACCGACTCACCCATCCTCCCCGTTCTGCAAACCGATATCTAGGGTTAAGGTCATCCACTTTCAGGGCCCTAGTTTCATGGCACCAGTGTTGGTTCTACCATGGCTCTGCGTATCTGGCGCAGAAAAGCTGTGTTTCAGAACTGACGTCAGCGTGCATGGGCGGTGTCTAAGTACTCCGACGTCATTCCGGCGCTAACGATGCCGACGACGGACTCAGAGCCGCGGGCGATGCCTACCGACGCGCAGGGGTATTGCTACGCAAAAATTTCCGGATCCAGTCTGACGCCTGGGGATATTCTAAGGTAAGGAATCGATTACTAACTAATGTCTCTTACAGATATATTGTTACACAAGTAGTAACTTGTGCAACAGTTAGAGAGAGACACAGAAGTATGGCATAGTACCCAGAGTCCCCTAGTGTACCGATGTTATCAGGGTTTCCCAACTCTCGCTGATCCTATGGTTACAGAGTAAGTAGTGGTCACGTGTGAGGAGCGTATGAAGCACTATTGTGGTTCCGATCTTTTCTCAACTTGACAAATGAGTGCAACCTGGTGTGGTAGCGTGCTTTTACACATTGAACGATTCAGAAAAGGGGGTGGTGATGGACAGAGTATCTGAATTAAACAGAACACTCATACCCAGTCAACAGATCAGGGCTTGATCCATCACCGTTTTTTAGCTCACTGCACCATCCCAGCTCAGAACCTGGCTATATGCAAATTAGTCTGTCCCTGGCCCAGTGCATCATGGGAACAGGGCAGACCAAACTACCAATCCAATTCTTATACTGGGAAGGAAACAAGCTTCCGGGGACCGGTTTCTGGCATTACAACCGTCTTCGGCCCGGCTTGCTTGAATCCTGATGGTGCAATGAGCAAGGGACTCACATCTGAGTATACCCTTCCACGCTTATGATGGACAAAACGATTCAGAAAAGGGGGTGGTGATGGACACTCTGTTCATCACCACCTCCATTTCTGAATCGTTTTTGGCCACTATAGGTGTGGCAGGGTATACTCAGACATGAGTCCCTTTCTCACTGCACCATCAGGATTCAAGCAAGCCGGGCCGACGACGGCTGAAATGCCAGAAACCGGTCCCCGGTAGCTTGTCTCCTTTCTGGTGAAGAATTGGCTTGGTAGTTTAGTCTGCCCTGTTCCCATGATGCACTGGGCCAGGGACAGACTGATTTGCATATAGCCAGGTTCTGAACTGGGATGGTGCAGTGAGATAAATAACGGTGATGGATCAAGCCCTGATCTTTGGACTGGGTAAGAGTGGTCTGCTTAATTCAGACACTCTGTTCATCACCACCCCCATTTCTGAATCGTTTACACATTGAAGACACTGTGGCTCTTATATGCTTAAAAGAGTGAATTTGAACCCAGTCAGATGACTCTGATGTGGGGTTGTGGAGTTTCCATGTCTCCAAAGGAAAGTAAATAAAAAGATCCGAGGGAGAAAAGAGTTATTATTTTTGTTTTTTCTATTACATTGAAGTATACCCTAGGGTGAAATAGTCTAATAATTAACCAAGATTGACTCCAGGTTGAGGCGAGGATTATGTCAATGCCGAAAGTCTGTGGATGTCTAAAAAGCACTTTGAGACTAAAATACCATTCGTAAAGGAGATTAGGAAATAAATCAAAGGGCACTTGGAGGAAAATGAAGAAGCAGTGGGCAATTTAGACAAACATGTCTCCATTCCAGACTCCCATGGAGGAAAACGAGCAAGTAGTGGGCAGAAGTGTCTCCGTTCTGTCCAAGTGGAAAGACCTGAAGCTAAATGCAGGGATTAGAGCAGTGACCTGTTTGCAATGGCGTCCAGATCCAAATGGATTTGAATGGGAAGTAGATTGACATTGAAACAACGCCCTCCTAGAAATGAGTACACAAAATTGCCTTTGAGGCAATTGTCTCTCTAAGAGCAAAATCTCTGGAAAAGGATGGAGCACAGGCACAGTCTTGCTAATGGATCCTTGACCATTTGGCGAGAGTCTATAAATGAAGTAACTGCACGAAAATTCTGCTTGTGCTTGATGGGTGCAAAAAGCCATGTTTTCGATGCCGAGTGACCCTTTCTTGGAGAAGGGATCTGCAAAAACAAAATGAAAAAAGGTGATGCTTTCAAGGAATTAAGACTTCTCTGGAGTACCCTATCAGACTGAGGGTGAAAGATTTGAAGGAAGGTATTTAATTTGCTTGGCCAGATGCTTCACATAAGTTCGTGAAGCCACACTCTTGATGGATGGTGTGGTGCTGTTGAACATCAAGCCAGTGATTAAATGTTTTATTAGTTCATTACCAATGTGTTGTATTGTGTGCTGTTTTAAAATCTATTTAAAATTAAGTTGGACCTATCAATCGAAGATTGCTGCAGTGTTGGTCTACGAGTGTACCTTTAAGCTCAGAGCGCCTGTTCTTTCTTTCTAAGGCTC
The DNA here is from genome assembly GCF_964263255.1 of Lissotriton vulgaris. Taxonomy (NCBI): domain Eukaryota; kingdom Metazoa; phylum Chordata; class Amphibia; order Caudata; family Salamandridae; genus Lissotriton; species Lissotriton vulgaris. The sequence continues at coordinate 416,346,206 of NC_141697.1, read as the reverse complement.
TGTGCCTTGTCCTACATCTTGGCCCTTTCAATATGCAATGTAGAGGGACTCTATTTTGATGGCATTCAGTTGGATAAGTGAGTTCACAGCTTTCATGGTTCCTCTTTTAGTAATCTTGCCACAGGTTCTACTATCTCAAACAACATTGTGGCACATTAAGAACTGTAAGGCACTATACTAGCAGATCAAATATGAACCAAGTGGCCAATATTGTCTTACACCTGGAAAGAACTAGTTTTGTATATAGATTGCAACATAGGTATGTATTTTGTCAGAAAGAACCTGCCTGTTTTTAGGATGTTGTTTCAGATGCAGTTTTTATTTTAAAGAACTGGCCAAGGAGCAGGCGTATCTTTTTTCTAAAGATTACTGACATGCATTCACTGAGCCAGCTTTTCTTTTGGTGATATGCAAATATGTGTGCCATTTGTTGGACAACACTTTGCCCAGATGTGAGAAAAGAAAGATCTCAGTGGCACAAAAGAAGTAGTCCATGAAATGGATAGTGCTTTATCGTGCTTGCTTATATACTGGAGACGTTTTTCCACAACACCCCACAGTAGCAATTGACATTTATTGTTGGGCCTCTCCTTTCATGTAGGACCTCCCTTTCTTCAGAAGCTGGACATCAACTGAAGCATTAGGAAGTTCAGGCAGTGGGCAGCTTGCAGATGACAGCAAGCAGCCAACACTTATTAAACATGATGGGTGAAATCCAGTGAAGCTGCTGCTAGCTTGGGTGAGTTCACCTCTAGTTATGTAATTTTCTAGTAGGTACTTTACAGAGAGGCATATTTCCAAAAATGTCTCTTTGACTATCAACGGGGACCACAACACAACTCACCTGTTATCTTTCCCAGACTGCATATTTCCTTAAAGTTTTAATGCGTAGTTCCCCTTACGGATCTGGCTTACAACAATTAGGATGTGGAGTCAGACACCATCTTAAGTGTTGCACTATTTTACATCTGAGTTTATAGCTTAGCTATTTACTTGTAAATGAAAAAACATATAAAAAGACATCATACTGCCTGAAACATTCTATGAAACGATATTCCACGGACTATGACCTATCTGAACCATGGATAAATTAAAGCTGGCTAGCTAGGAGTTGCTATATTGTGTTTTTTAGTCGGTTTTCTTCTTGACTTGTAAATTTCGCAACATTTATAAATCTAGGTAACCCTCTTAACCCCTTCAGCGCGGCGCGAATTTTCGCGCTGTGCTGAAGGTTCTATTGGGCAAACGGACTCATGACGGAACGGTTCCGTCATGAGCACAGGCCAACCGACGCTCATGACGGAACCGTTCCGTCATGAGCACCGAAGGGGTTAAACTGATTTTTCTACTCGGTCTCTGTTCTGCCCTGCACACACGTTCCTGATCCCACACATGTGAAACATGCAAACTGTACACATCATATGCATGACTGGAGGAAAAGAACTCTTATTTATACATGGCCGATGCATGTACCTAAGATGCGTACACTCTTGAACTACAGGTTCTTGAGGTGCCATACTTCTGTGCAAGCCTTGTGACGTTGTGGTGATCTTTTTTTTTTTTTTTTTAAATTGTTTTTATTAAAGCAATAACAAAGTGGCAATATATCTCGTGGCATTAATCAGGCAGTTTTTCAATGTAATGAAATCACAACATACATTTTGCAACAGCTTGTGTAGACTGCGTGCGACCCTCATCGATCCCCTATTGTCCCTCCCTAAAGCCACCAGCTAATCCTTCACCCCTCCTCCTCCGAGCTCTCCCCCTCGGACTCCGGCAGTGGGTCACAAATGTCTCCACGAAAGTGGTTCCACATTGTCCAGATTTTATTCCATTTCCGTGGGCTGCCCCTGGTAGCGTTTACTGTTCGTTCAGTGACCATTATTAAGTCCATATTTCTACACCATGCTGCCAGAGTTGGAGTCTCTGCTGCCCCCCATCTCTGGACAATGTCTCGTTTAGCCAGTAGCATTCCCAACGTTCCCCAAATCTGCATATAACGTGAGAGGTCGTTAGGCTCCCACACATTCAGCAAACACCTCCTCAGGTCTGGCAAGAGGGACACTTCCGTTGTTTGCGACACGGTGCGCATCACCTGGCGCCAATAGCCTACCAACACCGGACCGTCCCAAATAGTGTGTAAAAAGGTTCCCTCCTCCCCGCACCCCCTGAGACAGTATGGATGTGTTGCTCTTTGTAGTTTGTGTAGGGTGGTTCTCGTGTAGTATATGCGGTGGACGACCTTTAATTGCACCAGCCTGAGCCTGCTAGATATTCCTACCTCTCTAGGCGATGCTAGTGCCTCATTCCATTCCTGATCATCAAACTCTCCCACTTCTGTTGCCCATTTGGTTCCTAGTGTGGCTGTGGGGTCTGGCAAGTTATTTAGTAATTTCCGATATGTAAATGAGGTGCCCCTCTCTTCCATGAACTCTGTGAGTAGCTGGTCTTCCAACGGGGAGGCCTCTGGTAAGTCTGTCTCTGGCGGTATCACTTTTAACAAGGCATGCCGTATTTGTACATATCTAAATTTTTCATTCGCGCCTAGCTGGTATTGTTGCTGTAATTGCTCAAAGGGCACCACCGTTCCTCTTTCCCATAGGTCTCCCACCGTGGATATGCCTATATTATCCCAGTGCGTGAATCCTTTACTACGTCTTAAGTGCACTAGTCTCTTGGTGTCCCATAACGGAGTCAGTTTGGTAACCACCCCTCTCCATCCCAATTTAGCTTGTGCTGTGTGCCAGATCTGGTCCGTGTGTTTAGTCGGACCCGTCAACTTTGAGACTGAGCCTTTGTTATAAAGTTCTTCTAACATATTATGTGTACCCAGTTGTTCCCTGTCTGCCCTGTATGCTGGGTCAGTCCGGGGTATATGGATCCAGTGATTTATTATTTTAAGTTGCGCCGCCCAGTAATACAAACAGAGGTCTGGAAGTGCAATTCCCCAATCGTACCAGCTTTTATGGAGTTTCACTTGGGCTATACGAGCTGGTCGGTTACCCCATAGGAGGCGAGTCACTTGTGCTCGTTGTGGTGATCTTTACTTGCATAACCCATGCCAGAGTCTTTGTTTTGAAAATTGCTCGTTAAGAGTAAGTAGGGACTTGGGGTTTGTTCCCTAGAGATTTAATTTTCAGTTCTCTGGGTTGCCATGGGGTTTAAATTCCTCTGTCATGTTAAGTACTGCAGAATTCATTGTTTCTTCTGGTTCTTGTGGCTCTTTTAAGCAGTCACTCAGGCAGTTGTGGTTGTGCCTAAAACTAACAGATACTGGGACTCTGCAGTTCTATGCCAGACTGTAGAATGATCCTTCCTCCATAGATTGATTAATTGTCCTTTTCCCCTAGAAAAGATGGTGGCAATGTTCAGCTCTATGCTAACCTCTAAATACAGGGCATGGTCCTACAGCTTGGTTGGAGGAACTGTGAAGGTAAAGCAATGTCTGGGATATCACCCGACTAAACGTTTTATAGAAACAGGCCCTTTAGCCATGAACATGTCAATTCCCAAAATCATTTCTTCCACCCTGTTGGGGGGCCTTCAGTGTCTCAAATTGCTCTGGTGTGAGGCTCTGCATTTGTCTTGCCTTCAAGTAGGTGCCCCTTCCTTTACACGCTAACCTGTTAAAGGGCTTGATGTTTCTAAACAGTTTTGCTTTGCCAGTGCCCTAAACAAGGCCCTTCATATTCTTACATTATAGATGTAGCCATTTTGATTTTCATCCAGCTTGGCAGTAGCATAACTGTTTTTTTTTTCCTTTATACAATTTCTTTGTTTTACCTTCAAGAGTAAGAAGTTTTCCTTTTCTACTTACAATCACATGAACTTTTCCTTCATACCTTTTGATGGCTGACAACAACTTGTATTGTCCCTTTAGTGCTGTAATCTACGCTGTCCAGGGAAGACATGGCTTGGCAGTTCGGGCTGGACTGTTCCCATGAGGCACAGGGTCAGACTGATTTGCATATGGCCATGTCTGACCTGGGGTGGCAGAGTGAGCTAAAGAATGGTGATGGATTAAACCCAAATCAATTGACTGGGGGTGAGTGTTTGAGTTGCTCAAACGCTCCATCCATCATCCCCTTTTGTTTTGCTGTAATCTACGCTTTCAGCATTGCCCTACTGAGCTAGTTTTGTTTAACATGGATGCATCTGAAAAGAACCACCATACCACCTGATTTTCCAAGCAGGTTATCATGTAATCCCCATCTTCTACACAGCATCGGTGAGGTGCCAGGTCAAGCTCAAGGTCTGAGCTAGTAGTACGCTCCACTATTATGCTCCTTATCTTTTTCAAGTGCTGATCTGAAAATGGTTTAGGTTTGTATATGATTTATGGCCTGCAGATTAAAAAGTCTAGTTTAATTTGTCCTGATGCAAGTCTCTCCAAATGTCTCTAGGAACCAATGAGTTAAACTACTCCTCCACAGTCACAGTGAATGCGACCATTCCATGCAGTCTATGCTTGGACCTTATCTTCCTCCATCACTGTTTTCAGATCTTCACCTGTAATCCTCTGTCCTTTCACAACCACTAGGATGTCCATAATTGTGTCTAGTAGGAAGTGATCCTGTCCTATGTTAGGTGTTCAAATAGTGAACCTCATAAATCCCATCTTAACTAGCCCTGTTTTTCTGGTATAAACTTGGGAAAAGGGCCCATGAAATCTCAGGCATACCATCCTGCATCATATTGCCAAGCACCTTTAGCTCTTTGATAAGAACTTGTCATCATACTGTACAGCCAGCGCATATCCTATACATACAAAACTATACAGAATGTGGCTGTTGGATAGTTCCTTTCATCATTGGCTACTGTGGTTTATCTGGTGTTAACAATTGTTTTAGGGGTTCTCCATTAGCTTTGGTTATCTGTCCACAGCAGTTGGCAGATTTGAACAATGTTAAAAAATAGTTCCACGCTTGTACATGCCAATAGTTTTCCCCACAATTCACACGCTCTCTCCATTTGCCCCTCTATCTTTCTACTTCTCCCTATGGAGTAGACCCCACTATCCCTTCCAAGTGCACACTTACTTTATTCCCTATGCCCTGCAATCTTTTCATTTGCTCCCCTGTTATATTTTGTGAGGTGTGTAACCACACAGAGCCGCTCCCCATAATCGTGCTGGAATTGCTCATGTACAAACAGAGTGCCTGGCATGCAACTTTAGCCCCCACTGCCCCGTCACATATTCATGCCTTTGCACACCAGGAGCTGCCACTTGCTCTTGAATGCTTGTCCCAATGTGGGTGGGCCTCTGGGGGGTGTACCTGATTCTTCTGTGTCTCTGTGATCCTTCATCTATCTCACGTGGCCCCTATTTGATTTTCTTTGCCATTGTCTGTTTTCCTTTTTCATGCCTCTTCTCCTGCCCAGTTTCTCTTTTGTGTCTGTTATCCTTTTGCATGTATGTACTTGCTGCTCCTGTGTGTTCTATTTGTACCTTTGTAGTGTGCACCTTCTATATCTGGATGCATCTTTCATGTACTTCATATGCATCTGTGTTCCTTCTGCATGTCTTTGCCTCTCTTGTTGATTTGGTGTATTTTCTGTGGCCCTCTTGCCCCTCTGTGTATCTGTATCCTATCCCGTGCATACCCTTGTGCTGCCTATTGCCTTTTGTGTGTCCCTAAACTACCAGTTGTGTTTTATTACCCTATGTATGTCTTCCCTCTTCCTGTATTTTGTTTTTGCATTTCTTTCATATCTCTTCTATAAATCTGGGCTCCCTCTGCATTTGAGTCTTGCCTCTGTACCACTTTTGTGTTTCGTTGTTACTTCCACATGTATCTTCTTCATCTCTTCCTCCCTCTGTGTCCTACCTCTTTTATTTGAGTTACTGTGCTCCTTCTATGTGTACATTTTCTCTGTCTTCTGCATGATCTGCCTATCTATAATTCCTTTCTTTTTTGTTTTCCTTCCATGTGGACAATTTGTTTCTTTAATTTAGCTGCATGCCACTTTTGTATCTTTGTATTTGTACTGTAATGTGTCTGAGTCAATCAGCCTTTTGTGTCTTTCTGTGCTTGCTCTTTGTGGACACTGTGTCATTTCTAAGCTTTTTTGTGTTCCAAACCCTGGTATGGCACAGTATTCTGAACAACCCCAAAAGAAAATCTTTTATTTGGCAGGCGTGAAGCCCTGGAAGAGTGCTTTTTCTTTAACGGAACTTGGCATGAATAGTGTCACTCTCCAATCAAGTGTAACTTAGTACTTGAGACTCCATGCTTATTTACCCTCATAATGTAGGGGTCAGGAAGGTGTAGCTTGTTTTATTGGACATTCCTTTCCTTAGGAAGGGATATTATTAGCCCGTTGTCATATATAGTTACCAAGGGGTCCATCAAGAATACCTTGCTTCCATATTTACCCTATTATACCTACTATACCTACAAAACCTAGCTACAACACCTATCATACAATAGCTACTTTACCTAACCTATCATAACCAACCTTCCATACCTAACCTCAAACACCTTACTCATCTAACATACAATGGTCTGAAACTTACCATCCGTATCTACCAAACCTACATTCTAGCCTACCCAAACCACAAGAGCTATTCTCCGGTAGCCAGCCTACATACCATAGCCACCAAACACACCAAAGCCACTTTACATAACTTACCTCCCCCTCTGCAGTCCATAGAACAAATGCCTTTCCTGAGGTTGCAGCTTGTGCAGAATGGGCAAACTGACTTTTAGACATAACTAATGCACCAGAGCCTGCTCCAGAAAGCATTTGTGTCCAACTTGAGGGCAGTTTGGTAACAGCCTAAGATATTGCAGTGTGCATTGGTAAAGTGCCAATTTCAACATTTGAAGGGCATGAACATTTGAATGCCCTTGTTTCTTTGCTCAAAGCTAGAACTCTTGGTTTTGCCAATGCTTTGATGATCCTTTCCTAATGTAAAGTATTGCCGTGATAGATAGTTATTCCAACTACAGCATGCCCCAGTCCCTCTGAAGCAAGTACATCTCCTGTAACATGCTTAATTCCTCTGGCAAAGCCAACAACTGTTAGAATAGTGAGCCATTTCACAGATGGCTTTAGTCCCCTCACATTGCGGCAAATAATATTTAGCTTGGGTCTCTTGCCATCCAAAATCTCTGGGTAATTTGGGCCCTCTGAGCCTGCCATTTGGTCTCTGCTCCTTTCACCTTGCAAGTCTTCACAGGAAGCCTTGCTTCCACCAAGGATCATGCCGTAATCTTATTACATGAGAATTGAATTTGAACATGTGTCCCCAATGATATGAGATGTTGTGGTCTCATAAGAATTTGTCGAAATTCTCTTAACTTTCTCAAAGTAACTACTGAGAGATCTTGGTATGTTTGTGTCTTGTGCTCATAAAGATTACTGCACCTTTCATCTGGATGTTTCCCATTATTAGCTCTTTCTCTTCAAAAGAGTAGTACCTTCACAGTATATCTGGTATTGGGTCCTTGCAGGCTCTAAAGGAATTTACCTAATGTGTTTGTTCAAGCCTAGGCCATTTCATGGTGGTTGCAAATCAAGTGAAGCAACTCCTGGACATATCCCTTGATGTTGTGTCCTTTGAACACTGTAGAAACACATTTAATTCTCTATATACACTCCAGTAATGCTGCTCTGTCCTCTACCATATGAGGTGCTGACTGGCTTTTGGGTCTCACACAGTGATTCCTCCCCTTGTGTATTTTTCAATAGTCTTATGATATTTTCACTTACCAGTTATTTGCTGCTATTGTGCGCTGAAGAAAGGAGAATGACCACCAGCTAATGTCCTCAGTTTTGCTTATAACAAAAGCATGAATCTTCCCCCTCATACCCCAACCCATTGCGTGAGGTTTCTTTTTCAACATTCAAACAGTTATTGCGAGAGTTCTGGACAGCTAGAGTATAGAACTGAAATGTATAAATTGTGCCATTCTCGTGTGATAGTTCGCATCTACCTGGCCCTCTGTATTGTCGATGTTGCTGGCCCTCTAGTATAATAGTCTTACTATTATACAAAGTGATACCAGTGTCTGTTGTGCCCTTTCAGCAGCAGAGAACTTCAGCCGACCCCGTAACTCAAACACTTCCACAAGCCAGTTTTCCAAGTATTGTCAGAAAGATTGGAATCAAGCTAACCCTAGGTTTTATTTCTTTTAAGAAGTTACTCAAGTTCTCCTTTGGTATCCGGTATGAATCCTTTGCTGCTGCCAGGTGTTCCCCGTGGCATGTTTACTTACAAAACCTACCAATGTACTGTTGCCAGAATTACTTTACCCCGCTCTAACCTTTGTGGATATACCTAAACATCTGCCCTCCTCCTCAAATCCTTACATCCACCCTCATCCCAGTCACGTACCATCTTGCAATTGTCGGTTGAGGGCTAGGGGTTGCTCATCACCAGAGCAATCTTTCCTGCTCTATTCTGATTGGCTTGGTTCTTTCTGCTGTGCTGAACACCAGCCAAGGCTGCCACGCTAGGAGCGGATTGGTATTTAGCCATGACTCCCTTCATTAAGGCTCCGTCAACTACAGTTCCGGCGGTCCTTCCAAGTGGTATTGAGCAGCACAACTTGTTCTTTTGTGCTGTTGAATTTGTTTGGCCTTGCCCTCCTATTTTGCACACATTTTTCCTCCCCACTGACTTTTATGGTATTTGGGAACACTGCTCGTCAAATTACACTACCCTCCAGCTACTCTGACGTGGACTGCACTTCTCACCGGCTCCTCTCGGATTCTAACAGAGGTGTTCACAGCCCTCCTTGTTAGCTGTCAAGTGATGTTGGCCCAATGTTGCCAGAATCAAGAGTTTGACTGTATCCTTCCTCACAATGCAAGGCACAGCTCCAGGGCAAATGTTCTACAAAGGTTCTCCTTCCTGAGACTACCCTTGTAATCACACTTTCTGAGGATAGATGTTATTTTTGATGTATACTCTCCATATTTGATGGACGGTTAGCTGTATGTCTGGGAACCTACATAAACCACCTTAGAGTCTTAGTATTCGAGTTTCCAGCGGTCTACATAGGCTATTTGCTGCATTCAGAGTTCCTTCCTGTATGCTGCATCAGTTTTCTGGAATCCCTACCCCGCCATTGGCCTTTTGTTCCCCTTGCCTGTAGATTCACCACCGGTGCAGACTCGTGTACCTCAGAGAGTGGGGGTGTTGGGTGCTGTGCCTGTGACTTGTGACTGCTTGGGGTCGTACTCCCGCAACCTATCTATGTCCAACAGCGCGTGGCCCTCCTCCAGGGTGCTAATACTGTAGGTCTCATGGTTCCACACGAAGATGTGAAATTGGTGTCCCCACCTATATCTGATCTCTTTGTCCCGCAAGAAATTGGTGAGGGATCGAAGATTCCTGCTGTGATAGAGGAGAGGTGTTGATACCACCACACTTTTGCACCTTTAAAGTCAACAACATTCTTGTCCCTCACTGGTGTCATGATGAAGTCTTTCTGCCAATAGTAGTGGAGATAGGTAAGTATGTCCTGAGGTTGTCCATGAGTTTGTGCAAGTCGATCAGCCCTGTGGGTGCGGTCTAGAATAATGTCTTGGTCAGCAAGGGCCAGTGCCACCTGGCGAAACAGGCGGAGGACATAGTGTTTGAATTTTCCAAAATCTGTTTGCAGCGAGGCCCCTTTGATGCAGATATTAGAGTGTCTGGAACTATTTTCAAGATCTTCCAACTAGTAGTTGAGGTCGGCAGGCTTATCTCGCAACTCAAGAAGTTCACGTCTGTGCTCATCGAGTTTCTCTTCACGGGTATTGTGGCCGCTCCAAAGAGTCGACCCTCCGTTCCAAGTCACTGGGTCTCCTTCTGATGTCCTTGACAATGTCTCGTAAGGTTCAGAAGACACTCTCTAGGAATGCACCTGTAACTGGAGCTTCTTCATCACGGGGACCCGTTGAGATGGCCGCAGCAGAGACAGACGATGTGGCATCCGCATGATGGTCAAACTACTTTGCTGGCGGTTTAGTATGCATGTCGTTGAGAGTAGTGTCTTTTTTGCTGTTGCAACTGGAGGTCGGGGTAGCCTTGGTAATCATCGCCAGACCAGGCGGAGGCAAGTTCAGAGTCCAAGCAACACAATTCTGCCTCCTGCTGTGGTGAGCTGTCCGCCCAGCAAAGTTTATCTCCCTTGTTCACCTGTGTCGCCCTAGTAGATGAAATACTCAATGAGGAGGGCACAAACTAGAGCCAGTGAGTCCGGGGCAGAGCAACCCATCAAGCGTGCAAGTGCCATCTAAAGCCTACACTCCCACACAGAGCGATGACACTGTTGATGTAGTGGTGGGTACAATGGCCATGCCAGCACCGTAGGCAAGGCGTACAGCCAAGCCCATATGTGCAAGTGGGCATTAAGTAGGACACCCCGAGGCAACAGGCGAATATGGTACAGGTCCGAATGTAGCACCAGGAGCAATGACTCAGTCTTTAATAATTGACACTCAATTGTGCTTTTTAGATCGAATTAATGAGACCACCTCCTCTTTCTTATTTTCGCTTAAGACTCTAAAGATGATTCTTCAATTTATACCTTTGGGGTTACGAAACAGGGTCATTGTAGCACTTGTCATCACTAGGATTGATTATTGTAATGCCTTGTACCTGGGCGATCAAAGTGTCTGGTAAAAAATCTTCAATCCCTTAAGAATGCAGCCGCCAGGCTGCTTTTGAAAATTCAAAAATTTGCTTCCATCTCCAATTCCTTCTGGAGCCCCCATTGGTTCCCAGTTAAGGATATAATTGACTTTAAAGCACTTTGTCTGGTGCCTTCAGCGGACAGGGCCAGAATTCTATCAGAAAATCTTTTATGGCATACTCCTAGTTGTTTGCTCAAAGCAAGCTCTGCTTGGTTAGTGGAGGTTCCCAGAATTAAAAAGGCATGATGGGGCAGCAGGAGTTTCTTCTTTCGTGCTAGTAAGCTTTGGAATTCCCTGCCGTTAAACTAAAGATTCCAACCAAACCTGCAGGTGTTCAGGAAAGTGCTACAAACTTGGCACTTCTCTTGTCCAGTTGTATGATTCTGCCAACGTTGTTTAGACTCTATGGTTATTTCTGGAACGCTAGCACCAAGACACCCTTGAGTAATCGCGCTATATAATCTTATTTTTACTTATGTGCTTTATGTGCTACCAGGGTCTCTTCAGGCCTCTAAGCTGTTAGGTTCTCCTTTGGCTCATTGGGGTGGGGGGACTGGTGATAAAGTGAAGGTTCCAACTTCCCAGAAAATATGAGCGGTCTCTCAGGGCCTCACCATTCAAGGGGTGACTCCTGCGGGGGCCGCTCAGGAGCAAACAGGTCCACAGCAAACCGGTACGGAGCAGCCCCCGTGCAGCAGCCAATGCGACGTAAATAGTGTCCAGCAATGACTCTGGTTTCCCCTCTGCTGGCTGCCAGGCCATGTGTAGGTCAATAAGATGGGCGCTTTGTATTTGGGCACTATAGAGTCCAGATAATTGTGTCACACCTAACCCATTAATTCAGTCGGGGGTTTCTTAGCCACTGAAGGTCACCCACTATATTGACGGGGCAGCGGGCTCCACGACAGAGCTGGCCCATACCTCCACTCTGTCCTCGCTGCTCCTGTTGGGGCTGTTCACCACTCAGCCTCTGCCTCCCTCCCCCGTACAAACTGTTGATCTCTTTCTCTGCCGAGGCCCGACCAGAGTTGAGCTGTCTGCTCACCATGTGCAGCTCAGGAGGTGGGCAACGAGCAGGACGGAGGCCGTACTGGCCACTACTGCAACCAGCTCAGTGCGCCGCAATGGCAGCGCTCTCCTTCGCCACTTGTGGAAAGTCACTTAAATGGGCCTCCTCAGCGCCCAAATCAAATCGTTGCTGGCTAAAAATGTTGGGGACCCCTCCCCTCCTTGTCAAAGCACCAAGAAGACCCAAAGGGAACTGATCCCGCCACCTATGCAATTATTGGTGGCAGAGCTCCGTGTGGACCCTTCCACATGGGCACCAGCTTTGACACGCCCCCTCCCCCCCCCCACCCCCCACCTTTTGAGCTTTAAACATTCAAATGCAAAAATAATTTACCTGATGCATTAGTTGTCAAACTTCAGTGGTTTCTGTCATACTAGAGAGGTCCATCTAGAGAATTTGAGAGGAATAATGGTGTATTTGGAAGTGAATGTGATTGGAAGGAGGAGGATACAGGCATAGTTTAAGGTGACCAGTTGTGACGGAAGTGGACACCTCTGTGGACAGGTAAGCAAGGAAAGAAGTAAGGTCGGAAGGATGGGGTCACAGGGATGTGTCCCAATCACTCCACCTCTGCCCGTCCGCTTATAGTAAATTACAGCGATCTAAAGAGCTCGCCCATGAGTTCCTCCTGGCAAAGGAACAGTGAAGTAGATACGTCCACCATGCAGTTAGGAAACTGTCATGGAGAAAGTTGAATTTGCAGGATGGAAGAGATCAGGGAGTTGTAGTGTAGGCCTCTATAGTGAATGCCCCCAGCCACACATTACACCTCTGAATAGCTCCTGGCACCTTAATCACAAACTTCTCACATATGAGGCCAATGCCACTGAGATAACTCACACCATTCACGACTTTCTAGACCCCAATGACTACTCAAACACCCCCATTGCCCTATTGTAGGATACACGAAAGGCTGTAATTCGGGGCACTTCATTGCCATAGTGGCCCAACTGAACCGAGGTAAAAGGGACTAAACTACGCAATTGGAGGATGAGATGAGGGAAATGGAAGAGACACATAAACTGGATCCATTAAAACGCAACTCCAACTTATGGGGGTCTACAAGCAACTTAAGGCCCTAAATATTTCAACAAAGCAGAATACGCGATTCAGCGCATGGAACAGAACTAGCATGCAGGGGGCAACAAAGCAGGCCGCTTAATAGCAGACATATTTACAACAAGGGGTGGTGAGGGACAGATCCAACACCGTTTTTTAGCTCACTGCACCATCCCAGTTTCAGAACCTGGCTGTATGCAAATTAGTCTGTTCCTGTCCCAGTGCATGCTGGGAACAGGGCAAACCAAACTACAAAAGCCAATTCTTACACTGGGAAAGAAACAAGCTACCGGGGACCGGTTTCTGGCATTTCAGCCGTCTTCGGCCCGGCTTGCTTGAATCCTGATGGTGCAATGAGCTAGGGACTCACATCTGAGTATACCCTTCCACGCTTAGGGTGGACAAAAATATTTACAACAAGGGGTGGTGAGGGACAGAGTCTCTGAATTAAACAGAATACTCTCACCCAGTCAAGAGATCAGGGCTAGATCCAACACCGTTTTTTAGCTCACTGCACCATCCCAGTTTCAGAACCTGGCTGTATGCAAATTAGTCTGTTCCTGTCCCAGTGCATGCTGGGAACAGGGCAAACCAAACTACAAAAGCCAATTCTTACACTGGGAAGGAAACAAGCTACCGGGGACCGGTTTCTGGCATTTCAGCCGTCTTCGGCCCGGCTTGCTTGAATCCTGATGGTGCAATGAGCTAGGGACTCACATCTGAGTATACCCTTCCACGCTTAGGGTGGACAAAAATATTTACAACAAGGGGTGGTGAGGGACAGAGTCTCTGAATTAAACAGAATACTCTCACCCAGTCAAGAGATCAGGGCTAGATCCAACACCGTTTTTTAGCTCACTGCACCATCCCAGTTTCAGAACCTGGCTGTATGCAAATTAGTCTGTTCCTGTCCCAGTGCATGCTGGGAACAGGGCAAACCAAACTACAAAAGCCAATTCTTACACTGGGAAGGAAACAAGCTACCGGGGACCGGTTTCTGGCATTTCAGCCGTCTTCGGCCCGGCTTGCTTGAATCCTGATGGTGCAATGAGCTAGGGACTCACATCTGAGTATACCCTTCCACGCTTAGGGTGGACAAAAATATTTACAACAAGGGGTGGTGAGGGACAGAGTCTCTGAATTAAACAGAATACTCTCACCCAGTCAAGAGATCAGGGCTAGATCCAACACCGTTTTTTAGCTCACTGCACCATCCCAGTTTCAGAACCTGGCTGTATGCAAATTAGTCTGTTCCTGTCCCAGTGCATGCTGGGAACAGGGCAAACCAAACTACAAAAGCCAATTCTTACACTGGGAAGGAAACAAGCTACCGGGGACCGGTTTCTGGCATTTCAGCCGTCTTCGGCCCGGCTTGCTTGAATCCTGATGGTGCAATGAGCTAGGGACTCACATCTGAGTATACCCTTCCACGCTTAGGGTGGACAAAAATATTTACAACAAGGGGTGGTGAGGGACAGAGTCTCTGAATTAAACAGAATACTCTCACCCAGTCAAGAGATCAGGGCTAGATCCAACACCGTTTTTTAGCTCACTGCACCATCCCAGTTTCAGAACCTGGCTGTATGCAAATTAGTCTGTTCCTGTCCCAGTGCATGCTGGGAACAGGGCAAACCAAACTACAAAAGCCAATTCTTACACTGGGAAGGAAACAAGCTACCGGGGACCGGTTTCTGGCATTTCAGCCGTCTTCGGCCCGGCTTGCTTGAATCCTGATGGTGCAATGAGCTAGGGACTCACATCTGAGTATACCCTTCCACGCTTAGGGTGGACAAAAATATTTACAACAAGGGGTGGTGAGGGACAGAGTCTCTGAATTAAACAGAATACTCTCACCCAGTCAAGAGATCAGGGCTAGATCCAACACCGTTTTTTAGCTCACTGCACCATCCCAGTTTCAGAACCTGGCTGTATGCAAATTAGTCTGTTCCTGTCCCAGTGCATGCTGGGAACAGGGCAAACCAAACTACAAAAGCCAATTCTTACACTGGGAAGGAAACAAGCTACCGGGGACCGGTTTCTGGCATTTCAGCCGTCTTCGGCCCGGCTTGCTTGAATCCTTTAATAGCAGACAGGCTCCATGCCAGGCACTCCAACAAAGAATGGGAGATTGAGGATCCGCAGGACAACAAGGATGGACTGAAATGAGCAAATTAGTTTAAGCACTTTTACTGTCCGTTAAATATAGCAGAAGCTCTGGAGCTAGGAGACGCTGAATCTTATCTGATGCAGGTCCTCTAGGCTCAGATCCACTGAGATGAAGCCTCCAAATTAGACAAGGGCATTCACCCCACTGACGTACATATGGTCTTCAGCACCTGCAACCAGGCAAATCACCTGGTCATGACCGTTAAAGCTTTGACGATTTGGCACCCATCTCTCACGGACACATGGATTCTGGCGACCATCACAGTCCTCGCTAAGTCTAGCAAGGATCCGGCATATTGCGCATCCTGTCGCCCCATCTCCTTGCTAAACGTAGATGCCACATTTTTCACGAGTATGTTAGCAGCTTTCCTTACTCCATATATGCAAGCCTCGTTGACCAAGCTGGGTTTATACCAGAGAGAGGCTGCTGTGATAATACCTTTGCCATCTCCTTGATAAAGCATAGTGTTCACGTATACCAGCCACCCTCCTAAAAGTCAACACAGAGAAGGCATTTGACCGTGTCCATTCAACTAGTGCTTGCCAAGATGAGCCTCAGCTCGTGCTTCCGCTGCTGGATTTGGTGTTGTTACTCCCAGCATAGGGCAACAGTCCGAGTCAATTGCCTGATGTTGCATTCTTTTGACATTAATAGAAGCACTCGACAGGGCTGCCCCTGGTCTCCTTTATTTTTTGCCCTATGTAAGGAACCCATTGTTGAAAGAGGGTGCAGGAACCCTGAACTAGCAGGCATAACAATAAGGGAACATAAGCTAGCACTATATGCCGATGACTTCATGATAGCTTTAATTAAACCACTTACCTCCTTGCCTCTACTGATGCAAGAAATGGATGCATTTGGCAAGCTTCTGGATTTAAAACCAATCTCCAAGGATGTATTTACCGAGAGCCGTTTAAGTAATGCACCTGATTCCTAAATGGAACCTGCAGTAGATTGTCGCTTGGGGTCTAAGCAACACCTCAAGAGTCCCCCGATTTTCTTCTTTGATGTAAAGGCCTCATAATTGAACGGAAATTGCATCTACTTCCCAGACTAAAGGGATGTCCCAGATGAGCCCCCCTAACTAATCGAGAATGACCCTTGAGGCGCCCGGCCTGACCTGCAAATGGCGGCTGTCTCTCCCAGTGACGGATATTACTCACCTGGTCTCACCCCCGACCCCCCCCCCTCTCAAGCTATGTGGACAGTGGCCCTGTCCTCATGCTGCACCTTACATACTGTGCTGCTACAAGGCGGCACAAATCCCTATTTGGGAAATACTATGGCTACCTAAACCCCACTGACTGCCAGGGGTCTATAGCTCCCCAATAGTCTGAGCAGTGATGGGAGTATGGCATAGAGCACAGGTCTTGCGGAAACTATCCACTCGCGTGTCGCACCTGACCCCAGTCAAAGAAAACCCTGACTTTCCACCAGCATTACATGGGCCCTCCTTCGCAACGTAGCAGACCGCCAATTGCAAGAGGGTGGAAGACCTTCATGGTTTAAATAGACTCATTGGCTTCACACAGCTCCAATCTAACTATGGCCTTCCATCCAATGCCTAGCAATGTGTTGCCATTCGCCACTGTGTCCTACAACCGTATATTCACCCTCAGTCTAGCAAACCCCTTATATCACTTGAAAAATGGCTCATCACCCACTCCTCAGGCATAGGTATTCTTTCTGATATTAACGCATTCCTCAATGACACCCTTTAAATCACTGGCACAGCGGCGCTTGGAAGGGGAATGCAAACGTACTTTCAACAACACCAGAGAGTGGGGCGATATACTACACCAAGCCCGTGCCTCTGTATGTAGTGCCTTTGGCAAGGAAATGCTTCTTGAAATCACACACTATTTGTATTCTACGCCAGCCAGAGTGGCTCAAGCAATCAATCAATCAACAGAATTTGTATAGCGCGCTACTCACCCGTAGGGTCTCAAAGCGCTATGGGGGGGTCGTTACTGCTCGAACAGCCAGGTCTTGAGTTGTTTCCTGAAGGAGAGATAGTCCAGGGTTAGCCGTAGGTGAGTGGGGAGGGAGTTCCATGTCTTGGCTGCCAGGTAGGAGAAGGATCTTCCTCCGGCGGTGGATTTGCGGATTTGTGGGACGGAGGCGAGGGCGAGGCTAGCGGATCAGAGCTGGCGGGTGGGTGTGTAGAATGTGAGGCGGCTGTTGAGGTACTTCGGGCCCGTGTCGTGGAGAGCCTTGTGTGCGTGGATGAGGAGTCTGAACGTGATCCTCTTGTTGACGGGGAGCAAGTGCAGGTCTTTCAGGTGGGCAGAGATGTGGCTGTGGCTGTGGCGAGGGATGTCCAAGATGAGTCGTGCTGAGGCGTCCTGAATGCGCTGGAGTCTTTTCTGGAGTTTGGCTGTGGTTCCAGCGTAGAGGGTGTTCCCGTAGTCCAGACGGTTGGTGACGAGGGCCTCAGTGACAGTCTTCCTGGTTTCGGTGGGGATCCATCGGAAGATCTTTCGGAGCATGCACAGGGTGTTGAAGCAGGATGACGAGACGGCGTTGACTTGCTTGGTCATCGTGAGGGAGGAGTCCAGGATGAAGCCCAGGTTGCCTGCGTGGTCCGTTGGCTTGGGTGCGGTGCCCAGGGCAGGGGGCCACCAGGAGTCGTCCCAGGCGGAGGGAGATGGTCCGAGGATGAGGACTTCCGTCTTGTCTGAGTTCAGTTTCAGACTGCTGATCTTCATCCATTCCGTGACGTCTTTCTTACCTTCCTGGAGGTTGGCTTTGGCGGTGGCGGGGTCGTTGGTGAGGGAGAGGATCAGCTGGGTGTTGTCGGCGTAGGAGATGATGTTGAGGTTGTGTTGGCGTGCGATGGCTGTGAGAGGGCTCATGTAGACGTTGAAGAGGGTGGGGCTGAGTGAGGATCCTTGCGGAACGCCGCAGATGACTTCGGTGGCCGCGGATCGGAATGGGGGAGGCGGACTCTCTGGGTTCTTCCGTCGAGGAACGAGATGATCCACTCCAGGGCCGCTCCTTGGATTCCGGTGTTGCTGAGGTGCTGTATCAGGGTGCGGTGGCATACGGTGTCGAAGGCTGCTGAGAGGTCCAGGAGGATGAGGGCAGCAGTTTCCCCGTTGTCGAGCAGGGACCTGATGTCGTCGGTGGCTGCGATGAAGGTGGTCTCGGTGCTGTGGTTTGCTTGGAAACAGGACTGTGAGGGGTTGAGGGATCCGTTGGTCTCGAGGAAGGCGGAGAGTTGTCTGTTGACTGTCTTCTCAATGACTTTAACTGGAAAGGGGAGGAGCGAGATGGGGCGGAAGTTCTTCAGGTGCGTGGGGTCCGCAGTGGGTTTCTTCAGGAGGGCTCAGCTCGGCATGTTTTCAACTCGCCGGGAAGGTGGCGGATGCGAAGGAGCTGTTGATGATGTTCCGGAGTTTGGGTGCGATGATGGAGTCGGCTTTGTTGAAGATGTGGTGTGGGCAGGGGTCGGTAGGGGAGCCGGAGTGGATGGTGTTCATCAGGCAGGTGGTGTCTTCGGTGCTGACAGGGGTCCAGGTGCAAAGGGTGGTAGTGGGGGGCACTGGTTCGTGGTTGGGTGCGTGGTCAGCGTGCCAAAGCTGTTGTGTATGTCGGCGATCTTGTGGTGGAAGAACAAGGCAAGTGAGTCTCAGAGGTCTTGCGAGGGTGTGATGTTGTTGTTGCAGGCGCTGGGGTTGGAGAGGTCTTTAACAATGCTGAAGAGTTTCTTGCTGTTGTGGGTGGTGGTGTTGGAAGGAAGGCTAGAATGCTGCCTGTCTGTGGACGAACTGGCACACTAACAAATCTCCTTTGGCATTGCCTCAAGATTCAACAATTTTTGGGGGAGGTCCTAGCGGATGTCAATGAAATGTATGACACCGATCACTCCATATTTCCCAGCTACATCCTGAAGATCCTTCCAAGTCCGCTACATACCCACTGAAATTGATGAGAGAGCGGGCTATCCCATTAGCACTGAGTGCAGCCAAACAGGATCTCCTATCCCGCTGAGGTACAGATGCTGCTCCGACACTACTGGACTGGCTACATAAAATGTGGCAACTTCTGGGAATGGAGAAATTAAAGGCAGTGATCAACGGAACATTGCCACGGTTTGACAACATTTCAAGTCCATGCATCAAATTCCTTTCTAATGAATTTAGGGGGGTGACTTGCTCAGCGTACCTCCGAGTACTCCGCCTGCATGCCTGGAACAGGACTCTGACTGACGTGGATAACAAACTCCAGTACCTATCTTCCCCTTCATGCCCGGAGTGCTTTATTTCTTTCCCTCCTGAGGGTTGTTGTGTAGTTCTACTTACCTCCCCTTATTCTTTCCCTTTCCTGCCTCCCCCCTCAACCAAACGACCACCTTTACTCTTGTTATTGATGTTTTGCCCCTTGTTGTTCTCCCACTGGCCATTGGATATAGGTGGGCTGATTCTTGTGTTGTACATCTACTTAAATAGCAATAAAACAGATTTAAACCTAAAGCTCAAACGGTTAAAAAAAAACTTTAAGAATATTCAACAAATATCTAAATGAAATACTACCAGTCTCTTTCCACTTCACCTTGCCCCTATCCACCTTGACATCACTTCTTTCTGCTTCCTCCGCACATTACACCCAGACTCCTGCTCCAGGGCACACACATCTCCATCTCGTCCACCACTTAACAAGGAGAGCAGAATAATATTCTTGATCATCGATTACTTCTCCTTAGTGTTCTTCCAGTGGACCCACATTCCCGTCAATCTTCTAGGTTCCTTCTCTTGCCACAACTTAGTACCGTTGTGTAGTAGTATACTCCATGAAAAGGATTGTGAGCAGGTGGAAACAAATGGCAATTGAACAATTGTACTGCCTTTCCCAATGCTTTATAGTACCCTGCATGCAAATGCGTACTAGGAAAATTGCAGCTTGTACCAGTGTCACATGACCATGCCAATAATATGTCCAGAAAGTTGACTTGCACAGATTTCTACGCGTCGGAATGGCAATATTTGTATATACCAAAAAGTAGTAAAATGCACACTTGTGTAGACTTATTACTGCTTCTTGTGAATTGGGCACTTGGGGATCCAGCTAATGGAAACATTACCATTTATCACTTCTGTGTTTTGTGCAAGCTGCTTATTGTTTCTTTATTTTTAGGTAGCAGAGTCACTAGGAATTGAAGAGAAACATTTTGGAAATGAAAATCACAACTTAACTGTCTCACGTGACTCTTCACTTAAAGAAGGAGATGGACAATTGAACATGGATATTAGTCACCCGAATCCTGCACATGCGGTATGTTGTTAAAGGGCCTTTTTATTGGGTTAGCAAAAATTGTCCTTTTTAAGCTGCAACACTGTGTTAAAACTGACATCTTTGTAGCCTTTTAGTGTAAACTTACAATGTAAATTATTTCACGTTAATCTGGGGTTGTCTCTACTATAGGTATATCAATTTTCCCATGCAGTCTTGACTGTGGTGAATGCCCAAATTGTGTTGTGTGTTGTGTGTGTGTGTGTGTGTAAGCGTGTGTAAGCGTGTGTAAGCAAAATAATGTACAGACACTGGCCATTGGTTCGAAATGACCCCACCATAGGAAAAACTTGTGCGAAGTTTCCCCAGCTACCTTTCAGAAGGGCCAAATCAATGAAGGAAGAAATAGTGTCAAACATACCAATCAAAAGAAAGAAAGTGAAAAGCATGCCAACATGGTTTAAACACTGACAAAGTGCCTCTTCCACTAAGGAAAAAACCACTAGACATACAAGAAAATTACACATGCAAAACAGACTTTGCAATCTATGTCTTACAATGTAGCTGCAACAAGAGATATGTGGGTAGTACCATACATCCAGTCCATGTAAGGATACTACAACACTTACGGGCAATTAGCAATGATGACCCCACGTACCCTGTTGCATGACACATTAACACCTTTCATGGGGAAGAGCAGATAACATCCAGTACTTTGTGATAGACAGTGTGAAGAAAAACATCGGAGGTGGTAACCGACACCTAGCACTAAGGAGACTTGAATCAAGTTATATCATCCTTGTCGACACTAAGGCCCCCTATAGACTTAACGCAGACGAAGCCTTGAGTGTGCATCTCTAATGTAGATTAACATCCCAGATAGAAAGCAGCTCCTCTGTCACGGACCCACTCCTCTGAAACAGTTCCTATATGGAATAAGAGTAACACCACTCTCACTTTTTGTACATAAATATCACACACATTCACTGTGCACCAGGTGGTAGACTTTTAATCAATATCTGATTTTTTATAAATTAAGAAACTGGAAACCTAGGCCCCCCCCACCCCTCGCCCAAACCCACTATGCATTGAGAAACAACCTGGTTAGAAATCTCCGCCATGGCCCAGACCCCATGAGAACCCACTTAGCTCAGCCATATGGTCACAATAATATCAGAGCCCACCACAGTGATATATCACACCGTCCTCTATGAATAGCGAACTGCGTAAACCCACTTGGGCGCACACTAACGGTCCGTGTTCTTCATCACGCAAATAACCCCCACGCATTCCCCAATTCTCAGGTGGGTTAGACTCTGTAAGACGCGATTGGCCACGAACCAAAGCTAACACAATAATAGTGAGAACAAATCTTTCCTCTAACTGCTATAAAACAAGGGCACTAGACCCTCAGGCTACTAGTGGTAACACATAACCAAAAGTAATACCTACAAAGAGTTGCTCTTCACATGGGTTTACAGTTGTATACTTAAGTGGCCAATCTCTCTCACGGACACAAGGGCAGCTACCCACAGGGCGTAACTCGCGCTTCTGCGTGTTATTGAGGTTTCCATTTATCAGCACAAATTCACCTCCCAACACTATGAATGTAGAAACCTAGATCAATTTCTAGCCATATTACATGTAGTGCTGCCAGCGCTATGTGTGGAGAATTGTTACATAATGTAAAAATAACATGCATTTCAAATACCGTAATTAATTTCCGCTGTTATTATACTGACTTAAGTAACAGCTGATGGATGTGACTAAATTGTATTATCAATTGTTAACATTGTTCTCATAAGCATGAACTCAAAAGAAAGACTCTGTGTAGAGACATGACTCATCACATGTAGCAATGCATAACTCTACCATGACTATGAATGGGAAGTTTCCATGGCAACACACACACCTACCACCTAACCAATCATCACTGCCTATGTATATTTATCACTGTCACTGTATTTTGAACTGTTGTGAGCAAGGCGGTTTTGCCGCCGAAACGCGTCAAGCCATCCTTATGGAATAAAGAAAATGTTTTCTTGATAATCTGATCCCACGGTGTCAGCGCCTGATTTCGAACGAGGAGATCCAGGATTGGAGAAAAAAAAAATATATATATATATATTACCTACTCGCGGTCGCCAGTAGGTAGTTCTAGTTAGGATTTTTTTCAATATTAAATCTCAAAATTCTATTTGGAATAACTTTGGCGCCGGTTGACGAATCTGCCTGAAAATTTCCTCAAAATGGCCTTGCGGCGTTCCGGTCCTTCCCTGAAAGTTTGGGGGGGATTGGTCAAGCGGGGGCCAGATAAAAGGGGGGTCCCAAAACGCGTTTTCCCCTTGTTAATTTCCATAGGGCGGTCGATTTCACTTTTAGCCCGAACGGCTGAATGGATTTCCACCAAACTTGGCAAAATTGTAGGGACTGGTAGCCCGATGTGCCTTTGCTATGTCTCAAGATATGTGCTCCAGTGGATTTTGAGTAATTTAGGTTCATAAAAATATATATATCTAGAGCCGCGCACCGGGGAGCGCGCCACGCGACGTGCGTACGGAAAGCTGATTGGCTCTCGGGTGTCTGTAAACATTCTAAACAGTCCGGAGCGGCCGCCATCTTGTGCCTCGGTAGGATTGAGGTGGTAAAAATCAAAGGGGGAAATGAGCAAAAGGGGGCAGGGTACACCCCCCCTGACCTCCCTAGGTTTGTTGTGGGGGCCATAAAAGGGCCCCACGGGGCAAAAAACCCCCTTTTTTTTTTTTTGATTTGCGCGGGGGGAGCGCCCGGTACGCGCACCGGGGAGCGTACCATGGAGAAAAAAGTATGACACCTTTTTTTTTTTTTTTTAAATAGCATTTTTTTATAAATTGGAGGTAGTTCTGAAAAGAACTTTTTTTTTTGTTTTTGTTGTTTTATATTTTTTTTATACTTTTTAAAACGATTTTATATTTTTTTGGGATTTTTTTCAGGGGAAAAAGAAAAACAGGGATTTAAAAACTGCTTAACAGGAGCAAAAAAATGAGAAAATTTAGGGACGGGGAGAGCATTGGTGTTCCTGTCTCTTTATTGCAATGAGTTCAACGCTCTGCTCCCCATAACAGAGTAGTTCGTCACAGTCCACGCATAAAAATGTTATGCCTGAAAAGACCGGCTGCACATTAGGGACCATTCTTGCACGTGTTGTTCCTGAAGGTGTTGCTCCACCAGTGGAGGTGATGCCGCCATCTCTTGGTAAATTCTGTGCCAGCTCCCTGACACTCTCCCTGGAATAATTTTTTGGGTGTCTTCTTTTGACATGCCTAATTAAATTGGCATTTCCAAAGCTATAATTTTTTTTGAGGATTGCCTCTGGATAAAATACTGCCACATATTTTACAAGTTACTTTACTTGCATTAACTTTTTTTTGTCCTTCAGAAATGTCATAAAATTTCCAGATGAAGTGGTTCTTTGTTTTCTGGTGAGGAGGGTCCTCTTGCAAAAAACCATCTGAATCACTGCTGGATGACTCCCTTGCAGCCATTGCTGTAGATCAGGAAAATTATGAGTAGATAATTCACAAAACACCTCTTGCTCTCTCCAAGTGCAAATCAATAGTGAGAGAAATGGGTGGGTTTCCCAAAATTTTAGAAAAAAAAATTATTGAACCAATGAAAACTGTTATTTTCAGGTCACAAGACCAGGGGCTTCATCATTATGAAACCAAAACTGTTATGAACCAATAAAAAGTGTTATTTTCAGGTAACATGACCCAACGCGCTTACGCTCCGTGCCCGGGGGCGCGCCCCAGGTCGCGTCGCGTAAGCTCGTCGGATGTTTAAGTTGCGCGATCGTATTCGCTCGAGTGCTTCCGGGTGCGCTTACGCCGTGCGTATCACGCGGACGCGGCTACGCGATACGTCACGATCATGTTTTCGTTCGCGATATTGGTGCTTACTGGACGCTTTTCGGGGCGCGCACCGGGAGCGCTCCAAAGCAAAAAAAAAAAGAAAGAAAAATTGGGAAAAATTGTAGGGACTGGTAGCCCTATTCTTAAGTGTTTTTTACGAAAATTAACTTTGAAAAAATATATATTGTGCTACATTGGGCTATATATATGTTAGAGCCAAAATGTAGCCCAAATGTAGCCCAATGTAGCCTAATGTAGCCTAATGTAGCCCAAAGATGGCCACCAGAGACAAAAAAAAATAATATAGCCCAAATATCAGCCAGATGTAGCCCAACTGTAGCCCAATGAGAGAGTGTACCAGAGTGTTCTAAACAACTAGAGCGCTAACAGTCTTACTTATAAAGTGAGACTTATAGTTAGGAATTAGCATTAAAAAAAACCTATTAAATTCACTGAAAAACCATAGGTTTCACACCAGTTATAGTTAGGAATTAGCATTTAAAAAACCTTTGAAATTCACTGAAAAAACCATAGGTTTCACACCAGTTATAGTTAGGAATTAGCATTTAAAAAACCTATTAAATTCACTGAACAAACCATAGGTTTCACACCAGTTATAGTTAGCTGGAAGTTTTACTCGCATAAAACCATTGAAATTCCCACGTTATAGTTAGATGGACTCACTATACCTTACGCGTGCAATGCACTGCTGATGACGTCACATATTACATCACTCATGACATGGTCAGTGACATCACTCATGACATCACTGATGACACCATCCAGTGAATGTGTGTCTTTCTGAAAAACAAATATGTTTTATATATGTATATGTAAAAGTTGATGGAAGAATAAATGTTTAAATAAGTGTCTAAATGGATGTTTTTTAAAAAAAAATTGATTGGTTAACTGGCTTATTAAGTGTATCTTAGTGAATACATATATTAGTGAGTAATGTTTAAATATTTAAATATATGTATTAGTGTTTCACTTTGTGTATAAGTGGCTGCATGGGTTGGTGAGTAGCTACATGTGTAGGTATATGGGTTATTAGATGTTTTTTTTAGTATCAGTATGAGTGTTTGTATGGTTTGGTGGGGGTATTACTTATCACATAGATGCATGAATGACTGACTCTCTCTTTGTATGTGTTTTGAAGACAGCATATGTGCAGGACTTATGGGTGGATGAGTGTGCATATGTGTGTGTTACTGAGTGAATGACTGCCTCACTAGTGTCTTTATCAGTAACTACATATGTTTTAATCTAGTTTGTGAGAGTGAGAGATTGAAAGAGTTCCTGTTTAAATAAGTATGTGTTTCTATAAGTGATTGTTTAAGAGAGTAAGTATGTGTAAGTTCCCTTAGAAGTAAGGTGGTAGTGTGTGTATAGCTGTATATGCAAATAAAAGGATGTTCAATAGTTTACTTGCATGTGTGAGTATGTGTGAGAGTAACTTTTGGATGACTGTCGGTGTGTAATAGGATGTATAGGTGAATCACTACATATGATGAGTGAGTATATGTATGAGTGACTATATAGAACTGTTGGTGAATGAGTGGATGTGTATATAGATGGTGGAATTATTGAATTGGTTGTTGTAACTGGTATGTGTATCTCCATTTTTTTGAAAATGTTAATTTCTATTTTTGAATATGTGTTTCATGGGTTACATTACACTGAAAAGAGGTCTGTCACTCTCACAAGGATGGTGTCATCAGTGATGTCATGAGTGATGTCACTGACCATGTCATGAGTGATGTAATATGTGACGTCATCAGCAGTGCATTGCACGCGCAAGTTATAGTGAGTCCATCTAACTATAACGTGGGAATTTCAATGGTTTTATGCGAGTAAAACTTCCAGCTAACTATAACTGGTGTGAAACCAATGGTTTTTTCAGTGAATATATATAGATATAGATATAGATATAGATATAGATATAGATATTCTATTATATTATATTTTTGGGGGGTTGATGGGGTCCAGGGGACTCGAGGAGGCATGGACCTTCGGGGGATACACGGACTTGAGGGTATGAATTTTCCATGGTTTGTATCCTCCCCAGAACATTGCATTTTGGGACATGTAGGCGATATACATCACGCTACTACTTAGAGGCGGAGTGACTAAGCAGGATGGGGTGGGATATTTAAATCCGCCATTGGGAGCCCGCATCCTTACAACACCTCTGGCCCTGAAGAAGGCGAAAAGAAGATGCCGAAATGCATTTGCCATGTCGTGTGTTCCGAATAAAATGCCTCCATGTTTCCCCGTCTGTGGCCTCCTATTCTTTCTTTGAAGAAGTATTTTTGTGTATATATATATATATATATATATATCTATATCTTTTTCCTGTGAGAACTGGGGGAGGAAATATATATATTTCCTCCCCCAGTTCTCACAGGAAAAAGAGTTAGCCAAATGAGAGATACCATGACTGGGGGAGGAAATATATATATATATATTTCCTCCCCAGTTCTCACAGGAAAAAGAGTTAGCCACATGAGAGATACCAGGACTTTTCTGCACGTGCTACATGTTTTCTGGACCCCACCTTTAATAATATATTAGCACCCTTTTGCTTGATCATTTTACAAAGAATACTTCAATATTTTTCACCCCTTGTATTGTGCAGTCAAGCTTGTTCTTGCCAGTTTTTATTCAGAAACAGATCTCTGCACAGATATGTTTGACTTTGCCACACAGTAGTGCCTCACTACTGGAACTGAAATGTTTTTATTTTTCAGTGATCCAGCATTTTACCCAATTGGGTGAATTTTCTAACTGCATATCAATCTAGGGAGGAAACCCAGGCATGGAGCCAGTGTTACAATTAAGGAACATTTTCTTGTTGTGACATTTTACTGCGTTTGAGTACAAGTCCCTAGCGTTTATTCCATTAGTTTGTGGCTTCGGCAAACTGAAGACATGAGGATTTGGACCAGTCCAGATAGAGATTGCCTCTGCCTTGCTTTAAAGTCCCTTATCTGCATAACTAGAGTAGGCCTAGAGACTCTTATTTGCTTGCTATGCTTACAACTGGTGTGCACATGTGATACGATGGGTCAAGGCTCTGGAAAAGAGATGAGTCCTGAAATTCAAAAGCAGCCCATGCGAGCTAGATGCCCGTCTTCCATTGTACGCTGATTTGTATGATACTATCTAAAGGGAGTTGTAAATAATACAATTCTACATGGTGTAGTTCTCACGAGACCCTTATGAATCTCCTTTTGAGTGACTCCAATGCCTTGTTCAATAATATTGGAAATGCTCAGTCTCTGCAATCCCAAAGGCTTGCTCGCATGCTCTGAGAATTTAAGTATGCACCCCAGTATATATTGGATACTATACAATACTCTGTCTCTCCATTTTTCAAACCCCATCATGTCAATTACTGGAGAGAAGTCTGTGTTATAATCTATATGCATCAGTAGGGAAGTGACTTGACACTCCATTTGGTCACTACTGATACCCACACATCCAACCGCTTTCTCGTCACATAGATGTAGTAATGCTTGATATCTGCATTTTCTGGATGGCCAGGCTATGTCCCATATTAATCAACCTGCCACACATTGGTCTGTACGGGCCCAGTGCTTGGTAGAATAACATTATAAACATTCCCCTATAATTTTCAGTTGCACTGCCATCTAATAGTCCCACATGTCTGGAAATCAATTGGTCTAACTTCTCTTAGTGCTGTCAGTATTTTAGCTGTTATTCTCTGTATTTACCCTGCCAGATAAACTTTAGCAGATACCTCTGTACATCCTAAAAGATCAGTCTCTGTGCTCATTGGTAGTGCCTGAAGCCCATATAGACGCCTAGGAATACAACTAATTTTACTTGATGCTATACTCCCTAGCCACAATATATAGTTGTTTCCACTTGTGCAGACCGTTATTAATAGTCTGCAGAATGCACGGTATGTTGCCATGTTCAGTTTAGGCATTACATATATTCCCAGGTGTTCCACTGTTTTCACTCCTTTCCTAAATGACACAACCCCTTCCCAAAAGCTGTCAAGTAGTGTCAGGTAAAGAGGTACACACCAAAAGGCCCTATGCCAGACAGCCCTAACTCTTCCAGAAGGGGTGGCAACGGCATCTGCCGGTTCTCCACAGTCTCCATTATGTCATCTACAAGTAGTGAGATTGTATGTTACTGTTACACCGCATTGTATCATCCTTATCAAAAGCTTGTAACATTTTTTACAGTGAATTTTCTAGTTTAATGCTTAAATTACGTTTGGCAAAGTAGAGATCGTGGTTCTTCATTCATTTAAAATGTACTAAAATGTTTTTCCCTTTAGAGTTCCGATCAAGAAAATTTTCCTCCAGCAAAAAAGATGAAAAGTCAAAATGTCGGCAAGAACAAATTAAATATATGCGAAGATCAGAATGACCTTGAAAAAAACAAATTGAATTTGTCCATACAGTCTGCGCAAAAGGGTAATTTGTGTACTATATTTTTTGTAGGTTTTTGTATCTTTAAAACTACAAGACTGTTTCACCTGATTGTTGAAGTGCTGATGAATCATTTGAAAAGTTACATTTAAGACTAAAACTGTTTTAGATGCAACATTTGGTGCTTTAGGACGTACACATTGGTACAGCATGTGAATTTCAATTTTGCACTCTAAATTTAATTGAGTATTAGTAACAATTATAAAGGTTTTTTAATTGAACCACATATATTTTAAGTGCTTCATTGAATATGTAAAGAAAGATGTGTTTGTGGCACGTCCACCTATTTCTGGTAACGCGCATGGGCATCTGCTCCATTGTTAAATTAATTTTTCTCCGCTGTCTGGTTCATACATATCCATTTGAGCTCCAGTTCAACTCCATGTGGTGTTCTCTCTGGGCCCACTCGGATCCTTCTTGCTTGTCAGAAGAATTAACAGGGAGTCTCTGCTTCGGTTCCAAGCATTGTTGCTTTTCGTTTGGTTCCGTGGTCGAACAAACTCAACACCCTTTACAAGGCTTTGCCCCTTTGGGGCTCCATCTGTTCCGCAGCACCAGGGAATGTGCCTGTAATGGAAATTACTTCATTCTGGTACTACCCAAAGTGTCAAGCGAAGTACGAACGGACAGACCGCCATCAGGTGTGTAACCTCTGTCCCCAGACCACCAGGTGGCCTCTTGCTCAGCATGTCTCAACTTCAGGAACAAGAAAATTCTCTGGTAACGTCTGGATTGTCTCATTGCTTCCATGTCAATGGTGCATCTCTGAATAGAGGATACTCTGAAACTGTTCAGGGAACAGGAGACCAAAAGTGAGCAGCAGCTGGATGCTTCCGGCGCAAAGGCTTAGGTGTTGGCGATAAGAGGACGACTCTGGCTCCAATGTTGGTTTTTGTGCCTTCACTTGCACAGAGTCCACCTCTGAACAAGGCTAAAGTGAGTACCAATATCCCGCCTTCCACAGCTCGCCACTGCTTAGAAACCAGGCATCACTCTTGAGAGGGGGGTCAAGCATCGAGCCCACAGGCCAATCATGGGCCTCTGGAAAATTGACGCAGCAGGGAAATGTGTAGCGGCCTATTCTGCCGCGCACTGGCATATCACCAATTTGTTGGGGTTAATCTACTGGTATTACCACTCCCTGGAACAGTACAAAAAGAGGGCCAGTAGTTAGAAGCTGAGGGAAAAATGATTTCTAACATGAATATTCATTGCATCCTAGACGTAGCAGACACTGCTCCTCGAGGGGTGAAGACCAGTATCCTTCGCAGTCATGCCTGGTTGCATGCTTCAGGTTTCAAGCCAGAGGTACAGAAGGACCTTGTCAACTTGCCCTTTGATAGAGAGCATCTGTTCGGCCCACAATTTGACCAGATGCTGGAAAAACTAAAGGAGGATATTGAGACGGCTGAAGCCTAGTGTGGCTTACAGATGCCATCTGCCCATAGCTCCTTTTTCCGCACACAATATCATGGAGGGGCCAAAACCACTACTCTTGAGGCATCAATGTTATTCCCCAGGTAACAGCAGCAGCAAACACCCTCTGGGGGTTACTACAGGGAAGGATATAAAAACCACAGTAGAGGCAGAGGAAAAGGCATAACCCCTAAAGGGGCAGCACCTTCCAAACAGCAACACCTTTACATACCCCTCCCACCCATCCCCCTTTATCGAAAACCTATAGGGAGAATATTACAAGGGTTTCTGTCCCACCTTGAATCAGTTGGTCTAGATATCATAGCATAGGTCAATTAAGATGGCCGCCTGGTAGGAGCTCCTGTGAAGAGCTCCCGGGGCTTGGGATCCCTCAACGGGCATTATCCCTGCTAGCACCCACCGGCACGACCACCAGCACGACGGAACGGGAACCGAAAAAGCAGCACAAGAAGCCGGATCGCTCACTAACTGGATTAGCGGTAGCTGAAGTCTGAAAACGCAGACACCACCATCGCTGGAGCACCGGGAGCCTGCTGAACCCTCACCGCGGATCATCCTGCCATAAGACCAGCACTGGCAGCTGGAGTCTCAAAACGCAGTCACCACCATCGCTGGAGCCCCGGGGGCCTGCTGAACCCTCACCGAGGATCATACTGCATCACCTGCATCGGAGGGCTGAGAGAGGACCCCCCCCCCCCCCCCCCCTCCGCCCGCTCAGCAGATACGTGGGCTGGAAAGTAAAGGAAAGCACCGGAAAGTAACGAAGGAGCTCCAGAGGCACCGGGGGACAAAACGGACTCCAAGGACTCACGGCAGTACAGGAAGGCACCCCCAGAACTGCAGAGGCGGCTGAAGCGCCGGGGGTCTGCCTAACGGACGTCGCCCGCACGCTCCTCAGCAGGGGAACAGTGAGTCACAGGGAATCACGGAGACTGTGGAGTGGCAAAAAGACCGGCCGCGCCAAAGCAAAGGAGCCCCAGCGGCATCAAAAAGGCCCCCTCCCGCCCGCACCACGGGGGAGGACGCTGGCCACTGTGAATGCAAAGGGACACTGCAGCAGACCCCCCCCCCCCCCCCCCCCTTCACCCAGCAACGCAGAGACGACGACGGAGGAGTAGTGACTGCCACCGGCTGCCCCAGAAATTGGATGTGATCGGAGGATGTGGCGCCCTGCCCTGAGGAGCGGGAGAAGTGAACCCCGAGACCAAAAAGAGCTGCAGGGGCAGCAGAAGTCCGCAGCATGCCCCATTGTCACTGTTGGTTACATGTAATCGTCTGACCGGCTTCATAGGGTAACACGGAGCCCTGATCTGACATCACGTTCACACAGTGCACACAGAGCTACGAAGGAGATGGGTCTGAGTCATTTTCGGAATACAACATAGCAGTCCTTCTGCAAAATTCGGCAAAACTCTGCTGGCAAGCGCAACAGGCACACAGTGTCTCAAGGTATTTATTTCTCCCACTCGCCCACCTAAAAAACTACCTCCTTTGTTCAAAATGGCTGGGGCCATAAAAGTGTAGCCATAAATCCCCCCTTCCCCTTCTTACCTACCTCTGATGGCCACGAGGCCCCTCAGCTAACTCCCCCACACAGAGATAAGAATTCCTCTCAGCCAGACTGAGCATGGCTTGCTCAAACAGAAACAGAAAGCTACCCGGATGCTTAAAACAATAGCAGCAGACAGAGGACTGCGAAGGGAAACTGCTCCTCCCTGCTATCTAGATAACAGCAACAAACAGAGGACTACTGCCTCTATCTCACCTTTGTGTCGGCCATTTTAGACTAGTCTCTTGTGTACCTTTATATTGAGCATTTGCAATGCACAGATGGATACCTCATATTTAAAAGATTGTCTGCCTATTATTGTAGTTTTATAGTTCTGCCGGGATTTTGAACAGTTGTAATGCACAGATTGCTACCTCATATACCTAGACCTATTACGCAGTAGTTCCTACTGGTAATGTACAGAGCGCTACCTCAACTTCTTCTGGCTGCTCGCTAATGTCATTTCTACCTCACGCAGATTTCTGGCAGCATCGGCACCTAGTCTCAGTATTTCATTCCGGATTTGTTTAATGTACTTTTGTAAGTTGCACTATACCATGAGGTATACCTCGCACACATCATCATGCAACTCTGTGGTTGCACCGGTATCTTGTCTCAGTACATCATTAGTACCATTCCTGTATCTGACTATTGTTCTTTGTAAGCTGCACCTATCTCACCTTTTCCTGGAATGCACCGATTGATTCCTCATATATTTACGTATATTACTGTAAATTGTATTGTGTGCCACCTCATATTTTTTTCACCTTGTACCTTGTAGTTTACCGTATGCTACCTCATATCTATTTTTGTATCCTGCCCGTATATTATATATTATATCAGTTTTGTATCTACACTTACACTATGTACTCTGTAATTTACCATATGTATTTGCTCTACCGCACACGCTTATAGTCCTGGCTGTGTTGGGTCATCACTTGCACCACCTTGATAATTTATAACTTATTAATGTGTAACCCACTGTACGCATTTGTCTTTCTGCATATCTGTACCACTATAGTGCATTAGGGCACTCTCCCATTGTACCCTACCCTTATAGATTATCAGTGTTATGCACTCTCCCATTGTACCCTACCTTTATATATTATCAGTATTATGCCCACTCTTACACCTTATGCCTTAGAATTTACCGTATGTACTTGCTCTATTGCTCACTCTTATTACCTGGTTATGCTGCTTGATTACTACTGACACTTTGGTAATCTATAACTTATTACTGTGTAACCTATTGTATGCACCTGTTGTTTTGCACATTTGTTTTCCCGCACATCTGTACCACTATACTGCACTAGAGCACTCTCCCATACCCATCTAACCCTTCAACGCGACATGGACTCTATCGGCAAACACACATACAAAATCAACTACCCACCATCACTCACCAAAAAAGCCGCCAAACGCTTTAAACACAACTTCCTTAGGTCACACCCGGAAACGCCCTTTGCTGACACCTACTTCTCACCGGCCAATGGATCCCTGAACACTGATATCATCTTCCACACCACACGCAGAGCACAATGGAGAAAAGTGTTCCGCACCCTACTCACCGTCTCCTCCACCAGAAAATCCGCACATAGTCTAACACTCTCCATCACACCATCCCAAGTCTTCCCAGCCAGAGCCACCATCACTATTTACAATAACGGGATTGTCCTAGCACAATCGACAGACAGGAACCTGGAACTGCTAGACAACTTGTTCCCCACTTTCAAAGAACACCTCTCCAACTCACGGACAAACACTCACACCTCCCCCAGTCACACCAATCATGACCTCACAGCGACATACGCTTCATTCAGGGACATACCTACCACCCCTGACCTCCCATCCCCTACCCACAACCCCACTACCGCAACTCAGCACTCACACACAGAGACAGTTCTCTCCCCCCCTTACACCGCTCTCTCTCCCGCCCCTTCTACCAATTCGCGGACCTCCACACATACCTGCAACACTCCTATCACACATACAGCGGGCATCAACACCCCGCTCGTCGCTGACAGCACAGCTATCACCCATAACACACCTAACGTAGTCCAGCACCAGAATAACACGCACTCCGACAAGTCCCCCCATTTATCCCCCCCCATTCTCAGTCCTCAGTACCCTCCAACCAACTTCGCAGAACATACCCACCCTCTTAATTTAACTCCCCCCCCCCCCCCTCTACAGGACCATCTCCAACCCTACTTCCCCTCCTACCCTCAGCCCCCATTACCCTCCCTACACCCCCACCACGGCTATCAGGCTCCCAGTCTACACCTTGACCCCCCCGCCTACCTCCAATGCCCTCACCCATAACACCAACCTCCTCGCTACCTCATCCACACCCCTCATCCACACCAATGCCCTCACCCATAACACCAACCTCCTCCCTTCCTCATCCACACCCCTACCGCCCAAAACCCCTTGCCCCCCTAACTCCATCCCTCACACCAACACAACGCAGACCTGCTCAAACACCATCCCTCTCTCCCACTTGCACACGAATTCCCTGGTCAGCCATTCACCCTTGACGGTCACCCCCACCCCCATCACCTGCCCTTCGATGGAATACATCACGGCCACCCTCACTCAGATCAAAGAAGAGATACACGCCATCAAAGAACTACTCTCCAAACACCCCATACACCCCCCACCCACCTCCACCTCCCCTCCCAACTTGTCCCCTACTCCGCCGGCTGACTCCCACCCTAATCACGCCCCTCACCAGGCGTCAATCCCGGCTCATAGGCACAGCAACTGCCCTCGTCCCCCGCATCGCCCCCGCAACCCCTCACACATCAACACATCCCCGCCCAACGTGTCCCCCACCCCTCCGACTAACTCTCGCGCTCAGCTAACCCACCCCAATCCGACCTCAATCCCAGCTCTTAATCGCAACAACCGCCCTCGCCGCACCCACAATTCTTCCTCTGACCTCGACACACTCGCCCTTCTCCGCTCCTATGACCCAACACCCAAACCTCACTCAACCACACCACACCGCAACATTCCCACAATACACCCAAATCCCCTTAGACCACCTACACTAAACAGCAGATCCTCTATCCCCGATAACCTTAGAAAAATCCCTCTCTCCATAGAATCATCTAACACCCTCTACACACCCAGCCTCAAATGCACTCTTCTCAACTGCAGATCGGCCACGAAACATTCCGCCGCCATTGCTGAACTACTCTTATCACAGGACCTTGATCTTATCGTCCTGACTGAAACGTGGCTAACTGAATCCTCGACACCCATAATGGACATTCTGGTCCCTCCCAACTATCACGTTATCAGGCTCGACAGAAAAGGCCAAATAGGTGGTGGAATCGCATGCATCTACAGGGACAACCTCTCTGTTCAGAAAGTCAACTCCACATCCCTACCATCCCCTACATCCTGGGAATACATCTGCCTCGACATCATTAGTGAGGGCAAACCGATATGCTCTCTTCACAGCATCTACCACCCACCCAGGGACAATCTCACCTTTTCCCAAGAAATCATGGATATGATCTCAACCAACTCCGGACGGCAGCTCACCCAAATATACCTTGGTGACTTCAATCTCCACTGGAATGACCGCAACGACGCGGTGGTAAATGGTCTTAAAAATGTCCTTGCTGCCCTTAACCTCACCCAAATATGCAACAGCCCAACCCACAAGAAAGGCTCTACCCTCGACCTGATCATCTCCAAAGAGGAATCTATCCAACTCGAATCCATCCAACCCTGTGACTGGTCAGATCATTATATTATCACATTCTTTATCAATGAAAAAGTCAAAGTCATCCCGGCTCAACTCTCCAAGCCCAAAGTCTGGAAAAGAGACTTGAAAAAACTCAAACCAGGCTCTTTGCCCCCTAACAGTTGCAATCTCTTACTCCCACCTACAGGCGCCACGGACGTCCAAACTCTGACTGACCACTATATCAATGCTATGACCTCTATAATTAATGAGGTCGCACCTATGCAGCTAAAAAGAGTCTCTACTAAAATTTCCAAACCATGGTACGACGGGAGTCTCAACGAAGATAGACGAGACATGCGAATGGCAGAACGGACCTGGAGATCAGCCCCCTCTGCAATGCACCTAAAAGATCTGAAGAAAAAGAGAAACGCCTACTTCAGGAAAATAAAACGCTCAAAATCCGACTTCTTCAGCCTCCAACTCGACCAAGCAAAAAACCGCCCGAGAAAACTGTTCGAGCTAATCAAGTCACAATCAAAAGAGCAACCGCAACCACTAAACACTGGGCGTGAGGCACCCTCCTGTGAAGACTTCGCTGCTTTCTTTATCCAAAAAACCGACAAAATAAAAAGCGATCTCCTCATTGACGCAAGCCTCTACTCCAAACCCCAATGCCTAGCACCCACTGAACCAAAAAACAATGCTACATGGTCAACCTTCAGCATATACTCGGAAGAAGAAATTGGCAAACTGCTCAGCACCCTGAAACCATCCAATCACCTCACGGACCCCCTCCCTGCCTCCGCTGTAAAAGACTTTACCCCTTTTCTTCTCCCTCTCTGGACTAAAACTATCAACAGCTCTCTCCAACAAGGCAGCATACCTGACTCCCTCAAAGTTGGCCAGGTCACACCTCTACTAAAGAAACCTACAGCCGACCCCTCGGATCTCAACAATTACCGTCCCATCACCAATATCCCCACTCTCGCCAAACTGCTGGAAAAATGCGCACAACTACAATTGTCTAAACACATTGAGCAATTCGATCTCCTCAACCCTCACCAGTCAGGCTTCCGAGCAGGACACAGCACAGAAACTGCTATGACTCACATAATTGACGACGCACTTCAAATGCTAGACCAAAACGACACCTGCCTCCTCATCCTTCTTGATCTCTCCTCAGCATTCGACACCGTCAAACATGAGAATCTACTAGAACTACTAAACACAAGAATGGGCCTATCTGGAACTGTCCTCAAGTGGTTCACTTCCTTTCTTCACAACAGGTCGCAAAAATTCAAGAGCAACAACCTGATGTCCTCGCCAATACCTGTAACGCTAGGCGTCCCCCAAGGATCTTCTCTATCCCCAACTTTGTTCAACCTAGTCATGGAGCCTCTCACCACCTTGCTACAAGCATCCAATGTACGCTTTCACATGTACGCTGATGACACCCAACTTTACCTCAAATTACAATCACCCAATGACATCCTGCTCCTGAACACAACGATCAGTTGCACCCAATCCTGGCTTGCCGATAACCACCTCAAACTCAATGCCCTGAAAACAGAGTTCCTTCTGATCTCACCTCCAGCTAAGATATCAACCACTCAACATTGGCTTAAACTCCTAACCGCACTCAATGTCCAACCCACCATCGTGGACTCAGCAAAATCTTTAGGCATAACACTCGACACTAATCTCAACATGCAGCAACATATCAGCAAGGCAACAAAGGGAGCGAACTTCCAGATCAATACTCTGAGGAAACTCAAACCCTACCTCCCGGCCAAAGACTTCCAAACTGCAGTACAAGCACTAGTCATCCCACAAATTGAATACGGCAGCACCGCCCTCTGCGGACTCCCCCTAACTACAACCGCACCACTAAAAGCTTCTCTAAATGCTGCAGCGAGACTCATCACTGGGTCAAAAAAGTACTCCCACATTACCCCTGACCTGAAATCCCTGAATTGGCTGCCTTTTGAAGGCAGAATACAGCTGAAAATCGCCTGCATGACACACAAGGCGGTACACCTAAACTCACCCGGCTACCTCGCTCAGAAGTTGACAATCTCTGGGGGAATTAGAAACACGAGAGGCACAAACAATCTCCTGCTAAAACCTCGAAGATTTCGGAAGGAAAAAACATACAAGCGCTCCTTCTCAGGAATGGCGCCTAGGATCTGGAACTCACTCCCTCCCGAAACCAGGCTGATCTCCTCCACTACACTCTTTAAAAAAGAAGTAAAAGCTATCCTCATGGCTAAATACACTTGAGCTACTATTTCGAATCCCATTAACACCTTGCACCGTTCTGTATTACATGTTTGATTCTTGACTTATTTGTATGAGTTGTTTTATCATCCACATGAGTGGTTGTGTCACTTAGTAGTACTATTATACTGTGATTTATTGAGTTACTCGTCTGAATATGCTCCCCCTTGCACCCTTCTATGTAAAGCTTGATTTGCTTGTTTGACTTTGCTCCCTCATGTACCCGTCTATGTAAAGCGCTCTGATATCTGTGAAGATCTTGTTTGCGCTATATAAAACTCTTTAAATAAATAAATAAATAAATAGGTGTATTGTCTAGTATCCCTGCGGCCTACTCGCCCTCCTCCCACAGACCCAAACGTAGTCTGGAATATAAGCGACTCTCTCCAGGGGATGC
Source organism: Lissotriton vulgaris (assembly GCF_964263255.1). Lineage (NCBI taxonomy): Eukaryota > Metazoa > Chordata > Amphibia > Caudata > Salamandridae > Lissotriton > Lissotriton vulgaris. The sequence goes on along the minus strand of NC_141697.1, from coordinate 416,308,331 downwards.
ATTCACTACTCAACAAAGGGACTTTAGAACCCGTGCTGCCACAAAATCATGGTAAAGGGCTATACTCCCTATACTGTCTTTTTTATTTATTTATTTTTTTATTGAGATTTTATTGGTTTCAGTCAAGGCAAAGCATACAGCCCATAACACAAAACTGTACATGAAGAATCAGGCACAAGCAACCCATGAAATCCCCCCCAACCCACCCCTCCCAGGCAACAGATATACATTATTGCCACTGTTCTGTGGTACAATAATTCTTTTTTACACATTATTCAAAGAACACTCAGTAAAAACAGTCCCTGATGCATCTGCCTAATGGCCAGGTCATCAGTCAAGATAACAGCATATATTCGTCAGATTCCGGGATATCACAATTTAATCAGAAGATTTCTGCACATATTACTGCACAGTTAGAATATATCAGGGTGAAACATCAGATAGGATGTGATAGGGGCCCAAAAGTCCTTAGGGCGTGATGACTCCGGTAACTCCTCCTTATACACCTGCAATTGATCTCCACAATAAACCAAATCACGAAGCCACTGCTTCACAGTAGGAACAGACTTCGATCCCCATCTCTGGGCCACCGCCCTCTTTGCAAACAGCGTGGAGATGGCAACAATGCGTCTGCTAGCAAGTTTCAAGCATTTAACATAACCAAGGAGGCACAGTTCGGGCGCACAACCGACCGGCTCCAGCACCACTTCCGTTAAAATGCGAGCCACCTCAGTCCAATAGGCAAAGACACCACCACACAGCCACGCAACATGATAAAAATCTGCATTTGCAGCACCACACCGCACACAGTCCGCAGTCTCTCTCAGGCCATATTTATATAACTTCAAAGGGGATTAATATACCTGATGTAGGTATTAGGTTGCAATTCGCTGTGATGCGGCTCGTGAGCTGACATGCCGTCCAGACCTCCATCAAAATGGGGTTGCCTATCGCCGTTTGCAAGCGCAGGCATCATGGGTGTTCCTCCGTGTCTCGCTCCCACAGAGAGGAGTTGTGAAGTTTAGTGAGAAGCCCCTTGCGACTCTCCCCCGACAATAAGGCCTGAGGCGCACGAAGTGTCGTGGGCTCAGCAGGGAACTCACGATACGCGTCCCGAACAGCTTGTCGGACCCGATCATACGTGAAGTTAAACATAAAGGTACGGTCTACCCCATTCTGAGCCTCACTCAAAGTCTTAAAACAGCCCTCCCTAATAGGTCACCCACCCTGACAATGCCCGCCGTCGCTAGCTCCCTCAGGGCGGAAGACTCCCGCGCCGCAGACACCCCCGGGTGAGATGCCAGGGGTAAGAGTGGAGCATATAGATAAGGAAGCTGCGCACTGCAAGCTAGTGCCCGCCATGCTCAACGGAGGGTTTATTTCAGTCCGGGGCCCACCCGATCCTCCCGAGAGAACCATCTCCTGTAATGGGACAGGCGAACAGCATCCGATTCGATAGCCACGTGAGGTTGGAAGCACTGCAGGAAATGCCAGTAATGAGCGAAGTGTGCCTATGCACACAGGGGTAATTGGGGCAAAAATCCGGAGCCTCAAGCCCCCCCCCCCCTCCCTCCCCCCCTCCCCGTTCAAAAGGCTGCACCAATAAATCCCATCTACATCTGGGTTGTTCCCCCATTGACCCCAGCCGGCCCGATCACCGCACTCCGCAGCCTCACCAGAAGCAAGCCCCGCGCCGGCTGCAGCCCACGGGACGCGGCCGCAGCCCAAGGCCCGATCCCGCCTCCACAGCCCGAGCCTCAACCGGGACCGGCCCACTCACCACAGCCAGCGCCGACGGGAGCAGGCAATCCGGTTCTCCGCTGCAATGGACCGTCATCCAGGCACAGCGGCTGTTCTCCGGTGCCGCCAGCATGAACCTCCTCGCGTGCAGTCCCAGCGGCCGGACCCTGACACCGCAAGGACTCGCCTCACCAATCAGCCCTCCGAACTGTCAATATGCCGCCAGCAGGTCCCGGGAAGCCAGACGACAGCCGCTACAACGTGCAGCCACCCTTAGCTCAGAGGGGGCCGCGCAGGGAGACAGGCGAAATACCAGATCCCTCATGTGAAGCAGGATTACCACATCTCAGCCGCTTCACCACGCCTGGGCATAGCAGTTGTATTTTTCCCAGCAGGATGGACACAGCAGGGCCACAAATAACACCATTGGGCGCAGCAAGTGAATTCGGACCCACACAGGGTCCCAGCAACCTCCAGGGGCACGCGATGCAGCAGATAATTGTCGGATTTGAGCTTGGTCAGGCAGAGCCTCGCAGCAGTGCGGCCATCTTGCTGTGCTCCCTCTAGCCCCCCCTATCCTCTCTATACTTTCTTATCCCCAAGACTGACAGATCACTAAGATCCATTCACAACTTCAGGCCCCTCAACAAGTACATCTTGTCAGAACACTTCCACACAGTGACAGTCCAGAATGTCCTTCTACTACAGGAAGGCTACTTCATGACTGCCCTTGACTTCAAGGTGCCTACTTTCACATACCCATCCACCCTGCACATAGCTGCAGCTTCCAGGTTGTGGTCAGTAGTCGGCATTACCAGTTCAAGCTGCTGCCCTTCTGAGTGACCACAGCTCAGTCTCGTATGGTTCCTGCCAAGTATGTGTCATAGAGTATGGAGACTGAGTCACTCATACCATCAGAATATGTTGTCCCAATTCCAGGCTAGCTCACAGTAGCCCATCTGGGCCCCTAAACCTGATGATGTACCTGATGGTATCTGCAACCTCAGTTTGATACGTGAGACCAGAGAAACTCTGGTACCATCCCTAATTGGCACACACTGATGTTGCGTTTCCTTAGTTTAAGAAAACCACTTCCATTCAATATTCGTTATAATTCATCATTTATTTCATGGTTTTAGTAATGATTTATATCAATGCATTTCAAATTTCTTCATGGTTGTTGTCAACATGCAAAATCAGGCAATATCATAGCGTGTCCAATGCATTTCGGGCATTTAGAAGCATGCCCTTCATCAGGGAATTGACACTAGAAACAATAACATAGGTGAACATTAGTATGAGCAGATCATGTACTCTTCATCATTATCTGTTCAAAAAACCACATAGGGGACATGTGCTTATAAGGTTACATAACAATCCATGTGTTTCATACAGTTTGAAAAAATGAGCGGTGGTGTGGGGAAAATTGTGCTGGGGATTGTAACCATGCTTGGTGTGTTTAAAAATGCAGGGTTCAGAGGTTCACTTACATGCCTGTAGTCGAACGGTAGATAGAAATCTAGAGAAGGTAAATAAACGTGAAAAATTCCATCAATGCTAATGAACGTAAAAAGTGTGACCGTGCGCTCCAATATATAATTTTGTTTGCGCTGAAACTGACCTGAATGGTTACGGGTAAAGCATTCTATCCGGTACTCGTCTCCGTAAAACGCCGGTGAAGACAAGGGCTTCCCGCGTTAATAAATTCAAAGCTTCAGAGGTCACATGGTGGGTCACGTGTGGTTGAAGTAAAGAAAAGACTTTAGATCGGCTCGCTTCGTGCTAAAAAGCCGAGTTGTCAAGATATGACGGGCTATGGGCAGGGTTGTTAATAGAAGGACCAAATTAATAGATATGTGGAATCGCGGATCTCCTTGTAAAAATATACCGGTTAAGAAAAAATAGGGGGAAAAAAATATATGAAACTCGGATCGAACTGGCTTATAAGTAGTCTATAGTATGCGGTGAGCTATTCATGAGGCTAACATGCAAGCAGGATGACGTCAGGTGAAAAACTGGGTTATGCAGTGTCAAAGATGTTTAGGAACATGCACAATAACAGCAAGATCGATTTACAGAGCAATTATATCGGAGATAACACGAAAATTCAATTCTCTCATTTAAACCCATGGGTTTCTGGGTTGACAGTTTGTGGATCCAATAGTTCTCTCGTCTTAGAAGAAATTTATTATTGTCTCTCCCTTCATGTTTAGGAACAGTCTCTAGAATGATATACTTTACTTGGGAAACATTATGTTGTTGTTCTACAAAGTGTGCAGAAAGAGCTGACTTCAAATTCTTTAGTCTGATGTTGGATTTGTGTTCAGTGAGACGCACCTTGATGCGTCGCTCAGTTTTCCCGACGTACATCTTCCCACACGGGCATTTTATCCCGTATATTAGGTTGCTGGAGTCACAGGTGGCGTTAACTCGTAGTTTTATCGGGTAACCCTGTGTTGGATGGTTTATGGTGTGTCCCCTAATAATGTTATTGCAGTTGCCACAGTTTAGGCAGGGTTTGGTTCCAGTGTATATGGTAGTATCATTGGGTTTGCTTTGTAGAATTTCTCCCAGATGTTTGGCTCTAGTGTAAGCAAATAGCGGGGGTTGGCTGAATGCTTTGTTGAAGTCAGGTTCAAGGTTGAGGATTGTCCAATGCTTCATTATTATTTGCTTGAATTTTTTGCTGTTAGTAGAATATTTCGAAACCACTACTATCTGTGTTTGCTCAGATTTTAAGGTTGATGTTAAAAGTTTAGTTCTTTCCAAGTTGTCAATTCTGTTTTTGGTTTCATCCACTAGGTTTTTTGGATAACCCCTTTTCAAAAATTTGTTTGACATTTCACTCAGTCTTAAGTTGAGAGTGGTTTGGTCTGAAGTGATTCTTTTGACCCTTGCCATTTGGGAATATGGTAGATTTCTAATCAGGTTCGGTTCATGGAAGCTGGAGTGCAATAGCATATTGTTCCTGTCAGTGGGTTTGACATAGAGGTCTGTGCTAAATCCATTTGGGGTTACTGTGACTTTCACGTCTAGGAAATTCACTGATGTGTCAGAGATATCCCAAGTTAGTTGGATCCTTTGGTCAATGGAGTTCAATATGCTGAGTTGGGTTCTTAATTTCTCCTCCGTGTCCGTCCATATGATGAAAAAGTCATCAATATATCTTGATATCATTTTCAAATGGTTTGTCCAGTTGGTGTCCTTTAGTATATGTTGGGTTTCATACCAATGCATGAAAATATTCGCATACACAGGTGCGGCCGAATTGCCCATTGCCATCCCTGTGAGTTGTTGGTACCATTTGTCCTGAACTCTGAAGTAACTATGGTATAGGGTGAACTGCATAAGCTCCATCAGAAACAGTTGGAAGTCTTGGTCTACATCCATATTCAGGATGGCTGATTCCATTGCTTCAATTCCCATGTTGTGGGGTATGTTTGTATATAGACTGCAAACATCAGCAGTACATAGCAGTATTTTTTCTTTTGGGTTGAGTTGGATTTGTTGTAATTTGAGTAAAAATTGCGAGGTATCCTTTATGTATGTTTGGGTAGATTGCACCGATGGTTGGAGATACTTGTCAATTAATTGTCCTATCGGTTGATGTATGCTCCCTCTTGTGGAGACAATGGGTCTCATGGGGGGTTTCTGAGATTCTTGTGAATTTTAGGCACCATTCTTAATGTCGGGCTTTTGGGATTGGTGGTTATAAGGAAGTTCTTCGTCCTTTCTGTAATGGTTCCCTGTTTGTGTGCCTGGTCAATAATGCTTCTTAAAGTCTTAGCGTATTCCAAGGTGGGATTAGAGTCCAATTTGTTATATGTTGACCTATCCATGACATGTTCCGTTACTTTTTCGTTGTACATTGAGGTGTTCATGATGACGATCGCTCCCCCTTTATCTGCTTTGGTGAAAATTATTTGGTCATCGGTTGCTATTCTTCTCAATGTATCCAAATCCTTCTGCGTGATGTTTCTGTTTTTGGGTTTGGTATATTTGAGTTTGTTGAGATCCTGTTTGACTAGATTTTCGAAAAGATCTAGGGTCTTGTGGCTTGTGGGTGCTTGGAATGAGCTCTGTGGACGTAGTCCTAGTAGTTGGTCTTTCTCTTGTGGCGGACGTTCTGGTAGAGTGTTGTCAAAAAAATGTCTGAGTTTGAGTTTACGCATTAATTTGAAGAAGCTAACTTCTTGTTCCAGGTGATCTATGTGGGTGGTAGGTACAAACGAAGTTCCTTTCTCCAATAGTCTAAGTTCGTATGCATTGAAGTGTTGGTCACTGATATTAATAACTAGGTGCTCTGTGGTTGATTCTTCTTGGGTTTTTTTCTCCTTCTCCTTGGTTGTCGCTGCGGTGCTCCGAGTGTTCGGCGGGTCCCTTTCTTTCTCTTTTTCTTTTTCCTTTCCCTCTCCTGGGTCTCCTTTTTGCGCTTGGCCCTGGTCTAAAAAAGGGCTACTGTCATGTGTTTGACTGGTGGTGGCTTCCACAGTTGGAGTTTGTTCTTGTGGTGTTCTTGTAGGTTGACTTTTGCGTGGTCTTTGAGTTGATTCACTGTCTGTCGAAGAGGTATCTGTGTTAGAGTTATAAGGGCGGTTTCTTCGTTTTTGGGCATACACGTCAGCCCATGTGTAGACCTCCCCCAGTCTATAATCCAAGGTATCCCGCTTGAACTTACGAATTTTGCGTTCGTTGATCTCCCTAGAATGTCGATCAATTTGAGTTTTAATGTCTTCCAAGGTGGTTTTCAGTTCATCCTCCGTCATCATTTTTGATAGTTCCGTGGATGTTTCCTGAATTTCAGCTGAGATTTCCTCCAAGATAGTAGATAGTTCTTGAATAATTAAAAGAAGTAAATCCAATGAGCACTTATTAAGGATCTCATACCACCGTTCCTGGAATTTTTTGGAGTGTTTGCATAGGGATGGTTTGAGTGCAATTCTTAACCCACGAGGTATGCGTTGATTCCTGTGGTCCTTGATAAGGGTACTGGCATGTAGTTGTTGGTTTGTTTTTCTCTTAGATAGGTACAGTAGTTGTTTTATGTTTTGCTCTTTTGACCGACTTGACGTTTCTTGTGCTAGCTCCTCCCTGATCAGAGAGTAGATTTGGTCCACGTCTTTTTCCTCAAATGCGAAAGTGGAGGCTCTGGCCTCTGTGCTTTTAGATATTTCCTCATAGTTGGACATGGTTTAATTTTGATTTCCAATGTTTGTAGGGTGCGTGCTATCAGTCCAGTGGGCGCTAGGAGGAACAATACAGTGGTGATTGGAGTGATGCACAGCTTGTTTTAGTTCAAAATCAGTTTTTCCTTGGTTAGACAATGTTTGTTTGTTTTGGTGGTGCTCAATGAGGAGGCGTCGAGGGCCCTACGACGTCGAGTTAACTGTTTGATACGTGAGACCAGAGAAACTCTGGTACCATCCCTAATTGGCACACACTGATGTTGCGTTTCCTTAGTTTAAGAAAACCACTTCCATTCAATATTCGTTATAATTCATCATTTATTTCATGCATTGATATAAATCATTACTAAAACCATGAAATAAATGATGATGTTGAGCACCACCAAAACAAACAAACATTGTCTAACCAAGGAAAAACTGATTTTGAACGAAAACAAGCTGTGCATCACTCCAATCACCACTGTATCTGCAACCTCAGAACATGCCCACTCTGTTCTCCAGTCCCCAGCCCAACCCGCCCCCCTGGGGAAACAGATTGACCCTTTCGTTATTACCTTGGGCATGCCCAAAGAGAGCAACAAGAAATGCACAAGAAATGCACAATCAAATGGATTCTTGTTTTAAAAAATCATGAGCTGCAATTATTAGCAGAAGGAAACAAAGCATTGTTACCTGCATTACAAGAATGGTGAAAAAGATGAATAGTTCAACCATTATGACTTTGCAGTGATATGATTATATCTTGCACTAAAATGTTTACCTAACCCTAAATATGCTAGAGAGCATTTTATAGTGTACATTCTGCCAGATCTCATGGAGTTGCTTAACTTCTCATTTACCTGTATGAGTGATATATCAGGAAGCCAGCCTGTTGTGGGACAGGCCTCTGTTCTTTGCAGGATGTTGATAGAAGTCAGCAGGACTGGAAATCAGTCACGGGCGAGAGTTCGGAATAATTCCTGAAAGTGCTCCTCTGACGAGCTAAATGTCAGAAGCTATTTACATAATAAAAACAGGCCCAGTTTTCACTGTGCCGGAGATCCTCAGCTATTTATTGTTTGTATTTCCAGCTCAGAGCTGTCTCCGTACGGACAACAACTAGATGCAAGGGCAGCGTGCTCAGTGTACTTCATCCTTGTACATAATGTACAGTGTTGTGATAAAATACTTACGAATAAATGTGCTTGGAAGAAGAATACTTTCTTAGTACCCTTATTATGTATATGCAAAGCAGACCCTTGTCTAAAAGCTATGTCAAGTTTAAACGTGGACATGTAAAATGTAAGATTATTGTGCATGGGCCCTGTTAAACATCACAACACCAGGGTGCTTACAAAATGTCTATCAGATGCAGCCGCTCACCTCCGAAGGAACGGTGTCCCTTACCTAGACAATTGCCTGGTAAACAGTGTAATGGAACAATGTCAAGTGCACACCCAGGCCACCTTTAATCTCTTGCGCAGCCTAGGCTTTACCATCAGTGTCATAAAATCTCATCTACAGCCCCTCCAGATACAGTCCTCCCTCGAGGCCATACTAGACTCTCACTCAGGGAAAGCATATCACAGCTGTGCTAGAGTTCAGGCCGCCCAAGTGCTGCTCCCTCTTCTCCAGCCAGATCATCCGGTAATGGTCAGAAAGGTAATGCACCTCCTAGGGATGTTGGCTCTTGTATTGCTATAGACCAGATGCCTTCAAACTGTTTTTCTTTGAGCCTTCCCTAAGAAAAATATGTATAAGTCTGACCTTATTCCAAAACGTTATGACAGTACTTGGGGGGAGAGGAAGGCTAAGGGCTGAGTGCATGGGGGGTCATTGAAGGGGCACTTTCAAGAAAATATATCAAGCAAAAATGGAAATTGACCAAAAAAACACTACTCCTATTTGGGATGTTGTGCGCCCCTCAGACTCATGGGACCCAATGCAACTGCATGTGCTGGACTAATGATAGCAGCCACCCTAAGTTAGCAGACTGTGCCCTCTGCCTTTTTCACCCCTTCCCCGCCATGCCCAGCAAGGTGCCTCGACCCTAATGGTAGCAAAGAAAATTATCCTCCATGTCTCTTTTATAAAGTAAGCTCGTCATAATTGTGTAGTAGCGGCTCTATACCCTCACAGGTCCCAGTGCAACTGCATCTGCTTCACTGAGGGACTGACTGCCTTGTGAAGTGGGCTGTCTCCTCTGCCCCTTGTTAAAAAACATGGGCCTCCATCTTGTCCCATCACTTGCTCTGCGATCTCTCGGAGGCCTAAGCCAAGGGGTCATCGCTGCTTCAATTTTCCTCTCTCGTGGGGCAGTGGTTTGAGACCCAAAGCAACACTGGCACAGTAGTGCTGCACTAGCCTTAATGTCAGCAAGAAAGTATAGTATAACAACACTAATTGGGGTTTAGTTGGTATCTCACACCCCTGGGCCCCCGTGCCACCTGCAGCACAAAATATATCTACTCCTTAGCCCACACCACTGGGCCATTAATCCTAGGCCTGCAGAGCAAACCAGGCTTTGTGAACCATTGGGTTAAACAAAAACAAAAAAGAGAGAGAAAAACTCACATCTTGCCCCCCTGTTGCTTGCGACTTGTTCCCAACGCAACAAGAGTGACCTGGGCCCTAATGCGTATAAAGAAAAAGGGTTCCCAACCCAGCTTTTTGCTAGTAAAAGAGCCATAATTGTGTTGCTGCTGTCTAACATAGCAGTGCTTCAGTGCAACTGCACCTGCTGAACTAATGGTAGTGATGGCCAATTAAAAAACAAAAAAAGAGCCCACGTCTCTCTCCATCTTCCTCAGGGTATTTTTCTGGGGAGGCTCTGTCCATTTGTAAGCTAAAATGTTAGCTCCCACTTAGCGCCCTCTGCTCATGGCCATCTTTTTGATGCTAGCCATGGACATAGAGCTAAAGAAGAAACGCACCTTTGTACCAGGGTACCTGAAAGAAATGTAAATGTGTGCAATTGGTTAATCACCATATGTAAAGGCTGCTTTGATACGAGTATAGGCTTAATTTATGGTGTCACTTGAAGCTTCATGTCGACAAAGATGTATTCTTTTTGAGAGGTGACCTAAGGGTGTTGAGTTTTGGAAACTGTTCTTTAATGGACTTATACAAATGTTTGCACTAGATAAGTGTGATTACCTATTACTAAAATGTATTATTTGAAAGCACTTGTTTTATTTTAAAATGCTATCTTTTTATAGCAGCCTATCGTATACTCGGGACAATTGGAATTATGCAATTTGTGCAGTTGTGGAAATCATCCACATTATTTAGGATTTGCTGCATTTGCCTCAAAATCCATCACCTTCTGTATAATCTGCAGATTTTAAGAAAATGTTTCTAGGTCAAATGGATCAAACGTTACTAAAAACCCATCGACACTCCGTGGACGACCTATAGCAAAGGTTCACTCTTCACCTCTCTGTTGCTTATTGCTGTATTTGGATGTTAATATGGTACTAATGAGGTGAAACCTTTGCCCATACGGTGTTAGCATGTGTAAAGTTACAAAATAATGAAGTAATAACATTACAAAAAGTCTTGCATAAAGCTGCATAATTTGCCTTTTGTTGCCTCATAATTTAGTCAATCCTTCCCTTCCACTTAATTCCAATGGTCCTACTTATTCTGTGTGTAGTACAATTTTTAATTAATGACTTGCATGTTCACACTGCTTTGTGTTAAAGGCTGGGACTCGGACTCCATATTGTTATAAATACACAAGTTGCTACTCCGCACTGCGCCAGCCAGGATTCAATTGTGTGACTTTCTTGTCTCACAAACTGACATCTGCAGTTATCACATTAACCAATCGAGGTTTCTTAACATAAAAGAAAATGTTCCCAACTAATGGTTTGATTTGCATTTATTTTTGATTTACAGTGTGTGCATTATTTTAGTATTTTAGTTCGCTCAAATTAAAAACTTGTTTTTTTAGCCACTTCGACATGTCTTTGACCTCACACCCCTCCGCAGCACTCAACACTATAGTTTCCATACTTTTTAGGGCGAGGCCTCCGCCACTGCCGCAGGCAGTGGGAGGAGTCCGATTCCCTCTTGTAAGGGCTCGCAGAAAAGCGCTTATAAAATGCCACACATTCCATTTTTTTTTTGCCATCTGGATGGCAATTGTGCCTCGCATGCCTGTCTTTTTAGAAGACAGCACGCAGTAGGCCATTTAATGTAGAGTTGGTTCACTTCCTGCATTTTCTGTGCGGGCACGAGCAGCAGAAGGCCATATATCTTCAATTATCTTGTCGTCAAGGCCGAGATAATTGAAAACATATGCCTGCAGTGGCGCGCCGCGCGAGGCTGAGGCTTTTTTTTATGATGGTAGGCACAGGGAGATTAAGTGATTCGGCCAGAATCACAGGATGTTGATACGGTCCGAGGCTTGAACCATAGTTTCCCAGCTCCAAAGTCGACAGTCTAGCCGTGAGACCACATCCTCTCGAAACGGGGAATCTGAAAAGCAGCCAGAGATTCTATTTAACAGACAGCTCCCTAAACCTCTTGGTTGAGATGCCCCCAGGTGAGGCGAACTTCGTTAGACTTAAATTCTGTTCGCATAGAATTATCTATTGTTCAGCAATCACGGAAAGCCTTTGTTTTGTAGCCTCTTGCCGGAAACCTATGAAAAACACGCTTTAGAAACAGCCGGGCGCCCCCAGCGCTGACTGGATTTATATACTTTTGTAAACATAACTAGTCCTACATATAAACGCGGCGGAACCATTTTCCTATTATGGTTTGTGAGTCGTGGAAGATTAGGAGTCTCTTTTGACGTGATGCCCATTAGCAAACCGGAGGCCTCTCGCTCATTTCTTAATGAAATACGTTTGAATTATATGAATGGGATTTCTGGCTAATGCAATTCACTTATGTCGATTTTCATGAATGGCACTGACGCGAGACATACATGTATGTGTTTTCTAACACCTCCCTTATTTTATCTTTTTGTACAAAGAAGGGGCATATTTACAAGCCATTGCGCCACTTTTCCGTCACTTTTAACATGGGAAAAGTGATGCAAGGGGCTTGTAAATATGCCCCGAAATGTGTATTTTTTTTAACGCAGACAGGTCCGAAATATTGTGCCTGCCAGTCAGACGTGGTATTCCCTTGCAGGGTCATGCACGTGCCTGTGTCTGTGGTAGTAACAGCTGGCGTGAGAGTGGCGTTTTTACATAGTCTAAGATTATCCCGTCAGCGTCTAAAAGGCAATAATTAACTAGGCCATTTAAAGCACTCCTTAGGCACGTTTACCAATGATTGTCGGCTCATCAGCAGGCGCACATGTTTACCTGAAAAAATGTTCGGAGTCAGACCTAATTGAATTGATAAGCCGGCTTCCCTTTGCCACAGCCCAGCTGAAACAACAAAACCAGTCAGACAGCTTCTTCACAACTATGTGCCAGATTACTGTGAGGAAACTGTGATCGAGAGCTGCAGGTGTCCTGCACTGACCAGTAGCGAGGTTACTTTTTAAAGTGTGTAATATTGTTTATAAAACGTGGTCATAAAAAACGTACAAATATTTTAATTGAACTGCACGGGTATTGTTAGTATTAAATGGGCGCTCATCTTCAAAAGTACTCGGTAGCCGGCTTTCATTCTGTTTCTGAGGTTCGGAGGGGCTGTTCTGTTTATTTCTCTGTGAAGGCATACCCCATATTGTTTAAGAAGGCTTCTTGTTTGAGCTTACGTAAATGTGTTGGCTTTTTCTTTCACTTTTTGCTGTTTTCCTTACTCATGGTTGTCAAGGGTTTCCGCGTGGCGTGTGAGGCTGCATCCACTTCTGGCTTTTTAGCTAACGAAACGTTGCATCCAGGGCTTTAGGTGGGATTAAAAAACTGGGGGTCTCTCAAAGGAGCGTGGCCAGTGTAAATAGGGGCGTGGCTTTAAACACTTTCTCTGTGAAGGCATACCCCATATTGTTTAAGAAGGCTTCTTGTTTGAGCTTACGTAAATGTGTTGGCTTTTTCTTTCACTTTTTGCTGTTTTCCTTACTCATGGTTGTCAAGGGTTTCCACGTGGCGTGTGAGGCTGCATCCACTTCTGGCTTTTTAGCTAACGAAACGTTGCATCCAGGGCTTTAGGTGGGATTAAAAAACTGGGGGTCTCTCAAAGGAGCGTGGCCAGTGTAAATAGGGGCGTGGCTTTAAACACTTTCTCTGTGAAGGCATACCCCATATTGTTTAAGAAGGCTTCTTGTTTGAGCTTACGTAAATGTGTTGGCTTTTTCTTTCACTTTTTGCTGTTTTCCTTACTCATGGTTGTCAAGGGTTTCCACGTGGCGTGTGAGGCTGCATCCACTTCTGGCTTTTTAGCTAACGAAACGTTGCATCCAGGGCTTTAGGTGGGATTAAAAAACTGGGGGTCTCTCAAAGGAGCGTGGCCAGTGAAAAAAGGGGCGGGGCTTTAAACACTTACGATAAAAATCTGTGTTTAGAATAGTATGCCGCCCGACTTTTATTTTGCTGTTTCTGTCATTGCATGCAGATAGGTGATACAACAAGTAACATCATACCTACAGGAAGTCAGGACTATTGGCTTGGTCAATGGTTATTAGTTGCATGAGATAAATAGGCCGCAACTATGGCTTGTATATAATATTGAAAAAGCTTCCACTTAAAGCCCTGGAGACCCTAATGTTGCTGCTCCTGAGTTTTAGTAAGGGAAGGGAAATCCAGAGAGAAAATGACTCTCTTTAAAGGATTTCCCTTCTCCCACAACGCTCACCTGGCATGACCTCATGCTGTAACTTCTCCACTAGTGTGAAGAGCAGTGTGGGCAGCGCACATCGATGTACTTGCTGTCTCGAAACGGGTCTCTATCGGGCTGTTTTGTGCCCTGGCACTTTTTTGCGGACTGCAGTGACAGCAAACTACTTTCACTGCAGTCCGGGGAAAAAAAACACAGATGCCTGTGCCAGGGCTCATAACAGAGCCCGATAGAGACCCGTTTCGAACCCCCTTAAAAAAACTGCCGGTGCTCAGACCCCTTCAGACCCGGCACACTTAAAGTCCTGGTTGCATCCGAGAACGTCTAGTGGGTTTGTTGTAATCGTCATTACAATTATGGCGTTTATATAAAAAAAAAGCGGCATATGTATGACTTTTGTGGGGTAGGGGAGCACATCAAATCACCTTGCTACGTTGCCCTGCATCACAGGGAAAGGGGAGGAGTGTGCCACAATTATCCACTACAGCCCATTCCTGTACTTTTCAAATAGGGTGGATGAGAGGCAATATACTCATGCAAAACGAAAATAGGTATACAGATAGATACACACAAAGTCGTTGATTGCAGTCTTGAATAATTTATTTCAGTGTGCTCAAATTGGGGAACAGCGTTTACAACGAAACTTTTAGAACACAGTACCATTACGACGCAACCATTACAACGCAAGTCATTACAACGACTTGCTCTGGGGGTCGCTCTCGGATAAAGAATAGCTGTCATTTACTATCCAACACCTTCCCTACTATCCACGGGGACAGGAGTTGGAATAGTAAATTAAACTATTCACTATCCATAGCCCCTGAACGCAAGTCGTTGTAACGACTTGCGTTGTAAAGGTTGCGTCGTAAAGGCATGCGTTGTAAAAGCATGCGTTGTAACGACATACATCCGCTCCAATTGCATCAATGTAGACAGCCATGCGTTTCGCCCAAACATGGGCTTCTTCAGGACGTTGAGATTCACTATGAACATCATGCCAAGACAAAGGGCATCGGTGGTGCGTCCAGTGTAGGACAATTGGTAATGAAGAGGCCTACTCAGTACTCAAATGACCGTCTGTGTGTCATGAGTTGGAATATCTCAGGATGAATAATAGTTTGAAAATGGAACAGTAAATTGTCTATTAACGCAGTGTGGCGTGGTGATCCCATGTCCTGCTGGTGACCAAGTCTCTACTGGGAAGTCCTTTTCCCCTGTGCTGGTGTCCTTTTGGCAGCTTAGCGCCAATGCAGACACCCTTGCACCATGGTACAAGGGTGCCTGCGTTGGTGCATGGCAGCCAATTGTGCGCCAATGCAGGGCAGAGCAAAGGGATCGGTCATATCATTGTAGGTATGACGCAACCCTTTTCTTCCAAAGTGAAGCAGCGCGGTGCAGCCAAATGGCTTGCGGCACCTCACTGCCTTACTTTGTCGTGAAAAAGGCCCTAAGTGTTGTACTGGGATTTACTTTCAAGTGCAAAACAATACTCGCACTGTAAAGTAGACCTAAAGTAATCAAAAGTAGTGCTATGCACTACTTTGCATCAAGGGGGAAATCCATGGTTTTGCGCCAAAAATCTACTTCTCCTAGCAGCAGAGATAATGTTGGAGAAAAGTTTTCTTTTCTGGATGCATGCCTGACACACCACACGAAGCCCCTTAAAACTCTCCTCATATATGCTATGTTTTGAACTTACTTTAAAGATAGTGATTTTCTTTGTGAATTTCTTTCCGTCCTTAGCGTTCCAGCTTCCTGAAATGGCTACTGGGGTGGCATGTTGATTTATTATCTCACCCATCGGAGCATGTAAAATATAAATCTTTTAAATGAGATAAAGTACCGCCTGTCGGGTATTTTTAAGGAAATTGCAGGTCACCAACGAGTTCCGTGACCCTACTGAGGAATAACATTATAATAATGGGATAACGTAGTAACCCTCAGTTCCTGGGTGGGTAATTGAACAAAAAACAATGATTCTGTCATGAATACAATTACTTTGAAACATGTACTGAATACGTGTAAGAAAAACAATATATCCAGTGCAGGATATATCCGAAGAACTGACACTGACCACAAAGGGAGAGAAAAGATAATTTTTTGAATTCAACCCTGGAGAGTGAATGCAGAGTGAGAGTAAGTGGAATTTGAGAGTTAGTGTAGAATGAGAGTAAGTGCAGAGTGAGAGTGAGTGGAAAATGTGAGTTACTAAAGATGGACAGAAGTGAGTACAGAATAACTGCAGAGGGAAAGTAGAATGACTGCTAAGTGACAGTGAGTGAGTTGAGTGTGAGTTACTGCAGAGCGCATGCAGAGTGAGTGCAGAGTGACAGTAAGTGCAGAGTGTGTGCAGAGTGACAGTGAGTGCAGAGTGTGTGCAGAGTGACAGTGTGTGCCGAGTGACAGTGTGTGCCGAGTGACAGTGTGTGCAGAGTGACAGTGTGTGCAGAGTGACAGTGTGTGCAGAGTGACAGTGTGTGCAGAGTGACAGCGTGTGCAGAGTGACAGCGTGTGGAGAGTGACAGCGTGTGGAGAGTGACAGCGTGTGGAGAGTGACAGCGAGTGGAGAGTGACAGCGAGTGGAGAGTGACAGCGAGTGGAGAGTGACAGCGAGTGGAGAGTGACAGCGAGTGGAGAGTGACAGCGAGTGCAGAGCGAGTGCAGAGACAGTGATTGCAGATTGACAGTGAGTGCAAAGTGAGTGCAGAGTGACAGTGTGTGAGTGTGCAGGGTGCACATTGTATGAGTGTGCAGGGTGAGCAGTGTGTGAATGTGTAGGGGAAGTGTGTGAGTGTGCAGGAAACACTCAAACTAAGTCCACCACACACATACATACCACCACACCACAAACATAAGACCACACACACACCATACACACACATACACCACACACACACACCACACACACACCATATACACAACACACACATACACCACACACAGATACCACACACACACACCACACACACCCCACTCTCTCACCACCACACACTCATCACCACTCACCACAACACACTCACTACCACACACTCACCCCCACAGACTCACCACCACAAACTCACCACTACACACACAACCACACACACAACAACACACCACCAGCTGTCAGTGCACGCTTTCACCAGGGCTAAACACCACCAGCCATCAATGCACTCTTTCACCAAGCACAAACACCACCAGGCGTATAACACCAGCCGTCAGTGCATGCTTTTACAAGGCGCACTCATCAGCAACCGTCAGTGCACGCTTTCACCAAACACACACACCATCAGCCATCTGTGCACGCTTTTACCAAGCACACACCCACCAGCCGTCAGTGCACCCTTCCACCAGGCACACACACCTCCAGCCGGCAGAGCACTCTTCCACCAAGCACACACACCACCAGCCATCAGTGCACGCATCAATTGTTAACGCATCCACAATTAACTATTGTAGCAATCGCAGTATGGTACACTTTACTTTTAAACATATTCATCTAAAGCACAGCATGCCACCATTGCTAAAATTACAATCCAACCCACATAATTCCACTACACACCACATGCACACACTCCATAACACATGGCGAAAAGACATTGCCATTTAGAATGCCATTAGCTCAAACTCAAATAAATCCGAGCCCGATTGCATTTCTAATGCTTGTTTATACTCTTTTTAAACCCCGGACGTCAATTAAGACAGCCTGAAACCACAAAAGAAATTAAGTTGCGGTTACAGTCCATCTTCGTTGCAAAGGCATTTGCACCTCTGGGAACACAGCCATGGACCCCCAAGGGGCATGCCCTACAGGTTGAAGACATCTAGTTTCAAATTCAAGTTTATATCTATAGTGCATAGTTAATTAAAACTGTCACACCTTCAAACAATAAGACAATGATAACATTAGAAATATGCTAAAGTGCTGTTGTCAAATTCATAATAACTACTCAATTGAACGAATAAAAAAAATTCCTGAAAGATAAATTAAAATGCAACCTATTCTCAATAGCGAATTAATCATGGCTATGCCAAGAATGATTAAAGTGACAGCTCTCGGCCGTGGACATGGCTGTGCAGAGTTTATTAGAATGTCAAAACTCAGCCGCAGCGTCCTATGCTGATCACAGCACAGCTATCGGCCTCCAGCCTTGATAATAAGATGTGGGCCAGGCTATGCCAGATTTATTGACATGACTGTGCTTGACCAAGGGCATAACTGAGCAATAATTTGTTGAAGTGTCAATGCCCAGTCACAAAAGCCCTTAATGTACAGCGCCACTGTCAAGTAAACTGAAGCTGCCATGCCTATATCAGTTTCCAGGTGTTGAATGGGTTTGACCGTGGCAGCTATTTGTGCAAATTTTGCTAAAGTGCCATTGCTTTAAATATCTCCCAGTGTCGGACTGTATGCCAGTGCCTCATCCCACATTTGTTTTTTTATCAATTCTCCGTGATGGCATTTGTTCTTCCTTTGAATAATTCATGGTACTACTTCACCTGGGTGTTTAGGCGTGTATGATACGGATTGAGTGCAGTTATGAGGCTTGCCTACATATTCGGAAGGTTGCCTGATTGAAAACACTGTGCAGCATCCTTCTACGGTCAGATAACATTGCCGGGCTGATGCAAAGAACATGTGTTAGGGTCTCCTTCTCTGTGCTGCAAAGACTGCATTTTGTTTTGTCAGATTTCAACCAGGTGGGTAATTGGTCCAAAGTTGGTTGGATTCGTAGGCAGAGGCGCATAAGCTTAGCTTAACCTGGATATGGAATGGGAAGTGACGGCTCGACTACGACGGCTCGTCGACGATGGCTCGTCTTCGTCGTCGACCCCGCTGCCGTCGACGACGGCCTCGTCTATGACTACTTGTCTACGATGGCCTGTCTAGGGCGTCGACGATGGCCTCATCTACGATGGCTCGTCTACGACGGCTCGTTTACGATGGCTCGTTTACGATGGTCTCATCTACGATGGCTTGTCTACGATAGCTCCTCTAGGACTGCTAGTCTAGGACGGCCTGTCTACGGCGTCGACAATGGCCTAGTCTACGATGGCCTAGTCTGCGATGGCCTCGTCTACGATGGCCTCATCTACGAGGGCTCTTCTTAGATGGCTTGTCTACGACAGCATCGCCATAGACTGCCTTGTCTATGACTGCTCATCTATGACGGCCTGTCTACGGCGTCGACGATGCCCTAGTCTAGAATGGCCTTGTCTATGATGGCCTCATCTATGATGGCCTTGTCTATGATGGCCTTGTCTATGATGGCCTTGTCTATGATGGCCTTGTCTATGATGGCCTTGTCTATGATGGCCTTGTCTACGATAGCCTTGTCTACGATGGCCTTGTCTACGATGGCTCCTCTACGATGGCTCCTCTACGATGGCTCCTCTACGATGGCTCCTCTACGATGGCTCGTCTATGATGGCTTCGACGGCCTCGTCTACGATGGATCGTCTATGGCGTCATCTACGACGGCCTCGTCTATGACTGCTCGTCTACGACGGCATAGTCTATGACTGCGATCTCGTCGACGCGCTCGTCGACGAGGGAAATTCCGACAATTCTGGAATCTCTTATAAGGTGGTAGAGAAGGCTGCTCAACGTTTTAAGATCTCAATGGCCTCTCAAGAATGACTTCTTGTATGACTTCAAAGAACCTCTCAAGAAGGCATTAAGGTCAATACCGATTATCGATTACCTATAGTCAGAAGGGTTATAGGGCGCCAGATACAGCACCGGCGTGTTTAACAGGATATCCTAAACCGGACTCCGCAGTGACACAGGCGGCCCAGAAGAACTCCAGGAATCCTTCGGCCCCTTTGTCGCTTGACAAGAGTGGACAACATTGGGAACAGGTTTTCCTCAATTTCGGCAATGACGGTAAAGGCCGCGAACGCCCTAGCGCTCTTGGGACGCTATCCTAGACAATTGTGGGCACACATAGCCCCATACCTGTCAGAATTGCCAGATTCATCCAAAGAGGATTCTGCTAGATGGTGAAGCATCGGCGTCAGAAACTATAGACTGCGTGATGGATATCGCTATGACAAGGTTCCCCCAGTTGGCTGGAGCGGCAGTCTTGCGGCTCCAAGGATGGCTCTTTCCGTCCTGAGGTGCAAGCAAAGATTTTGGACATGCCATATGATAGCCAGTTGCTATTTGGCACAAAATATTAACGAAGCAGACACTGCGAGAGCTTTGGGCACTCTTCAGTATAGGAACCAGTCCTTTAGTGGAAATGGAGGAAGAGGGCGGTCTTCCTACAGAGGAAATAATCAATACAAGTCTTCCTGCTCTTCAGGCCAGAGTAAACCGCAATACCAACAGCGCCACCAACAGCAAAACAAGCAATCCTCTTTTGGGAAGTCGTCCTTTCAAGGTAAAGGACAGCGACAATATAGGGCTGCTTCTACGAGAGATCTCGATTATGCTGTAGAAAGGAGCAATAGAGAGAGTACCTCCACCTCAGAAAGGAAAAGGGTTTTATTCCTGCTTCTTTTTGATCCAGAAAAAAGACAAGAAGTCTAGACGAATCTTGGACTTCAGGGCCCTCAACAAATTCCTAAAGAAGCAGTCGTTTCGCAGGGTGATCCAGGAGGTCTTGCCACTACTGGAAGAGCAGGATTTTTATAGCATCCCTAGTCCTACAGGACGCTTACTTCCATGTCCCATTTCACAGGAATCATAAAAAGTACTTGTGATTTGCAGTAGTGGGCAGACACTTGCAGTTTCGCGTTCTGCCTTTTGGGCTCAAGTCTGCACCGCGCATATTCACGAAATGTCGTTCCCCGGTGGCGGTATATTTCAGACAGTGCCATCACCAAGTCTTTCCGTATCTGAATGGCTGGCTGGTCAAAGCTCTATCCTTAGAAGACGCATCCAGGTCTCCCAATGCCTGTTTAAAGCTTTGCGATTGCTTGGGTCTCACCCTCAATCAGGAAAAATCGGTCCTACAACCTTCTCAGTGCATCAGTTTCCTAGGTGCAACCCTGGACACAAGGTCAGCAAAAGCTTTCCCATCCAGAGAGAGGATGAACAAGCTCCTTGCACTAGCTGCTATAGTAGCCTCGAAGAAAGTCTTGACAGTCCGCCTCTTCAAATCCCTCCTGGGGATGATTTCATCGTGTATCCTCCTGATTCCTCACTGTCGACTAAGAATGAGACCTCTACAGGAGGCGCTCTCGAAGCGGGTCCAATGCACAGCGTCATTCGACGACCACATAAAAGTGAATCCTCAGATTGTCGGAGCCCTGCAATGGTGGTCGTCATCTCAAAACCTGTCTCAAGGCTTGTCATTCTTTCTTCCGGCTGCCCCTCATGTTGTCACAACAGGCGCCTCCTTGAAAGGCTGGGGAGTTTTTTCTGCAAGAGCTACAGATAAGCGGAAAGTGGTCTCCTATGGAGAAGAAACTACATATCAATCTGCTCGAACTGCGGGCGGTCTTCCTGGCCCTTCAAGCTTTCCTGCCAAGAATAAAACATTCCCTGGTGCTCATCCAGACAGACAACACCACGACTAAGCACTACCTCAACAAAGAGGGAAGGCCACGCTCGCTGATACACTCTCGCGAGTTGCAAACAAATCTGGAATTGGCTCATACTCCACAATATAACCCTAAGGGCGGAATATGTCCCAGGCACGGACAATGTGCTCACCGACGCGTTGAGCAGGCAGAAAACATTGTCACACGAGTGGGAGCTAGATCAACAAATTATCGACCAGATCTTCTCCAGATGGGGCACGCCGCAAATTGATCTATTTGCGACGATAATGAACGCCAAATGCCCACACTTCGCAAGTTGGCCTCCCTAGTCAGGGTCTCTAGGGAATGCATCTTCCATCGCATGGCGCAACGTCTTTGCGTACGCCTTTCCGCCATTCCCGATGCTTCCCAGAGTCCTCAGGAAAATTTAGGTGGAGCCTTGTACTCTAATTTTAATAGCCCCAACTTGGCCGAGGCAACATTGTTTCACAGAGCTCCACCGTCTATCCCTGGAGCCGCCTGTCCACCTGCGGCATTATCTATCTCTGCTTACAATGAACAACAATCAAGTTCAACATCCGGATCTGAAGTCTCTCAGGTTAGCCACCTGGCTCCTGAGTTCAGAGAGTTCCACAATCTGAATATTCCACTAGGCTATAGACATTCTTGCCAGAGCAAGGGCGGATAGCACGACCAAAACGTATTCCCTGAAATGGGAGCGCTTTTGTGTTTGGTGTGCAGATCACGGAATTCGGCCTTTCTCCACGTCATTGGAGCAACTTTTACCTTATCTATTACATCTGGCACAGTCGGGCCTAGCCCACTCCTCCATTAAAGTACACTTAGCAGCAATATCTCGTTATAAAAGAACGTAAGAGTCCATCGCTCTGGTCCAGCGGGTTGATTAAGCAATTTCTAAAACGATTATACAGATCTTTCCCGCCAGTAAGGATGTTGCCACCTACCTCGCATCTCAATGTGGTTCTTATCCAGCTCATGAAACATCCGTTTGAACCAGTACACAGAGCTGACCTAAAGTATGTCTCGTGGAAAACAAGTCAAGTCAAGTCAAAACCACTTTATTCGATTTAGTTAAAAATCATAAAAGCATTCTACAATCACATCAGAGAAAAGGGCAATACAAATTCATGAGGAATAACAAAAATCATCAATCAATAATATTTACATATTCATAATAAAAAGATGGATAACAGCACTCCTCCTGGCGCTCACATCTGCAAGGAGGGTCAGTGAGCTACAGGCGTTTTCAATCCAGTATCCTTTTCTACAGTTTAAAAACGACAAAGTAATCCTGAGAACCAGTTCTAGGTTTATCTCAAAGTCCCGTTGGACTTCCACCTAAATGAACCTGTGGTTCTGCGTTCCTTCTTTCCAAACCCAAGCGCGGCAGCTGAGAGATCGCTGTTTTCTTTGGATCTCAAGCGATGCATGAAGTTTTACATTGACAAAACGAAAACATTCAGGAAACCTAACCAGCTATTCGTAGCTTACAGCAGACCTAGGAAAGGTCTACCGCTTGCCAAGCAGAGCATCTCCAGATGGATTTCTACAGCCATTGCTTTCTGTCATGACCAAGCTGGACAGTCATTGCATTCCAAAGTGGGAGCGCGCTCCACAAGAGCTATGTCCACTTCTATGGCTCTCTTTGCAGGGGTGCCAGTCATTGACATTTGCAGGGCGGCAACATGGAAGTCGCCGCATACCTTCACTACTGCCCGGATACGGAGCTGATGAATGATGCAGCAGTGGGACAAACAGTGTTACGCCATCTATTTCAGTAAGGTGAGCCTTCCTCCGTCCCTCCATCCTACTCTGGTATGCACATTTCTTTAGTAATACTTACTGTGGATGTCTAATGATGGTTCATACTCGCATGGTGTGTCTTATCTAAGGACTTGTATATGCTGTTCCATCAGAAATGTGCACTCTGCATTGCTTGCTACTCTGATTCAGGCATGTGAATCTATGAAAGACACCCATAGTACTGGATAAGAAATGCGTTACTTACCTGTAACTGCAGTTATCCAGTATTGGTGTCTTTCATAGATTCACATGCAGCCCTCCTGCCTTCCCTGGAAGGACTCACCTAACTCTGTGTCACGCCTACTTAGCTTAGTGCGTACGAAAATCTGAGGGACTGAGGCTCCTGCCAGGAAGGTTCTAGAGGGAGGTGATAGCTGATTGGCTCTTCTCTAGAGTTTGGTCCTTTTTACAAAAGGACATGGATATGTTACTAAGGTGAGGCCTTTGGGCCTACTATTCTCTATGTATGTCTATAGGACATTACTTTTCTATGTACCGGAGACTCCCGTCTCGACGACGGGGAATGGTTCAGGCATGTGAATCTATGAAAGACACCAATACTGGATAACTGCAGTTACAGGTAAGTAACGCATTTCTTCTCTGCTTCCGGGTCTGCCGCCTCTAACCAGTGAGCCACACCACTCCACTGATGGTTGTTTCTTACTGTTTTACATTGTTTTTAGTACAGTCTGTCAGGTGATATTTACTGTTGCAATCAAAACACAGTGAAACCACTTTTAATTGTCCTTATTTATTTAGTCTACTGCAGTTTGTAGTATATTTTATAGCCATTCGTTTTGTGTGCCCAATCCCAAAGACAGGATTGTAATTTAAATTGACACCCATATGCAGATATGGTATCTTGCATGGACTGTTACTGTGCTTATGATTTGAAAACCTGCTGATATTTACCTCTTACCAGATAAGCCCAATAAAGATTCTGGAAATCTGGAATATGTAAGTTTTAGTACCTTTGAAACATATCTGAAAAAGTAAAGGTGCCCATTTTAAAGTCTGTGTCTAGTATAGGTGTTCGACAAGCATGAAAACAGTGGTCTAATATGCCTAGAAATCTCTGTAGGAGTTCAAGTATCACTAGTGTCAGTGACACATGTGGCCATTCAGGCCAAAGACCTTCGAGTTAGTATTTCCTCTGACCTCAGGCAGCTTTGCACCACATTGTAGGAGAGCAGTCACACACTTATCAGAGTAGACACCATAGGGCTTTTATGTAGGGTGAGTAACAGATTTTAGTGGAATTGCTGCAGATCTGTTCCCCCTACTTGCATCAAGTAAGGAGGAGATCTCAAATTCAGCTGGTACCTTATTACTTACCTCCCATCACTTTCAAAGCACATATGATTCATGTTTGGAAATACTTCTCTCCAAAACAGTTCTACTTTGCCCCTAATGTTCCATTTGGCTTTTAATTTCTGAATTTATCAGATCCTGGTCCATGTTTTGGCCTAGTGTCAATATGTCTGACCCAGGCTGCCTTCGAAAAGGCCAGCAGAGCACTTGTGCCCTCTGTCATTAAACCCATATAATCAAAAGTACCCGCACTGCTCCTATGTCACTATAGTTTTCCTTATTGACACTGGATGTGCGACAATTGTGAATTTCAAATCCTTACTCAGACTCCTTGGCACAAGGAGGTCTCTGGGAAAGTTTGTGGAATTGATGGCCTTTGCATTGAACATTATTAAGGAAACTATATTCACTCATACAGGTAGCAAGGCTGCCGAAGAAGAGCAAATATGCACATATTACTGTTTTTCAGAGGCTATTGTGAAAATGTGGAAATAACGTTTCATTATTCATGTAGAGATGGATAGGAAACGTGGCCTTTGGAGAGCACTAAGAGATATGTGTTCCAGGCTTAAATGGCCATTCCAGTCAGCGGTAGGGAAAAGTACACACCTGCCTTAGTTACACTTTAGTCACAGAGTGCCCGCATTGTCTCAAATGAATGCATGGGTTTCCGAAATATAAGTGCAGCCCTAAATGGACAGTGCGAATTTAGTTATGCCTAATTTCCAATATTATATGTGATTGTTTTGCTGGTAATGTGCAAGAAAACCTATTGCCAGGCTCTCATGATGAGTTTGAGAAGTGTACACAATAGTAATGAACTGTCATAGCTGCTATTGTTGCACTTATTTTAAAACCAATACGTCATTTTGAATACTTTCTAATGTTATGAGATTGTTGCAGGGATCCTGCTTAGGAACAGAACTATGCTTGGGACCATAAACCATAAACATTAGCATGTAGGGACTGAGTTGCCATACCACCTCAGTATCTATGATCCCGTGACCGGGTAGCTATATTGCCTCACTTGCCCTCCTAAACTTTCCAGAGAAACAAGTGAGTTGGCACCCCAAAAAACAACACACTCAACCCTCTCGGGGATCGCTGTAATATGACACACCCTTTGCTCTCTCACTCGTACTATTCCACAACAAGATAAACGAGACACAAAGAAAGTTTATAATATTTATTTAAACTGTTGTGCTCTAAGATGCAGTATATTACGCCACAATTAGAAAACAAAAGCATACAAAAAAATATCATTTGCATGGTTATCAGACCACATATCACAAAAAGCCCTGCCATGTTATAAGACCTATTCACCTAGGCCCCCCTTTCTACTGAAGCTAAATTATTTTATATTATAAATCTCTGGAATTAGTAGTGGACCCTGTACCTTAGCATACATAGGTGGATGTTCTACAATGCAGCTGACTCCGCTCTCTTTCATCAGGACTTTCGCTCAGTGTGTCTTTTTTTCAGGGACCCTTGTCCTTTATACGACAAGACATATGTTAACAAACAGCAGCTGCATTCTCTTGTTAGGTCTAAGTGCTGGTGTCTGATCACAGAAAATAAAAAGGGGCATTGTTTGACCGGGTCTAGTGTCTTCAGACTAAATCTCAGGAAAGGAATAAAAAACATGTATAGTTTCTTTGTGAAAATACAACGTGCCACAATAACAGGTGCACTATATAATGTCCAAAATAAAAGCGGCCTAGTACGTTCACAAGTAGGCTAACATAGGAAAAACAACAATAGGCCATGCAAGAAACACTCAACACGATGTGCAGAAGATCTAACATTTCGGCTCTTGTACTGCTACAAGGCCAGTCAGACATATTTCACTTTTTGTGAAAGACTGGTCTGGTTTAAGATTTAAGAACTATGTATCTTTAATTGTTTTTGTCTTTTTAGGCCACAAATATCCTACATCCCAACATAGTTTATAAGAGAAAATTTTCAGCTTACTTGGATGTTCAAATGTTGCATAAATGACAGTGCAGGATAAGACAAACTATGAAGAAGTTTTTCTGTTTCACTGTTGCATTCTATCTTCATGTATAAACTTGTCGGTCTTTGCCATTTTCAGAATCCCTATTGATTAGCTACCTAAAGGAAAGGTATATGCACGTACATAAACGCACCCTTCTAGAGAAAGTCTGCTCTTTGGGCATCAAGCCTTATGATAAGCCAACTCTGCTTAGATGACGAATACAGAAACAAACGTGCTCTCGTCTGGCAAGAAAGCTTGTGGCTCAACCTTGATAAGACTGCTTTAACTGTGTTGTCTAAAAATTTAAATATATCTTTTGATTGCTAAAGTACATTTCTTAAAATCGTTGACCATGGTCAATTGTAGTTAAAACAGACAAGAATAGCCTGGATACTTGCTCATATTTGCAACTCCCTCAGAATGCTTTTTCCACTGATTTATCAAACTTCTCCTCGACAAGCATTCTACAGTAGACACAGTCTTGGAGTGATATGGTGGAATCTGCTGTTCCCTTATCTAGCCTAATTTCATGTAGTAGGCCTAAACAGAATACACAGAATACACAGAATCACATCAGGGTTTTTGCCTACCCTTCAGCAGTGTGAATAGGAGATGATACCCTCTTCAGAAGTGGGAAAATTATTACTTTATAGCCGCAGTTAGGGGAAATAAAGAGAAGGAGGTAGTTACAATCAGCTATTACGAATGTCTTTGCACTTACCCTTTCTACTTAAGAAAATGGGGCTCCTCATGTCATCCTGTCTTAACGGTAAGATGTGAAGGTGATACTTGGTGCTGTAAAGTTCAGAAAAGGGAGTAACTGTAGTTATGTTCCAATTATTTCTCTTTCATGATTAAGAACAGGACATTTAGATAAATGTTGCTTTTGAGAAATGTATTGGTGAAGAACATTTCCGTACATGTTATGTTATATGCTCATTATCAAGGTTTGCAGATTGTGGAGTACTACTGAGATTTACCAGATTCTTGGTTTCCCTTAAATCATTGGAGAATCTAAAGAGATTTACTGTTGTGAACTTAGCCCCTCCAAATTCTACGTATTACTATGGGTATGGCTACTTCGCCTGTAGATCTGTTTTCTGTAAGTAAACTTTTCATATGGTGATTGAAGAGAGGTGGGGAGGAAGGCCTACGATAAGCACAATCAGGCACATTTTGTTTCTGGCTGTCACATTGTTGGTCATTAACAGTACTTAGATGTTGTGCCTTTTTTGCTCAGATGTTTACCAGAGACCCAAAAAAACGTTACCATTAGTAATGCCCAGCTTGTGCCAAGGAACTGGCAAACATAGAACTGTTATGACAAAATATTCATTTGACTTATAGTAATAAAAATTTCCCTATTTCTTTGCTAGTTTGTCTTTGCATGTTGCTGATTCAGCACTATTGGAACATGTGCATATTCTGAGGGTTGATCAAAGTATAGGAATGTCTCATCACAGGCTACATTGTAGTCAACTAGTTGCTATTGTTTAAAGAATTATTAGCAAAAACAATGGCCCAACCCGAGATAGATTGTTAGCTCAATGAATCATGTGCTCACAGTTGGTCATTTCTCATGACTAGATAAGTATTAGAATTAATCTCCTCTTGTAGATTTAATCAAAAATATTCGTTCAACTAAAAAGCAACCACCTGGAAAAAACTGATTTATTCAAAAAAGGAGTTTTAATAAATTACTCCAGCACAGCGGGAAAATCCATATATACATTTGTACATTATTCAAAAACAAACGGTAAAAGGAAGAGCAACGTGCTTCTAAAGGGGTGCCGGAAAAAAGAAAGAAAAAAGTGGTTTGGAGAGAAAGGGTGTAAGCCTCAACAGAAAAGTGACATAGGGTTTTGGTAAGTTGGAAAAACAATGCTGCAAAAATTCAGCAAATTATGCAATAAGGCCACTGATTGCTTGTTTCATTTTAAGCATTTATACAGTCTCAACTGGCATGTATAATGTTTGAAAAGACAGTGGTCCTATTTTTGGAAAAGAGCGTCGACGTTTCGACCCGTCTTGGGGTACAAGGGTGACTGGGAACCTCGACCTGCGGGTCTTCCTCAGGACGTATATGGCACAACCTTCGTACCGTGGTTAAAAAGCTGTGAACCTATAATAAATTAAGGCAATGTTCAGGGGGTTGCATGGAGATGTGATTATAAAGAGAGGCACAATAACCTCAACTATTTTCTTACCCAAATTTCTTTTTAATGGGATGAACACGGTCCTCCTACATCTGGATGGACGTTAAAATTATTTGGCCACAGTCCCACTCCTACAATTAATAAGGGGAGTCGATATGTTAAGTATCAATTCTTGATCTACATGGGCATCAGTCAAGTTTGGTTTCTCTAACACAAAAGTGTAAAGGCTTACCAATTTAGTGGTCGTTAGCGTTCCACACAATTAATCAAGTGGTGACACCAGAGGTAATGAATACAGCTCAAAGACAGGGCATCGTCCGTTACTGTAAGGAAACACATAGTAGGTGTGTTTACCGCGATGTCATTCTATGATTTGGATTAATTTGCAAAGAAAAAACAAGGATGTACCATACCTTTCAGTGTTCTTGTACGGACATCACTGTGAGGTGTTGATAAAAGAAGCGCAGTCCTGGCGCCAAAAATACTGCAAGGGCATACAGGAATGAGTGTTACCTAAATAATGTTTTTAAGGTTAAGATGCAATGTGTTAATAGAAAATGGGTGAACCCGAGGTCTATTGTTTACCTTGTTGTATCCTTGGTTGGAGCGACCCTCACTTGGATGTGTTTGCATATGTAGGCGCTATCCAAACCGGCAACTTGCGGCGCTAAATGAAAAACATAAATAAAGTCACCTCAAGGTCGGCAGGGCCGTGATAAAGTCTAAGGGGATCTAATTTAGAATTTGAAGAGGGTCTGGGAGCAAGAGGGTTGTTTGTCTGCTACCGGCGACTCGTCAAGTCCGAAACACTCGCAGCGCGGTGACGTCACTCGGACGTATTAAGCGTTCGACAGTGAATTGACACAGAAGAAAGACTCGCTCGAGTTCTAGGCTGGCCCAAAGAAGTTGGATGGACCAATACACAAGGAGTTGATCGAGAACAATTGAAGGAACATGGATACTGTCAGATCACATGCTGAATAAATCATCTATTGTTTAATACTGCTACTTGTTTGCTAATCTCTTCATATTCGTTTAACCCCCGCTTTATAGTATCAAATAGATGTATAAAGCGGCACTCACGAAGGCTCAATACATGGCTGAAGTCCCCTCCTCTGGGATTTGGTGTTACCTTTTCAAGGACACACCATTTTAGACTGTCCGGTGTATGCTCAAATTTTGTGAAATGCTCCCAGACCCTCTTCAAATTCTAAATTAGATCCCCTTAGACTTTATCACGGCCCTGCCGACCTTGAGGTGACTTTATTTATGTTTTTCATTTAGCGCCGCAAGTTGCCGGTTTGGATAGCGCCTACATATGCAAACACATCCAAGTGAGGGTCGCTCCAACCAAGGATACAACAAGGTAAACAATAGACCTCGGGTTCACCCGTTTTCTATTAACACATTGCATCTTAACCTTAAAAACATTATTTAGGTAACACTCATTCCTGTATGCCCTTGCAGTATTTTTGGCGCCAGGACTGAGCTTCTTTTATCAACACCTCACAGTGATGTCCGTACAAGAACACTGAAAGGTATGGTACATCCTTGTTTTTTCTTTGCAAATTAATCCAAATCATAGAATGACATCGCGGTAAACACACCTACTATGTGTTTCCTTACAGTAACGGACGATGCCCTGTCTTTGAGCTGTATTCATTACCTCTGGTGTCACCACTTGATTAATTGTGTGGAACGCTAACGACCACTAAATTGGTAAGCCTTTACACCTTTGTGTTAGAGAAACCAAACTTGACTGATGCCCATGTAGATCAAGAATTGATACTTAACATATCGACTCCCCTTATTAATTGTAGGAGTGGGACTGTGGCCAAATAATTTTAACGTCCATCCAGATGTAGGAGGACCGTGTTCATCCCATTAAAAAGAAATTTGGGTAAGAAAATAGTTGAGGTTATTGTGCCTCTCTTTATAATCACATCTCCATGCAACCCCCTGAACATTGCCTTAATTTATTATAGGTTCACAGCTTTTTAACCACGGTACGAAGGTTGTGCCATATACGTCCTGAGGAAGACCCGCAGGTCGAGGTTCCCAGTCACCCTTGTACCCCAAGACGGGTCGAAACGTCGACGCTCTTTTCCAAAAATAGGACCACTGTCTTTTCAAACATTATACATGCCAGTTGAGACTGTATAAATGCTTAAAATGAAACAAGCAATCAGTGGCCTTATTGCATAATTTGCTGAATTTTTGCAGCATTGTTTTTCCAACTTACCAAAACCCTATGTCACTTTTCTGTTGAGGCTTACACCCTTTCTCTCCAAACCACTTTTTTCTTTCTTTTTTCCGGCACCCCTTTAGAAGCACGTTGCTCTTCCTTTTACCGTTTGTTTTTGAATAATGTACAAATGTATATATGGATTTTCCCGCTGTGCTGGAGTAATTTATTAAAACTCCTTTTTTGAATAAATCAGTTTTTTCCAGGTGGTTGCTTTTTAGTTGAACGAATATTTTTGATTAAATCTACAAGAGGGGATTAATTCTAATACTCATCTAGTCATGAGAAATGACCAACTGTGAGCACATGATTCATTGAGCTAACAATCTATCTCGGGTTGGGCCATTGTTTTTGCTAATAATATTGATCACCCAGGTCCAACAACCGCTTTGGGTTACCCCATTTTTATAATGATTGTTTAAAGAATGACTGGTGAGTAGAAACTGGTAATAGACTTAAATCATTGGTGACTGGAATGAGTCATTTTTTCACTGTATTCCTTTAAAGTGCTTTATTGAAGTTGGGGTTTCTTCTTTTCATGCAGCTAGATGCTAAAATCTAAACAGACTTCCACATTTTAGAAAGAAAGCGTAATCAACTGTAGCAGTCTGTGTAAGCAAGTCCACTTTTTACTTTGATTTTAGTGTACCATGACCAAGGATGCTAAATAGAGGATGGAAGGGTAATTTATGTCTATTTAAATCACTGAAATGAACACATTTTACGCTTTTGATGGCTAATCTTCATTTTACTGTAGCTCAGTCAGATGTTTACTGAAGACTTCAATATTTTTCAGAGAGTCAACTTGTGATCGAAGGAGATGACTATAGTGATTGGGCAAATGCCATTGACGTCGATTCCAGAGTCTTCTGGAGAATATTCCAGAGTATCTGCCCATTTTTAGTGGTCTTCAAGCACTTGTGAGAGGGGTTAAAACTCCAAGGCTCACTTTTATATGCTTTGGCCTCCTAAAGAGAAAACATTTGGAACATTGCTGTAAATCAAACGGTACTAAACAACTTTTTACTCCAGGTGCGGTTACTAATACTTTCCAGAGACGCTCCATGACTTCTCCACCATTTCGTCAAGGAAAGGGAGGTCCTGGGAGCAGTGCACTCTTTACCCAAGTTCCTTAGGATGTCTGATGAGATTCTAGCTTAATCTGATCATTTAGAGGGAGTGTCCAACTCCTTCCAGGACCCAGTTACCACAATGCCTAGCTTGATCACGCTATAGCTACATACCTTAAATTGACTCACTTGCATTCACAGTTCCTCCTAGTGAAACAGTCCAAAAATGAGAATGATAAAGGTTCTCCAGTTAATCCCAGTCCTGATCCATACAAAGAAAAACCTTGCATTCAAGTCTTAATTAACATTCATCCTTTCTAAGTGATACCCTTTGAAATAACTTCAGTACAAAGTCTCTTATTTGCCCTCAAGAATTTCAAGAGAAAATTGAAAACTAATGTGCTATTTAAAAAAATCTTTTTATTGAAATTATATAATCAATTTTGCAAAACATTGCATAACAAAAATGAGAATATATGGTCAGACACAGATCCAGCAACCTCAGCCAGTAGATATGTACAATATTATTTCATTTGGGTATAGGCACGGCATAGGGCCTGCAAGTACAAAGACGGAGGTACCCCCAATCCTCACCCCTCCCCCAGGTGTAATTTTGCTTCCTTGATACTCTGTTCTTGTGACCATAGAAGTGTAGTCCTGCCACTATTGCTTGGGGCTTCATTCCATTTCGTGATAGTCCCTCCATTGTCCCCAGATTTTGCCAGCTTAGCATGGGCATCTGTATGCTGTGTACACTGTCTCCTTTACCCTCATACACTAATCCATATTTGTGGTCCTGTCTTACCATCTCTGCACCACTGAACTACCCAACATTCTAATGTCTCTCTTGGCCACGTTTAAGAACAGTAGCGTGTATCTTGGTAATATCTGTTCTCCCTAAATTCCCAAAGATACCAATGCAGGGTTAAGATTAATGTCTTCTCCCAGCACCTTTGAAATTGAGCTCCTCACCTGCACTCAGAATGATCGTAGTCATGGGCAACCCCATATGGTCTGAATTAATGCACCCCTCTGGCAAGCCACCTGTCATTGTCAATCCTTCCCATGTGGAACAGCCTGCTCCTGGTGATATTTGCTTTGTGCAGTACCTTAACCTCATCAATGCTTGAGATATTCTTCTCCTGTGCTGGGCCATAATAGAAATGGGTGTGGTCATGACGAGCTGAGCTCGTCATGAGCACACGAGCACCGTGCCTCATGACGAGCTGAGCTCGTCATGAGCACCGAAGGGGTTAAGCTGCACTGATGGAACCTGGTCCTAATTGCCACCTTGCGAGGGTAGCAATATGCTTCATCCCAGCTCCCCTCCTCTAGGATCCATAAATCCCTCTCACACCTATCAGTGCCTTTAGTGGTGGTTTTGGGTTTCCAATTAATGTTTTGTATATCTGAGATTATTGCCACTGATCTGAGGTCCTTGGGAGGCTTCCTGTCTCTGGCCTCGTACAACATGGCTTGTAGTAGTCCGACCAGCCTCCCGCTCCAATTTGTAAAGTAGTCTGGAGGACAACCATTTGGGCCAGGGGTTTTACCTCTCTTGAGCTGTTGAGAGACCTCCCTTAGCTCCTCCTCCCCAAGCCCGTGATTCAACATCTCCGGATCTTCCCCATTCAAAGTTTTCCTGCCCTGCACTGGTACAGATCAGCCATGTGCATTGCGAAAGTGTTGGCTATCTTTGTAGCTCCACCGACCAGCACCCCTTCTGCAGCTTCTACTCTGCTGATCCACCGTTGTCCCTTTTCTCATTTTGCCAGCCATAATATGAGTTTTTTCAGCCTTATTCCCTCCCCCACCCCATATAGCTTGTGCTCTTGTGTTCTGTACTGTGCCCTGGCTGAACCCTCCAGTCATTTGTACGCATCCTTGACTAAGTCTGTCTGATAATAAAGGTTCTCCAGTAAATCCCAGTCCTAGTTCACATAACCAAAAGCCATACATTAGCTGCTTAATTAGCATCAATCTATTCTAAGTGATACCCTTTGTACCAACTTTTGTACAAAGTCTCTTATTGGCACTCAACCTTTCCAAGAAAAAATTGAAAACTTGTATAAAAAAATATATCTTTTTATTGAAATTGCGAAGTCAATTTTGCTAAACATTGCATAACAAACATGTGGACATATGGTCAGACACAGATCCAGTAACCTCAGTCAGTAACAACGTACAATATTAATTATTTTGGGTGTAGGCATAGCATTGGGCCTGCAAGTAAATTATGGTCTTGCTCTGCTTTCTGACTTACGTTTTCTACGTCTTTCCTCTAATGGCACTACATCCTGGTCAATTTTTTCCCTTATGTGTGTGTGATCAGTTGCCCTCGTAATACTTTTTTATAAGCTTCTCAGCTCTCCATTCTGGACGGTACAGACTGTTTTTTTCTAAAATACTGCTCTATACAGGGAGCAAGGAATTTTAGTGTTTCAGTGTGTGAGCTCCCAGGGGTCCCGTTTCTATTCAATCTATGTCTATGTGTTAGACCTGTCTGCCCTTTGGGTTGTCCCTCCTATATATTATTAATTTTTGTCCCCTTTCTGCCCCTCATATCCCTTAATTTTTATGTCCACTGAATTTTTGCGGTGTTGACAAGGGGTTAGGTGCTCTTTGACCCTCGTAGTCCTTTTCTCTGAGGCCTAGGTGCCACTTCTGACTAGATTTGTGAAACCCACAAAATGGACGCCAATAACTGTCATAACTGTCACCTCTA
Source organism: Lissotriton vulgaris (assembly GCF_964263255.1). Taxonomy (NCBI): domain Eukaryota; kingdom Metazoa; phylum Chordata; class Amphibia; order Caudata; family Salamandridae; genus Lissotriton; species Lissotriton vulgaris. Next base: position 416,273,888 of record NC_141697.1, on the reverse strand, counting down.
GATCAGGGACCCTAAGGTTACGTTAAGAAGGTACTAGAACCTTCTGGAGGGTTCTGGTAGCCAGAACCAGCCTATATAAGGCCGGCCTCTGGGCGGCCATTTTAAGTGTGGAGAAAGAGTGTCCAGAGAGAGCTTGGGTGGAGACTGGTCAGGAGCAAAGCTTTAACGTGGGAAGGAAGGTGCACTGAGGGAGGGACCAACCTGTCTCTTAGGTTAGCTACCCTACCCGGCCGACGTAACCCCCACCTACTGACAGAGCCCTTTCAGCACCGATCCTCACCAGCTCTCGAACCGTGCCAAATCACCAGCTGAGGAGCGGTAGAATACCCCCCCCCCCCCCTGAGAGTGTAGTGAATAAGGCACTCAGGGAAAACGTCCGCCTTTCTTCATCTTGAGACCCGCCTGGACTACTACTGACAAGTGCAGATCTTAGCCATTGTCTCGTATCCCCCAAGGTCCCCGCTGTATGGCAACAGCAAAGTGCAGTAATCCTACCTTGTCAGGGCCAGAGACGGGACTGCCTGTTGCCGGTCGTCTGCCCAACGGAAGGGGTCTCTTGTGAGGAGAGCTGAGAGGAGCGCCTGGCACAGACCAGCCAAGCGGCGGGTTGGGAGTTCAACTCTGCGGCAGCGCGGCAGCGCCGGAACCCGGAAGAAGGGGGCGGGAAGACGCCCAGGACCAGCCGAGAAGCCTCCTCCTCCTCCGCCTCTGACAGCCTAGGTGTGGGGCGTGTCCCGAAGACGCGAGGCACGCCGAGGGAGAGTCGTCAAAGCCCCGGCCCAGTCAGCTGTGAAAGAGCCGGCGGTACAGGGACCGGAACCTCCGCAGAGCGGAACAGGTGTTACTCAGCTGTGAAAGAGGCCGGGATAGGCTTAGCGGAGACCCGGTAAGAGCGGGAGGGAGGAGTAGAGCTCCCAGAGTAAGGGATCTGCTCCGGCCTAAGAGTGGTAGCGTGGGAGTCTGCCTCACCGGGGAAGTTACTCCAGAACCGAGTAACTGGGTGGGAGGACCTCGCTAGTTAACGGCGCCAGGGACAGCATTACTGAGGCGCGTAGCCCAGAACTTCTCTAACACTGCAAGACAACGCGCCTAGAAAGCGGAGGGGTATTTGACAGAATTTATGTACTGGACCTGAAAGTCAAGGTCTTAGGGCTTTATTAGAAATACCAGGGAAATTCATGAAAAGGGTGTCTCCTTGAAAACGAAGCTTCTAGAGCCTGAGTAAGATTCTGTGAGAGACAAATGTTACCTTGTGCTTAAAGCAAAACGTAAATGGTCATCTATTAAATGTAACTTTAATTACCTGTCTTTATCCAGAAAGCCAGCTGCGTGAGCCCTGATTCTAGGGACCTATTAGTGAACTATCCCTGTGAACCTGTAAATCTCTTCTTGCAAATAGCCTTGGAGTCTAGTGGGTAAAATATAAACTTGTCACACTGAGGGGTGAAATTAGTCTGTGTAACTGTATTGAAGCTATAGTAAATGTATCTAGAGTTCTGGTTGTAGGATTTGACCCAGAATATTTGCCCTGATAAAATGTTGAAAAGTACTTATGCTGCTAAGTGAAAATTGGGTTTAGCCCAGAAGGTGACAACAGTGTCTTGTACTAAATAATAGTAAGGTTGTGCTAGGAGTAAAACAAAATTGCTAAAGATGATTTTATAAAGCAAACCGTATTTTTCTAGAATTGGTGTAGTGTCATTTTTGTGTGGAAGTGCATTGTTACTGCTGGGTGGAGCGCAAACTTTACAATTGTACTTCTAGGAACTGACTGTCTTACCCTAGGCCAGGCTACCCTATGTGACTTGGTAACACTAGGTCCAACACTATGGAATAGGCATATCAAGCCATGTGCATTATCCCCTGGCCAGTGTCCCTTAATCTGTGTCCCTGTGCATGTGGGACTAGGAAATAACCCAACACTGACATGAAGCAGATGGATCCAGACTTGTATTTATACTTCCTAACCTCAGGATTCTTGTCACTCCAAAGATCTGTTGGACCCAGTGAACAGTGCCAAGGCAAAGGTTTAAAGCTGTCTTTTTCCCACCCCCAAGTGTGAACCCCTGATGATTCTGTCTCTTTCTCCTCATATTGTTAACTTGAAGTCACCCCATATGACTGTGATTAAATCCGGCATTCTGGTCCTAGTTTCCCATTTTCCCCATTGTTGTGTTGTGTATGTAGTCCGGGAGCAGGTACCAAGAGGCTACCGTAAGCCTCTCACCATCTGTTGTCCTTCACTACTACATAGCATCCCCCAGATGTACCCAAGTACCCGTAACTGTCTTGTTCGCAGACCCACCTTTGAGGTTGGTATTGCTGGGGTATCTATTCTAAGGTAAGGAATCTATAACTGCCTCTTTCAGATGAACAAGTTACTTACCTTCTGTAACAATATATCTGTAAGAGACATGATTCCTTACCGCCCCACCCATCGTCGCCGTTCTTCGAACTGATTTCTAGGGTTAAGGACTTCCTCTCAGGGCCCTAGTTTTGTGCACCACTGGTCATTGTCTTGCATTGCTCTGCGCTTCTGGCATGGAAAGTCGTGTACAGAAATGACGTCAGCGCGCGAGGGTGGCGGCTAAGTAGGTACCGCGATGTCATTCCGGCGACCACGATGCCAATGACAAACGCGAGGTCGACCAACGCTATCCTTTCGACGTGCAGGTGTATTGCTGATGAAAAATTCTCCGGATCCAGTCTGACACCTGGGGTTAATTCTAAGGTAAGGAATCTATAACTAATCTATGTCTCTTACAGATACATTGTTACCGAAGGTAAGAAACTTGTTCCTTTAGTCGACAGTGAGTAGGTAACATTGGGTATCAAAGATACGGAGGGGCAAGGGAGGAATGGGGAAGACGAAAACCAGAGAATACCTACTCCGCACAGTTGTTCCCTGGCCTGCCTGCCTCCCTGGACTCCAAAAGTAGGCATCGGCGTACACTGTCCTCTTTGAATGCTTTAAGTCCCCGATTGTGTGAGGGGCAAACCTAGTATCACCACTCAGTCTCATTCTTACAACACTGTGTGGGGGTGTTGAATCTGTCTTTCCTATTGAGCTGTCAATGTTTGGGAGGTCTGGGTCAGTGTGTGGGTGAGTTTGGAAGTCATGTAGGTTAGTGTCCTAATTCACAGCAATATGAAGCTTGTGGAGTCCCATGGTGTCCTCCCTGTGCAACGCACAACTCTCTGCCCGAGCCCAAACCAGGAGTGACTGCCTCCAAGATATCAGAGGAATTGGCTCGGGTGACCTTCAGTGCCTGGTAATTAAGCGTTTGGCCATCAGTAGCCCTTAATCAAGAAAACAAGAGTTGACTCTCTGTCCCTTACTTCTGAAGAATAGGCCCAGTATGCTTGTTATATGATGCTAGTAGGTTGTGAGAATTGGGCAAGCCCATAGCAAGTGGAGAAAGTCAGTTTCCAGAAGATTGCATCCGGCACAGCGGGCATCTGCTCAGTTAAAGTATCTATTTATCTTGTAAGGGGATAAGTATGCTCTCTGGGTTATGTAATATTGGATAAGGCGAAAATGGACATTACTAGGGACGTGAACTGGACTTTCTAATATAGTGGCTCATTTCTTGTCTGTGCCTGGTGTCCCATTGCCTCCTAAGAGATGTGAGTGGGTTGCAGTATGATGGCGCAATGAGTCTGCAAACCATTTTGTGAGGTGTCTCCCCGCCTAAGACATGCAGGTATTGAAGTGAGGTGTATTGGAGGTTCCCTTGACATGTCGCCCATTTAGCTCCTAGCGGTGTGATCAGTGAGGTGTAAGAGGAATTGGCCTGGCGGTATTTCATCCTCCTCCACTAGTGTGTTATAAGGTGTCAGTGTGCGATAACGATAAAGGTCTTCTAAAGAGTGTAGGTCTGCCGCGAGCCAGGCGGAAAGTTCAGTGGACAACGTAATATTCCCACCCCTAGGCGTTCCCAACAGCGGTTGCGCAGGCGCGTAAGGGATAGTGATGTTTGTGATGTGCAGGCTACGACAAAAGCATTTATAGGCAACCTGCAGTAGCACATTTTCCGATGGTCTTCCATGTGTACTGTGGTGAAAAAGGAGGAGTATCGCCAATAGCGACCAGGCTGGCAAGAGCGTGGCAGTGTCCTGAAGCTGCAACCCTGCTACCCAACAGGCCACCCACTGGAGTTGCGAGGCAGTACTGCTCCTTGTTTGGTACAGCAAGCCCCCCTCGAACAGTGGGCAGGTACAGCTTAGAGAGTGCTACCCTGCTGCAGGACGTGTTCCAAATAAATTCCCTCATTGTTCCCCCAAGTGAGCAAAAGAGGGGTGTTGGATGTATTGTGGCAGGTTAGTAAAGAAATAGAATAGGTGGGGTAAAACCACCATATTGAGTATGGCAGTGTGGCCCATAACAGATAGCCGGAGTGTGCGCCAGACTGACATCTGGGATCGTAGAGCAGTTATTGCTCTCACCAGGTTGCCCTCCAGCAGGTCTGTCGATTGATGATATATTCTGATCCCTAAATAACAAAGTATTGGGCTGCCAAAACACTGAAATGCCCAATGAGGACAAAGGTAGGGTCCAGATGTGAAGGGGTAAACGGGAACTGACAGGACTAGGCCCAGTTAACCCACAGACCTGAAAGTGTGGCAAAGTCATTGAGAGCCTGAGCTTGATCCTCCAATTGTCGCACCATAGCTGATGACTGTTGAGGTGATCCCTGCTGGGCTCCCAAGTGTAGGCGCCACATGCTGAGTTGATCTGTGTTAAGCATCAGGAGGGCCCTAAATGGGCAGCGCACACTTGGAACGTCGTCTGCTCAACCTGTACAAGTGTATTGGCAAAAGACTGTGAGCCACCAACACAAGGACAAACCCAGCGTCTGCTAAATGTCTTCCATCATGCCCACTGAGATGTGAATTGGTAGGGGCTATATCATTCAAATGGGTATGAAGGTGGTCGGAGTCTATTGCTTTCATAGGCATCAAATGACAATATAGATCACAAACCAAACTTATGTAACTTAAATCATGAACAAGCTCATCAGATTGAGAGCCTTTTACATTCTGGTATATCAACGCGCTCTGTTTTTTGAACTGGCCCCACATAAAGTATGTACTTCATTTTCATTCTAGTCCTGGTGCGAGATTATTCTTCCTGAGTTGGTAGATATATTCATTGCCATTGTATCATTTGTAGGCGCTCCTGTTCCTTTTGTGTCCTGAAGAAGACCCCACCATGAGGTTTCCAACAACCCTTACAACCAGGGGTCGAAACGTAGACAACTAGCCCATGGCATTTCTCTGAGCATAGGAATAACCAATGGATTAACACAGATCTTGTGCTCAAGAGCATTATGCACTACCGATCTAAACCAGACTGTAAAGGCTGCATTGAAATTCACTGTGATTGTTTCATGGTCACAACACCTTTACCCGGTCCCCACTCTTATCCCATCACACCCATCCCATCTAACTACCCCCTTTCTTTTGCACTAAAGAGCGCGTTGATATACCAGAATGTAAAAGGCTCTCAATCTGATGACCGCACTTGTTCTTTTCAATTTGTCTTTTCTAAGTTTTCCTTGATAAAATGAAGTAATTGATATGCTTTAAGTTTTGATTTTTCTAACCTTGTTACTCAATGACTGACACTTAGTATCTTATCTATGACGTGCTAAAATAAAATATGCACTGCACCTATGGACTGTTCATGATTTAAGTTACATAAGTTTGATTTGTGATCTATATTGTCATTTGATGCCTATGAAAGCAATAGACTCCGACCATCTTCATACGTACCTGATTGACTGACCCAGGTCAGAGAGTTTTTAGGGTCTACCCCGTTATAACTCATTATATCACTGAAATGGGCCTGTTTGCATGCGCTCCAGGGAGCGGCATATGCTGCAGCACAAGCAGCCCAAAGGTGCTCCAGAAGGATGCAGTTACCAGAGGTCGTAAGGAGGAATTGCAGAGTTTAGGGCCTGCTTGCGAACATCGGACCAGGCAATGGCGTTGCAGCACGAACAGCCCTTTTCCTCCGATGGGGCGCCTCTGTGCTTCAAGTGCCTTGGGGACCGTATCTGTGCCTGTGTCACCGCAACGCTTCTCCCCCAAGCTCTTTTACTGGTGCCCAGCAGTTTGGTAGTTTGAGCGGTCTTGGGTTGTTTTGTTAGCCTTCTCTGTGATCCTCGCTGTGGTGTAGTATTTATGGTGGATGGCCAGGGATGTCCGTGCAGTTGGCCCCAGCACCCCACGGGGCACTGACGTCTCAGCCCTCCCGGACGATCTTCTCCGCCAGCAAAATGGCCCAGGCCAGATCCCTGCATTTGTAATTTAGTAAATTTGTAATAATTGTATGTATTAACCATTACATCTTACTTGTTAAGACCACTGAAAGAACTTAAAATAATTTGACCTCCAGAAAGGGGGACAATAGATGATCGAATCAGTTACGGGTTTTGCAAACATTGAAGCTGGTTTTCTCCTCCCTTCCACTGACCTATTTCCGAATGCTCTTTAGGTACCATGTGTGATGGTTTGATTGCTTAATATAGCTTTTGCAACCTGTAACATTGCCTTACCTTACAACTTTAATTCTGTGTGTTGTAATAATAATTTGGAGCAAGTTTCAGCCGCTTACTGGGATTCCCAGCTACATATTCATAAAAACAACATCCGGTCAGTGGTTTCACAGAAAATGTCTACCTACCTTCTTTTCTTCCCTGTAAAAGCATTGAAGTTTCCTTTTCGATGTAACGTTTGCAATTTAAATGCAGACCTAGCAACTATGAAATCCAACCGCGTTCTTGATGTAGTTATTAGTGTATTTTCTAAACTGTTTATAACATAGCCTAATGACAGGACTCACACTAAATACTCTCCTCTTTCCTACATCTAATGAAAGCACTTTCTTCAAGTACTTAATTTCACAAAAACCCTTTAACCTGGCTTTATGATTACTTCTCTTTAATTGTAAACTAAAATCTCTCACTCTAGCATGCATTATCCTTGTTGTTTTACCTTTACAGTTGTGTGTATCGAATTGTCTTGTACCCCCGACCCCACCCTTCCTCCAAACTAAATACTGGTCAAAATACTTAAAGGCTTTGGCGCAAGCCCTTGTAGTTTTAACTGAAGGAGAATGCATTTCGTTTTCAGTTGGCATTTAGATAAGTTTTCAGTGAGTCAATATTTCTTTTGTTTTATTCTAGGTTCCGTTTGGCAGCAGAATGAAATGGTGACCGTATCTGATACGAAAAGCATGGAGGGCATCGGTCTTAAACCAGACAGTGCTAGCAGTACAAATTCTCATGGACAGACATGTGAAGAGGTTTCCAACCAAAAAGCCATAATTGATTCCTCACATTCTGATTTACTCCTACGTCCTGCATATGAGAGATTGGATTATTCACAGTCGGCTCTGTTTGCGCTAAGAAGCGAAGGTCATGTAGCCAACTCAAAAGCAGAACCAGGACTAAGGGATACTCTAATGGGCCATAACTGTAAATCAGAAGAACCTGCTGAACGCCAATTTGAAAATCAAAACTCTAAATGTAAAGCACTGAATTCTGAAACTTCCATTTCCATGCCATCAGTGAATATTGTAGACAGTTCGGTGCTTCGTCCACCAAATGGGCATTTAAGCCAACATATTGATCAGGGACTTCAGCAGGATGCATTTAACCAGGACACGCTTAGAGTGCATGAGCATTCGGAACTTAACGGCACCCTTGATCATATGCAACATCTTGAGGATACCTTTTTAGGAAACCTACCAACAGACCATCAATTTTTATATAAGACACAATCCGAGTCTTCCCTTCATATTGGACAACCACCACTGACCTCTAAATTGAAAAATGTAAATGAGTTGCAGTGTACTATCAATGAAGAGCCGAATGGGCATAGTGAGATGGAGAATGTGGTTACCGAAGTAGAGTCTGTATCTTTTGACATTGCCGATGAGGGCCATGAACTGTTCACTCAGGGATACGAGCAGCTATTTATTCAAACTACAGATGGACTTGTTATGTCTTCTCCTGGCACTTCTGATTTGCCGCAACCAGAAGGCATTTTTATAGTCACCAATGGGGATGGAACAACAATGCATATTAGCACACCTAGTGGTGTCTCTTTAGAAACAGTGGAAGCTCTTCTGGCAATGGAAGCAGAAGGTCAAAGTGAAGCCATTCTAATTTCACAAAGTGAGAGTGAATAGTAAATGTAGAAACTGCTCATATTTATATCTGTATATTTTTCTAATAAGAAATAGACCATTTAATTTATTTGTAAGGCACACTCTTGCTTGTGTATATATTTTTCTTATTCACAGCAGCAATGCAACTAAAAGTGAGTGGAGAAAGAGATATATTCGTGTAAACTAATTCCACTAGATACTTTGACCTTCTTATCAATTTTGGTTTATTTTTTCATGCATTTTTTAAACTTATTTTGCTAAGGAAATACATATTTATTTTACTGCTTTGACAATGTAGTGTGCTATGTGCTAGCTGTCTCTGAAGTGTGGATTTAATAAAGCAATTAAGTGTACTTAGTTAACATGGAGATACATAACTGGCCTTCATAAATTAATGAAGCAACTAGTGCTTTGTATTGCCACCACCTAAAAACCTTTTAAGTAACCTCTGATTGGGTTGGGCTGATTCCTTTCAAGAGAGATCATATTCAGCTACTTTGGTAGAAGTCCCTGATGCATTTTCGCTGTAGAAGTTTATTTTAGAGAATGGTGGGAATGTGTGTATTCTCTCCCTTGAATTCAGGTGCTTGTGAATCTGCTAAAGTAGTTGTCATCTAAAATAAGAGACGCTTAATTGGCATTTTTGAAAAGCTACATAAAGGGCTGTGTTAATTGCCAAATTTCTCTCAGAATGTGCGGCCACTTTTCCATGTATTCTTTTGTTGGTTTTCTTATCCCAGAAGGAAATATAGTACGAAATTAATCTGTGTATGCTGTCTTTGTAAATCAATCAATCAGAACAATTTGTAAAGCGCGCTACTCACCCGGAAGGGTCTCAAGGCGCTGGGGGGGGGGTCCGTTACTGCTCGAAAAGCCAGGTCTTGAGTTGCTTCCTGAAGGAGCGATGGTCCTGGGTTAGCCGTAGGTGGATGGGGAGGGAGTTCCATGTCTTGGCTGCCAGGTAGGAGAAGGATCTTCCTCCGGCGGTGGCTCTGTGGATGCGTGGTACTGTGGCGAGGGCGAGGCTGGTCGATCGCAGCTGGCGGGTGGGCGTGTAGAAAGTGAGGCGGTTGTTGAGGTATTTGGGGCCCAGGTCGTGGAGAGCTTTGTGTGCGTGGGTGAGGAGTCTGAACGTGATCCTCTTGCTGACGGGGAGCCAGTGCAGGTCTGTCAGGTGGGCGGAGATGTGGTTGTAGCTGGGAATGTCCAGGACGAGTCATGCAGAGGCGTTCTGTATGCGTTGGAGTCTTTTCTGTAGTTTGGCAGTGGTTCCCACGTCCATTCGGCTGGTGACTAGTGCCTGGGTGACCGTCTTCCTGGTTTCAGTGGGGATCCCTCGGAAGACCTTACGGAGCATGCGCAGGGTGTTGAAGCAGGATGACAATACGGCGCTGACTTGTCTGGTCATTGCGAGGGCGGAGTCCAGGATGAAGCCCAGGTTTCTTGCGTGGTCCGTTGGCTTGGGGGTGGTGCCCAGGGCAGGGGGCCGCGAGGAGTCGTCCCAGTCGGAGGGGGATGATCCCAGGATGAGGACTTCCGTCTTGTCTGAGTTCAGCTTCAGGCGGCTGTTCTTGATCCATTCGGCGACGTCCTTCATTTTCTCGTCTATGCAGGCTCTGGCGTTGGCCGGGTCGTTGGTGAGAGAGAGGATCAGCTGGGTGTCGTCGGCGTATGAGATGATGTTAAGGTTGTGTTGGCATGCGATGGTTGCGAGGGGGCTCATGTAGACGTTTAAGAGGGTGGGGCTGACCGAGGATCCTTGAGGTACGCCGCAGATGACTTCGGTGGCCGCCGATCGGAACAGTGGGAGGCGGACTCTCTGGGTTCTTCCGGCGAGGAACGAGGTGATCCACTCCAGTGCTTTCCCTTGGATTCCGATGTTGCTGAGGCGCTGTGTTAGGGTGCGGTGGCAGACTGTGTCGAATGCTGCAGAGAGGTCCAGGAGAATGAGGGCAGCTGTTTCCCCGTTGTCGAGTAGGGATCTGATGTTATCAGTGGCTGCGATGAGGGCGGTCTCGGTGTGTGGTTGGCTCGGAAGCCGGACTGTGAGGGGTCGAGGGATCCGTTCGTCTCGAGGAAAGCGGTGAGCTGTATGTTGACGGTTTTCTCAATGACTGGCAGGAAAAGGGAGGAGCGAGATGGAGCGGAAGTTCTCGAGGTCGGTGGGGTCCGCTGTCTGTTTCTTCAGGAGGACGCTGAGCTCGGCATGCTTCCAGCTCTCCGGGAAGGTGGTGGTGTTGAAGGAGATGTTGATGATGTTCTGGAGTTGGGGTGCGATGATGGAGCCAGCCTTGTTGAAGACGTGGTGGGGTCAGGGGTCGGTAGGGGATCCGGAGTGGATGGTGTTCATCGTGCGGGTGGTGTCTTCGGTGCTGACCGGGGTCCAGTTGCAGAGGGTGGTGGTCGGGGGCATTGTTTCGGTGGTTGGGTGCGGGGTTTGTGCGTCAAAGCTGTTGTGTATGTCCGCGATCTTGCGGTGGAAGAAGGAGGCGAGTCTGTCACAGAGGTCTTGCGAGGGTGTGATGTCGTTGTTTCCGGCGCTGGGGTTGGAGAGCTCTTTGACGATGCTGAAGAGTTCCTTGCTGTTCCGTCTCCTCACCCACGCACACAAAGCCCTACACAACCAAGGCCCAGGATACCTCAACGTCTACGCTCCCAAACGCCAGCTTTGATCGACCGGCCACGCCCTCGCCGCCATCCCCCGCATCCGAAGAGCCACCACAGGGGTGCGGTCCTTCTCCTACCTCGCCGCCAAGACTTGGAACTCCTTCCCGACCGACCTCCGCCTGACCCAGGACCACCTCGCCTTCAGGAAGCAACTCAAGACCTGGCTGTTCGAGCAGTAGCGGACCCCCCCCACCCCCCCCCTAGCGCCTTGAGACCCTCTGGGTGAGTAGTGCGCTATATAAATGCTTTGATTGATTGATTGAGTGGGTGTTGTTGTCCAGGCGTGTTTTGAATGATGTCCTTTTGGTGGTGCGGATCAGCTGGTGGTGTGAGCGGGTGGCGTTCTTGAGGACGGTCATGTTTTCTGTGGTCTGGTCGTGGCACCAGGCTTTTTCGAGGGTGCGGCAGTTTTTCTTGGATGTTTTGAGGTTTGTTGGTGAACCACAAGGCTTTTTTGCTGCCGTGTCTGCTGGGAGGGTTCTTCAGATGTGCGAGGTGGTCGGCGCAGTTGATGAGCCACTGTGTGAAGATGCGGGCTGCTTCGTTGGGGTCCGTCGTGTTGGTGGGAGGGTTCTGGCTGAGGGAGGTGGTGAGCTGGTCGGCGGTGATCTTGCTCCAGCTCCTGCGGGGAACCTGTTGCGGGTGGTGGTGGTGGGTCGTGGTTCTCTTGAAGCTGAAGTGGACGCAGCTGTGATCGGTCCAGTGAAGTCTAGTGGAGTGGCTGAAGGCGATGTGCTTGCTGGAGGAGAAGACTGGGTCAAGCTTGTGGCCGGGGTAGTGGGTGGGGGTGTTCACCAGTTGCTTGAGTCCGAGGTTGTCCAGCAGGGTAGTGGTGTTGCTGTCGTTGTTGTTCTCCAGATGGAAATTAAGGTCCCCTAGGAGGATGTAGTCAGAGGAGGCGAGGGCGTGCAGGCTGATGAAGTCTGCGATGGCTTCGCTGAATTGTGTGCGTGGTCCCGGGGGTCTGTAGATGAATGCCTCTGAGGGTGGTCTTGGGGTCGGTGTGTATCTGGAAGTGGAGGTGCTCGGCGGCGGTGACGGTGTAAATGCTGTATTTGTTGGAAGTCTGACCGAAGGCAACAAACAGCTTTTCAAAAGAAAATGTTTAGTTTAGTCAATATAAGTGTAAAGAGCTTTCTTCACGCCCATCTGGGTTTAGATATTCCTGATAGAGAGGAGGGCTGTTGACCAAAGTAGGTAAGTTCACCATAGGGATCATATGGATCAAATTTGCGTTTTCCTTCAAGACAACTTGTCTGTCTTACACCTGATGTAAAGCTCTATACCTGAAAACGCATGCAACATACTAATGTTTGCTCATTGATTTCACAGTCATAAAACCGTTACTGACGTGTAACTATTGGTTTGCAGCGTATTATACAATATATTCACAGGCATTGCACACTCATGCCATTTAGTGTTGGGCTTGTAACGTTAAAACGTATTGCTCTTTGAAGAAGTTCTTTGAGTTTTGAGGTGAATGGTGATCCCAACTTCTAAAACCCACAATTCACCAGGACACAAACTCCACTTTGAACGTTTTTTCCTCCTCCTACAGGTAATTGTAAAAGTGGTGATGTGAAGCACTGTAGTGTCTGTGAACTGGAATAATAGAGGAAACTTTGAATTGTTAAATGAATTTGTATCCGCGGATGTGGGTAAGGCGCATATAAATCTAAAGAATTACAAGCTACAGCCTGATTGTTACTGAAACGCAGTACCCACTCCCTAAAGCAGTGGCTTGGAAGCAGGAACCGAATGTCTTTGAAGAAGAGTTTGTCCAACATGACTTTGTTGATGCACCAGAATAGCCGCATAGTAATATTTAGTGGACGTTTGGGTAGTGGACAAAGTATCCACTTTGCAAGTGTCTGGTAAAGGGATTTAGGCTCTTTGTAAAAAAAAAAAAAAATACAAGTAGTTTTTGCCTGAGGCACAAATGGCAATATGTGCTTCACCTTATTGTAAAAGACATGAGTGCATTTTATTATTCACCCGGCTTTACCAGCCTTTGAGATTTGGGTGCTACGGTGGGACTGCATCATTGCACCTGATGGTGGTTTTGTCTTTGGATCTGGTACAGTCAACCTAGCTTATTAGAGTTATCTTAACATTAAAAATTTATAAGCCGCTGAAAAGATGAAGGCAAATGAATAGACCTATTTAACATGAAAAAAGATACGTCTTTTCGTAAGAAACTGGGATGGGTCCTTAGCACAGCCTGATTGTTATGTACTTGAATAAAATATTCTTCCACTGACTGCAAAGGCCAGTGGTGGTTACAAGAAATGCCACCTTCCATGACCGAAATGGTGGACACAAATCAAAGGTCTCAAACAGGTGGCTCATATGTTCGGTATGGACCGTGTTAAGGTTCCATGAAGTAATAGGGGGTAATGAAGGTATGGTCCTCTTTTGGCCTTCCATAAGATCCTTTTTGGCAGGGATCTTGAAAAAAGTTTGAAAACATTTATTTGGGAATTAAGCTGCAAGTGCTGCTGATTGTTGGTGTAACAGTGTTTTGTACTGTCGTGGTACAATACAGTTTTGTACAAAATTATTCCATTTGGTAGCATAACATGCTTGTGTGGCATGTTTCCTAACCTCCCTTAAGATTTGCATGCAGTTCTCCAGGAGCGGCAAATAACACATTTTTAGTATTTCAAGCGCCTAATTACAAGACCGTCGTGATTTGGAATGTGATGTAGCAACTGACCTATCTGGTGCATTAGCATGGCTGTGGATACAAGTACAGCTTCTCGTGAGGGTGAATTGATAGGTTAAGTACTGCTTGCCTTGCCAGGTTTGATCAATGAGTGTCACAGGTCTTAGGATGCAACGTGTATTAGAGGCATAGCAGCCTTTGCAACATCATCACTCTCTCTAGACCATGTTAGGTTTTGAATGTCACTGCATTGAGTGGGGCTCCAAGGAATGTTTGCGTTTTGTTGTGCACAGAGAAGATATATATATTTAATTACCATGAACCCTCACTTAGGGGAACCATCAGCTGCAATCAAGTGGGGGCATTGTTCTTGACTGCCCTTCTCCCCTTCATCAGACACTTGTCCATGTATGTGACTGCTGTAATATGTGCTGCCACAACCACCACGCATTTGGTGAAAACCCTTGGGGCTGTTATGACCAAGAAGGGTAGGACCTTGAATTGGTATTGTACTTCACTTACCTCAGACTGTAGGTACTGGCAGTGAGATGGTTGGATGGGGATTTGGAAACAGGCCTCATTGTGATAGCAGGCTGTCTTGTAGTCCCCTTGTTGACGAAGAGGTATGATGTCCTTGAGGATGGCCATGAAGTGAATGGATAAATTGTAGTAGTTGTTTTCTAAGACTAAGGAGGGACTGCAGAGTTTTATCGTCCTTTAGACTGAGTAAGTAGAGCATGCCCCCCTCCAATCCAAACCCCCACTGTAGGTATGATCATAATGGCACCCATTTGGATTAGCACTTTTACCACGTTTACTTAGTCCAACAGAAGCCTGTGATGCTCTGCAGTCATGCTATATGGGCATGGTCTTATATTGAATGGGCTATTGTAAAACACTAGGTAATAGACCTCTTAGATGAAGGAAAGGATCCACAGGTGTGGGGTTAAACTCTTCCACTGTGGCAATTTGAACCTCAGTAATCCCTGGACTGTTGTTGAAAGTTCTTATGGGATGACTGGTTAGTCGTCGTTTGGCGGCCAAGGAGCTTCTATCTTGGGCACCTCTGCTGTAATGCGCCTGTTTCTACAGAAACCTCCTCTTTGACATTGCCTCTTCATGAACTGCTGACCTTCCTGAAAGGACTGCTGGTGGGACTGATATAAGGAGGGAGGGGCAAGAGAGGCCATCTCGAAGCCCGTATGGGTTTGTGGCCTCGAAAACAAAGTTTTTATCTACTAGTGTTGCAGCACACCCATAGCTTTCAACAATTTGGTGTATTTATCTTCTCCAGCATCTTATCTACCTGGATTCTGTAGATGTTCACCTTTGGAGGGCAAACCAATAATGTACTGTTGCACCTCTGCCCAAAAACCAGAGACCCTAAGCCAAGCATAGTGCCCAAGTAGGATGCTGAGATCAATTTGCTTGGAGGCCATATCTACTGAATCTAATGCGCAGCTGATATCGATATCCAAGATGACTTTTCCTTCTCGTATAATCTCTTTAGCTATGTGCAGTAGATGTCAGTGAAGTGTTCTGATTCATTTTGTCCTACTGATGTCTTTTGTACCAGGCTAGTAACACCACAATTATTATTATGCCATAGTGTGACCGCTCCCAAGGTGACCCTTTTTGACTGTTGCATTGTTTTTTTTACTTTTTGCATGAAGGCGTCATCTCCTGTGCCCGGTGTGAGAGCTATCTTGCATACAGTGTGAACTACCAGGGTGTCTGGTGGGAAGTGGCAATGAATGAATGAATCGAAAGTTTTGTGGAGCCAATTAAATTTTTTAGGCAACCTAGGAGTGACTACCCTTGCAGTGGAAGTGTTGTTGACGTTTTCACTGGAGCATTAAGCACTGTCTTTAAATGGGAAGGAACAAAGTAGATCTCAGTGACCTTTGGACAGTTTCCCATGGAAAATGGACCTCTTCCTCCTCTCCTGCATGTCTCACTGTTCTTTATAGGGACCATGATATGCAGTGCTATGATCTTGTAAAGCCTTGAGAGGCAAAATTCTAGAGACATTTCATTCAGAAGATCCACCTATGCCATGTCAAGTATCCACCTGATCTTTAATGGGCCCGGTCTACTGATAAGATGGCTGTCAATCAGGATTATGTTTTTGGTCAGAATCTGTATGGGAGTTGTCCAATGTCAAATGCGCTTGCGGTGGAAGCAGGAATAGGTCAGCTTTCGTTTCTTGGGAAATAGGGCGGTCCTCCGAAATGGCTTTCTCAAATGTGAGGTTCTTTTTGTGTGGATGAGGCGACTAAGGAGACTGCACAAGTACATGACCACAGTTTGGGGTTCATAAAGGTGATATGCTGTCTGTTTGCCTGTTCACCCTTTTATTCAGAAGTAGCTAGGGTGCTCGGTGCCAGTTCCAGTACTAAATGGATCTTAGAACCCTCTCAGAATTGAGCTTCAAAGCCTCGACTTAATGGGATTTCCAGCATCAAACATCTTTCAGCACTAAACCGTTTCTATATTAGGTGGTGCTGTCTGAGCTTCTTTCAGTGTGGTTTGCTGTCCTCCTTATGGCACCTTGTTCTTTGATGGTTGCTGAAGCTCGTTCAAGGTCAAACCCCGGAGAAGAGGGTTCCTCATTAGGCCATGAAACTATACGTTTCCTAGGCTGTGGGTGATGCACCAAGCCATGTGTCGATATTTTAAACCCAAGGTGTAGACTTAGTTTACGGTTCGGATCTCATTTAGGGCCATGGAGAGTCATCTCCTGATTCAGTCATGAATAGAAACATCCATTAGGCTCCACTCCAGCATGGCTTTCTGGTTACTGGATTTGCCTCTCCTGTCATGGTCTGAGTGCACTTCTTCAACCTCTACAGCAGAGGGTGACTGTAGATTCTTGGCACTGCATCGTGGAGTAATACACCAACCTTTGATCACTAAACTTCCTGTTTACTGCAATTTTCTAAATTACAAAATGTATTTCCTACCTTTGACATAGCGTGCAGGGACCTACTAGCTCAGTTTTACCATACTCACCTGGCCCCATATAACATTCAAACTTTGAACTAGCAGTCCTGCCTAACCAATTACTAATTTAGTCACCCTATCAGTGCCCAGAGGTCCGTTTAGGACTTATACCTGTAAACCGGGACTTACCTATCCTCGTCACCTTACTACAAGTCCTGTGAATCAGAGGTAGTTAGAATAAATAGGCAATATTTAAACACATTTGCTTTCTTATAATAACCACAGACTCTGGGAATGTTTTAAAACCTTTATCTATGATAGATTTTCTGAGTCAAATGAAAAGGGCCACAATCTCGTGACCATAAATTTTACAAGCAAGAATTTAACCTGTAGAACATAAAGTTTGTAAGAAATCACAGTAAAATTTTTAGACATTGGTACCTGGGAAGGGTGAGAAAGGGAAATAGCACAAGGACATACCACATGGATTATATTTACCTAGAGTGATGCAATGACCAATCCTGGCCACGGACTGGGGCAAAAGGACCAGGACCAGGCTCCTGATTAATCAGGGGCCCACGGGACAAGACCGGTGCAGATCAGGACAGGTGACCTCAGCTAAGTGCAACGCCCGCGTCACACCCCTCTCTAGCACCTACAGGGTAATAAATAATTTCCACCAACACCCCGATTCTTCTGACCGAGTGCTCCGCTAGCACCTCTGCTCTCGATCGCCTATTGAGTGTGTTGGGTCAGTTACAGGTCAGCTATTCGGACAAGTCTGACACATTCTATATTTATTTATTTATTTAATTAGTTTAATATAGCGCTGGCTAGACCCGGAGGTACCAGAGCGCTTTACATAAGATTCCACAAAGTTAGAAAATTACATAAGTTACAAGAAAAACTTTTAAAGAACGTAAAAGACGAGACAAGTGGAGCTTAGGAGGGAAAGGGTGTAGAGTAAAGGGGTAGGATTGAAATAGGATTGGTTAGAAAGACGAGGAGAGGTCATCACACCATACTAAGATGAGATCATCTAAATTGACTTGAATTGGTCAAGTTCCCACCCACAATTTATTTTCTCACGTCTTTATTCCGCCTCCCAAAATTATTTCATTTTTGCATACAATGTTGAAATAAATTGTAAGTTTTCTTCCTTTTCACACGTCATGGGGTGAGGTTCTCAGGCACATCGCGGGTAAGATGCTTCTTGACTGAGGTTTAATGCCAATGTTTCAGCAATTTCAGAGTCGGAGTGCGCGTGCGCGGCATCGTCCAGGATGGAGGATGTGATAGTATTCAGGCCCAAAGTATGAGCTAGTAGCAAAGTCAAAAAGGAACATTAGAATACAAAAATAAATGAATGCACTGTAAACCACTTAACTCTACTCTATTCCCATTACTTTATTTCAACTTATGCATTAATAGTCAAGCAAAACGAACAAGCTTAATACAAACGGCAGCATAAGCATTAGCATGTGAGGTTTGAAGCGGCCATTTCTGGCACTAGTGTGCAGAACCAATGACTTCCCACCAAGCAAAAGGTGCTTTATGCCACATAGATGTGACAGACTACTGCGCAAAATGTTTCCCGCGTTTTCGGCGGCCATTTTAATGCATTCGAGCTACTGTTAGTAAAAGCACATAGGCGAGCTTCCCCTAGATACTAGAAATGTTGTGTAGTGCAAATATTAGTGAACAAAAAATGTTGGTTAATATATTACAGGTTATTTAGAGAGGGCTGAGTACACGCAAGTGTCGGTATATGTGAAACCTTGCTCCAACAATCCCCTCTTTGATTATATTATATATCATCACAAATTAAGGAACCAGATGCCAACTTCAACATTCTCCCAGTTCAATTTCTTCAATTACTTTGGGAGTTTTCTTTTCCTTTTTACTTTGATAAACTTTCATTCTCTTATATATGTCCGCCTTTAGCTCTTCCATTTGAATTTCCTCAAATTTTATTTTCTTCATTTTCTCACTCACAGTGTACCTTTCTCTATTTCTGCAGCATTTGCACCAAATCATTATCACCAATATTATTAGTGATTTTCCTATTATTGGCATCCGTACTTTACCTACAATACTTCTACCTAGATTAGATATCCAAGTACCAATAGAGGAGAGACAATCAATAAGTCTCTTCCATGCACTATCAACTTCCAGTGGTTTCAGTTCTTCTTTCAAATGAGTAATGTTCCTTACATACCTACCGATTTCAACACTTTTACCAGGTATATAAGTGCAACAATGTTGCGCTTTCAACATTCTACAGACTCCGAACTCTTTTGCCAATAATATGTCAAGAGCAAGTCGATTTTGTAAAACCATTGATCTGATCGCAACCAATTCGGTATTGATCAATAAAAATCCTCCAGCAGTGTCAGTTGATAAGCGATCCACCACTGTAGACAATTTGCAGATTCTTTAAGTATTCAGAACCATTCCCACTGAAGGTATCAATGCACTAAATATATCACCTACAATTTCTGCAAAACTAGCTCTTTTTATATCGTGTTAGTTCATTTCCGTGTTCATTGCTTCCAGTGATTCTTTTTACATGGTATACCTTTGGGAATACTATTCCAAAATGTCAACTCCCATACCAATGATCAGGCAGCTTAAAATTGGCTTTCTTCCCACAAATGTAATAGACTCCAGGAAATACTGGATCAGTTCCCCCCTTTAGTCCCCATCCCCCAATTAGGAGGACATTGTGTTCACATTCACTGGAACCAATGAATACATTGTTATACTCAGGTTTTCTTTCTATGGAGACAGATTTTCCCCTTCTTTTCAAAGTCCAAAGACATAGCAGCATGAGGTTTGCCAGTTGCCATAAATTCCTCTCTTTCAGCCCACTTGGGTATCTGGGGTTTCGGTTCAGTGGCCTTTCTATGGTAATCTTGTCTCCTCTTCTCCTCTAAATTCAGGAACATTTTCTCTTCATCGTGTAGTCTACATGTTAAATTGTCTTTGTGTGCATCAGCTATATCTATTGTTTCCATTGTTAGAAAATATTCACCCATGAATTGTGAGTCTTTACTACTAAGGACAGGATTCATTCTTCTACGGACAGGAATTTCAGGAAAAATAACATCTGTTAGAATAATAATACTGCAACCTTCCAGTTTTATAAAACAAACTAGTTAATGTGCTACAGGAAATTCCATAGGTCAGGGATAAATGATGGTAGGTAACACCTTCAGCTACAGAAATAGGTAATTTCATACAGCCATAACCATCACTAATCTGCATAGTCTCTACATAATGTACTAATAGACCAGCAAATACATTCATTTCAGTTTTGTTTCTATTTCTAAAGTGATGTAATTCTATCACATCTGGTGCTTCTAAGTCTACTCTATACGCCTGGAATCCGAAAAACACTGGCTGTTCCAGGACCAGGCAGTGGTGGGCAGACAGTTGTAAGGGGTACCCTTCCTCCATAAGCATCACAGACCTCCTAATCTATATGCCTCTTACGTCACGAGCACCATACTAGACTCCTGGGACCGCATTAATGTCTCTAGCCACCTAACCACTTTTCCTTCACCCCTCACGCCGTTATTTAACAACCCTGAGTTTCAGCCTGGCATGGTTCCTCATGCCTTTAGGACATGGCGCACTGCTCCCTGTAGATCGTTGGGTCACCTCTTTGACATGGAGGGCATAATCCTGTCTCACAGCTTAAAGAGGATTACGGCCTCACAGAACTAGAGCGTTTACCATACCTACAAGTCAGACACTGGGTGCTGCACCCCAACATCAAACAACAAGTACAGCGTCTCCTGACCCCATATGAAAAATGTCTTGTAACACGCACCTCTGTCAAGAGACTAATCTCTGATCTCTATAAAATGCTGTTATCCAACACCATGCACACCTATAACGCGGGCCGCTCTAGATGGATAAGAGACCTGGAGAGAACACTGACTCACAAAGAAAGGGATAGCATTTACCACAGGGCAAGACATTCAGCATACCCCATGGGACTCACGGAGACCCTTACCAACAGACCCTTATCAAGATTGCCACTTACTGGTACTACACGCCCAAACGCATTCATCGTTTTGACCCACGCCGGAGCGATCTTTGTTGGAGAGAGGTGGGCACCCTGGAGCATATATTGTGGAGCTGCACTTGTATACAGCCATATTGGACCCAAATCCTTGACGAAATTGACTCTAATTTCGAGACACAAAGCCCACGATTCCCCGCCTATGTCCTCTTGGGTTTGCCCAATCCACTGACATATCCTCTTAAATCAAGGAGGGGCCGATTGATTACTATCGCTATAGGTGCAGTGACACAGAATATCCTAATTCACTGGCGTTCCACCCAACTCCCAACATGTACGGGTTGGCTCCAACGGCTGTGGTAGGTGTTGGGTATGGAAAAACTCACTCTTACATTAGCAGGCAGAGGGTCTGAGTTCCCTGAGTTATGGTGGCCCTTCCTCACTATGCTGGTCTCAGAATTCCAGGAGCTCACATGCCCTAGGTATCTCCGACTCCGCCTTCCAGACACACAGATTCCGAGAGCTGATCCCAAGACCAGCCGTAAAACACGACGCTGAGCTTCATCTGGTCCCATTTCAGTTTTTCCCCCTTTACTCTCTTTTGTTGGTTCAGGTGGACGAGGGAAGGGAGGTGGGTCTTTTATGTTTTTTCTTAGTTATGTTTTGAAGAGCCCGCTCCATGCCTATACCTCCGGGTACTGGTACTTAATACAACCTTGTTGTCTCTTGGGCACTGATTCTGAGGAGTAGGGTGCTTTGTTTTTTCTTCTTGTCTAAAACCAATAAAAAGATTTAAACCTAAGTCTACTTTATCTTGTTTGTGGTGCGCTATCTTTCCGCGTATACTAGTGTCATTTTGCTTAGCAGCCATCAAGTACGGTATTGCTATTGTCAGTCCTAGCCATACTACAAGTACTATCAATACACTACATATGCATATCCTACAGCATGTCTTTATACAACTTATTTTCGAATTTCCAGTAACTCTTTTATCAGCAATTTTGATTAAGGAGGCTTAACCCCGCTTTAAGAATTTACGCAGAATACACCTGTGATGTATCTCAAGTTGGCCTCACTTCTTCAATATCTTGATCAGCAATTAATTCTTCATCACTGATTTCTATATTATCAAAATCTTCAATGATGACGTATGTCCATTCAGGGCCTTTGAATTTATTGTTCAGCTTTTTCAGGCGTGGACTTCTTCTTTGATTGCTTATAGACGGTTCAGTTGGACTGGTTACTTCGTCCACCTGTTCAGGTTCTTCATCTATCGTGACTAGGCGATATTTCAGTCTTTTTAATGAAACCAGACAATTTATCGCCTTTTCTGAGTCTTTTAGCTGGCACTGTGCTTTCTGATTCTTCAAGTGTTCTTTTGTTTTTTTTAAGTTGTGGCACAACTTGATTTTCGTCAACCTCAGGTTTCCTCTCTAACTCACCTACTCCAGGGCTTAATACAGTTGACTCTTCTGCCAGTATTGATCCTTCTATCCTAATCTGACCGGATTCAGGATATGACTGTTGGGCCTGGAATTATTTCTTCGTCCTGAATCCTTTTGACTAATCCTGTCTGGTCCTGCACAGGTCTTGCAGATTCTTGATTGTCTTCCGCCTGTGCGTTTTGACTAGTACCTATCTGTCCGTCCTCAGACAATGGAGTTCTGGTAGGGGTTTCGTTGGTCTGAGTATATTGCTTTCCTTATCTGGTCCGCCTCATGATTACCATTAGCTTGGATTACTGTGATCTGAGTACGTTCTTCTATACCTATCTCATCCTCACTATCAGTCTGACTATCTAAATATGTTTGGCTTCTTGTTCTCACTCTGATTTCTGGTATTTCAACCACTGGGATCCATTCATCCTGACTGGTGCTCAGTTGTTCTTCGTCAACTACTTCAGGATCAACTTCTTGAGACTCTTCAGCTGAACAAACTTCAGCCTCAACTTCGTCAGGTTCTGGTATCCATTTTGTGTGGCTTGCGTGAATCCAGTTGGGTATTCCCTTGCACTTTACAGCTGTGGTGGTGCCCAATATCACTTGTTCTGGCTTTCCCCACCTTGGTGCTAGGCAAGATTCCAGCGTGTGATTCTTTATCACTACCCAATCTCCAGAGTTCAAATCATGTGCTTGAGTTGAATTTCTGGCTTTTGCGTCTTCCCCAACCTGGTTTGAGATAAACCGCACTTGGTCAGCCAACTCTTTGCAGTACTCCAACACTAAATCAGCAGATATAGTTAACAGCTGATGTCCTGGCACACATGCTTGCCCCATTGCCCTTCCCATGAGTATCTCATGGGGACTCAAGCCTGTTTTCTTGTCTGGAATGCTTCTGAGTCCCATCAGGACAAGATGTAAAGCCTCAGGCCATTCTAATTGGGTAGATTCACACATCTTTCCTAATCTTGCTTTAATTGTGCCATTCAATTGTTCTACCACTCCAGAAGCCTCTGGGCGATATGCACAGTGCAGTTTTTGCTCAATTTTGAATGCTTCACAGATTAGACTGTAATTTCATTATTAAAGTGCCTTCCTCGGTCTGATTCAATCGTTACTGGAAAACCGAATCTAGGGATGAGTCCTCTTAAGACTAGTTTGGCTACAGTTATGCTATTGTTCCTGCGAGAAGGGTATGCTACCACCCATTTAGAAAATAGGCAGACTAGGACCAAAACATATTTTAATCCTCGAAAAGCAGGTAACTGAATGAAATCAATTTGTAATCTAATAAAAGGGCCTTCTGCTTTCCCCAGGGCACAGTACAGTTTTCTTACCAGGGTTTAATCGTTGACATGTAAGGCATTTCTGGCAAAGACTCTCTGCTATGTTCCTGAACTTCTGTCACCAAGTGGTTTCCTGGCGCTATTACTCATACCGGTGTGGAACCCTTCCTGGCTTTCCCTGTGAAGTGTCCACTCCTGGACACCCCCAGGGTGAAGCCAGGCATCCTAGCGCTGTTTGGGCCGGTGTGGAGGTTAATCAAGCTATTGCCCAGAGTTGCAGCGTGGGGCCCATGATTAGAATAGGCACCGAGGCGAGAATTGTCAGGTCCGAGGAAATTGAGCCCAAGACCCGCCAAGGCGGGAATTGAACCCTGGTCCCGGGCCAGAACTCTGCATCAGGGTCTGCCGCTCTAACCATTGAGCCACACTCCTCCACATCTTCAGGTCTGACCTGACACCCTATTTTCTGCCAGTCTTCTTTTTCTTTGGGCTCTGCCTCACCTTGTAAATCTCTCACCTCTTCCCATGTATTCACACCACTCAATAGCATAAGTTGGCAGCTGTTTCCACATGCTTCAATTTTCTTGTTTATTGCCATTTTATACTTGGCAAAATGTTGAGCCACTTGGTCAGCATATTGGTTACCGGCTGTCACTCTCTCAGTTCCAGATTGGTGAGCAGCACATTTGACCACGGCCAATTCTTTAGGTAATTTAATTGCTTCAAGTAATTCTTTTACATATTGTCCATTTTTGATGGGAGTTCCTGAAAAAGTCATGAACTCCCTTTGCATCCATAACTGGCCAATGTCATGCACAACCCCGTAACCATACCGTCCATCAGTGTAAATGGTTACTCTCCAATTTTGCACGCTTTTATTAAAGCAATCAATTTGGCTACTTGTGCATACTTGACTCCTAGTAAATAGGATTCTTCGACCATATTCAGTAGAGTGCATACAGCAAAACCAGTGCTTAGTCCTCCTTCCTCATGGCATATACATGAGCCATCTACAAATAACTCCTGTTCTGGGTCTTTTAAAGGTTCTTCCTTTGTCTGCACGAGGTTTAGTACTGAATTCAGTTAAGTCAATACAATCATTTTCGACTTCCTCTCTCACTTCCTCAAAGTGAGATGTGGGCAATAAGGCTGCAGGATTTAGAATAGTGCATCTCACTATTGTCACATTTTCTTAACCAAGGATAATTCTATCATATTTAGTCATCCAACTAGGTGTTAGGTGCCGAGTACGTGTTCTGGTTAGCAGAATCACGACTGAATGTGGAACATACACTGTTACAGGATGTCCCATGATAATGGATTCACTTTGCTCAAGACTCATGCATGTTGCAGCTACTGCTTTTAGACAACCTGGCAGTGCAGATGCTACTGTGTCAAATGTTGCAGAAAAATATGCCGCAGGTCGTCACATTAACCCGTGGGCCTGGGTTAAGACTGAAAGTGCACAATTGTCTCTCGTGTCACAAATTAGCGCAAACTCTTTTGAATAGTCAGGCATCTCTAATGCTGGAGCTTCACACAGACTGTTACTCAATTTTATGGTTTAAATCTTTTTATTATCCTTTTGAACAGAGAAACAAGACAAGGCCCTTCGCTCCGTAAAGGCGGCACATTGGAGACCACTCAGTCATGATATTTAGAGTTAGCAACGGTAATATGCATGGAGCGGACCCCCAGAACATCACAGAGACTAAACATAAAACAAAACACTTAGAAAAAAAACCCCAACCCTCCCTGTTCCCCCCTCCCTCACCCTCGTCCACCGTTAACCAGAAAAAAAAGGGAAAAGGCTTATGGGAAAAGGCAGGCCAATAATCCGCGCCTCGATTTGCGAGCATTTTTAGGAGCGGCACTTGGAATATGTGTGTCTGGGAGGCGCAGGAGTTGGGCAAAACCGGGGGCAAGTGAGTTCCCTGAATTCCGAGACTAGTAGGGTGAGAAAGGGTCGCCAAAGTTCCGGGAATTCAGTCCCTCTACCGGCCACTGTAAGTAAGTAAGCTTCTCCATGCCCAACACCGACCACAAGTGCTGGAGCCAGCCCGTGTGCGTCGGGAGTTGGGAAGAGCGCCAGTGGATCAGAATGTTTTGCCCTCCGCCCCATGCGCTATGGCAATCAGCCGACCTTTCCGTGATTTAAGAGGATATGTCAGCGGATTAGGCAACCCCAGGAGGATGTAAGCTGGGAAGCGTGGAAACTGTGTGTCGAAATGGAGATCCACCTCATCTAGGACTTAGGAGCAGTATGGTTTTACACAGTTGCAGCTCCAGAGGACATGCTCCAGGGTACCCAGCTCCCCGCAATCCCTCCAGCACAGCTTGCTCCGGCGCGGGTCAAAGCGATGTATGCATTTGGGCGT
This sequence comes from Lissotriton vulgaris, assembly GCF_964263255.1. Lineage (NCBI taxonomy): Eukaryota > Metazoa > Chordata > Amphibia > Caudata > Salamandridae > Lissotriton > Lissotriton vulgaris. Next base: position 416,248,304 of record NC_141697.1, on the reverse strand, counting down.
AAGGTACCAATAAGTGGCAATTTTAGTCACGGTCTCGATGAGGCCCATATTATGTGCTGAGTGTCTTGCTCTATAATAGATACTTTCCCGTTCTTTATGACTCAGTGTTCTCCCCAGGTCTCTTTCCCATCTAGAGTGGCCTGCATTATGTGTATATGTGGTGGTGTCAACGAGCATTTTATAAAGATCAGATATGATTTTATTGTCGGAGCTGCGCGTTACGAGCCATTTCTCGTATGGGGTCAAGATGCGCTGTGCCTGTGGTCTAACCGTTGGATGCAGTGCCCAGTGCCTGACTTGTAGATATGGGAAGCGCTTTTGTTCTGTGATACCAAAAAGTTCCTTGAGCTGTGGAAATGGGATTATGCCATCTAAGTCAAAGAGGTGACCCAGAGCCATACACGGAGAAGCACGCCACATCTTGGATGCAGAAGTGAGAGTGCCGGGTTGAAATTCGGGATTATCGTATATCGGGGTGAGGGAAAGGTGGTCAAGTGATTGGAGACATTTGTGCGATCCCAGGAGTCTAATATTGTGCTAGTGACAGATGATGCATATAGGTTCGGAGGTTGGTGCTGTTTACTGAGAAAGGGCACCCCCTGCAGAGGCCTACCTGCCACCGTCTGGTCCTCGAACAGCCAGTGCTTCTCATACTCCAGGCGGTGCCACTCCACCAGGTAACTGAGCTGGGCAGCGAGGAAGTATAACTGAAGGTCAGGGACCCCCACTACCCCCTTTTCTGGTGGGAGAGCCACATCTGGTGACGAAACTGCGGTTTGCGTCCATGCCATATAAAGCGTGACCTGTCTGCCTGAGTCTGTTGGATCTAGCCCTGAGGTACAAGATTTGAGGGAGGATGGTCATTTTGGTGGCTGCAATCCTGCCTAGCCATGAGATCGTGTGACGTTTCTACCTGTTTAATGCTCCACGTATACGAGTGGGGAGTTTTGAGTAATTGATCTCACTGGTGGCCTGTATAGTAGGAGCCAAGTGAACCCCCAGGTAGGGAATCTGGTCTGGGGCCCATACTACTGGGTGCTCCTCTCGGAGGCGGCGAGAGTGTCCGGTGAAAGTGAGATATCGAGGGCTAGGGATTTGTCCATATTTATCCGAAATCCCGACTCTAGTGCAAGCCGTGTAGTTCAATAAAAAGGGATCGTAGGGACGTAATCAGATTAGTAAGAGACGGTAAGATGTCATCTGCATAGAGGCTTACTGTGTGGATATCTCCCCCAAATTTAATCCCAGATATCAAGGAGTGTTGTCTAATTCTACGCACCAGGGGCTCCATATAGAGCGCGAAAAGGAGGGGTGACAGAGGACATCCCTGCTAAGTGCCTCTGTCAATAGGGAACTGCAAAGACGTGTGACAGTTAACCCGCACCGTCGCCTTGGGGAATCGATAACCGTTGAGGATCCGAGTCTGCATTTTTACACCGAGGCCGGCCGCCATCAGGGCCATCTCGAGTTAGGGCCAATGTAACCTATTGAATGCCTTTTCCGCATCGATGGCCAGGAGCATGTATTCTCCCTGGGTTCGAGATGCCCACTCAATAAGGTGTAGGATATGCTTGGTGTTGTCACTAATCTGCCTTTGCGGGATAAAACCCGCCTGGTCCGGTTCGATCAGCTGGGCCATGTAGGGGGCAAGGCAAGCCGCAATGAACTAGTGTAGAGTTTTATATCTACATTTAGAAGCAAGCTAGGCCTGTAAGCACTACAGACAGTCGCATCCTTCCCTGGTTTTGGGATGACAACAATCACTGCCTCTAGCATGTCTCCCAGGATAGCTCCCGACTGCTCAAAGGAGTTAAACAACTCGGTCAGAATGGGGGCCAGTTGACTGCAGAATGCCTTATTAAAGGTGGATGTGTAGTCATCCGGGCCAGGTGATTTGCCCAGTTTGAGCCGTGAGATTGCCGAGATAACCTCTTCCACCCGTATAGCCCTGTCTAGATAATCAGCTTGTGCTTGTGAAAGAGAGGGCATATTGGCTTTAGCTATGTATTCAGCACTAACTTGGGCGTCCCCAGCATAAAGGTCAGCGTAAAAGTCCCGAAACGTTTTGGCGATAGTTGCACCATTGCATACTAGTTCGCCCCGTGGTGTCTGAATAGTATGTACACCTTGCGTCTGTCTGGCTTCCCGTAGTTTGTTGGCCAGTAGCCGGCTCCATCTATCCCCCCCGGTATAGTAGGTATAGTACTCTGCTTTATCCTGGTCTATGGCATGAAGATGCTTGCGTTTTACACATAGCTGCTTCCAGACATGCGATGCACCAGTTCGCTGTTCAAGTTCCGCCCCTCTTTGGGTGAGTTCCGCCCGTTTGTGGCGCCTCTCCTTATTGTGAGCTGAGGATATGGCATTAAGCTCCCCTCAGATGGTTGCCTTCAATGCCCCCCATCGTGTGGCTAGAGATGTCGGGTGTGGCATTAATGGAGATGAAATCTGAAATGGCCTTCTGGATCTGGCCTGCAACAGACTGGTGGTGGAGCAGTGTGTCCCGGAGTCGCCAGTGTCTGACGGGTTGCACTGTGGGCGGCAATTGAAAGGTGGCCATGACTGGGGAATGGTCCGAGAGGGAGGCTGTCAGAATCTCGGTGTTTAGTGCGTGAGCCTGAAGGGAGGAGGAGCTGAGAAAGTAGTCTAACTGTGCGTATGTTTTGTGCGCCCCAGGGTAAAAGGTGTAACTACGAGTGCGTGGGTGAAAATGGCACCAAAGGTCCTGCAACCCCAGATCTTGGAGGTGAGCCCGCCCTGTATGTGTAGGTAGCCCAGTCTGGTGTGTTCTCGGACAGGAGCGGTCCAGGTCGTTGTCAAAAACCATATTTAAATCTCCCCTTGTCCGTCAATAGGTGCATATATAGAGCCTACGGTGAGTGTCACCCCACCCAGGGAGTACCGATGCGTGAGCAGTCGGCCGTTGATCTCCGCCTCCCCCTGGAGAACCCTGCCAGCAAAGGAGCGGGAGACCAGAATCGCTACCCTCGCCGATTTGGTCGTGTTAGAGGAGAACATCTGCATTGGTAAGGCCCTAGACTTTAATCTGTGGTGATCCTTAGCAAGTAGGTGCTTCTCCTGCAGGAGGCAAATGTTCTAAGTAATGGAGAACTGCCCTACATTTGATCGGGTTGTTTAGACCCCTCACGTTAAGCGTGAGGACTTTAAGTGTGTCACATGACATCAAAGGGCTGTAATTTGGTCAGGAAGCTATGTGCATTGTAGGTTGTGGCGAGGGGTGTATGGCCGTGTTGCCGTCTAAGAGTTCAGGGGTTAGGGAGATGCGAACATGCAACAAAGAAAGGTGTACGAGGGAACCCGTACCCAAAAGAAAACCCCCAAATATTAACAGTCCCTTGAAATGTCTTAACCAAAACAGAGTGTGAGGAAACAGGAACAAGGGGAAGGTACCAGGCGGGGTGTCCGCCAACAAGGAGGAAGGAAACCAGGAAAAAAATAAGTTCCAAAAAGAGTGTCCACCATCCTGGAATGACCAGGAGGTCGTCAAAGCGGGGTACATGGTGTAATCAGGAGGAGGGGTCCGGTTCCCCCTGCCGTCCACCATCAATCAGGGAACCAGTGTCTGGAGAATGTAGTTCCCATCAGTCACTCAGAAGGTTGACTTGTTCCTGCCAGGGCTTGAGTCGCAGAGTTTAGAGCATCCTGCTGGCTCTTTGCAATGCCAGTTTTGATTGGCTTCCGAATCCGTCGGCGTCTACCTTATCTCTGCTATCCCGATGGTGAAATGCTGAGCCCTGGGTTGGTGCCCCGGCTGTCCTCTTCCTCGTCGGGAACTTCTAGTCCCAGAAGTTGCAAGGTGACTAGGGCCAGATCCTGGTAGAGGACTGGGGTATGACCCTTGTAGGAAGTAGGATGAAGAGTTCTCGCTTTGGAGAGGATGGACTCCTTAGTTTTAAAGTCTTGTAGGCACACCAAGATATCTGCTGGGGGTGTTGGGCGCTCGTGGAGGGCCCACTCGATGAGCTCTGTCAAGAACAATATCCGTGCTGTTGGGTACCCCCAAAATATGTCTAAATAAGCCCGCAGTGAAGGCAAAGAGGTCTGTGGTGTTGTCCGATGCTTTCACCCCCTGGATCCTGATGTTGTGCCTGCGCGATCGATTGTCCAAATCCTCTAGATGTACCTGAGTTTCTAGGTGCTGATCTTGTAGTCGGATGATTTCCTGTTGCAGCATATTCATCTTGGTCGCTGTGGTATCACTCCTATCCTCCAAAGTGGCCACTCTCTCCCCCACGTTGTCGATATCCCTGCAGACCTCTTTAATCTCAGCCGTCAACTCAACCTTCACCCCCTGTATGTCCGATCTGAGCATGTTGAAGAGCGACTCCAAGAAGGCCTTAGTTATAGGTTCATCAGTAGGGCCAGAAGCTTGCTGAGAGGACGCCATATTGGGTGACACTATCGTCTGGTTGGAGGTTGGTGGAGCTCCACCAAAAATATCTGTCAAGGCCCTCTGTTTCCTTGTTCTGGATGAGGACATACTCATGCGGGCACCCCCAAGGGGTGTGAGGGATCTTCGCAAGGGAAGATAAGACTCCTCCGCTAGCAGCGTCAGTCCCCACCTTCTCTCTCCGAAGGTGCTGAGCTGAAGAAGGCCCCACGCGTGTTTAGGGGCTGCCTACCTCCACAGAGGGGCTTGCAGGGAATCGCCTAGCGTGAGATGTGAGGATTTGTCACCGCCCACAGGATCTTTGTACAGTTAGTTGCTGCAGGCATCTGCCCGGTACTGCGGAGCCCTACTTCAGGAGTGCGGATAATCAGTGGCGGTCACTGAGCTCGGCCCGGGCCCCCCTATGTACCCAAGCGCCGCTCGAGCCTTGCTGCACCGGATTAGTCTTAAAGAAGCACTCGCCGCTTTTCCAGTGACTACAGACTACTACAAGGAGCGAGGGCGGACTATTGCCGTTCCAGGCCAGTGGTGTGTGCCTTCTCCAAAGGGTTTGGGCTGGAGATTCAGGGTTGTTAGCTTTCACGTGGGAAGAATTGTCCGCTAAGTTAAATCTCCAGGTGCTCTTGCAGGTTCTCAGTAGTCCCCTACGCAGGAGTAATCTAGATCCAGGCACCTCATACGGCCGTCAACTATATCTGGCACCACGGGGTACTGTATTTATGGCCTCTACTCCCTCTGAGTTTTCAGCTTCAATAACGGCCAGCCGCCTGGCACACAATCAGGGCAGCGCCGCACCCCAACCTGGTCACACTGGTGTGTCGGTAGAGGTGCCAGAGTCTCCCCACCCGCCGGTGCTGCTGCGCTCCACTTCAGTGATTGCTCACCGTGCTCACTCAAGCAGCACGATGGCCCTCTCAGATGGAGCTCAGGGCGACCTGCTCCCCGACACCATGCCACACCACGAGCTGGCGTTGTCTACGCGGGCCGCCCAGGAGCCGCCGCTGTGCCAGTCCCCTGCCTGCTCTGCCACTGTTCACTAGCTGCCTCCTCCCCGCACCTGCACTGCGCCGCCGGTCCGCCACTCTCCGCTCGGGGAGGGGGAAGAGTTCCTTGGCTTCTATGTCGGGCTCAGCGGGTGGCCGCCCGTCTCCCGCGCCTCTCTAGTGCCTGCGAGGTCTCTGTCCCCCAGGGTAAAGGCTCAAGAAGGTCCTCAGGTCGGTGGTGCCGACTCCAGTATGGGGCTATACGGCCCGTGTGTCCTCCGGGTTCAGCGGCGCGGCCTCTGTGCCCGTGTCTGGCCTCGGCAACCCGTGGCACGGGCTGCCCCTAACTTCAGGCCGCTGCCGCAGCGTGGGCCACGCAGGCTGGGCCGTCCTCTTTCACTCCAACCTAGGCCGCTGTTGCTGAATGTCTGCGGCCACCCGCCACGGGTGTATGGGGTGCAGAGGACGGGGGGAAGTCTCCCGGGACTGCGGTAGGCTTGCCGGACTCCCCCAGAAGCTTTAAGGCGCTAATGTCGGTGGACGGCGAGAAGGAGCTCCGGAAAAAGCGTCCTACCTCGCCGCCATCTTGGCCAGGCCCCCTGTTACGCAATTTTAAAAAGTCAGTCATGCTTTCAGTGTCCCACTCGACTGGATTTGTTGCTCGTTTCTCTGTTATTTGGATCAATGGCTTTGCAAGCACTGCAAATCCCACAATCCACTGCCTGTAGTAACCTACAACTCCGAGAAACATTCTGATTTCTTTCTGAGTTTGGGTAAGTTTCATGTTTTGAATTATTTTGATTCTTTCAGATGTCACTCTCCTCACCCCTCTTTCTATCTGGTGTCCCAGATACTTTCCTGAGGTTGTACAGTATTGCAATTTCTCTGGGGATACTTTATGTCCACCTTTTGCTAAATGGTTCAGCAATGCAATAGAATCAATTACACAGTCATTTCTTGTTCTCAATGCCAACAATAGGTCATCGATATACTGCACCAGGACCGATTTTCCGGGCAGCACCAGTGATTCAAGGCACTTTTTCAGAATCTGATTGAAAATGGATGGACTTTCCGTGTACCCCTGAGGAACACGATTCCAAACGTAAACATGGTCATCAAATTTGCTATCTGGATGCAGCGGGATGGAAAAGAAAGCATGGCATAAATCAATTACAGTGAACCATCCTGCTCCCCATGGTATTTGATACAGAATCCCAGCCGGAATTGGTACTACTGGGCAACATAGGACGACAATTTTATTAATTTTACGGAGGTCTTGGACCACTCTGTACTTTTCGTTTGGTTTCTTTATGCCAATTATAGGTGAATTACAAGGACTGCTCATTATTTCTTCCAGAACACCTTGTTCAACCAAACACCCTATTTCTAGTGCAACTCCTGCTTTTATCCTGGGACTCATTTTGTACTGTTGAATATTTGGGTAAACTGCACACTCTTTCACTGTCACTTTTATGGGATCAACATCTGCCATTCGGCCTACCTCTTTCCCAGTAAAATCCCACACATCAGGATTTAACAAAGTTTTTAGTTCTCCTGGTAAATCTTCTATAGACATCAGAATTTCAACACCATTTGGTGTACAAAAGATTGTGCAGTTCATGTTGCACAGGAGATCCCTTCCTAGTAAGTTTACAGGGCTAGAATCGCGCACTACGAATTTGTGCATTTCTCGGAAGTTGCCAATATAAAGTTCCAATGGTTCTGTGACGGGGGTCCTAATTTGTTTATTAGAAATGCCCACTACTTGGATCGCTTCTCTCGAGAGGGGTAGGTTTGGGATGTCTGCTGTTCTCACTGTAGAACGGGTAGCACCAGTGTCCAACAAAAAACTAACATCATTTCCCTTCACTTTCCCTTCAATGTAAGGACCTGACTGATCTACCGGTAAGGATGCGCCAAGTACGCAATCCTCTTCCACCCTCTCAGGCACTGTCAAATTTCCTCAAATTCAAAAACTGTGTCCTGCAGAAGAAACTGTGGTGGTACCGTATTTTTCTTACCACTTCCCGCCCGAAATCCGGTATCCACACTGTATTTTGGTTGACTCACAAAATCTGGCATAGGGGCTTGAGGCAATTGATTCTGTATTACCTGTTGCAGCTGTCTCATTGACACCTCATTCTGCGTCTGCGGATTTAAATTTTGAGTTTGGACATTATTATTCTATATTAATTTACACTCTTTTATCCAATGCCCGAATTTTCCGCACCCATGACAAAAACATTTTCTTTACCTCTTCTTTACTCATTTTCCCTCTGGGTTTGCCCCCACTTCCTTCACCTTGGTCTTACCCTCTTTTCTGATTATTTGCTTTCTGACTTAATTGAAGTTCCTGTTGTTCTGCCATTTTAACTTGAGCCCACATTACATTTTCTTCTAATTTCTTTAGTTTATTATCAATTCCATCCTCGCAGTATTTTGCATACTTGAGAATTTCGTCAACAGGCTTCGCTTGCCAACACAGTTTATCCTCTTTAATCGTTTGGGAGAATTCAGGTTTTAGTCCAGGCACAAAACGATAAATAAAATGTGTCCTGTTCTTATTATCAATGTTTTCTAAACCACTGTACTGTTTAAATACTTGCAAGAGGCGTTTATAATATGCATCTTTTTTTTGGGTGGTTCTGTCGATTTTAGTCCAATCTATCTACTTTGGGGGTGGCTTAACAAAATGGCCGGCTAGACATGGTTTAGTCCAGCTCCTGCCCGAACGCTTGAAATCCTGCACTATCCTGGCACATTTGGCGCTAAATGTAGGTGCTCCTGAGGTGTGGAGCCCCCCCGGACCTGGTCCGCTGCGGTGTTGGTGTGAAATTCTTACCGGTGGAGGCTGGGGACTCGGCAGTCTGTTCCGTCCCTGATTGTACCTGCGGCCGGCTAATGGCGGCCACCTCACCATGCGGTCGATAGAAGCCTGGAGATCCTTCGCTGTGGCTGAATGCCCCTCTGGGGCCGGCGGGGTGCCAGGAGAGCCCGGACGCGGTGATCCCCTTGTGTGACGGTGCTGCGACGCAGCTGCTGGAGGGGCCGCCGCGGACCCCGGGGCATGCCACTAGGCCTGGAGGAGAGGCCTCGATACCTTCTCGCGCCCCCGGGCGCCGTATGAGCAGCTGGAGGTTTGGCCTGGGGGTGACAGTGTGCGGCATTTCTCCCTCTCCCCCCGGCTGGCGGGGAGAGGATTGGATTCATCCCTGGGGATCCGGTGACGAGCGGCGGCGAGGTGGATCGGGGGAGGGCTCAAGCCCCCTGGCTGCCCTTCGGTGGTGCGAGGCCCCGCGGAGGCACGGATACACAAGCCGCGATCCTCCGGAGGTCTGGGGTGCTGACGGCAGGCGGCGAGAGGCAGCTGACTGTAGGAGCACTGGAGCCCTGGCGGGGGTGCTGTGAGTGGGGCCGGTTGTGACGGAGAGGCCTCCTTGCTTGCTACAAGGATCGGAGGCATTGTGGACACTGCTGCTGGAGGAGTGGGTGCCGGGACTGGGCTTTCCCCCCCCCCTCCTGCGCCCTGGTCGAAGTCTGCTGGGATTGCGGGTGCTCCTGCGGTGGGAAGGACTGGCGGAGCCGCGAGGTGGTCCTGCAGTGTGGGCTGGAACTCCCCACCCCCCCAGCCCCCGTTTTTTGCCTGGTTGAGGGGGGGTGCAGATTGGTGGTGGTGGTGGCCGGCCGGCAAGCAGTGACCTTCTGGCTGGACGAGTAATGCTGGGGCCTCGCCCCCACCCTCCCGCCTAGCCCTTTGGCAGTGTGAGGGCCCGAGAAACCCTGCGGTGATCCCTGAGTGCCCGGCAAACATCAGCAACGTGACCGACCTGAAGCCTATCCTGCGGGTGCCCTGAGGCTAGACTGGCCGGACCCTGGGTTGCAGCGGTCGGGTCCACACTACGGCTTGAAGGGCGACAGCATCTGGTCCATAGATCCCCCCCCGGGTGGGGGCCCGGTTGATATCCCTTGATAACCACAATAATATGGGAAAGGACCGTCCGGCAATGAGGGGCGCGCAGGCAAACAAGATTGTCCCGTATACAGTCCCCGGTCCTACGGCGGTGGAGTACCCTGGCATGGATCGGAGAATGGAGGCCCATGCAGAAGCGGCGGCTCTGGACAAGGCAGACATCCTGGCGGCGATCCGCGACTCCAGGGTAGCGCTGGAAACTAAGATGGATGGAAAGGCCATGGAAATCAACCACTTACGCCTTGACCTTCGAAAGGAGGCAGACAGGGTCACCACCACGGAGGGAGATGTGACTCTGTTGCATACCGAGGTCCGGCAGATGAAGGAGACAATTGCAGCCCTCCAGGATCATAGAGCCCGACTAGAGGAGCGGGCCAAGGATGCATAGGGGCGCTCTAGGAGGAACAACCTCTGCTTTTTAGGTTTTCCGGAGCGCACAGAAGGGCCGGCGGTGGACCTGTTTCTGGAAGATTGGATCGGCAAGGTTTTCCCGGACCTGCGCCTTTCAAAACTGTTCGCAATTGAGAGGGCCCATAGGATCCTGCGACCGCCCCCGAAACCGGGGTCCCCGCCTAAGGCCATTATAGCCCGCTTTTTCAACTTTAGGGACCGTGACCTAATCCTACAACATATCTGCAGGACCGGCCCACCGAGGTTTGACAACCACGACATACATATCTTCCCGGACTACACTAGGAAGGTGCAGGACCTCCGGAATTACTTTCTACAGGTCAAGCGACGGCTGCGGTCTCAAAGTATCAAGTACAGCCTGATGGTTCCCTTCCCGGCTCAGAGTGCTCCATGGTGATAGGACGCATTTCTTCGATAACCCGTCGGCCGCTGAGGACTGGATGGACGCTCTAAGCCTGGCGGGCCAGGATCACACACAGGGATAGCAGGAACAGCGACGACTAAGTGCACGGCGGAGGAGCCGAAGACGCGGTGCGTAGAGACAACCCCAGGGAGAACACGCCATGGCAGACGGTGGTCGCATCACAGTGTGCCCGGATGGCACCCTCCAGACAGACCTGGTGGCGATCCCCTTCCAAAACCAATTCTTCCCCCCTTTGCTTGGTGCAGGAAACCCAATCGGCCTCGGGGGGGAGCAGCCAGTCCAGTCGTCGATTCTGCGCAGGAAAATTGACTGGTAACCGGGTGGTCCTAATGTAATGCGGAGGGTCCTGGACACTGAGTATCTTCCTGCCTTAACTTTGGGGGATAGCTGCAGCCTGGTGCATTAGCAATTGGGCTATTCTCCGGAGTCATAGGAATATCAGGTTGGGGGGACGGGGAGCGATACACCTGTATATCACAGTGACTGTATTATTGTGCCAATTTCATCGTATGTGGCCGATTGTAGTGTGCCGAGTTAGCCAGCTGGGCCTCGGCTGGGCAGGGCTGCACGGCACCAGTCAGTCGGCTGATGGTCCAACCACGAGGGGAAGAGGCTCTTTTAGACGGTTAAGCATTCTATTGTTGTGTTTAGCTTGTTAACTCATTACTTTCAAGTTGAAGGGTGGGGTCTGGGGGGGGGGGGTCGCTTTGGGGCGGAGTTAAGGGTCTCCCGATTGGTTCGAATTGGGGGATGTGGTGCTACTGCCTGTGGGTGGGTGATGTTAGGGTTCTTTGTTTTGGTTGGGGGGGGGGGGCTGCCGGGTCTATTTACACCTTTGTTTTGAAATGTCTGGTTGGTTTACCTGGTGGAGTGTCATGTGCGTGGCAATGTCCAAATGGATACCATATGGAAGGGTCATGTCGCATTGCGCAGGGGGTTCCGAGGGCCGTCAGATGGGGGGTACGAAGTGGGAAACAGCAATACCATGACAGGTGACGCATACAAACACAAATTGATAACATGGAATGTTAGAGGGCTCAATAATAGAATCAAGCGGATCAGGGTGGCCACCTATCTCCGCCGGTACGAGGTCAGTTTCGCTTTCCTTCAGGAGACGCACCTCTGGGGGACTGCCTTAAATATGTCCAGCGTAGATGGCGTGGATAGTACTTGCCACATCTTACTCTGGGTTTGCCAGGGGGGCCCTCATATGGGTGGCCCCGGGGGTTCCCTTTAAAGCTGTTAGCTCCAAGTTGGACCCAGAGGGCAGGTTCGTAATTGTGGTGGGTACTTTGGATGGCCGTCCTGTATGTTTGGTGAATGTGTACGCCCCGAATGTTGATGATGGAGAGTTCTTGGGTCGGATGTTGGGACAACTGGACATAGACCCTGAAAAGGAGCTCCTGGTAGCAGGCGACTTTAACTGTCCACTTGATGGAGATCTAGACAGGAGTCACTCAGTTAGATGTGAAGCCCAAAATGAGGGAAGCGCTAACCCAGATGCTCCATTGCTATGACCTGGTGGATGTCAGGAGGCATCGTAACACGGTTAGCCGGGTTTATTCGTGCTACACGCCTGCTGCCAACACCCACAGTGGACTGGATTATTTATTTCTCCAGGGCGGGGTCACTGACCGGGTGGAAGAGGTCCACTATTTGGCACGTTACCTGTCTGATCACTCTCCGCTCCTGATTATATACTTGGTGGGTGGACCGCGGCCCAAGATCCCGCTCTGGAGACTCAATATAGAGGCTTTTGGTGATCCCACGTATAAGGAGGCTCTTTTGAAAGGGCTTGAGACATATCTCGAAGTCAATTGGTGGTCCGCTAGTACACGGGCGGTTGAATGGGACGCCATGAAGATGGTTATGCAGGGAACTTGCCTGTCCACAGAGGTGGGGGTCAGACGGGTATTGGAAAGGGAACTGAAACAACACGAAGACCGTTTGGCGGAACTGGAGAGAGACTTCCCCACAGACAAGGAACATCGGCCAGAATGGACGACCACGCGGCAACACCTGGGGGACACCTGGGCCTCCCTTGGCAAATTTCTTCGGACAGCTAGTAGGAGGCGATGGTACACAGAGGGTGACAAGGCTGGGAGATTATTGGCTCGTTTGATTCGAGCCGAAACCCAACCCCACCCGATTCTTGCGCTGCAGAACGAAACGGGCCGGCTGGTGTATACCCAGCAGGCGATTAATGAGGTGTTCCGGTCCCATCTTGCTCGAACATACTCTGAAGCGCAGCCCCTAGCGGGAGCTGAGAATATGGAAATCTACCTGGAAGGAATACAACTGCCCAGCATAGATGTGGAGAGTCAGGAGGACTTGGGTGGACCGCTTCGGGAGGAAGAACTACGTGCTGCCATAACCCACTTGCAATCGGCTAAGTCCCCGGGGATGGACTGCCTCGCTGCTGAACTTTATAAAGAGTTCAAGGGCGTTTTGGTCCTGAAACTCCTTGAAGAGGCTATGGAAGCCTATGAACAGGGTCTGCTCCCGGAATCCATGCGGGCGGCAACTATCGTTATGATCCCCAAGCCGGGGAAGGACCCCCTCCTCCTAGGATCCTATAGACCCATTTCCATGTTAAACGTGGATTTGAAAATTATTAGCCAGGTGTTGGGCTCTAGACTCCTCCCCTATCTTCGTCACCTGGTCAATGATGACCAATCAGGATTTATTCCGGGCCGGAACACCCTGCGGAATATCCGTCGCTTCGCCCACGTGATGCAAACCCTGGAGGGTCAAGCCGGGCAAAACACGCTGGTTTTCCTAGATATCGAACAAGTGTTTGACTCGATCCGCTGGCCCTACCTCTGAAAGGTCCTCTTAAAACTGGGACGGGGGAAGGATTTGTACGATGGGTTCAGCTGCTGTATGCTAGACCGGTGGCTAGAGTACGCACGGGTAGACACGTCTCGGAGGAGATAATAATATCAAGAGGCACCCGACAGGGGTGCCCTCTTTCCCCCCTGCTCTTAGCCCTGGTGGTGGAGCCGTTGGCTTACCATCTCCGTGCGGTGCTTAAGGACCGGGGTATTCGAGTGGGGGCGGTGGAGCATGTGGTGTCCCTGTACGCGGACGACGCTTTGATCTACCTAGGCAGGCCGACACAATCACTGCCGATATTGTTGGCCGCACTGGCACGGTTTGCAGCCACCTCAGGCCTGGCGGTCAACAAGGCGAAATCCCAGTTGTATGCACTTGGAGAGCAGGTAGAATGGGTGGGGATCCAGCGCCCGGAGTTGGGACTTCCGTGGGTGGACGACACGCTCCGCTACCTGGGGATCTGGATTGGTCAAAACTCTGCCTCTTTCTTCCAACACAACATGGGACGGATAATCCAGGGTTTAAAGGGAAGGATCGCCTTCTGGAACACCCTTCCGCTTTCCCTGATGGGTAAGATTGTCCTGATTAAGATGTGATCCTCCCTCGCTGTCTATACACTATGCAGGGGTCCTTCTACGAGATACCGCATCGGGTTTTTCGGGAACTGGACTCTCTCCTAGTCCTTTTATTATGGAATGGGAAGAGATGAAGGGTGAGTCTAGAAGTCCTAAAACGCAGGTGGAGTGCGGTAGGTTTAGAGGTCCCTGATCTTGAGCTCTATTATTTTGCTTCACAACTGCAACATGCGATCGCGTGGCTGGATACGGACCCCTCTTGGGAACGGTCCTTACTGGAAGGGACTCTTGGAGATGGACAGTTGGGAGCGCTGCTCTGGCAGACTGGGAGGCAGCGGGGCCCCGCTCCTCTGCTGGCACGATTGACGGCCACGGTTTGGGATCAGGTGGTGCGACGCCTTATCCACAACCAGCCCTTTGCTCCTGACTTGGATCTCTGGCTGTTGCCACCCTTCGCCCGGATTGCGAGGGTCATGTCTATAGACAAGTGGATGGAGGGAGGGTGTCTAATGTTGGCGGATTTGTACCCAAACGACAAGTTTATCACCTATCAGGAGGCAGTCACTGCCTTTGACCTTGGTCCAGGGCAATTTCTTCACTACGCTAAAATAGCGGCGACTGCGCGGCAGCTTTGGCCCTCCTTCCCAGAGGCTCCGGCGCACACTCACACGCAGGTCACAATGTTAGCAATGGCGGGGGGTCGGAAGTTCATGACTCATCTATATCGAGCCTTGAGAGAGGATAGACAGCTGCGGCCCTTAGCGATAGAGGGTAAATTCCAGCAGGCGTGTCCACAGGAGAGTACTCCCCGTGAATGGGAAAAAATACATTAGTGTGCGGAAGGTGTCCGTAAGCAACAGATTCAAACAAATCCAATATAATATTATACATGTGACCTACCTCTCCCCTAAGCGCCTACACACCATAGACAATGCCAGGGATGCCCATTGCCCGAGATGCCCCGACCCTCAGGCGGACTTTGTCCACATGGTATGGACGTGCCCAGTCCTCCAATTGTATTGGTTATCGATACTGGAGGTCTTGGTGAAAGTGTCTTGGTGGGGTCATAGATTTGGACCCGTGTCCCTGCCTCTTAGGCTTAATTCCCCGGGACCCCAAACGGAAGGTGAGCAGATGGTTTTTAATACTCGGCCTGGTTACGGATCGTCGCCGCATTGCAATTCATTGGTTGTCCCCACAGGGTCCGACACTGCATAAATGGAAGGCTGGTCTCAGAGAATGGGCACTGGCGGAGGAGGAGCACATACGGGGCACAAGGAGAGATGGGAAGCTACCAGAGGTCCTCCAGGCCTGGGGGGTGATGTATCAGGAGCTGGTGGGACTGGATACCCCTTTGACCCCAACTGACTCAGACTTGGTAGACTCAGGACAAGATGTGGCGCAGCCTCAAGGCGATGCAACACAGGGTGACCCATTAAAGGGGACAAACAGCAGAAGCCTATGTTTACAGTATCTGACTTACTTTTTGACCATCAAGTAGGAAACCAGACCACACGGGGGGAGTTACAGACTCTGCAGCGGGAGGGGGGGATGGATGGGGAGAGTTGGGGGGGAAGGGTGGGGGATGGGGAATGAGGGGTGGAGGGAGTCTTCATTGAGTTCACTAAAATTTGGGCGACGGGTACCTACACAGTGACCACGTTAGGGACAGCTGGGAATTCCAGTGTCCTCATTCTTGCTCTGCAACTGACCGCTTGTTAGAATTGTTCAGAGGGGTTCTTCTTATGCCTGGAGCGATTACAAGGTGACTGTGTACCTAGTTGGATTTATTGCCCTGAAGATGAACACGGCCCAAAACTAATACATAAAGTTTTCATGAGAGGTCTCTGGGCCTTGTTACCAATGTTGATAGCTGTCACATTGAAACTAGTTTAAGCGCGGCCGGCCTGAAGTGGTTGGAGGCGGCATGCTGTGTTAATACGCATTTCGTTCTGTGTTATGGATTGAGGCCTGATGATTACTCTAAAGCGCTGCCGGCCATTCCTTGGTTGTAGGCACAGAGCTGTGTTCATGCTCACAATTGCAAATAAAGGTTTTGAAAATAAAAAATAAAAAATATATATATATATATATATATATATATATATATATATATATATATATATATTCTTTGGGGGAATTTTTCCCTTTAAGTAAGTTATCACCTGATTGTATTTCTTCATAACTTCCCCGGAAGTGGCTCCTGTCTTTGGATCGCTCAGGTATTCATCATTAGGCCAATCTACTTTGATTTTACACTCTGACCATAAATCAGCTTTAACAACTATGTCAAATAACCCATGTAAGTCTTTTAACAGCACTTTCAACACCTTCACAAACCTTTCAACTTGTCTGTACCATTCTACAGGTTTTTCTCTAACCTTTGGGAAATCATTAGTAAACGATAAAAAATCTTGTCAGGTCCAAAGGACATTTACATAACCTCCTCCTGGACACAACGTTTCGACTTTTTCCGCTTATTTTAATAAATACTCTGAAGACATTTTCTTTGCCTGTGCCTCTTCCTTTTTCTTTGTCCTTCTAACTTTCCATTTGTCTAGATCTCCCCATTTCTGCAACAACGACAACAATTTGTTTATCTGCAATTTTCGACCTGACACATTCATGTTTTCCAAATCTTTATCAGAAATTCAGCTCTATATGGTTTCTGCAATACCTTTGATTTGCCCATGTCAATTCCCATTTCTAAAGTCAAATTCATTAACTTCTCATGATATATCTTTGTATTACGAGTAATGCTTCTGTATATAAACAATAATTTGTCTTCATCAAATGAGTTCAGTCTGTCCAATCCCACATTTCCTGCTACCATTTCTCCAAATTCCACCCTCAATCTGAATTTGTCCGTTATCTTCAACTGTGATTTAGGCTTCTCTATGTTTTGAGTCTATCTATCTAATTCTTCTGGGCTCACTACAGTTGTTTCTTGTATAGGTAAATCCATTAATGAAATTACTGACTCGCATTCAGTTGCTTGATCATCAACTATTAGGGTTTCTTTTCTTGGCTGAACTATGGATGTAGTCTGAACAGGAGTTTGAGAATTTACTTGCTTATCTCCATATATGGGAACTACGGGACCTATTGTTACAGGGATTGTTAAAACTTCAGGACTTGTATTTAATTGAGACATTTTCTGAATTCACTATTCTGTTTATTTAAAGCTTCATTTTCTCTCTCTTGAAGTACCTTTTCTAATGAGGTTTCATGTATAACCTGCGGAACTAAAGGTGGTTGTAAAAATGGAGCACTACTAGGAGTAACTCTCTGAGTTTCTTCTTGGTAAGGTGGCGGATTTTTAATTAACAAATCATCTAAATAATCATCATCCAAGTCACCACTAGTCATTAAATTTCTTTTTTCCCTGTACTTTTATTTTCTGATGGTTCTTCTGTGGTAAAAACAGGATATAATCCTTCCACTAACATGGACTGTCTCCATTTTTTCATTTGCATATCTCTTATCTCTTTCGGAAATCTGGGATAAAACATACTCCAATTCCTGTCACTTCTGGACCTATCTCGCTCAAAAGCTTCTGTCTCCCACTCTTCTAGAGCTTCATATTGCGTTAATCTTGGTCTGGGATCTAATTTATTCATACGATTTCTTAAGGTATACACAATTCTACCATTGAAGGTGCCATGTTCTGGAAATGCCAAAATACTGTCTTCCTTAGTGTACTGTATCCAGTTTTCTAACCACACCCATGTGTGATAGCCCCTTTCTACCATCATGTATGATGCGGGCGTATTAGGTGGTGAAATAATAATCCCTTCTCTAGTTTTAATAAATTTGTCTTTTTTGAAATAATTCTTTATTCTTTTGAAAAGCAACGTCTTTCTCTTTTCTCCGTACATGATATAAGGTCTTCCTCTAATTGGTTGTTTTCTCGCAAATCCTAAATATTTTCTATCAGGACGGTTCCCTATAAATGCTGGATCTAAGTGCCACATATACTGCTATTTAAATTTGTACAAAAATGTAAATAATTAAATTTGTTTATTTTGAAGAAATATTTCTCCAATACCAGCGTGTGTCTTACTTTTATTGAACAATGAGGTTCAGACTTACAAGCAGCTGTGGCCAATGATTGCACGGCTTTCCTGTTACGTGAATCTCACTCTCTGCAATCACGCCACCTTTACAATTTTCTCACGGATACACACCCGCTGGTTCTACCAATCCCAGCGCGGCTCTCTGTGATGTCAGTGCAGCACCGCGACTAACTCCCTCCTTTAAAAGGTAATATGATAATTCAATTTCTTTTCAAAATTCAATTATACATTCCATTAATTGAGAACATAAAAACATTTGCTACTGTGCCTGATTGACAAAATTCAAAGAAAGTTTGTTTCGTTCACGAGTAAATCCTTTTCCGCCTACTCTACAAGTAAAACAACCTTCCGTTTACTCTTCACTTAAGCAAAAAAAGAACCTGCTACTCCTTCAGAATTACCCTTTCTAGGTGATATAAGACCAAAGTTTCACCAGCGAACTCCTTGCTACCAATCACTCTCGCATTTACTTAGGAAAAAATAAACCCTAACTAGTGCTTCAAGTTTTACCTAACTTTACGCACCTATTCCTCAAGGCAAGTAACCTCACTGCAGTGTGGCTTCTATTTTCCAACTGCTTTCTTTTATCCCGGGATACTCCAGACAACATTTAACAACACAAGCGGATATTGGTTAGTACATAAAAATCAACAAGCATTTGCAATGCAATAGGTCTCGCATTAGGAAAGTTTGAGCTATTGGTATTATAAATGACAATTTTGTTTTATTTATGTGTTGGTTTTGAAAATAGTAAAATTAATAGCTTTGTCATTTACAATGCCAATAGTTATAACTTTAACAAATGTGACACCTATAGCATTTGTAATGCAATATGTGTTCTATTTAAGTGACTTAGATGTATTGATATTACAAATAACAATGGCTTTTAATTTTTTTAAATAATTAATACTTCAATAAAAGTTATTGTAATTTATAATAGCAATAGCTTAAACTTTTGTAAATATCTTTTGTGAAGATTATGTTCAGTGTATTTTATTGTGACAAATCCAAGAACAGAAGTGAAATATTAACATCTTTTTGTGACATTTGTAATGAAGCTTGAAACGTTGTGAGAACATATTTGAACCAGTTGTTGTTGAATGGTTGCACAGATTGATGCTGTGGTGGCGACAACGAGTGATGCTGTAGCGACGAGTGATGCTGTAGCGCTCCGTGATGTTGTGGTGGCGACGAGTGATGCTGTAGCGCTCAGTGATGCTTTGGTAGCTCATAGTGATGTTATGGTGCCCCTGAGTGAGGCTGGGGACACTGATGTTCAAGAAAGACAGAGACCTCACCAAAATGGAAGATATATAAATATCGGGTTGCAAATCTTTGCAGACAAGATGGGACCCTGTTCTAATTCTATCATGCAGATGTATACAAATCACAATCAAAAACAGACAATTCCCAGGTGCCTTTCTAGACACCCTATCGGACTTTTCCCCCAAAAAATTAACCTAACTTGTGTCCTTTGAGGCCTAAACCACTCACTGGATAAACCAAAATGCCACAACCGAATACAATCACATCTGGACTAACCACCCTCAATCTCTTCTACATCATCTCTGACTGATTCACCTAACTAGACAAACAGAAGGGGTACTGTCCTCTGCAATCCAAAGCTACTGAACATCACAGAAATTGCTCCTATCCCAAGAAGTAACCATTTCCTCATCTTGATTTCCATAGTATTCTTACACAATCTGTAACCAATGCCTGTAACAAGCGACTACATACTCACATGGTCATGTGTCTTCCTAAAGATCAGCTCCATTAGAAATAATTTCAAAGGTTTATTATTTTTGTGTTTGGCCGACTTGTTTATAAATGTGTTATTAAAACAAATGTGATTTTACGTAAAGCATATGGATGGACCAGATAAACTCAAAAAAGTTATGTTACTCGATAAACACTACCTTCAACCAAGACAGCCCTCGATAACATCAAGACAAACAAAAAAAGGAAACCCAAAAAGCCATGGATAAATAAAGATAAATGCACAAATGTGTATCCTTCCACGATGATAGTACAAACACAACAGCCTATTGGAAAAAAAACGCTACAACTAAGACACAACAGGATGCACAAATCATACATCAATAAAGCAAAGAAGACTTACTAATCAAACGAAATTACAAGAGTCACATCCCTCAAAGAGCTACACAAGATTCTATCATGAATTAATAAAAAGTCAAAAAGAAATAACTCCTCAGTATCAGAGTTTCTACAACCAAACAGCCAATCATTTGATGTCTAAAGCCAAAGCACTAGAATGATACTTATTAAGCAAAAGAAAAGGCATAGTTTCAACAACTCTCACCAAGGGAGCTCAATTGAAAAACACACACCCATTTAGACCTTCTTCTAGGATTCTGTCCCTCACAGAGTCCTATGAGCTGGCGAGCTCCAGTGGTCTAGCCATGAAACCCTCACGCTTGCCCCTCCCAAGAATATTTTATCAACATCAGCAGCAATCCCAACATTGAACAACATAAATGAGTCCCCAGAAACAACCGATAGAAACGTCATCCTTCTCCCAGGTCCCAAAACATCTGGAGGAAAACTCCTTCCCATGTGACCACTAAAAAAGTTACTGGATGAGAAAAGGCACTGAATCTACCACAATCTTCACTTGGGACAAACTGGAAAC
Source organism: Lissotriton vulgaris (assembly GCF_964263255.1). Lineage (NCBI taxonomy): Eukaryota > Metazoa > Chordata > Amphibia > Caudata > Salamandridae > Lissotriton > Lissotriton vulgaris. Next base: position 416,227,966 of record NC_141697.1, on the reverse strand, counting down.
TACAATGGCTAAAGAGAGAATGGCGATACAAAAGGGGATGATGGACGGAGCGTTTGAGCAAATCAAACACTCACCCCCAGTCAACTGATCTGGGTTTAATCCATCACCATTCTTTAGCTCACTCGGCCACCCCAGTTCAGACATGGCCATATGCAAATTAGTCTGACCCTGTGCCTCATGGGAACATTCCAGCCCGAACTGCCAAGCCATGTCTTCCCTGGACAAGAAACAAACATCCTGGGACCGGTTTCGGATTCATATTCCTCATCAGCCAGGCTATCTTGAACCCAGTGGCCAAGTGAGCAAGGGACTCACGTCTGAGCATACCCTGCCAACTTAGGGCGAACAAAGCGATACAAAAGGGGATGATGGACGAGTGTTTGAGCAAATCAAACACTCACCCCAGTCAACTGATCTGGGTTTAATACATCCCCATCCTTTAGCTCACTCAGCCACCCCAGTTCAGACATGGCCATATGCAAATCAGTCTGACCCTGTGCCTCATGGGAACAGTCCAGCCCGTACTGCCAAGCCATGTCTTCCCAGGACCAGTTTCGGATTCATAATCCTAATCAGCCAGGCTATCTTGAATCCAGTGGCCAAGTGAGCAAGGGACTCGCGTCTGAGCATACCCTGCCAATTTAGGGCGAACAAAGCGATACAAAAGGGGATGATGGACGGAGCGTTTGAGAAAATCAAACACTCACCCCCAGTCAACTGATCTGGGTTTAATCCATCACCATTCTTTAGCTCACTTACCACCCCAGTTCAGACATGGCCATATGCAAATCAGTCTGACCCTGTGCCTCATCGGAACAGTCCAGTCCAGTCCAGCCCTAACTGCCAAGCCATGTCTTCCCTGGACCAGAAACAAGCATCCTGGGACCGGTTTCGGATTCCTAATCAAATTCATAAATTTGGCAGGGTATGCTCAGACGGGAGTCCCTTGCTCACTTGGCCACTGGATTCAAGAAAGCCTGGCTGATGAGGATTATGAATCCGAAACCGGTCCCAGGATACTTGTTTCCGGTCCAGGGAAGACATGGCTTGGCAGTTCGGGCTGGACTGTTCCCATGAGGCACAGGGTCAGACTGATTTGCATATGGACATGTCTGAACTGGGGTGGCTGAGTGAGCTAAAGAATGGTGATGGATTAAACCCAGATCATTTGACGGGGGTGAGTGTTTGATTTGCTCAAACGCTCCGTCCATCATCCCCTTTTGTTTCGCTTTGTTCGCCCTAAGTTGGCAGGCTATGCTCAGACATGAGTCCCTTGCTCACTTGGCCACTGGATTCAAGATAGCCTGGCTGATGAGGATTATGAAACCCGAAACCGGTCCCAGGATACTTGTTTCCGGTCCAGGTAAGACATGGCTTGACAGTTCGGGCTGGACTGTTCCCATGAGGCACAGGGTCAGACTGATTTGCATATGGACATGTCTGAACTGGGGTGGCTGAGTGAGCTAAAGAATGGTGATGGATTAAACCCAAATCATTTGACTGGGGGTGAGTGTTTGATTTGCTCAAACGCTCCGTCCATCATCCCCTTTTGTTTCGCTAAAGAGAGAATGGCAGCATTCTTTCTCTTGGACCTATGAGAAACATTTTACACTGTTCGTCACAAAATCTTGCTCACTAGAAAAAATGATTATGGCTAAAAAAGGAAATACCCTGGGCTGCATTGATACCTGTTTTAAGCGCACGTCAGGTATCAAATCGAACCCACCATTCTGCCTCATAGCCACCATCCAACGGATGATAGAGGGTTTCCTAAAAATCACAGCTCAAAAACAGAAGACCTTAAATGTGAGGATTAAAAAAATCTGAAATCCACTAACAAAGTGGCCTAACGAAGACGAAATACCATCAAAAACGTCCTTAAAGGTAATTTAGAAATTATCAATCATTCTGCCAGCCCATGATTCCACATATCAACCACCTGAACAAAGCCACGTTCCACACCATGAGGACACTCCGGTGTATTTTCCCTTGTCTTGGATACTCACAGAACGTCCAGGAAACCACTTCACTCAGCATATCACGGCTGAGTTATGCCAACAAACTAGACAATGGGGCAGCAATATAACTTAAACAATTCGAAATGCAGCTGAAAGACAACTCTTCAGCTTAAAATTCAAAGCCTCATTTCACCAGCTATGAAGGTTCTGTGTTGGCTATCTGATGCCAGAAGATATATCTTCAAACTACTGTGTATAACGCGCAAAGCATTAAACGGAAAAGAACTGATATGTTTACAGATGAAACTTAAAACATACTCCCAGAAAAGAATGCTAAACTGTAGATTGACCCCTCAACTAAATGCTTTTCTATATAAGAAACAAAACTGACTGTGGTACATCCTTCTGCGTATAAAACTGCCAGACAATGGAATTCACTCCCAGCAAGAGATTAGACCTAGGGTAAATCACCTGAAGTTTAGAAGATGTTAAAAATGTGGATATTCCCAACTCGAACCTCGTATTATAAAACAGAGTAAAGATCTCACTGTCAATGGGAAGAGAGTACTTGGAGTAACACCAAGAAACTGAAAATCGCATACTCCAGACCGTGGCGTAAAAATTACGGTGTAATTACATTAAATCTAACAGATCATCAACAAATAATTCCAAGTTATATCCGGAAATGAGGATAAATGAAATTCCATCAACTTTCAGTATTCACATAATTTGAAGGCTACAGGGGCCATATTATCAAGACCGGTGATAAAAATTATCGCCGCTTTATCGCCAGGAAACTGCTGCTAAAGCGGCGAAAAGGGGCTTGATAATATACCCTAGAGAATTCCCATAGAAGCCCATGTTGTGGTGTTAACATGGGCATCCATGGGAATTATCAAGGGCATATTATCAAGCCCATTATCGCCGTTTTCGCAGCAGTTTCCTGCCGCTAAAACAGCGATAATTGTTATCTCCTGTCTTGATAATATGGCCCTAATTAACTCCTGCAAAACAGACTATAGTGCTTGTCATCCGCAAAGCGCTTCGACAGAGATAGTGAGCTCTATATAAATTCACAATCCAGCACCCCACCAGGTACAAAATGTAGAAGCAGAGCTGTCACGCTGTACAGTTCCATTGGTGGATAAGTGAGCCAATCCAGGTTCCTTTGCATGCTCTTAGCACAGTTTATCCCTTAATAAATTCAGGACCCCGTGTAGCAGAATGCCCTGGAGTGGATGAGAAACTTGTGCATGGACAGTGACAGCTCAGCAAACGTTGCCTGCAGCAGAGCAGGGTGGGGCAACACCACAATACAAAACGTTTTTCCAACACCTAAGAAAGCATGGGATTGAAACCCCGTTAAAACAATTAAAATTAACAAGGCAGGGCTTCTTTTGTCTTGCAGGCGTACGAGGAACAGGTGTGAATTGGCGATCGCCCAGGCAATTCTGTATGAAAACGGGCCTAGACCTTGACACTCCCAGCTCCAGCCGAGTCACTTCCAGCCCCTCGCCTAGGTGTCTCCAAGTGAACTGCAGTCTGCAGTTTTAATAAACACACTCACCCGACAAAAGCATAGCATACAGGGAATGCCGTGCATTGAACGATAAAGGTTATCGGAGCTGTATCCCTTCACCATCCTTTCACTCATGTAAAAAGGCGCAACTTGCATTGGAAGGACTGTTAAGGAGATGTCCTACGAAAGGAATTTTATTGCAATTCAAAGACACAACGTATTTCCTGAAAACGGTGACAGTGTAACATTATCTTAAATGCGTGTTCATACACAAATGCTGACTGTCACCATGCCAAAGTTTGTGTGATTTTGGAGCTTGACCTTTCCAAATGTTGCCATCTTTCGTAAAAAACTCTTTAAAAAGAGCACTCCGCAAGCAGCATTTCTTTTAGTAAAGACTTTCAATGAGCTGGTCTTTGCATGGGAGCCAAAAGGAGCAGGGGACTGAGCGAGTGGGAGGGAAGCCTGGCGACAGGGGGCTGGGAAGGTGATCCCTTTGAAGGCATTGCGCAGAGGGGGGCGGGGGAGAGCTCCTTTGAAATGCGGCTGGGGAGCAAATGGCAAGCTCGTGCACGACCACGTATACTTGCTAAAATCCGGCCGCCTTGTTCAGCTCCTGTTTTGGCCACTTTAGATCTACCATTTGCAACGAGCAAGCGCATTGGCAGAGGTCGACCTAAAAATCAATCAATAGTCTATATACAACTTAACTACCTATTTTTAACTAATCCCTAACCATACTACTGCTACTTAGAAAAGTATACCGATAGAGCGTGCAGGGACCAATTAGCTCAGTTTTACTATACTCACCTGGGCCCATATAACATTCACACTTTGAACTAGCAGTCCTGCCTAACCAATTACTAATTTAGTCACCCTATCAGTGCCCCGAGGTCCGTTTAGGACTTATACCTGTAAACCGGGACTTACCAATCCTCGTCACCTTACTATAAGTCCTGTGAATCAGAGGGAGTTAGAATAAACAGGCAATATTTAAACACATTTACTTTCTTATAATAACCACAGATTTGGGGGAAGTTTTAAAACCTTTATCTATGATAGATTTTCTGAGTCAAATGAAAAGGGCCACAATTTCGTGACCATAAATTTTACAAGTAAGAATATAACCTGTAGAACATAAAGTTTGTTGAGAAAGGGAAATAGCACAAGGACATACCACATGGATTATATTTACCTAGAGTGATGCCATGACCAATCCTGACCACAGGCTGGGGCAAAAAGACCAGGACTAGGCTCCTTACTAATCAGGGGCCCACGGGACAGTCCGGTGCAGATCAGGACAGGTAACCTCAGCTAAGTGCAACTCCAGCGTCACACCCCTCTCTAGCAAATTTGGTACCCCGACTGGGTAATCGATAATTTCCAACGACACCCCGATTTTTCGGATAGAGTGCTCCGCCAGCACATCTGCGCTCGATCGCCTATTGAGTGCGTTGGGTCAGTGACAGGTCAGCTATTTGAACAAGTCGGACAAATTCTCTATCTAAACCTACCTTAGTTATACCATTTAGAGGGCAATGTACCACCCCTAAATGTTGCAAATCTATGTGTTCCCCTTCAGTGATTGGTTGGAAAGACAAGGAGAGGTCATCACACCATACTAAAATGAGATCTAAATTGAATTGATCAAGTTCCCACCCACAATTTATTTTCTCATTTCTTTATTCCGCCCCCCCCCAACATTCTTTCATTTTTGCATACAATGTTCAAATAAATTGTAAGTCTTCTTCCTTTTCCCAGGTCATGGGGTGAGGTTCTCAGGCACATCGCGGGTAAGATGCTTCTTGGCCGAGGTTCAATGCCAATGCTTCAACAATGTCAGAGTGCGCGTGCACGGCATCGTCCAAGATGGAGGATGTGACAGTATTCAGGCCCAAAGTACAAGCTAGAAGCAAAGTCAAAAAGAAACATATTAGAATACAAAAATAAATGAATGCACTGTATACCACTTAACTCTACTCTATTCCCATTACTTTATTTTAACTTGGGAATTAATAGTTGAGCAAAACGAACAAGCTTAATACAAGCGGCAGCATTAGCCTTAGCATGTGAGGTTTGAAGCGGCCATTTCTGGCACTAGTGCGCAGAAGCATAGATTTCTCACCAAGTAACAGGTGCGTCATGGCACATAAATGTGACAGACGCATGCGCAGAAGGTTTCCCCCGTTTTCAGTGGCCATTTGAATGCATTTGAGCTACTCTTAGTAAAAGCACATAGGCGTGCTTCCCCTAGATACTAGAAATGTTGTGTACTGCAAATATTAGTGAACTAAACATGTTCGTTAATATATTACAAGCTATTTAGAGAGAGCTGAGTACAAGCAAGTTTCGGTATATGTGAAACTCTGCTCCATCACCTTCATTAACGCGAAAAGGTGTCCCAGGTGCCTGAAGTGGACAGTATTTAACGCCCTCGCTGGGGTTAGAACTCCTATGGGACCATCTTATGAATCTTTTTGCATTCCTTTGCAAGAAAAATAAGATTGTTCTGGATGCCTCCCATAGTTACAAATGGCTTCCAAGTGCACACTTAAAGAAAAGTACATGAAACTTGAATGGGCCCAATTCACTAGGTAGGGCGAACACCTGATGGAGTTGAATGTACCCTGATTGAGTCATTTCTGTGCCCCGAACTCATGCATAATCCTTTCAACTTTTGGAGCATTGGCCTAGTTAAACGTGCTTTTACATTTTGAAGCATTTTCTTTTCAGGTTTCAGGTTTTAACGTCTTTATTTAGAAGATTTCTTCATAAAAGACAACAGATAAAAATACATACAAATTTACAACATGAATATTACAAGTAAAAAATGGTTTATAAATAGCCATCAAGATACATTTATAACATTTGATTAAATGATATCACAAGACGTTTTCCATAGGGCATTAAAAAGAAGAAAAGGATTTACAAATCACAATACATACATTAAGACAATGAATTACTACACTAGTATATTCCCTCTTGTACAAATACCATCACAGTGGACTTAACTATCTTCCTGACAGATGTCTAACCCTGATGGTCCACGCCCATCCAATATATTTCGCCAAACCTATGGAGATCCATTCAACTGTATTATATCTCAGGGTTGACAGCGCTTCTTCCCACACCCGTGTGTTAATCCTTCTGCAGATGGGTTTTAGCCATTTCCGACGCAGCGCACAGTATGCTGGACAGGCAAAAAGAAAATGACCCATAGTTTCCTTATGCTCGCTACACCAAGGGCAGTGCAAAGGCGGTTTATTGTGCCATTTGTTAGTAAACTCCCTTATTGGCAAAGTGCCAACTCGAAATTGATGGTAGAGTTTCCGATCTGCACTTTTGGTGATCTTGTCCCAGTATATTTCTACGTGGGAAACTACTTTATGCAGCAAAAAGAAACCAGTCAAGTTTTGGTTTTGTGAGAGCAAAACCAAATCTTCTTTAACTGTGGCCCAAAACATAAGTTTAAATTCTTGTTTTGAAGGAAAGACCAGGTTGCCCGGATCTGACCACAGCATGTGAAGACCCATCCTATGGAGTGTTTCATTCACATTTTTAAACCAAGATAAATTCCCTGACCCTGGCATCGATATCACTTCCAGAATTTCATTTGCAAACATAGAAAGTTCTGGGGTGGACCAAATTCGTCTTCAAAGGGCTACCATCCTATATTGAGCCTGATTTTTGATTGATTGGCAGCCCATATCTAACATCAATGGGAGTGATGGAGTCGATAAAGGGAGACCGACCAAGCTACGGAGAAATGTATTCTGGATTTTATCTAGAGAGGCAAGATCTACATAGCCCCACAGATCCGAACCGTAGAGGATGGCAGAACTAATTTTGGCATTAAATATTTTTAGTGCTGGCAAGACTCTTTTGGTTTGGGAGCAACATTGTTCTTTGACTAGGCAACCCGATAAACGGGCACATTTTAAGTAAAGTGCCTCAATCTGCTCCTTCCAGCGCAATCTGTAGTCTATAACCCCTACTTGTTCCAGATTGGTACCATTCATAGTAACCTGACCCCTATGTGATCTATTTTTGGTCAACACCATGAATTTGGTCTTCGAAACATTAATTTCAAGATCATTTTTTGTACAAAACTCCACAAACTTATTTATTGCGGTCTGGAGACCCACCTGTGTTTTTGCCAGGATCAGAGTATCATCGGCAAAAATTAAAAGGGGGAATCTCGTGCCACCCAAAACTGGCGCATCTGTCGGGGTAGAAGAAAGGAATTGTAACACTTGATTAATGAAGAGCAGGAACAAGGTTGGTGCCAGGACACAGCTCTGTCTTACTCCACGGGTCACTGGGAAGGGGTCTGTCACCTGGCCCTGTCGTCCCCATCTAACTCTAGCAAAGTTAGACTCATGAAGCCTGATGGTAAGCTTGAGCAGTTCAGGTGGCATACCCATTCTCTTTAAAGCTTCCCATAATTTTTCTCTAGGAACCAGGTCGAACGCAGATTTAAGATCTACGAACGCTGCATAAATGGTACCTTCTCCTAGATGCACTGTCTTCTAATAGATCATGATAAATCTGAGCACTTGGTCGACAGTGCTAATACTAGCCCTAAAACCAGCTTGTAATGGAGATAGAATATTTTCCTCGCTTATCCAAGACTGGATTCTACCCAGCAGCATTCTGGCAATTACCTTCTGCAGGGCGTCAATAAGGCTTATAGGGCGATAGTTCCCCGCAAGGGTCTTATCACCTTTTTTAAATATAGTGAGAATTTTGGCCCCTTTCCAAGAGTCTGGAATACTAGCTACTCTAGCAATAGCATTGGCTAAAATAGTTATATAAGGGACCCAGTTTATTGTATCCAGCTTGAAGAGATCAGCCGGCACATATTCCATACCTGACGCTTTGCCATTTTGTATCTGTTTTAATGCAATCTCTGTTTCACTTTCTGTAAAAACTATATTCTCACTAGTAGCTATGGAAGTGGGAGATGGGTTTCTCTCCCCTATATTAATATTACCTTTCTCCTTGCCACAGAATTGGGCTGAAAAAGCGGGTTCCGCGAGCAGTAGGCAGAAAGGCAGAGATGAATCCACAAGCGTCAGCACTCGAAAACAGTGTCCAAACAGCAGCCAGGAGAGTGAATTGTTAACAGGCACTGGTGGGGAGGAGCATGCAGGGAGAGCGGCCCAGGTGCTGGCAATTGGGTCTGGCGGGCGCTCCTGGGACTTGGAGTCCTGCGCCCGCTCTCGCTCGCAGCCCCGCACACCAGAGTCACCCACAGAGACTTCCTCAGTTAATGGACGAGGTACTTGGCAGTCCGGACTCGCAAGTTCACGAATGAGCTCCCACACGAAGCGGGTTCCGCGAGCAGTAGGCAGAAAGGCAGAGATGAATCCACAAGCGTCAGCACTCGAAAACAGTGTCCCAACAGCAGCCAGGAGAGTGAATTTTTAACAGGCACTGGTGGGGAGGAGAATGCAGGGAGAGCGGCCCAGGTGCTGGCAATTGGGTCTGGCGGGCGCTCCTGGGACTTGGAGTCCTGCGCCCGCTCTCGCTCGCAGCCCCGCACACCAGAGTCACCCACAGAGACTTCCTCAGTTAATGGACGAGGTACTTGGCAGTCCGGCCTCGCAAGTTCACGAATGAGCTCCCCCGCGAAGCGGGTTCCGCGAGCAGTAGGCAGAAAGGCAGAGATGAATCCACAAGCGTCAGCACTCGAAAACAGTGTGCATTTTCTTTTAATTATTAAATAAATAATCCTCTTGCAGGTCAGGATGTCCAGAATCTGCCTGCTTCAAACCCACTTGGTTGTTGCGTGGTGTGTTTTTCTTTCGGGTCAGAAGACGTAGGTGCGTTTGGAATCTGCATGTATTTTAAACAAACAAGGGTTCAGTTCCTTTACCTATATATGCCTCACTCAAAATGGTACCACCAAGAGCCTTGTACACCTGCTACATTCGTTTTGGCAACTAGTCAGCAAATTAGCTGGGACGGATTAAACATTTACACATCTCTCTAAGGAGTCACGGACTTTCCCGAGTCTACAGACCCTGCCATTAGTGCTTCCACATTTCCCGTACTGCATTGTGACAAACCGAGCTAGTTCTGGTATTTTTTCAGGACACAGATTTTTCCTGTATGAATGTTGTCCACTTCGGATTCATGGCACATTTTCTTATCTTCTCCTTTGATAGATTATTTCCTGTGTGGTAACTATGACTATACGAAATTATTTTAATGTTTTTATAAACCATACATTTTCAAACAATTTGGACTCATGAGACGAGGAGAAAAGGGGATCTATTTTGATAGTTGTCGTGTTGTCTGTAAGTGCTTGTGTAGGCTTGAAGTGCAAAATGCACTGCTCTGAGCTCAAGGACCTTTATGAGCTGATGCTTTTCTTCTCCACAGTTCTTAACCACTTGGCTGCTAAGGCAATATTTTTCTTTTCATTGATTTTCCATTGAAATCAATGGAAAGTCCATGACGAGTTACCCTTGTCATTAGCGGCGAAGAGGCTAAATTGAAAGAGATGCTTGATGTATTCCTCTGCCCCTGAGTGATACATTTGTGACCACAGTTACTGCGTTTGGGAGCCATGGAAGCCTATGTCTACCTGTAGATTCTTTTCATTTTCCCACCGCTGTGGTGTCAGTTTTTGCAACTCCCCACATATTTATTGCTGTTGGGCTTCTCACTACCCCTGAACCTTCTAGCTAGCATTCTTCAAATGAGGTAGGATGCAGTGAAATACGGGTAGACATTGTACAGCATTGAGTTGTACCTACACCTGGAACAATAAAACTGATTTATGTTTTTTTCTAGGCATTTTAGGAGCATAAAGAAAATATACTCTCCTACATTTCAATGGTGTTTTATTTTGCTTTTTTCTTGGTTGTCTCTTTAAAAACATATCGAACTCTTGTTATGTATTTTCTTCTGTGACTCCCATTGACATTCCAACGTACTTGCACGATTCAGAGTAACGCTCATAATTGTCCCTCCTTAGGTTACTTAACACCAGTGACCATTTTCCTCTGCCACTTATTGTTGGAGGTATAGTACTTCCCCTCATATGATAAGACCCTCTGTTTGGGACACAGGCATTTGCCTTCTTCATTGCCCCTGAACTGTGACTTTGGGTTTTTGTTGTGGGTCTCGTGTCTTTTGTCCATGTGTGTACTTCTCTCTTTTTTTGGTTAATTTTGATGTTTGGTCAGTCCACACCTGTATACCATTAGGGTGGAGATGACCTCAGCATGCGCAGTTACAATTGCACAGCATGCCATTGAATGTAAATATTTTGATTTATTTTTCTTATTTCAAGTCTATTTTTAACCCTGAAGGTATACTACATACTATTGTGATCACTGTTTGGTACGGTTTACATATTATGCACCTTTTATCGGATCCAACCGTAAGTAGATTAGGAACTTGGTCCTGATGAATTGCCATGATCAGCATTTACATTAAATAGGAAAGAAACCTGTTGAACTTTTAATTATTACTTATTGAGCCAGTTTGGACCATTGTATCCATTTCTAGCTGTTCAATGTTTTTAACGATCTCAAGGGGACCCAGATATTAAATTGACTTTGGGCATCCCTTAGTTATTTTTAATCTCACATTAATCCAGTGTACTCACACTATCATACCCAACACTGCACCTCACTCTTCACAATGGCAAAACAAGATCTCTAGCAATGTGAGCGCCCATTCTTTACTCTTTAAAGCTGTGTGTTTTTCTTAGTCATGAACAGTTCAATTTCCTTGCTCACATCTAGGAGTCTTGTTTCTGATTCAGAATCACACCTCTCATACCCGAGCCATCTCTATCTTTTTGGCTGTCATTTCACCAGCTGCTTAAGGCCTATGTTGGGAATGTCCTTTGACGTTTCTGGGATAACATGTGTTTTTTCCTTTCAAATGAGTGTTTTCGCATCCACATTCTTGGGTGCTAGCAGATTCTCTAGAAGTGTTGGGTCAGTCCACATCTGCCTTTCATACTGGGCAATAATAACAAGACTGTTCGAAATTTTTTACATGGTGGCCGCAGATGCAGCAACTTTACTGAAGGCATTGAGTCAATCAATCAGGGAATTGTAAGCGCGCTACTCACCCGTGAGGGTCTCAATGCGCTGGGGGGAGGGGTCGCAGATCTGTTTAGCCGAAGAACCTGGTCTTGAGGGTCTTCCTGAAGGTGTTCAGGGAGGGGGCGCATCTGATGTCTCCCAGTAGCTCGTTGAGCTGCTTCCCTTTTGTATATGCAGAAGACTTCTCTATGCAGCTTCTGTAACACCCAAATCATTTTCTGCTGGCCAGTGAGGCACGTAGAAGAGGAATCAATCACCCTATGCTTCTCCATCCTGTCGCCAATAGAAGGAAGAGAGAAAGGTGTTACTGTAGCATGTTAGGCGTTTTCTCACATGTGATCAAGCAACATAATGGTATTACAAATTTCCTAGGTTTTTCCCGGAAGTCTTACTGAAAACAAAATCAGCTGCTGAGGTCAGTCACATTAGAGGTCACCTAGAAGAGATCATAAAAAGAGTCTGTTTCATCAGGGTTAGGATCCTTCTGGTGCTTTTTTTATTCAGGATAACTGTATTCCTCATTGTGAATTCATTGCTCTGATACCAGCAAGTTGCAGAGGATTCAAAGATAAAGAACTACGTGGCAGATCACAAAAACTCAACAGTGTCTTGACGAACTGACGATTTCCTTGGGACAACAAAGCCCTTAAAGTTGTCCTTTTAGTTTACATTTCCTGGGGGACTGATTTATCTCTTGATTCTAAATTCCATATCCCTATGTTTAGGGTTGGGTGGAGAGATTAGCTCTGCTGATGTAGCAAAGACTTGTTGCACTGTTTCGTCATTGCTATTATAGGGCATCCCCCATAAAAGGCACTATGGGAAAAGGAGGTAGAATGCATATTTCAGCATACATTTCCAGAAATTGCTCATGCTTTTTATCCACTGTTTTCTGGAGATGGCAACTCGTGTGCCGAACACATTAACCCTTTCGGTGCTCATGACGGAATGGTTCCGTCATGAGCACCTGTGCTCCGGTGCTCATGACGGAACCATTCCGTCAGGAGGACAAGGTACGAAATCTCTCTGCTGCAGACAGCAGAGGGATTTCTTTTTCTCCTCCAAAGCCTCGAGAGCTGGGGAAGAGCTTTGTCAGCTCCCGAGGCCCCCTGCCATTTCTGTGAACTGACGATCAGCGCGCACGTCGAGCTGACGTCGTCTCACAGAAACCCGACCTGAAATTATCCTTTAGGCTCATTTCAGTTTCACGTTCTACGTGCTCAGAGGGCTATCTCAGCCCCCTGAGCACGTAGAAAGAAGGGAGAGGTATTATTGGAAAGGGGAGAATCCCCCCTTTCCAATGGTACCCCCAATGGGTCCCTGCTTGGTTATCGCCCCAGGAGGGCAGTAGCCCCCATACCGCCCCCCCCACGGGTGGCCAGAAAGCCCACTTGACACCAGGGATTTTTTGGGGCATATATAATTAGGGTGGGGGCTGCCCAAAATGGGCACGCCAATTCCCCCACCCCGCCACCATTACAGCCTTTCTGCCCCACCCCACCCGCCCCGTCCACTTGATGCCAGGGATTTATTTGTTGCATGTGTTATTAGGGTGGGGGCTGCCCAATATGGGCACGCCAATCCCCCCACCTCTCCCCCACATGATTCCAGTGTCTCTGCCCCCCTGTGGGGCAGATGGGGGCACTAGCCCCCAATCTGCCCCCCCCCCCGGGCAGGCAGAAAGCCCACTAGTAACCAGGTGTTTATTTTATTATATAAATTTGGGGTTGGGGCTGCCCATTATGGGCACTTCAAAGCCCCCAACCCCCCTGCACAATAAGTCTGACACAAATTTCCTACCACCCAATGTTCCCCCAGGTCGCCAGATAAAAATGGTGGGTGGTAGGAAATTTGCGTCAGCCCAGTGATGCCGCCACTTTCCCACACAAAAATGTGTGAAAATGTTGTTTTTTTCCAGCAAAATTTCAGGTTTACAGCGGATTCTGGGTAACAAAAGGTTGGGGGATCCACGCAAGCTATACCTCCCTGGAATTCCCTGGGTGTCTAGTTTTCAGAAATGTGTGGGTTTGGTAGGTTTCCCTGAATGGCCACTGAGCACGGGCCAAAAACCCAGGTGGCCCCACTTGCAAAACCAGGTCGTTTTGTGATAGGCAATTGTGATGTTGCCTCAATACGTTTTGGGCCCTTTCTGTTGCGGGTACCTGGACCCCCTACACGAGTGAGGCACTATTTTTATCAGGTGACCCGGGGGAACGCTGGGCGGTAGGAAATGTGTGTCAGCCCGGTGATGCCACAACTTTCACACACAATGTGTGAAAAAAGGGATTTTTTTCAACTAAATCTGAAGTTTGCAGGGGATTCTGGGTAAGAAAATGTTGGAGGATCCAAGCAAGACATACCTCCCTAGAATTCCCCAGGTGTCTAGTCTTCAAAAATGTATAGGTTTGCTAGGTTTCCTTACGTGCCGGCAGAGCTAAGGTTAAAAAACTACAGCTAGGCACTTTGCAAAAAAAGGGTCATTTTCTCTGGGGAAATGTGTGTCCACCTGGAGTTTTAGGCCTACCCACACAAGTGAGGTACCATTTTTCTCGAAAGACTTTGGAGAACGCGGGGTGGGTGGATTTTTGTGGATCCACTCAGATTCCAGAACTTTCAACCACAGAAATGTGAGGAAAATTTGTTTTGTAGACAATTCTTTTGGTTTGCAAGGGATGCTGGGTAACATCCTAGATTCCCCTGGGTGTCTGGTTTTCAAAAATGTATAGGTTTGCTAGGTTTCCCTAGGTGCCGGCAGAGCTAGGGTTAAAAAACTATAGGTAGGCACTTTGCAAAAAAAGGGTCATTTTTAACTGTGAAAATGTGGTATGTCCACCTTGTGTTTTGGGCCATTTCCTGTCGCAGGCACTGTTTTTCTCAGAAGACTTTGGGGAATGCAGGGTGGGTGGATTTTTTTTGTGGATCCACTCAGATTCCAGAACTTTCCACCATAGAAATGTGAGGAAAATGTGTTTTGTTTGACAATTGTTTAGGTTTGCAAGGGAATCTGGGTAATAGAACCTGGTGAGAGCCAGTCAAGTCACCCCATCCTAGATTCCCCTGAGTGTCTAGTTTTTAAAAATGTATAGGTTTGCTAGGTTTCCCTAGGTGCAGGCAGAGCTAGGGTTCAAAAACTACAGCTAGGCACTATGCAAAAAAGGATCATTTTTCATTGTGAAAATGTGGTGTATCTTGAGCCGTTTCCTGCTGTGGGCACAAGGCCTACCCACACACGTGAGTAACCATTTTTATTGGGAGACTTAGGGTAACACAGAATTGTAGAACAACTGTTATTACCTATTAACTTTCGATGCCTTTCTGCCTTCCAAATGAAAGACAATGTGTAAAAATCAAGTCATTTTGAAAAATGACCTATAATTCTCATGCTAGTATGGGTACTCCCAATTTCGGAAATGTGCAAATATCTACTGTTTCTAAACTCTATATTTTGTTCCCATTTCAGAAATACACAGGTGTCTTTCATACCAATTTTTCCATGTACACTTTTCCCAAAATAGTTGCTATATTCCCGGTACATAATGAAAAACCATTGCAAGAAGCTGCTCAGTTATTGGCTCTGGGTTCATCTTGGTTCTTGGTGAACCTACAAGTCCTATATATCCCCACAACCAAAAAGGTCCAGCGAATGTAACGGTATATTGCTTTCAAACAGCTGTCATAATTAGAAGTTTCAGGTGAAAAGTTTGACACAAATAGCTGGTTTTTTTCCAACTAATTTTCAATTTTTCCTATATTTAACTGTTGGTTTTCTGACAAAAGTCTGCTTGTCCCTGAAAGCTGGGAAGATGGTGATTTCAGCCTCACAACCCATTTTTTGATACCATTTGGGGGGGGGGGGGAAACAGACGCTTTCATCTGGAGCTTTTATTCCCCCCATTCTTCCCTCTCCCCCGAAAAAAATTTGCTATATTATGGCTAATTTCTGACTCCCCTCCGAGGGAATCCCCAAATCCTGGTTACCTTTATAATCCCCATGATGATGGAAAAAAAGGACACAAATTTGGCGTAGCTACCTTATTTGGTCAAAAGATTACAGGGGCCTAAGCGCGAACTACCCCAAATAACCCAAAAAAGGCTTGGCACAGGGGGAGGGAGGCCTAGCAGCGGAGGGGTTAAGGTGCTATGGATAGTTATTTTTCGGTATCTGATTTTGCATGTTTCTCCAAAATAACTTACGGCAGAACCAAGACCTTTCAGGTATTATTTGTTTGAATAGATGTAGGCTAAGTGGTAGGAGTTACCTTTCCCAAATCCAGTTGTATTGCATGGTAATTGCATTGGCAAAACGCTCACTTTCCCTGACGAAGCTTTAAAGTGCTCCAAAATTGAAGGTTAGTGTTTAGCCCATTGTTATTGTTAGATATTGGGGGATTAGTCATGTGTTCTCAAGCAAACTATTAATTCCAGCCTCTTTGTGGTAAATTCAATTACTGGAAGTTAAATGTGATCATTAGTGTGGGTGAGTTCATGCAGATGGTATGTGTATTTTGTAGATGAGCTTGGGTATTTTTAGTTTGCACTGGTATCTATGAGGGAGCGTGTGAGACTGTAGATTCCGTGCAAGGTGAAGGAGATCCTTTAGGTGAGGACCAGCTTTGATCTTTTTTAAACACTGGCAAGTGCAGAAATCCCACACCGCTTCATGAATTCTTTAGGCAAGAGACTTCGTTTCTGCGAGGAACGAACAAAGCATACACAAGGAGATTCCCAAATCTATGTCCTGACTAAAATCTCCTGTGAACTGGAACGTATGTTCCTCAACTTAATCTGGAACAAAGGCAGACCCCGGGTTGCATTGTGGAAACTATACGCCCCCACCAGCCAAGGAGGACTGGCTGTCCCAAACTTGGAGTTATACTACTTAGCAGCCCAGTTACAATGGGTGATGAGGTGGTTACGTGGCAGGGGATTAGAAGATCCGGCAACCTTGCAACAGCCATGGACTGAATCTCAGATTTACCATCTGTTCCACCCTGTTGCTAAACTTCCTTGCCCGTCCCAGACACATCTGGAACTGGTGCATAAATGCTACAAGAGGAGCCTACACCTCACCCGTGCAGTAAACCCCTACACCCCGATACTGCCTCTCACAGGGACACCCAGAGGGAGGGTGCACACCTCCGAAGGGATTCTTATACACTGGCACACAGCAGGCATAGACACCCCGGGCAACCTCTATACAGACGGCTCTTTGCTCTCGTTTGAGGCACTAGCAGAAGACCATGCCTTACCGCCAGGACAATTTATTCTGCACACTTCTGTTACAAGATCTCTATTGGCAGCATGGGGGGGACATAACGACCGAACCGGCATTACACCTGCTGCTGCAGTACTTTCACGTAATGGGTGCGGGTTCACAGATAGTACACTGGTTGGTGGAAGCTCTACTTACACATACTCTGAAGCCCATGCTGAGTCTTCGTACACGATGGGACACGGATAGAGGGTGACTGTGGACAGAGAAGGAGTGGGGCGCTGTCCTTGCGGGCTCCACATTCATACTGAGAAGCTCAAAATTTAAACTTATACAAACATATATGATGCAGAGAGAATACATTTCGCCCGATAACATAAATAAGTATTTCAACACTGCCACTTCCGCATGCCCTCGATGTCAGCAGATAAACGCAAACCTTTTACACATGCTCTGGCCCTGCACCTCCCTTCAAATCTACTGCACTGACGAGCCCCTACCACACACGTGGGAGGTCTGTATACTAGGTCTATATGCCAGATCTAAAAAGAATAAAGTCACCTCACGGTTTAGAGACCTGGGAATGATAGTGGCGAAGCGACTTATCACAAAGAGGTGAAAACACAATGCCCCCTTGGAAATAGTCAACTGGGAAAAATCACTTACGGTATGGGCACAGGCAGAAAGTACAACACTACACAGGGAGGGAACTGTAGGACACCGCTAGTACCTGATAGCGCAACATGGGACACCATCCTTACGGCATTCACACATGGGAACAATAACGGTGGCGGCAGTGACCCCCCCTCCCGAAAGCAACTAATAAAAACACCTAAGCCGCAAGTCAATGGGCGCATGTCACCTAATATCTAAGCTGTGATCTATAATGTAATATGCTTATGGCCTGAACCCACTGCCGTGAACTTACCTGGGTCCCCAACCGACCACCTGATGCGACCGGCTCTTAACTGTATGCATGAGTCAAAGTGCCACGCTGGCGAGCTAACATAATATGCATGTACAAGATGTACATACTCAGGCCTGGATGCGATACGTTCTTGATGGCAGTTTGTTTAGCAAGTTACTAGTTTAGCGCATTAAAATATATATATTCTTATTAGCGTATCTCGCAGACTTATTAGTTTTCTACTGAGGTGATCATATATGCATCGCCCCCATGTGCTAAATTATTGTACATTCTACGTGACAATTGAATGCAACCATGTCCGGTGCAACTGCATATGTCACAGACTCTATCATTTGTAGCAAAGGAAAGAAGTGACACAGAACAAGAAAGAAGTAGTATACAACTGTTCATTTTCCTATTATGAATATATAGGCATATACCTGCATGTTCTGTAAATGTACTTATACTATGAACCTCAGCTGCATGTCCTCTTTAACAACTCTTGTCTGTAATGTATGTATACTGTTTTGAACGACCTCAGAATGTTAAAAACTTCAAAAAAATGCACTAAAGATATATAAAAAAAAAAAGCAAACACAAGCAGATGATGGACAGAGTGCTGAAACTTTTCAGACACTCAAATCCAGTCACAGATCTGGGTTGAATCCATCATTGTTCTATAGCTTCATTCACCACCCCAGTTCAGACCCAGCTATATGCAAATCAGTTTTAACCCTGTGCCTCATGGGAACATTCCAGCCCGAACTGCCAAGCCAAGTCTTCCGTGGACCGTAAACAAGCATCCTGGGACTAGTTTCGGAGTAACACCTCTTCAGCCAGGCTAGCTTGAATCTTGTGGCAAAGTGAGCAAGGGACCCACGTCCGGGCATACCCTGCAAACTTAGGGCTAACAAAGCAAACACAAGGAGATGATGGAGGGAGTGATGAAGTTCTTCAGAATATGAATGTTTGATTCGCTCTGCATTCCGTCCATCTGTGTGTCTTTTGCTTTCTCTCCCTAAGTGTGCCGGGTATGTCCAGATGTGGGTCGCGGTCGGACTGTACTACTGGATTCAAGCTAGCCTAGCTGATGAGGGCTGATGCCCCGAAACCGGTCCCAGGATGCTTGTTTCCAGTCCAGGGAGGGCCTGGCTTGGCAGTTTGGGCTGGTCTGTTCCCCTGAGGGACAGGGTCAAAACTGATTTGCATATGGCTGGGTCTAAACTGGGGTGACATGGTGAGCAAAAGAACTATGGATTTAACCCACATCTCTTTACTGGCGGTGAATGATTTCCTCTGCATTCCGTCCATCATCTGTGTGTCTTGCCTTCTGCGAGGGACATCACTACATAAAGGCTATGTCTGGACAGCAGCCAAGAAACGACATTTACATTCTCATACAAGTGGGCTCGCTTTATCAGTTAGAAAAGATGGCTCAAAGTTGCAGTACAAAGGAAACAATAGTATGGAGCACAGTAGAGAATTAACATCGAGATATTTAAAATGCGATCACCTGTGAACGAAAACAATACTAGAACAAAGAAGTATGAAAACGAGTTAGAGAACAGGCATGCCAACCAATTCACTGTGGTTTAAGATGCCATCATTTGAGTTTTAGTGGGTTTCCCTGTAGTGAACAGGGCGTGAGCACAGCTTTAGAGACTGGAATTGACTTAATTGAATGCACATAAGGAGGCTGGATAAGTGAACTGGATTAGAAACAGTTAAAGTCACAAAAGACGAAAGGCAGGAGGATGCAAGGACTAGGACAGGCGCGCTGGTATGATAGGGTGCAATTCTGATAGCATGGCGTGTCCCTGCAGTGAGCAAGACTTCAGCAAAATGTAGGTGTATAGAAAGTCATTCCTTTCTTTGAAGAGAATACAAATTTAGAACCGTTTAACTTTTTTAGTAGCTTAATTTCTTAGTATGTTATTGGAATAATTAAAAAAAATAACTCGATTTTGTAACACTGCGTGTTTAATCGCATTAATGAAAAATCGATTCTATTTTCCAATTAGGACAGTTCACCACACAGATAACTAATGCTAGCCTTCACATTGTCTTATAGGCTCTCTATTTATTGTCCTGACGAAGACCCCAACATGAGGCAAGAATAACCCTTAAGCGTACATGGGGGTCGAAACGTAGACTACGCCAACCTAACACACCATAGGACCTAAAGAAATGAGCATACCCAACCTATCTGTGATGTGATTTGGGAACATTTATAGTACCTTGATTGTAAAGGCGTATTTGATTTCAATGTGATGTTACAAATGTCACACCACCTTTACCCAGTCCCTCACAACTTCTGCACTTCCCTTCCCTTTCTCACTGAGAGCACTTTTAATGTAATGACTTCACAATTACATTGAACTAATGTTGTTGATTCATGAGACATTCCATGCTGAAAAATTTACAGGAGTAAACGATTGCAAGAATAAATGCAATTTGATTTTGAATATAGCATATTTCACTTTTCAATTTGTTCAGTTATATTTAGTGTAATGTATATGTGGTGTTTATCTGTATGGAGTAATACAGAATAACCTGTAAATTAATACATCTGTAACTCAGACCACTCTTTCTTTGTACTTACTCACTGACCCAGGTCCATGAGTTTCAAGGGCCAACCCCTTTATAACTCACATATTCTGAATACAGCATGCCTTGAAGAGACTGCTCAAGCGCTGCCTAGGCGAGACCTAAAAATTATACATACCTAGGTTAGCGACTATAATGAGCTCGAGTGAAGAAACAGCATGAGGGTGTAAAATCTGTGTATGCATTTATTTTCAAACAGTCGATGTGAATCACAGATGAAACTATACAGCATGAAACATATATATGATTCACTTGGCACAGTATATTCTATGATATAAACTTTATCTTTCATAAAACTCAACACTGATCACAGAATAAACATAGTTCCCTATGCTAAATACACATTACACGTCTGTAACGTCCTGGTGGTCTCAGGATCTTTAACAGACAATCACAATGAGGACACAACCACTTTAGTACGTATTGGTACTTTAATGAAGGTAAAAGAAATACAATAAGTCAACGAAAAAGAGTCACTGGAATCCTCCAGCCTTGATACGTTACCAACCCACAGCACGGATGGTCCTGACCGTCCTCTGCAAATACGCCGGTCCCGGCGTACCCCAACAGAGGGCAGAAAATACAATGGCCGAAAATGCCACTCAATATGCTGTGAGGCGCACGAGGAGTCTGTGGGTGAACAGAGGAGTAAGGGAGACACCCAGCTGGGGTCTCTACCTGTAGGGAGCAGCCGCTCGACCTCTTCCTCTGACTGCACCGGGACGCTGAGTCACCTCCTGGTGCTGCGTCACCGATGCCCAAAACAAATGCAGCGATGGGATCGAGAGCAGCCGCTCGATCAACCCTGGGGACCCCGCGGCTGTGACGCGGCAAACACCTCCCGGTGTGCGTTACAGAGGGTATTCCCTGAAACACGGGCCTGGCTGGGAGCTTCGGCTCACACCAACCGTTACCCGTTTGGATAGTTGTAACACCGCAATCACCTCCTGGTGTGCGTGTTAGCGTGAAATGCGGCAAGGTACTTTTAGGATCCACGGCGGCTGGGAGCCACAGCTCCAACCAGCGTATGTGCTACAGGGCTCTGACTCCGCCGAGTCAATGCGGCTGTAAACGAATGCCCGGTAGAGCTTCTGGGACTGAAACATGGCGAGCTTGGCAAGACACAGCCCAGGGAGTAACGACTCGACCTACCTCCGTTCTTGCAGGACGCTCCCGCTGCTTCCCTTCTCTCCGGAACGCTGCTAACAACGATGCAGGGATGTCGGTGGAAAACTCAATATCCGACAGCGTTCCTTTCCCAGGTTCCTCCTTTATGGGCGTGTTTTCCCTGAGTTATGCAACGGCTCTCCCGTTTGCATAACATCTCTCACGCTAAGCATCCTGGAAGTCGTAGTCCGTCTTCGCCGATCACGGCGTTTTCCCCCGCACGACGGGAATTCTTGACAGTACATCCTCCCTCCCTCAGCGTCTCCCCACGGGGCCAGCGCTGGAAGGAAAATGGCGATGAAACAACGAGACCAAGCGCGGAGCGTGTACCCCCTCAGCAGGTTCCCATGATTGCTCCTCAGGGCCATAGCCTTTCCACGCCACCAGGTACCACAGCTTGCCCCTACGCCACTTGGAAGCCAGTATGCCCGATACCTCGTACTCCACCTCCGACTCCACGCATACCGGCCTAGGTGTCTCAGACTTCTTGGAGGTCGCTGGCTTGAGCAGTGAAACGTGAAAAACTGGGTGAATACGCAATGACGGGGGTAAGCACACCTTCACGTTCACTGGACCCATACACTTGGTAATTCGATAGGGGCCCATGAACTTGGGATGGAATACACTGTTCTTTCGAAATCTCATGTTCCTTGTGGATATCCAAACGTAGTCTTCAGTTCGGTACAGTGGCCCCGGTCTCCTCTTCCTGTCAGCCGTTGCCTTGTACTTCTTTTTGGCCTCTATCAGGACAGCCCTCGAACGCAGCAAGATGTCCTTAATGTGTGCCACTCTGTCCGCTGTGGCGGGAATCTTGTACTCTTTGAGAGGATGGAGAAATGGCAAGAACCTAGGATGATGTCCATAGTTGCTGTAGAACGGAGATGACTGGGTGGAGCTGTGTGTGGCGTTGTTATATGCTATCTCCGCAACCCATAGCAAGTTGACCCATTCTTCCCTACCCTGATCCACAAAACAGCGCAGTTACTGCTTGAGCGTTTGGTTCAGGCGCTCCGTCTGGCCGTCCGTTTGAGGGTGGTAGCTGGTGGACAGGGCAGTCTTGACGTGCAGTGCCGTGCACCAGGTTTTCCAAAACTGAGCAGTAAACTGCGACCCTCGGTCTGACACAATCACCCCTGGCAAACCATGCAATCGTACCACATTCTTCAGGAGTAATGACGTTAATTCTCCAGCTGTAGGGACTCTTTTGCAAGGGATAAAGTGCCCCATCTTCGTCAAATAGTCCACCACCACCAGGATCGCCGTCATCCCTTGGTCTACCAGCAGACCTACCACGAAGTCTAGCAATATATTATCCCATGGTCTATCCGGGGTAGGAAGCGGATGGAGGAGCCCTTGGGTTCGGCTGTGATCGGCCTTCATGGTAGCACACGTAGGACATGCCTGTCCCCACCTCCGGACGTCCGCTCTCATGGCTGGCCACCAGAAATGCCGTCCCATGCTAGCCACCGTTTTTTCGAAGCCCAAATGACCTGCACAAGGAGAGTCATGGCACCAGACAAACGCTTGTTTCCTCAGTCTAGGCGTGGGTATCAGCAGGCACCTGCCTTTCAGGGGTATACCATCCCTCACCTGCCATTCCTTGTGACTGAGGAGCCACCTCCTCCATGCGAACGAACGGATCCCTCTCTGGATTCCCCTAAGGAAGGTATCCGGCTGAATAACCCCCAACACCATCTGAGGGGGAATGATGGAATGCTCGGCAACAGGCATCGGTTCCTTAACTGCAGACTGACGCGACAGGGCGTCCGCCTTCCGGTTTTCCGACCCAGGCCGATAAGTGATGTGGAAGTTGAACCCTGCGAAGAATATCATCCACCGCAACTGCCGGGGAGAAAGGTGTCGTGCTGCCGTCATGAACTGCAGGTTCCGATGGTCCGTGTACACCGAAACCACATGCCTGGCCCCCATTAACCAATGCCTCCACTCAGCGAAGGCGTCTTTGATCGCGAGAAGCTCCTTCTCCGCGATGTGATAGTTGCGTTCAGCGTCGTTAAGTTTGCGGGACATGTACGCTACAGGATGAAGCACCCCCGTGTCTTGATCACGTTGGGACAGGATTGCCCCCAGTGCCACATCCGACGTGTCCGCTTCCACCACGTAGGGGAGATCCGGATCAGGGTGAGCCAACACCGGTGCTTTACCAAAAGCGCTTTTCAGGGCTTCAAAGGCTTCCTGCGCTTCCGGGGACCAGACTAACTCCTTGGACTTCCTCAGTAGTTGTGTGATTGGGGCAACCAACCCCGAAAATCCATCTATAAACCGCCTGTAAAAATTGGCGAAGCCTATGAAGCTTTGAAAGTCTTTAACTCCTTGAGGCACCAGCCACTCTTTCACCGCCCTGATCTTGCGTTCCGCCATCTCTTGTCCGTCTGGACTCAGCATCACTCCGAGGAATTCCACAGATGTGACGTGGAAATCACACTTGCTGAGTTTGCAAAACAGCATATTCACCCTCAGCTTCTGGAGTACTGTCTTGACGTGGCTTTCGTGCTCCTCCTCATTGGCCAAATATATGAGAATGTCGTCGATATATACGACTACGTATATATGTAAATGTATGTAAATGTATAGGCATTTATATAGCGCACTACTTACCCGTAGGGTCCCAAGGCGCTTCGACCGCTGCGAAACCCTTCCTGGCTTCCCTGAGAGATGGTCCCTTAATGGGTATCTCCAGGGTGAGACCAGGCATCCCCAGCGGTCTGGTGGGGCCGTTAGTGAAGATGAGGCAAGCTAATGCCCAGAGTTGCCGAGTGTGATCGCTGATCAGAGTGGGCACCGAGGCGAGAGAATTATCGAGTCCGCTGACCCTGGTCCAGAAACCTGCCGCGCCGGGAATCGAACCCTGGTCCCGGGCCGTCCTCTGCTCTCGGGTCTGCCGCCTCTAACCAGTGAGCCACACTACTTCACATCCATCACATCTCTAAATACCTAATTCAGAAAGTACTGAAAGGCCGCCGGGGCGTTGCACAGGCCGAACGGCATGACGAGGTACTCAAAAAGGCCGAACCTGGTCTTAAAGGCGGTCTTCCACTCGTCTCCGTCCCTCATGCGCACAAGATGGTATGCCCCCTTCAGATCCAACTTTGTGTATATACGAGCCTTCTTTACCTGTTCCAGGAGAACACTGATGAGAGGCAAAGGGTAGCGATTCTTTATGGTTATCGCATTCAACTTATACACGAAAAACTTAGGGGTCTAGAAGCTAAACCAGAAGAGTGTTTGCTAATGTAAAACCTATGTCTAATTAGTACTATAGGAATACAAAGAGTAACAGACCAAATCGCCAATAAATGAAACACCTGTAACCGTGAGTCACCCCAGTTGTTTTGGATTCCCATCAAAGTCTTACAAGATCAATATTATCATTTGGTAATCCCTGGGGGGTATTGGTCTTTAAACGTCCCTCTAGCCCTCCCCTACTGTTTGTTTTGTCATGACCTTGAGCAGCGTGCAGCTGCGGGCTACATAGAGTGCTCACATTATTGAGAGCAATTCTATTCTATAAAATAAGAATAGCACCAATCTGTCATACACCTGCGCTTTCCGTACGGTGCTCTTCTAGCTCCGACCCACATAAACACCATGGAAGAACGCCATGGTCTAGCCTATGATGATGCCATGTACAACTCAATACTAGAGAACATGCCAAGTATTCTGGACACTATTCCCGCACCCACAGTCAACAAGACTGATGACTGGACTAAAGTCCTAGCTATGAAGAAATCACACTCCTGGACAGAGACCCACGGGATTATCATGGCGGAATACATGAGAGCAAGCTGTGCACCGCCGGGGCTGATAGTAACCAATGCCCCCCGTCTTTTTCTTAATGACAAGAAGTTTCTTGGTGACTGGTCTTTGATTGCCTGGCGCTGCACCCGTGATTGGCTTATTCTTATAATCAGTACAGCCAAACGGGCAGCAGACGCCATATTGGTAGAGATACAGGTCCTCGAAGGACAGATAAAAACTTCGGTCACTTCCAACTTCAAGAAAAATAAAGACGAGTCTGATAAAATCAATAAAGAATTTGCTGAGTCCATACTACAAACCAAACTTGAGAAATTCAAAAAAGACTTAGCCAAATTCAAATTAGAAACGGTGTACCCTTACACCAGCGACAACTACAAAGCTCCTGACTTCACCAAAAATGGGAGGAGATACGGATCCAATTACTCTGGATCCAGTTCAGACACTGGTAGCGACTCAGACACCACTAACCAGCCACCTAATGCTGGCCCAAATCGGGGTAGAGGGGGTGGAAGATACCAAAACCATAGGGGACAATACAATATGCCAAATCAGCCATGGTGGCCACCAGGACCCTGGGGTTTTCCTGGCACCTTCCAACCACCCATGGCCCCATTTCAAGGTTTCCCCAATTTCAATAGCCAGCCTTTTTTAGCGCGTGGCCCCAGACGGTCACGGGGCAAAAGAAGACCGACACAGGGACAACCTCAGGTCCAATGGGAGGACACAGCAGGTCCACATGCAGGGACCAGGAGCCACACAAGGAGGGGTGCCCAAGAATAACCAGTACTACTAGTGAGAGCCTGGTAGTCAATCTTAGCCAACGCACACTCACTGACTTGGAAGAAGCAGTCCTCAACAAAGGGCTAGGATTTGTAACCACAGACGAGGGAGACCCGTTTTTACTCCAAATCGAGCTAGCTCAGTTTTTTCGGAAACTTAGGCTCCACTACTTTTTCAAATCGAAAAACAGTGATGACACTCGCCTCGAACTTGACAACAACACAGGTCTCAGGAACAAGTCCACCTTCCTTCCTCCCACTCATGCCATACCCCCCCAGCTTCTCGCTTTTGAGATGGCCGTGAAAAATGATATTGATCAAATTCAATACTCGACCCGTTCAGGTTACAACAACTTATCAACAGCTGAAAGAAAAGCACTGAACACACTATGCCAAGATGACACCATAGTTGTGAAGCCCGCCGATAAAGGGGGTTCCATTGTGGTCCAGGATGTGGAATCATACAGAATGGAATGCTCCCGTCAACTGAGCATCCGCACAGCCTATCAGCCACTGACCAGCGACCC
Organism: Lissotriton vulgaris; assembly: GCF_964263255.1. Taxonomy (NCBI): domain Eukaryota; kingdom Metazoa; phylum Chordata; class Amphibia; order Caudata; family Salamandridae; genus Lissotriton; species Lissotriton vulgaris. The sequence goes on along the minus strand of NC_141697.1, from coordinate 416,201,444 downwards.
CACTCCAGGGCTGATGATTCAAATCAAGAATCTAGTGGAGGAAGCTTTGGCTGAAGGTTGGGTAACTAACCTAGAAGCACAGTTTTTACAGGCCAAAAATCCCACGATGCCGTACTTCTATACCCTGCCCAAAGTACACAAACCGCAAAGACCTCCACCTGGCAGACCGATCATTTCAGGGCAGGGGTCCTTACTAGAGCCTTTATCAGCATTTGCGGATCATTTCCTTAAACCTCTAGTGCACACCATGCCCACATATCTTAAGGACACCACTGATGTCCTGAGGGTAATTCCTGACATTGATTTTTGCCAAGAGACAGACTATCTTGTCTCGCTGGATATTGAGTCGCTATACACCTCTATCCCCCAGGATGCTACTCTAGACACCATCCGGACCATCCTGGAGGAATCACAGCCTGACTCCATCACTCCTGTACCCTTCATCATGGCTCTTGCTACCATAGCAATGAAGGAAAACTTTTTCATGTATGAAGACCAAATATATCATCAAATCTCAGGCACCAGCATGGGAAGTATTTTTGCCCCGTCCCTGGCGAACCTGTATGTTCACAAATTTGAACAAACCACTGTACTACATGTGAGCAACCCACATTTCGCGTCTATTATCTGGTGGAAGAGATACATAGACGATGTCTTGGTAGTGTGGAGAGGGTCTAAGGAATCTATATTACAATTCCATGAATGGCTTAACAATCAAAATGACTACCTCCTGTTTACTATTGAAATAAGCAAAGAACGGGTAGCCTTTCTGGATCTCTCTATCTACTGTACAGCGAACGGCCTACAGAGTGAACTCTACCGCAAACCAATGGCACGGAATTCACTCCTACTATATGAGAGTCAGCATCCCAAGTCCCTAAGGGACAATCTCCCATTTGGCCAGTTCCTACGTGTTCGGAGGAACTGCTCCACTGCAGAAAGCTTTGAACGACATGCAAGCGAACTGTCTAAACAACTTCAGTCAAGACATTACCCCAAAAGACTGGTGAATCGCTCACGCAAAAGAGCAGCTAATAACCACCGGGCTGCTCTACTTGAACCTAAACCTGCTAAACCACCGACTGAACGACTCACTCTTGTGAGCACATATAACACCAAGTCTAATAAGGTTCAGAAAGTCATCAAGAAACATTGGCGCATTTTAAACAGCGGGAAAGACAAACTCGAATTCCCTCTGTTCGCGTTCAAACGCTCAAAAAACTTGAGGGATCGTCTGGTACACACCCGTCCCAAAACCACTGCTAAGAGAGAAGTGGGCACCCTCTGGGACCTGCCGCCTGTTACAGGTCACCACCCCTGTGACAACTGCTCTGTCTGCCCACTCACCTCCAAGATCACGAGTGTGGACATCGGGACAGATCGACCTTGGGAGCTGAGACAATTTTCAAATTGCAACAGCAACAACCTGATTTATCTCCTCACCTGTGTCTGTAACGAACGATATGTTGGCATGACCACCAGAAAGGTTAGAGTGAGAATGCAGGAACATAAAAGCACTTTCCGTTGCAAAAAGGACATCTCTAAACTTACCAAACACTTCATTGAGCACAATCATAGTGAAAATGACTTCAAATGGCATGTTCTTGAAAAACCACACATCCCTGCCCATGTAAGCGATGTGTCTAACTTCCTGTTTCGGAAAGAGCAAAGATGGGTGTACAAATTGGGTACTGATCAACACGGACTGAATGACGACATCCCCTGGTTCAGTCTTTCATAAACTCCCCGTCAGGCAATCTTGACCAGCCACTGAATAATTACGGGGTCCTTTTGTATATCATTAGAACTACCCGTGTGTTGAGTATGACGTCATCGAGTAGTTCAAGCCTCAGTATGAGGTTACGTCGTTGTATCTCTTGCTGATTGGTTGGGAACTTCTTTCCTAACCATTCAAGTAAGAATGACGTACACTGTTCTGTGCCTCTCCCTGACTCAGTCACAGCTCGAGACAACGACGGACAGGTAAGACGATAGCTCCGCTAGCACTCCTGGCGGGCCACGTCTGACACTGATCTGAATAACACCTATAACCTTGTCAACGTAACATTTCTCGAGTCTTTTTGACTCACGGTGGGTGGGTGCGACGAGGTGCACTGACACGGGAGCGCTTCTTGGTGTATGACAGTATACTCTACGTTCAGAACATGTTTGACTTCATGTAGTGTGCACGAGAGTAGATCTATCCCTGATCCCTCCGTAATCATAATCATGAGGTCGGTTTCTGTTCCCGTAGAGCGGGGTCTCACATATCCTGAGCCAGGTCCAGGAAGAGGTGAGGTCCACTCCCCGGAAGCACTGGGTGAGTATCGTAGAATGACACAGTTCTTGACTTCTTGCACTGTTATCTTCAGACCAGAGTTGCTGGAAGTGTTTCACTTGTATGTTTGTCCCCCGACTACAGTAACCAAGTACCTGCTTCCGAAGAGGAGTACGCACAGAAGAAGGAACACTATATCCTTTTCTGGCTCTTTTCACTTGTGTGTTTTTTTGTATAATTTTTCACACTCATTTATACACTTATACAGGCAGTAGCACAACTCAGAACAGAGACCCTGAAGAAAGCCTGAGGTAACTCCCTCAGAGGCTGAAACATGTTGGTCTCCTCGCAGATATTTGTTATCAATGCGATAATTTTGCCAGTCTGTTCTTGTTTTTAATCAGGAAGGGGCCAACGCCTATTAAAAGTTTTTCTGTTATCCTATTTTAAATCACCACTCTTTCTTTTTGCACTGCACTTTTCCCACTGAATCAACAGCATTTGTGATACCTGTGTGATTGTGGTCGCTACCCCGAACCATCCGAGAGGGTATGCATGTGATCTCAATGGTCAGGAGACACAATACCCGCCAGGGATTACCAAATGATAATATTGATCTTGTAAGACTTTGATGGGAATCCAAAACAACTGGGGTGACTCACGGTTACAGGTGTTTCATTTATTGGCGATTTGGTCTGTTACTCTTTGTATTCCTATAGTACTAATTAGACATAGGTTTTACATTAGCAAACACTCTTCTGGTTTAGCTTCTAGACCCCTAAGTTTTTCGTGTATAAGTTAGTCCTTTGGGGGACAATACTTAGGCATTGGTCTTTAAACGTCCCTCTAGCCCTCCCCTACTGTTTGTTTTGTCATATCGCATTCAACTCCCTGAAGTCCACACAGGCTCTCAGCTCCCCGTTGGCCTTTGGGATGAAGAAGAGCGGCGAGGCGGCCGGGGATTTGGACGGACGGATGAAGCCCAGCTTTAGGAGCTTATCCAGGTACCCCCGGAGATGCACATTTTCTGGTTCCGTCAGGGCATACAGTCGGCCACTGGGAACGCTTGCCCCTGGCACCAGGTCGATCTGGCAGTCGAACAGTCTATGAGGAGGGAGCACCTCGGCCTTCACTTCATCAAACACGTCCTCAAAACTGTGATAAGCTCGAGGGAGTGCCACATCCTTTTCTGCCGCTGTAGCCACCGTCTGACTCCCGCTCTCTTCTGCGCAAGGGGGGTCCGGACGCATTCCACAGTGCTGCTTGCAATACGGTGACGTCATCTCAATGCTATGCGTTGGCCAGTCCACTGATGGGTTATGCTTCTGTAGCCAAGGCAGTCCCAATATGACACCGTATTGTGGTGCTCTGATGATGTTGAAATCAATCCGTTCCAGATGGCTCCTTCCGTACTTCACCGGAAGGACCCCCGTGTGCTGCCCGATGGGCCCCGTCACCAGTCGCCTCCCGTCTACTGCGTAGACATCTTCGGGTATGGCCTTGGGAAGAAGCACTAGCCCCAACCTACACGCCTCGTTGTAATCCATGAACATGCCTGTAGTCCCCGAATCCACCATGGCTATAACGGGTATCCACTGGTCGTGCACACCCACATGCACCGTGAGGAATAGGTGTCGTTGTCCTTTGGTGACAGAGTTAGATAGTGAAGGGATGTATGCGTGACTCCAAGATGCCCCTTCATTGGTCTGGGAGTCCTCTAGTTTTCCGCCGGGACATCCACCACGGCTGTTACCGACCGGTTGGCCCGATAACGTGAGGTTTTCGGTTTGGCAGGACACTCACGTACGTAGTGGCCTTTCTTGCCACAGAAACAGGCACAATCCCTGTTTACGGCGGGATTCTTTCTCCGTGGCAGTGAGACTCGCTCTTATCGCGCTGATGTCCATGGGTTCTCCCTTGGCTGCGGTTGAGGTTTCAGGACTTCCCACCGTCACGTAGGATGGAAGGGTTTTCCCTTTTCTCCGATGATCGCCTTTTCGTTCGCTTAGCCGATGTTCCAACCGCAACACCAGGTTGATAAGGCCTTCACATGTCTTGGGTTGAGGGTCGATTTGAGCCACGACATCCTTGAGCTCATCGCACAGCCCTTGGTGAAAGAGCGCCGTTTGTTTCGCGACAGGCCACTTGGTTTCTGCAACCAACCTACGGAACGCGTTGAGGTACTGCACCAGATTGTTAGATCCCTGTCTCAACTCTAATATTTCACGGTCCGCAGTGTACGGATCTGCCCTTCGGTCGAACACCTTCAGGAATTCTTCGCGAAACGCCCCCCAGTCGCATGGGATGGGGTCGTCCCTGCTCACCAGAGGTACGGCCCATTGCGTCGCTTTTCCAGCCAAATAGGAAATAAGGAATGCCACACGGGCTTGGCTTGTAGGGAACGCCTTAGGTTTGCACGATAAATGTAGCGCCACCTGCGTGAGGAACACCTGCACTGTGTTGGGATTCCCACTGTATCTCTCCGGTGTCGCCAAGGGTATGGAAACCGGCATTTCTACCACTACTGCTGGGTTTTGGTTCGTGTGGGAGGTGCTGGGCGTGAGCGGGTCGCTCTGTAGGGCATCCAGCCTGGCCCGTACATCGGCAGTTTCTTGCCTTGAGGCCGTCAACTCTATTTGCATGGTGGCTAAAGCGGCCAGTACGTCTTCCAGTGTTGCCATGTCTGTTATCGACCAGGAGACAGTTAATGTTGTAAGGTCGGATATTTTGTAACGTCCTGGTGGTCTCAGGATCTTTAACAGACAATCACAATGAGGACACAACCACTTTAGTACGTATTGGTACTTTAATGAAGGTAAAAGAAATACAATAAGTCAACGAAAAAGAGTCACTGGAATCCTCCAGCCTTGATAAGTTACCAACCCACAGCACGGATGGTCCTGACCGTCCTCTGCAAATACGCCGGTCCCGGCGTACGCCAACAGAGGGCAGAAAATACAATGGCTGAAAATGCCACTCGATATGCTGTGAGGGGCACGAGGAGTCTATGGGTGAACAGAGGAGTAAGGGAGACACCCAGCCGGGGTCTCTACCTGTAGGGAGCAGCCGCTCGACCTCTTCCTCTGACTGCACCGGGACGCTGAGTCACCTCCTGGTGCTGCGTCACCGATGCCCAAAACAAATGCAGCGATGGGATCGAGAGCAGCAGCTCGATCGACCCTGGGGACCCCGCGGCTGTGACGCGGTAAACACCTCCCGGTGTGCGTCACAGAGGGTATTCCGTGAAACACGGGCCTGGCTGGGAGCTTCGGCTCACACCAACCGTTACCCGTTTGGATAGTCGTAACACCGCAATCCCCTCCTGGTGTGCGTGTTAGCGTGAAATGCGGCAAGGTACTTTTAGGATCCACGGCGACTGGGAGCCACGGCTCCAACCAGCGTATGTGCTACAGGGCTCTGACTCCGCCGAGTCAATGCGGCTGTAAACGAATGCCCGGTAGAGCTTCTGGGACTGAAACAGGGCGAGCTTGGCAAGACACGGCCCAGGGAGTAACGACTCGACCTACCTCCGTTCTTGCAGGACGCTCCCGCTGCTTCCCTTCTCTCCGGAACGCTGCTAACAACGATGCGGGGATGTCGGTGGAAAACTCAATATCCGACAGCGTTCCTTTCCCAGGTTCCTCCTTTATAGGCGTGTTTTCCCGGAGTTATGCAACGGCTCTCCCGTTTGCATAACATCTCTCACGCTAAGCATCCTGGAAGTCGTAGTCCGTCTTCGCCGATCATGGCGTTTTCCACTGCACGACGGGAATTCTTGACAACGTCCAAGCCAATGTTTGTACAGAGTGGATGTTTAAGATATGAGGAATGGAAGTGGATGCAAATATGTTATAAACCAAGCAAAACACCCATACTTACGAGAAGGGCCAACCTTCATTTGTTCATACTTCATCGGTCCCGTAGCCATTGTGTGTGTGAGTGTATATATTTACGCACCACTATATTATGAACATTCCACAACAACGGGCAGCGTTACTTGGAGTAAGATGTGAGTCTGGGACCCTTGTGCCTGATCTAGTACTCCCCAGGGGGCAGCAGCACTCCTTCCAGGTAAGGGGCAGGGCAGTCTCCATACTGTCTGGTTAAGCTCCTAAACTCTTGTCCTCAAAAGATGTTCACTCATTACAACAGATCATTCAGTCATCAACAGACTCATGGACAGACTTATTGGGTAACGTCCACAAGATCAGGGATCAATGAACTTTGGATGGAATACTCATCAGGAACTAAGATAATGATGGTTTTTGCCATGAAGACTGCCTTAACAAAGTGGATGTAGCTATATATATATATATATATATATATATATATATATATATATATATATATATATATATATATATATATATATATATATATTATTCGGGGTCTTTCCTCACAGAAAGAAGTTGAGGCGCACACACTGCAGGTAAGGAAACATCCTTTTATTACACCATTTAGAACCACTCCATTGTCCTTGTCCTAATGCATTTCGGCCGCATCGGCCTTCTTCCGAGGGAGGAGGGAGGGGGAGCTTCTGACATCAATTGGCCTTCCGAACGCACGCAGGCTTAATGCTAACTTCAATGATTGCCCTCAGGTGGGTGTCCGGTTCAGACTAACGTGAAGAGCATGCTGGTCTTTGTAGTGCGTTCTCTGGCCTTACGATTTTGCCTCTCCAGTGAGTGATGTCGTAATTAATGATTTTTGATTGAGGTGATTCCTGTGTCCCCTTAAATCCTATTTTCGAGTCTTCTGAGGCCCATTCCAAGGTCCAGTCCCTGGTGGCTATATATATATACATACACATACAAACAATTTGCTTCGTAAGTGGGAGCCCGTGACCCTACAGGGCAGCCTCGGCAGAACACAGGAACGAAGCAGCCCGTGAATAAGCAAGCAGCATAATGACGGAATAGCCGAGGCACCGGAAGAGTTGCAGAGAGCATTTATTATGCCTTTGGGCGGGAACACATGATTAATTATCATATATATATATATTTTTTTTTCACTGAAAAAACCATAGGTTTCAGACATTTTATAGTCACTGACCATGTCATGAATGATGTAATATGCGACATCATCAACAGTGGATTGCTGGCGCGCAAGTTATACTTAGTACAACTAACTATAACAAAGGAATTTCAGTGGTTTTGTATGAGTGAAATGTCCAGTTAACTATAACACCCCTAAAACCTATGGTTTTTTCAGTGAATTTCTAAGGTTTTTTAAAAGCTAATTTCTAACTATAACACCCCTTAAATCTATGGTTTTTTCAGTGAATTTCAAAAGTTTTTTTAAATGCTAATTCCGAACTATAACATGTCTGAAACCTATTGTTTTTTCAGTGAATTTCAAAGGTTTTTTAAATGCTAATTCCTAACTTTAACATGTCGGAAATCTATCTTTTTGTCAGTGAATTTCAAAGGTTTTGTAAATGACAATTTTTAAATGTATTAATTGGTATATTTATTTTTTTGATACTGATTTACTACATTTTTTTAAACTATTTATTTTGAGATATTTAATTTTTTTAATTGCATTATATAATTACATTATACATTACATTACAAAATATACTTTCTCAGAATGAATTACTTTAGTTTAAATACTTTGGAAATAGGCGATAGACTTTTAAGTACAGTAGTTACAGTTGTTGCAATGGGCAACACAATTTCAAACACAATACAACATTGAGCTCAATAGGGATTTCTAGTTAAATGCAATTAGTTACTTTATTAATTACTTTTCTAAGCACAGTACTGGATCCTAGATTCAGTCCTGGGACATCTCCTGTAAACAGTTGAGTAAAAGCGTTTTGGTTACAGTAGTGATTTTTAAGGAATATTATTGTATTTTAAAAGTTGACACTTGGAAACTTTTTCACACCAATGTTATCCTATGGGAGGAAATTTACTTAGCAAGTAAGTAGTGTTATCATTACTTTTTCTTACTCAGTGGTAGATCCTGGATCCAGCACTGGTGCATCTCCTGTAAACAGTTGAAAGAATGCGTTTAAGTTATACAGGTGATTTTTAAGGAATATTTTTAGTTTGTGAAAATCAATACTTAGAAATTTTTCTGATGAAAACCAGACAATGGATTCCTATGGAAGGAAATACAACTTACTGGTAAGTACGGTTAGAATTACTTTTCAGGGTCAGTGCTGGACTAAAAGATGCAGCACTGGGTTCTCTCCTGATAACAGGTGAGTAAGTCGGAATTCGTAGTTCAGATGATTTTAGGTGAATATTTTAAAGTTCCAAAACTCCACACTTAGAAGAATTTCCAAGTGAAACCAGTCAATGTTAGCCTATGGAAGGAAATTCAAGTTACTGGTAAGTATGATAAGAATTACTTTTCAGGATCAGTACTGGGCTCAAAGATGCAACACTGAGGTCTCTCCTCATAACAGGTGAGTAAGTCGGAATTTGTAGCTCGGCTGATTTTAGATGACTATTTTAAAGTTCCAAAACTCCACACTTAGAAGACTTTCCAAGTGAAACCAGTCAATGTTAGCCTATGGAAGGAAATACAAGTTACTGATGAAAACCAGACAATGGATTCCTATGGAAGGAAATACAACTTACTGTTAAGTACGGTTAGAATTACTTTTCAGGGTCATTGCTGGACTAAAAGATGCAGCACTGGGTTCTCTCCTGATAACAGGTGAGTAAGTCGGAATTCGTAGTTCGGATAATTTTAAGTGAATATTTTAAAGTTCCAAAACTCCACACTTAAAAGAATTTCCAAGTGAAACCAGTCAATGTTAGCCTATGGAAGGAAATTCAAGTTACTGGTAAGTACGGTTAGAATTACTTTTCAGGATCAATACTGGGCTCAAAGATGCAGCACTGAGGTCTCTCCTGATAACAGATGAGTAAATTGGAATTCGGAGTTCGGCTGATTTTAGCGTAGTATTTGTAAGTTTCAAAAATCGACATTGAAACTTTTTCAGCAAAAAGCAGGCAATGATATCCTATGGAAGGAAATTCAAGTTACCGGTAAGTACGGTTAGAATTACTTTTCAGGATCAGTACTGGGCTCAAAGATGCAGCACTGACGTCTCTCCTGATAACAGTTGAGTAAATCAGAATTCGTAGTTCGGCTGGTTTTAGATGAATATTTGTAAGTTCCAAAACTCCACACTTAGAAGAATTTCCAAGTGAAACCAGTCAATGTTAGCATATGGAAGGAAATTCAAGTTACTGGTAAGTACGGTTAGAAATACTTTTCAGGATCAGTACTGGGCTCAAAGATGCAGCACTGACGCCTCTCCTGATAACAGGTGAGTAAATCGGAAATTCGTAGTTCAGCTGATTTTACTTCGGTCCAGTATATATAGAGCCACTTTCCTACACCATCCCCTCCCTTCACCACTGTGCAAACACGCCCTGTGGTACATCCAGTAAGCGTCACAGAGCTGCGCAGCAGAGAGATGCACATGTTTTTTATTTCCTTTCTCAGTCCTGTATTTGTGCACTTGTTAATATTGCCTACTTTTAAATGCCTTTTTTATCACCTTGATCATGTGAGTACAAATCACTGCCTTTGATAATGCCTAGTATATGTTTATAATACTTATAGTATAAAGAAGTAACCTAAGTGTTGTTTTTAAAAAAGGCTGTTTCACAGCCGAAACACGTCTCTCTCTCGCTGGGTCATGAAGGGTCTGGCTCATTAAAAAAACACAGGGGCGGATTCTCAATTAGGTCTCTGGGGCTGTGCCCCCGTGATAGTATTTCTTTCACATTGCTGTATAAATTTTAAATAGATCCATTTATTTAGAGATGCGGTTGTATCTCTAAACAAATCGATTTATTTAAGTATGGGCTGTCTGTCCCAGACTGCCTGCCCTACCTGCTCTGAAGCAGGAAACAGAAGCCAGGTAGTACATCAACTTTCTGAACTGTTATACACAACCTACTGTTCTAAAGCCCTTCATAATGAATGATTGCCTTTGTAGTCTATGGCAGTATCCGGTATAGACCAATGACGCTGTCAGCGTCATGTTTCGGGCGCTGGAGTCTCGTCCCTGTGTGAGAACAGCTATATATCATTCAGAGGCATTGATCCCATTCGTCACACGTAGGAGTGGTGCATTCATGTGTGTTGTGGTTCCATGTCCTCAGTAATTGTCAGTGTTTGAATGCAATTTTTCTGTTATGTTCTAAGACCCCTTGCCATCCTAACCTTCCTCACTGTGACAACCCAAGCCCTGGCTGCACCTCGCTGCCTCTGTTAAAAGTGTAGCTGCTGCATTTGTTCCCCGGCAAAATGGATCCTAAATATGAGCATACCAGGGTTCTTGTTTCCTTGTGAAGTTGATATAAATATCTGAGTCAAGCGTAAAGCGAGAGAAATGTGCTTACAGTAGACAGTTATCTGCTGTGTGACATTAAATCTGGCCCTGAGTACCGAGTTCTGCAGAGAAGTACATGCTGTGCCTCTTAAAGTCTCTCCAGTCCAGCTGAGCTTTTTTGGCTTATTTGATTTAACTGCATTGTAGTTCTAATGCGGTCTGCCGGCAGAGTGTCTTTAAATCAGCTGCATGCCTCACTGCAAGTATTACATCTCGGCCATGCTGCCTAGCCTCCAGACGAGAGAATGCAAAGCAGACTTTAACAATAAAAGGGTATTAATGGCACAGTTTTATGTTGATGAAATAATACTCTGAAAATAAAATCATTGTGTGTAGTTCTTTTAATTTGATTTACAAGATAAAGGTGGCCACTAGCGATCATAGTAGTCTGACCCATGGCCCTCCAGCCCCCATTACCCCAGTCTTGCACGTCAGTAATATGCCCTTAACAACATTAATGCCAAAAACGTGGATTGATGTATGTACTATGACTGTTAAAAAGATTAAGGCAATGCATGTCAGCTATTTAGTTCCTCCCTTATTTCAAGTTTTGCTTAATCTTGCTTCCCTCAGAGGTAGCTATTTAATCATGTTGTGTTCCTTTCTGTATTTTTTTCCAGGCATACTTAACTGTGCAGGTGTCTATGAGGGGCTTTGTTTGAGAGCTCTTTCTCTGAAGCTGAAGCAAAGTGCCTGTCAGTGGGTTGGTCCCTCTCAGAGCACACAGAATGTATTCCAGGGTTCAGAGATGGCAAAATATTTACAAGGCAAAAGTAAATAAATTGCTAAAATGTGAGTTCAGAGTATGTTTGGAAGTGGTGAATTGCAGGAGATGTAAGGAAATGCATTTGGAGAAGAGTGAAAAGTGGGTGCTGAAGAGGAAAGAGAGGTGGTTGAAGATATGACGATGGACGAGATGTGCAGAGAAAAAGGACATACATATCTAACATAAAGCGCACATAACTGAAAGCCAAAACTCCTTCCACAGGCCTTAATACTATTGAAATTTCCGAATTGAAACATTTTGGAGGTTAATTATTTACAATAAATCCCTGTTACTCATTTATGTGAAACAACTAACAACCATTGACAATGCCAATTATATTGACAGGTTTTAGGTGTAGGTCAGTTGTATTATATATCTGGATGCAATTACGTCTCAGAGAGAAACCAAAATACTGGTCAGGTAGCACACTATGGGAATCACTAACATTTATTTTACTTGTTCCCTTGTAGAGAATAAATACATGTTTCAGCCTGTCTTCAAATATTTCCATAAGACTGATTGCAATAAGCTGCTGTGGGTCCTCCCAAAAGTCTGGTTAGAGCATTTTCTTGCAAAGTTGATGCCACATGCCGAGCAAGACACTAGGCAAGCACACACTTTAAAAGACTGAAGTGGTTGCGTTGTACAAATTGCATATTACAGTAACTCTTACACATATGAATGCAGTAAAATATAGGGTAATTTTGTATGTGTTTAATATTTTTAAACTATACGTTCGCACTGATTTATAAGCCTTGGTTTATCACAAAATTAATTTGTTTTAAAATGAACCATTTGGCAATCTTTTTTTGAATTTCTTTCTCCGAAGGTGGATCCAGCCTGGACCCCAAATTTGGTTCATTAAGCTTGCCCATGTCGCTCATTACATAAAATTAATACCAAACTTTTACGCCTCACCACTTCCAAATGTCACCAGCCGCCATAGCGCTCTCCAGGCATTTACTTTTGAACCAATTTCACCAATTAAAATGAAATGGCTTACATTAAAGTTGTATTTCTTGTGGCAATCACTTCAGCCTCAGGAATTGGATAATTAGAGGCTTACTAATGCAAGATACCACAGCTGAGGATACTAGAGGGTTGTATTGCATTGAGAGCTAATCCTGGATTTCTGACTAAGGTTCTGTTGTGCCTGGCCCTTTTTGCAGGGTTATCCCCAAACTTTTAGCCTTCCTCCTGTATTTTTCTGACCTGTTTTTGTTGGCTTTAGGACTCTGGGCACTTTACCACTGCTATTACATGCTAATGTGCATGTGCTCTCTCCTTTAAACATGATATGATTGGTCTAAACTACACCTGTTTGGCATATTTAATTTACATGTTAGTCCCGTGTGCAGTGGTATCCCATATACCCAGGGCCTGTACATTAAATGCTACTAGTGTGCATGCAGTGCTGCTTGTGCCACCCACAGAAGTAGCCTTTCAAACCTGTCTCAGGCCTGCCACTCTAGAGTCTGCATGCCCAGTTTACTGCCACATTGACTTGGAATTTAAAGTTACTTGCCAAGCCCGAAACTCCTGTTTTACTACATGTAAGCCACCCCTAAGGTAGGCCCTAGGTAGCCCTGTAGGTAAAAGGTAGGACATGTGCCTTCATTGTGGGGCATGTCCTGGTACTGACAAACAGCCTATTTGGTTTCTCACTGGTGTGAGGCCTGCTCCTCACATAGGTTTGCATTGGGATATCCCTGATATGTTTTTCAGAGGTAATTTCTGATCTTAAAGGAGTAGCATTGCCATGTTATGAATAGTGGTGATACATCCTGCTTATTGGTTTAAGTTTATTTTTCATTACTATTGTAGAAATGCCACGTTTAGAAGGTAAGCATTCCGAAGTGCTTCTGACTCTGTGCTTTGCAGCCTGACTCAAAACACCTGCTAGGGTAGGGGGACAGCTGGGCTTGTGCCTACTTTCCAGACACCCATCACACAGGAAGGGTTGGTGTAACAGGGTTGCATCTGCATACTGAATGGTTTTCCTGGGCTGGGAGAAAGTGAGGTGGGGCGCACTTACATTTGTAAAGGCTTGGCCCTGCCCACACACAAAGGGCTCGTTTACTGATGTCTGGAGCCAGAGCTGTGATTGAACGGGTATGTTGTGCACTTCTAAAAGTTCTTTTTAAGTTGCCTCCACATCAAAAACATTTTAAGTATAAGTACAAGGGCTCTGACCCCATGATTTTAGACACTACGTGGGACTTGTAACCAGATGCTGCTTGTTCTACATACTGCACCAGAGGTTTGATGTGCTGCCAGGAAAAACTACCACTTGGACTTTGCTTTGTTGTGCTTACCTACTTGCTTTCTGGGCTACTACAGAGACTGTCACTCCCCTAAGAAAACCAGTGTGCTGGCCTGTTGCATGCCTGCCTATTCTTTCTGCCCCCAGGCATCTCCTTGGACAGATGGGCTGCCCCCCTCCTTTCTCAGTTGATCCCAGGAGAGAATTGCTTTTGAGCTAAAGAACACAGTGTATGCTTTCAACTTAGCGAGTAGTGAGTGCTTCACTTGGCCTTTAATCTGTCCTAAGGAGAAGCGGTAGAGAGCGCTCTTGGCAAGGGAAATCAGTGCATGTTGAGCGCTCTTGCTCATTTCAAACCAAGTTGTGGTGCTTTAGTCAAATAAGCTCAGGGTGAACTCTTTGCTTCCACTCAACAGGGCACGCTGAACGCTTAGTGCTACCTCCATGCTGGCTGGCCTCTGCATTCCCAGTGCGTGAGGGCTGGCTCAGGCACATGATTGCCGCCGAACCCGCAAGCAAAGGGAAGTCCTCTGAAGCCGCTGTACCTAAAGAGAGACGCATAACCTGGGAACCAGGAGCGGGCCAGCCACCCGAGAGTTGATAACCTGTTCCGACCTTAGGGCGCGTCGTGAGTGAGGTGAAAAAGAAGGATGCGGCCCTGTCTCCGGGGCTGTCGGCATCGCTGCAGGGGTCTTCCACTCTCACTAAGCGCCTGAAGGTACCGTAGAGAGGCGACAGGGGAAAAACCACCGTCCAGGGCTCATTTGCAAGTGGCCCTTAGTGTTGGCAGCTGCACCGGACGCTCGCGGGCAGTTGCCTGTGCTTATTTGTTGCTCACGGTAGCTGTGCAACTGGAATTCCCCATACCTTCAGGCACTACCGTGGAGGCCCCCAGGTGGGATCCCTGTCCCAAACAATCACCATAAAACCCAAAGTAGTCAAGCAAGGGTTACTCTGGCCTGCATTTCTGTATACTGAGGATAAGGCGGACAGAAGGTCCCTGTGCCCTACGTTTTGCTGGTGAATGGAATTATTGTCATGGGCTCTTCGGATTACCGTAATACGCCTATCGTGAGTGCAGGTGGGATGCACTTCTAGGCGTTATTGGGGAATAGTTCATAAACCCTGCTTGTATTACCCATTGTGATCAATGGAGGTTAATGTTGCATTTCATACTCTGACATTATGTTATAAGTTGTGTTTGCCTTGCATTGTCAGGATAACACGTATTACTTCAGGGCTGCATTTGTTTGCACAGTGATAGTGTTTTCATTACGTGCGCAATATAGAAGCTTATCTTATTGCGCTAACGGTGATGTAATGACAATTGCCTAGTTGCCAAAGTAATTATTTGTTCATGATGGTTTGGTCCATGTTTATATGCAATACAAAAAAATATTTCCATTTAATACTGTGTGGAGTCTTTTTGTGGTGTATTTATTGTGTTACTGGTGTGAGTGTGTTGCACAGGCACTTTACACATTGCCTCTGGTATAAGCCTGACTGCTCGTGCCAAGCTACCAAGGGGGTGAGCAGGGGTTATCTTGGGTGTGTAACTAACTGCCTTACCCTGAATAGAGTGGTGGGTTCTGTCTGGCTTAGATGTATACTCTAGCCACCCAGAAACCCCATTTCTAACAGGATCCTTATTTGTCTCATAGGGAACAGGAAATGTATCTTTCCTCTTTCATTCCCAATCCTACTTCTCATGACAATTTGTTACATACTATGGATGTTAAGGCTGTTTTGTGTTCGCTGTATTACTTTTAGTGGAGTGAACCAACACTTCTAAATGTTCCATACGAAGATGGATTAATTATAGCTATGGTTTGATATAGCCATGGTGCACTATCTGGCAAGATCTTGTGTAGAGCACCAGGAGGTGTAGAAACTTCTTGGATTGAGTGAAAAGGATTCATTTTTATGGAGCTCTGACATGCAGGAACCGGGGCAACTCCTCACACTTTTTTGAACCATTATAGAATTCATGGTTTGGGAATTTCTATTGAGGGTTTTGATCACAACGTTTTGGAATCAGTGATGCCTAAAGGATTCTTTTTTTGTTGATTCATGATTTCAGATTTTCATTTCACTAGTAAATATTTTTTTTTTTTTTTTTTTGAAAAACCTTTATTTGTAGAAAAAGTACACCGCTATTCAGCCATACATCCCAGGGGCCAGGCAGCATTGCAGTAGCAGATAGGTTCATGTACCAAAACAGTGCGCAGAAGCAGTCAGGTTTAATTTTCAAGAACTAACAACTTAAGAAGGAGAACCAAAGAATAGGAGGGCCCCGGAAGGCCTTCAAAGAGCGAAGTGCCTAGGCACGAGGAAAGGTTGGAGAGGAAGAGAGAGGAGAAGAAAGTGGCTGAGGACAGTACAAAAGTATTGAAGGGGCGCAGCGGGAGGGGGCCGGGGGCCGCACATCCAACTCAAATCAGAATATCAAGTGCAGCACAAAGTAATGGGGGGGTATCACAACAGGATGTTCCATCCGGAATTACGGGAAGGGTTGCTGTTTATGGGGAGGGCTGGACTTCCGGGTCCGGCTCCAGCGGGGGTTCGCACAAATCGCCCCGATATGAGTTCCAGGCACCCCACACTGATTTCCACATTTTAGGCTTGCCCCTGGCCACGTACACTGTTTTCTCCCGCAACATGCACCAGTCCATGTTGGTCTCCCAAAGGCTAAGGGAGGGGGGAGCGGACGCACCCCACTTCTGGGCAATGTCCCTCTTAGCCACCATGTTGCCTAAGGTGACCCATCGGGTCTGGGCCACATTGTAATCATTCGGACACCACACATTGAGGAGGCAACGTCGAGCTTCGGCCGGCAGGGCCACACCAGTCACCTCCTCCATCACCTCATGCACTCGCTTCCAGTACCGAGCCACACCAGGACACTCCCAGATAATGTGCAGGAAAGTAGCAAGCATACCACAACCCCGCCGACACAGGCCATCCGTGGAAAGCCCCATGTGGATGAGCCTGGGGCCAGTTACATACACTCTATGGAAGATTTTCAGCTGGACCAGACGGAACCGCGCCGATACGGCCACCTCTCTGGGGGAGGAGGCAGCCGACTGCCATTCCTCATCATCCATTTCAATGCCATCATTCACCCAGTGCATCCTCAGTCGTTCAAGCAAGTCCACCCTCACGTTGATCAGTTTCTTATAAGTCAGGGAAATGGCGCTGTCCGGCATGTAGCCGTCCAGCACCCTATCCTCCAGGGGCGACGATTCGGGAATGGTACCACCATCCGGTACGTGGGGGGAAAGAGCGTGTCTGAGTTGGGCGTGTCGGAAATATTCCGTCGATGCCAGCTGGTACTCGAGCTGCAGCTCGGCAAACGACTTAATCCTGCCCCGCGCAACCATATCTCCCACTTTAGATATTCAGATGGTATCCCACCGGTCAAAACCCTTGGTCTTCCACAGTTTCCCCAACACGTCCGAATCGTACAGGGGAGTGGCCAGAGTAACCTTATCTTTCCAGCCGAGGGTGTCGGTGACCGCACGCCACACGTGCACCGTTGTTCTAGTGGGGCCCGTCAATCTACGATCCAACGACCTGGAGTAAAGAGCTCGGTAATAGTTGCCGTCGTTAACCAGCCACCGATCCATGGCGTAGCCCGGACTGACCGCAGGGCCATAAAGGCCATGGTTAACCGCCGCAAGTTGGGATGCCCAGTAGTACCGCCGCATATCCGGCAGTGCAATACCACCGTCATAGCAGGGAATAGTCAATTTGAGCAGTGAGATTCTTGGCCGCCCATCCCACAGCAGCGTCCGCTGCAGGGACGCGATCTCACCGAAATATTTGGTCGGGATCGGGTCTTGAGAGTTCTGCAATGCGTAGAGGAAGCGGGGCAATGCCATCATTTTAAACAATGCGGCCCTGCCCATCAAAGAGATAGGCAGTTTCTTCCAGATCTCGACATCCCTCCGCAAACGCTCGAGCGGTGGCAGGAGATTACGCGTGTATCGGACGCGGGGATCGCGCGATATATAGATGCCCAGGTACCGGAAGCCCGGCTGGGCCACCTGGATCGAGCACCCACGGGGGAGGCGTGGAGTATCCCCACACAACGTATACAGTGAGGATTTAGACCAATTAATCACCAGTCCCGAATAAGATCCAAAGGTGCCCAGCAGGTCAAAGACCACGATGAGCGAGCGGCAAGGGGAGGTGAGATAAAGGAGGATGTCGTCCGCGTAAAGCGACACGCGGTCCTCAAAGCCAGGCGACCACGTGATCCCCGAAACATCAGGGTGCGTTCTAAGCCTTGCCGCTAGGGGCTCTAGCGCTAGCGCAAACAGGAGCGGCGAGAGCGGGCAGCCTTGTCTGGTGCCTCTGTGCAGCGTAAAGGAGGCCGAAAGCCTACCATTAACAGCCACATTAGCCAGCGGTGCCGAGTATAACAGTCGGACCCAACCAATATAGGAGGGCCCGAAGCCCAGTTTGGCTAATACTGCCCACAAGTAGTTCCACTCTAGGGAGTCGAAAGCCATAGTAGCGTCAAGCGAGGCTAGGACCGCCGGTTCGCTAAGCAAGTGGGCGCGTGCCATAACTGCGTGGAGCCTCCTCAAGTTAAGTGCAGTATTCCGGTGCGGTATGAACCCGGACTGGTCCGGATGTACCAGGTCCGTAATCACGCCCACCAGCCGGTTGGCCAGCAATTTCGCCAAGATCTTGGGTTCAGCGTTGAGCAGCGAAATGGGCCTGTAGGACCGGGGCAAGTTCCGCGGTTTCCCCTCCTTGTGAATCACCACAATAGTGGCAAGTCTCTGGTCGGGGGGGAGTTCCCCCTGCGCGCAGGCCTCGAGGAACATTTTGCGCAGCGGTGCGGCCAGCGCATCCGCCTTCAGTTTGTACAACTCAACCGGGATACCGTTGGGACCCGGTGCTTTGCCAGAACGCAGTGAGCGGATCGCCAAAGCGACCTCGTCGTCCGTCAGGTCGCGATCCATGTCCTCACGCTCAAGATCAGAGAGGCAGGGGAGGTCAATGTCATCCAGAAATGAGGCCGAGGCGGACTCCGGTAGGGGAGTCGCGGAGGTATAAACCCTTTCAAAATATTCAGCGAAGGACCCGGCTATGGCCGCCGGGTCCGTCAAGGTTAAACCATCTTCACCCACCAGCTCCGGGACCACCCGGGACGCCAATTCCCGCTTGTCCAACCAGGCCAGGAGCTTACCGGCCTTGTCGCCGGAATCGTATATTCTGCCCTGCTGTTCCCTGCTCAAGGCCTTCGCTGCGTCAGTGGCGGTGGCGCGGAGTTCAGACTGCTTAAGCGAGATGGCATGGATCAGGTCAGGGGACGGGCCCAGTGCCAGCCGGGCGTTCAAGTCTGCGAGATCGGTTTCCAGCCGCACCACGTCTTCGTCGCGGCGGCGGCGTGCCTCAGCAATCAGGGAGAAGGCCTCGCCACGAAGAACCGTCTTGAAGGCCTCCCAGAGGGAAACGGCAGAGGCAACGGAGCCAGTATTTTCAGCAAAGTACCGGTCCATAGTCTTGGCCAGGAGAGACCGGGTCTTCGGGTCGCGAAAGTACCAGGGGTTAATGGGGGCCACCCGCGAAGACGCAGGGACCTGAACACTAGTAAATATTTAATGGTAGGATAATAGTGCATTTTATTGAATATATTGTTGCTTTGGCCACACAGCTTTGGTATTCTTCACACATAATGACTGGAACGAGGACTCAGGCATATAATTAATGCCCATCTACTCAATGGTAATCTTAATCACCCTTAGGCCTTAACGTCTTTGTCACAATAATTACAGCCCACCCTTCCTCCCTCCCGAGAGCTGCTAGCCCCAGTTGGGGCTCCGTAGTTCGGAAGGATTATGGGTGGACTATGCCTTATAGCACTCCTTAGGTGGGCAGGCCTAAGTCATACCCACTCCAACGTCCTGATTTTGGTCTTATCATGAGGTGGGATTCACCTCACACATAATGACTGTGATAAGGACTTTAAAGTCTAAGGATAATGAAGGTTACCGGTAAGTAAACAGATCATTAGTACTTTGTGATGTACATTTCTTTGTCATGAATTACGTCACTAGTAATTTAGTTGTTGCCGCAATGAAGCCTTCTGTTCAAGTGTCCGAATAGTCCCACTTTAACCCTACTCCAGATGCAAGCATTTCTTTGCTACTGAGAGGACCATGGTTTCCCTTTGAAACCTTGTGGACTTTAAGGCACTTAAGAGTTTAATCTGGTGCCGCAGAGGAACTGGTGTGCAACAAAAAAAGCATTATGCCTATCGTCACTCGAGCTAAGATTAGACTCATCCGACCCTGGGCCATCCATGAGAGAGTAAAATGTATCACCACCTTCAAGTGTAACATCCAAGGCCCTGCCAATAACCAGCTCTGCATTGCCACCGACTGCTTGAGGAGGGCAAGGTTGAGCCCCATCAATGCTTGCAGATATACATGCCTCCTGAAGGTTAATATTTTCTGAGTAATAGCTTTGTATATTTAAAGCAGCCTGGCTAATAGGTTCTAAAGTGAGCGACTGCCCATTCCTGACGTCGAGCCGGTTCCCCCGGGGGTGTTCCAAAGCCCTCTCCTCAATTCGCTGTTCCCTCCCAACCAGGGATATGACCTGATCTGTTGATAAGGTTTCAGTTGATTGATATTGCAGAAGGATTATCTGCTCATTGCCAGATTCCAAACCTGTAGCTTGTTGCCTTTTGTACAACCCTCCAGAGGCTTCTGTTCCCTAAGTAGTTAATGTTTCCAATAAATTTGGTTCAAAAAGGGGGACCTTGATCCTTAACCGTCCCTTTAGCCTGAAAGAACTCGGTGATCACGGGCTGAGGGGCATTCAAGGGGGGTTGTAATTCATTGGGCAATTCAGTCCCTGATAACATTAGTTTCTTTGCTGCAACTCCTAAATGGTCCACTGTAGTTTTTTCTGTGCCCTCCCCCTCCCCCCTCACTCAGGTGATCTGGCAAATACTTAGCCAGGCAAGATTCGGAGCACCTTTCCCGCAGCACTACCAACTTGTTCCTGGGATGAGTCTGGTGGCCCCCTGATGCTCACGTCCCACTGGAGCCAGCATCCCCCTTATCACGAGCAGTTTTAGAGGATTTTGGTGCCATCGCAATAAACCTCCCAGACGAGAGGTTATTCCTTATGTTCTGCTCCCTGCAGCGATGACAGGCAATCCCACCGACGAAATCCACAAGATCTTTGCCGAAGCCTCTCTGCGTCATGACTGTAACAATTAGTACAATGACTTTAGCGAGCCCGCTTAGAGCTCTGTTAACAGTAAGCCACTGGATACTCCGCCTCCGCATTCTGTGCACAAGCGCCCCGCCTCCATGCAGACCGCATCCAGCCGGTGCCTTCGTGGAGTAGGGAGAGGAGCCAGCGAGTCACTCGAGTCCTCTCTCAATCGCCATCTTGCCACTAGAATGATTGACCAACTTGAGGATTCGGAGCCCTCTGGTACATTAAGCCGACATTAGTTGGGCAGCGAGACTGGAGGCCCTTCATTGAAATGATTTACGAATTCATGAAACTGAGGCGGAGACCCGAGCAGAAGGCAGGAGGGCAAGGCTTGCAGCTAAGCAACTTCGGGGAATTAATTTCTAGACTGTCTAATTTAAAGATTGGCACAAGCAGTGTATCTTTGGTGCGGTATTTTTTCGTCGGCTCTATTCAGCCTTATTTAGGAATGATTATGTGGAATGAGAATTTGCCTAGCTTTAGTGCTGGTAAGTTCCAATTCTATTAAGGACTCGGAGGCGAGGATTATGCCTTACTTTCTTCACTTTATTTTTACAGCAGCAAGAAAAAACGTATAAAACTACTTTTCCCATGAACACTTGGGAAAGAAAGAGGAAACTGAGCCATAAGTCCTTTGTTAGTCTCTGTACTCCGGCAGCACCCATCATGCCTTGCAGCTGCTTCCTCTTTCTTCGCGCGAAGCCCATGTTCCGGCAGTCTCACGCATCCTGTTTTGGACCATCATTCCCTGCCAAAAATCCTCCGATCGTCTTGAGAATAACAAGGTACGTAACATCCAATGCATACAGATCAACAGCATTTCAACACCTGGAATTCCGTGAACGGGTTACTTACATTCTGTACGGGGAGGGTCCACTTCGAGGAAGTCCTTGGGGGGGATAATCCTCGCCTCCGAGTCCTTAATAGAATTGGAACTTACCAGCACTAAAGCTAGGCAAATTCTCATTCTATGGCAGGACCGGAGGCTTCAGATTATGCCATTTCAAAGCTTATCGATGACTAGCCGAGCCACTTCTGTTACTGGCTTGAAATAGAACCTCTTAAACGTGGAGTCCGCGGACCAATCTGCGGCCCTCATCAGGTCCTCCAACCGAGCCCCTAGGGCAAAAGCTTTCGAGGCCATAGATCCCCTTGCTGAGTGAGCACCACATTTCTTTATATCAATCCCCACCTCCTGCATCACCCAACACACCCATCTGGCGATTGTTGGGGATGAAACAGCCTTGTACGGTTTCCGTAGGGCATTAAGAAGTTGTCTTTCACCCGGAGGGCGAGTGTCATCAGTCATTTCCTCATATGCACGGAGGCACTGCACTACACACAGCTTGGGGGAATCCGGGAAGGCCGGGTATGAAATAACCCTCGTAAGGGTCTTAGTTCTCCTGCTCACTGTAAAGAACACCCCTTCCGGGGAAAACACCCTGGCCGTAACATCAAGCGCTCGTACATTCGAGACCCGCCTGCAGGAAATCAGGCACAGTAGCATTGCTAACTTAGCCGTAAGCTCTTTTCGAGACAGAAACCTGTTCGGCTGCCAAGAGAGAAACAAATTCAGAACCCTGTTTACGGCCCACAGAACGGAATACCGCGGTTAAGGTGGCAGCGAGAGGCGAATCCCCCTCAAAAGCCTGAAAACCAACTTTGCGCTGCCCCCGGACTGTGAGCCGCGCTTCCTTCGGTGGCTCGCACTGCTATTCTTCTCGCCAGCGATGTCGCCCCCCTCCCTCCATTGTGGGCTCACTGAAGGGGTGGTAATGACGCCTGTTTTTTAAAAATGATATGGTAGCTGCTCCCCTATCCCCAGTACACGCTGTCCTGCCTGTCCTTGAGCTGGAGGCTGATCCGAGGGCGCCGCCGCGCAATGCGGACCGGCTGACATTGCAGAGGGACCTGACATGTGGCGATATCCTGGCTGCCCTTGCCGACTTGAGGGCAACATGGTGGCGAAACACCCGAGAGTTGGAGCGGAGGATTGAGGAAGCTACACCGGATATAGGGCGACCGCGGCCGACTGGCCCCCTGCTGCCTCTAACTACTCCTGCAGTGGATGCAATGTTGCAGCATGAGAGTACAGAGGAGCGACATGATTCTGGCTACAATGTTGGGTGTTTACTTGCCGATGAGGCTACAGTTACAAAGTCTCCCTCCACTCCGATAACTGGAACTTGGGTTCGCTTAACGACTTCCCAGTTGCTGACCCCCCTCGCTGCTTTTGCCTCCGTGGCCTCTTTTCTACATTGGTGGAGTGTGTGTCATCCTGCGATAGAAGGGGCGTTCGTCATTTTGGACACTGAACTTGCTGGTGACTGAGGACACTCATTTCCTCCTCCTTTGCGTCTTCTTTGTCGGTAGCGGCCATCTTGCTCCTTTGTTCTGCCTGAGGGGTGCTTTCAGCGGTGGCCATGCTTGGAGGGATTTCGACGTTCAGGCCAGGGCTGATGGTGTTCCTCTCGTTGGTTTTGCTTGATCGGCTGGCGGTGACCTGGACTGGAACGCTTTCTGATGTATTGGATGCGTTGTGTGTGATGCTTTTCCCCACTTAAGGTTGCAGTTGCTATGTTCTGCTGTTTACTCTTGTTGATGGGGTGGCGGTCCTGTGCGGGGTGGGGGGTCTGGGTGTAAACGATTCTGGCTCTCCTTTGGTGCTATGTCTTCCAAATTTATTGCTACATATGGCGTAGGAGAAATTTTAATGGCTGGAGAGTCCGGGAGGCCTGGTATTTGGTGGGCTCCTCCCCACATTGCCCATTTCATGGGCGTCATAGATTAGTCTATTCTTTTCTTACTCCCTATATTTTAAGTGTTATAATTCTTCCTCTTTCTTATTTCTTTTCTTTCTTCCTTGTTCTATATTTCGGGTTTATTGGGCGACAGACACACTGCTGGGGGGGGGGGGGGGGTAGGCCGTAGCCTCTGCATGCGTGTAGGGTGGGGGGTTGGGGGAGGGGTTTTTCGTTTTCTGATTTCAGTTTCTATGGTGCCTTTATTTTCTTCGTTTTTCGTCTCTTTTTCTTTATTCTTTCTTGGGTCCGTGTCGGGGACAGATGAGGGTGGGAGGCAGTGGGCACTGGGTTTTATGTTAGGTCTGATACTTCTGCTGTAGAAACTTTAAGCCGCCTTCCCGCCTGGGGGAACTAGATTTTTGGGTAATCGGATTACTCGATACAATTGTTGGTATTGTCACGTCTCGCCTGCACGAACTCCTTTTCCTAGTCTGCTGTTTATGTAAACTTAAAATGTCGGACTTTAATAGTTGCAACAAAATATAAAACAAACCTTCACTGTTCCTGGACACGGTATTATGATGATATACAGTGTAACTATAACATGTCTGCCTCACGTCATAATGTGCTACTGTGTCGCCGTATTGCATGCTTTGGTGCTTCAAGTATTTTCGTGGCCGGCCTGACGGTTGTGGGCCCGTATTTGTTCTCTTATTGATGCACAATAAAGGTTTCCAAAAATTTAAAAAAAAAAAAAAAAGCCTGCAAACCAAAGGGTGGTCTCCAATCGGGGAACCCTGCACCAGGTCATGCCCCGCCGAGATGGGCGAGCGGAAGGTAATGATCGACCGATAGGCTAAGCCATCCTCCATCAAGGAGGCCAGGAAGTTGAGGACATGGACTACATCGGCCCCCTCGGGAATGAAACCCCTTCGCACACACCAGCAACGCCATCTGTGCCACGCTGAACGGTATCTCCGGGTGGTGCTATCCGCCCAGGCCTTAGAGAGCAGGTCCTCTGCTTTTCCTGAAAGGCCTGGGAGAGACCAGCGATGCCGGAGATCCTCCATGCCATCAGTCTCAACGAGCCCTCCTGCACCAACCGGTGGGGATTCCCGTCCGTATTCAGGAGAATGTGAGGAAAGTGGGGGAGTAGGATTGGAAAATCCCAGGAAAGTTCCAGAAGAACCCGAAACCAAACTTGAGACCTCCACCATGGCGTGATCATCACCACCTGCGCCGATTGGCGGCGCAGCAACGCTGATACCCGCGTGATCATTGAAAATGGTGGAAACGCATAACCTTGCTCGCCCGACCAGTCCTGGAGGAACGCATCCGTCGCCTCTGCCGACGGGTCTGGGCGTCAACTGAAGTACCTCGGTAACTGGTGGTCCAGCCGGGAGGCGAACAGGTCCACTGAAAACGGACCCCAACGGTCCATCAGCTGGGAGAACACCAGCGGATCCAGCTTCCATACGCTGGCATCCAGGAGGTGCCGGGAGTGCCAGTCGGCCACCTCGTTCTGAAGGCCCGGCAAATACTCCGCCGTGACTGAAACCTGACGGTCCAGGCAGAAGTGCCAAAAATCCCTCGCGAGATCCGCCAGCATCTTGGACCTGGTGCCGCCCAGATGGTTGATGTAGCGGACCGCGGATACGTTGTCTATCCATAGGAGGACACACGACTGGACACGATCCTTGGTCCAACACTGGACCGCAAAGGAACCCGCCAGCAACTCCAAGCAGTTGATATGTAACGACTGCTCGAGGGGAGACCAGGCGCCGCCCGAGGAGAACTCTCCGCACCTGACTCCCCAACCCGAACGACTGGCGTCCGACTCTATCACGATGTCTGGGGCGGAGCCAAATATCGCACGACCATTCCAGGCCTCCATGTGCGTCAGCCACCAACGCATTTCGTCCCTCACTTCTTCCAACAGCGGAATCAGCTGAGAGTACGTCAGACCTTTCCTGAGATGATGCGCTTTCAAGCGTTGCATGGCTCGGTAGTGTAGTGGGCCGGGAAGATGGCCTGAATCGAGGACGA
This sequence comes from Lissotriton vulgaris, assembly GCF_964263255.1. Lineage (NCBI taxonomy): Eukaryota > Metazoa > Chordata > Amphibia > Caudata > Salamandridae > Lissotriton > Lissotriton vulgaris. Next base: position 416,175,740 of record NC_141697.1, on the reverse strand, counting down.
CAACAGGCCCACCAACCTTGCCAGATGACGCAGCGATATCAGCGATTTCGCCAGGGTTTGGCGCAACTCGTGCTGAATTTTCAACATCTTCCTGGCTGGGAGACTCAACGAGGCTGAGACTGAGTCGATGCTGAACCTGAGAAAGGTTGCGCACTGAGTCGGAAGTAGGAGAGACTTCTTCTCGTTGATAACGAATCCCAGACCCTGCAACAGGTTCACCGCGAACTGCAGCTGGGATGCTAGGCGCTTCGGACACTGGTCCATGAAGAGCATATCGCCCAAGTACACTATCATTCTGACACCGCGCGCTCGCAAAGCCTCCACCGCCAGGCGCAACACCTTTGTGAAACACCACGGCGCTGAGGAGAGCCCGAAGGGCAGCGTGGTGAACTCGTAAACCTGCCCGTCCCACCTGAACTGGAGGAAACGACAGTGCGGAGGGAAGATAGGGACCGCCATATAGGCGTCTTTTAAGTCGAGCCTGGCCATCCAGTCGGACGGCCGAAGCACATCCCTCAGGAGATGAATTCCCTCCATCTTGAAGTGGCGGTAAACCAGCCACTCGTTATATTCCTTCAGATTGATAACCGGACGGCAGCCTCCGTCGACCTTGTCGACCCAAAAGATATTGCTGAGAGAGCCGTCCGGATGCTCGCATGCGCAACAAATCGCCCCTTTGTGAAGGAGGGCGGAAACCTCTTCGCGCACCAATTCTGCATCGCGCTGAGAGAACGTAATGGGACGCGGACGCTGGGGCTGCTGCGGACGGCCATGGAACTCCAGCTGGAAGCCCTGAACCGTCTGTAGTACCCAGGCGTCGTTGGTAAGGGAAACCCATGCTGGGAGAAACTGCGCCAGGCGCCCCCCTACCCGCAAACTCGCAGAGGGTAGCACACTCACCTCGTCCACCCTGTTGCTGACCTCGGTGTCCCCCACGGCCTCGGATACTCTGACCTCTCGTGTGGTAGAAATTTTTGAAGCGGGAGGTGTCCTGTTCATGCCCGCGACCGGAGCCTTGTCCTCTGTCCGAGGGGTTGCCTCGACCGAACAAGCGGCCCCTGCCTCGTCCGGCCCCTTCAAAAACCCGAGGGGAAAAAACTTTCTTAATATTGGACTGGGCCCTGTCCAAGGACGTGAACGTTGCCACAAATTTACCGAGCTCCTTAATAAAAGGATCTCCGAATAAACCACCGCCTTGTAGATGGAATCATCTACCGCCTGGTAGAAATCGTCATCCCAGGAGGCATAATTTAGAGGGTCCTCCTCCGTGTACTGGCCTGACTCCCTCTGCATACTGAGGTAAATTGGGCTCTACAGGAAGGGAGGTACAGCACAGCCGTTTTCAAACCCCCCAAGGGGCACACTGTGGGACTGGGGCAACCCAGAGGATATGGCGGCACAGAGGCACTAATATCGGGACTAGCACAGGGGACGCAGCAGCCCTCTATGTACTAGGGCACCACCCGGTCAAGCGTCCCCTTGCGCCACACCAGCGCTTATTGCGACCCCTTCGGGGTGTTCGCCACGAAATACAACCCACTCAGGGCGTCCACAATATGGGGAAACCTAAATTACGACCCTGCAGGGTGTCATTACGGCGTGGCCAGGGTCAGTGTGCAAACCTGCGCAAACGCGGTAAAAAACGCGTTTAAAACGCGAGTTCTAGAGCATCTACTGACAGAGAGAACACTACCCCCTTGCCGCACCAGAGGCACACCGCACTCTGCTGGGCAAAAAAATTGCGTTAGGATCGCTAAAGCGGAACCTGTAGGGGTGTAAAATCACCAGCGCTAAGCCACAATGTCAAACGCTACCCACAGACACCCCCAAAACACAGGAGAGAATGAAAAAAGCACTTAACTTGCTGCTGAGCAGCGAAGAAAGAGGAAGAGGAAGCAGCTGCAAGGCATGATGGGTGCTGCCGGAGTACAGAGACTAACAAAGGACTTATGGCTCAGTTTCCTGTTTCTTTCCCAAGTGTTCATGGGAAAAGTAGTTTTATACGTTTTTTCTTGCTGCTGTAAAAATAAAGTGAAGAAATTAAGGCATAATCTGAAGCCTCCGGTCCTGCCATAGAATTGTAAGATGGCAGGTGTTTTGGTATACTCGGTGTGATGGCTAAACTTCATATAGCTACAATTAACATCTGTGGCCTGAACATGTAGCTAAGAGAAGGAGGGTTACTGAAGACCTTAAAACTTTAAGGCTGGATATATACTGTGTTACAAGAAACTCATATCACTCGGGCGATAGGGGCTTGTTGGAAGCAATGGGGGTAAGCCTACTTAGTTGCACCACACAGGATACTAAGACTAAAGGGATGGCCATTCTTGTTAAAAGTAAGATCCCCACTTATGGCTCCAGGGCTACCGACAAAACATGGGAGGTGGGTGCTGGTGGAATGTCAGTACCAAACAGGGTCCTTTACTCTAGGCTCAATATATTCCCCAGTTGCAGATGATCCCCGCCTATTTAATTTTTTGTTAACATAGCTTCCACTTTGTCCGGGTCCGTATGTGCTTTGCGGGGGTTTCAATCTAAACGGTAGTATGAGAATGGTAGGAGATGGGTGAGGTAATTATACTGGGCGCAAACCACAATCTTATAGAGCCCTCAAGAGTCTGCAAGCGGAATTGGGCCTTGTCGATATGTGAACCAAATGAAAGGCTTCTAGTATTGGGTATACTTTTTACTTCAGTGCATCATTGATCTTCTGCAAAACTCTACTATTTGTTTGTGACACCAACATTGGTTAAAGGGAGCTAGCTAGAACTATTTCTGAGGCTAATGTCGGATCATAATCCCTTGGTGTTAGAGCTCTTGCTTGATGGCTTTACAAAGAATATTAGAAGGTAGTCCTTTGAAAAGAGGTTCTTGAGAGACCCAGAATACAACAGAGACAGAAAGGGATGGATTCCAGGCTTGTTTTAAATTATTAGAGGAAGTGACTCCTTAGGAACGGTCTGGGATACTTTTAAAGTTGAAGTCAGCTTCGACCTCTCGGAGGTGGCCTCTGACTTGTTGGACAGCCTGAAGATTTCACCGGAAAGGACCACAGATGACCAGTGAGACGAACACTGTAAACTTAACGAAAGGTGTCCGGATGACTCTGTGCCTGCCTGTTTTCTCCGCCAGATGGACTACGGCTGCGAACATTTGACACATGCAGATATTGGCCTATCCACCGAAGTATCGAACCCCTCGAAATTTGCGGACTGAGTAATCATCATGTACTGCACCTGAATTATGTAACAGTAGGAAAGGGATTAACGGGGCGCTAGAGCCTCCCCGCGTTCTTCTTTTAGTAGTATTGTTGGGCGACAGGCACTCTGCATTTAAAGGACCATGGGCAGTTTTAGGATCGGAGTGCAGGGGAGCAGGGTGGGGGGCAGTTGGCAGAAGTTGTCTTTCTTGGTTTGTTGTTTTAGGAGTTATCTCGACGGTGCAATCCACAAATGTGATGATAAAAATAGTGACCAACCTATTTGTCAATGGGAGTACAGTGTAACAAAGAAGTCAAAATCTTAAGTTGGAATGTTAACGGACTGGGGGATAAAATTAAGGGAAGTGTTGTGTTGCAATATATTAAGAGACCATGACCTGACATAGTGCTTCTCCAAGAAACCCCCCTCATAGGCAGCATGTGCAAAGCAATGCACAGATGGGGTGACTCAATGGTAGCGCATGTGGGCTTTACATCTAGTTCCGATTTCGATTCTATACTATCAGGTTTATTGGACAGACACCCTCCTCGGGAAACCCCTCAAACCGCACGCACCTTCTCCAGCTTTTTGGATGCTATGGGGCTAGTTGACGGGTGGAGGGCATACAATCCGGACAAAATTCAACATACTTTCCACTCCGGGGCGCACAACAGTCTCTCCCGCCTTGACTACATTGTCGTTTTAGCTCCACAAATAGCAGACATTCATGAGGTCCGACACATGGCCAGAGGTATTTCTGATCACTCCCCCCTATGGGTCCACATAGTTTTAGATCGCACACAAGTTGGACGTGTTGCCCCTATCAATCCCTGGTACCTAAAGAACCCAGAAATTCGGAAAGACCTAAATAAATCTATTGACGACTACTTCTTGGAGAACGAACACACAGTTGAATCCCCGCAAATTCTGTGGGAAGCCTTTAAAACAGTGGTCCAGGGACAGGCCCTTTCCCTAATTGCAGGAGCCAAAAAAGACAGGGTATAAGACATCTCTGACATAGAACAAGAGCTTTACCGTCCTGAGCAAGACGTCAACACAGATGCTACACCTGAAGCCCTTCACACACTCCGTCTGCGTCAGGACGAATACCGGGCACTGGTAACTGACCGTGCCAAATTATTGGGACAAGAAAGATTGGGCCGTACATATGACTGGGGTGAGAAAGCTGGCAAATTAATTGCCTTGTTAGATAAAAAGGAACAAGCAAGAAGGCTCGTGCAAGAACATAGAGACGCTGACGGGACGCATGTTACAGAACCGCCAAGATATTGCCAATCACTTTGCAGCGCATTTTCACACAGTATATGGCTTGGTTGCACCATACCCAGAGACAGAATTCTATGACCTTATCAAGGATTTTTCCCTTCCTACGCTCCCGGACGCTGACCAAACGTTTATGGATAGTGCTTTAACCACCGACGAAATAGCCACTGCAATAAGAGCGTTGCCCTCGGGAAAAGCTCTAGGCCCAAACGGTATCCCAATTGAACTTTACAAGCTTCGTCCGGATAAACTGGCTCCTCATCTAAAGTCCATGTTCGAAGATAGCCGCAAACAGGGATCACTGCTGTACGATCAGAGAATAGTTCACATTGTTACAATCCACAAACAAAAAAAGCCCATTTGCAGATGCAAAAATGGTTGATACATGTGGCCCCTAATCAGCAACTGGGAAACGCAGGAGAGCTTGTGGTAGCTGTGTCATCTGGGTTAGAATACTCCTCTGTACTTGGCCAAATAGCTGTAATAAAATCGTCTTTGAATGAAATCACGGCTAAAAAGGGGGCGTGGCTTGAGTGGGCTTTGCCGGCCAAGCGCATTTATCCATTTTAATCCTACTGGCATCACATCATATACTGCACTACGCTGCTGGAATCCGGTCCGGGGACCCACTCTGCACCTACCTGGCTGATCTCGGCGTCCCTGCGTGCTTCCTCGACTGGATTGCCCTCCTCTTGGCCGGCGCCAGGCCCCGGGGCTGCCGTTTGCCTGTGCCTCCACCGGGCCTGCGACTCCCGGCTGAAGACTCGGCTGTGGGGGCCGCTGCGAGACTGCATCAACGGACCCCGACGCCTGCGGTGAGCTGTTCCTTTGGCCGGGGGGGGGGTCGCTGGTTGGGGCTGGGGGCTGCCTGCCGTGAGGTCGGGCCGGGCGGCGCTGCGGCCCTGCGGGGGCCTAGTTCCCTCATCCCTGCCCCGCGTGGGTGCGGCGCTGCCGGGGCTTAGCTTTAGGGGCGGTGGGCCTTCCTTGAATCCCCCGCTGGTGGTGTCCCCCTCTTTTGGTGTTGGTTCCCGCGCTCGGGCAATTTGGGGCCAGCCCGTCACGGGAGTCCTGTTGCTTGAGGCGCCCTGCGGCGAGGCCTTGCCGGGGCCTGCAGCTCTCTTCTGTAGCCTAGATCCGTGCCCCGCTCCTGGGAGGGGACGGAGTCGCTGCCGCTGCTGGCTTGACGAGACGTCCCTGTTGGATACCCTGCCTGACGGGGGGCCTCACGACCTCGGTGGCGCCCTGGTGAACTGCGGCTGCCTCGCTTCTGATTGGCTCCTCGTGGCATTGGCCCCCCCCACCTCCCGCGCTGGTCGCTGCTGGGCCCAATCTAGTGGCTCGTCCACCTTAGTCTACTCCTGATCTCGCCGTCTGCGGGACCTCAACTGGTGAGCCCTCTTTGTTGGTGTCTGGACTAGGCCGGCTGCCGCTTCTTGCCGCCTCCTGCTCAGGCTTTGGGCCTCCCGCTGACTCTGTGGACTGTGCGGGTGCTGCCCCGGCCCCGCGGGGTCTCCGCTACTGCTCTGCCGGCTCTCTCTCCGGGGTCACCTGTGCGGGCCTCTGCTTGGTCGCCGCGGCGGCCCCAGCCTTCCTCTTCCTGGTTGCCGCTCACGTACCTGGCTTGTTGCTGGAGCCATTTACACATAGAGTACCTAGAGGTCAACAGAAGAACATGAAACTCTACTGCGGCAACAATAACTTACATTATATCACAGAAAGTGTGTGGAACAGAGATAAGGAGTGAAAATACAAATTATAAATTTAAGCACTCCACAGGCTGGAAAAAATTCCCATCAGATAGCCACTCTGTACCGCCCTTGTTTACATCATTTGGGTACTCCTTGCCCAGGAGATGGAAAAGAAAGAGGTCAATAAATGTTATTATGACCTATTGTGATGTAAAGAGTTATGTGTTAATGAGGGGGTGCAGAAGTAAATTTAACTCAAAGGTTCTGTGGCTACTGAAAAATAGCAGTGTCGAAGAAAAGAGTAATCGTGGTGAAGATAAAATTGGATACACTAGATGAAAATAAGTTTAATTGTGTCACCTAGTCTCCCAAGGTTAAAAAAGTGCAGATACAGATTTAACAAAATATCTGTAATGAATGGTCAACATGTTTCAGCATGTAAGTGGAATACTTCCAATGCTTTCGTCAGGACCAAAGAGGTGGAATAACTACTGCTTCATGAAATGTGAAAAAGTGACACCTCTATATTTAAGGTGTAGACATACAACCACATACTTTTACCGTATAATGTTTGGAACCACAGGAGTCGCAGGAGTGACATGTAAGACAAAACACACAGACCGTAAGTGACTAAATATATCACATACAGGTTAAAGATGTCATCAATATTGTATCACATCCATATAATTTTTATGTTTCAAAATGAGAATCATTTCGTAGACCACTCACCCATTTGTTGCGGTTATAGCGCTTCACCCCACCTGGCAAGCAGCTCAGGTAAATGAGGAGCACCGCTCTAAATTAAATTATCGAAAATACGTAGCATTATGACACGTGAGGCATTTAAAAACAGCGTGACCAAAAACAGCGTGACCAAATCACATTCGTAATTTATTAAACTCCAGTGCATGTAGACTTTGCAGTCTGTAGACTGTCCCACGCACTGGTTGATGGCTGCTGATCTAAGTAAGACAGCCTACAGCTCCCCACATGCTTTGTTACATGTAGTTTATATATGGATTCGTGGTCATGGCAACGTAAACATGAACCCAGGCTTGTAACACCTCGTTTGAGTTCAACATGCCATATTTAAAACACACAGGGGCAATGTAACCAAGCTCGTCGGAGCTTGCAATCATCCTGGACATCTTGTCACTGTTCATCCGCTACGCACTCGCTCAACAAACGAGTGAGCACCACCGCCAACGGCGGCGCCGCCCATCATCGCAAGCGCATCAACAACCAACACGGTCTGTTGGAACAAACACCATCTCCCGAAAACAGCAAACATTCTCGCCTGTCACCACTCGACGTACCTGTCCGTCGGTGTCTCCTCGCAGTCATCCAAACTGCATGGGGGGGCGCCGAAAGGACGTACCACGCCATTTTTAAAGAATCATGGGTATTGTAGTCACTGGCGTCATCACTCATGGGAATTGTAGTTTTTTCGGTTTTTGTATTTTGCGAAACGCTGATTTTACAAAAGACAACCCAGTTCGAGTCTCTCTTACAGAAGCAGACTGGTAATGCAACGCGAGCCAATAATTATTTTGATAAAATGAGAGTCCGAAATCGACGTGATATTTGTACTCGATATTCGGATTCATATGAAATTATTGTTGCTCATTGTTCCGATATATATGGAATAAATACCTAACGTGGGTATATAGAATGTATTGAAATATAGATATAAAGCCACAAGAGTGAGCAGTGTAGTCATTTTATTTGGCTTCATGGGTAATGTAGTTTATAATCCAGCACTAGTGTCTATTCCAATGGGGCCTTGCTCTTATGTCTGTCATCAAAAGATGTAAAAATCCAGACTATAGAGATTGCTTAATGTTATTATAATGGGCCCACTAGGTACATTTGTACCACGGAATCCCCAGGCCCCCTAAGTTCCTTTGTGCCTTGGAATCTCCAGGTAACGATGTTAGAAAGGAGTGCCCATTGACTATAGAGCAGATTTGTGTTCTGTAAGTGCGTATATGCGGTTATTTCTCTGATATTATTGTGAGTGACGACAGTTCACAACAACAACAGTTCACAATGACATCCACGGGATTGGCTCATTCAGCCCATCTTTATCACTGTTGAGCTTGTAAACCCATCTCTGTTCAATCTTGAACAGAAATTTCCCGATATCAGGACATGCCTCAGGTAGTAGTGGCTGTTCCAAGACCGTCCAGTGAAAATCTCGGGGTCCATGTCCTACCTTGAGAAAATGTGCAGTCAGACGAGTCGCTTGTTTGCGGCACCATATTGTGCTCTGATGTTCTTGTATTCGTGTTCTAATTTTCCTCGTCGTCATGCCCACATATGGTTTTTGGCATGGACATTTAATTAAGTAAATGAGATTGTCGCTATTGCAATTGGTGAATCTGTTTCGTACCCACGGCCTATTTGTACCAATGTCCACTTATGTTGATCTGCTTGTTTGTGAGCAAACTGAGCACGTCCCACATGGATGATGGCCTTGTACAGGTGGCAAATCCCAAAGCGTGCCTACCTGTCTGGGTTCTTTACTCTTTGGGCGTGTATGAACTAGCTGATCTTTTAAGCTCTGACCTCTTTTAAATGCAAACAATGGGGGAGGGATCTGTTCACCACAGGTATTTAGGATCGACCAGTGTTTGCGGATGATTTTTTGTACCTGATTGGACCTGGTGTTAAAGGTATTAACAAATGTCATCCAGTTTGTCTTTTCTTTAGGTGGATTGATTTCAAGTAGGGACTCCCTGTTATTGTTCGATGCCCTCTTTTTGGACTGTCGAATTATCTTTTTCGGATAGTTCTTGGCAAGTAAATGCTTCTCTAGCTGTTTCGAATGAATGTTGAATGTCTCCTTATTGGAGCAATTCCTCTGGATTCTAAGAAACTGTCCGAAAGGCAAGTTGTTCCTCAGCGCCTTCGGATGACAGCTCTCGTAGTTCAGAAGGGCATCCTAAGGTACTGTGTTGTTGGGGGTCCGTGTGACTCCAGGCCCGAAGTAGCGCTCCTCGCGGTCGACGCCGAACCTGTGGATTATCTTTGCCCCAGCGTTGTGTAGCTCCCGTGTGAGTTACCCTGTTGCTAAAGAACTGTGTTTCCAAGAAGAAGAATTGCTTGATACTAAAGACTTTTGTGCTACAGAAGAAACTACCTTTGAACTATCCTTTTTCCTTCCCGAACGTATTTATTCCGATTGTGTACAGTTTTGCCGTTATTTTGGTCTTGTGCTAAGCCTTATATAAAAATACTTATTTTTATAATACTACGGTGTCGTGTCCATTTGTAGTGTATTCACTGTATTACTGTATGTGGTCATAATTGCTTAACACACAGCCTCTAAGATAAGCCTGTTCTGCTCTGCCAAGCTACCAAGGGGGTGAGCAGGGGTTATCGAAGGGTGTGATCCCCTTGCCCTGACTAGAAAAGGAGTGTCCCTATTTGTCAGAAGTATATACCTCTGCCAACTAGAGACAGCCGGTTCTAACATTGGATGCAGCGGTGAGGATTTGGACCTTGCATTTATGACCCATGTACAGTGATTAGTGTGCGCTACGTAGTGAAAGCAGACCATAACGCAGTCACAATCTGATTCGGAAGGATCCTATTTTTGTTCTCCGCTTTCCTGAAACTTGATTTTCTGAACACTGCCAGTTTAACCATGAGTGACAACGGAGTCACTGCCCCTGCTATCGTTGTTGTGGAGGAGTTCGAGAGGAGTAAGCTAAAGAAATACAAGAAAGATGAGCTGAAACACTTTTGCAACCAGTTTGAAGTTCCTACCACCGGCCTCTCGAGAAAAGATGATTTTATAAAGCATTGCAGGCCTGGTGGGAGTCCAGAAATCCCTCTGATGTGGTGGTGGTACCCACAGAGGAAGGGGATGAGGAGGTGCCAGTGAATGGACCTGTGGCCTCTCCCGGAAGCAGTGTTTCCTCCAAAGGTCTTTCCCCTGAAGAAAGAGAAGAAAGGGCGAAAGAGCGAGCTTACAACATGGAGATGGCAAGGCTAAAGATAAATGGGCAGTTGGAGTTAGAAAATGCAAGAGGTAGAAGGGAAGCTGATTTAGAGATCAAAAAGTTGGAGTTTGAACGAGAGAAGTTAGCTTTGGAGCGTGAAGCCAGGTTGAGGGAACTGGATATCCAAGCTAAAAAGTTAGAATTGAATCCCTCTGGTGGCAGCATTCCATCCGAGCCTGCAGAAAGTAAGTTTTACTTCCCGAAAGATGTGATCAAAGATTACAATAAGAATGAAGATATTGGTCAATGGTTTAAAGCATATGAGTTAGCATTGTTGGCCCACCAGGTCCCTGAGAAGAATTGGGGAGCGGGGTTGTGGGGTCGCTTTGTGAATGAGGGAAGAGATACCTTGTTAGACATGCCTGTTGCAGATAGGATGTCGTATGCTCATATGAAAGATGCTTTAATGTTGCGATATGGCTTAACCCCCGAGCAGTACAGACAAGCTTTTAGAGAATGTAAGAAGTTGCCTGGTACGACGTGGGTTGAATATGTGTCTTATTTTTGCAGAGCCATGGATGGTTGGGTAAAGGGCAGCAAAGTGGAAAGTTATGAAGCTCTCTATGATTTGTTTGCGTGGGAGCACTTGTCTAATAACTGTTTTCCAGAGCTGCGCCAGCACCTGATTGATAGCAAGATATCTAACCCTAGAAAACTTGCTGAGGAGGCGGACCGCTGGGTCAGTACCAGGGTCCACAAGGGTCCAGTGGGAGACTCAGCCAAAGGTGGGCAGGGTCCCCAGCAGAAGAGTGGGGGGGACAAGGGTAAACAGAAGGAGTCTCAGAAAGGGCCCCAAAGTAATCCCCAAGGGAACCAAGGGAAGGGTTCCCAGCCTCCCCCTGAGAAGAAGTCAGGGGCCCCGACGGGTAAACCTGTTCATAGGGGCCCCCTAACCTGCTACGGTTGTGGGCAGGTGGGACACCGGTTTTATGACCCCCAGTGTCCCAAGAAGGATTCGAATGCACCACCGCGTGCACCCCCTCGTCAGTTGGCAAGTGTAGCCTTGGGAGGGGAGGAGATGGTTGTCCATGGTGGGAGAGGTCCCGCAGAAATGTCCCTGGTCAGTGGGTGACCATTAATGGCCAGAGAGTGGAAGCTCTCAGAGACACCGGAGCGAGTGTGACAGCTGTCAAGTGTCATTTGGTGTCCAGAGAGCAGGTGGTTCCCCACGCATTCTACCCCGTGATAGCTGCCGATAACTCCCAGAAAGAGTGTGAGGTGGCTCAGGTTTCCTTTGAATGGGGGGGAGTTTCAGGTACTCTTCAAGTTGCTGTGAGGCCCGCCATGCCTGTCGACTGTCTCCTGGGCAATGATTTGGAAGACTCCCCTTGGGCTAAGGTGGAGAGAGCGGCGCACTTGAAAATGTTGGGTGTGCCAGAGTGGGTGTGTGCAACCACTAGATCCATGACAGCGAGTAAGGGTGTTGATGGGGTCCCGGAGCCTGAAAGTACGGCCCAGGACCCAGCTGTGAAGAGAAGAGGCAGGAGGCGCGGGAAACCGGCCCCCGTTGTTCCCGTGGTCCAGAAGGAGGTAGACCCTGAGGGGGATGCCCTGGAGCCCACCGGGGAACAAATTGCCGAACTGGGAGATCTGCCCGAGCTGACCCACTGGCAGCAGGATGGTGGTCCCTCCAGGGAGGAATTCTGTGCGGAGCAGAAAGAGTGCCCTTCTCTTGTGGGCATGAGGCAGCAGGCCTCAGCCCAATCCTCAGGTGATCAGTCAGGGTCACATTTTGTGTACTGGGAGAACGACCTCCTGTATAGCGAGCCTAAGGCTGCTGAGCCTGGGTCAGCCCGTGTGCTGGTGGTACCCCAGCGCTTCAGAGCCTTCCTACTGGGTTTGGCTCATGACGTACCGTTAGCTGGACATCTGGGGCAGGACAAGACCTATGACAGGCTTGTCACCCATTTTTATTGGCCTCAGATGCGTAGGGATGTAGACGTCCATTGCAAGACTTGTCGCACTTGCCAGGCAAGTGGGAAAAGCGGAAGGAAGCAGAAGGCTCCCCTCCAACCTTTTCCGGTGGTCAGCACCCCCTTTGACCGGGTGGGTATTGACATTGTTGGGCCCCTGGACCCCAAGACAGCCCTGGGCAACAGGTTCATCCTGGTCTTGGTGGACCATGCCACAAGGTACCCGGAAGCCATCCCTCTCAGGACAGTGACGGCCCCCGTGGTGGGACGGGCACTGATGGGTGTTTTCTCCCGGATGGGGTTCCCCAGAGAGGTGGTGTCCGACCGAGGCACCAACTTCATTTCGAACTATATGAAGTCTCTGTGGAAGGAGTGTGGGGTAACCTACAAGTTCACCACTCCTTACCACCCTCAAGGAAACGGGCTGGTTGAGAGATTCAACCGGACCCTGAAAGGCATGATTATGGGTCTTGAAGAACCAATGAGGCGGAAATGGGACGTCCTCTTGCCATGCCTGTTGTTTGCTTACCGTGAGGTGCCGCAGAAGGCTCTAGGGTTCAGCCCCTTTGAGCTCTTATACGGTCACCCGGTAAGAGGACCTTTGAGTCTGGTCAAGGAAGGCTGGGAGCAATCTCCCAGGAAACCTCCCCAGGATGTATACAGCTACATGCTGGCCTTTCGGAACCAGACTCGGCGCTTCAGAGAACTTGCTCAGGCAAATCTGGAGGCCAGCCAGGAGGAGATGAAGCGATGGTACGACCGGAATGCCACTCTGGTAGAGCTTCAGCCTGGTCAGGAAGTGTGGGTCATGTCCCCTGTGGAACCTTGTGCGCTCAAGGACAGGTGGACTGGACCGTTTAAGGTTGTGGAGAAGAAGAGCGATGTCACCTACCTGGTGGACTTGAAATCTCCCAGGAACCCCTTGCGGGTCCTGCATGTCAACCGTTTGAAGCCCCACTTAGAAAGGTCCGAAGTGGGCATGCTCCTAGCTACAGATGATGGAACGGAGGAGGAGAGTGAGCCTCTTCCTGACCTCCTGTATGCTAAAGAGCAAGACGGGTCAGTGGATGGTGTGGTCCTCTCTGACACACTGACCCTTGAGCAGAAACAGGATTGTCGCCACCTGTTGGGACAATTCCCGGATCTGTTTTCCTTGGTTCCGGGTGTCACGCATTGGTGTGTCCATGACGTTGACACCGGAGACAGCCCTCCTGTGAAGCACAAGGCTTACAGGGTGACTGACAAGGTCCGAGCGTACATTAAGGAGGAGGTCTCCAAAATGTTCGCGTTAGGGGTGATTGAGTCCTCTAGCAGTCCTTGGGCCAGCCCAGTGGTCTTGGTCCCGAAGGCTGCAGCGCCTGGTGCTTCACCAGAACTCCGGTTCTGCGTGGATTACCGAGGACTCAATTCGGTCACGAAGACTGACGCGCACCCCATCCCCAGAGCTGATGAGCTCATCGATCGGTTGGGGGCTGCCCGGTACCTTAGCACGTTTGACTTAACGTCTGGGTACTGGCAGATCGCCTTGACTGATGGGGCAAAAGAGAGGTCAGCATTCTCCACACCAGATGGGCTATACCAGTTCCGGGTGATGCCCTTTGGGATGAAGAATGCCCCCGCCACCTTCCAGAGGTTGGTCAACCAGGTCTTGGCTGGACTGGAGGAATTCAGCGCCGCCTACCTGGACGACATCGCAGTGTTCAGCGCCAGCTGGGAGGAACACTTGCGTCACCTCCAGGAAGTGTTGTTGGCCCTGCGCGGAGCAGGCCTCACAATCAAGGCCAGTAAGTGCCAGATTGGGCAGGGTTCTGTGGTGTACTTGGGGCACCAAGTAGGGAGTGGTAAGGTGGCCCCCCTGCAACCCAAGATTGATACCATCCTGGCTTGGGCACCGCCCAAAACCCAAACACAGGTGAGAGCCTTCTTAGGACTCACGGGTTATTACAGGAGGTTTGTCAAGGATTACGGTAACATTGTGCACCCCTTGACTTCGCTGACTTCCAGGAAGCAGCCACGAAATGTGATCTGGACTGATGCCTGTCAAACGGCCTTTGACACCCTGAAAACTGCAATGTGCACAGCATCTATACTCCAAGCACCCGACTTTTCGAAAGAATTCATTGTTCAGACGGACGCTTCAGAGCATGGCGTGGGGGCTGTTCTAGCTCAGGTGAATGAAGAGGGCCGAGACTTGCCTGTAGCCTTCATCAGTAGGAGGTTACTTCCCAGGGAAACGAGGTGGAGTGCGATAGAGAGAGAAGCATTTGCTGTGGTCTGGGCGCTGAAGAAGCTAAGACCCTACCTGTTTGGGACTCACTTCCGGGTTCAGACAGACCACAGGCCCCTCAGATGGTTAATGCAAATGAGGGGTGAGAATCCAAAACTGTTGAGGTGGTCCATTGCTCTACAGGGGATGGAATTTACGGTGGAACACCGCCCTGGTACAGATCACGCCAATGCTGATGGTCTGTCCAGATTTTTCCGCCTTAGTGATGAGGACTCCCTAGGTTAAGGGTAGTTCTCCCCACATTTCAGCTGGAGGGGACACGTGTTAGACCTGACATCATTGGCTTGAGTCTCTCCTCCATTTTTTCTGTTTGCCTCTACGGTGTTACGATGTTTTGCTGGTATATGCTTTGGGCGCCGTGTCACTGCTGATCAGTGCCATAGCGCAAGTGCTCCCTCTGTTAAAATGATGTATCTATTGTATCCATGTTTGGCTTATTTGGTTTACTGTCAGTCCCTAGTCTAGTGCACCAGGAGTGCCAGGGCTTGTAAATACAAATGCCGCTCGTGGGCTTGCAGCACGTGTTGTGCCACCCACAGGAGCGGCCTTGTAAAAGAATGTCTACGGGTCAGTCATTGCGAGACCCACGTGCAGTCCTGCACTGTCACGTCGGCTGCGCAGGTATACCTACTTGCCAGCCCCTCCAACCTTCCCTTGGCTTCATGTTAGTCACCCCTATGGTAGGCCCATGGGCAGGGTGCATTGTAAGTGTAAGGTAGGACAAGCCTGACCCAGTTGGCATGTCCTGATAGTGAAGTGCCGCCATCTTAGGGCTTCACTATTGCGAGGTAGCCTGCTCTCCGTTGGATAGAATGGGCCGCCGGGATTATTAACGCTATAATCCTAGCTGGCCCGGGGAGTATGGTGCAATGTCGAGTTTGGTATCCCTGAACTCGGGGTTTAATTACGCATCCGTTGGTGGGGATGGTCTTTGGACTCTGTGTTCGAAAATAGCACTTTTAGAAAGTGTCTATTTTCTTGTCTAACCATATCTGGTCTCTGCTGGTCTTGCTTGTGTGTGACAGGAGCTGGGTGGCTCCAAGAGGTCTGGATGAGTCAGTGTGGGATGAGTGGGACATTACGTTGAGAGTAGGGGGAGAGTAGTTGTTGATAGCCTGCCTTGCCCGATACAATGCTGGCTCCACCTCCTGCCGAGCGACTGATGGCTCTGTACCTGCCATGGACGATCCTAGCCCACCTCCTGCCAGGAGGGCGATAGCTCTGCTCCTGCCAGTGTCAATGCTGGCTCCCCCTCCTGCGGGGCGTCTGAGGACCCGGCCCGGCTCAATGAATAGGCCAGGTGCTACTGCCTAGCTCCACCCACAGCAGACCCAGGGTGTTGGGAAACCCCCGGCCTAGACAAAGGGATCAAAGACGAAAAGGGGTATAAGAGGAGGACCCCTGAACTAGGAAATCAGATCACTTCTGACAAGGAACCCTGTAACCAAGGACAAGAAGCCTGTTGATCTAAAGGACTGCCTACCCCTTCTGCCAGTGTGCTGTTGTTGGGGGAATCCTGCAGTGCTTCTTTATTTTTGCCAAGGAACCAGGAGAGAGGAACTGTGTGTGTACTCTCACGCTTGCTAAGAAAATCTCCAAGGACTGGAAGAGTGCCAGTCTCCTGCCGAAGTCACAGGGCTAAAGGACTTCACCTGCTACAAAGTGCTATCTGCTGGAAGTGTGAATCCAGCATCTCCGAAAGAACCAGCAACCACGACGATCGGACGCTGGGCCCAACCGACGCCAGCAGCAACGCCAGTGAGTAGGAGTACGGCTCTAACTCCAGAGGACCTCGTGTCTGCCCCGCTGCTGATCGCATCAACCGTGTGCCCTTCGACGCCGTGAGCGCTGCTCACTCTGTGCAACCGCATCATCGACAACGTCTGCTGAGGCCTGATCGACACCGAAGACGCGACGCCGGATTGCTCGACGCCGCTGATCATCGTGTGCTTCATTTTCCTAAGGTACTGTGTTGTTGGGGGTCCGTGTGACTCCAGGCCCGACGTAGCGCTCCTCGCGGTCGACGCCGAACCTGTGGATTATCTTTGCCCCAGCGTTGTGTAGCTCCTGTGTGAGTTACCCTGTTGCTAAAGAACTGTGTTTCCAAGAAGAAGAATTGCTTGATACTAAAGACTTTTGTGCTACAGAAGAAACTACCTTTGAACTATCCTTTTTCCTTCCCGAACGTATTTATTCCGATTGTGTACAGTTTTGCCGTTATTTTGGTCTTGTGCTAAGCCTTATATAAAAATACTTATTTTTATAATACTACGGTGTCGTGTCCATTTGTAGTGTATTCACTGTATTACTGTATGTGGTCATAATTGCTTAACACACAGCCTCTAAGATAAGCCTGTTCTGCTCTGCCAAGCTACCAAGGGGGTGAGCAGGGGTTATCGAAGGGTGTGATCCCCTTGCCCTGACTAGAAAAGGAGTGTCCCTATTTGTCAGAAGTATATACCTCTGCCAACTAGAGACAGCCGGTTCTAACAGTAATTCAAAGTGGGGCACGTACTTAGCTGGGGTCATTAAACTTGCCCTTGGACCCTCCTTAAATTTTTTTTGTGTAATGATAATTGTTGCTGGAGCCCCCTGCACTATACTCCACGTTCTCGCCAGTGCTGGGGCCGCATCTACACAGCGTGGTCCCCCTTTCGCGGGGGTTGCTGGCGGCCGTCATTGTTGGAGTGTGGCTGCTCTGATTGCCGGTGGCCTGCTGGGTGGACTGTTTTCCTGGCTTCATGTTTGCATTTACCTCCTGACTATCGCGGCATTGCCCCTTGACGCAGGACCCTGATTCTGAGGGGTGTCGTCCGGCGGTGCACCCCGCTTCCCATCACTGGCTTGCTCACCTGGAATTTGGGGTGGTGCTGCCCCGGCTTGTCACGCTGCCCGCCCGGGCCACTCTGGACGCTCCTGGATGGCTCCAGCTTCCTCATCGCTGCCCCCGCGGGCGCCTCTGAAGCACCTCAGATCGGGGGACTAGCTGTTCCTGCTCCACTGTGCGCTCCCTCCTGCCGCTAGCTGTTTGTGGCTGTGGTGCTGTTGATCTCACTGCCTCTGTAGGGGTCGTCCCGGGCTGGCTGTAACGCTCCATTATGGGGAAGAGCGATTCCCAAACAGCAAAGATCGCCTTTGAGTTGCGCAGATCTTCCCGCTAGGACGTTGCTGGCGCAGAGGGTGACGAGTCTACAGGTTCCATGGAGGTCCCCCAGTCCTGGGACGACGATCTAAGGCCATCATGCTCGATGTCAAATCCAAGCTAATGGGGATCGCCGCTCAGCTCGATCAATTCTCGGACCGCCTGGATACGGTGAAGTCACGGGTGGACTCTCGTGACAATCGCCTTCTACATGTGGAACCCAGGTTCTCTGATTTGGAGGACGCTGCCACTCAGGACCGGCAGTAGTTGCTACAGCTGGACAAGATCCTTGCTGTTTTCCGTGACAAAAATGAGGACTTGGAGGCCCGCTCTTGGAGGTGCAACCTGCGTATCACTGGCCTACCGGAATCCACAAATATTTCCAAGATGGAGGACTTCGTTGAGCAATTGATCAGGGAGTTGTTTGGTGAGGTCCTGTCCACCGTTTTCATCGTCGAGCGGGCTCACCGCTCTCTGGGTCCCCGTCCTCGCCCTGGACTGCCCCCGCGTCCCATTATAGCCAAAATCTTGAACTACTGGGACCGGGACGCCATTCTCCGGGCGGCACGGGACAGGGGGGTCATCACCCATCAGGGCAATGCATTATCCTTTTATCCTGACTACACGCTTGCGGTGCAGGCCGCTCGGAGAGAGTTTCTCCCTGCCAAGCACCTTCTTCTCAAGCATGAGGTCACCTACTCACTGGCCTACCTGGCGAAGCTGAGGGTCCGCCAGGGGTCCAAAATGCTCGTCTTCCCGGATCCTAGAGAGGCCCTGGTGTTTGCAAAGAAACTGGACAAAGAGACCCGCTCTTCTCCCTCCAAGTCTCCATCTGATGGGGCTGGTCGCCTCAGCGATAATGACTGAATAGTGCATTTCTCACTGGTCGGTTGCTTGGGATCCTTGTTTATTATGTCTGACGATTGTTATGCTTGGCCACCCTGCTTTTTTGCAGGGGTGTACGCTTCGCCCTGCCATGCCCCAACAGGATGATTCCCGCTTTCCCTATCATTCCTCTGTTTCTTAGTTGTGGGTTCCTGGGTGAGTGGGGTGGTGTACTCAGCCTGTTTGGGGGGTTGGAGTCGGAGCGGGGTGGGTGGGGAAGGTACATTTGGGGTTGTTCTGCTGGGTTGGGCGGAGGGTGGTGGGGGGTTGTGGGAAAGTTGTTTCCTCTAATGAGGATGCGGCTTCAGGTCGCCGCGGTGTTACTGTACTACTGATTTTAAGTGCTTATCAATCGCTTCTATGCTGGGTTTAAGGTGGTCCTGGGTAGCTGCAGTTTTGCTTGTTGATGTTACTATCAGCTGTTGTTCTATTGACACTGTACTGTGCGTATCGCCATGGTTCTTCTTGTTTAAATTGCGGAGTCAAACTCTTCAGTGCCTCTTACCATATGTTGGCTTTGTTTGCTGTCTGTGGACTGAGGGTATACTTGTTGCTCCACTGACCCTTGTCCCCCTCCATCATGCTTCCTCCTCTCTGTTCTGTCACACACTCTGCTGATTCAAACTATCATGAAGATGGTCCATATAACCCTAATAATGGCCGTAGGAACTAGCGCCAACCTTTTTTAGGGTATCGCGGAGCGAAACGAGGGCGCCAACGAGTACGATTTCAGCCCCAATCGAGAGGCCATTATCAATCCCATCAACCTCATCAATATCCTGCGGAGCCCCAACAATATCTGGAGACCCGCAACAAACAATACCAAAGACAATGGCTATAATACCCATTTTTAACCTTTCTAATTATGTCCTCTCTGAGTCGGATGTATCTATTTTGACAAAAGGTCTCTCATTTGTACCCCACTCAAGTGTCAACTTATTCGAACTTTATCAGGATATACACTCCTTCTTCAGAAAGGTTAGATTACAGAGGTTTTTTGCAAACAAGGAAGAATTACAGCCAGACATAGGCATGAATAACATTGTATCTTTACCATCTACCTTTACCCCCTCCTTAGATCAGCTCGGTCCTGAGATGGCCATATTTGAAAAAGTTGTTATCAACAAATTAAAATCGGCTCTTCAATATGTACCTAAGCCCATATACAATATCTCGAAAGATGAGCATACAGCTCTCCAAAATTTAAAGAATAACAAATCAATCACAATCAAAAGCAGTGATAAGGGAGGGGGAATTGTCTTGATTGATTCCATCAATTATGAAGCAAATATGCTCACGATGTTGAATGACCCGATTTTCTATAAGAAAGTCACAAAAAACCCTACAGAGAGAGTAATTAAATCTATTCAAAAAATAACAACACAAGCCTTGAATAACAATATCATCACTAAAAAAGAGCATGAATTCTTGAATAAATCAGAAAGGAAGGTAGCCTGTATTTATGGGACGCCAAAAATGCATAAAAATGAAGAAAATCCGCCCTACCGTCCAATTGTTTCAACTATTGGTACCCCCACTGAAGCACTATCAAAATATCTAGATAATATCTTAAGGCCATACATCCAGTTCACCCCCTCCTATATAAAAGATACTGGGGCAATTATTTCTAAGGTTGAACATTTACCCTTTGATAATAGAAAAGATCTGCAAGTCACACTGGATGTCGAATCTCTCTATAGCAACATCCCCCAAAGAGGAGCTATAGAGGCTACTAGCTGGTTTATTGACACACATAAGATTCCATGCCATAAACCTTTCATTCTTAACTGTCTATCAGTTGTACTAGAGGAAAATGTGTTCCAATTTGGAGAACACATGTACCAACAAACAAAAGGCGTAAGCATGGGGGCAGCAATGGCCCCGTCCATAGCTAATATCTACATGGCTAGGTTTGAATACCACCACATACATAATGAGATGGCACCTTTCTATGAGTCTGTTTCCCATTGGTACCGGTTCATTGACGATATATTCTTTGTATGGACCAATGGGGAACAGACTCTTAAGGAATTCCTGGAATGGATTAATCTAGCAGATAGTAATCTACGCTTTACTGCACATTTTGACGCTACAAAAGTGGATTTCCTTGACATATACATCAAGAATGAATCCAAGAATCTAACGGTTGACTTATACACCAAGACAACAGCAAGAAACACATTACTCCACTTCAGCAGTTACCATCCGAGAAATCAAAAGGATGGTATACCTTTTTCGCAGTTTCTAAGAGTGCGGAGAAACTGCACAAGTATTAAAGACTATGATAATCAGGCTGAAAAAATGAAGTAGAAATTTCTTGCTCGCGGATACCCTAATCGCTTGATACGCGAAGCATATAAGCGAGCTCGATATTTTGACCGTGATGCACTTCTTAATTCAAACAAACAACAAAAAGAACAAAAGTTGGTATGTATAACAAAACATTCCCCTTTAAATGAGACAGTTAGGCAGATCATTAATTCGAATTGGCACTTATTAAATGTGGAACCAACACTACCTAAAATACCAAAACCTATGTTTGCGCATCGACGCAACAAAAATCTAAAGGACTTAGTGGTTAGATCACGCTTCAGCGGAACTACGAATAATGCCCCTTTTATACAAAAACCAGTAAATGGAGAAAATGCCACTAAGGGCACCTCCAGGTGTGGTTCATGTCAGTCTTGTGATGGCATAATAACAGGTGAGACATTTACGTTCAACAAAGTAGCAATACGAGCCCAAGAGCTATGGACGTGTAATACCACCAACATAGTTTATCTGCTACTATGTCCATGTAACCTAGGTTATGTTGGAGAAACTGCAAGGACTATGAAACTCCGCCTAACAGAGCATAGATCTGCAATTAAAACAAAAAAACTGACCGCGCCACTAGTGTCCCACTTTACTGATTTCCATCATTCCCCGTCACAGATCCGCTGGCGTATTTTAGAAAAGATCCATATGACCAGTAAAAACGGTGGAGATAAAATCAGGAAAAAAAGAGAGGTGTACTGGATCTTCACTCTGAATACATTTACCCATGGGTTAAATAATGACCTTCCATGGATAAATGCCATATTATGAAATAGAATCGAGAGATATCACTGTCTGCTAATTTTTAATTGAGTTAAATAATAAAATTAGGGAATAGACATATAGCCCTTCTGAAATCATGACCCCTACATTTTTGATATTAGTATTATGCAGTCATTCTTTCATTATTTCTTATTCTAATTTTTATTTTTTCCAAGTAATCAGTTTTTTTCATTAATATATTTAATAACTGGATTTAAATAAGAATCAGAAGAAATACTCCAAAAAAGAATTTAGGGACACCTCTATATAATATACTGGAAGACCGAATTCCCGCCATTTATGAAAAACCGGAACATTTAGCCATATAGAACCATGTCTCTTTAAGAAGCATGGACTCTCTCAATGGACCAATTATCTGCCTTAATATAAAGGCCAATAGGAAACTGCCAGACAAATTCCTTGCCGAATTATCAGATACCGCTGCAACGCCGCTATGTGCGGTCCGCTCTGAACAATACGAACACAGGTGAAATTAAATGTAGCCATAGACTAAATGCGCAAAGTTTTAAATAATGTGTAAGAGGTAACGCTAGTGCTACTGTGTCGTTTTAGATTGCAAGAACCGCTCAACTGCTGAAATTACCCGTAGCTATTACTGAAGCAGGTCTTGGAGTGCGAAAGACTAACTTGGTAAATAATGAAGTCAAGCTTATAAAGCAAAAACGATACATATCCTTCGACGACTGGCCAATAGATGCTTAATATTTCTAATAAATGGGCGACTTTAGCCAGTTGTATCGGTAGAAGATATATACTTAACACGGCTCGCAAACAAACGAAAATTAGGATTAAATGTAGCCATAGACTAAATGCGCAAAGCTTTAAACAATGGTTAAGAGGTAACGTTAGCGCTGCTGTATCGTTTTAGATTACAAGAACCGCGCAAACGCTGAAAATACCCGAAGCTATTACGGAAGTAGGCCTTGGACTGCGAAAGATTAATTTGGTAAATAAGAGAGTCGAACTCATGAAGTAAAGACGTTACATATCCTATGGCGCCTAGCCAATATATGCTTAATATTTCTTATAGATGGGCGATTGTAGCCAGTTATATCGGTAGAAGATATATTATGAACACGGCTTGCAAACAAACGAAAATTAGGAATATCCAGAAACATGCGGTAAGAAATATAATGCAAGTAACGTGAACCCAATAGAGTAAACACCATAGATCGTGAGGCATAGCTAATAAAGTTGTGAACTAATGAGATAACCCTGTAATAAATAGATAAGCGCTACTACATTTGCAAGAATAACAACAACATAGAACTTATTAGCGTAACTTATCAAATACGAACAGGTTGCTATTTGAAAGAAATGAAGGCTCTTTCTGAGGGAATTAAATATGCTTAATGCTTACTCCAACAATTCACTATGAAAAATAACATTACTGTTTAAGTAATTGGGTCCACTTTATCCATTCACAGTGACATTTTTATCCAACTTGATTAAAGTAATCCTGTTCTGTGATATGAAGCAGCCCACTGTATCTAGGTGACCATCCGAACTATTCAACTGAAAATCTCGTCAATCTGAGCGCCATTCTAGAATCAGGTAAGCACACTTACCAACATGCGGTGAATCACCTCATTTTGCTAAGTCTTAGACGCTAATCATAGACAAAATGTTTTTACTATGCAGACACGGCTTCTACCAATACTTATATTGACCTAGACGGCACATTGATATCTATCTCCCTCGCATCAATCCGGTTCTCTGTTTATAATAGGTAAGCTCCTCTTCACATTTAGAAATAAAAATGTCTAAATTAGGACAATACTAAAAATACCAATAAATGCAAGGAAAGTATGCTGTAATCTTACCTAGTTAGATTGGTTATGTATCGTTATGCCATATATAAACGATATATAAATGATACTTTCTATGTGGCATCACGAGGATTAGTTCAGAACAACGAGTGGTCAAGATGCAGTTAAAATCTTGAGGATTATCTTCCTTAATATAGTGAATTGAGGCCATACACTCACATTCTTTCTGTTACTTTCTATCTCAATTAGGTCACATATCTGTTTCCTCCTTTTATCTGTCCTTATTCTATTATAGTGAGGCGTTTGAATTATACATATAATGTTATCATGAGAATAAAATGAATAGTATGGAATTTTAAATAAAACAGGATATACTCAATAATTGTTAATGATGTTATAAGGCAAATATGTTGTATCGTATGCAGCTCATGGCAGCTCCGTCCAAGTATTAAGACATTTAAAAGCGGAATTATCATCCATGGAGATAACCAATATTTAGCACATGGTAGAAAAGTCATTGCACTAGTTGTTATGTACATAGCAATATAATATTGTAAAATTTTCCCTTTTTAAAAAAAATCTTTTACAGTGTGATGGTACAGTCCTGAGGAAGGCGCACATGTGTCGAAACGCGTAGACATAAAACAGGAAACCATCTAATCTTTTATACCAATGAATTACTTATATGATTGAAAATATGCATATGTTAAAATGTTATAAATCTTTTTATCCTTTGTGTATAATTATGTACCAATTTTATTGAATATCATGTTATTAAATTTGTATCTTTATATGTACATGCAATAGTGTATTATCATTTCTTTAATGTGTATTGAGCTACTTTACATGTGCTAGTTGGTTCAAAAATGTGCCTGGGTATTTTACTCACACTTACAAACTCTGCTTGTGCCACTTGTGGCAGTGCTGCTCACTCTGGTCCCTGCCTGCCCTCCACTTGTTGGTGCGCCCCCCTTCTCCTTCCCGGGTTGGGCCTACCTCCTTGCTTGGTCCTCTAGCTTCTGTCTCCTTCACATATGTGGGTGGGTCGCTCCCCGGAAATATTTTATCGGTCCCGGGCGTCTGTTCTGCCTCTCTCTGTGGCCCGTTGTTTGGGTGGGTGGTGAGCCTGTCTCTTCTGCTCCCTCATGGCTGAGGTAGTGTGCTGGTCCTGGAATATCCGGGGCTTAAATGATCACTGTAAAGCTCATTTAATCCTCTCCCAACTGCAGTGGCACAGGGTTGATATTTGTCTCTTGCAGGAGACGCGTCTGCTGCCCGGGACTACTTCTAGGCTGCGCTCCCGCTATTGGGGGGAGGCCTATTCCGCCACTTACAAATCCTATGCCTGAGGGGTTTCGGTTTTAGTGAGGCAGGGCCTTCCTTGGCAGACTATTCGGGTGATCCAGGATCCGGAGGGTAGATATGTGATACTTAATGGTGTGCTTTTTGCACAGCCAGTCACACTTGCAGCGGTTTATGGCCCCAATTGTGATGATGCTGCATTTTTTACACACGTTTGGCACCTCATCTCTTCATGTGGGCCCGCTGCTATCCTTTGGGGGGTGATTAAAATGTTGCTATTTCTGCATCCTTAGACAGATCTGGGTCCTCCTCATCCCACCCGCGTGCTACGGCGGCTCTCCTTTCCATCCTCTCTGACAACGCTCTTCACGATGCATGGCGTCACACATACCCCACGGCGAGGGAGGGCACCTGCTTTACTGGAGCCCGGGGTGGCTGGTCGCGCATTGATTTTTGGCTGGCCTCTCCGGACGCCTTGTCCTGGCTCGTAGACGCTGCCCACATGGCTCGGACTTTCTCTGATCATGCGCCGGTCCAGATCCGTATTCGCCCCCAGCACTCCCGTCGGTCCTTCACATGGCGCCTTCCTCCTAATGCCCTTCTCGATACCGTTTTCTGTGCGGACATTCAGACAGCGATTACCACCTATTTTGATCTTAACGTGGGCACCGTGGACTCTGCGTCCACCCTATGGGAGGGATTTAAACAAGTCATTCGGGGGAATGCATTTCTAAGCAGGCTGGGGCGCTTCGCTCTATCCGCGCCACTCTGGCGAGGCTTGAGGTTGAGATTCGTGACTTGGAGGCGGCCCAGGTGGCCTGCCCCAGTTCCGAGACTCTGGCCCTCCTAAGCACAAAGCATACTGAATTTTCGGAGGAGGCTGGCCGTGAACTGTCTTTTCTGGGCAGGGAGGGTGGGGCGCGCCGCTTTGGTGAGGGGGATCGCCCGGGCCGCACACTTGCCAATCTTCTTCGTCCTCAGCGTGCTGCTTCCTATGTTACGGCCCTGTGTGATGGTGGCTCTGGCAGAACCACTTCCCCGGCTGAAATTCAATCTCGCTTTCTTGACTACTACTCCCGACTCTACTCTGCTGGTCCTCCCCCACCGAATGTGGAGTTTGATCAGTATTTCGATTCTATTGCACTAGTCTGGCTTGAGGACTACCACCGCAAATTCCTTGACGAACCGTTCTCTAGGGAGAAGATACTGGCCGCCATCGGTGGACTCCCTGGGGATAAAGCCCCCGGACTTGACGGTCTCCCTGCCTCATTTTATAAAACATAGGCGGACATTTTGCTGCTATGTATAATGATTCTCTTGATAATGGCTCTTTCCCTTCTTCGTTTCGGGAGGCGTTGATAACTGTACTTCTGAAACCCGATAAACCGTCATAAAGTCGGGATTCGTACCGTCCCCTTTCCCTAAATAATATTGACAACAAAATTTTCGCCAAATTGAGCTTCCCGGTTGCTCTTATTGATGCCCACTATCGCCCTTCCCGACCAATCGGGGTTTATTCCTGGCAGAGCCACTTCGCACAACCTCCGCACCATTTTTTCAGCCCTGCATCAAATTAATCCAGAGTTACCGGCCGTCGCCGCCCTACTCGACGCTACAAAGGCGTTCAACGCGCTGGAGTGGCCCTTTTTGTTTTATGTCTTGCCGCGTATGGGCTTCAGTGACCTTTTTCTTTGCAAGGTGAAACTCCGACCCCATCCCCATCGCAGGAGGCACACGCCAGGGGTGTCCGTTGTTGCCCATGCTTTTTGCCGTGGCTATGGAACCCCTGGCCGCCCGATTGCTGCAGCACCACACCCATAGAGGTATAAGGGTTTTCTTCCCGCTCGCTGTTAGTATCTATGTATGCGGACGATGTCACGCTTTACGTCCGCCACCCTCAGGAGAACCTTAGCCCTTTGGTCCGGTAAATCGTTCGTTTCGGTGGTCTGAGCGGGATACAGGTGAACTGGAGCAAGTCGGTTCTGTTTCCCTTGACTGACGCTACTCTCCCCTTCACACCTGACTTTCCTTTTGTGTGGGCCTCTGGCTCCACGCGCTATTTGGGGATTTGGATTGGTAGGGACCTGGACGAGCTTTGGAGATCAAACTTTGGCTGTGCCGTTGACTGGCTGGAATCCAGGATTCCATCATGGAGCCGACTCCCGCTCTCCCTGGCAGGCCGGACGGCAATTGCTAAAATGGTCGTCCTCCTTAAATTCCTCTATCTGTTTCTAAACATTCCCACCCCTCTCACCTCCCATTTTTTCCGAAAACTACGCTCCTTAATAATTTCCTTGGTCTGGGCGGGCAAACAGCCGAGAGTTGCCTATAACATCCTCACTCTTCCCATGGCCGCTGGCGGGATGGGAGCACCTGACTTCCAACTTTACGCCTTGTGTGCTCAGGCTAGTTTTCTGCATTTTTGGATTCACCCCTCTCCCTACCAGCCGCATGTTGCGGTGGAGATAGATGTGGCATCTCCGTGGCCCCTCTCCACGGCCCTGTTTGTGCCGGCGGTGCGTCCCCGGTCTGAGATTGACATGGTAGCAACGCTGCGTTGGGCCTGGTCAGGCCTGTGCCGGTTCTCTGGAGCTCCCAAGCTCTCCACTAACTCTATGCCCATTGTAGATCACCCTGATTTCCCCTCACTCTAGGCGTCCAGCTTGTACGCCAGTGCGAGACGTCTAGGCCTCTTGACACTTGCAGATCTTTACCCAGGGAACACCTTTTACACTCTCCCTGACGATTCGGGGCTATCGGATACGCTTCTCTACTACCAGTTGCGTGCCACCTGTCAGAAGCTGCACTCTACCTATCCTCAGCCCCCTTCCACAATGCCAGCTCTGGATTTCATTTACACTTCCCAGTCCCCGCGTAAACTAGTCACCCACCTTTATGCGCTCACTTTGGTTTCGGCCCCCATTTCCTCGGGTGGCGTGGAGTACCGATCTTGGCACCGACGTGTCGCAGGGAGACTGGCTCTATTGTTGTACCCAGATCAAGAAGCTATCGCTGAATTATCGGCTCCTCTTAATTCATTTTAAATATTTGCACAGGCTGTACCGCACCCCGGTGCAGCTCCACCGGCTCGGATTTCTGGCGGGTGCTAACTGTACACGTTGCTCCTCCCCGGCGGCGGATTTTGCCCATCTTGCTTGGCTCTGCCCTAGGGTGTCGGATTTCTGGCAGTCGGTTTGTTCTGTAATCTCTGACATCACAGGTACGGTGGTGAGTCCGGGTCCCCTTCTTTGCCTCCTCGGCTTCGTCAAGCCCTGCTCTGATGCTTCCCGCCGCCTCATTGCGATGCTGCTGGTGCTGGCCAGGCGCCGGATGGCCATGTGTTGGGGCCGTCGCCCTGCTAACAGGGTTGAGAGTTGGTTGGAGGATACCTCCCGGTGTCCGACCCTCCTGTCGGAATTTTGGGATTTAATGCCTGCTAGGTCCCGGCCTGTAGACATCTGGGGCCCCCTGGTAGCCTATTTGCTCTCCCGTTCCCATTCTAGCAGTGCTGCCTTCCCGCGCTCCCCGCCGGCCCTAAGTCCGCGGTGGCCGCCGGTGTTGGTTAGCTACCTATCCCCCCCCCCCCCTTGCTCTGTCAAATTCATTCTCTTCGCCCTCTCCCCCCACTCCCAGTGGCTATGTGGCCCTCTGGCGTGCCCCCGGGAGCGGGGTTGGAGACACCCAACGGGGTGGAGGTGTGACAAGGTTTCGAACATGTCATTTACAGATGCCTGCAGGTTCCAACTGTTCCCATGATCGTGAATTGTACTGTCTGTCTGGTCTAACTTTGCATGGATAATGGCACTTGGATACTGCATATTGTACTGTGTCTATGCTGAA
Source organism: Lissotriton vulgaris (assembly GCF_964263255.1). Classification (NCBI taxonomy): domain Eukaryota; kingdom Metazoa; phylum Chordata; class Amphibia; order Caudata; family Salamandridae; genus Lissotriton; species Lissotriton vulgaris. The sequence goes on along the minus strand of NC_141697.1, from coordinate 416,147,321 downwards.
TTTGTTTCAATAAAGATTTTAAAACTTTAAAAAAATCACGGCTAAAAAGACAGCTGTAAAATTTCTTGTTAGAAAACAAGAGTGTTATGAATATAATGAACAAGTGGGGCACATCTTGGCTTTCAGACCAAGGCAGAAAGTGGCTGCAGGCAATATTAACCAAATTATGAATGATCAAGGAGTAGTCGTTTCAGATCCGGATAGTGTACAGGAAGCCTTTCGTACTTACTACAGCACATTATATAAAGCACAGGGTTCTGCAGGATCGGAGGAACTAGAACAATTTCTTGAGCAAACAATCTTAGGCAAAGCAACTCAGGAGAATTGCAAAATATTGGGGGGGAGAATTTTTGGTAGATGAAATTCAACAGGCTCTGCAGAATCTCCCTTCAGAGAAGTCAGTAGGTACTGACCTGATACCCCATGAATTTTATAAAGTATTTTCATTCAAACTAATTGGAGAGTTACATGAGATATTTTCACGGGATAAGAAAGGAGAGAATTCCCCACATTTTTGGGCTACAGCGAATATAATAGTATTGTTAAAGAAAGGGAAGAATTCTAATAATTCTGACTCGTACAGGCCAATTACACCGATAAACCGAAATATTAAACTTTATTCTAAAGTTTTGGCTGATAGCTTGAGCAGTATTATTCACAAATTAGTCTCAGTAAAGCACCACGGATTTATTCTTGGAAGGGGGACTTCTGAACATGTTCATCGTGTAATTACACTTTTTAATGTCACGTATATGGCAGAAGAACCCATGGGGATAGCCCTGTTGGATGCGAAAAGGCATTAAACAGGGTTGCTTGGGATTTTCTCTGGAAGACCGTGGACTCTTTTGGACTTGGTGGATCTTTTATTCAAGCAATACAGGCGATGGACCACAAATCAGTAGCACATCTTCAGATCATGGGTAATGAATCAGGGCCAGTTCTGATTGAAAGAGGAACAGGGCAAAGGTGTCCCTGTTCCACTTTATTATTTGACCTGTATGTAGACCCCTTTGTTCGTAGGCTTGAAGCTACTATTGATATTATGCCAATTAGGATGCAGGGCTGGGATACAAAAATTCTAGCCTATCCAGATGCTATCGCAATAGGTACGAGAGACCCTGATAGAGCCATTTGGACATTTGAAGAGGTCATATAAGATTTTTGGACACTGTGGGGATATCTGCTAAATAGTAATAAAATGCAACTGCTAGTCAATAGTCATGTGGTAGCCCAGGACCATCGGGTGGTGGAACAGACGGCATATCTTGGGGACAATATTACTGCTAAGCTGGAGCAAATTGTAGAGATAAATTTGTCTCCGGTCATTGATAAAGCCAAAAATGATTTCTTAAGATAGGACAAACTGCATTTAGCAGTTATGGGGCGGTGCAACTTAGTTAAGATGTTGTTTCTCCCGAAAGTGCTGTATATCTTTTGAACCATACCTCTTGAATTTGAGAATTTCCATTTAGAGTAATAGACACACTGGTCTCTACGTTTATATGGTCCTATGAGAAAATCAGGAGGGCAAATAAGTTCTTGACTTTATCTAGGGAACGAGGAAGTTGGGCTCTACCTAAATTTAAGTTTTACTACTTAGTGGCTGCTTTGTAGTATAAGTGTCCACTTTTTCGATAACAAAGTATTGGAGTGTGGGACAGAGGATTTTGTTCCACCTATATTTGAGCTTCTGATTGGTAGGCCGCAAAGAGATGTTTGTTAAATATTTTTGAGCCAAATTACTATTAAAAAACATGGTTCAAGACTCTAATGGCTGCTTTTAAAAATTGGGCCAGATTGCGTATGAAATTGGGAATAAGGAGGTATAGTTGGTACACTCCTATTCATAGGAATAGCCAATTACCCAACATTTTCTCATGATGGGTGTTTACTAAATTGGGAGAGACTGGGGCTTGAGCGATTAGGTGATCTTTTTCAAGGGCTTTACTGGGCGTTATTTAATGAACTTTTGGCTAGATTCAATATAGGGATTTCTTACAGAAGAAGGTTGGGGGTTTGGTTGAATTTTCTAGGATATCCTTGTCGGATGTTTTAATAGGCGAGGACGATTGCTCAACTGTATAAATGTCTGAGTGAGGGGACCACATATAATCTTAAAAAACATAATCCAAATAGTAGGAGAGGCTTGACCGGGACTATCTCGGCTTTTTAGAATCCCTGAAATTAGGTTGTACAGTACTTCTAATCTACAATCCCAGCATTATAACACGATTTTTGATTTATATTTGACTCCTTCTAAAATAGCTAAATGGGAGGTGGGGGGAGTCGATGGGATACACTATCCTCACCTCGATGTCGGGAACTAACAGCTGATTTGGTCCACATGATTTGTTCTTGCCCTTGCCTAGATGCACTTAGATCAGATATTGCATTTTTTTTAGAGGGGTTGCTTAATGTAAATACTTCTCTGACCCCACAGAATATGCTGCTTGGGATATGTGATTCGGGATTGAGGACGGGGACTCAGTAAATATTTATAGCGATGACAGTTTGTTTCCTGTGCATAGCTTCAGCTTGGCTGGATCACCAACCCCTGTTACTCCAGCAATGGCAGGGGTGCTCTTTCTATATTTATAATCTCAAAACTGCACTTTAGGAGAGAAAGAAAGCAAACAAAAAGATAGGAAAATTTGGGGGCCCCTGTCGGATTGGATCCAGTCTCATAAATAAACTAATCTTGGGGTTGAATTTTTGGATGGATTTAAGGATTGATTTGATATTGTATTTCCTACTTTTTCATATAGCACAGACACTGTTGAATGTTGTTTGGCTTCATTATAGATCTAACACAATTTATTGTTAATTATTAACGTTTTCAATTGTAATCATGATTAATTTGGAATAGAGATGAATTTGTATTTATGCTTAATTGATGGATTTTTTGACAACTTTTGTAAATGTATATACCTGTCGCCTGTGGTGTGATTAAAGTAAAAGGGTCAAAAATTTCAACAAAATTAATTTAAAAAAAAAAGAAACATATGGCCTTATCTTTTGTATGGTCTTGATGTGATTATATGGTATCATGCATGCCAACCCTCCCGATTCAGGCGAGAGACTACCAATTTCAAGGTTATTCTCTCGCTTCCTGCATTAAAAAACCTGATTCCTCAGCAGGCTACAGCTGACAGGTACTGGTTTTGTGCGTCTTAGAGTATGCACAGCTAGTATTCTACTCCTGCAGGCACGTGCACAACATTTGTCATGCTCTCTCTGCCTGCCATAGCGCTTTCTCCGTGCTCCTTCCCAGTCACAGCTGCTGCCATTGAAAAGTGGCGGGCAGCAAGGATGGCAGGGAGGGTTAATAAAAGGACTTAACTGATGCTGCCGGCCACCACATGCCTTGGTGCTCCTCTGCTCTTCCGCTCCTAGCAGTTTCTTGGGACACCATCACAGACTTCCTATCCAATCCCCGCGCTGCTCCCATGCTATATATACCTAGCATGACAGCAGCACAGAGATTGTCCTGGTCAGGCTGGTTTGATGCTCGCTCAGACACATTGAGTCTATGCCGTTCTGAAACTGGGCTGTGGAACAGAGGTGCGTTGGAGAAACCTAACACATAGATGCCAATAGACCTGTCTGAAATTGCATTCCTATAAAATAAGTCAATGGGGAATTTTCATTCTCCAGATTTTTTGTTTTAAATCTCCCACGTCCCTATCCTAAAATGTTGGCATTTATGCTAACAGCGCATGTCTGTTTGGCCAGCCTAAGACTTGAGGCCAAACTGACTTGTGTACTTATAAATGCACTCCACTCCTCCTCCCTGCCATCAGGGTCGGACTGCGAATCCAGAGCAGCCCAGGCAATTTTGTCGGACCGGCCCCCACAACCTGGGATGCAAATGTGAAACACAGCTGCTTAACAAAATCAGCCCCCAGCACTGCTGCTTTTGTTACTTGGCGCCAGCATTGCTGCAAAACCAACTCCCAGTAACAAAACCAGCCCCCACAGCTCCAAAACTAGCCCCCACCCTTCCAGCCTCCCGGGCAAATGCCCGATGCCCTCTACTGCCAATCCAGCCCTGCCTGCCATGCCCCGGCCCCCCCCACACCCTGCCAAGCAGTTACTGAAAAAAAATGATAAGAAAATATAATTTTATATTTCAGCTGCTGGCTCTGAGCCAGTGTGGCGACGTGCGGTGCTCCTTCCTGACTGGCGTTGAGGAAAAACGTACATTTGCATTTCTCGTATGCCATCCTGCTGCAGCACACGTGCAAGTCCCATACATGCAGTGCTTTAATTGGGCCGGTACTGTCCGGTACAGAGTACCAGCGCTTTTTAGATCTCGCCTGAGCCAGCGCATGTGCTGCTCTTTCAAGACCTTTAGTAAGTGGGCTTTTAAAAGTCCTACCACTTGCTTTTGGTGGCCTCACGCTTGCGGTTACACGCACGTGCACGCGCGCAGCCGCCATCTGGATTTTTGTCATGGCTCATTAAACCTTACAGCACGCAAATCACTTTTATTTTAATGATTCGCCACTCCCTTGCTCTCTGCTCTCACTACCCCCTCCCTTTTCCCCCTCCCTCCCTCTCACTCCCCCCTCCCTTCTCCCCTTTCCTCCTCATCAGTAACTGTGCTGACACAGTTTGTGTGCCAGACCCCTGGAGATGTTGTCAACTGTACTAGAGTAAGGCCTGACTGCATTTTTCTTGCTGAGTTGTGGTCTTCTCCTCAACCGGACAGCCCGCTCTCTGCACCCAGAGCACCTCCACAAACACACTGAGCAAATCGCATTGGCAGACTGTTTTGGTTTTCTTTAAACAGCCGAGATACAAGCAGTGTTGGCCTGCGTCCCAGCGGGCACCTAGAGGAGCAGTGGGGGCGCAGACTCCAGAAGAGGCCAGGCAGGAGGAAGAGGCAGCGGCGGTGCCCAGCCTGCTCAACGTCTCCCACTCTGTTATGTTGTACATCCTTACCTTCCTCCTCCTTCGAGTCTTTATACACTCATGTTCATTTCCATCCTACTTCTCCTTCCACAAAACCTCCAGTGGTCCCGAGATGTGTTGCTAGGCAGCAGTATCCCATGGCAGAAGCTTAAGCACATACCAGCACAGGGGAGCCTCTTCTGTGAGAGCAAGAAGACCAATTTCTTAAACGTAAGTTCTGTCTTCTTTTTGCGCTGACTGGCCTGGCCGCCTTCCCTCCCCCCGCGCCTCATCTCCCACGCACTGCCTTCTCTCGCGTTGTTTGCTACATGCTCGCACCTGTGCTTGTTTACTCTGCTAGGATGGGCTCTGGGAACGCGTGCCGTAGTAACGGTGCTCGTGGTGTGGGGAAGACACCAAAGCAGTGGGCTGTGTTTCTGGCATTGGGAATGTTTGTGTGCACAAGTATTCTGTGGGAGGGTGAGTGCTTGTTTAAACAAAGGCGGTCAGTCAAGTTCAGTGCTCCACTCACAGATTTCGGTACATGAACCTAACGGCTCAGTAACCCGACACTCCTTGCAGAAGTCGTTGCATTGTGAAGAGCATAGAAACTAGTGTGTAGATTTACCTCAAACCACCAAAGGATTTGGTGGTTGAAGCCAGTTCTCGCCGTCTTGTCTCCCAGGTCTGGTTTAACCTTGTCCAGTCATTTAACTTGTCACTTGAGCCAAAATTCCTATGAGACTTTAAATGATAAAGACATATTTTGTGCACTTCATCATGCCCTCTAACTTTTACCTCCTGCACCCGCCCCTACCAATCTGCGGCCTTACATGGGTAGACCCGCCTCTACCAATCTGCGGCCTTACATCGGTAGTAAAACTAACTTTGAATATTTTATAAAACGTTGTGCAGATGTGTTAAACTAGGACGAAGCAGTTAAAAAAATTCATAAGTGGTTTCATATGTACCAGCAGCAGATTTATATTTAGGGACTTGAAGACGAGGCAGGGGTACTGACAGGCATTTGAGGGGAATGAAAAAGTAATCGCAATGTTCTGGTATCATATATTTAGAGGTTCTGTAATAATAATCAAGCACTGGCAAAGCCTGTACGTCCCACCTTTATAATGCAAGTGCCATGCTATTGGCTTTGCCACTGCCTGTTTATAGAGCATTGTTAAAAGAAAAAGAACAAGAAAACACATTTGAAAATACTGGAGTAACAACAAACACAAATCTCAAGATATCACAAAACTGAACATTGAATTGAATATTTTCAATGTTTTTAAACTTGTTTGTTTATTTTTTACATTTCATATAGTAAACTCTAGATAGCACATGATTCTACTTAAAAATTATACAAATGATTGTGCGTGTGTATGTAAGTAAAATGTAACTTATAAGTGACTGGATTGAAGCACCAAATGCTTTATCTGAGTGTGGTCTTTCATAAAGGAGATTCCGCTGCTGAAGTCATTTCATTTGGCGACGAGGTTAAAAAAAGCATAAACTTTATTTGCAAATACAAGAATCAAGCTGTCCTCCAGCTGCAAGCCCCACCCGAACCTTCCTGGCCAGGTGGCTACAACTCCTTACTACACAACCGGTTTGAGTCTTATTCTGCCGAAGAGATAGCGGGGTGCGCCCATCAACAAAAATGGCTTACAGCCATTACCTCGCTACCCCACCTCTCTACCCCGCCACATCATATGGGCAGGAGACAAACTAAAAGGGCAAAGCACAAACAACATGCCCTACCCCTTTCAATGCCTGCAAAGTTTACTCGTAGTTCACTTTTAGCCTGGGTGAGAAAAGCGCCTCTAAATTTATAATGAACCTGCTCGTGTTAACTGAGTATTGGGTTGTTGCAGAGGGGAGACTTTTTTGTTTTTAGGTTTTTATTTGGAGCAGAGCGAAAAATAAAAAATATTTACGAAACGAGCAACAAAGCACAGTTAATCACAAATCAAACAGAAAATCACAAATAAGACAAATATATCAAAAGTATATTATATTTTTCCTTTTTTTGAAAAATTACATCTGCAAATGAAATCAAAATACTTCTACAATAGCTTTTTAAACTTTCCTACACGATTCACCGTGAGGAGGTCCCTCACTGAGCTGAAAATATTCCCCAGATGCTTGGGGTCTACTAAACATGTCATATCTGCTCTCGAAAAAGAGGTATAATATTGATTTCGAGAGGCCCTCCTCCCTCATTTACAAAACATCAAGGGCTAGATGTAGGTAATTCCGATTTACCTACTCTTAAATACCGAATTTTACTGATTCGGTATTTAAGAGTAGGTAAATAGGAAGGAGGCAGTTGTAGGTAATTATTATTTTATAATTACCGAATCTGTAAGATTCGGTATTTACCGATTCGGTAAATACCGAATCGGTATTTCCCATTGATTCCTATGGGCCTTGAAGCCCATAGGAATCAATGGGAAATAACGATTCGGTATTTACCGAATCGGTAAATACCGAATCCTGCAAATGGGGAACGGGGTGTCACTTTGACACCCTGTAGCACCCCAATTCCAGGTTTGTGTGCCATGTGGCACATATACATGCCCTAAGGGCATGTCTGTGTGTCACATGGCACAGGTGTACATGCACAGATGTGCATGTACACCTGAATTCGTTATTTACCATGCAATAGTATTACATGGTAAATACCGAATTCTAAAGTGCCTGTGGCACACTTAAAAGTGCCACCTACATCTGCATTTACAGATTCGGTAATTTTACCGATTCGGTAAATACAGAATCGGTAAAAATACTGATTCTGTGAATGAATGCCCCCTACATAGGAAAAGGCATTTACCGGTCGGCAACGGCCGAACTCGGCCGTTACCGACCGGTAAATGCCTACCTACATCGGGCCCTAAATACATGATTGCAATGTCCAATAATACACAGGATTAGAGACAGTGCTTGATTTGTAAAAAAAAGAAAAATATGTTGGGGTCTCATTAGGAGGCCACTGCAGCTTGCAGCACACATTGCACCTTACAGGGCTGACAGTGACAACAACAACAAGCATTGGCATAGCCAATAGGTCTTGCCTTTGGGACCTTATAAGTGCTGAGCCATGCAACAGTTGATGTTGTTGCACCAAGGATATTGTGCTGCATAACTAAACACTTATAAGGTCCCAAAGGCGTGACCTATTGGCTATGCCAATGCTTGTTTATTTTAGGAGGAGAGTACTGGCACTTCTCAAGAGAAATGCTATACTTTTAATTGGAGAGTAGCAGCACTTCCCAGAAACAAGCAGGTACTCTGCTACAGAGTACCTGCACTTCTATTTTTCCATTTCAAGCACTGCATCCATGCCAATAGTAGAGTTAATCCTGATTCGACACTCAATAGAAGTAAATGGGATTAATACATTCTCCCGATTATGATTTTTAAATCTCCCACTTTACTCTTCTAAAATGTTGGCATGCAAACACTCTCGGGGTGGGGGCGATTCGGTAGCCACAGAAATCTCACTTTCTCCCTCTTAAATCTAGCACCACGTCTAAACAAATGAAAAGGGAATTAACTTACCCCGATTTTTGTCTAATCTACACAGAAAGAATCACGTTTTTGAGTCACTTAATACTCAGAAGCATTGTGTAAAGGATAGCCTACTTGTCACTAAAGTGTCTCTTGTATACTCAAAATGGGTTGACCTGTAATCGAAGTGCTCATGCGAGTACAATGAAAGAACGAAATATTTCCAAGTTTCGTAAAGTGAAGCGGTACAACAAAAGCTCATTTGACAAATAAACGAAAGATATTCACGTGATTTGTGAAAAAAACATGACTTTTATGTTTACAATTTTAAAAACTTGTCATTTAGTTAACTTTATGCACATTATCAATTATTTATTATGTTTTAATATAAATTAATAATAACGCTGACATATAATCGTAACTATTTCACTTGTCAAAATAAATCATTATTAATAAATAATTTGTTCCTAGAAGTAAGGTCGCGAAATGTAGTGTTTGTTACACGGTTAATGCAAAGATGGCAGCTACGTTAGCAGGAACGCTGAAGTCTTACGCAGATGTTATCGCGACTCGTTTCACAAAGTTACCGCGGAGTTAGAGCTCGTGCATGTGTTTCGGTAGTCATGGAGATGGGAATACAACATGGCGGCAAGATACATTCAGACGCAATGACACGATGAGGTGTGCACAGTGCTGAAGTCGGATCGACACTTACCGACTAAGAGCAAAGACCGCTCTGCCCCATGATGAACAGTAAGTACACTACAGATAACAAGCTTTGAGCTGAAGTATTCATTTATTTGAAGGTAACTCCGGGAGGCAGGGATATCTCACAATGAGAGTATTCGTGTAGAAATCCAGCTTAATTACAGGGTGTGCATCCATTGTTAGGACTGCGGCGGCAACAATAATAATATATGACAGTAAGCGCATTTGGAGTTATGTTCTCATCTAATCTTATTGTAAGAACTTCCAAAAAGGAAATGTATAGCATTAGGTGGAACGATGTTGTTTGCCCTTTGTATTATATTGGAGTGTGGACTATTTTATGGAACGTGGGGAAATGGGAGGGATGTCATCAGGCCACCCTAAAAAAAAACAGGAAATGTATTTCTTAAATAGTAATTGGATGCATGCTAAAAAGTTCATCTATCCGTCCTACATGGCACCTCTGAAAGCTGTCTTCCCCAGTCTCCATTATAAACATGCAGACAGTCACCTTCATAACAAAGTGGCTCGCTCCTTAAAGGGTTCCTCCACTAGAATGCTCACACAGTAGATAGACTGCGCTGTTGTGGGAATTGATAAGTATGGCAGTGTGGTGACCACTTCCAAAGTTTCCTTTTTAGGGGTGGCTAATGATTGTTTTTAATTCTGGAAGATCTCATGAAATATTACGAAAACACAATACGCATAGAGAAAGGGCTTTGGGTCAGTGTGATGTTGTGATGTCATGTTGCAGTATCAGACTACAGGAGGTAGCCCATAAACCCTAAAGATACTAGCGCGAACATCTGGAACATGCAACAGTGTCTCTAAGGGTGTTCATTAAAGGTCAGTTTCAGGCAGCACAACTAATTACTCGGAGCGGAAGGAGAAAAACCAGGGAGACAACATTTTTTGCCATAGAATGTACTTTAGTACATATGTTAGAAATGGGATCCCTGGCTGGCCAGGGCTTGCGCCAAAGTCAGTCAGAGACCACCACTCCTAAGTCAGGGCAAGGGAGTTACACGCCAAGATAACCCCTGCTCACCCGCTAGGTAATGTGGCGCGAGCAGCAAGGATTAACTTGGAGGCAATGTGAGTTAAGTATTTGCGCACACACCCCAGCAACAACACCCAAGGCCCACCACAAAGGAAACTCCACACAAGGTTATATATAAAAATAGCCTTTGTAGTATACCAAAACACATTAGATAAAACACACACTTTACAATGTGCCAACAGGCACGGGCAGAATTTACAGGGGATATGTACAAGACAGGGCCACATGGACCACTGTCAGGAATCAGCACTTTTAGAACTTAGCACTTGGTAGAATTAGCACTTAGAACATATCATATAAATCACTGTAGCACTAAATAGAACATAAAGCACACAACCAGTAATCACTGGTAACAGGTAAGTACCCCCTAGGCAACCCTAACCACCTTGGGAACAGGGCACGCAGGGAACCAGGACCTCACTAGCACCACCTGTACTAGCAAGAACAACCACCTAAGTATCACAATACATGTAGGGGTATAAGCACATTACACATGATGCATCACAACACATTCAGAGGTGTAGGGAAGGAAAACACATGATGCAGAACCTACATTCAGCGGTGTAAAAACAAGGCACATGACGCATAAAAACACATTCAGAGGTGCAGCAAAAGAACAATTGCGCCAAACTCACATAAGTCACCACCTGTGACAGTCCCTAGGCCAACTGGCCTCTCTAGGGCTAGGACGCCCTGTGTCCCAATGTCAGGGGCCTACACGTAGCAGCTGCCCACGAAGTGCTGGGCAGCTGTGAGGAGGATGTGGCCAACACTGTGGAGCCTCGCAGGCTCTGGCCAAAAGTACTGTCCCCTTGGAGCCTCGCTGGGCTCTACAACCATGCAATGCTCCTGAGCCTCTCTGGGGCTCTACAACAACAATGGGGCCCTGGAGCCGCTCTGAGCTCGTGAACAACTGCGGCGCCTTCTTGAGCCTCCCTGGGCTCTCAGAAATAGATGCGGCGCTTCGGAGCCTCTCGGGGCTCTGGAAACCAATAGGGCGCCTGGAGCCTCTCAGGCTCTGAAGAAATGCGGGCAGGGAGTCCTTCTCGGGGGACTCGATATCGCAAATGCCCTTCGCAACGTAGGAGCCCCGCTCGGGGGGCCCGAACACAAGGTATGCCCCTGAGCCTTGACTGGCTCTAAGCAAATATGGCGGCTGGAGCCTCTCAGGGCTCGTAAAGAACTCAAGCTGCCCCCGGGATCGGCGGAGCCTCTCAGGCTCTCTGCACCGTTGGAGCGGCCCGCTGTCAACCGGGGCCGCTCCTAGCACACAAGGAAACTGGTGGAGCCTCTCAGGTGCTACGGGTCTGCCTGGAGCTCTCCCCCTGCCCATCCACACTCACCGGGCTCGAGGGCGGAGGCTTTGACGTCACGCTGGCTCTCTGCGACGTCTCTCTGCTGGGCGGCGGCAGGCGCCGCTCTCCCTTTTCACCAGACTTCTCCTTTTCTCGGCAGCAGGCGGGGCTCCTCTTCCACCACGGAGCCCTGCCGGTGTCTTCCGCTGCTTCTCCTCTCTTCGCGCTGCGGCGCCAAGGGTGGGACTTCCGGTCCTTCTCCCGGGCGGTCGCGCTGCAATTGGCCGGCTGGCCAAACACTTCCGGGTCGCTGCGGGCAGCGCGGATGCCCTTCTCAGGCAACGCAGGCGGGGAATCAATTTACTGCGGGGTGGGCTCCCTCGAGGTAAATCAAAAAATAGCTGCAAGGTCCCTGGCAGGTTGGGCACCTGCCAGGGGACAAAATACTCGAAAATAAGCGAGGTGGGCACTCGCCAGGGCAACCACGAGCAGGGTGGGCACCTGCACAGCAATTGACGAGCTCCCAAGCGCTACAAGCCAAATAAAGCGCTAGAAGCAAATCAAAGCGCTCCCAAACGCTAGGGAGCAAGAACAGAGCTCCAGCAAAGTTCTGCAGGTGGGCAGGGGGGGCAAGGCTAGGCCCAGAACCAGCTCACTGGGTCTCCAGGCAGGGAGACAATCCAAGTGGCGGTCCTCCTGGCCCCAGCAACAGCAGCAGCCCCCTCAGGATCCTGGAACAGAACAGAACATTTTGTTAGGGGACACAGCCCCTTCTTATACTGTAAATTCCTTTGTCTGTAGGTGCAGGGTGGGGGGAGAAACCAGTCGCAGCTGGTTTTGGAGCACCCTTGATGGCTCAACCACCCCTTCTATTCACTATGGAGGCTAGGGTCATTAGACGCACCACAGGGGGTGGAGCCAGCATTGTGTGGGGAAAACCCAGCCCCATTCAGGAACCAGGTGCAGCCCCTCCCTCACATCAGCATGCTAATCTCTCCATTCACCACCAGGGCAGACCCACACAGACTTCCTGGAGCCAGGCTTGCTTGCCAGCTCCAGCCAATCAAGCTCCAGCACCCTCACTGCACACACACATATCAATGTCTAGAAGTGGCACTTCCGCACAAGACTCAATCATGCCACATACATCATTGCGAAGCATTCAATCACACGAGTTCGCACATACCAAACTCGAGCATGCACACCTCACGCATCAGGAACTACCAGGGACACGGACATTCCCCATGCATTCCTATGGGAGGGCAGGCCAACCTTACTCAACGCACTCAGAGTGCGCACGCACTTTCCACTGGGACACAGTGAAAGTACGCAGAAACCAAAAATCACTACCTCCAATTCACATTTAAAAAGCAAAAAGTTTAGGGGTGAACCTGCCAGAAGGCCCATGTCCAACAACATACATATATTTGTCATATTTAGCGTCATATATTGAAACATAGGAAAGGGTGACAATGTGTTACATTGAATGGCATGTAATCACTCGGCTACTGTGCACAAGTACTCGTGAAAAATTGTGACGGCTCAAGTGACACGTGAGGAAGTATGTACAGCGACAGGAAGAGGCCAACAAAAAACAAGTGAGAGTGAGATTTACATAGTTGGGATACCCAAACAATAAATGATAATACACACAAAAGGAGTCAAGATAGGTATCCTTGAGGGAATAGCTCTGAAACTTTTGCTGTAAAAGTCGGTGGCATTTCGGCCTGTAGAATTGTTTAGTGAGTTTACAACGGGGTGTGCCCTAAAAACTCTCTGACCTGGGTCAGTTAACGTAGGTACGTGTACAATGGTCAGGGTCTATCGATCAAAAGCAAGAATTTATCATAAAACCTTTGGCAATCGTAAATTATTCAGAAATTACTCCTGTGCAGTACAAAAAAACATTTATTTCAACATTTAGAGAAAAGTGTAATTCGTATTATTCAAGATAAGTACCACAAGCAAAATGACAGGCAAGAGACCAATTACTTCATTGGATCTAGTAAAGAACAGGACATAAGTCTCAATAAGTTCATGTGAAACAATGCTCTTGTGGATACGATTCTCAAGTGTTCGCTACATAGTATACACTTCAAATGCGCTCAAAAGTGACAAGGAAAAGAGACAGTTAGAGGGGATGGGTGTGGTTGGATACAGGTGGGGACTGGGTAAAGGGTGTTGTGACCTTATTACAATCTCAGTGGTTTATGATGCAACCTTTACAGACTAATTTAGTTCATTAGTTCCATTTCCTTCTTTAACATAGGATCAGTGTTAATCAATCGGTTGCTTCCTATGTTAGGAGGGTGAAATACAATCCGGTCTACGTTTCGACCCCCGGAATAAGGGTTGATTGAAGCCTCATGCTGGGGTCTTCTTCAGGACTTAGGGGTACAGGAGCGCCTAAGATAATTATAGACATGAATGTATCAAAAACTGGAGTATGAGGAGCATTAGTACTGCAACTAACTAAATAAAAACGGGGAGCTTCTTACTTATAGCAGGGCCGTCCAGTGGCCTATTGACGTTGGACCATCATCGGTTCCGAAGTAGTAATTGGTGACCTAAAGGTGTTTGAAAAGTGGAGGCATAGGTTTGAGTACTGAGTTAATTAAGTAATCCTATGAGCAACGGCTCGCAGAAATGACAAAGGGGACTTACTGGGGCATCCACGGCTTTCCAATCATCCTAATCATTGGATCATTTCCATTCCTTCGCTCGTCGAGATGCTTTTATTTCTGAAGATTAAAAGAAAAGGTTTCGTATAATGTAAACGAGTCCTATTCCAGTGTAAGGGGGTAATATGTATCAGTACGAATGACATAGATGTGTATTTTATTTCATACTAAAGTCTAGTGACAGCTATGAGACGGGACTGGAAATTAGTTAATTTGTCCAGTGTCTTCAAGTAAGTCTATGGTTAGATATTAAAAACAAGTCTGGCTCGTATATTAAAGCAAGCAGATTTTAATCAATAAGGTAGAGGATACTCGGGGATTATGGGATTCCTTATTGCCGCTTACCGTCAGGACTGCATCTGAGCGAGTACTGTCAACAGCGCTGCCAAGCCGCGAGTGAGCAAGCCGCGAGGTGCAGGCGCTGGATACTGTCTGGAGGCACGTCGTGATCCTCCAATCAGGTTGCGGCATTCGCATCCTGCGCAGGGAGTGTCTACAAAGTTTTGACGAAAACTAAGGTAATCCCTAAGCCCTAAGTAAGGGGATATCCGTCCTGATTTTTGAACCTAACAGGTTCTTGCTGATGGAGAATGTTGTTGAACTGAGGCAAAAGCCCCCTGGATGTCAACTCAAATTGGGCCACAAGCAAAGTTAAATATGACAATAACTGTATAAATCTTGCATTAGTAAGCTTAAAAACAGTAAAACATACTATCATACACATATAGAAAATGTTCTGTAAACAATCGCTGCATCCATTTACACTCTCGTGTGTTCAAAATGGAATCTAAATCCCCACCCCTGGGTCCCAGTGTGATTTTCTCGATAACCACCCATTTCAAGGATTCTGGTGTATGGTTCTTCGCTTGAAAATGGTCCACTAAGGGCGCCCCCATAGTCAGGCATCTTATTCTGCTACAATGCTGCAGGGCCTGTGCGCTCTGCATTGAAACAAAGACTATTACACACAATAACGTTACTATTGATCTGAGAGCACTCACCAATTGTAACAGTAACGGAGTAATATATGCCATTTTTTGTCCATGCGGCCTGATCTACATAGGTCAAACTAAGCAGAAGGTCAAAAACAGGATACTGCAGCATTGTAGCAGAATAAGATGCCTGACTATGGGGACTCAGTACAAAATGGATTGAATGAAACAGATGTAACCTTTTCCCAAATGGCCTTGATTAACTGTGACTAAAAATGCTGACACGTTTACTATGTCTCTTTCATGCTCCTTACATTCTAGCTATGTTTGAACGTCAGATACACCACTGTTTTGTCCAGTCGGACAATGAGCCTTTCAATGTTTACGGAACATTTTCTATATGTGTATGATAATATGTTTTACTGTTTTTAAGCTTACTAATGCAAGATTTATACAGTTATTGTCATATTTAACTTTGCTTGTGGCCCAATTTGACTTGACATCCAGGGGGCTTTTGCCTCAGTTCAACAACATTCTCCATTAGCAAGAACCTGTTAGGTTAAAAAATCAGGACGGATATCCCCTTACTTAGGGCTTAGGGATTACCTTAGTTTTCGTCAACTTTGTAGACACTCCCTGCGCCGGATGCGAATGCCGCAACCTGATTGGAGGACCACGACGTGCCTCCAGACAGTATCCAGCACCTGCACCTCGCGGCTTGCTCACTCGCGGCTTGGCAGCGCTGTTGACAGTACTCGCTCAGATGCAGTCCTGACAGTAAGCGGCAATAAGGAATCCCATACTCCCCGAGTATCCTCTACCTTATTGATTAAAATCTGCTTGCTTTGATATACGAGCCAGACTTGTTTTTAATATCTAACCATAGACTTACTTGAAGACACTGGACCAATTAACTAATTTCCAGTCCCGTCTCATAGATGTCACTAGACTTTAGTATGAACTAAAATACACATCTGTGTCATTCGTACTGATACATATTACCCCCTTACACTGGAATAGGACTCGTTTACATTATACGAA
The DNA here is from genome assembly GCF_964263255.1 of Lissotriton vulgaris. Classification (NCBI taxonomy): domain Eukaryota; kingdom Metazoa; phylum Chordata; class Amphibia; order Caudata; family Salamandridae; genus Lissotriton; species Lissotriton vulgaris. The sequence goes on along the minus strand of NC_141697.1, from coordinate 416,131,201 downwards.
ACCTTTTCTTTTAATCTTCAGAAATAAAAGCATCTCGACGAGCGAAGGAATGGAAATGATCCAATGATTAGGATGATTGGAAAGCCGCGGATGCCCCAGTAAGTCCCCTTTGTCATTTCTGTGAGCCGTTGCTCATAGGATTACTTATTTAACTCAGTACTCAAACCTATGCCTCCACTTTTCAAACACCTTTAGGTCACCAATTACTACTTCGGAACCGATGATGGTCCAACGTCAATAGGCCACTGGACGGCCCTGCTATAAGTAAGAAGCTCCCCGTTTTTATTTAGTTAGTTGCAGTACTAATGCTCCTCATACTCCAGTTTTTGATACATTCATGTCTATAATTATCTTTAGGCGCTCCTGTACCCCTAAGTCCTGAAGAAGACCCCAGCATGAGGCTTCAATCAACCCTTATTCCGGGGGTCGAAACGTAGACCGGATTGTATTTCACCCTCCTAACATAGGAAGCAACCGATTGATTAACACTGATCCTATGTTAAAGAAGGAAATGGAACTAATGAACTAAATTAGTCTGTAAAGGTTGCATCATAAACCACTGTGATTGTAATAAGGTCACAACACCCTTTACCCAGTCCCCACCTGTATCCAACCACACCCATCCCCTCTAACTGTCTCTTTTCCTTGTCACTTTTGAGCGCATTTGAAGTGTATACTATGTATCGAACACTTGAGAATCGTATCCACAAGAGCATTGTTTCACATGAACTTATTGAGACTTATGTCCTGTTCTTTACTAGATCCAATGAAGTAATTGGTCTCTTGCCTGTCATTTTGCTTGTGGTACTTATCTTGAATAATACAAATTACACTTTTCTCTAAATGTTGAAATAAATGTTTTTTTGTACTGCACAGGAGTAATTTCTGAATAATTTACGATTGCCAAAGGTTTTATGATAAATTCTTGCTTTTGATCGATAGACCCTGACCATTGTAGAATTGTTTAGGCTACCATCAGGATCAAGTTACTGTTATTTCTATGGCAGTGGTGGCGTACGCAACTGATAGCAAATCGCGATGGCCGAGGGTCCCGGAGAAGTCCGAGTTCCACCTGGGACGTCTCTGCTGGAAGGGACGGTGGGAAGTCCCAGGGGGTAGTCTAGAAAGGTTCAAGAATGATCGCTCTTAGTTGCGATAAGCCAGAAGCTGCTGAGCAGGTTACTTGAGAATGTGAAGTCAGCTGGAGGAACGACAATGCGCAGAAGAAGCAGGCATTATTCAGGCTCTGGTTTTTCTCCTTCCGCTCCCAGCAATTAATGGTGCTGCCTGAAAATGACCTTTAATTAACACCCTTAGAGACATTGTTGCATGTTAGTGATGTCATGTTGCAGCATGTAGTTTGGAATGCTTCATGTGAAGGCATCCAATACTAGATGTGGGAACGGTTGTCGAGAGCAACCGAAACAGTCGTCTACACTGCTCCTCAGGCCAGGGCGGCTGGTACCCTTTGAAAGTGGTGGGGCGAGTTAAGTGCCTCAGCACTTCCCAAAAAACAAAATATAACACACCCTCCCTGCAAAACCTCATGTAAAACACATCTCCCTCCAAAAGCCCAAAATAAAATACCCCCTCTCTCCAAAAGCTCAAAATAAAACTACCCCTCCATCCAAAAGTTTGAAAAACACAGCTAGAATGTCATTTTAAATAAATAACTTGAAAAGTTACTTACCCACAGTTGCACGTCCTCTTTGGTGTTCCACTTGCGAATCTGCTGTGGAAGTCGAGTTCCCCTAACCAATCCAGACAATGTTAATCATCATGAGAGCAGCTTCAGGATTGGATGGAACGGGCTGGCTAGGCACTCTTTCAGGCCCTCGAGGCCTGTGCTTGGTTTACACCCAGCCATCTAAGACACCTGTTTGGAGAGCTTTAAAGTGCGCTTGTCACTTTGGCAGGTGCAAGACAGTCGGCCAAAGTGAAATGCGCACTTTGGAGCATCCAACCAGTCAGCCACTGCCCCTGTTCAATGTTGCCAGTCGGCAGCAGAGGACATGCCAAGCATATCTCTGGGCTCGGGATCGGCTGGTTGCTGCAGTTTGCACATCGGAAAAATAAAATGGCAATTATATCTTTTTTTTTCTTTCATAGATCTTTTTATTCAACATATCAATCAAATAACACAAGTTACATAGGAGAATACTCAGGACCTCGTTCCAATATCTGTTGCTAGTATGAGTCCAGTTTCTCTGGGCGAAAAGTCCCATCACGTCCCGCCCATGTTACATATCATGTCTATTTTATGAAGTCAAACAATGGTGGCAACCCCCAAATTATAACAATAAAGAGACCCCCTAACCAACCCTCCTCCCTTTCTCCGGGGGTGGTAATGTCTGAAACCAACTGTTGGACCTTCGGATGCGCCCAAAAGGAGATGTGTCGCCAGGACAGTTCGAGACCACCCTCAGGACCTTTCCAGAACTGGAATAAATGCATGGCTCGTATGGAGGGTGGGCAGACCGCAGATGGCAAGCCACGAGACAGGTATCAATCAGGAGTTTGTTAAAGCGCGACTACTCACCCGTAAGGGTCTCAAGGCGCTAGGGGTGGGGGTAGTGGGGGGGGGGTGCAGGTTCCATTCCATCAAGGAGGGGGTCTGTCGAAGAGCCAGGTTTTGAGGTTTCTTGCGAAGATGGGGAGCGATGTCTGTCTGAGGTGGAGCGGAAGGGCGTTCCATGCTTTGGCCGCGAGGAAGGAGAAGGAGCGGCCTCCCGATCTGGTTTTTCTGGTGCAGGGGACCACGGCGTAGGAAAGCTGGGCTGGTTGTAGGGTCCTTTGGGGTGCCTGGAATTTGAGTCGGCTGTTCAGGTATGCTGGTCCGGTGCCGTGGAGGGCCTTGTGTGCGTGGGTGAGCATCTTAAGGGTGATTCTCGCCTCGACGGGGAGCCAGTGGAGTGTGCCCAGGTGCTGGGAGATGTGGCAGTGTTTTGGCAGGTTGAGGACCAGTCTTGCGGCGGCGTTCTGGATGTTCTGTAGCTTGCGGATGATGTTTTTGTTTATTCCGGCGTAGAGTCAGTTGCCGTAGTCGAGTCTGCTGGTGACCAGGGCGTGAGTGACTGTCTTTCGGTGTTCGAGGGGGATCCATTTGAAGGTCTTACGAAGGAGGCGGAGGGTGTGGAAGCAGGAAGATGAGACAGAGCTGATCTGGCGGTCCATTTTGAGCTCGGAGTCCAGGATGATTCCCAGGTTGCGTGCGTGGTCTGTGGGGGTTGGCGGGTTTCCGAGGGCGGTGGGCCACCAGGTGTCGCTCCAGGCGTCGGGGTTTGGGCCCATGATGAGTACTTCTGTTTTGTTGGTGTTTAGTTGTAGGCAGCTGTTTTTCATCCATTTGGCGACGGCTCCATGCCTTCTCAAAAGTTGCGTCTGGCGGTGTTGGGCTCGTTGGATAGGGAGAGGATGAGCTGGGTGTCGTCTGCATATGACACGATGTTGAGTCCGTAGGTTCTGACGATGGGGGCAAGTGGAGCCATGTAGACGTTGAAGAGCGTCGGGCTGAGGGAGGAGCCCTGGGGGACTCCACAGGTGGTAGGTGTGGGGTCCGAGAGGAAAGGGGGGAGTCTGACCCGCTGCGTCCTGCCGGAGAGGAAGGAGCAGATCCAGTCAAGGGCCTTGTCCTGGATTCCTGCATCGTAGAGTCTGCGTATTAGGGTGCGGTGGGAGACTGTGTCGAATGCCGCTGATAGGTCGAGGAGGATGAGGGCTACTGTTTCTCCTTTGTCCAGTAAGGTGCGGATGTCGTCTTTTGCGGCGAGGAGGGCGGTTTCCGTACTGTGTTTTTTTCTGAAGCCGGATTGGGAGGAGTCGAGGATGTTGTGTTCTTCAATGAATGTGGCGAGTTGTCTGTTGATGGCTTTCTCGATTACTTTAGCTGGGAACGGGAGCAGGTTACCAATGGGCCCCATTTGTACTCAAAGTTCTTGTACTCATCCCCAAAAGTATTGGCTAACCTTTCCATTGTGAGAAGTCTCCAGAGTGCCACAGCGATACAGCCGGGGTTTCCTTCTTTTTCCAGGCTGCTGCTATTGTTATTTTGGCCGCCCCTAAGCATGCCCACATTATTGCCTTATCCGCTTTTGTCTGGTGTTCTAGATCGGGATCCCTGATGCCCAGGAGAGCTCCCTCTATAGTTGTCGGAATGGGTTAGCCAAGTATGTCTTTATTGTGTGGAAAGATTTCCTCCCAGAAAGCACGAATACCCGGGCAGTCCCGCCATATGTGGCGAAAGTCCTCTTGCAGACCGCAACCCCGCCAATAGAGGCCGGAAGTGTCTGGGAATATTGTTTTGAGCTTAGTGGGGTACAGATACCAGTCAAAAAGCGTCTCCTAGTGGGCCTCCTTCAAGGCACTTGAGTGATTGTGCTTGGTTAGCTCTCCCCATATGTGTTTCCACTCCTCCTCCATAATATCCCTCCCTATCACGTGTTCCCAACAAGACATATATTGTGATTGTGGTTCGTCTACTATTGATAATAGCATGGCATACAGTGAAGAGATTGCCCCTTTCATAGTACCAGCTCTCCGTACCAGCTGTTCTATCTGTGTGCGTTCTCTAGTGGCGCCATCTCTCACTTGTGGCTGAGATACCCCGTGTTTAATTTGGAGGTAATGGAAATGTTCACTTTTTGGAACCTGGAATTCTCTTTAAGAGCTCTCAAACGTGAGCACATCAGGCAGCCCCCTTCTCGCCAACAATCAAAAGGGCCTTCCTATAGCGCTGGTGGGAAGTAAGAGGTGAAATGGATAGGAGTGTAGGGGGAGGGCAGGGACATCAATCCCTCTCTTTTCCTGACCTTGCTCCAGACTTTGAGAGTGGTTCGTGTCGGGGTGCTGAGATATGCATTTACTGGCCTATCTTTTTTAGGTTTCAAAAGAAGGTCCCATATTGATCTGCCCACTATCGCCCTGTCCGTGTGGAGCCAATGCTTATCAGACTCCCTCATGGACCATTCTACCATCACTCTTAGCCGTGCTGCTTGATAATAGAGTGAAAAATTAGGTAACGCCATCCCCCGTCCCTTTTGGAGCGTCGTAATATGTGAACAGGAAGTTTTGCTCTTCCTCCCTGCCAGATAAACTTAATGATAAGAGTGCGTAACTTAGGCAATATATCACGGTCTAAGTCAACTGGCAGCGCCTGAAAAAGGTAGAGGAATTTTGTTAGTACTGTCATTTTAACGGCGTTAATCCGCCCCAGCCAGGAGATATATAAGGGTTTCCAGCGCTTAAGCTTTTGCTGGAGTTGCGACATCAATGAGGGGAATTGGCCCTACATAGGCCTTCTACCTTTAGGGTGTGCTGGATGCCTACGTATAGAAGGGATCGTTTAGCCCATTGTATTGAGGTCTGACCTTGTAGACTTGTTGCCTCACCCTCAGGGAGTGTGAAATTTAGTATAGAGGATTTAGATAAATTGACTTTGAACCCTGCCACTGCTTCAAATTTCCCTAGTTCTTCCTGTACTGCCTGTAATGAGCGGCCCGGAGCAGTGAGCTTCAGCAATATATCATCTAAAAAGAATGACGCTTTGTTCTCTGTTCCACCAAAGCGTATTCCCTTAATCTCTGCATTAGCTCTAAATTGGACAGCCAGGGGTTCGATACTGAGGGCAAATAGAAGGGGAGAGAGCGGACTGCCCTGTCTCATGCCTCTGCAAATGGAAGTGATGGATATCCATTAACATGAACTCGGGAGAATGGGGTTTTATAGTTGGCCCTGACCATGTTAAGTAATCCCCAAAGCCGAACTTTTGCACAGTAAGGAAGATAAATGACCAATCCACCCAGACTTTTTCAATCAGATGTATTGTTCTCCGAATATTGTCATGCGTTTGCCTTCCTTTTATGAAGCCTGATTGATCAGGGTGGATTAGTGTGGGCATTAAGTCTTCTATCCTAGCGGCCAGAATTGCTGAGTAGAGTTTTGCATCTACATTCAGTAGCGTGATTGGCCTATCAGTGACAGAACTTTGGGGGCGTTTTCCCTGATTTAGGGATAACGGTGATCACTGCCTCAGCCATAGAGCTCAAACAGAGGAATTCTCAGCTATCGCGTTGAACAACCTGGTGAGGTGAGGGATAAGCTCCAATGCGTAAGTCTTATTAAAGTGCACCATCAGACCATTTGGCCCTGGGGCTTTATGAAGTTTTAGCTTCGCGATAGCTTTCCCTACTTCTTCGGCCGTAATTGGCCTGTTTAATCGGTCTTTCGCCACTGTTGGGATGCAGGGAAGATCCAAAGAATCTAGATAATGTTTCAAGACTTTATCTGGTGGTGTGCCCGTGTATAAGTCACCATAAAATCTACCAAAGATACAGGCTTTTGTTTCGTCTGAGTGGGTTACTAGACCATCTCCATCCTGTATTCCCCCTATATATTCACACTCCCTCTTTTCCCGCAGCTGTCTTGCTAAATGGGATCCCACCTTGTCTCCATGGGCATAGGATATCTGCCTAAGCTTCAGTAGTGTGTGTATGGCTCTGTTATTGTAAATCGCTTTAATTTTACACTTCAGTAGGCTAAGCTGCCATTGCAGTGCTCGAGATGGTGCTGCCTTGTGGGCTTTCTTCACTTTCTCTAGCTTCCCTTCGAGATCCATTCGTTCCTTAGCCCGTTGTTTGTTCAGGGCAGCATTAAGTTGGATACATTTACCCCGTAGGACCTCTTTGAACGCGGCCCAGTTATTCTGGGAGGAGGTGGCCTGTGGGTGATTTAGTTCAAAGTATTCAGAAATGGAGGCCCTTAATTCGTCCCGAAGGGTTCTGTCCCTAGTGATCGAGATCGGGAAGTACCATCTGGGCGTTCCCAACTTTTTGCTACTCCATGCTTGATTAATGGTCACTAGGCTGTGGTCCAAAATTGGAAGTACACATGCCGCCCATAGTGGGCCCAGCATGGATTGACTGATAAAAATATAGTCTATCCTGGAGCCGGATCGGTGTACATGTGAAAAGAAGGTGTAATCTTTGGTGGTGGGATAGAGTGTGCACCATGCATACCGTAGGCCCAGTGTCTGGAGTTTTTGTTTAAATTCCCTTGGTGAAATTGTTAATAGCCGCCCTATGAGAATGGGTACTGTCTAGTTCGGCATGCCAAGTCAGGTTAAAGCCTCCCAGGAGCACTAAGGGGCCTTCTGCGAATTCACTTATTAAGTACAAAAGGGAAGTCAAGAACAGCACTTGCCCAGTGTTGGGGAAGTAGGTAGAAATAAAAGTGCAGAGTCTTCCCTTCAACTTCCCCTTTACCATAATCACTCTATGTTCCTGATCTACCTTTACGGCTTCAGTTTGGAACTTTGCTTAGTATTGGAAGACGATCTATAAATTAACGGACGGAGCCATAGCTCCTCGGTCTTTTTTGAGGTGTGTTTCCTGCACCGCCACTGCCTCAAACTGGTGGTCATTGAGGTACTTCCATAGTTTTTGCTGTTTGAGCGGTGAGTTCAGACCTTTAACGTTCCATGATCCTATGGAAACCATTGAGAAAAAGGTCCCACGCAACTGTCTCTTCTAACCTCCCCCCTTTGTCTTTGCCCATCGTCTGGAGCCTCCCTCTCTGGATTCCCCTGTGTCCCGAGCGATTCAAGAAAACGTGCCCGCAATCCCCTTACGCACAAGACAGCCGACTGCCCTTTTTTACCACCTCCAGGTCCCCCTCCCCTAAAATAACACTCCCCAAAACATCCTTGAAACCCTTCACTGTCAAGCCAACGGGCTCTCAACGCGTCTCATCTTAATGAAGCATAGAATGGTACCGGGCGATACGGGCAGGGTCCGGACCTTGGACCACCACTTGCCATATGAATAGAGAATCAGTTGAGAATATCAAAAGCATTCATCTGATGTGCCAAAGTTTTCCCCATGGTTGAGCATGTGTACTCACGGCACCATTGTGTACCCTATGGCGAGCGCCCCGGGATAGTGCTGTCCCATCCTCAGGCCAGGCGTCGACTTACGCATGGAACGATTAACCCGACAGTGTCCTCATTTGTGCCTGGTTTTGCCTTTCGTGACCATGTGCAAGGGCCGTCCCTGTCTTCGTGTAACCCCAGGTTTGTCCCGGGCGTCCAAGCTGCCTTCATCCTCGCGGATCGGAAGACCCAGAATGTGAAGGCCCTCTGTTAAGTCTGAGATGTAATTAGGTTTATTACTAAGCTAGAAAGCGAGACCAAAGGGGAATCAATAGTGCACATTGTCTGCCCTGGAAAGAAAGAGGTCTTCTCCTTTTTTCGTGCAGCACTCAGGAACGTTTCTTTCGTCTTGAAGGAATGCATCTTAACAAGAACATCTCAGGTGTGTCTTTGGTCACCTTTCTGTGGAGTCCCTACCCTATGGACCCTGTAGATCTTAAGTTTCATCTGGTGTGGGCTCAGGATCTCAGCAAAGAGGCCCTCCACAAAGGTCTTCATGTCAGGCCCCGCCGCTCCTTCTTCCAGGTCTCGTATTCAAATGTTCTCTATTCGAGACCGGTTTTCTGAATCTTCCACCTTCAAGAGTACCTGGTGAAGTTGTGACTGGAGATCCTATTGCATAATCTGCACCTTGGAGGAGCGGGTGTCCAATTCTGGCGTCTGTTCTTCCACTTACAGTACCCTGGACCCTACGGCATCAACGTCCTGCTGTAGTAATGTGATGCGTTCGGTGAGGTCTGCCTTCAATTGGTCTATGGAGGACCGTAGGTCTTGCTTGATTTCTAGGCAACATTCTGTTTTAAAGTCTCTAAGGGAGGCCACTAGGTCTTCTCTGGTCAGTGCCATTGTGTGTGCCTGTCCCCCGACGTCGAGAGGTTGGTCTTTCTCTGTTGTCGGAAAATAGCTGGAGACCTTGTTTGCCGCTTTTTTAGGTGACATAAGGGCTGCAAGATGAGTCCTCTGCCGCTGTGCCGTGAGTCGCCCCTCTGATTGAGGTTCCGGTGAATGCTGTCGTGGAGTGCTGGCTATGTGTCGCACTGGAGTCTGGCTGTGATGGGGATCAGGCTGTGGGAGCCTTTTTAGGGTCAGGCACCCGGTGTGGTGTCTTGTCTGGCAGCTTGAGGTGCTGGGGTCTTATCTCTTAGCACCAAAGTAGAAGCATGACATGTTGAAGACTCTGCTGGCCTGTGGTGTGGATCAGGCTGTGGGAACCATTTTAAGGTCAGGCCCCTGGTTTGGTGTCATGCCGGACAGCTTGAGGTGCTGGGTCGTATCTCTTAGAGCCAGAGTAAAAGCATAACGTGCTGGAGACTGCTGGATGAGTTCCCTCAAACATTCTTCAGACGAGAGCCCCGGCCTGCCAGTACTGCTCAGAACTCCTCTCCCGATCGGGTGCCATGTTAAGGTCAGGCGTGGCCTCCCATGTACAATCTCAAGTCTGGCCCGGCTGTCACAGACCCAATGGAGCAGTCCACACAGCGGGATAGCTCCCCGGGCCAGCCTTCTTTCTCCTGGCCTCCACTGACTTTGAGCCCCTCTCACCTTTGAGGTGCTTTGTTGCTGCTGAACTGTCTATGTCTCCCGCTCGGCCGCGTCAGGATCCGTCAGTGCTTTACTGTCTCTGGGTGCAATTTTAGTGCGTTAAGGAGCCGCGACCGGCTCCTCCTTGCTCCCACGCTTAGTCGATGAAGCAGTGCATGACTCCACCACCTGTGTCCTGCATCTCGCTGGGATCGCGCTTGTTCATTTCGCCTCTGGCTTTATTGCGGCCGCGATCCTCGGCGCCATCTTGGATCTGCCTCTCGGCCTAAGTCGCGCGGCGGATTCCTCCCTCTACTGTTCCAGTTACATGAAATCGGAGTCTCCTGGCTATCCTTTACTCCACAACTCTTAGCGGCACAGGATAATGTGAGGTACAGTCCTCTATCTGTATATTTAGCGATGTGTGATGGTCTCGGGGCTCCGGAGCTGGTGTGGCTCACAACCACTCAGCCATCTTGCCTCGACCACTCAGCCATCTTGCCTCCAATTATATCTTTTAATTGCGATTTTATGTTTTCCTGCGCAGCTCGCAGCAGGCGGGAGGGGTGACGCTTTCCCGCCTCGTGAAGAAACTTCAGCTGGGGTTATTTTGGGAATAAACGGCAACATATTACAGGCACTGGTACATGTCTTCTTTACAACCGTGGCTACGAGCTGTAACCCCAGCCCACACCACACATGAATACTGCTTTTAGTTTATATATTTTTTAATTCTGTTAATTTAGTTTCAAACCGTACATAGGTATCCAGCATACATCGACCAAGGAGCACGATGATGGCTAAGATTCACAGATAAGAATATATAGAGATAGACATTGTCCTCAATAGTTTGCTGCATAGAGAATAAAGCAGGGGGAGAGGGAAACGGGGGACAAAAGGAGAAACAATCACTCAGTGGAGTCATGCTACAACCTCTACTATCAAGGTGGCTAAATAAGAAGGTCCATATCATGCAGTGAGATACAAAATATGACAATTATTGGACAGTTTAAGGTGGGCATTATTACACAGTACCTAATGGAGCTGAAGGCTCAGTCTCTGCATCGACTCGTCCATTCTCAGCTGCGTCTGCTCGGGAATTAAGGTACATTTCAAGGGGATGCCAGATAGCATTAGATCGGGAGCATATGGGTATGAGTTCCCAGAAGGCAGTTAGCTGTTCATGGCAGTACGCTGCAACTTTAAGCCAATCAGTTGCAAGCGGCATTGCACGTTGACCCCATCGCGTACCAACCCTGCGAGCAGGAGGTGGATTGCCGTCAATTTATGCATTTTGTTCAGCACCTCCTTGACATAGCCCAACAGTGCAACTCTAGGGGAGCGCTCGAGGGGGCGTACTGTGATGTCATCAATCATTGCAAATACTACAGCTCAATAATTAGAGATTCCCGGGCAGGCCTAAGCAAGGTGTTTGAAACCAGCAGTGGGTAAAGAGCAACATATACATCTCACGTCCGTACCCAGGCCCATCCTGAACAGTTTATCAGGAGCGTGGTAAAGTTGGTGGATGAATTTAAAATGAATAAGGCGCAGGCGATAGTTGGGGGAGAGTGTGCAAGCCTGTAGCGCTCCAGATCATCTGGGAGGGGGGGTGTTTTGTCTGCACCCCATGCGCTCCTGCTCATCAGAGTGCGTATGGGCATCGAGTTCTGCATGCCATCCTACAGTCATGTTATGAGCTTGTGGTGAGATATGGGGTAGACAGGGACGCCTCTGGCACTTGAAATGTAGACAGAGCACCTGAGAAGGAGGCATGGGTTGCAGTGTGTAGTTGGTAATACCCAAAAGTGTCAAGCAAGTTAATATCATCACCTTGTAGGGCTTGCTGCGGTGAGAGAAAGGTGCAATCAGGATAAATCGTGCCCATATATGTAAGGTGTAGTTTGCGCAGTCTAGAGCATGTGCCAGGGTCGAGCGTGATGGGGAAAGAAGATTGTCCAGTGAGCGGCACAGATGGAGTAAAGAAATGCTCAAAGTGGGTCCTGTGCCTGAGCTTGTTATGAAGGAAATTGAGGCCTTAACATAGGTACTGTCTAGAAGGCACAAATCCTTTGTGTCACAGAGACAAGCAGGCCCTTTGACCTAGATTAGCCCTCATTTCACAATAACGAGCAACAGAGAGGCTGTCCCCTTATCTGATCACTGTGTGCTCTGTGAACAGAAGACGGTCCATCCTAAATACGTAATCTCCATGTCCAACAGTGACTAACCTACGTCACAACAAATTCTTGGAAACAGACCAAGAACACATCTTCCTCTGACCAACATTACGTCAATCCAAGACACCTTTCCAGTATAAGTATACTTCCCTTTGCCCAAGCAAACCAGAGGAGACAGAGACTTCCAGGCCGACACTCTGCCCGAGGCGCTGCAACCTGCGTCATGCCACAGCTCCAGCTGGCAGAGGTCCATCACCCATCTGTGGGTGTCCAGCTCAAGATCAGGATGAAGTCCCACTAAGGTAAAGGGGTTAGACTAACTCCTAGGGGGATTCTTGGCTCTCTAAAGACCGACACACATGCTAGGTACACTTAGGTACATCTAGTTAGGCATCATAGGAGTATAGGCTTTATCTTAATGCATTCTGTATTTCATGTATTTGTTCATTACTATTGCAAAATGGTATAACTATACAAAGCCTTTTTATTTAACTGCACTGCTGGCCATAATTCTCTGCTACTGTCCAACAGTTGTCGCAGCACATATAACCAGTACTAGAAGAACAACTGTGCAATAAATTTTATTGTAAACACACCCAACTGTTTCTTCTATGTACTTCTCTGAGATGAGTGACTGAATGAAAAGTAGTATATTGTTTCCATGATCCTGAGGGATGTGGGTTTTATGTTATGTGGTTGCCAGAAGCTATTCCCTTCTTGTCTTCAAGAAGTTTCTAGGGGCCTCTGGGCTATCTGGTACACAGTAATTAAGTTTAATATACATAATAGGGGCATACAGACCTCAGTCCTATGCCAAGCCTATAGTGTATGTTATTTCAATGCGCAGAACCTATAAGGGATATAGGAACTACACTACATGGCGCCCAACCGTGATTGCGGCACTTATTTAAAAGTAGAATCTGAGTATTTCAGTCATGCTTATTCTCAGAGACCCCTACTCACAAAATGCCATAGACGTCTGGAGTGAGTAGGCAAACTTCCTATGTAGTGGCTGTTGGTTAAACACGCTTGAAGGAAAAAGTTCCTGAACAACTGTGCCTTTTTAAAACCTTATCTGAAAACCCTTTTTTAGGACATTTTGTTTTCACAACACAATGTCTGCCGAGGCAGCTGCTTCTGTCACTGGGACACAGGTCTCAAACGACGAAGAGGAAGCAAATGCAAAAAATTTTGCACCCAAAGTCAGGCATACACTCACACAAAAACACCTCAGACATGGTTTAACAGACCGAGGAGGTACAGTGATTATTATAGAGGCACACGAAGATTATCAAACAGATGAAAAAGTCCCAGCGGTCTACACTCCTTTTGAGGAGATTAAGATTCCGCTCACTAACCAGGACTACAATTTCTGGTTTAATGGCGCCCTACAACAAATAAATAAAACAAGGCTCAGTCCACTAATCAGGCCAGGAGCTACATGGCCGACATTAATCGGCTACCCACCACATACTGACATTGATAAAATGCCACAAGATGCACTGTTCTTACAACACAAAGAGTTGGTAAAACTATTAGAGCCATGACACAACTCGTCCTGAGGATACTTGGTGTCCAGCCCACAGTAGCTACAAATAATACAGCTCATACACAGATCGCCGCTACTAAAATCACTCCACAAAACTTAAATACAGTAATGGGTAAACTGCCCATGAAATCTGAACAGATTCCTTTCTGGGTAGCTCAGAAAAACACCCAGTTAGAAGCAGTATTTCTAAATACCACACCATTTGAAAGCATATAATGCTAACACTCTGCTTGCCCATGGGGATCACACCACAGTTAGAGGACTGCACCAATTGGGGTACAGTCTTTTTTTTTTTATTTTTTTTTTTAAAACCTTTATTGTATTATTCAAGAAAATACAAGCATGGGCCTACAACCGCGGGGGCTGGCCGCTAGATAGATTAAGACCACCGATATTACGGTACTACACAGCTCATCAGCCGACAACCTAGAGGTTCGGCGGAGATTCAGGACAAAACTGGTATAAGAATGCACAACTAAGTTTCAGAATGAGTCAAAGGTTTCGTTTTATATTATATGAGAGAAGATCAGGTGCCATACAATCAAATCAGACAATGCGGGGGACAGGGTAAGAAACAGGATAGACACATAATAACCACTATGATGGAGAATCGGCGCCAGAGTATACAGATCGATGCAAATGAACACACAATATACATTCCATGTTGCGCCAATTCTCGGAGCCCGCCCACCCGGAAATCGGATATCAGAAAAGCATGAGCACTAGATACAAGCATACGATAAAAGTCCGAATGATTCCTAGCTATACTGATCCTTAAGAAATAAAGGGAAGGAAAAGAAAGGCCATAGAAAATAAAAAAGGCAAAATAAAAAACCCCCGTCCAGCCCCCCACTCTGCACCCCTGCAGATGGCTACAGCCTAACCCCACTAGCAGCGTGCCTGTCGCCCCTAATAACTAAAACCCTAAAGGAAGGAAAAAGAATGGAGGAGGGCATAGACATTCGGGCTCCCAGCCCCTTTAGATCCCCGCCAGATACAGCCACACCCTATCAATAAAATAACACTTATGACAACACTATAGAAGAAAGCAGAGGGTACCGGAAAACACCGCCCAGCCTCTTAGAGCAAGCAGTTACAGGTCGAACACTTGTGAAAGCCATTTCAACCCTTCCCGACCTAGTCAATCCTAACCTTGGCCCTTCCGAACAAGAACACGGACCCCTCCCATCGAGACCCAAAGGCACACAAAGAGGTAATAAAGGAGAAGAGAGTCATCAAAAATCAATCCATGGGGACTCGCAGGCAGTAGGTCCACGGGAACTTTAGACACTGAAGACCTCTCCCTCCTGGATGAACAGTCCCAATGTATCCTGCACAGGAGTCGTAGAGTCACCAAGAAAGGAGAAAATGACCACAAAGTGAAAGGAAAGTCACAAACAAAAGTCTCCGGGAGGGGAACGCCTTTTGATATCTCCAGAGCCGGTAGTTGCGGAAGGTTCGGTGATACCATGACATCCTCGGTAACACCGTCTCCCAGGGCACCATCCGAAGGTTCCAATGCTTGTTTCCTCATGGGGCTCTCGCACGGAGTCAAAATGGCCACGGTTTGAATGGCTGCAGATTCCTGTTTCAACCGTAAGGCCGGGTCCGGGTCTACCAGGAGCATCCCAGATAAGCGTGAGTCCAATTTGCTCAATAAGATATCCACCTGTGATCGGAACGCCCAAATTTCCGCCAGTACTGACCGCAGCGATGGCTCATGCATCGTTTGATCCACGGTCTCATGCCCGATATCAATCCCAATCACCTCCCCGGGTGAATCCGGCATCCTCGGGGGGGGGGGGGGACAAACAGGATCGCGAACGTGCAGATGCGGAGGGTGACCGGTCTTTGTTCGCCGCCACGGTCCACACCGTTAAGGCCGCAGGCCAGAGGCCCCGAACCACGAACCCCGGCGGCCCCGATACCGGGTCCGCGGGACGGGAACCCCCACTCACAGCCAGCAATAAGCAGAATCACTCCTCCATCGATAATGAGCAATTGAAACGATCGCCGCCAAATTCGGGCTTAAACAAAGCCTCCACTCCGGTTGACCGGACCCAGCCTGGTTCTTCTGGCCGATGTTGTTGCACTGCAGCCCGGCTGTGAAAGTACTCGAGGCCCCGGCTTCACCGCTGGAGCAGGCCGCAAACTTCAACACGACAGAACTTCTTCCAACAAGCCGATAAAAGTTTCCGGATTTCACCATCGGAGTGCGGAACAGTTCATGCACACAGAGACCAGGCGTAAAGTCAGGATAATCTACAGGATATTGCGGCGGGTAACGGAGGTCGGCAGAGCCGGGAGCCTAAGCAGCCATCTTGTTTGCTGACGTAGCTCTTCCTCCTGGGGTACAGTCTTGACTGCCATATATACCAGAACTCATGGTATTCCTTCCTTAGCAGTAATTCCATATGTGTTACGACAGATACAGAACAAGTATGAAGCTGAACCAGCTCTGAGCTTAGGTATATAATTACTGGGTAATTATGACCAGGTATCAACAATAATACTAGCTAACATTAAAGGAGAAAAGGCTTCAGTGGCGATCCGCCAACACCTAAGAGAGGTCAGTCTTATAGACCAACCAAAAGACCTTCACAAAAAAATTAAAACGGCATGTGCAGAACTGAGAAGGAACAGTTTGGGTGGAAAAGCTTTTAAAAACCACAGCTAATGGGTAGTCCTGAGAACGACACTTCTAAGCAGACACCTACTTCTTATAAAAAAGAAGTGGGAAAATAATTTTTAAAAAAACAATTTTCAGAAAAGATTCTCAGTCCCAAGGTAGGTCTCCTCAACAGGAGCCCTCTGAAAAGAGGTATAACCTTTGGAATAAAGATAATATTAGGAAAACTGCAGTGCTTAATTTGTAAAAAAAAAAAAAAAGTGTACCGGGGCTTTCGACAGGAGGACACTAGAGCTTGCCCCTGGCAGCACTGCCAATGACAGCACAAACATACTACTAATCATCACACTCTTAAAAGTGTGACAATTCATACTATTACAGGCCCCCAAAGCTATAAGAATGGCTTTGGAGGCAAATACTACCAATTTAAATTTAAATAATGAACAGAAGTTGTGCTTGTACCTAAATTGGCAGACAGCACTACCATGTGGCAGACATTCATAAGCCCCGGCACAAATTAAGCACTGGAAACCTGACAGGTATCAGGATACTGATACACATTCCTCCAGATAAACAACACAGGGAGAGAAGGAAAGTCAGCACACAATGAAGAGCGCAAGCAGTCCAGGGACAAGCACGCTCAGGACTCTTCTTAAACAGAAAAAAGCCACACCTCAATTTAGAAAAATAAAAAAAATGTCTCAAAGTTAGACTTGCACAGAATCCTAAGGACTCAACTTCTGAACGGGGATTGGGCTCAGACAATGCTAAGGCAAAGCGGCAGAAGTAACAATAGCTCACCAGAACCTGAAGGAATTTCTGGACAGCAAAATTGAATGATTACATCACCATAGAAACACCAGACAAAGGGGTGAGCGTCCCACACAAGTTATATGAAATAACACTCCGCATGGAGGAGGACGAACACAGAAAAGTAAAAGGTCTCTTTGCGAAGACCCTATAGTCTGGTTTTGATATACTGTTAGCAGAATAAGATTAGCCATCAGCATTCGTCAGGGAGCGCCCAAAGGGAGAAAGTATATTTTTTCCTGAATTTTCCAACCATGTTTCTGTTCACCTTATACATACATATGCACAGGAGTGGGCAGTAGCCCAAGCTCCAGCAGTGTATAAAAGTCACGATGGTTGGGATGAGGACTCAACCCACCTTGTGATCCTGTTAATAGTTTGACCACATGCTCAAAGACAATATCCTATTAAGCAAGAAGCTAAAATACAGGTCAGTTAGATAATAGATCAACTTGAATCCAAGGGGATCGTTTGAAAATGCACTTCACAATGAACCATCCCTTGCATCACTTATCAAAACCTGATAATACATTTAGTCTGGTTTTCATTTACAGACACTTGAACACTTGCACAAAGACACATGCAATGTCCAACTTGCAGATAGTGCCGCATTAATGAATAACATTATGCGGGAGAAAATACAAATCAACATTTGTTATCTTAAATGGATGTTTCTGTCAGACTTTAGCACCTGAAAACAGGTACCTAACAGCATTTAGTATATTAGAGTCCCAGAGACAATGTTTTGTCATCTCCTCCGTGGGTATAAGAACAGCTCAGGGGTATTTTCTGAAAGAATTACTGAATTGCTAAAGCACTTTGATGAAGAAGTGTTGTCCTATATTCTGTGATATTTATCTAAACGGACAACCTTATGGGGAAACACTTAATAATAATAATAATAATAATCCACATTTGTAAAGCGCACAATCACCCGCAAGGGTCTCTAGGCGCTGGGGGCCGTCGGGAAGATTAAGCAAGCTATTGCCCAGAGTCACATGGTGCTGAGCTAATCTGCAGCCGGTGTCGGGGATCGAACCGTCCTCTGGGGGCTACAAATTTAATTTTGAGAAAATCAGAAATTGCCCACCTCAGTGTCCTATTTTTGGGATAAGAGTTTTAAAGTGAAGGCAAAAGCCTGGCAGCTAACTTTTTAGAAAAATGTGCGCTGCTCCAGCCTCCAAATACATTAAACAACTTCCAATCAGTTCTGGGATTCCAAGATTTTGACAGAACATACATTTTTGATTTCACAAAGAGAGTAAAACCTTTCTAAGACATTTTTCAAACATGACTTTTCAGTCAAACACTGGATATAAGAACGCACCAATATTCTTTGTTCACACCAGGAAGATATTATTGCTTCCAAATACAGACACAGACGTGTACACTAGCACCACTTGGTACTCAGCATCATTTTGGGTCAATTTGGGTACATTTATTTTAACTTTTAATAAAGGTGAAACTGTACCATTCACATATGATTCTCATCTGTACACAAACACTGAAATTAGTTTTAATTCAACAGAAAATAAATAAATTCTGACAACCATTCAGGCTGTAGCAAAAGAAAGAGCACTGGCTAAGGGGAAGAGGCATGATTGTTGTCACCCCAGTACATGGGCTAGCATTCCTAATGCCAAAGCCTTACATCCAGAATGGATACAAAGAGCTATATCTTTTGCTGCATCAGACTTTGAATGCAGACTTGATTCAAGTTCAAAAACACAGGCATTCCTGCAATATGAAAAAGAACACCATCTACCAAATGAAATCTTGCCTCTAGATCAGTATGAATTTTAAAAATCTACACTGATGGGTCTGCCCCACCAGCCGGTTTTGTTAAAGATCAGATGCTGGATGGCAAGTTCTGTCCTCATTGCACCAAAAAACGACCTCTAGGTAATAGCAAGGCTTGGTTGGCAGCTTTAAAAGCCCTGATACTTGCACTTGTAAACACGGATCGAGAATTCCCAACACTCATTGTGTTTGATTCCTTTTACTGTGTGCAATGATATAATAACATTTTACACCATTGGGAACAAAATGGGTTTAAAGATGAAACAAGGTGGCATAATTAAAATACAAAAATTATGGGAACAGGTAGTGGAGTTGAGAAACGACCTACCAAAAACTCATGTGATTAACACACTGAGTCATCAACATGATGGTGTGGACATTGAAAGGAATTCATTGGCTGTTGAAGCCACATGGGGGGGGGGGCTGTTCACACAGCTTCCATAGCTGCGCACACTCGTCCAACAACGAGAATAGATGGTTAGAATATGGTGGCTGTAATTGCTTCACGCAAAAGCAGCAAAGCAGTGCCTAAAATTTCCACTCAAATACTCCTACAAGTTAGATGCAAACAACATTCCATATGCTCAGATTCTTGGAGTGGGGGATAGAGTATTTTCAAAATATGGATAGTAGGCAGGAATTAATCATTTAAAGCACACAAGGGCTTGGGCTCCGCGCATTCAGGAGTAATAGCTACTATTTCTTCATTGCAACAGTGCTATTGGTGGCCTGGGATCAGAAGACAGACTATTGGCTTTGTCTTGAACTGCAACATCAGTAAACAAATGCCAGGCTACACCATCACAAGACCCGCGCAGGTCCCATTGCTAGACATCCTCAGACTGTCCACTTGATCGTGTCGTGTAAAGGACCACTGAGGCCCCTCACATTTTGAGGTGGTTTAAAAATATATCTTAGTGGTAGTAGTGGGTCCTTGCTCAAGTTTCCTATAAGTATGGCCTCAATACTTGGCTGACGCTCAAAACTGTTATAGAAAGATTAGCGAGTCCACAACAGGAGATACGCAATCAACGTTACACCCTGACTGTGGCCCCACACTTGGCTCTCGAGCCTACTGAGAGGCCATGGAAGGGATGGACGTAGTATTGCAGTACTCCTCTCCAACGCCATCCTGAGGGAATTAAGGTAGAGGAGAGGAAGGACTGGGGCATAGAGCAATCCTTAACAGCTAGGGTATTAGGCGGGGTATTAGTGGGGTCAAACACTTATATGGATTCAGGGGGAAATACACACTCAGCCAAGAAGCTCTCTAGGAGGTGTCACCTCATTTACAAATATGGGAATCTGATCATACATGTGAAGGCACAGTGGCGGATGAAAACCATTCTGTATCATTGATCGTTTGGCTGCTTTACAGGAACTAAAGGAAACAAAGAAACAAACAAAGATTCTGTCAAAGTGAAACAGGCCGCCACTGGAAAGTCGAGGTAATCACGCCAAGTCCTGTCTGAATCCAAAAGTCATGGATCTGGGCAGAGAGAGAAAAAGATCGCAGACACAAAAGAATTTGGGCCCTCATACAGAAATACATGTGCCACTCCTTAAAGTGAAAGGAACAAGAACTGAACTTTTGCCGCATCCTGCCGTGATAAAAACACCAGATTCATTTCAAATGAAAGAATCAACCAAAACCTATGTGGCCAATACTGAGCAGTAGGCCTCGTGAATTCCACAATAGTAGACGTCCCTCTCACTACTATTCCAGAAATTCAAACTGAAAGGCTCATCAGGTTTAAGCAATCAAATCCATGGAGTGGGGGACTATGCAACAATGCAATGGAACCAGTTCTCCTTGAACCAACCTTTCAAATTAAAAATAAAAATCAAGTCTACACTCCAGTTGCAATTTGGCCAAAAACAAATGTGTACACCAACGTTTTTTCAACAAAAGCATCTATTAATAAAAGCTTCTACGTTTTCTCAACAAAAACATCAAATAAAAAAGGCTTCAATGTTTTTCAACAGAAGCATCAATTAATAAAAGCTTCAACATTTTTCAACAAAAACATCAAATAATAAATGCTTCAACGTTTTTCAACAAAAACATCAAATAATAAATGTTTCAACGTTTTTCAACAACAGCATCAAATAATAAAAGCTTCAAAGTTTTTCAACAAAAACATCAAATAATAACTTCAACATCTGAACGTTTTTTCAGCAAAGACATCAACTATTAACTTCAACATTTCAAGGTTTTCAATAAAAACAGCAGAAATAACTTCAACTAAATACGATGCAATTTCAACAATTGAACTTACAGCTACTGCCTATTTCATTAACTGTGATACGTTTTCCATGGCTCCACGTGAACAGGAAGCGACAGCCAGCCCAAAAACAAACAACAAACATACAAGTACGAACTTTTGAACCTTTTCCTTTCCAAAAGATACAGACCTGGCTTCACCATGAGTAAAACTATGTGGTATTTCTGGGTTCATCTTTTTCTGTTCTGGCTTTGCTTAGAGCTAGCTTTTAGTATGACTCTTAGTGGACACTTTCTACAATAAAGGATCATCATAAAACTGAAGCCACGTCTATTTTCAATTCAAATGCAAAAGAGACTTATAAATGTATTCGACCTGAACAAACCTTTATTTTCGAAATGATGTACTTAATCATCCAGTTTTTAATTCTGATTAATGTATTTTGAACTTTCATTCATTTTCATTTATTTTTATCATGCATTCAGTGATGTAATTACCTTCAGTAAATTTTTCTGAAAATTGGGTTACGGATACAGTGTATAATATGCTGTCTGTTTTAAGAATAATTGCTACATTTTCAGATCATGAAATGTTAGATTTATTCATATTGCAACGCTTTATACCTGTTACCTTCTTTAAGGTTATCAACTCCTACAGAATTGAAATGCATCTAGTAATGTGGTTGTTTGAACACCAGTAGGAACGTTGCCAAACACCACCATACATACATCAGCAGGGGCAACATTAGATGCTATTTACAACACAACAGGACAGACCCAGTTAGGAAAATATGGGTGGTTTGGCCTTTTGACACAAATACCTGTCGCAGAAATGATTCCTGAACGTCACCAAGGGACTCAGTATACATAGGCCAGACCTACGTTATGTACAGATAACATCCAGAGGTAGTGAAATCCTACAGTGTAGGGAAGCTGTGCCTTTTTTAAAATAAAAGCCCCAACACTGACAGTAGTAAAAACGAAAGTTTCCTTTATAAAATTCAATGCTTAAGGCAATCTGAAAACCATGCTTGTGCAGCATCTTTTAATTTTTAATTTTACATCAGCTAAAGAAATATTTTTTTCCTTTTTGCAAAATGGCACTCTTAAATACAGACTGCCCCTTTTTCCTTTTTGATAAATTCGGTCTTTCACATACAAGCAGTGCGATACACCTTGGGAATACCTCGAACAGGAACTATGCCTCTCATGGTTTCTAATTTAAAAGACCAGTCTGACAAGACTGCAACTTACCTTTTCTTGCAATAGAGAATGTGCATCTGTCTGACACTTCCAAAGGAAAACGCCAGTGGCAATTACCACCATCCAGGGTCTGCTGAAGTCCCATGCTTCCGGAAGGTAAGGCAACCTGGATGCACTCAGTTCAAGCAAATAGTCTGTAGTGGTTATTGCATAGAATCAAATTCTTAACTCAGTATTCAATTGCGTGCAAAAGGCTGAAAGGTCCTGCAAACCTTTTGTCATGAAGTATAAAGATGAACCAGACATGTGTCTGGGTTACCTAATGCACAGCTCGAATCACTCCTGGGAGTGTAGATCAAAGATCTTGAGTAGTAATCAGATACGTTTTTAGCAATTTTGAGAGAAATTAAGCACAATGTTCAACCGTAGATGAAATGAAATAAAACATATAGTTCTTTTTCTTTTTCTTTTGATTATATTTCTTTTATGTAGAAACAAAGAGTTTATCCATGGATAATGTTCAAGTTCACAAAATCCAAGCTTAAGGTGCACAGTTCTTCAAATACAGTTTAGTAACAAATCCCAATGCATTTCGGGCTGTAACGATAGCCCTTCATCAGGAGAATCTAGAAAAATAATGTCACGGTTTAATATTGGGAATTTTTTGGCTGCAGATTATCTATCAACACCAGGCGAGGAAGGGGAACAAAAGATGGGGTGAAGTAAAACAAATCAGAGGACCAGAATGGGAGTAATTCCGAGAAGTAAATATTAAAGGTGAATTACGATGTGCCAGAGTGCAATACAAGGAGTGAAATAGCGATGGAACCAGGAGTGAATGAACCGTTTATATCTGAAACGAACGTGGAGAGTGTTGAGTGTGAAGTGCTCTAGAGTGATCGTCGGCAAGGATTCATAGGTGAAGTGAAAGTTCGGTGAGTGAGGTGACTGTAATATAGAAAAACAGAAACCAAATTTAGTGAATATGCAAATATAGGATTGCACGCAGAATTATGCGGATCACTTACGAAGCTGAGTGAATAACTCAAGCGATATGTGCCATCATGATAGTCACTAGAACCTAAATGGTCAAAAGAGTGTATTTCTATGAGTGACCACGCTTCTCAATAAAGTACGCGTGGAATCGACAACGTTCGTATATGTCTTACCGTGCTGGTTTTCATTAAGGTGTTTGGCGTGCCATAGTCATAAGTGCAACGAAGACTGTAAGAGAGTAAATAAACGGGTGGCTCTTAAAGAATGCAAGCCAAGAGTTGGATTATTTCTGTGCTAGCGTGCTTAATTTAAATCGGCTTACCAGTGTTATAGCGCGAAACGGCATGCCGGAGACCCGGTGGAAACCAAACAGGGAGCGTTAGAATCGTAGGAGCCGAGGGCTCATGTTTGTGGGTGGTAACTGCGAAATAGTGGAGATGAAGATAGGACTGAAGTCTGAAAAAGGGAAGAAAGTGTCAGCCATATTGGAAAGGGGAAATAATCAGTGAATTAAAGTGGGAAAGTAGGTAAAAACATAAAATGTGAGGATCCAGTTAACAACAGATAGGTATTTGATATTTAGGAAAAAGAAAGAAATTCAAGTATTGATTACAGCGTTTGGATCAGTATAAATTTTTATATACAGAACAGTAATTATTTACACAGAGAGTACATATTCAATATAATACACTGAGAATCCACAGTTTTAGAGAAAGCATGCTAATTCAAATTTGTTGTAAAGCCCTAGTGGGGTCAGTGTTTGCATAAACCAGATCCAGTATGTTTCGCGCTGGGATAAATATTTGTTTGTGTCTCTGTCCGGTCGTGGATCTATTATTTCAAGTACTCCACATTTCAATTGCGCTATATTGTGTTTCTTATTGCGCCAGTGTTCTGCTATTGGAGAGCTCGTAGTTTGAGTCCTAATGCGACTTTCATGTTAAGTGACCAAGGATGGAAACTCTGGTAAGCCAGAGCGTTATTGCGATCTGTCCTTTTGGTGAACAGTGAAGTGGTGATTTGCTTTTCTTGAAGGGTGATTAGTACATCCAGAAATGGAATACTCTTAGCTTCAATTTGAAAAGTAAACTGAATGCGTGGATGAATGTTATTCAGTTTAAGAATGTTGTTTTCAAGTAGGGCACGTGAACCTCGCCATATGATTAGAATGTCATCTATATAATGTTTGAATAATAATAATAGATGCTCAGACCATTCGATTTTTGACAAGATGTTTTCTGTTTCGAATTTCATCATGAAGATGTTTGTATAGCTGGGGGCTCCTGGAAATCCCATTGAAGTACCGTTAGATTATTCTTGGTTGCATCAATATCCCACTTGATGAAGAAATCTGGCTAAGCACAGTAGATGTTGTTTCCCTGTACACCTCTATCCCTCATTCAGAAGGTATAGAAGCCATTGAGTGGGCACTACTCAGAACTGATGACCTGACAGCTAAGAGTGTTCTTACTTGAAATCCTACAATTTTGCCTTTTTCACAGCTATTTCCAATGGAAAAATCTCTTTTTCTCACAATCTAACGGTACTTCAATGGGATTTCCAGGAGCCCCCAGCTATGCAAACATCTTCATGATGAAATTCGAAACAGAAAACATCTTGTCAAAAATCTAATGGTCTGAGCATCTATTATTATTCAAACGTTATATAGATGACATTCTAATCATATGGCGAGGTTCACGTGCCCTACTTGAAAACAACATTCTTAAACTGAATAACATTCATCCACGCATTCAGTTTACTTTTCAAATTGAAGCTAAGAGTATTCCATTTCTGGATGTACTAATCACCCTTCAAGAACAGCAAATCACCACTTCACTGTTCACCAAAAAGACAGATCGCAATAACGCTCTGGCTTACCAGAGTTTCCATCCTTGGTCACTCAAACGCCACCTGCCATGCAGCCAATTCTTACGTATCAAGCTGATACACTCTGATGAACGAACTGGCATGCAGACAATAGAGAAATTCAAAGAGAAATACAAGGAAAGAGGGTACCCACCCTCAATCATTCAACAAGCGGAAATCAGAGCCAACACCCTCAAAAGAGAAGAACTACTAACTAAATCCACAAAGGCTGATACTCCAAAAAGAGAAGTGTTTGTTTCCACTTATTCCACGCAATCAAAAATGCTTAAAACCATCATCACAGACAGATGGTCTTTATTGAGATCAGAACCAGATTTCAAAGACATGTTTCACGAAACACCAATGTTTGCTTACAAAAGAGCAAGTAATCTTAACCGCATCGCTGCTGCGGTGATTTTTGCACTGTGCTGCAAATTACCATTTTGCTGTTGTCATGACGAGCTCAGCTCGTCATCAGCACACGACACCCGTGGGTGATGACGAGCTGAGCTCGTCATCAGCATCGAAAGGGTTAAAGAAATTCTCAATAAGTCACCGACTCCTCACGTAACACACAGAGGAATTCTAACCTGTCTGAACTGTTCCAATTGTGGGAATATGATCAAAGGCAACACTATTAACCACCCAAGATCAGGAAAACCAATTCATCTCAAATTTAACGCAACTTGCAACAGTCATCACTTGGTGTATTTTATAAAATGTCCATGCGATCTATTTTACGTAGGCAAAACTGAAAGACCACTAAGAATTCGGATTACTGAACATAAAAGTCGCATTAGGACTCAAACTACGAGCTCTCAAATAGCAGAATACTGGTGCAATAAGAAACACAATATAGCGCAATTGAAATGTGGAGTACTTGAAATAATAGATCCACGACCGGACAGAGACACCAACAAATATTTATCCCAGCGCGAAACATACTGGATCTGGTTTATGCAAACACTGACCCCACTAGGGCTTAACAACAAATTTGAATTAGTATGCTTTCTCTAAAACTGTGGATTCTCAGTGTATTATATTGAATATGTACTCTGTGTGTAAATAATTACTGTTCTGTATATCAAAATTTATACTGATCCAAACGCTGTAATCAATACTTGAATGTCTTTCTTTTTCCTAAATATCAAATACCTATCTGTTGTTAACTGGATCCTCAAATTTTATGTTTTTACCTATTTTCTCACTTTAATTCACTGATTATTTCCCCTTTCTAATATGGCTGACACTTTCTTCCCTTTTTCAAACTTCCGTCCAATCTTCATCTCCACTATTTCGCAGTTACCACCCACAAACATGAGCCCTCGGCTCCTACGATTCTAACGCTCCCTGTTTGGTTTCCACCGGGTCTCCGGCATGCCGTTTCCCGCTATAACACTGGTAAGCCGATTTAAATTAAGCACGCTAGCACGGAAATAATCCAACTCTTGGCTTGCATTGTTTAGGAGCCATCCGTTTATTTACTCTCTTACAGTCTTCGTTGCACTTATGACTGTGGCACGCCAAACACCTTAATGAAAACCAGCACGGTAAGACATATACGAACGTTGTTGATTCCACGCGTACTTTATTGAGAAGCGTGGTCACTCATAGAAATTCACTCTTTTGACCATTTAGGTTCTAGTGACTATCGTGATGACACATATCGCTTGAGTTATTCACTCAGCTTCGTAAGTGATTCGCATAATTCTGCGTGCACCCTATATTTGCATATTCACCAAATTTGGTTTCTGTTTTTCTATATTACAGTCACCTCACTCACCGAACTTTCACTTCACCTATGAATCCTTGCCGATGATCACTCTAGAGCACTTCACACTCAACACTCTCCACGTTCGTTTCAGATATAAACAGTTCATCCACTCCTGGTTCCATCGCTATTTCACTCCTTGTATTGCACTCTGGCACATCGTAATTCACCTTTAATATTCATTTCTAGGAATTACTCCCATTCTGGTCCTCTGATTTGTTTTACTTCACCCCATCTTTTGTTCCCCTTCCTCGCCTCCTTGTTGGTGTTGATAGATAATCTGCAGTCAAAAAATTCCCAATATTAAAACGTGACATTATTTTTCTAGATTCCCCTGATGAAGGGCTATCGTTACACCCCGAAATGCATTGCGATTTGTTACTAAACTGTATTTGAAGAACTGTGCACCTTAAGCTTGGATTTTGTGAACTTGAACATTATCCATGGATACGCTCTTTGTTTCTACATAAAAGAAATATAATCAAAAGAAAAAGAAAAAGAACTATATGTTTTATTTCATTTCATCTACGGTTGAACATTGTGCTTAATTTCTCTCAAAATTGCTGAAAACCTATCTGATTACTACTCAAGATCTTTGATCTACACTCCCAGGAGTGATTCGAGCTGTGCATTAGATAACCCAGACACACGTCTGGTGCATCTTAGAAGTCCCATGCTTGGCTGTGTCCCAAGCGTATTCCCATCAAACCAAAGCATTCCTTGCAAATCAGGTGGGTGCCTTGTGCTTCATTTAGAAACACCAAGGTATGGATTGAGACCTCATCGACGAAAATGGCTGAAGGTGAGGTACGAGTAAATCCAGGCACACATGTACAATCTTCAGCACCGGCTGCCTCAGAACAAGCAACTGGCAGCACTGTCTTTCTGTGCTTCCACAACGACTATGCGAGGTATTAAAAAGGTCTGTTCACTGCAGCAAATGGCTACGAGAAATGTTGTGACTACCAACACTTTTTATCTCTCGTTCTTCAAAACATGTCCTGAAACACATTTTTTCTGTTATTGTTTCAACTTGGAGCCTTCCCTCTAAATTGACTTTTTTAAAGAAAGCATGGTCTTCTGAAAAAAGTATGAAAGAGTTTTCAATTTTATAAACAGAAACTTTTATAAGTAACTACTTACTCTAAAGAGTATATATATATTTTTTAATGACACTATAGATTTTTCCTGTCTCCACAGAGTCTATAGTAATTTTACATATTTTAACAGCTGCTATTTTTTTCAGCTCATAAAACTCTCATGCAACTACCTGCCAATTATATGCAAATGCCTATTTTAGTCACATAGTTTGCTTTTAATGGGTTATTAACTCTTGTCCATAGATTGGAGTGGGTGTTAAGAAGGAAATTGAGGCCTTAACATAGGTACTGTCTCAGAGGCACCAATCCTTTGTGTCACAGAGACAAGCAGGCCCTTTGACCTAGATTAGCCCTCATTTCACAATAACCAGCAACAGAGAGGCTGTTCCCTTATCTGATCACTGTGTGCTCTGTGCACAGAAGACGGTCCATCCTAAATACGTAATCTCCATGTCCAGCAGTGACTAACCTACATCACAACAAATTCTTGGAAACAGACCAAGAACACCTCTTCCTCTGACCAACATTACGTCAATCCAAGACACCTTTCCAGTATAAGTATACTTCCCTTTGCCCAAGCAAACCAGAGGAGACAGAGACTTCCAGGCCGACACTCTGCCCGAGGCGCTGCAACCTGCGTCATGCCACAGCTCCAGCTGGCAGAGGTCCATCACCCATCTGTGGGTGTCCAGCTCAAGATCAGGATGAAGTCCCACTAAGGTAAAGGGGTTAGACTAACTCCTAGGGGGATTCTTGGCTCTCTAAAGACCTACACACATGCTAGGTACACTTAGGTACACCTAGTTAGGCATCATAGGAGTATAGGCTTTATCTTAATGCATTCTGTAGTTCATGTATTTGTTCATTACTATTGCAAAATGGTATAACTATACAAAGCCTTTTTATTTAACTGCACTGCTGGCCATAATTCTCTGCTACTGTCCAACAGTTGTCGCAGCACATATAACCAGTACTAGAAGAACAACTGTGCAATAAATTTTATTGTAAACACACCCAACTGTTTCTTCTATGTACTTCTCTGAGATGAGTGGCTGAATGAAAAGTAGTATATTGTTTCCATGATCCTGAGGGATGTGGGTTTTATGTTATGTGGTTGTCAGAAGCTATTCCCTTCTTGTCTTCAAGAAGTTTCTAGTGGCCTCTGAGCTAGCTGGTACACAGTAATTAAGTTTAATATACATAATAGGGGCATACAGACCTCAGTCCTATGCCAAGCCTATTGTGTATGTTATTCCAAAGCGCAGAACCTGTAAGGGATATAGGAACTACACTACAAGCTCATTCCACGCCCATACTGTCCATGCCACGGTATCAATCTGCACTTGGGGTCCATAAATATCGCCATCTGGAGAGGGCAAGGTGCTGCATGATCAGATTCAGGGGATGAGTAGGGAAGAGCCAGTGATGGACAAAATTGACCTGAGCACTAATATAATTCAAGTCCATATCTGGGGCACCCGTGCCTCCTTGCTTAAAGGGATGTGTCATGATCTCCCAGGCAATGCGCCGCTGTCTAACTGCCCATGCCAAGGAAAGGAGGCGCGCTCCAAGCTGTCTGCAGAAGTTAAGTGACAAGGGGAGCTGTAAGATAATGAAGAGATAGAGGAATTGGCAGGATTATCATTTTTGTAATGGCTAAGCTTCAAAGTCAGGGACAAGGAGAGTCGCTTCCAGCCCTTAACTCTCTCATCTAGCCATGCAAATAGTTGAATACTGTTTTATCGTGCACTGTTACGTGACAAATGAAGAGAAATGGCAGTGAGTGACTTTCCCTGGTTCAGACCGTCAGCTGCAAACCTGTTGGAAATGCGGATCTTTCATCACATCCGACCTTACTGTGATCAGTTCTGCTTGCATGCGCTGATAACTGTTGGCCGAGCAGAGGTTCTTTCGCC
Organism: Lissotriton vulgaris; assembly: GCF_964263255.1. Lineage (NCBI taxonomy): Eukaryota > Metazoa > Chordata > Amphibia > Caudata > Salamandridae > Lissotriton > Lissotriton vulgaris. The sequence continues at coordinate 416,101,712 of NC_141697.1, read as the reverse complement.
GCTTGTCCCTCGCAATTTAAGATTCCATTTGCCCCATAATGCTTTGCGCATGACCTCCCACGTTAGTTACATGACTGTACATCCCGGCCATCTTGGACAAAAGGGGGTGGTTTTGTACCATCTTGGATTGGGCACGAAATACTGGAAAAATAGGAAGTCGAGGATTAGTACGGTTGCAATATACTTCGGAGCATCATCGCTTTGCATGCTACAGAAATAAACGTATTCCAAAGCATAGGGAAGTTACGCATGCACTGTTGTAATTCGGGATTACATTTCTCTTAATCTCTGGTGTTTCAAGTGTAACAATTTGGAAAAAAACACAAAACATTTTGGCATAATTTTCTTCAAATTACAATGCATGCACAAACCTTTTTCTTACCACCTCCTCAACCGTTCTTAGTGTCTCCGGGGGAACCAATAATAAAATGGCACCAATGGAAAGCTAATTTCCTCAATTACATTTCAACAATTGAGGATGACTCTTAGGATGATTTCTCTTTGAGGATGAAATGCAAGATTTAATGCTGGAGGGGGTAAGAATTTATGATCAAATGGAGAAAAAAACAAGATCTGCGGATGACACTGATGTGTTTGCCCATGCATTAGAAGATTTTGACAAATATTTTACGCCATCAGTATGTATTCATGTGGACAAATAAAAAATATTTCTAAGGCATCAAGGGGTTCAGGAATCCATAGATGATTTTGTTGCAGATTTAAAGAGATTGGCAATTCCTGAAAATTTGGAACCCTACATGATGACCTTATAAAAGATCAGATTGTGATGCATGCTAACGGCTGTGGCCAAATGGTGGAACAACTTTGAAGGAGGCCATTACCATTGCAAAAAAAGGTATAACTTTCTAAACGATGTGCCAAGGCAGCTTTAAAGAACACAAGCAAAAAGGATTCTGTGTGTGCTGTCAGGTCATCAAATTTATTGGTTAATGAATGCAAGAAATCTACAGGGACACCTTCAGGAAAAGAGGTCATAAAGTATTGAGATGAAAAGAGAAATTGTCAGACATTAAGTCATGTTCTAGATTTGGAAGTAAAAACGATCTAGCGTGGGGGCAGAGCTTGCCGGACTCCAAGATGGCGGCGAGTTGAAGCAGCTCCGCCGATAGTCCCCAAGCATCTGTCAAAATCCGTCTGCATCACTGGAAAATTGCCCTCCCCTATGGGGTTCTCGCAGTACTGACACCAAGGGCTGTCCGAGAAACCTGTTGATTCCATGATTAGAGGCTGCGAGCTGCTGTAAACATCGGAAGCGATTGCAGCAGCGTGACTGACATTGAGTTCTGCACGAGCGGTGAGGTGGAGTGGCACGCCTCTGTGTGCGCTCGCAGAGCCGGAGACTGGAGGTGGCGTGAAGCAGAGCAACAACTTGAGCCACGGAGCTGCTGAGGAGGAGGCGGAGTGAGGTGCAGTCGCCTGGCCTGGAAAGACTTCGAGGGACCGTGAGGGCCAAGCAGCGACCCGCATTGGAAGCAGACAGGACCGAGTGTGATTGTGGGAGCAGAGCCCCCCTGAGACGCCGTTGGATGGCACAATGAGTTGAGAGTACCAGCGTTAATATAAAATCAGCAAGCATATACTGGCGCACCGGAGCTCTGCTGGAGGGGAGAACTACGGAGCCCGTCGCATAAGCAGGCGCTAGGCTGAGCAACCGCAGGGCCTTATTGGCAGTTGGTGAAAGGAGGAAGCGGTGCAGTGGAATTGTGTAGACTGGCCCGTTCCTGAGTCGTCTGTCTGCGTAAATGGCGGTACGGTAATGGGGGCCTGTGAAAGCGAGCCCTGAGCCAGTTGGGGTGCGCTGGGAGAGCCATGCTCCTTGATTTAACAAGGACCCCCACAGGAGTGATGCTTAGACTGCTCATGTGAATAGTGAATTCTCTCTGCCTCTCTTCAGATTTGCGCATTGTGGGAGTCAAGTAGAACTCAATAGACATTTGTTGGTATATAGAGAGGCTTGGGGGTGTAGACTTGTGGTGCTTGCCCTGCAAACCACACCGTACTTGGAGGCCCTGGACCTGTGATCCCCCTGGAGCGTGGCCCGGGTGACATACTGACGTTCTACCGCTTCTGTTCATAGAGGATCGGAGATCACAGTAACGCAAATTAGTAGCAGGCCCTGGGGACGACTATATCTCATTACAAAGTGGCAATATGGGAAGACGGACAAGCTTCAGCCAAAACTACAATTTGAGCTCCGCAAAACTGACAGATCACGGGAGCATACCCCTACGGACCCTGAAGCCACATCGGATGACCAAGAAGGGTCAACAGATACAGATTTGAAGCAGATATTGTGCACCATGCAGTTAAAAGCCTCTCCAAAATAGACTGCAAAATAGATGCTTTGTCGTTCCGTATGGACAGGATGTCCAAACGTCTTGACAAACATGGCAACAGACTTAACGTGACAGAATGACGAATATCAGACGTGGAGGATATTGTGAGAGTGTACTCGGAGACGGATAAAGCGAGAGATAAGATCCTCCTAGCACTTCAATCCAAAGCAGAAGATCTCGAACCCAGGTTGAGACTGAACAACATCCACATATTGGGGGTAGCGGAGTTGTCTAACATCGGAAACATTGAACAACATGTGGAGAAGCTGCTCATTGTGGAGCGCGCCCACTGCACCCTGGCACCAGACCAGTGCCGGGGATGGCCCCACGACCCATTATAGTGAGAATGCTAAACTACAGGGACCACGCCGCCGCCTTGTGGAGGGCGCGTGAACTGGGTACACTGCGACACGAGGGTGCGAATATATCCTTATTTCCGGACTTTACGCTGCAAGTCCAGGAGGCAAAACGACTCTTCATTCCTACTAAAAAGCAACTCAGGGAGTTGAACCTGGAGTACAGCATGCAATACCCAGCCAAGTTCAGAGTTCGATCGGATGGGAAGGTATATTTTTTCACTGACCTCTAGGCAGCCCTGCACTTCTTAAAAGACAAAGAGCAAGCAACGAGACTGCAGTGTTCGCTTAACAGTTCTCGTCCAAACAAAAATGCCTCCTCAGACACTGAGGATGAACGAGCAGACTGAGGGGAGCCGGAATCCTGTTACACAACAGGCTGCATCGAGTTCAAAAGAAGCGTGTAATCCGTGTGGAGAATAGTCTTCACGCTCCAAGGAGACTGTTGGACTCAGTTGCAGCATGGATTAGTAGCTTTTACTTTTTGCGCCCATTGAATTTAACTCACAATATGAGACTTGTGGGGTTGCTGCATTGGGGAGAGATATACCAGAACCCGCTCCCCCATGTTAGACTATTGTTTCAGTGACATGTAGTATGGTACTGCATGGGGAGGGGGCGCAAATGCTAGGAACCGAGCTGCAGTGAGAATGTTTATGCACCATAGACAAGAGAAGTGATTTATCATGGCCTAGGAGTGTTGGTAACATCTGTCCTCAAGTGTAACACACTATTTCCCATGTTTAGTTGGGGTTCCTTACGTATAAAAAGGCCGAAGGGAGGGGATTTCTGAGGCCATGGAAGTTGTGGGTTCCCATGGCATGGGAGGGATGTTTTTCATTGCATGCAAAGTTTTAGTTAGACCAGACGATAAAATGAATCATAAATGTACCAGGCACACCGCACGCGCAGAGATCCGATTCTCACGTTCGACATGCAGACGTAATGACCCCTCACAGAAATAGGGTGCAATCCTTGCAGTTTATGACCTGGATTGTCCGGGGACTGAACAACATCAGGAAAGTGCTTAGGGTGGCAGCATACTTGAAAAGGCACTCAATAGATGTTGCGGTCTTGCAGGAGACACACCTAAAGGCAGAAAGTAGCGAGGCAGTGCAATGCAAACTGCAGGGCCAGTGCTATGCAGCTGATTACACCTCACATGCCAGGAGAGTACTGTGCTGGGCGGATAAGCGTGCTGGGGTATGCATGAAAGGAATTCTCAGGGACCTGCATGATAGTTTCGCAGCAGCCCTCTGCAGCAAAGGTGACCTCAGGTTCATGCTGGTTGGCATATACGGACCGAATCATGATGACCCTCATTTCTATATCACGCTGGAGGTGAAGCTTGTGCAATGGGCGGGGATCCCCCAAATTTGGGGAGGAGGCTTCTACTGTATCCTGGACCCGGACATTAATCGGTCCAAGGGTCAAGCTCGGCGTCAACCTCCAGCGGCGTTAGCTATAGCCAAAATTATGCACAGAGGTGGTCTTCTAGATATATGGAGACACAGACATCCCTTAGAGACAGGTTACACGAACTACTTCTCCGTTTATGACACACATACTCGCATTGATTTTTGGTTGCTGTCGGGGAAATTGAGCACCAGAGTGTTAGCCTGCACTCATCTTCCCAGAACATATTCTGACCATTTTCTGTCCAGCTCGCACTTCAATGTAACATGCCAAGAATCCCTGCATTCACTTGGCGATTCCCGCCATACTCTATATTAGACGTGGTCTTGAAAGCTTAGTTGACGAAGGTAATAGAAGAGTTCTTTACTAATAATTTAGGCTCTGTCCCAAAATTCGCCACGGTTTAGGAAACCTTTATGGTTTATATGAGGGGTTGGTAATTTCCACATACGCTGGGGTCCTACGCTCAATACGCAGCTGACTAGCGACCTTGGAAAAGGAAATTGAAAGTATGGAAGGGGCACAATCGGGTGCTGATGGGCAACATAATACTGCAGAACATAAACAAAAATGAGCGGAATTCCACGATACAGCAAACAACTAAATTAAACACATGGGAAAGCATGCCACTGCACGCTGTTATGGGGAGCGAGATAGACCAGGAGCCAGGCTGGCGGGGATCTTGAGACCCAAAAGAGACTTAGATAGAATGACAGCCATGACAGGAGGGATGCAATTTAGCCACTCCTGAGGAAATTGCAGCTCACTTCCGCTCCTATTACCAGACACTATACACATCACAAATACCACATGATAACGAGGCGCTCAATGAATACTTGCCATATATTAAAATGCCGTGGTTAGTTACGGAGCGCAGGAAATATTTGATGGCTCCTTTGGAGACAGATTAATTTTGAGATGTGCTGCAAAGTTTGGCAGTCAGTAAAGTACCGGGCTCAGATGGCCTGTCGGTAGTCTTCTATAAAGAGTTCCGGGAACTGTTGATTCCCCACGTTAAAATGCTTTTCAAGGAGATGGTTGAAGTTGGGATCATGCATCCCTCCTTACGAGAGGCAGTGATAGTAACGCTGCTGAAGGCAGGCAACCCACCCACTCATTGTTCCTCGTAAAGGCCATTATCCTAACTTAATGTGGATGCTAAAATCTACGCGGAAATTTTGGCAAATAGACTTGCGCCCTTATTACCAGGCATTATCCGCCCAGAGCAAGCGGGCTTTGTCCCTAGTCGGAACCTATCACAAAATTTGAGGACACTATTTGGCATGGTGCAGGGACTGAATCCAGAGGTCAGGGCTTCCGCTGTATTCCTCGATGCCGAGAAGGCCTTTGACTCTGTGGAATGAGGGTTCATGTTCGCTATCCTGCACAGGATCGGGGTCGGGGAAGTATTTTCACGCTCAATCTTGGTTTTATAAACAGGGCCTACTGCCTGAGTGAGAGTGGGGGATGCAGTTTCTGAAATGTTTACCATCATTCGAGGCACACGACAGGGATGCCCCCTGTCTCCCTTACTATATGCAATCGTAACTGAGCCGTTGGCATGCGCAATCCGTGAGTATCACTCTCACAGGGGGCTGCAGTTCCCAGGGTATACATTGAACATATCTGCGTATGCGAACGACACCCTACTGTATATTTGCAACCCAGAAGATAATCTGTCTCCTATACTACGAGAAGTGGTTCAGTTCGGTGGACATTCGGGGTTGCGGATCATCTGGGATAAGTCCATAATATTCCCTCTCACTCCTGCCACTGTGTCCCCTAACTCGGAGTTCCCGTTGCGGTGGACCACAGACTCAGTAAGATACCTGGGTATAAAAGTCCACACTGACCCAGCAGTGGTAATCCGAGACAATTATGGGATAGCTGCGCAGAGATTAACTGAAGATATAGATAGATGGATTAAGCTCCCACTATTGCTAATGGGAAGGGTGGCCATAGTGAAGATGGTGGTTCTACAGCGATTCATCTTTTTATTCCAAAACATGCCAATCCCATTACCATGCTCTCTGTTCAAGCAATTGCGCATGCAGCGCATTAGGTTGTCGTGAACTGGGAAGCAGCCTTGAATAAGCTGGAACTCTCTCACCTTGCACTATGAGCTGGGAGGGTTGTGGGCCCCAGACCTGGAGAAATATTACTGAGCATCGCAGAGCACATTTGCTCACTACTGGATACATGGTCCACAGGACATACCCTACTTGTACTTGGAAAGGAATGCGGCGGACCCACTCACCCTACCCCAGACATTATTTTACCCACCACCCAGGGGACAACAAATATTTGATTCATTGGCCACCACGTCGCTGGCGTGGCGGATGCTTTTACACATGCAGGCAGGAGCCTTGCTGTACTCACCGGAGAGGCCGGGGCAAGACGGGCGCTGTGGACTGTGGGCATTCAAAAGATGGGAGATTTTTTCACTGATGGGTGGTTAGTAGCTGGGAGGTGCTTCAAAAACCAGAAGTGCAGCCGTCAGGTTCGGCATTGTTTCACTTTTTTAGGGCTCAACACACTTGGCACGCCCTCTTGGGTGACAATATGATCGAACCACAAGCAAATGGCGCCCTCACCACTCATTAAAAATAGTGAACCCCTCAAGCTGATCACCAGGTGTTATTCCAGTATGCAGGAGTCCCGTCGCGCGGAAGTACTGAAGGTCAGACTGGAATGGCAGCGCGAATTGGGCACCCCACTGAGTGACAAAGAATGGCAGTATTGTTGTACCCGCACCAGGACCGTCTCTCTTAATAGAAGGCATAGGCTCATCCACAATAAATTCTTGCATAGGGCCTATTGCACTCCAGAGAGGCAGTATCGATACAGGCTCGCAGAGAACTCCCAATGCAACCGGTGTGGGTGTGATGAGGCGGGATTTTGGCAACTGGCCTGGCAGTGTCCTGGGATCCAGTCATTCTAGGGTGCTGTGTTTCACGAGCAGGGGGTCATTATAAGTGCGGACCTAGAGCCTGACCCTAAGATGGGATTGTTGGGCTGGGACCTAAATGTGGAGAAAGCGATATGCCCATTGGTAGTCATTGGCCTGGTATTGGCCAAACGCCGAGTGGCGAAACGGTGGATGGGCTGGTCCTGTACCGACCTTAAAAGAATGGCACGTGGACATGTTGTATAGAAACACACAAGCTGACATATTCAATTAATTGCTTCCTCCCACCAGTCGGCCCCCAAGAGTTGTTGGGGTCCCTACCAAACATATCTCCTCAGCAAAAACGCATGCGCTGAATCTGGTAACGTTGAAACTGCTGATATGGCTGAGTCGCAAGGGTAGAAGGCATAGACCGCTGCCGGACTAGTGCGGCGAAAGTGCTCCATAAATTCCGGGATGCAGCACGTGGCCGTGAGTATTCGGAATGCCTGCAATGGTATTGGTGTCAGCCTCACTTCAAAGAGTCAATTTTGGATTGTGGACATTATGAGTGTAATTCAAAAGTTCCAGGTGAAGATTCCATGAGCTCGGTTTTCTTATTATGTACGTTTTGCCATATAACTGATAGTAAGCGGTAACATGCACTGTTATGCCAGGTCACGATGTATATTGTTTTCTTTTTTTTTCACTCTGTGTTTTGTTGTTCACTAAAACTCAATAAATGTTTTTTTTTTAAAGAAAAGAGGATTTAACATACTTTAAGCGTTGTCCAGCACTGAAACAACATTGTTCCACAAGTGGCTTAATGGGACATTTTGCTAGAGGTGTCGTAAGAAATGAGTATCTGCATCTGTGAAGAGTGTGGTAAACACTCATTTGTCTGGTGGGGAGGATGAAGAAGCAGAATGTGTTCTTTGGATTGGTTATGATTAAGGCTTACAGTTTTCGATTTTAACTGATTTTTAAAGATAAATACAGACAGAAAACAATGCGTTTCCAGTCTGTATTTATTTTTAAAAGTGGAAAAATACAGAAAATTTTGCACCTTCTCAGTGATTTCTCCTTGTTGTTGTTCATAAAGACCCAGTCAATAGTCTTGCAGATTGAGAGCATATGTAGTTAAAAAACACATAAACTTCCCATAAATTATTCCATATCTTAACATATGTCTGTGGTATTATGCAAATATTTTCACTTTGCTTTAAAGTTTTATTATATTTGGCTGATGTGTCAAAATTGGACAGGCATCAAAGTATGAGTGCACATTTATTTTTTAAATATTTGTAGAAATATATACAAGTTACTACTTGATTTATTCATAAAATAAATATGGATAATTACAGATAAAATGGCACAAAAATAAATATGGATAAATACAGACGGAAACGTTTTAAAAATAAATACCATAAAAGCAGTAGCCATAATTATGATGTACTTAATGATGGTAAGAAAAAGCTGTCTTGCACTGTTCTATTACAGGAATTACACTTGAGATTGTGGCCGATTCAGGCTCACCTTTCACCATAGTATGGGAAGAAAGATTTGGGTGATGTTTTCACAGGGGATCCCATACCCATGGTGGGGTATTGTAAGCTAATTAAATGAAGGGAGGCAGAAGGCAAGCTATACGTGGCAGAAAAAGGTCAATCTGTGCTAGGGTGGATGGATAAGGGACATTTGGGAATCACGTTAAATCCAAACAATCCTGACCAAGTTTTAATTTCAGGTTGCCCCTCAATGTTTTCACAATTGTTATGTGAACAGTATCTTAACGTATTTTCAGGCATGGTGTGGGTTTTGAATGGATTTCATCATAAGATAATTTTAAAGGACAAGTGTACCCCAGTGTCACACAAGGTAATGAATCTTCCTTTCAGCATAAGGGAAGAAGTAAAACTTAAAATGGAGAGACCAGTAGCTAGTGATATTATTGAGAGCATTGAATCAAGTGACTCATTGGCCCTGTTGGTTATAGCACACAAGGCCAATGGAAAAGTAAGATTGTGCAACGATCTTCATGATTTGATCTTGAATATATTGGTAGACAAATTTCCCTTGCCAAAGATGGAGTCATTGTTTGCTATGACTAAATGAATCAAATGGTTCACCTCACTAGATCTAACAGCAGCATAGCATCAGATTCCCTTACCCTCAGACAGCAAACACCTCACAGCATTCATAACACCTTTGGGCTGCTTTCAGTTCAAACGCATGCCATTTGGGCTTACGTCGGCTGCAACTGTATTTCAAAGGTTAATGTATCAGTTGTTCAAGGAATTTAAGGGTGTAGTCCTTTTCCAGGACAATATATTAATCATAGGAAATGATAAACAAGAACATGAGCATAGCCTCAAAGAAGTGCCACGCATGCTTAGTGAGAAGTGTCTTGCAGCAAAGTTTAAAAAAATGCAGAATTGCTGTTAATTCTGAAACTTATCTGGGACTTGAAATCAATAAAAAAGGGATATTCACAAAAGACAAATGTTCGATGCTAATCGCAATGCTCTTTCTCCCACCTCCAAGGATGAAGTGAGATCTTTTTTAGGGTTATCTGAATTTTATAGAAAATTTAAGGAATTTTCTATCAAAACATTTAATTTGAGACAATTATTTAAAAAAACATGTGCCATTTGTTTGGGAAGAGGTCCATCAAATGTGTTTTAACAGCATTAAAGACGATATCTGTAGACGCACGCTGACACTTGCTGGGGGTCACAGGAGAGACCAGGTGGCCCACACATATGAAAATCTGGCTTATGGTAGCCTCGGGGGTAGCGATGCGAAAGATAGCAAGGTCATGGGGGGCACAGGATTCATAGAGGCTTACCAACTGGAAGCAGAACCTAGACTGATGCCGACAGGCAGAAAGAACTGTATATAAAAGTAGAGGTTGCCCCAAAAAATGGGAAATAATTTGGAACCCATGGGAGAAATATAGGACCTAGTTGGGTGGTGGGGCAGAAGCGACGGAACGCCAGAGAAACAATTGTAAGGCGTATTTAGTGCTACGACTGCAACCCTTGCCATGTGCACGCAATATTGTATCTCCTGTCCCTGATGTCGCCAAAATACATCTGATCGTTGCTATCTGAATGTAATGGTGGACCGATTAAATGTTTAATAAAAAGATTATTTTTGAAAAATAAAAAAAAGATGGTATCTGTAATGTCATTCCTATCCAGGGCTTTGACCCCAATGGTATCACCATCATTACTATGGATGCCAGTGTTAAATGCGTTGACGCAGTTTTGTCTTAAAGGAATGAGTACAATGTTAATCTACCATCTCATTTGCTTCTCACACTCTTACCCCTTTGGAAGAAAAACATGCATGTTTGTGTGGGGTATTAGCAAGTTTATGCAATATGTGTGGAGTTCCCAATTTGTTGTCAGAACAGACCACAAACCTCTTATAAAAAAAATTCTACTAGTGTGCATGAATCTCATTATGTCAAGATTGGCACGTATGTCTTTGCTTCTACTTGATTATACTTACCGGCTAGAGTATGTATCCCGAGTGAAGAATCAAGTTGCTGACTTTTTGAGCGGCGCATCACTGGGGACTAATTCTAATGCATTTGAGGACAGATGAAATAATTGCACTGTAGTTGTGTTGGACACATTGAATTGTGAGGGAATATCTAAGGAAGAATGCGTGGAAGTATATTGTCACACGTCACTCACCTTAACTCCAGGCAGTTCCGATGGGGTGTTGACTGGAGCCTATGTCCTCGGACAACTTAGCTCGGTAGCAGTTGCTGAATATTGCACTGGTGGAAGTTCCCAAAGGGAAGGGGGGTTGGGATAGAGAAAGAAGACATACAGCATTGGTCTGGACACGTCTTTTTGTTGGTGTGAGCAGGATCAGGTGCTCTTGGGAAGGTGCAGATATCAGGTACTCTGCACTGGGTTCAGGTATGGAGATCATGTTACTTCTGTGGAGGACAGTTACAATTAGTGCACTCACAGATGGATCAGTTTAAGGCAAAGGTCAACAATTGGCTGCTACCAAGGTTAGTTCTCTGAGGGCATTGGGTCCTGTTGTCACCCTATTGGAACTCCCTGGAGTTCAGGTGAGTGGTTTGTGACCGAAGGCCAAGTCACAAAAAGTAGAGCACTCTTTGGGTGACATGGAAAGTCAAGACCAGATATATACACAGAATCTAGCACAGGCTTTAGTTGCTGAGGAAACTTGGGACCTGACCTGAGTTCTGCGTAACCTACAGATAGAATTGCACAAACTTAGAGAAGAGAATACTGAGTTAAAGAGTGAACTATTAAGGTAAAAACCTAGGGTCAACCCATGAGGGAATCACACAACAAAGGACACTCATCCCGTAATGAATCTGCCCAGATATGGAGACACCTTTGGTAAGATCGCCTCCCAACCACGCACCAATTCAGATCCAACAACCCTTTTACAGGTGACCCTCACCAAACCTAGTCCAGTCCTCTTGACAGTGCCTGGGTGCTTTTATGGCGACAGTGCCAAATATACCGTATTTATAAGTGAATGTAAAACACACTTACTATGTAAACCCAAGGCCTTTCCCAACGATGAAGCAAAAGTTGCATTTGTAATCTCCTATTTGGGAGTGGTGGCAGCAAATTGGTCTATACCATTAATAGAGACTGATGTTCCCATCTTATGTAATGACCCTCCTTGAAGGCTGCCATGACCAGACTGTTTGCCAAACACATGTTTATTCAATCCAATGATAAGTTACTTAACTTGCGGCAGGACACAATAGATCTCTTGACCTATATTACCACCTTTACTCTGCTTATCACCAAGACCCATTGGTTTGGGAAGAAAAGAACATCACTGTGCTATTGAGGGTTGAAGGATGACTTGAAGGACACATTATCCCACATTGCAGTTCTCCGTGATGACTGCTCAGAGTGTATAGACCTGGTGCTCAAACTTGATCACCACCTAGGAGAAAAAACCTCGAGGAGAAATAAGGGTAATTGTAGTTAAGTATGGCAGCAAAGAGTCTGATAAAGGTTCCAATACTAAGCCCATGCAAATAAGTGACATCAAAGGGCCTCTCTATCTGCTGAAGAGGAAGAGTGATGGCACAAGTTAAAGTTATGCCTTAATTGTGGCAAAGCTTGACATTTTGCTGGAAAATGCACTGTTAAGCCGAAGACGACTAGTAAAACAGCACCCTGCCTTGAAGTTCCTGAAAAACAGGAAAACTAGAGTTCTCAACAGGAATGGAGATCGCTTGATTGAGAGAAACTGAACACCAGATCTCCCAGTTTCTGGCAAATAGCATAGTTAGAATTCTGCATCATCTCACTGTTTGAGTAACAGTCATCCTGAGCACACAATAGAGACATGTTCTTTCCTTGCTCGTAAACTCTGAACTTTTTTGATTTAGCCCTGGCTAACAAGTTAGGAATTCTCAGAGTGTTAAAGGACGAGCCAGAACCTGTACGCGGTGTTGACAGGTCAGAATTATCATCAGGTCTTAGCACATTTTGAACTACTCGACCTGAGTGTGTGACAATGGCCATACTGAGCAATTAGTTCCTGAACTGATCGATATACCCATTTGCGATGTCATCCTAGGGATGCGTTGGTTAGAGTGTTACAACCCCAAAATAGATTGGGTGCTCCAAACAGTAACACTAGACTCCCCTCCCCCACACCACCATAGCATAACAACACGCCATCAAGAGGCTGCGCCGGAGGTAATAGCTTTGTTACATTTCACTGCCACTCTAGTGAGTAAGACACCATCTCTAGCAGATACCTATTACACCTTTTAGGATGTTTTTGATCCTTTAAGGCTGCCCAGTTGCCACTGCATAGGTCCATTGACTATTGTATTGATCTTCTTCCGAGAGCCACATTACTGTGTAGTAGGGTGTATGCGCTCACTGAGCCGGAAACACCAAATCTCCACTAGTATCTGGATGAGTTATTTCAATAGGCTTTCATACTCCATTCCACCTAGCCCGTTTACTCCTGACTCTTTGTTGTCCCGAGGAAGAATGGGTAATTATCTGCCTACATAGACTACAGGGCAGTCAACAAGGCCAACATAAAGAACAGGTACCCACTTTCCCATATTCCAGTTTTACTGGACCACATGCAACACTCAACCATCTACACTGAACTGAATCTCCGCGGGGCCTGTCATCTGGTACGGGTCAAAGAAGGTGACGAGTGGAAAACGGCATTCCGAACAGAGTTTGGATTGTTCCAGTACACCATCATGTCCTTTGGCTTATGCAATGCCCCAGCGGCATTTCAGTACTTTATAAATTAAGTGCTTCAAGACTTTCTGGATGTATGCACTGTCATCTACATAGATGACATCTTAATTTACTCAAACAGTGAGACAGAGCATATCCACCATGTTCGTGCAATCCTCCACTGCTTGAGAGAGCCTGCCTTGGTCGCAAAAATAGAAAATGTACCTTTCATGCTCAATCTGTTGAATTTCTTGGGTATCTTCTAGCACCTGCTAATGTTACCAAGAATCCCATGAATGTGTACACCATTCTTGGTTGGCCAGAACTGACCAATGTAAAGGAAATCCGAGTGCTCAGGTACGTTAACTTAAACAGGGTGTTCATTCCAAACTTTTCTGACCAGTAGCAACCCATCACGCAACTCCTACGAATAGGTCAGCCCTTTGGTTGGAATGAAGCAGTCACCTATGCATTTCACACCCTAAAAACCAAATTTATCACTACACTGGTGTGACAACATCAAGATCCAGACCAGCCTATTTTTGAGGAAGCTGACACTTTTCAGGTAGCCATAAGTGGGATGTTATTGCAAAAATATCCAAAGAGAAGACAAGACATATTCATCCCATAGCATTTTACTCAAAAATATTACTCACAGCTGCAAAACATTATACATTGGCCCATAGAGAGCTATTGGCTATCAAGTAGTTTTTTGGGGGAGAGGAGACCTCATCTGATGGGCGCGAAACACACTGTCACTGTTTTTACTGACCACAAAAACCTGCAATTTTTTGGCTCCATCAAAGCACTTACATGACACCAATGCAGTGGTTAAACTTTTTCAGTGACTTTGATTTCCTACTCCCGTATCGCTCGGGACCAAAAGAACTACAATTGGAAATTCTTTTTAGATTAGGAGATACACCCACTAATGCCCAAGAGCCCGATCCACACAACATTATCCCATCCCCATCAAGTAAAATAGTGGATTAGAGCAAGACAGATGATTTCATGACCGAGGTACGAACAATAGCCAGTAAAGAAAACACCTATGAGTGGTTTAAAAATACTAAACAACAGTATTGAAAATGGCTTAGTATCTCATGACAGCCTGTTGTAAATACCCACTAAGTGTTTAGTACAACAAATACTTCAATGGAATCATGATTCCCCTTTAGTTGGGCCCCCGGGAGTACAGAAAAGTCTTGTTAATTGTAAAAAATAATTTTGGTGGGACACCATGTATCAAGATGTTTTGGACTATGTCTCAGCTTGCCCAGTCTGTGCCAGAAATAATCCCCAGCACAAAGCACCATCTGGTCTCTTACAACCACTCCGGATAGGATAGGCGTCTTTGCGCTGGTGTATGTGGAAGTGGTGCAGCCTACGTTACAAGAGCTATATTGAAGCAAACAGCCAGGTCTTCAGATCTTTCCTAAAATATAGTCGGTTTGACTGAAGTCTCATGGCTGTTGGCATTTTATTCCATAACTTTGCTGCACAGTCTGAAAAAGTTCTTCCACCCCATCTCACTCGCCTAATCCTATCAATCTGGAGAAGGGCCAGCTTACTGGATCTTAGGGCGAGAGCGGGGGTATAGGGTATGAAAATTTTTTGGATGTCTTTAGCTCCTACCCTGTAGAATGCTTTATGGACCAGGCATAATGCCTTGAATTCCACACTTTGCTGTACGGGAAGCCAGTGAAGTGCTCTAATTCCAGCAGAGGTTGATTGGCCTCTAGGTACATTTAGAAGCAGCCTCACAGCAGCATTCTGCAATGACTGCAGCCTACTCATCTGGGTTTTGTTAATCCCCAACAGCAAAGCATTGCTAATAATCAAGCTTAGAAAGTAGGAGAGCCACCACCACTGTCTTTTGTAATTCCTGCGCAATGAAAGGAAAAATCTTTCTCAAAGTTCTTAGGAAGAAGCAGGAAGAGGTAATACTATTTACCTGAGCAGAGAAGTTTAGCTGGTTAATAAAGATGACTCTGAGGTTTCTGACCTTGGGTACAGGGCTGGGGCATTCTCGGGCTCTCACTGGCCACCAGGAGTCATTCCACAGGGATCGCCACTGGCCAAACTCAATGACCTCCGTCTTATCTGTATTGATTTTTAGAAAGCTATGGTTCATCCAGGTCATGATCTTAGCCAGGCATGCATGAAACCTGACAGCTGTGTCTTCAGGCTGTTTAGCTATCGAGATTATAAATTGAGAATCATCTGCGTATGACACCAGGGCAAAACCATGCTTCCTGATAAGTCTGGCCAGGGGAATGACATAGATATTAAACATCGTTGGTGATAAGGTTGATCCCTGTGGAACCCCACAGGGCAGATGGAAACTATCTGACTGCATGCCCTCGCAGTACAGGCTCTGCTCCCTCCCCTCCAAAAATGATGAGAGGAGGGACAAAGCTGAGCCCTCGATCCCTACCTCCTGCAGCCGCTGCACTAATACCATGTGATTCCCGGTGTCGAAAGCTGCTGACAGGTCTAATAGTATGAGGACTACTTTGCCCCCTCTATCAACTATTCCTCGGATCTCCTCAGCTGCTACAATCAGAGCAGATTCTGTGGAGTGGTATGATCGAAAACCATGCTGAGTCGAGTCCAGCAGATTGTTGGTGTCAAGGTAGTCAGTCAGTACCTTATTCACTGACTTCTCCAAGATTTTAGCTGCTATAGGCAGACCAGCTATCGGGCGGTAGTACCTCCCACTCCGTGGCATATTGCGTAGATTTCATTTAAGATTTACCAGTAACCAATAAATAAACCACTATTCTTGTGATTTGTTTTTTTTTAATTAAAAAAAACAAACATTTTTATTGTTTTGCAGAAAGAGAAAACATATGGCAAGCATGTCAATATCAAGCAACATCCCCATGTCCCCCAGCACCCCACCCCTCCCACCTCCCTCCTGGTTTAGGATCGCATCGCCTTCATCCAAATGTTCAGCCAGTGAGGGCCTCCAAGTCTTTGTTAACGGCCCCGGACGCTCTCCCTCTCCATGGTATCTATACATCTGAATGTTCATGTCCCTTTAAAGTCCTCCATCTAGTCCATGATAGTGTCGCCACTTACCCCACACTCTACGGAACTTCTTAGGGCACCCTCTAGCTTTATATGTAACTCTTTCTGCCGCCATGTAAAGGTCCATGCGCTTTCTCCATTCCCCCATCTGTGGACTATCTGGTGCTCCCCATTTCCTGGCTATGTCCCTTTTGGCCACCACCAGTGCTAGCACCAGGAAAATTAGCAGTGGGTGGGCTAAATCCACATCATTGGTCATTCCCAAGAGTACGAGCTTCGGGTCAGCCGGGATGTCTGCCCCTAGCACCTCTCCCAACTCAGCAAGGACCTCTCCCCAGTATATTTGAATGTGTGGGCAGGACCAAATAGTGTGTAGGAAGTCTCCCCTCTTGTGCCCGCAACGTAGGCAGCTGGGATCAGCTATCCTCCCCATTCTATACAGTCGTACTCTATCGAAATAGGCCCTATGCAAGATCTTGAATTGGATCAGACGGAGACGCGACTTTATAGCCACCTCCCTGGGGTGCATCAGTACTGTACCCCAATCTACATCATCCATCTCCCCTACTTCCTGTTCCCAAGTGGTCCGTAATCTCTCCAGTTTGTTAGGTCTATTGTTCATAATAGTTTTGTAAGTGAGGGATACAGCCTTTTCGGGGATCCTTTCCTGCAACAGGCGGCCCTCCTAGGAAGCATATTCAGGGAGAGCCTCTAGTAGCGCCCCCTCCGCCTCCACGCATGCCTCAGTTGCACATATTTAAAGAACTGTGAGCGGTGGAGCCCAAAGTCTGCTTGCAGTGATGGGAAGGACTGCAGTGTCCCATGTTTGGTTACGTCCCCCAGGGTGGAGATGCCAATGGTGTCCCAGCCTCGAAACCCTTTCAACTTGCTGAGTTCTTTCAGCCAGGCACAGTCCCACAACGGTGTCTGTTCCGTCGGCCTATGTTCCCAATTAATGGCTTTCGTCGCCGTTTTCCATGCCCCCAGCGTGATTCTAGTAGCCGGCAATAGCCTGGCCTGTACCTTTCCTCCGTAAATATAGTGTAAACATGAATGTATACCCATAGTGTACCTTTCTAATGCGTAGGTGGGGTGTGATGCCGGTGCCTGTATTCATTCATTAATGGGGGCCAGGTGTTCCGCCCAATAGTAGGCTTCTAAATCTGGGAGCAAAATCCATCCATCGTATTGGTATCTCTGTAGGGTCGGCAATGCTGTTCTAGGGTGTTTTCCCAGCCAGAGGTACGACCGCAACTCTGCATGTATTTCCCGAAAGACCTTACTGTGCATGGGGAAGTATTCATTCTGAAATGCGTATAGAAATCTCTGGAGCTATACCATTTTAAACAAGAATCGTTAGGGAGAGCGATTTCCATCTGCTGGCGTCCGCCGTGAAATTGCGTATGACCCGGTTGATGTTTCGTTCGTCGTGATAAATATTCCTAAGTAGGTAAATCCTTCACCAGTTGTCTGCAGTCTCCCAGGCAGCTCGGGCTACCCTTCGCGCCCTGAGGGTCATAGAGTGTTGACTTGTGCCAATTTATTTGGTATCCCGATTGTGTGCCATAGCTGTCTAATTCGGCAAACAAAGCCGGTATTGTGGTCTCTGGTCGTGTAATATAAAGCATGACATCGTCTGCATATAGGGACAGTTTTTCTTCCTGTGCCTCTGCGTACCCTATCCGTAATCCCGTAATCCCTACGTTCTGTCTAACTGCTCATTCCATCACCTCAATTGATAGGGCGAACAGTAGTGGAGACAAGGGGCATCCCTGTCTGGTTCCCCGCTGTATAGGGAAAGCCCTCAACGTCGCTCCGTTAACCCTGACTCTGGCACTCGGGTTTATATATACTAGTCTAACTTTGCGTCTATACCTGGGTCCAAATCCCTTACGTTCCAACACTCCCTCTAAAAAGGGCCAGTGGACCGCGTCAAACGCCTTTTCTGCGTCTAGGGACAAGAACCAATGGGGCTCTGTCCTGTTTCCCACCTCCCTAAGCCAATTATGGGTCCTCTGTATGTTATACCTGGTCGCTCTTTCCGGGATGAACCCCGTTTGGTCAAGGTGGACTAGCCCCGGTATGACCCGTCCCAGTCGTAGCGCCAGAATTGTTGCGTAAAGTTTCGCCTCCACATTTAGGAGAGAAATGGGACGATAGGATGAGCACTCCCCTGCTGGCTTCCCCTGTTTGTAAATTGGGACAATCGTGGCCTGTCTGAGGTCGAGCAGGAACTGGCCCTCCTCTTTCATGTCCTGGGAGAGGCCCATCAAGTGACGTGTCAGGAGGTCCGTCATTTTTTTTAAGAACTCCGCTGGGAACCCGTTTGGCCCGGGGCCTTTCCTGCCCAAAGTTTGGTCAATGCGACCCGGACTTCCTCCCCGGTTATGTCTGCCTCCAGGTCTTCCCGATCAGCTCCCTCAAGTATCGGGAGATTAATATGTGCCATATATTGCAGCGCATCCTCCTTCGTCCCTAAGTCACGTGCTTGATAGAAGGTGGCATTGCAGTCCGCAAATGCGTCTGCTATCTGGGCATACGCACACGCCCAGTCACCACGGCCATTTCGTACCTTTTCCACCCACCTGTCGTCTCTCTCTTTCCTGCTAAGCCACGCCAGGAGTCTTCCCGATTTGTCCCCTACATCATATATATGATGTAAGGTCGCCAGTGCCTGTGACTTCGCCTCCACTGCTACGAGCTGTCTATACTGAGCTTGTAGGTCGGTGAGTTGTCTAAACTTCCCTGATTTTCTGGTAAGCAGAAGCTCACTTTCCAGCGCCAGGATCTGCGCTTCTAGCGCTTGTATTTCGGCCTGGACTTTTTTCCTATCTTCTGCCAATCTACAATGTGCCCTATCTCGTAGGACCACCTTAAGTGCCTCCCAGAGGACTACCCAGGAGTCCACTGAGTCCATATTATCCGCCAGGTACACTTTCACATCCGCTCGTAGTGCCTTCAAGATGTCTGGGTTCTGTAAGTCCCAAGCCGACAGCCTAAGTATTTTGGGCCCCTTCCTTACTTTCCTGCCTATCTTCAGGAGCAATGGTGCGTGGTCAGACACCCCCCGTGCACAGTACTCTGCGACATCAGATACCTGTAGTGTCTGCCGTGCCATGAAAATATAGTCCAGACGAGAGTACACCTTGTGTGCTCGCGAGAAGAAGGAGAATGCCCTGGCATCTGGATGGAGCCAACGCCACACATCTAGGAGACCAAATGCAGTCATGGATTTGGCCAGCGGCGTTACAGTCTGTCATCTGTCACGATCTCCTGTTCTGTCTGCCAAGGGGTTCATTACATCATTGAAGTCACCCCCAATAATTTGAGTCGTGTCGGATGTATTAAGGATTATATCTGAGACCCCCTTTAGCGTCCTGGCCTGTAGTTTGGGTGGTGCGTAGACCGAGACGAACGTGTATTCCTGTCTCCCCCATGTTCCACGAACCCCCATGTATGTGCCCTGTTGATCCGTCCATACTTGTGCCACCCTCATAGGTGGATGCTTTTTTATCAGGATTGCCACCCCTCTAGAGCCTGAGGTAAACCCCGCATGGGCTAGGACTCTGTATTGCCCCCTTGCGAGGAATGCACATTTAGTGCCCTGTAAGTGCGTCTCTTGGAGGAGTACTACGTCTACCCCGGATCTCTTCACATAGTTGTTGACCAGGCCACGTTTGATCTTACAGCCTAGGCCATTTACATTCCAGGTCAGCACCTTAATTCCTCCCCTTTCGGCTGTGTCTCGTTCTGGGCTACCCATAAGCGTACGTTCGAAATGTGATCCAGCGGCTCCTTACGCCCTGTGGTGGGATTTGCTGTGGTGCGCCAGTGTGTGCTTGATTTGACATGTTATAGAACAGTACCCCCCCCTCCCATCCCATTGTACGTGATGTGCCTGTCATGCCCTGAGCCTTTCCCCACCCTCCCTGTACCCCCCCCACCTCCCTCCCAACCCCCAACTCCCAGAAACTGAGAACACCCACAACTGCCCCCCCCCCCCTCCCCCCTCCCCACCACCCCTCCCCCATTCAGCTACAGCTTCCGCAGAACCAGGGCTACTGAGTAGAGGGTCTGTCGCCCAACCTTGGATCCCCCCCACCAAACTTACGAGTGCACCTTACGTAGCGGGCAAGTTTCCCTCCCCCACCCAGTCAACCTGCAAAGGTAAAGTGCATCTCACGGAAATGAGTAATAAACAATAAGTAAAGGGGTGTTTATAACTTGCGGGCCCCCTCCATGATGAGCTGCAGTTTCATATGTCAATCCTGTCCCTTCTTCGGGAATGAGAGTCCTGTGTCCCAGTGTCCAGCTCTTCTGTGATGCCGGTTGCCTCCTGTTCCATCTCGCGTATTGCTGTCACTAAGGGATGCAAGGATTGTTCAACCACCACCTCCTCTTCCGATGTTCGGCCACCAGTGTCGTCGTCTTCCTCCCCCCTTTTCTAAATCGTCGTCTTCCTCTGAGCCATTTTGCCCGGCCAGGCAGCTGAATCTGGACCCCGACGTCGCCGTTTTCCCTGCTGAGATTGTTGTAGTCAGTCTCCTCCGTCCCGACGTGCTAGGGCCGGGATATGCAGTGGTTTGCGTGCGTCTTCTGATCTGTGGTTTCTTGATTCTTTGGGTTTTAGGTGGGCTGCGTCTTAGATTGGCGGTTGCCATCTCGTCTCTGATCCTGCGACCTTCTTCCACTGCCCCCTGAAGAATGGGACGTTCTTCCAGCCACTGCCAGGCTTCTTCCGGGCGGTTAAAAAAGTGTGTCCTGCCCTCATAGATGACTTTAAGTTTCGCCGGAAAGAGCAGCATATATACGTTATGTTTAGAGCTCTCAATTTTGCTTTTATCGTGTCATAAGAACGCCTTTGTTTCTGCACCTCTTGGCTGTAGTCTGGGAAAATCATAATGTTCGTGTTTTCCAGCCGCAGTTCCCCTTTCCTTCTGGCTTCTCTTAATATGAGATCCCTGTCCGCAAATTTGAGGAAGCGTGCGATGATCGGTCTGGGCCGTGCTCCCTCTGGTGGTTTCACCAGCAGCGCCTTATGTGCCCTTTCAATGAGAAAACAGTTCGAAAAATTATCCTGTGGGAACGTCGTCTTCAACCAGGAGTAGAGATGGGCCGCCACGTTCCACCCCTCGATGCCTTCTCTAAAACCTACGAAGCGTAGGTTGTTGCGTCTCGCCCTGTTCGCTGCATCATCCACCTTCCATAGTAATTGCCGGTGCGACGCTTGGAGTTCTGCCATGTCCTTTCGGAGAGTGGTGATACAATCCTCTGCCTCGCCGATCCTCGTTTCCGCAGTCGTCACCCTCTCCGTCAGGTTCCGAAAATCCTGGTGCAGCAGAAGCACCTCCGAGCCTACCTCACCTATCTTGACCTCCAGAGCTGCCCTAGAGTCCTGTATGTCCGTCCTGGATGCTTGTATGTCTTCCAGCAGCATTGCGGTGTCAGAACGTGCGCCAGAGCCACCGGGAGCACCTCCTTCTGTGGACGTGCCGTGGCATAGTTATCCATGGTCTCCTGCCGGGCGGGTTTAACCACCGGATCTCTTTTCCCCATCTCGTCCGCCTTCGGGTGTACCCCTGTACTGAACTGGTCGCTCTCGTATCCCCCACCGACTGCTATCCTTCGTGGGGGGAGGACAGGGTGAGGGGTAGGCTTCCAGTTGGTGGGGTGGGTATGGCGTGGGTGATCCCCTCCGGCTGCACTGCACTGCCCCCCAGAAGTATTGGGGTCTTCGCGTCGCTCAAGCACTTTTCAGGGCTTACTTGCACTACTTGGCGCCACCGTTCCGTGACCTTCAGTGGCGTCGTTTCCCCGCCCTCACCAAGTGCCTCCTTAGGTGACTCCTCTGCATTCGGTGGTACAACGAAGGCCTGGCCCCACCGCTTGCGTCAGATGTGTTGTGCCCTCTACTTCAGGGCGCATGCAGCATGCCGGGTGACTTATAGTGCTGAGTTCGTACACCCCACTGTGGCGCAATCCAGACAATTACCGGCCTTGACCCCCTGGGGACGGATGCTTCGACTCGCTGTCGTGGGTTTACCTTCTGCCAGACGTATTTGGCCTAGTTGTTATCCCCAGCCGGGAATTCCTGTGTTAGGCTTAAGGCGTGGTGCACATGATAGCCTCCGCGCTGTCCCGGCTGCTGTCGATGTCTTACTGCCCCTGCCTTCACCGGTACTGCCGGTAATGCCTTCGGGTCCCGGAGCCCTGGCCCGCCTCACAAGTCCACCTTTCTTCTGTGTCTTTTCTGTTGGTCTTGGCTCCCAGAGCACCTCACCGCCCACGCCGCTGGTCTCCGCACGTCCACGCGGTTTCCGCCGGGTCCCCCGGACCTCCGCCGGCCCCCTTCTGTGTGTGTCAGCTAGTGCCGTGCCCATACCTGCAGTACGGCTTCTGCTCGGCCTAGCTGTCGATCTCTCGGGCAGGATTCAGGCGCTTCTCGGGGGGGGTCCGCCTCCGTCGTCCGAAATCCGCTTCCACAGGACTACTGTAGCGGGGCACAGCTCGTCTCCGGAGCGCTCCTCCTTCCCGCTTGCGTTCACCAGGATCAGACGCTGGCAGCCACAGGGTCCGATACCTGGGCACTATTCCTTCCCGGCCGCCATTTTGGTGAAGGAAGTCCGCTCGGCCATCCCGTCTAAGTCAATTTCCTCAGCTGTAGCGGCAGGAGTCGGAGTTTTCTCTGTCTCTGTGGACATCTCGTCTTTATCGGTCCTGCATCCACCGTTTTAGGGCATCAGGGTTGTCGTATTTTGTCGGATTTGCTGCAGCTCATCAGGAGCTTCTCCTAGGCACGTCTTACCCGGCCATGCTGTTGGCCACGCCCCCTATTCTTGTGATTGTTGATATGCTTTGGCGTATTTTATTCCTCTGACAGGCCTACCACTGGAAAGTGAATTCAGTAACATTTTCATCCAAAATGTAGTTAAACCACATGGGCTCCCGTCCAAAATCATCTCCGATTGTGGAGCCTAATTTACTTCAAAATTTTGAAAAACACTCTGTGCTACCCTTGAGGTGGAAGTGTCTCCCTCATCCGCGTATCATCCTCAAACAGATAGTCAGACAAGACATGTAAATCAATCCTTTGACCAGATCCTACATTGCCTCCTTTCTTCAATCAATACTCAATGGAATCTGGCACCCCCATTAGCAGAATTTGTGTACAATAATAGCGTTCACTCTGCCACAAAATGCACCCCATTTTATTTCTTGACAGGTTACCATCCTAGTGCCCTTCCCATTATCACCAATAGGTCTCTATTTCCTTCAGTTACCCAGCGACTACAACAGCTACACAGTATTCAAGACCACCCCAAACAATGTTTGGCCAAGACAAATGACATTATAAAGATACAAGCTAATTAACAGAGGGCACCAGCTTCCACTTACAAACCAGGTGATCATGTGTCGTTGTCCACATGTAATCTTAAATTGGACGGTCTATGTAAGCTCCTACCACGATTCATTGGCCCCTTCCCCATTGCAGGAATCCTTAATCCTGTCACAATTAAACTACAGTTACCGCCAGAATACACAATTCATCCAGTATTCCATGTTTACTTCATTAAATCCCATCATCCAGACAAACGTAATGTGAGATGTCCCCCTCCCTTCCGTTTGTTATGTGTTGTGTTCTTACGTTGCAAATCCAAATCTTGCCTTAACATTGATGTTATGTATTTTGTCTATGACTGTTTGGATTTGGATTAAGATTTACGGCACTGCTTTTTTTCCCTGGTGGCCGTGGTAGGACTGTGAGAACATTGTAGAAATTGCTTTAAACCTGCAGAGTTTTCCACTGTTAGGGAAAACATGTGTGCCTCATGTGAAAGAGCAGACTGCTTTGGCATACTTCCCTTTATCATCCTGAGGGGAACGGTGCTGTAGAACACTTTTTTAGAGTCATCATGGGCAGAATTCAATGGGTTAAAAGTAATTTTAAGAAATGGGAGAGTGAAGTTAAAAAAATCTTTTGTGGGCCTACTGTACATCACCTGCTGAAACGGAGTATACACCCTTCAAACTGTTGAGAGGGAGAGATCCTTGTCCTAAGAATAATCAAGCCTGGATGTAGAACCAAATTCTTCATAAGTGGTCCTTGGAGAAAGTTAAAGAGAATATCCTTAAGGCTTGAAATTCCTATAAAGTTCACCATGATTTCAAATATGGAGTGAAGTAGGTTAAACTTAACTCTGGTGATTGGGTGATGGTTAAAGATCCATGGAAAACAATCAAGGCCAACAGGAAGTTTGTGAGGCCATTTCAAGTTGTCGAATTATACACAATTCAGCCAAACTGACTGATGGGAATGTGTGACATTTTAGTAAATTGGCCAAGTGTAATGAAGGGACAAAAGGCAACATACAACAGGATTGGAAAAAAAGTAACACGAGTTGGCTGTTCCATGATTCGAAAGAAGTGAATGAAGATGATGTGAGAGAATTTGATGCTTTTGGAAATACAAGTCATGCTGTAAATATGAGTGATTCAAGTGACCTCGGGAATGCATAGTTCTGGCAATTTCAGGAGCAGCAGAGTTTGCGCATACCGGGATCAGAGGCTAATGCCTCTAAAAAGTCAAGGCGGAGTGGTTTCTTCCTAGATACCAACAGTACGCGAAAGAAGGGAATGTCACCAAGTCTGGTAGAAGGGTGTATAAGCCTCAAAGATTTGAAGATTTCTTAGTTGGGATGGTGGGACAGTTTTATGATTGGGTGCTGGGAGCCACTCCCTGTGCCTCCCTTCATGGTGGAATTGAATATAGTTGTTGCTCATTTTAGAATTTTATTGTATTGCACCCGATGTTACCTTATCCTTGCATTTCAATTATATCCTTTGAATGGACTGTCCATCAAGACCGGAGTTGTCCTTGGCACCCACAAAAAGTGGTCCTCATTTGTGGAATATTTTCTCTAAACACTGCTTCAGTGTTTTAAGTAGTATGAAAAGAAGGAGGGGGGGGCTCTCTAAAAGAGGCCTGGCCAAAAGAGCAAAACTGAATTATTTCTGAGAAGCATAGTCCATGTAAATAGGAATTTGGTTTAAAACATATGAAGTAAATTCCTGTGCCTGACCATTTTTGTGTACTTCGCAGTGAGTTTTCTGTTATTGCATCCAGACGGTCTTCCCAAGTTCACCGTTACAAGATAAGCAAATAATCATGAAAACTGTATCAATTAGGAAATCCATAATCATAGAGGGAGCAGTAATCAACTCTCTTTGTAACCCTTATGATGCAGTATCAAAATCCCAGCAGAATTTTTTTTCTCCAAAAAAGCCTCAGAATACCCATCATCTGAATATAGGACTAGGTGCTTGTGACTACGGTTAACATTATTATCACCATGGCATTATGGGGGAACTGAACTGAACCTGTGACCTTTTGTTGATGAACATAATCACATAGTGAGCACATTAGCCAAGAGGGCTGTCAGTCTAACTGTAAAGATCTCCGAAGCACATATTGACAGTTCACGTTTTTTAACTTCACGGAGATAAACAAAATAAGTTAATTGTTGCCAGTCCTTGCGCACATATTAGTTCACACTGGTGAACCATACCTGAATATTAGTGAGGCCACTACTTCTCAGGCTCCCTGCCCCTGCTCAATCTACCTAAATGAATGTGCCTATCGCAGGCCCACTCCAGCTATTTATATCAATGAGCTGGCCCCACGAGGGACTGGGAATGACACCTCCGCCTCCATTGGTGAAAAAGAGGTAACAGAGGCCCATCTGGATTTACAACTTTTGTTGTTTTCCAAGTAAAGCGGTGCTCAGACATAGGCTTTCCTAAAAACTTACCAAAAATACTGATCCTGACTCTCTCCAGCAGGGAGAAGACTCGTAAAAGAATATACCCCATCTACCCTAAGTAACTGAAGATCCCCAAAATTAAGAAAGACCTCAAACAAGCGACTAAACATTACTTTGACGAAAATGTAGCGTCGGTAGCCTCACCCTCAATTCTTTGGGAAGCCTACAAGACGGTCCTTCGGGGCCAAGCAATAGCATCCATCACAGGGTACAAAAAGTCACAGCAGCAAGAACTCTCTGAATTGGAATTATCATTACACACGGCGAATATGGCAGATCCCACAGCAAGCTCTACACACACTCTGCAATTACGCCAGCAGCAATATAAGGAGCATCTTAGACTACGGGTGGTCGACAGTATCTCGGCCACGGCACATAAAGTATATGATGTGGGCGACAAAGCAGGACAAGAAGGGGGAGGGGCAGGGGAGGTATACAACAATTACACACAAGGGGGGGAACCCTTCAGACACACCCACAGGAGATAGTGAGCACCTTGGCGGAGCACTTCGAAGCAGTTAACACCCCAGACAGAGAAGTTACGGAAAGTGCAGCACTGGACTCCCTTGCTCACATCGTGACTCGGACACTTCCACCAGATGCAGTCCAAGACCTAGACACCGACCTCACGGTCGAGGAAATACAACTAGCAATACATGCGATACAATCGGGAAAAGCCCTGGGTCCAAACGGGATCCCCATAGAATGGTATAAGCTCATGTCTGACACGCTTAGCTCTCCGCTGCTGGCAATGTATACGGAGAGCCTGTCGAAAGCGGTACTTCCATTGGATCAAAGAACCGCAACAATAGTAGCAATCGCAAAACCCAGTAAGCCGCCGAGGGATTGCTCGTCTTACCGCCCGATCTCTCTTCTTAATGCAGGAGCAAAAATCCTCGCAAAACTACTAGCTACTAGATCAATGGCCCATCTCCCGCTGCTGATACACCCAGACCAATCGGGCTTCCTAAAAGATGCAAAAAGCAAGACCCAAATATATACCTGCGAGACATCCAATAAAATACACACAACAACTCCCACACCAAAAGGAAGAGTGGTTGGAACTGGTAGGAAGCTTGGACAACACAACACAAGTAGTGCACACAATACAAGTAATACAGTAACATTAAATAATGGAGGTGATACTCCAGAGGCTTTACTAGTTCTCAAGTTACATATATACTTGGAGGAAGACCAAACACTGTATTGTGTTGTGAAATTTATTTATTTATTTTTCATTAATATAAAGCACAGTTTGGTTAGTTGTTCTCATCAGGGTCCATTCCATTGTTCGATGTGGAAGATTGCACCTCTTCAGATAAGATTATTGTGAAGTACGTGTTCTCGTTTTGTAGTGAATGAATAGATATCGTCAATGGTTTTACAGTATGTTTAATATGAAATGATACCATTAGGTGAGGGGTGAGCCAGAAGCTTTAGAGATTTTACCTCAGGTGCTAGTGAAAATGATTCACTCATCTTTTGGATCTCTTGTTACTTCTGTCAGAATTGGTGTTTGAATTTTGTAAATTGTTACTGAACAATTCGTATACTCACATTAGAGTGCTTCAGCAATTCGTAAAGTAATTAGCAGTAGTTCCTCTACTCTAGGGAGTGGTTTAGGTTTGTC
Source organism: Lissotriton vulgaris (assembly GCF_964263255.1). Taxonomy (NCBI): domain Eukaryota; kingdom Metazoa; phylum Chordata; class Amphibia; order Caudata; family Salamandridae; genus Lissotriton; species Lissotriton vulgaris. The sequence continues at coordinate 416,073,985 of NC_141697.1, read as the reverse complement.
CACTCGCCGAATAGCACCTAGGATACCCACAGTAATTAAAATCGAATGCGTATAAACTGGCAGTGCACCCAATTACAACTGATTTAAAAACCTTCCTTTCTCTAACTAGTGAAAATGTGAATTCAGCAGTCTTGAGTTTGGACAACTAACCTTTGTAGTTTATGATGATGCTGGCGTAGGATGATTAAGTTAATTGTTCCAGTTTTCAGCCTCACAAAGTTAAAGTGCAACCTGTTGTGCAGTTTCATTGGGTTGTTTTTCAGAGTGCTGATATCTGGAATTGTTAAGATCTTTAAGTACATTTCTGTAGCATTGCTGGATTGATGAAATACAACCCTTTAGTTATTCATCAACATTATCAGTGGTTCTATATAAATTGTAAAGCCACTGTGGATACTTAGGGGTACCACATATAATCAGGGACTGGTTACGTGATGAGTTGCCAATCCTGACTAGTTGTTTGCAGTTGGTGAGAAAAGATTTGAACCAGTGATGAAACTTTCCTTTAAATTTTAAGTGGTTTTCAAGGACGCAGTTAAGTCTTTTATTATATTTACTGTCAAATATCCTTTATAAATATACAAGGTTAGGTGTCTACTTTGCAAAAGACACACATATCATGGAAGGAATGCAGAACAAATCAAACATTCACCCCTGTCAAGAGATCTAGGTTAAATCCATCATTCTTTTGCTCACCATGCCTCCCCAGTTTGGACCCAGCCGTATGCAAATCAGTCTTGACCCAGCTCCTCAAGGGAACAGTCCACGTTGTCCCTGGACCAGAAACAAGGATCCTGGGACCGGTTTCGGGGTATCACCCCTAATCAGCCAGGCAGATTAATATTGCTGGGTTGTTAGAAGAAAAGATTTCTCATACTCTCTCAATGAGGACTACTAGTTCTCTTTTTGTTTTTCTAAGGTGATGGTGATTTTTTTTTAAATTACCTATCCGTCGGTGTCTCCCGACAGTCATCCGAGCTGTCTGGGGGGGCACCGGTTGTGTGACTCGCGTTGTGTTTTATGCGATTGTTTCTGAAGACTGAGTCACATGACCAACTACAATCACGTGATCACTCTGTTTGCCGGGAGTTGTAGTTCTGGGTGCGGAGTATTGTAGTTCTAGTGAATGACTAGCGCTAGTACCCAATTCGCATGAAATGTGATGTATAAAATGTATTGTGTATATAATACAATGACACCAACAAATATCCTTGGGAAACGCTGCATGTTCCGCACACTGATCAGTGTTTGATATGTATCGCAAGGACTGAGAAGTACGTTGGTTGTTAAAGGGACATCCATGGTATAGGCTCATTGAGTCCCGCTTTGTCGCTGTTCAATCTATATACCCATTTCTGTTCGATTTTGAACAGAAAGCGGCTGGCGTCTGGACAGGATTCTGGAATCGGTGGTTGTTCTAAAACTGTCCAATGGAAATCATTGGGGCTGTGTCCCTTTTCTAGGAAGTGTGCGGTTAGGCGAGTTGCTTGTTTGCGGCACCGCACTGTGCTTTTATGCTCTTGAATTCTCGTCCTAACCTTCCTAGTTGTCATGCCAACGTATCGAAGTTTGCACGTGCAAGTTATCAAGTAGATCAGGTTACTGCTATTGCAATTGGTGAACTTTGTCTGAGTCCATGGTCTATTTGTCCCTATATCTACACTCGTAGATTTGCAAGTCTGGGGACATACGGAGCATGCCCCACAGGGATGATGGCCTTGAACCGGTGGCAAGTCCCAAAGTGTGCCCACCTGTCTGGGTTCCTTATTACGTGGGCGTGTATGGACTAGCTGGTCCTTAAGGTTTTGGCCTCTTTTGAAGGCAAAAAGAGGTAGAGGGATATCATCGCCTCCAGTTTTCAAGATCGACCAATGTTTTTTCACAATCTTTTGGACTTGGTTGGATCTGGTTTTAAAAGTATTGACAAAGGTGATACGGTTAGTTTTTTCTTTAGGTGGATGTATCTCAAGCAGAGATTCCCTGTTGTTGTTTGATGCCCTCTTTTTGGATTGGCGAATGATTTTCTTTGGATAGTTTTTCACACTCAGTTGTTGTTCCAGATTTTGTGAATGACTCTTGAAATCTTCTTTGTTGGAGCAGTTCCTTTTGCACTCTCAGAAACTGGCCAAACGGTAAGTTGTCTCTTAAGGCACGAGGGTGACAACTATCATATCTTAAGAGTGCATTTTGAGCCATAGGCTTGCGGTAGAGTTCAGATTCCAGACCATTGGAAGTTGCATTGATTCTCAAGTCCAGAAAAGCCAGCGTTGTTCGACTGAATTCAATAGTGAATCTCAAGTATGTGTTTCTGGTGTTCAGCCATGCATGGAAGGAAATTAGATCTTCTTCTGTCCCCCGCCATACCACCAGAATATCATCTATATATCGCTTCCACACATGTAGCGATAATAGATAGGGGTTGGCAGGTGTGAGGACCTCCTGTTGTTCGAAGTTATGAACATACAGATTCGCTAGGCTCGGCGCGAAGACACTACCCATGCTAGTCCCAGATGTTTGCAGGTAGGTAGTGTCTTCGAAGCGAAAGTCGTTTTCCTTCATAGCGATTTCTGCAAGGTTCATGATGAACCGTGTTGGCGTAATGGACTGATGGTCACTTTGTTCTAGTAGACTCCCCACAACTTCCAGTGTTTCGGTTTGCGGAATTGAAGTGTAAAGTGACTCGACGTCAAACGATACAAGTATATCAGTGTTGGTATTGAATTGTATGTTTGGAAGGAGTCTTAGAACATCCTTGACCATAGGATTTAAAAAGTGGTCAACAAAGGTCGACAGTGGCTCTAGTATTGACCCAATACCTGAGATGATAGGCCTCCCTGGTGGAGGTCTCTGTGGTTTGTGGACCTTCGGTAGGCAGTAGAAATAAGGTATGGTGGGATGGCTTGTGAGGAGATATTGTCCTTCTTGTGGTGTGATCCAACCCTCAGTGGTCGCTTCTTCCACTAAGTTGCCTATTTTTACTTTTAGTCTTTCAGTTGGATCTTCAGCTAGGGGAAGGTAAGATCTGCGATCGCTCAATCGTCTCAGACATTCGTTTCTGTATGTCTCAGTGTCCAGAATCACAATAGCCCCGCCCTTATCGGCTGGCTTAATGATTATGTGTTCGTTGGATGCTAATGAGCGCAAAGCAGATTGTTCATCTCTTGAAAGATTCATGAAAGGTCTGTTTTCAGTTTGGTAGAGAAGCTTTATATCGTTCTCTACTGCTGTTTCAAAGGTTAAGACCTTTGGGGGCAATCCGACACTTGGTGGGTTGAATGCGGATGGCTTTTTTAGACCCGTGTTCTTATCCACTGTAGGTGATTCCATATTTCCTGGTTTCAAGAAAAAATAATGCAGTCTTATTTTTCTGAATAGTTTGGCTAATTCCACCTGTGCTACGAAAGGATCAACTTTCTGGGTGGCCACAAAGCCAAGGCCTTTGTTCAAGAGGCGTTCCTCATTAGGAGATAGAGTGTATGAGCTGAGGTTCATTACGAGATAGTCGAATTGCTCGTCCCTGCGGTTTCTTGTGGGACTTTCTTCCCGCTGCGAAGATCCATCGTGGATTGCGGCGTGGTGTTCCAGTGGACTTGAGGTGTTGTTCCTTGTCTCCTTCTGCCCCTGCCTCGTCTCGGGCCAAACCCTAAAAAAGGAAAAGCTCCGGGGCCTTGTTGCATTTGGGGGGGACCAAAGGGACCCATTTGTGGGGGGTAAGACGGACCAAACATCCAGGGATTGGCCGGCCACCATGGTTGGTAACTGTTGAAGTTTTGTGGATGTTGTCCACCCCTCCAGTTTCTGCGATTCCCACGCCCTCTAGGAGTGTTGTTTGTTGACCCATTGATTGAAGAGTCTGAGTCACTAGATGCTCCTTCTGAGCTAGATGTTCCATATGTTGAGCCACCTTTTTTACCACCTCGATTGAATGTGGGTGCTGTGTAAGACTCGCTTGTGTAAGGGTATACTCTTTCAGTTGAAAATCTGGCTAGGTCTTTTTTAAATTTTTCTAATTTTGTGAAAAGAATTGAATCTTTGAAATCTTTATTATTCTTGTCACTATCGTCCTGTCCTTTCTTAAAAAGGCTGCTTTTTAGTGTGGTTTTTATCTGGCCCTCAAGTACTTGGATTTCGATGAGTATCTTATCTGCTACTCTTTTTGCAGTTTTAATGATTAGGACCAGCCAGTCCCTTGTGCACCTCCAGGCAATCATCGACCAATCTTTTAGAAATTCCTTGTCATCAAGGAATAGTCGTGGTGCGTTATTAACAATGAGGCCAGAGGGTGCACAGTTGTCACGGAGGTATTGAGCCATGACAATTCCATGGACTGTGGTTCTGGAGTGTGATTTCTTAAGGACTAGGACTTTTGCCCATCCCTCATCATTACTCGTTATTTGGACTGGGACGTTCTCTAAAAGACTCGGGTTCTCGTCTAGGATGTTTTGAACCTCAGCATTCTCGAAAGCCAAGCCCCAGTTAGTGGCCATAGCTAACGTAATGGAGGAGAATCAGCAAAGACAAGAAAGTTCAAAAGAAGGGGGGGCAATGAAAGTCAGCCTCTCAATGAATTCAATGATATAGAAGACCAATGATGATCAACTACTGTTTAAAAGGGGCCCACAGCCTTAGCTGTACTGTTCACATACACAACAAGATTTTTGAAGAGGGCCCAAGGGCAAGTTTAACGACTACCCAGGTACATGCCCCAATAACAATGTCTAAACACCCAGTGGTACCTAGTAGTCAAGAGAGTCAGTTAATCGTCTGGAATCACAACGTAAGTGCAATACAAATAACACCCAAGGGAACACACCATGCACGTTTTTAAATATAGAATTGGCCAAGTCAGGGCTCAAGGACGTTTGGAAAAATTCCCATCAGAAGCCATACTGTACTGCCCTCTTTTGCATCATTTGGGATCTCCTCGCCCAGGAGACAAAACAAGACGGCCGGTCAGATGTTACCGTTGCCGAAATGGAGATGTGAGAGGAGAGTATCACATGATTTAGTGTAGACTGAAAAAAAGCAGTGGAAAGTGGAAAGGGTGAAAAGTGAGTGATTGTAAAATTAGGTGAACTGGGTAGAAAATAAAGAATTTATTAGTGTCTCCCAGTCCCTAAGGAAAATGACATACTCATGTTCTCCCATTTTGTTTGTCTTTGTTTTTCTCTGTGGATCCAATGCTTTGATGCGGTGCGGTAACAGTACTTGGTTGAGCACACAACCTGGTCTTTGCAGGGGATATCTTTTAATAATTATTTTTCACTAAAAGCAGTAGTTTTGAAATATCTGGTCCTGAGGAATGCATGAAAAATCTTTTTCACCAAATGCAGAAACATGTCGACCACTACTGAGTGCGGATATTATTTCTAAACCCGCATTTGCACTTGTCTTTTAACCTTAGGGACTGGGAGACACTAATAAATTCTTTATTTTCTACCCAGTTCACCTAATTTTACAATCACTCACTTTTCACCCTTTCACTTTACACTGCTTTTTTTCAGTCGCCACTAAATCATGTGATACTCTCCTCTCACATCTCCATTTCGGCAACGGTAACATCTGACCGGCCGTCTTGTTTTGTCTCCTGGGCGAGGAGATCCCAAATGATGCAAAAGAGGGCAGTACAGTATGGCTTCTGATGGGAATTTTTCCAAACGTCCTTGAGCCCTGACTTGGCCAATTCTATATTTAAAAACGTGCATGGTGTGTTCCCTTGGGTGTTATTTGTATTGCACTTACGTTGTGATTCCAGACGATTAACTGACTCTCTTGACTACTAGGTACCACTGGGTGTTTAGACATTGTTATTGGGGCATGTACCTGGGTAGTCGTTAAACTTGCCCTTGGCCCTCTTCAAAAATCTTGTTGTGTATGATATGACATGCCACCTTGAGTCCTTGTATCTCACTAGATGGGCAATATACTGAAAGGATTGCAATAAGACTTTTCATCAAGGCCCCCAAACAATTTAGAGTAAGGAAATATTTGAAACGTGTGATCTAGCTTCATGGTTTTGCATTGAGCTTACACTTTGCAGAAACCAGGACCCAACCCATGATTCACTAGTGGGCGGGCCGGAGTGAAGGAGATGACAGGCCTCCAGGATGGAGGCCTGTCATCTCCTTCACTCCGGCCCGCCCAAGATTCTGATCCAATCCCTGATGTTCCTACTCAGAAAGGAAGAATCCAGATCCCAAAATAGAGGTCCAGAGCACTGTAGGGTGAATCCTGCAAAGGAGACAAACTGAGGAAACACTTGACAATAGAGGGAGTTATCTAGCTGAGGTCCCTGTGGATAGATAGCAGCTCCGGCGCACATGGCAGCACCATAGGAATTTATAAATCACAGACCTATGACCCTGGCTATGCAGAGCAAAAGACATGTCGAAGACATCTACACTTTCAAGAGGAACATGACGTAAGGTTTCAGATCAGCCCCAGGGATTGCCTAAGGCCCACAGTATATATGAGATACCCAGAGATCGCCAAGGCTAATCGGGAGGGAATGCCTAAGGCCCACAGTATATATGAGATACCCAGAGACCGCCAAGGCTAATCGGGACTGGCACACACATCCCAGGGTCTGATGAGTACAAGGGCATTGATACACACAGGAACCTTCCCTAAGAATCTGACGCCCAAGCAGGAGGCCCTGAAAAGACTAGCACCATTACTGGGGGGTGGGGGGCACATGGATGATTAGTGAGATGACCAAGAGGGTCCTTAGTCTTTAATAATAGACCCCTAATGTTCCTATGAAGAAGGAAAAAGCACAGACCAAGAGAGATTTCGTAGGGACAGTTTGGCACAAACACTCTGTTTCTAGGAATTAATATACAGCATACTGGAGTCCGTAGCATGTAAACATTTTCAGAGAAGTGACTGACTTGGAAGTGATATTCAGTTCATCTCTAGTGAGTCTTGACTGCAACCCCTGAGATGGAGGCAAAGGGGGAAAACTGATCAGACAGTAAAGGACCTATTCCAAAAACCTGTTTTTTGTAAAGCACACAAAAAAAGAGAAACTAAGGAGGTAGATCTACCTACACCAAAACCCCAGTGACTTGTTTACCTGAAGCAGAAGTATCCATCCCAAAGAGGTTCATGGCCAACTTCTTTCAGGTATATGGGATGGTTTTTCTGCCCTGAAAAATGACCTTAAGAAATTATACATGTGAAATATAGACCACAATGACCAAGACTTCAAGTTCCACAGCAAAGTGGGTTAAAGCAGGAAGCTAGTAGAGACACACTGTAAAGTTAAATAATGGATAGATTTAAACAATGTATCTCGATTGATGTGAGGGATCCAAACAACCCGAGCAAGCTATTTCTGGACCTTCAAGCTGTCCAGCAAAACAAGGGAGACATACGCTTTCTGCAGGAATCTCACCTTCTTTCTCAAGAAACGTGGAGAATACCCTTCCAATTTTAGCCAGCCCAATATCTTTCCTCAGCAGTGATACAAATGAATGTTGTGGACGTTTAGAGTGTTGCAGGGATTCTGCACATATACAGAACTGTGTGCAGGAAACTAGGACCTCAGTGAATAGAGGGTTTACCGACCTACCACATTTGTACCCAAAATTCCAACCCAACTAGCAATAGAGTCTCATTCGTTCTCCGACTAACAGCGAAGCTACCAATGATTAGACAACCCAGAACACAAGACTACCGACCCTTCTCGGAGATCGCGGGAGCCAGACAACTCTTTCGCTCACACACTCACTCACTCATACTTGTCCAAAATTAGAGTAATTAGTGATGCGGTGTAGTTTAAAATGTTTATTTTAACAAACGCGCTCTATGGTACAGGACACATGTCAATATTAGCATAAAAATGCATAAGCACAATATAGTCAGCATTGTCACAATTCCATAGAATACAAACGGGGAAATCATTTTATAAAAACAGTGGAATAGGACTACAGTGCCTGACCACCCTCCACTGGTAAGAAGGAATTTATTATAAAAAGGAAGACCTCTGGGCTTTGTCAGCATACCCCATACCTCAAGGCCTAGATGAAAGCTTTACATCTGAGGACTAGCACAGCTCTTCTCTCTGGAAAGGTGTCTCCAAGTGTCAACCACATGTTTCGCTTGCAATATTAAAGTAAACGATTTTCAGTAGTGCAGCTGTGTGTGTCATGTTATGTCTAGGTGCGAGGGACTGACCAGAACAGAATAACAAGGGGCATTGTTGATTGACCTTGTACATCGTGTGCAGACTAAACCTCAGGGCACAGTAGAGAACGCGAAAGTCAGACAGTTCTCATGTGAAAGGGGCACAAACAGAGTCTTGCAAAATAAACGTGTGTAGTGTCGTGGGCAAAAGCAGCCTCATGGCAGCGAAGATCATGCTAACTTAGAAACATCGACAATAAACCCACCATCTATACTACAAGAGCTCTCCACACATAGACATTTCTCTGCAGGAAACAGTTTCTGGTAGAGGTAGGCGGTGTCTACTTCTGAATGGGCAGATGCAAGAGCAATTTCTTTTGCTGTAGTATATGCACTAATTCAAGGACAGAAAGCATTTATGAAACACATAATCTTGTATCTAAAGCAACAGAACTCTGAATGGTAAGTAGGAGGGGAGGCTGGAACCTAACCACGTATAGGGCACATCATTGAACTAGATACAGAAGAAGGAATACAGTAACGTTCTCCAAAAAATGGCTCATTTGAATAAAGGAAATGGGCTTTCTAGGAGTATGGGGAAAATAAGTGTCAGATATAAGTTACATTCACTACTCCACCCTCATAAATCCTACGCCAGAATAGACTTGTTTATTGTAGATCAGATATTGTCCCTTGTCTTGCGGGTGTGACTTGGAGAATGCTTTCCATGTCAGATGATGCTGCAGTGACCTTCCCTTTGAACTGACATGATAGGGTGTTGACAACGGTCCCTATGTGGCTCTAAAAGGACAGTATTCTTAGAGATATCGTAGCCAAAGAAACCATTCACTTACAAATAATAGTTTCTCCATTTTATTGATATGGGAGAAAGCAAACTTCCTTTGGTATCAAATGCTCTTAAGGCAGTGGTAAGGGGGACAGGCATTGCAGATCGGCTGATGGAAGAGAATTAGAGAAAAGACAATACTGACCCTCCTTAATGAACTTCAAACATTGGAATCCCAACATCAGAAAAGAACGGCCCAGAAAGTATGCCACAAAGTCTTGGCAATATCATGCAACAAAGTGATGCTGTTCCGTGATACTGGCTTTAAACTTGATGAGAAGACAGTGCAGGCCTCAAGGGAGTTGCAGAACCACCACCTGGGTTCCTCAGGCTTTGGAAGTCCATGGAAGGTCAGGAACAGCAGACCATTCAGCTCAGTTGTGGTGCCAGTAGATGCAGGTGAGTGACTCCTTCACTCCAAGGGAGATTACTTCAGGTGTCCGTGATGCCCACAGGCCTGGAGAAGAACCTGGATGAAGAACAGGTACAGATGACACAGAAGACTGGCGGGATGGCGAGACCAGGAGCAGCTGGATTGTTCCCAAAGCGAAGTCCGACGAAGTCCAACATGCCCAGATGGTAGAAGTAGAAGTGGTTTCAGATCCGAATCTTATCCCACAATTAATCTGAAGAGCCACCCACAGATAAGCCCTTAAGTACCCTATGGAAAGGGCTGGGGCGATTCAGGGATCCCTCCTAGAGGAGGGGCTAGACAGAGGGGAGGATACTCCCATGTCCTTTGTCCAGTTTTGCGTCCGAGCGGGAGCATACAGCTCTCTGAACTGGTTCCAACTAAAGTATTCAAGGAGGGCACCAAATGTGCCCTTCAAGAGGTTTCGAGGATGGGATAGCATTGGTGTCTCCACCCTGGGGGATGTAATGCGTGGGCCGGTCCTGAATTCCTTTGAGGACTTACAAAACGATTTCCATATGCAGAGAACCCAATTCTATAAATATCTCCAGTTCCGGCACGCCCTCTCCCCTAGTCTGGAGGGCTTGGGGTCACTGGCGGAGTTCAGTCCGATAGAAGCAAAGGTTTTCATGGGAGACATTTAGGACCATAAGATCTCTAAGATTTTCCAATCCCTGGTTACTCACTGCTTTCCCACACTGCAGAAGCTCAAGGAGGCCTGGGAGGAAAATGTTGGTTCACTTGATGAGCAGGACTGGATGGAGGCCCTGGCCTCTCTGTGGGGGGCGGCTATAGCCGTACGTTTGCGCCTCGTCCAGTTCAAATATCTTCAGCGGGTCTATTATACACAGGCTCGTTCGTGGAGGCTGGGACTGGTTGCCTCCCCTGTATGTCTCAGGTGCGAACGGCAGGAGGGGACCCTGATACATACAGTTTGGTACTGTCTTTCATTGTCTCTGTTCTGGAGAGGGTTTGTGACCTGCCTCTCAGAAGTGCTGGGTTGGGACCTGCCTCACTCGCCGAAGCTGATGTCATGGACGGGATAGGGGGTAATATCTATAAACGTCATCTTATGTTGCTTGGGTTTACTCTGGTGAAAAGAGCCATTGCTAGGGCATGGAAGGTGCCTGAACCACCCTCGGTGTCTGCATGGAAGAGGGATCTGGACTTCTGCATGGGTTTGGAACTCCCAATTTTTACTGCACGAGGGTGCACGCATAAACATTTCAAGGTTTGGAAGCGATGGGCGGACTACCGAGGCTTGTAGCTGGAGCCGGTCTCTGCAGCAGGGCCCCTCAATCCAGTTTAATTGTACCCTGCTGGTGCAAACTGAAGATTATTGTGTATTTGTATATTGCAGTGATATGTTGTGGTGAATATTCCATTCCTGTGTTGCTCCTAGGAGGCTGTTAGTGCGACGGAGGAGGACTGGGGTGGGGTCTTCATATGGTTTCTTTCATTTGTATTGCTCTTCTTTTTTCCTTGATCTTATCACGAAAAAGTAAAGTCATGATGCTATACGTTTATTGTGCAGACGTCTCTGGGTTACAGAGCCCTGCATTATATGTGCCTTTTGACAAATAACATTTGTTTAAAAAAAATATGCGCCCTTTAAAGCAGTCTGGTGGCGCTAGAAAGCGCCCCCACCTCAACCCAATACACTAAGTCCTGTTTGGGAGGTGGTCACACCTCCCTGTGACAGGAAACCTATTGTTCTACCGTCCCCCGCTGGAGCTCAGCTCAGCAGCAGGCAGGCAGAATTGTGTCTGTGATTGGCAGCAGCACTAGCTGGCTGTTAGACCCTGGAATGCAGGTACTGGTAATACCCTAGGGAGCCCCCCAGTACTTGAGATCCTACATCCAACACTAGAATCAGTGTTTGAGTAGGATTCCAACATGTCTGATACCAAAACAACGGCCCCACAACGCTAAGGATGCCTGGCCTTCACCCTGGGGGTGCCCAGGAGTGGACGCCTCACAGGGAAAGCCAGGACGGGTTCCACAGCGGTATTCGTACAAGCGCCTTGAGACCCTTGCGGGTGAGTAGTGCGCTATACAAGTATCAATTTACATTTTTTACCAGCTCACACAGGCTGCAATGGCAGGCCTGTAGTCATCACAGTTTGAGTGGTCTCCCATGGGGGGCATAACACATGCTGCAGCCCATGGGAGACCCCTGGTATACCAATGCCATGGGTACCTTAGTAGCATATACTAAGGACTTAGAAGGGTACACCAGTAGCCAATTGGGAAGGTACCAAAATGCTTATCATAGTCAAATTTAGGGAGAGAGCACAGTGACTAGGGTGCTGATTAGCAGGATCCCTGCAGGCGAGTCGGAAAAACAGAGCAACACCAGGAAAAAAGTGGGAGTAACCATGCTAGAAGGATCCTACCTTCCTACATCCCCTCTCCCTGCGTCCCTGCTTAGTGGGTAGTAAACCTCCCCCTCCCCAACCTGCAGAGTGCCTGTCGCCCAAACCTGTGCATCATGCAATAAGGGGGCGCCACCATCACTTGTGCCTCTAACTCTTGGCACTACACCTTGAACATTTTGCGAATATAATACATAAGGTGAGGGATATCACAGGAATAAAACTAGGGATCAGTGAAGTTAATATAGACCTTTTTCATGGGTGATCGCTTGGTGTCACTATTAAACCCAGTGAGCTCCTTGCAACCTTTGCTCAGAGGCTCTGGGGTTGGCATCTCAGTTGGAGACATGATGTGGGGACAAGCAATTTGCTGTTGAAGTACCTGCTCTACAAGCTTTTTGGGATATATTGGGGGGTGGGGGGGGGGTGGGGTGGAGGTAACTGCACCTGAAGTGTGCTAGTTTTGGACTCCACAGCACCTGCATGCAAATGATGACTGGAACACCAATCAATGCTGATGGGGCGTGGCCAGGTAGACAAGATCTCCCACATATCCGGGGGTGTCCCCCTTATTCCTAGTAACTGGAGAGAGGTACTCGCATCCTTAGAATTCATTTTGGGCTTAAAGATCCCGGAACACCAGAAACCATACTACTGGGGTGGAGGATGCCGGACTTTGTTTGGGAGAAACAGCAAGAGAGCCCGATCTCTAACCAACCTACTTCGACTATCTGCCAAACACCCCCTTTAGCTACACGGATGAAATCCCAGAATCCGCCCATGCGCGACTTTTATAGTCAAATATGATTCATTCCGGGAAAGGAAAAAATTTGTCTTGACTCGCAAGGCATGGACACTGCATTCCGCATCATATGATGTAGGACCCACCTCTTGAGTATTTTGCAACATATTACTATAGCAGGGCGTGGCCAGTGTGTCATGGACCATAGTGCAAGGATGAAAACGTGTCTCTTGACCGCTGTGCGAATTATAAAACACAGAAATAATCAGGCTTCAGAGGGCCCCTCATGTCTCTTGGTCCCGGTGCCACTACACCTGCTGCACCAATGAAAGCTTCACCTTTGGACCATAGAGAACTACTTGTCCGAGATTTGTACGGGCCTGCCACACCATGCCAAATTAGTTTCAGAAGTTAATGAATATCAGAGGACAATTCATACATTTTAAATCAGTTCCGATATTTCAACAGTAGTGGGTACGGTAAATATATGGGATGGAATGGTCCGTAGTGTTAGAGTCTGAGACCTGTTATTTCATTTTATTTCATAATAAGTTTGGTTAAAAATCCTTAATAAAACTGTAGTGAATCATAAAGACACCAGCACGACATGGAACTGTTTCTAATTCCTTAATTTGTGTAATTTAATCGAGCACAGCCATCAAAACGCCTCCAGGGATAAACTCCTCAAAGTTAAAACTGTTTTTTTTGTTCTTCCGTATTTGATATATTTGTTCAATGATAAAGGCTGAGTGGTTTGAAATAAGAAAGCACTCGTGCTGTTGGTAATGCACACACTTGTTTCCAATTGTCCCGATTGTAATAAAAACCATTAGACATTAAAAATCTGTCAGATTCGGAGCTTGCTTTTACCTATTACACCTAGGACATATTGCCACTATGGGTGTGTTTATCTAGTTGCAATATACTTTGCAAATTGACTCGCGTTGCCTATCTGACGTTAAGCTGCTTTAAAGCTTTTGAATGTGTCAAATCGTGTGTTGTTTATTGCACTGTATTTTATGAAAAAAAAAAAAGATTGACAGCCTAACACAGTCAAATTATCATTAAAATGAACTATCCATTTACTTTGACAATATACTCGTAAAGCCCGCGTTAAACTCTAGAGTTAAATTCACAACATAAGTTACGGACCAATCACAATTTTGGGGGCGCACAATGTATGGCATCTGACCCTTATAGGAAGATTATACTTAATGGAAACAAATCAGGGTCGGACTGAACTATAGGACAATCTGGAACTGCCAGAAGGGCTGGTCCGACAGGTATGTGTGTGTGTCGGCCGGTTTTGTGGCTGATATTACTACAAACATTGCCTGCAGCAAGGACAAATGCTTGCTGTTAGACCTGTCTGCTTCTGGGAAGACTCTAACCACCATGATTTATTTTTGTCCCCCTTAGCCTCCCAGACTTTCTATTTTTATTTTACATGTGTCCATCAGGAGTTTTTTTTATGCTGTCAGGGGGCTAGGTGTTCCTTGGCGATGACGCCATTTTTCCCTCATCACTTGTGAGGCCTAGTCACCCCCTTGAAACCTTAGGGATCTCCAGGGACCTAAAATGGTGTCCACCAACTGTCATAACGGACACTACTGGAGGATAGGTCCATAGGATAGCATTAAGGAACTTTCTGGAATCTACTAGAGACTTCTGCAGGTCTGAGGCCAACCTATATAAGGCCAGTGACCAGCAGCCATTTTGTGCTGACCCCAGAGTAGAGGAGTGAGGCAGTGGTGAGAGGAGGTGGACACACTGAGAGCAGCTAGTTTGTCACTGAGGCTGACAGTTACTTCAGAAGATTGTTCCCCCTTCAGCCTTTGACCGATCCCTCTACCAAGACATCAATTATTGACCAATGAATCGAGCTACGTGAGAAGAAAGACCCTTCTGGATCAACATTCCTGTAAAAACTGACAGGACCTGCTTCCTGAAACTCAGTCCCATATCCCCTGCCCAGCGCTGCACCTACCAGGGTGTCGAGTCATCTGTGGACCCCTTGAAGCGCCTTGAGGTGGTTGGGGAACTGCGGAGCCTGAAACACCTGGAGGAGCGAGTGCCCGATCAGGGAGGTACTTCCTCTGGAGCCGGGTGAGGAAAGCGACAGCGTGTGAGGAGCGGCGCTGTGTGGTCCGTCTGCGGGACCCCGGGGGCACCAAGCGCGTCAGGAGAAGCGAGGAAACGCTTTCGCGCATGCCCTGAGCGCGCCCGCTATCAAAAGCAGGAAGGGCCTAGGGTCGGGCAGGCCCAGGAGAGCAGCGGCGACGTGTGGAGTAGCGTCCTTCCTGACAGCGAGTGCGGAGGCGGGAGAGGGACGAGAGCGTCTGCGCATGTCCGGAGGATCAGCGCGACTGCCGGCTTAGCTGAGGAGGCGCCGGAAGATCTTCAAGAGCACCGCCTCGTCTTCATTACCCTTCCCTGCGTGTAAGCGATACCGGCGAAGCCAGCGCACGTGAGAAAGACTGACCGGCCAGCCCTAGCGTCCCAGTGGTAAACGGACCATCGGGCCGATCTACAACAAAGCCTCGGAGGCGGGCACCAAGTAAAGACCGGTGAACTGTGGCATTAGCCGCCAAGACAGTAAGGAGAGAGGGGGGTTAAGAAGGAAGAGAGCTAAAGCTTCCTTGGTGTAGCGCTAGGATCATAAGTCACAGCGCCTGACCAAGTGATCGGTTATCCTAGCAACGGTAAATCTTACACTGTGATAGAATAAGCGAGGGGGGGGGAAAAGAAAAAGAGTTACATAACCCCAACCTCATTTCTGTAGGCTCTGATAAGTGGCTATTAAGCTAGAAATTAGTAGGGAACTTAAATTAATGTCAGAAGAGCGCTGACAGGTCTGGTTAGAAGGGAGCTTCCTTCAGAAACTCCTAACAACTGTTGTGAGAAGCTATAAAACCAGTGGTATTCTTACAGATCCCCCTGTGTGTGTAAGCTAGCACAGAGTTAAGGTGCAGATAAAGAGATCAAGAACATTGTCTGGCAGGTTATAAACTAATCCGTGAATTGGTAAACTGTATTGATGAAATATTGCTGACATGATGTATTAATGTAAGTGATCCTGCATAGGGTGAAACTAATGGGTTTCCCATGAATTATCAAACGAGTTACTTTTATACCTTGCTGAACCCTTGTTAATTGAGGGTGGTTTACTGTCTTTTTCCACAGCTGGAAGAGTGAAAATTAACTTCCATGGTAAAAGTGTATATTCATTCCTACAAGCAATTGATGTTATAACCTGTATGATTTTAAATCCAAAGAGCCATATTATTTTTATAAAAGGTAACGTGTGTCTTTATTTTAGTGGTTCATCACTGTGTTACTGTGGGTAAGCTGTGTAAGTACTTAGCCAACGCCGGGAGTTAGCTGTAGACCACTACTGTGCCAAGCTACCATATGTAGGCTTGGGGAATCTAGGTCCAACATAATTGGTGTTTCAGCGGTGGGATAGCGGATCTGTACTTACACTTACTTATTAGTAACGCAGTGACAACCACGAGACCCCACCTGGAGTTTTCTCCCTGCGGCCTTCCTAATTTACATTTTTGGTTTTTCTAAATTGACTTCTGGCGGTGGGTGGAGGTTGACCTCAGGTCACTCTGTGGATTTCTCCTGTATAGCATTTTATACTTCAAACAAGAATGGAGATAAATGTGGAAGAGCTAGACAATTATACTGTGCCTCAATTGAAAGAATGGTGTCAGCAGCAGGGGGTGTTTTTCAAGAAAGGAGCCAGGAAAGTTGAGCTGCTTACCAGTATTCGGGCATGGGTAGAGGCTCATTCCGGGGAGGAGGTAGACCCTGAAGAGAGTGACAAGGACACTGTCCTGGAGACCACAACACTGTACCAGGCGGGAGGGGAGAACCTTGTAACAGGTCCTAGAACACCTTCTAGAGTGGGCAGTAGTGTGTCAGAGAGGGGCCTGACTGACGCCGAGTTAGAAGACAGGAGGGAGGAGAGGAGGATGAGAATAGAACTAGCCAGGATGGACATGGTGAGGGAGGAAAAGAGGTTGGAGCATGAGCGGACCATCAAGGAGATGGATTTGCAAGCCCTAAACTTACGTACCCCCAAACCAGAGAATGGTGGCAGCGATAACCAAACCAACACCCGAGAACCTAGACCGTACCTACCAAAAGACATTATGGCTTGTTATGTACCCAGCGACGACATTGCTAAATGGCTAGCCGCCTACGAGGTCTCGCTGAGGGCCCATGGGATTCTGGAAGTCCACTGGGGAGGTGGGTTATACAAATACATGCCCCCCACTGGCAGGGATACTTTGTTGGCCCTTGACCAGAGTGAACAGACCTACTATCCGGCTATGAAACTAGCACTGCTTAAGAAGTTTGGGTTGACCCCTGAGAAATATAGACAAAAGTTCCGGGGCAGCTACAAGCTGGGCACACAAAACTGGGTAGATTTCTTGGACTACTCCAGGAAGGCCCTGGAGGGTTGGGTAAGAGGCAGCGATGTAGGGGACTATGAGGGACTATATGACCTCATACTCAAGGAACACCTACTCGAGAAGTGTCTTCCTGAGCTAAGACAGCATCTGGTGGACAGCAAGCTGACCAGCCCCAGGAAGCTTGCTGAGGAGGCGGACATCTGGGTTAGTACCCGGGTGTCGACTAAGGGGACTGGAGGGAATTCCCAGAAGCAAGGACAGGGCGCCCCCCAGAAGAAAGAGGGAGGGGAAACTAAGAGGGAGTTCTCTAAAGGGCCACAAAATACTTCGCAAGGAAGGGGCAGAGGATTCATCCCCAAGAGTAACCCCCCTCGCAACCCTACCCCTGGCCAAAGCCAGCAGCCAAGGGTTGTTCATTGCTTTGAGTGTGGTGGTGTGGGACACTATAAAGGAGATGTGAGATGCCCAAAAAGACCACCCCCTCCCACTGGAGGAAAAGCCCCGGGAATCACTAGTGTAGTGCTCGGGGAGGAGATGCCTTTGGTTAATGGAGGGGAGCGGGCGGGTGTCACTTTAGTGTCCCTGGGAGATAAGGAGATGGTTCCCAAGACCCAGCTGCCCTCCAATACTATTAAGTATGAGCAGTGGGTCACCATCAATGGCCGTAGAGGGGAGGCTCTGAGAGACACAGGAGCCAGCATGACTATGGTAAGGAGTCAGCTGGTGTCTCCAGAGCAGGTCATCCCAGATGTACTCCATCCCGCCGTAATGGCTGACGGCAGATTGGGCCACTACCCGGTGGCTGAGGTTCCCTTTGAGTGGGGAGGGGTTGCAGGTCCACTTCGAGTTGCCGTAAGCCCTGCCGTGCCTGTTGACTGCCTGTTAGGGAATGATATGGAGCACAATGCTTGGAGGAGGGTGGAGTACCAGACTCACTCTGAGATGCTGGGACCCCCTGACTGGACTTGTGTCAGCACAAGGTCAGCAACTGCCCGAAGGGAAAAGTTGCTTACGCTGGAGCCTGGAACAATGGCCCAGCCGGCTGCCAGAGAGGAGAAGGACAAGAGGCCGGAGGACCCTGCCTCGACATCTCCGCCTCGTGAGACAGCTGGACCACCTGCGGAGGTGGATCTGGAGTCCACAGGGGAGAATGTTGCTTCCTTGGAGAACCTACCCATCCCTACAGAGTGGCATGTGGAGGGAGGTCCTTCCAGGGAAGAATTCTGTGCAGCTCAGAAAGAGTGTCCTACTCTCGAGGGGCTGCGGCAACAGGCCAACGCCCAGGCAGCAGGAAACATTGAAGGGAGCTACCGGATTTACTGGGAGGATGGACTCCTCTACAGTGAGCCCAAGGCACCTGGCCACGGTTCAGCCAGAGCCTTGGTGGTCCCTCAATGCTTTAGAGCCTTTCTACTGGAATTGGCTCATGAGATACCATTGGCAGGACATCTAGGACAGGACAAGACCTTTGCCCGGCTTGTCCCCCACTTCTATTGGCCTCGAATGAAAGTGGCGTCTGACACATACTGTCGGACGTGTGTGTCCTGCCAAGCTAGTGGGAAAACAGGAGTGAAGCTTAAAGCTCCCCTGGAACCACTACCTGTCGTTAGCACCCCCTTTGAGAGGGTGGGCATCGACATTGTTGGGCCATTGGATCCACCAACTTCAGCTGGCCACCGGTTCATACTGGTTTTGGTGGATCATGCCACACGGTACCCAGAGGCCATACCTCTGAGGACCATCACTGCACCTATGGTGGCAAGGGCCCTGATGGGGATCTTTACCCGAGTGGGTTTCCCCAAGGAGGTTGTGTCCGACAGGGGGACTAACTTCCTTTCAGCATACATGCGGGCTATGTGGAAGGAGTGTGGAGTTACCTATCGGTTTACCACTCCTTATCACCCACAAACCAATGGTCTTGTGGAAAGGTTTAACAAAACCTTGAAAGGTATGATCAGGAGTCTACCTGAGAGCCTGCGGAGGAAATGGGACATCCTCCTACCCTGTCTCTTGTTTTCTTACAGGGAAGTGCCACAAAAGGGAGTGGGCTTCAGCCCCTTCGAACTTTTGTACGGGCACCCTGTACGGGGACCTCTCAGCCTGGTGAAGGATGGATGGGAACGGACTCCCAGAAAACTTCCCCAGGACGTGGTGAGCTACATGCTGGCCTTCCGGAGCCAAATGGCTAAGTTGTGGAAGCAAGCTTCAGACAACTTGGAGGCCAGCCAAGCGGTGATGAAAGAGTGGTATGACCACAACGCTCACCCAGTGGAACTGGAGCCTGGACAGAAGGTGTGGGTGATGGAACCTGGAGAGCTAAATGCCCTCCAGGACCGTTGGACAGGCCCCTTTGAGGTGTTGGAAAAGAAGGGGAAGTCCACCTACTTGGTGGATCTTAAAGCCCCAAGGCAGCCCCACAGGGTGCTGCATGCCAATCGCCTCAAGCCACATCATGAGAGGCCCGCGGTTGTCTTGATGATGGTAACCGATGGAGCAGAGGAAGAAGAAAGCGAACCTCTCCCTGATCTTCTCTCGTCCCAAGAAAAGGATGGGTCGGTGGAGGGAGTTATTCTCTCGCCATCCCTAACTCCTGAACAGCAGGGTGATTGCCGCCAGATCCTGGGGCAATTTTCTTCTCTGTTCTCCCTTGTCCCAGGTAGGACCCACCTGTGTACCCATGACGTGGACACAGGAGACAGCCCACCTGTGAAGTCTAAAATCTACCGGCTGTCGGACAAGGTGAAGGCCAGCATCAAGGGTGAAGTCGCCAAGATGCTGGAACTGGGAGTGATTGAACCTTCTGGAAGCCCTTGGTCTAGCCCGGTGGTTTTGGTACCAAAGGCTGCCCCACCAGGCACCACACCTGAATTGAGATTCTGTGTGGACTACCGAGGCTTGAACTCAGTGACCAAAACTGATGCCCATCCTATCCCCCGGGCGGATGAGCTGATTGACCGGCTGGGAGCTGCTCAATACTTAAGTACCTTTGACCTAACTTCAGGGTACTGGCAGATTTCCCTTACAGAGGAGGCGAAGGAAAGGTCAGCCTTCTCTACACCTGAGGGACACTACCAATTTCGCGTGATGCCCTTTGGGCTCAAGAATGCCCCTGCCACTTTTCAGCGGCTGGTGAACAGGGTCCTTTCTGGAATGGAAGCTTTTTCTGCTGCATACCTGGACGACATTGCTGTCTTCAGTAGCAGCTGGGAGGACCATTTGCAGCATCTGCAAGCTGTTCTACATGCCCTGCAACAGGCTGGATTGACAATCAAGGCCAGCAAGTGTCAGATCGGACAGGGGTCGGTGGTGTACCTAGGTCACTTGGTGGGCAGAGGGACAGTGCAGCCCCTCCAGGCAAAGATTGAGGCTATCATCGCCTGGGAGCCCCCCAAGACTCAGACAGAGGTCCGAGCCTTCCTGGGCCTCACTGGATATTACCGTCGCTTCGTGAAGGGGTATGGCACTATCGTGGCCCCTCTCACTGAGCTTACTTCCAAGAAGCAACCCCGACGGGTAGTCTGGACGGAGGCTTGCCAGCGAGCCTTCCTGACCTTGAAACAAGCATTGTGTTCCGCTCCCATTCTCAAGGCCCCTGATTTTGCTAGAGAATTCATTGTCCAAACAGATGCGTCAGAACATGGCATTGGGGCAGTGTTATCGCAGCTAAATGATGAGGGCTTGGATCAACCCGTGGTCTTCCTGTCCAGGAGACTACTCCCCCGGGAAAGGAGGTGGAGTACAATTGAGAGAGAAGCCTTTGCGGTGGTTTGGGCTCTGAAGAAGCTACGTCCATACCTGTTTGGTTCGCACTTCCTAGTTCAGACTGACCACCGCCCCCTTCGTTGGCTGATGCAAATGAAGGGGGAGAATCCCAAGTTGCTAAGGTGGTCCATCTCCCTACAGGGAATGGACTTTAGGGTGGAACACCGACCTGGGGCAGACCATGCCAATGCAGACGGTCTATCCAGGTATTTCCGCCTTAGTGATGAGGACTCCCAAGGGGTTGGGTAGTTCTCCCCACTTTCAGCTGGGGGGGACGCGTATTAGACCTGTCTGCTTCTGGGAAGACTCTAACCACCATGATTTATTTTTGTCCCCCTTAGCCTCCCAGACTTTCTATTTTTATTTTACATGTGTCCATCAGGAGTTTTTTTTATGCTGTCAGGGGGCTAGGTGTTCCTTGGCGATGACGCCATTTTTCCCTCATCACTTGTGAGGCCTAGTCACCCCCTTGAAACCTTAGGGATCTCCAGGGACCTAAAATGGTGTCCACCAACTGTCATAACGGACACTACTGGAGGATAGGTCCATAGGATAGCATTAAGGAACTTTCTGGAATCTACTAGAGACTTCTGCAGGTCTGAGGCCAACCTATATAAGGCCAGTGACCAGCAGCCATTTTGTGCTGACCCCAGAGTAGAGGAGTGAGGCAGTGGTGAGAGGAGGTGGACACACTGAGAGCAGCTAGTTTGTCACTGAGGCTGACAGTTACTTCAGAAGATTGTTCCCCCTTCAGCCTTTGACCGATCCCTCTACCAAGACATCAATTATTGACCAATGAATCGAGCTACGTGAGAAGAAAGACCCTTCTGGATCAACATTCCTGTAAAAACTGACAGGACCTGCTTCCTGAAACTCAGTCCCATATCCCCTGCCCAGCGCTGCACCTACCAGGGTGTCGAGTCATCTGTGGACCCCTTGAAGCGCCTTGAGGTGGTTGGGGAACTGCGGAGCCTGAAACACCTGGAGGAGCGAGTGCCCGATCAGGGAGGTACTTCCTCTGGAGCCGGGTGAGGAAAGCGACAGCGTGTGAGGAGCGGCGCTGTGTGGTCCGTCTGCGGGACCCCGGGGGCACCAAGCGCGTCAGGAGAAGCGAGGAAACGCTTTCGCGCATGCCCTGAGCGCGCCCGCTATCAAAAGCAGGAAGGGCCTAGGGTCGGGCAGGCCCAGGAGAGCAGCGGCGACGTGTGGAGTAGCGTCCTTCCTGACAGCGAGTGCGGAGGCGGGAGAGGGACGAGAGCGTCTGCGCATGTCCGGAGGATCAGCGCGACTGCCGGCTTAGCTGAGGAGGCGCCGGAAGATCTTCAAGAGCACCGCCTCGTCTTCATTACCCTTCCCTGCGTGTAAGCGATACCGGCGAAGCCAGCGCACGTGAGAAAGACTGACCGGCCAGCCCTAGCGTCCCAGTGGTAAACGGACCATCGGGCCGATCTACAACAAAGCCTCGGAGGCGGGCACCAAGTAAAGACCGGTGAACTGTGGCATTAGCCGCCAAGACAGTAAGGAGAGAGGGGGGTTAAGAAGGAAGAGAGCTAAAGCTTCCTTGGTGTAGCGCTAGGATCATAAGTCACAGCGCCTGACCAAGTGATCGGTTATCCTAGCAACGGTAAATCTTACACTGTGATAGAATAAGCGAGGGGGGGGGAAAAGAAAAAGAGTTACATAACCCCAACCTCATTTCTGTAGGCTCTGATAAGTGGCTATTAAGCTAGAAATTAGTAGGGAACTTAAATTAATGTCAGAAGAGCGCTGACAGGTCTGGTTAGAAGGGAGCTTCCTTCAGAAACTCCTAACAACTGTTGTGAGAAGCTATAAAACCAGTGGTATTCTTACAGATCCCCCTGTGTGTGTAAGCTAGCACAGAGTTAAGGTGCAGATAAAGAGATCAAGAACATTGTCTGGCAGGTTATAAACTAATCCGTGAATTGGTAAACTGTATTGATGAAATATTGCTGACATGATGTATTAATGTAAGTGATCCTGCATAGGGTGAAACTAATGGGTTTCCCATGAATTATCAAACGAGTTACTTTTATACCTTGCTGAACCCTTGTTAATTGAGGGTGGTTTACTGTCTTTTTCCACAGCTGGAAGAGTGAAAATTAACTTCCATGGTAAAAGTGTATATTCATTCCTACAAGCAATTGATGTTATAACCTGTATGATTTTAAATCCAAAGAGCCATATTATTTTTATAAAAGGTAACGGTATTTTTGCAAACAGAGGTGTTGTGTCTTTATTTTAGTGGTTCATCACTGTGTTACTGTGGGTAAGCTGTGTAAGTACTTAGCCAACGCCGGGAGTTAGCTGTAGACCACTACTGTGCCAAGCTACCATATGTAGGCTTGGGGAATCTAGGTCCAACACTTGCATTCTCTCATACCTTTCAAAACACCTACACAGCGTCTTTCCAAGATGAACGCTGCCCTGATTCGTAAATGTGAGCCACATTTTTCAGCTATCTGATTCTTTAATCGGGGCCACTTTTATATTGATACCTGGGCATATTTTCTGTCCCACTCCGACCCTGAATCCACAGCTCCATCATTTATGCTGGCTAGTGAAATTTAATAGTACAGAAAATCCGAGAGTACAGGGAGTTTTAGAGGTACTACATTTAGCACTTCATTCTGAGTTGAGAGCTAAACCTGGTCCTGTAATTTAAATCCCGAAATAAGCTCAGGATTATGACATATCCCCTGTGTAATGTAGAATTACCAGATACATTGGTGTTGCCACTTTGATTTCCGTGGGTAATTCTCCAGTTCTTAATTTTCACGTGATAGAACCCATCAGGGTGGACATGGGAAATATGTCCCTTTAAACACTGTGGAATAATTCTGCATGTGAAATTGCAGGAAGCAGAATTACTTCATTACACTGAATTCCTGATTCGGCTGGTAATTGTAGTTCTTGGTGAAACAGAGAATTCCACTCAACTGGCTTTAGAAACAAGCATTGGCATAGCCAATAGGTCTCGCTTTTGGGACCTTATAAGTATTTAGTTATGCAGCACAATATCCTTGGTGCAACAACATCAACTGTTGCATGGCTAAACACTTATAAGGTCCCGAAAGCGAGACCTATTCGCTATGCCAATGCTTGTTCAGATTTGCCCAACAAATTGCTTAAGCTTGACCAGATAACATTTTCAAGGATAGTCAATACTATTTAGAATGGCCAGCACTAGTTAAAAGTACTTTTTTAAAGTTTTGTCTGAAATATCTGCAAACTAGATGCGTGTCAAGACTTCGTTGGCGGTTTCTTTAACTGGCTCGGTCTGTGACAATTTCACAATGCCCCCCCCTGCAAAGAATTGATTTCTTCACAACTGGGGGTAACTTTAGTTTTGGAGGGGGCTTATTACTCCCTTTGGCCTTCTTTGGGGGCGGTGAACTGGTGGCATCAATCTGAGTATTCTGACTGTCAGTGGATTAAATCTCCAAGTCGCCATTGAAAACACATGCATTCACGATTTCCACAGAGTTCCTGTCACCACCAGCCAGACACGGAAGTTGTGGAACACGGGGGGCTTGGGGGGGAAGGGGGGGGGGGGCAGCCGACTGAAGGGAGGTCCCCTTCCCCAGGCAGTTTGGGAGGGTCAGATGGGGGGGGGGGGGTTATTGCAGTCTCCCGGGCATTTTTTGATATTGGGCTGTTTTCCTACCAAATGGAGCCCAAGCATAAATGCTTGCGGCTCCTCCCCCTGGCCACCATTTTAGGTTTGGTGACCTGGTGGCCGAGAGGTAGTCTGAGAGAATTTTTCCCTCCCTCCCTCTTTTTGCGGTGCATGTGTGCGTATACGTGTACTTAGGGGTATTATTTTTGTCTTTTTTCCCTGTTTTCTGATTCTTAGGTTTTTCTGTCTTTTTCCTTCCTTTTGGGCGTTTTTGCTGGAACAGGTGGACATGGGGTCTTTTTTCTGTTATATTTGTCGCTTGGAACAGGTACTGTGCGGGGTTTAGTTGTTTTTTGTCAGGCTTGGCAAGTTTGTGGTTGGTTTTTACTTGGTTGGCACATTCGGCAGGGGGAATTGGGCATGATGACTGGTTGGGATGGTTGCATAGGTTGGGGGACCAAGAGGGGTTTGAGGGCAAACGGTGGAGTTTGTTTTATGGTTTGGAGGGTTTGATAAGTTGAAATGTTTATGCGGGGTGTTTGCATTGTTGGATTTGTAATGATGTAATGTTCGGGTGGGGGCGGGGTCAATGACGTTTTAGGGGTGGGGGTGGGGTGTGGAAATTAAGGTAGTTATTATTTAGTGAGGACTAGTTTTGTAAGGCGTTGGCTGAGGTTTTAATTTGTTAATGTGCATCTGTTTCAATAAAGCGGCCTTTTTCACACACATAAACTTGTCTGGTGGTCTGCTCCCCCCCTCAACCCTCCCTCCCAATGGTGCCTCCTTTCAAAGAGCTGATTTGCAGAGCGACTGTGTATATATTGTTCTGCATCCATTTAGCTGCCTGGTCTGCTACAGCTTCTTTCTCACCATACCCTAAGGAGGCTCTCGTGAAAACCCGAATTACTGCTCAGACCTCCCAGTTCCCCCATCGGTGTTCGCTCCATATCTCCGGGGGTTGTACTGGCCGATTGGGAGGTCCATATGGGGCTTGGAGCTGCTAACACCATATCGGACGTTCACGAGGGTTGTCGGGGGTCAGGGATGAGTGTAGCCGTGTCTCTCACTGAGGTAGGTGGGGCACAGGTAGCCCCCAGGGAGGTGAGAGGCACGTCTTCCTCCGGCGCGGAGGCCTGGGGCGCGGCAGTAATCTAAAGAGGTACAGCGGGATATATGTGTTTAGGCGCATACGGTGGGGGAGGTCGTTTATCTAACAAATCCTCTATCTCATCTTGTGCTTCATTTCGTGCCACATAACTTTTATCCACTTGCAACCTAAATTGTCTGTCTGCATACTCAATATTTTGCTCAGTCTTATTTTTATCATGAGCAATGGCTTTCTGAGTTACAGTCTGCCTTTGCTGTATCTTCAGGAGTTTTTCGGACCGTATGCGTCTCCGCTTTGCCTCTTTCTGCCTTTTATTAAGAGCATCAAAGATGGCCTGTCTGCTGCGTTTAGCAAACAGACGTCTTGCAGATAATGGATCTTTTTCTCATCAAAAGACGCTGTCTTTGGCCACTGTAGTTCTACATTATCTTTAGTGTATTTATTCCACAAAGTATTAAAAAGGAGGGGCCTGATTCTGTGCTTGCAATACATATGATGGCTGGGAGTTCCCTCCGGAGGGGCTGGTTGGCTCATCCAACCTCGTGCTCCCTCGGTCAATACAGCCAAAGCATAGTTTACTAAAGCACGGCATCGCCCCCTTTACCAAAATCGAGCTGAAAAGGAATCAAAGTTATTAGTTACAATACTCTCATATTCTTGGCCATGTCTGCACTCGAAATCACTCGCACACAAATAAAGTAACCACAGCACGAAAACAAATCTTCAATTTACGCCAACATAAATGACAAAAACAAAGGTATTGCAACCAAGAGGTGTAGCCCGTCGAACACACCTATGGAGAACCCTTTCCGAAAGATCCAAAGGAACCAAGTCAAAACAGTCTTATCCTTAGACTGCCTAGAGATAGCCACACAGGTTTCTCTAAACCACAGACCAACCTACGAGCCATCCGACAGCATTAATGGTTCACCTCCCGAACTATCCGGGCTAACCCCGCTTTCTCAAGCGCCGCTCCAGATTTGTCCGAGTGCTACCCAATCGCAACCGCCGGCGTTCCCGAGAGCAGTCCGGCCGGGTGAAAACCGCAAGTTATACCAAGGCGTCTGGTCTTAATCTCTAGTTGTTTCCAAAATCCAAAACAGGGGCGTCCGTACGTGCAGTTTCAGTACTGCCCCGTCTGACCCCATTTGTCGAGTTCTCAGTGACCAGAAGTCACCAAATGCCAAGTTCCAAATCCAAAATCCTAAAGATATCCAACACAAGACAAGACAATACACTCACCTGGTGCACTCAGGTCCGATTGTGCGTTCTTCACTGCCAATTCTTGTTAAACCAAAGTGGCTGGTTCTCGGGTTACACCCGAAGGACTCCGGCGTGGGGTCACTAGCAGCTGGGGTTCTCTCGATCGGGAGAGCGGAGCAGACCCCAAATTTTTCGGTCGATCCTTCCCCCGGATCAAGATCGCACTTTTCAATGTCCCGTTTCTATTCTGATTACAGAGGGACGACCCCAACGCGGAGTCCCGGCAGAGTCGCCAACTGAAGTACCGTAAAAATAAATTACAACCCACCTAGAGCCATACTTACAAATAGCCCAATACCAATTACCAATAATCAGTCAGTTGGCAGTGTAGAAGGTCCAATCGTTTATTATAACAAACAAACTCTGACAGAGGTGCTCCTTGCGACCTAACCCCACGAGGTCCGTCAAGAAGACTGCTGGCACATTGTCAGAATATCACATAGTCAAGTCAAGTCAAGTCAAAACCACTTTATTCGATTTAGTTAAAAATCATAAAAGCATTCTACAATCACATCACAGGAAGGGCAGTACAAATTCATAAGCAAATACAAAAAGCATCAATCAGTGATAATTTCATAAAAATACATGATATGAGGAAACAACAATAATAATTAATTTATATACATTATAAAAATATATCATAAAAAGAGTAAATACTCAATAAAATAGACATTTAAAATGAGAACAACATCCATTTCATTTATCTTCACAAAACACTAATATTTACATCTTTAAGTCTTTTCCTCCTGATCCTAACCGCAGCAACAAGGTAATTTGCCACGCTAAACATGGCCAACGTAGAATCCAATAGTTGGAGGTACAGGAGAGCAGGTTTTGCCTGATAAAAAGCTTTTTCCTTCAATAATGGTACAAGGTATTTCTGTCTGGGCTCAATAAAGAAATTACAAAATAGCATAAAGTGCATATTATTTTGTGTAGAAAAACTATCACAGTTGCAGACAGGGGCATCCTCCTTCTTAAACCAACCTTGACTATCACACAAAACTGTGTAAATCTGGTTAAACCGAAGTTTAACCAGGAGCCACCTATGAAAGGGGATAGTGACGATAGTAAGGTACGGTTGGATGGTAAGGTAATGGGCTCTGACCGTGGGCTTGAGTAGTTGGCGTTCTTCCCTCTCCACATTTTTCATTGTTATAAAATTGGCCTTCACCCAAGCTAAATCTGATTTCTTAAGACCCTGCGGGGTAAGAAAAATATCAGGACGACCCAGATCCAAAGAGCACTTTTGTATATGTGAAAGCCAAATAATGTTTTTATAATTGTCTAGTTTTAAACAGTCCGCCAGTATTTTATGATTTAGACCCAAGTTTTTATTGGTCCAAAGCCTTATCCATAACAAGATAGGAGCCATAAGAAGGGTGTCCGATATATAACCAAGCCCAACTTCCTGGTGGGCTGAAAACGTGGCTGTAGATTGGGGAAGCCCTAAGGTGGAACGCAGGAATTTATTTTCTTCCCTTTGAAGTGATTCACTATTTACATAGCCCCACAGACCCGAGCCGTACCTGGCTATTGCCACTGCTTTTGCCCTGTACAAGTTAAGTAAGGCACCTGTTGGCTTCCCGCCCAGTCTCCTAGCAAAACTTAGGATAGCAGTGGCTGAGCTTCTAACCGCTTTGGTTTTAGCTACAATTTGCGGAGCCCAACTCCCCTTGGTGTCAAAAATTACACCCAGGTATGTAAAAATTTTAACATTTGTGATCACGTCACCGTTGCAATAAAACTGTCTGGAGTTGTTTTTACCAACCCCAAAAGCCATGACGTGTGATTTGGAGTTGTTTATCACTAGGTCTAATGATAGCATAAAATCATTAAAAGCATTTAAAAGTTTTTGTAGACCTATGGGAGTCCGAGCTATTAAAGCGGCATCATCCGCGTACAGGAGAACCGGAATACGAGTTTCCCCTGCACGCGGAGTATCCAAGGTAGCAGATAAAAGAGTTTCCTCAAGTGAGTTTATATACAAGGTGAAGAGCATGGGCGCAAGAATGCAGCCCTGCCGCACTCCCCTGCTGGATTTGAACCAGGCGGTACGATTACCTTCTTGATCCATTCTGATTGCAGCTTTCAGATCTTTGTGTAATTCTGCCAAAAAATATACAAGGGGGGGATCAAGACCCAGCTTTAGCAACATGGTCCACAGCCGAGCTCTATTCACCAAATCGAAAGCTGTGGACAGGTCCATAAAAGCAACAAAAATTGACCCTTTTTTAACAGTTGTGTATTTCGAAATTAACAAATGAAGATTTAGGCATTGGTCCGCAGTCCCCCTCCCAGCACGGAACCCATATTGGGCATCTACTAGAATATTATTATCTGTGGACCAGGTGTTAATTCTAGCAAGCAGGACTTTGCCCAAAATCTTCATTGAAGAATCCAATAACGAAATTGGTCGAAAACACTTTGGGTCGCTTCTTAGGCCCTTTTTGAAAATAGGTACTATAATGGCACATGACCAAGTTTTTGGCAAACCCCCCTCATACACACAATTAAAAACATTAGCTAAAATCTCAGCCCACATCTCCGAGTTAAGTTTGTATAGGTCCGGGGGAACCCCATCCGGGCCCGGGGCTTTGTTTGCAGCTGAGCCTAAAATTGCCAGCTCTACTTCTGATTTGGTAAAATCTAAATTAATGGGAGAAGAAGGGGAGTAGGGTATTTTAAACACCTCAGCAATTTCATTGGAACCATATATAATGGAGAAATGATTAATCCAGTCTGCTTCAGATATGTTAATATCAAGATCCAAATTGTTTGTGTGAGAGAACAAAGGATTATTAATTATAGCCCAAAATTTGGAGCTATGTTTAAGGGTTATGGGGTCCATCAAAGAGTCCCAGGCTTCATCTTTGATGGCTTTTTTCCGAAGTTTGACTGCCAAAGCGTACTGTCTTCTTAGATCTGCCACCAATGTCCTGTCTCTAGGCGATTGTTTAAGTCCTTTCAGCAGAGCTGAGTGTGCCTGTGAGCAAGAGTGATCAAACCATCTACACACTGGGACAGAACCCCTCCCTGGTTTGACTCTAAGCTCTTTTTCCACTCTAGCACAGATAGCTTCAAAGGCACTCACAACTTCCCCTCCCCTCATCTCTCTATTCATACATTTCCCAAATTCGACTCTCATATCCTGCACAATACGACCATGAAAATCCTCTGGACAGACTTTACACCATTTGAGGCGTCTGCCTTGGTCCTTACTCCTCACGTCCCTTATAGAGGTAGCCCTTACTACTCCTTTATACAAACCAGAAAGAGCATCCAGAACCAATAACACAGGGTTGTGGTCACTAAATCCACTAACAATTGCGTTATAAAACAATACATAACGAAGGAGCCCTGGGGACATAAAAAAGTAGTCAATAATCGATTCACTGCCCCTTGCATTGTACGTGACCACACGGTTTGTTGTATCTGAGAACCCTGGTTCATATAGGTCATTTGATGAGAGCAAGTTTTCCATCGCCACACCCTTAGAACTGTGTTCAAAGTGTGGCGGTGAAGTGTAATCAGGACCGTTTTCATCAATAATCTGGCAATGGGACTCACACAAATGAACATTAAAATCACCCATCATTATACACTGGACAAAAGTGGTTTGTTTTGACATGTATTTAGTTAAAAAATCAGATAAACCATCTAAAACAAAATTTGGGGGTCCCCCCTGCATGGAGTTGTAACAATTTATTAGTACAATCTTATTCTTATCCGCCAAACAGATTTCCACCAGCTGAAAATAGTGAGAAGAACTAGGAATTTCTCTAACATTACCTGCAATTTTAACTGAGACAAGGAATAGCAAACCCCCTCTGTCCCTACCCGATGTGGAGCTCAGGGCATCAACAAAGAAAGAAATGTATCCTTCTACCCAGAAACCTTTATCTTTCGTCCAAGTTTCTTGTAATGCGACTATATCATGGTTCTTCACTGATTGTAACCAAATAGGGTCATCTTGTTTTGCCCGTAGGCCCGCGATGTTCCATGATACTAACCGTATGTGCCCTTCCCCTAACTGTAATGGGTCATTAATAACAGATTCGACTCTAACAACAGGTAGGGCCACATCAGTATTAACTGGGAGTTGGCAGGTCAGGTTATCCTGTTCGGGTACAGGTGCTAGTCATTCAATGTCTACTCTATCAGCTAATGCTGAAAACATGTTTGACAATGGTAGATCGTTAGAGGGTGTATTCCTTACAACATTTACTACACCATTAGCTTTAATTGGCTTAGTCATCCATACATTGGTAGGCATGGGTGAGATAAGATTGTCCTCTGCCCAAGTGTTATCAATAGACTGTAACATGATGTTCTCATTTGCAACTGGCCTATGAGGACGGGGATAAAAGAAACCCAGAGGCATCGCCCGAACCCCTTTACTTACAGGATCCAGAGGGGAGTCATCCCAGAAAAGTCGACTCGCGACATTCTTAGATTTAAAATTTACAATGACGCAGTCTCCAGATACCTCTTTCTTGCTTCTACCCACCCAGTTTACCCGTCTACTTGTTACAATATTGTCTGCGATGTTACTTTCTCCCGTGCAGTTGGCGTTACACCATTTTTTAACGTGCCTAAGCAGGGACTCATGTTGTTCTATCGCCCCGTCTTCAAGTTTAGGCACGTTAACCAAAATTGCGACAAAGGGTGTAGCATCCGGAGGTAAATTTATTGGAGGTACCCTTTTTTCCGGAGCCCCCCACTGGCCTCTAGGCCTTGTGGAGCAACTTGCACTGTGGCCAGCCTCTGTCGTGGGGATATATATTCCATTATCTACTTTCCCTTTTGGTGGCACAGGTTTGACAATAGGTAAAAGAGGGATATTAACTGGTCTAGTTATGGGTGGGTCACAAACTTTAGGGGCAGTGTTCTGTACAACTGAGGGACATGGAGCCAAAGGCATAGAGAATGCAGGGGCCCGAGTATTAAGAACATCATTGATACGATCACATTTTGCCATAAGGTTCTTAACACAGTCCTTCAGAGTTTCATTAATATCCGAGGCGATCTGGATTAAAGCAGTCTCAAGTCTCTCTGTAAACAGTTTTTCCAATAAGGCCATAATGACTTCCTCCGTCAGAAGGGCTGGCTGGGTAGAACCAGCCACAGTTAAAGCCGACCTTCCAGCACCCCCGGGGTTCATAGGGGAGTTAGGTATCACGATTTCAGGTATGGCCGGACATGGAAGAACTGTAGCAGGAAGTGACAAAGTGGGTCTACAAGCCTCAATAATGACCCGAGGCTCCAATGGTATACAATTTATGGTGGAGGAGTTCGAAGTATCAACAGTCCCAGGACTAGGAGCAAGGCCCAGTTCACGCTCGGACTCAGCAATCTGAGATGATAGTTCCCCCACCTTAGTAGTTAGATATGTGAGTATACTTGTAGTATACTTAGGCACCTTCGCTTTAGCTTCATCAGCCGCTGGTGTTGCCAATTTGCGCTTACCCATTGTGGAAGATGTTAAGGACGTGGCCCGTCCCGTCCCTGGTCGTCCTTGGACGGCCTTAGACGGCCCGCCCTCTGCCCGGGCTCCGCCCGGCGCCACCCGCGCGCGTCCCGCGACGCGGAGGGGTTGGCCCGCCTTTGTAGCGCCTCCGGGCGCGCTGTCTGCGGGGACCGGAAGTACACGCAAAGCCCGCTGGGAGCTGTAGTCTCCAGCCGCCGAGTTGGTGATGGCGGCGAGACCTACAGCGTTCCTGGACCCAGGGGCTGGAGCTGCGTGTGGCGAGATGTGCGTCCAGGTAGGGTTCTGCTGCTGCTGATGCGAAAGCCTCCCGCTCCACCGAGGGGCTGGCCCACCTTTGTAGCGCCTCCGGGCGCGCTGTCTGCGGGGACCGGAAGTACACGCAAAGCCCGCTGGGAGCTGTAGTCTCCAGCCGCCGAGTTGGTGATGGCGGCGAGACCTACAGCGTTCCTGGACCCAGGGGCTGGAGCTGCGTGTGGCGAGATGTGCGTCCAGGTAGGGTTCTGCTGCTGCTGATGCGAAAGCCTCCCGCTCCACCGAGGGGCTGGCCCGCCTTTGTAGCGCCTCCGGGCGCGCTGTCTGCGGGGACCGGAAGTACACGCAAAGCCCGCTGGGAGCTGTAGTCTCCAGCCGCCGAGTTGGTGATGGCGGCGAGACCTACAGCGTTCCTGGACCCAGGGGCTGGGGCTGCGTGTGGCGAGATGTGCGTCCAGGTAGGGTTCTGCTGCTGCTGATGCGAAAGCCTCCCGCTCCACCGAGGGGCTGGCCCGCCTTTGTAGCGCCTCCGGGCGCGCTGTCTGCGGGGACCGGAAGTACACGCAAAGCCCGCTGGGAGCTGTAGTCTCCAGCCGCCGAGTTGGTGATGGCGGCGAGACCTACAGCGTTCCTGGACCCAGGGGCTGGGGCTGCGTGTGGCGAGATGTGCGTCCAGGTAGGGTTCTGCTGCTGCTGATGCGAAAGCCTCACATATATACTGTTACATTTTAAAACCTTTACCCAAGATGGAAAAATACTAGTTGGTACAGGTTGGTGCAGGGGAAAGACCATATATGGGAAACAAAGCGTTCTTGGTTTAGCTCATCTCATTATAGCAAGGTCGTGAGGGTGACTCCCTTCTGCTAACTCCGAGAGAGTCCGCACGGCACCCCTCGGAATGTGCCTATCCAGCCTCCCCCCCTTTACCTACAACCTTGATAGGCCTAACGTGCAGAAAAAGCAGTTTGCAACAGTTGGGCTATTTCTCAGGGGAACGGCTTGGGCAGAATGCAAAGATAGATTTTACTAATGCGGTGAGCGAACGAAGCCACAAAATGGCGTTGGTCGAGTCAAGCGGTACTGTCTGTGATTTAGATACAAAAACGTGTAATATGGTGTATGCTAATTCCTAAATTATTACATTTCGTGTGTGTATTAATGTTTGCATCTCTTCGTTAGTCTTACTAGATGCATCACGCTAATTATTAAAAGCAACTATATATTTCGCTAGGCCCAAATTGAATTCTGCTTCCTCAGGGGGTGGTGGCTGTGGAGGCACTTCCGTGGGGATTATGTTGTCTCTATCCTTCTGCCTTTACATAGCGGTCAGACCACCATGTAAAGAAAGCCGGAAAGAGACTAAGGGGGCCCCTATCAGGGTCCCCATCCCCTGTGGGTCTCCTCTATGGGGCTAGGGGGCACATGTGGTGCCCCCCAAACATCCATGCACCATGTTCCAGGCACCTGGCACACAGTGCATGGATATTTAAAAACTTCCCTTTTTCTATTGCGGCTTGTGCTGCTGCCCTTTTTCCGGCCACAGCACATGCCACAATTGAAAAAGGCACAGCGGTCATATTGTAATTGGGCTGTCAGGACCGCTGACTCCTTGTCAAACGGTCCTGTGCCCAAAACGAAGGCGGTTGGACATCGTAATTAGGCCCTATATGCTTTGATTGAAATTATAGTAACTGCCTTGTAAGGCTGTGTGTGGGTACATTTTTAAAATGTTTGAATCATGGCTTGTTCAAAGTCTATGATCATTTTTTGGGGGTTGTAGTTATTTGATTTTTGTTGTATGTATTTTAAGAGGTCATAGTAAGTGCTGCTTTGTTTATTGGTATCAGGGCATATACAAAAGGTATATTTGTATTCTGATCTTCACCATGTATGATGTATATTTGAGTGAAAAGTTTGGGACACATTTTGAAGGTCCTATCCATCATCCAGCATCTGACACTGGCTACGTTTTAGTAAGTGATATTCTGTGTGGTATATTAGGATGTGTTTCCCATTATTTAGGTTTCATTTAAAAGGAAAGGTTTTTCATTATGTATCATTATTAAATGGTCAGGTATTTCTATGTCTTTATATCTTCTGGAGGCAGGAGGAGTATCACTGGTGACTTTTTTAGTTTGTTCAGTTAAACAATTAAAATGTGAAATACCTTGAGGTGGGCCTGTGGTGTGTTCAGGGAATTTAGACTATCTTTAGGGATTTTGGTTGTGGGTTCCTGGGAACTAGTTCTTGCCTTCATTATATCTTGTAATACCTCCTTACTTCTATTGCTGTCACATTTGGGGAGTGATAGTGCTCTCTTACATTAATTACAACATATTTTTTTTGTAGTTGCCCTACCATGGTACATTTCCATTTGATATTTTCTGTTATTGCACTTTCTTGGCCCATGTGATTTAATAACTGGTACCCTATCTGAGAGGTGATGTTCTTTGTTGACATTGTATCTGAAAGTAGTATAATGGTATAAGTATATACAATAATTTAATGTTTGTATGTTTGTTATATATATATATATATATATATATATATATATATATATATATATATATATATATATATATATATATATATTCAGCAACAACAAAGCTTTATTTCGAGATGTGTAATATCATAAAAGCACATTTACAATTAAAAACACAGTTCATTAAGAATACATTTAAAAGAATTTACATATAAAATACCTTTTATACTACAATAAATAATTAAAAATGCATTAAACTTTAACAGCTTTGTGGATATATGGATATATAAAAAGATATTTTTCTTATGCTTGATTCATCGAATAGCCTTCAGCCTAATCAGCCAAGCCCAACTTAAAAATGTGGCCACCCCACACACTAAGGTTGTGCCAGCATCAGCCTTAAGTATTCTGAGTGCAACAGAGTGGTCCCTGGTTCCAAACAACAGGCACACAGGTTTGAGCCATTTCTGTCTAGGTTTTGTATAGGCTGGGCATACAAAAAACACATGAGCAATATTTTCAATGACACCTTCACAGGTTGGACAGTCAGCGGGAGTTTGATGCGGTGGCTTCCACTTGCTAGTACGGTCGCGAAGAGGAAGAGTGCCCATCCTGAACTGAATAAAAAGAGATCTATCTCTAGGCTTCGTAATAAAATCTAGATAGGGCTCCAGGCGAGGCTTAGGCTTGTGCTGACGGAATACCTCAGTTAGCCTACCTTGATTTGGGTCCCTCTGCTCTGGATTATCGACCCATGTCCAATAAGCTCGCTTAGTTTCTGCCTTAGATAGCAATGCTCCAGACTCCCAAGCAGTTATAAGGCCTGTTGCCAGTAAAAGCTTCTTTATATTAGCTAACCAACTCATTTTATAAGCTCCTGAAGGTTCATGACCTCTTTTAGGCCATCGGCGTACCTTGAGAGCTCCGGGGTACACCATAGCCGGGCCCAGTATAGAAGAGGGCGCAGAGTAGCTAGGTCCTTGATGGAACGGCGACCCAGATCACTCAAGAGTGGCTTAGTTGGGGTACCCTTCGAGAGCGATACAAGCTCCCTAAAGAACTTGTTCTCTGCGATAACTAGGGCATCCACACATTCGAAGCCCCAAAGCTCTGTACCATAGAGGGAATAGCCTACAGCTTTTGCAGCATAAATGTCCAGGGCAGGAGCAATGGGCTTGGAGGTGGAGGTGGAGGCACGGTGTTCGCTCCCCAGTACTCCAACTACCCTCTTATGTTTTAGCGCCATTTTATCAATGTGTGGCTGCCATTTAAGTTTATCGGAAATTCTAATCCCCAAGTAGTCAAACTCTTTTACACATTCAAGAGACAAGGTAGATCTAGACGATCTACTCGGGTTAAAGTAAAGAAGCTTGGTTTTAGAAGTATTTATGGCAAGGCCCCTCAGCTTACAAAACAAACAGAAGCGGTCTAACAGCTTCTGCAATCCTGCAGGAGTTTTTGATACTAGCAATGTATCGTCCGCAAAGAGTAATGCGGGGACTTTATCACCCGCCAGGACCGGGGCGTCAGCATTGATTTCGAGCAGAAAGGAGACTACGCCATTCACAAATAGCGTGAAGAGTGTAGGGGCCAGTACACAACCCTGGCGTACCCCTCTGTTCACAGGGATTTTATCAGTTTTTTGCTCCTGTGATCCCCATCACACGGGCATAATTTCCGTCCTGCATACGAGCCAAGAGATTCAGAATGGGCGAAGGAATCCCCATCTCTTCCAGGACCAGCCATAGGCGGTCTCGTGGGACCAAGTCGAAGGCGGTCTTCAGGTCAATAAATGCCAGATAAAGACCGCCTTTGTGTAGGAGTATCAGCCTAAATGCCTGGTCTATCGTACTTGTGCAAGCCCTAAAGCCCGCCTGAAAGGGTGATATAATACTATTTTCATCCGCCCACAAGAGAATCTTCTCCAAGAGTACCCTGCCAACCAGTTTCTGCCCAGCATCTATAAGACTTATTGGGCGATAGTTGGCAGGGTCCCCCCTGGGGCCCTTCTTGTATATAGGGATCACTTTGGCCCCCTTCCAAGAGTTCGGGACTGGTGAGCCTTCCAACAAGGCATTCGTAAGAATTACAAAGTAGGAGGCCCAACCTTCGGTGTTAGCTTTAAAAAGGTCACCTGGTACACCATCCTGTCCCGGGGCCTTAGCGGGTACAATCTTGGTTAATACAGCCAGCACCTCTTTCTTGTCTACTCTAGTGAATGGAGCCTGGGCAGAATCAGTAGCTATGGCACCATGAAGGGACCCTGGAGTACCCGAATGCTCATCACCCCCGTACAGTTTCCTAAAATGCTCAAACCACTCCCTATCCGTTATATGATTGGGGACTTGATCCGGGTCGCAGCCATTGGATCTTCCGACTAAAGTCCAAAATAGCTCACCATTTTTAGATTTGCTCGCTGCTCTAAGGCTATCCCAATGTGATTCTTCCCACTCCCTCTTAGCTATTGTGATGGCTTGTCTATTATGTAGACTGGCCTGCCGAACAAGAACTGTATTACTAGATTTGATAGCAAGAATCAGACTATTTTTTTTCATTCTGCAATTTCTATCAAACCACTTCTGCACTGGCTTGACATTTGTCGGGCGCTTTTTACTGGGAACTGAAAACAGAATACTAATCTGATCTATAGTGTCAACGTAGATAGTTTCTGCCGCCACAGGCCCAGCCACGTCCTTACATGCTGCAGAAAGCCTTAAAGTCTGCTCACTAAGAATTTCTTCCAATGCACCCAATCTTTGCTTGTCCATAATAAACTTTGGCCACTTGAGAAACCTATTACAATTGGATGGTACAACTGTCTTAGTTAATAATCTCGAGCTAGTGGAGGGGGTGTACTCCTTCCTCTGCCACAGATCCACCATTGTGAGGGACAGGGGGTTATGGTCACTGTCTACTGATGGAATAATGACCATATCCTCCACTGACTTCCACGCCCTCCTGTCCACCATTATATAATCAATTCTACTTTCGCAGGAAACCCTGTTATATGTATTTGCCCCCCGAGCGTCGGAGATAGTGCGCCCATTTACAGCTCTCAGTCCTGATTCTATCATTAGGGCATTCAATTGAATGACAACCGGTGACCATCTCTTCACAGGCATAAGCGACAAAGACGGAATGCCCCATCTGGCATCTTCCTCATAAACTCCAAGGATGTCATCTTCTGCCAGAGGCTCGAACGAACAATTTAGGTCACCAGCAACCAGAACTAGGGAATCAGAAGGACACAACTGGAGCAAATCAGAGAGAACAGAAATGGTGGAAGCTTTTGCCCCCCCCTTGGATGCCTCTAGCGTATACATTAAAACATTCCCAGGAGGTAATACCATTCAGACCCTTGGTGGAAAGTCTTATAACATCTAGTGTTGAACACGTGTGATGAGTAATCTTAAGGGTGAGGTCTACCCTTACCCATGCCATAAGCCCTCCAGAGGGACGACCTCGACCAACCGAGATAGCAGGTACATGAAAACAAGAAAAACCTGGCTTATACAGGGGTTCAAGACACCAAGTTTCCTGAAATAAACACATATCATACCCATCAATAAAATCATTCCAATCCGGTAATAAGAGCTTGTTTCGCAGACCCGCCACATTCCATGAAACAAGTTTAAAATTATTGGTGGGATCATTACAGGAAATTGGAGCACGTGGAGATTGATATAAATCCTGACTAATGATATTAATAGCCCTCAGAGGTGCTGTAACAGGAATTAGTAACTCTGGGCCCGGAAACTGTGGTGGTACAGAAGGAAAGGGGGAGCACCTACCCAGGGGGGAAGAGGAACTAGTCGGTGCTCCTACTCTATCCTGGAGTCAGTCAACAGCCTCCAAACAGTTGAAACGATTTTGGGTGGGGATAGGGTCCAAGGATAAAAAAGGCCCTGGCCAACCCCCCTGGGGTGGCCCTCTCCCATTCCGCTGCACCACTGTCCAGCCATCTGCTAATGAAGTGAAATGACCTGGGGGATAGAAATAAGTCAGTGGAAGGCAGCGGATAGTCGCTCCTGGGCTGGGGTATCTCCAGTTACAAATATACTCGACAGATCTGGGGTCGTTAAAATTAATCAGAATGCAATCCCCCTTATATTTTTGGCCAGATGGCCAACCCATGGCACCCTTCGAACCATAAGTATTTTACACACAATGTGTAAGGGCAGTGGTCTGTTTATGTTTAACCAATGGACAACCCTGTTCCTCAATGTTGTAGGGGACTCCACCTCATGCTTACCCAATTCTGGAACCCCTGCTAGAATGACCACAAATGGACATACTTCCGGGGGTAGATTTATAATATTTTTCCCCTTGGGAATCTGGGCTAAGGGAACCCCTCCACCCTCACTGACCTGAGGTACATTATGCTGGCAAGGTTTACTTACATTGGCAGCTGCTAGATCCTTGTTAAGGGGTGCAACTGGAGCCTTATGGGCAACGTTCAATGCTACCGCGTCCTTCAGGACAACCGGAGCATTTGTTCCACTGGCTTTAACTAGTGATTGGGTAGCCATAGGAGTAGCATCCTTTAATAAGGAGTCAGCGATTCCCTTAAAGTCACGCTCAATTCTTTTTAGGTGATGTTCAATCTTACTCAATCTATCCTCAAGTGGACGTAGGAGAAGTCTAAGTGTATCGTATATAGCAGTTGGCTCGGGGTCCATCACCCCTACCCTGTCGCCTTGACTTAACCTCCTGCTTGCGGCCTGATGCACCAATCTAGTTGGTGTAGGATCAACTATGGATGGAACTAGGCTTGCTGAGTCACCCACAACGGGCTGCTCCAGTGTAGCTGGAATTACTCTAATATTTTTTGGGGCTTTCTTTTTATTTCCACCATTGTTAGTTGACAGCCCTTGCTTATACTTGGGAATTGCCCCTGGGTTTCTCTCACACAGTTGTCTAGTATTGTGTACCTTAACTACATTGAGCACGGTGTGCAACTTGTGGGGAGAAAGCAATAACGATTCAGAAACCGTGGACTGTTCTCCAGAGGAAACATGGGATGTATCACAAGATGGTAACTGTAAAGTGGGGAGTTCTATAATTGGTGATGCACCAATGCCACTATTAAGACCTTGATGGACAGGAGTCCGCGCATTCGCAATATTTCCCATTGAAGACCTTCTTGCATTGGCGAGGTCCTGGGAAACACGTCGCTCCATAATCGTGATCCCTCATCAATAACACAGTTCATCCTTGTTATAAACTGGTCCATGGTTCCTGTGAGGTTAGCAGTGCCCGCTCTCCCCTTGGCCTCCTTAGGGGGCATGAATATAAACCCGGCAAGCCTGTGGCAATAACAAAAAACAATGTACTCACAAGTCAAGGCCACATACGAGCTGAAAGGGGGGTGGCCCGTCCCGTCCTTGTCCTGTCTTGAACGGGCTTAAACGGGCCCGCCCTTGGCCCGGGCTTAGCCCGGCTTATCACGCGCTCGTCCCGCGGTGCGCGGGTCCCGTGGTGATTAAATACACCTGGTCTTCAGTGTGCTGGGCGTGTCTGGAGGCCCCACTGCCTTGTGGGCGCTGTAGTTTCCCCGCAGGCTTCGCCCTTGCGGGAAACGCAAGAGCTTGCCGAAATGTCTTGTGGGGGGGGTTATTTGCTCAGCCCCTGTACGCTTTTCCTGCCCACAAACCGCAAACCGACAACAGAGTTCTTCTATATATATAATTATGCAATCACTTCTATTTTGTATACTAATATGTACGTTATGTTAGGGTGTTCTATTGTAGACCAGGTATTTTCTTTTCTGTTGGTTGGAAAAATGTTAATCTGGTGGTAGTTTTTAGAGGTTGAGTTTGTTAGGTGGATTTTTACTTTCTATTTAGGTGAGTTGATAATTTTACAATAAATTATGTATATTTACTTTATTTTGTCATTTTGTTGGTTTGAGGCAGTTGTGTTTTTTTCTGGCAGTATATATATATATTCCCAACACTTGGTCACAAATCCACAAAGAACCAAGTTCAATAGAGCGCACTCTCAGCCATTTACAATGTCCAAAACGCCGAATTTATTTTGATGCTGCAGTCAAGTTAACAAACGCGTTTCGGCATTGCCGCCTTCGTCAGTGAACACTGACGAAGGCTGCAACGCCGAAACGCCGCGTTGACGAAGGCGGCAACGCGGAAACGCCGCGTTTGTTAACTTGACTGCAGCATCAAAATAAATACGGGGATTTGGACATCGTAAATGGCTGAGAGTGCGCTCTATTGAAATTGGTTCTTTGTGGACTTGTGACCAAGTGTTGGGAAACTATTCACGCACTCCACCGTGCATTGAGCGAGCACCCGCGACATTGTGGAGCAACGGCTGGTGGTTAGGAGTAGTGAAAAAAAAAAAATATATATATATCTATATCTATATCTATATATATATATATATATATATATATATATATATATATATATATATATATATATATATACCTCCAATTCAGCGAAGAAAGCTTTGATGGCCCCTAGCAGCGGCGGGCCGGGACGGGATCGCCACTCCCCCGTATCCAATCGACAGTCGTTCTCACTTACACACAAGAACGATATCCAGGCCACAGTTCCGTTCCAAAGTGTATTTATTTCAAGAACGCACTCCTTGAAATAAATACACTTTGGAACGGAACTGTAGCCTGGATATCGTTCTTGTGTGTAAGTGAGAACGACTGTCGATTGGATATATATATATATATATATATATGTATATCTCTCACAACTCTTCCCCGCTTGGAAAGAAATAGCCACACTCCCAACGGTGATAATTCACAATTTATTTAATAAATGGCACTGACAGTCCTGACGCGTTTCAGTCAATTATGACCTTTCTCAAAGGAGCGCCCAGGCATCATTTGAATCAGCACACACAAGTCGATTGCTTACTTTCATAATTTTTCGCCCTCTGGTGGACGCCCCTATTGGGCCATTTATAAAGCATGCTGGTACTTGTAGTGTGGTATCCAGTTCAATTCAACCCTCCAGTCGGTGATGCAGATAATTTTATTTAATAATGTTCCAGTCACCGTTGCTCCTTCGCATTACCTATTTTGAAAGCTGTAGGAGTCCAAACCGAAGTCAGTCTTCGGTGGCAACCACTGTCCTCATTCGTTTTCACAGGCACAACAAAAGGGTTCATTTCGGGCAGCAATGGTGCTCTTGGTTGGCTGTGTATTGCTTGCGGCAGAACCAAGCTGCTTTTACATCTCACAACTCTTCTCCGCTTGGAAAGAAATAGCTGCACTCCCAACGGTGATAATTCACAATTTATTTAATCAATGGTGCTGACAGTCCTGACACATTTCAGTCAACTATGACCTTTCTCAAAGAAGCGCCCGGGCATCATCTGAAACAGCAGACACAAGCCGATTGCTTACTTTCATAATGTTTTGCCCTCTGGTAGGACGCCCCTATTGGGCTACTTCTAAAGCATGCTGGTACTTGTAGTGTGGTATCCAGTTCAATTTAACCCTCCAGTGGATGAAGCCGATAATTCTATTTAATAATGTTCCAGTCACCGTTGCTCCTTCGCGTTACCTATTTTGAAGGCTGTAGGAGTCCAAACCGAAGCCAGTCTTCGGTGGCAACCACTGTCCACAATCGTTTTCACAGGCACAACAAAAGGGTTAATTTCCGACAGCAATGGCGCTCTTGGTTGGCGGTGCGTCACTGCGGTGGAACCAAGCCGCTTTTACATCTCACAACTCTTCTCCGCTTGGAAAGAAATAGCCACACTCCCAACGGTGATAATTCTCAATTCATTTAATCAATGGCGCTGACAGTCCTTACACGCTTCAGTCAATTATGACCTTTCCCAAAGGAGCGCCCAGGCATCATCTGAATTAGCACACACAAGTGGATTGCTTACATTCATAATTTTTCGCCCTCTGGTGGACGCCCCTATTGAGCCACTTCTAAAGCATGCTGGTACTTGTAGTGTGGTATCCTGTTCAATTCAACCCTTCAGTGGGTAATGCCGATAATTGTATTTAATAATGTTCCAGTCAACGTTGCTCCTTCGCATGACCTATTCGGAAGGTTGTAGGAGTCCAAAACGAAGCCAGTCTTCGGTGGCAACCACTGTCCTCAATCGTTTTTACGGGCACAACAAAAGGGTTAATTTCGGACAGCAATGGCGCTCTTGGTTGGCGGTGCGTCACTTGCGGCGGAACCAAGCCTCTTTTACATCTCACAACTCTTCTCCGCTTGGAAAGAAATAGCAGCACTCCCAACGGTGATAATTCACAATTTATTTAATCAATGGCGCTGACAGTCCTGACAGGCCTGATGCATTTCTGTCAACTATGACCTTTCTCAAAGGATATATATATATATATTTTAGTTTTGTCTTGTAGGAAGTCTATGTAAGGAGATAGGAGTTTGAGAGTATTTTATTCATTATTTATTATTTTATAGTTTTGAGTTTAATGCGAGTACATTTTAGTTTCATTTAAATTTTACTTACTTGGTTAGGTAGTTGTTGAGTTGAATATATATTTCATTTAATGGTTTGGTGGGAGAATCCGGCAGAGTTTCCTTGTGTTGCAGTGTTTGTCATTTTTAAAGTATTATGGGGCCGATAACGATGTCGGTCGGAAAGCATTCCAACGGACTCAGACTCGAAATGGTTTCCAACCGAATCGGATTTGGGGAGTCCAACCGACCGATTTCGATGCTTCTGAACACTGTTCAGTCGAACTTCCATTGACTTCAATAGAAAACTGTGTTCTGACCGACAACACAGGCTCCTATTGAAGAAAGGGGTGGCTGCGGAAAACCTTGCACCCTGTGGCGGGCACTCCATGGTGACTGCCACACCGTGCATGGTTGGAAAGAGGGGACCCGTGGATACCCTCACCGGCCCCAACCGGAGGCCTAAGGGTGAAGGGGGACTTGCAACAGTCCCCCGAAGTCAGATTCCGACAGCTGATCCGGAAAGGCTGTCCGAATCCGACATCGTAATCACTCGGTCGGAAACGTGATCCGTAGAGTTGTACGAGTCGGCTTCGACCAACTCTGTTTCTTCGATTGCTGGCTGGAACCAAGTCAAACAGACTGAACAGTTACCTACTATTGTAATCGGTCTGTCAGAAATGTTTCCAAGTTGGTTGGAAACAAGGCTTCTGACACAAATTCTAACAAACCGAATGCTATTTACTATTGTGCATCATAATTATGGTTACTGTTGAATAACTGTAAACAGATTTTTGTGTGCTGGACCAAATTTTGTCAAAATAACAAACCAAATGCTGTTCAGAGCCTTTCCGACCAACATTGTACTCAGCCCCTTAGTTGTTTAAATGAGTGTGCTTTCTAT
The DNA here is from genome assembly GCF_964263255.1 of Lissotriton vulgaris. Classification (NCBI taxonomy): domain Eukaryota; kingdom Metazoa; phylum Chordata; class Amphibia; order Caudata; family Salamandridae; genus Lissotriton; species Lissotriton vulgaris. The sequence continues at coordinate 416,029,742 of NC_141697.1, read as the reverse complement.
TTTGATGATGTCATTGTTTGCCTGATTTTAGTGGTTAGAGTTGTTTATACTTTTATTTTATTGGTTGATTTTAGTTTGAGTTTGAGCTTTTTTATTAGTTATGCCCTTCAATGGTAAACACTAAGTGTCTGATTACAATGGTGTTGGGACCGACACCGACGACATCTATATCACCAGTCAGACAGGCACATTGTGATGTGGTCAGTAAGACCGACTGACCGCTTCCGATGGGCTCAAGGCGCCAGTCGAGCATTCCCCACAATGGAGGTGGTGCCTTCTCGGGCAACTCCGTGGGGATTACTATCCACCTTTCCGCCAGCCATTTAACGTTGGTTCTTCTGACGTAAAAAGGCTGGTGCAAAGGATTTATTGGGGCCCCTGGCAGGGCCCCTGTAACACATGGCTCACCTGTGGTGCCCTACTCAACATCCCTGCATTGTGTGCGCCACAGGGTTCAGGGAAGTTTAAAAACAGGCCTTTTGGCTTTTGGGCTTTGGCTGCAGCCTTTTTCCAGAATACAGCACAAGCCTCACTGCAAAGAGGCATGTTTCTGACCGCCTCTACGGAGGTTGAATCCTAAATTGGGGGTCGGGACCCCTGACTATCTGTTGGCCGGTCCCTATACCATAACAAAGCCAGTTGGATGCTCGTCTGACCGGCATCATAATTGGTCCCTAACAAAGGTTTTTGTTTTAATGTATGATATACAGTTTTATAGTTTTGAACATAAATATATATATATATATATATATATATCAAACCCTGATGCCCCAGTCTATAGAGACGCACTCCACAAGGTAGCAGGTTTCAAACCTTTTATTTTCACGAAGCTGCGCATTACAACTGCTTCAATTAAAGTTCCGACGCGTTTCGCAGCTCACGCTGCTTCTTCCTGGGATGGCAGACAAAAATTACTGGTACCTGCAGCCATTATTAGTCCAACGCGCATGCACTCTCTGGTGAGTTGCATGCTGGTGGTTGCAGTATGCTGTTTCCCCCTTCAATGGAGTCCGTCATTTTTGCTTCGATATTTCTGCCTTGATTCTTTTTTCACAGCCCTCCAGTGGGCTACAGGCGTAATGTTCAGCTTCAAATTAACAGCTTCCTTGCGCCGCATTTAGGCTGTCAGATGGCAGCCCAGCAGTCCCGCTTCCATATTTCACGGCGGGTGGTTCATCTCCCGCGGATGAGGCGTTCCGCGTTAAACATCAAACCCTGATGCCCCAGTCTATAGAGACGCACTCCACAAGGTAGCAGGTTTCAAACCTTTTATTTTCACGAAGCTGCGCATTACAACTGCTTCAATTAAAGTTCCGACGCGTTTCGCAGCTCACGCTGCTTCTTCCTGGGATGGCAGACAAAAATGACTGGTACTCCATTGAAGGGGGAAACAGCATACTGCAACCACCAGCATGCAACTCACCAGAGAGTGCATGCGCGTTGGACTAATAATGGCTGCAGGTACCAGTCATTTTTGTCTGCCATCCCAGGAAGAAGCAGCGTGAGCTGCGAAACGCGTCGGAACTTTAATTGAAGCAGTTGTAATGCGCAGCTTCGTGAAAATAAAAGGTTTGAAACCTGCTACCTTGTGGAGTGCGTCTCTATAGACTGGGGCATCAGGGTTTGATGTTTAACGCGGAACGCCTCATCCGCGGGAGATGAACCACCCGCCGTGAAATATGGAAGCGGGACTGCTGGGCTGCCATCTGACAGCCTAAATGCGGCGCAAGGAAGCTGTTAATTTGAAGCTGAACATTACGCCTGTAGCCCACTGGAGGGCTGTGAAAAAAGAATCAAGGCAGAAATATCGAAGCAAAAATGACGGACTCCATTGAAGGGGGAAACAGCATACTGCAACCACCAGCATGCAACTCACCAGAGAGTGCATGCGCGTTGGACTAATAATGGCTGCAGGTACCAGTCATTTTTGTCTGCCATCCCAGGAAGAAGCAGCGTGAGCTGCGAAACGCGTCGGAACTTTAATTGAAGCAGTTGTAATGCGCAGCTTCGTGAAAATAAAAGGTTTGAAACCTGCTACCTTGTGGAGTGCGTCTCTATAGACTGGGGCATCAGGGTTTGATATATATATATATATATATATATATATATATATATATATATATATATATCCAGCTCAAGTCCCTGACTTGCCGATCCACGGCGATATTTCTTCTACTCGTCACTTGTTGTGTTACAGTGCAATGGTTTGTAATTTATTGACAAAACGATTTAATATGCATGAGGTGTGCCACTTTAACATGGCTGACAGATTGCCAGGAAGGTTAGATCCTTATGCCGATACACGGCGAGATACCATGAAATGCGAGATTATTCATGATTTGGATTTATTTAAATCAATTTTGTCAGTAATATGTTCGAAATTATTGAGAGCATATATTGGGGCTGAATGAAGCAGGAAAGCCTTTTTTTCATCATGCATTGATTCATAACGTGACGTATATTGTGAACAACTTCCAATATGGGGTATAGATTTCAGTCCCTTGTTTGTTTCGCCCTTTAATCACGAGTGTACGCTGTTAAAAACATGGCGCCCACCATCAATGTTTGTAACATTGAGGAAGGCGGAGCGCCGAAACGCGTCTGTTGCGAACTTAAAATAAAATAATCGAAAACGACCCCCGGAGTGCGTGGTTTCTTTGGCGAAAACTGGTGGAAACCGTGAGCTGTATATATATATATATATATATAAATATAAATATAAATATATATATATATATATATATATATATATGTATTTCTATTAATATGTAAGCTGTTGTTTAAATGTTTGTAGATAATGGTAATTTTGTTTTAGTTTGTATTAGTATGGTTTAAGGTATATAATTTTTTTGTGTTGTTTGGAAATGATTTTGTTGATCTTATTTATTTATATTTAATTTTAGAATGTGTGTAAACTGTTTTAGGTTTGTTTCCAGTAATTATTTTATGTATAAAGTTTATTTTAATTATATTTAATGAATATTTAAATATTTAGTCAATATTGTGTGTCTCAATATTTTTGACATAATATATATTTATTTAAGGGTAATATTTTTGTTTCCAACGTTTCCGTTTTTGATATAGGTTAAAATCGATATTTTTAACATTGATATTTGTGGTTTTACTAGTCAAGTATAGGAAGTCAAATATTTTGTTTTGGATATTTAATTTCTGATATTTTTGTGTTTTGATATTGTATGCATCGATATTATGTCAGTGATCAGGATATTGGGCCCAAAATGTCATCCATTATCTCCAACTTGGTATAAAGTCTCCCAGGTCATTTAAGGACAGAAGCTAGTACCCCTCTCAACCTTGGCACACATGCTCCTCCACATCCTTGGGGACCTGAAATAAAGGAAATTTGAATTCTGAAAACAAACAAATTCCATGGGATATGATGTAACAAACATACATTTACAGAATTCCCTGAGCCAGATTCCAGCTCTTGATCAATCGCCTCAATACCACTCTGTATAACATCTTGAAATATGAGTATTGGAAAGTCTACAGGAAAACTTTGGAACATGACCTACATAAGTGGTACGCAGTTAAATCATCAATTACTAGAGGTGTCCCTAGCGACACTGCTAATAAACATTTTATTGCCATGAATTTGGATCTTTGCACACGATTGTTGCAAGCTTTGATATCACCAGCGAGCACGAAGTCCCAGGATGATCCAGCTGAGATATTGACTGCTGAATCTCTAAAGCTAGCATTGGGGCTAAATGTGCCTTTAAACGTTATTTCCTCACTCTCAATTAGATAAAGAGAGCAATACCTCACTCTGCATGCTAGAGGACCAATTTAAATTAGACTTGGTTCCAGCCTACACTTCCAAAGGACCTCACAAAATCATGAATATGGGGCAATCAGCTGTGCCTGTTGAATATTGCTTCTTGTGCTATATCCTTCATAGGATTACTGCATGAACCAAAGTAGTTATGAGTAAGAAAACTAGTCTTGGGTAGATATCCAGGGTACCTGGTAAACTCCTTTAAGCCCAGAGGGATAGGCTGAAGAATCTCAAAATGTATGTCTTTAACCCCTTCGATGCTGATGACGGCTGGGAGCCGTCATGGCACACAGTGCTCGTGTGCTGATGACGGCTCCCAGCCGTCATGACCACGCCCGTGATCGGAATGTGCCGCGCGCAAGGGGTTAAGGTGCCAATTAGAAAATATCCTTTAGTATTGAGGAACATTCTAAACCAGATTCTGCAGGCAGAAACGGGGATCAAGTGAGTAGCAGATTAAAGAAAGCAAAAGGATGCAACATTTACTTCGCGGCTACTAATCCTAATATGAAAGTAAATTATGATAGTTACACAGAGCCATAATAGTGACCAAATGCAGAGATGACTTTCAGGATGGAGAGTGGCCAGTTTAGTCAGTTTAATCAGTTTTGCAGTTCTATCCACTGTTTCTAGTGAACCCTTGACCAGGGAGAGCTCTGCAAGTAATGACATCAAAATAAGTTGCATAGATGTGTCTGCTGTTAGAAGAGTTAGCTTAGTCATTCGACATTTAAACACTCCAGTTGAAGGTTTGAAGTCTTGCTGACGTGGGACAGGTGTCTAATTGACCACCAGATTATAAATCATTTGATCTAGAATATTGCATGTCTTGCTCAGAAAGCTGGAATATTTTTCTGATGGGAATGTGTGGCTGACTCAGTTTATAATTTTCTAGAAATGTGAGCCACCACTCCAGGGCACAGATTGGGGTATGCAACTTTCAGCATCCCATTAAAAGGACCTAGAGGTAGGCCGTTTTAGGAGCTTATGATTTGGGCCAGTCCGAAATTAGAGAAATTGCTTCAAGCCATCCAGACATCCAATGCTCAAATCCGATAACCAATTAATGGTTCTTATCATCTGTAACTGAAGGATTAAGCACGCTACTGGATCCCCAACATTGAATTCACTTGATGCGTGTCTCCACATACTTGAAAGCATGACTTGTGGCTGGTGACTCATACACCTCCTATGATCCAACCAGTGATTACAGGGCTGAAGAAAAAGAAATGAAGAAGACCAGTGGTAGGGAATTCTTTGGCTAACAGTGATATTTAGCATTTTTCACTGATAGGCCAACAACTAGCCCACTTAACATTAGCACAATGCCTGTGTAAATCAGATTTGTTAAGCCATCACAGTTTTAATGAGGGTCTCCATAGGAGTGTAATTGATTACATGGTGGTGTATATTTGTAATTGGAGTATTCGGTTCACCCAGAAAGTGACCATAACCATCTAACTTTCCAATGGCTACGTCAAGCCTTGCACAGAAAGCATTACCAATATATATGTTTCTAAGAATAGAAGACGGTTGAAGTGTAAATATTGAGTGCTTGAAACCACTCTAACACCAATAAATACTTTCATAGCTAATGTTCTGGGATCTGGAGAAGTAGCACTGCTAGACCCACGCCAAATCATGAAACTACATATGTTTGTTTTTGTCCACATTATATGCAACTTACTAAACCAGAGCTCTTTAATAAACCAAAAAAACCTGGACACCCCCTAAACTAGTTTGATTAGAATTGCAGATCCAGATGCTAAAAGGTATCATTACTTAGAGCCCTAAAAAGCAATTACAGAGGGGACATTGTATTACATTTTGTTGGCTATTAAGTCCTGCTATGTGTGAAGAGGGCTAATTGTACATGTGTTCTAGCAAAATCATATGAATGCAGTAAGTGTTAAGTATACACACATTTTGTTTGCAAATTGGTACAAGTCATTACACAAATAAAACCAGAGATGTTTATTACTGAGGACCACTGGTTTTCATATATTTTATCTCTGTACTTGAACATTATGACCGTGGTTTGCAGTGAATCTCATTGCATACCCTTATCTAGTAGGACTCTGCAAATTGACTCTTTTATTTTAAAAGAAACATTAAGGGTAATTAAAACATAAAACGGGCAAGCACCTGGCCCTGATAAAATACCAGCTCACTTGATTAAATCAAAGCTCATTTTATGGTGTAGCTACATCACATTTGTGAATAATACCATTCATTGGCCTGCCTCTTTACCTCCCTCGTGGCTTGGAGCAGAAATTGTTCCACTACAAAGAGATAATTAGATATATTCGAGCAAATTATTACCCAATTCACTTTGTAGACAACATACAGAAATGTTTTTCTCTGTTATATTTGCCAGATGTGAAACATAGGCAGAGAACAATGTCTTGTCGCATTGCCAAGCGGGCTTTAGGAAGAAAATTTGAATAATTGACCTGGTTTTCAGGTTTTTTCTCATTTTGGCAATGTATGTTCTACTCAAAAGAGAGCCTTTACATATGGTATTTGTGGCATTGTTGTCCGAATTTGACAGTTTTCAAAGACATCTAAACGGAATTCCATTAATGACTTGGGTATTTCACTGGGCTTTTTGAACATCCTGATATGACTCTAAGACCAGATGTTTGCTATGATCCTGTGAGGAATAGCAGGAGAAACTGCAAACTCTTTCCCTTTTAATAAAAGTATTCGGCAAGGTTGTTCTCTAGCTCTCCTTTTTTTTTTCTTTCGACATAGACGGATCCTTTCGCTATGGGCCATATGTTTTGACCGATAACGGCAGCCTAAGAAAAATCCAAATAGCATTTGACTTTTTCTGGGGCACAGGTACAAAATATAACCTGCTCTGCACCAAAAATGTATATCTCTCTTCCACAGGAAATTTGTAGAATCTCTTCCAAGGAAGCAAAAAGATTCCTCATGAAGAAGTTCTTACCTTAACATGAGGGGCGATTGCCAGCTCTATATCATCCCACATGCTACAGTATTGGTTATTAATCCTATTTATTATTATTGTATTTGCTCCCCTTATGTCATTATGTTTCATCGTCTAGCCCATTCTTCGTTATCCCAGGTTTATAAAGGATCTGTTTGTTTGCACTATTTGATTAATTACCTATTAGATTCCCCATTTGATTCATGTTGTGATTTGTTACCTTCCTTTCCCTCAAATTGTAAAGTGCTCTGATATCCTTCGGGATCAAGTTCGCTCTATATAAAACTTTATAAATAAATTCGGCTCCAGGCTGGAGGGCTGAACTGTGTACCTGTACCCCAGCAGTGAGTGAAACAATGTTTGAATTGTTTCATAGCCCTAGAAAAAATAGACAATCAGCCTCAGAAAAAACAATAAGTGCCTAAATCTTTTTTTCATTTTAGTTTAATTAAAACTTCTTTCTGAAGCATATGGTAGGCCTCAACAAGGAGACAGATACTGTTTGGATGTTTTCGTAAGCTAAGAAAAAACTAAATATTGGGTTGTTCCTTGCTGGGGCACAGAATTGTGGGTAAAAGCTCAATGTACCTTAGGTTTTCAACTGTAAATATTAGCACAGAAAGCATATCCTCGACAATAATATACCATTACAACCGACAGACACTTCCTGTAGCAGACATGTATAGTGTTTGTAGTTCATTCAAATGCCCAGAACCAACAATGAAGTCATGGTTTGCAGTGTTTTTCAGGGTGTACAAAACATTCATCACTTGATAACAAAATGTCTAATGAACAGAAATTGGGGAGTGAAACTTGTTTTTTTTAAGTGTATCCAAGAATCTGAGATGGGGTTGGAGGACGTTTGCACCATCCAAATTCTGAAAGAACCAAAATGCCAAGTGATTCTGAAGAAATGTTTGCAAAAAAGTTATGTTTTTGGACACTGATGTGCAGGAGAAGTCAGAAATCTAGAGGTATTCAAAATTAGAAGATGCCCTGTGTTCCACTTCTCCTAATTACAACGGTACCCACAAGTGTACTACCTACATTAAGACAGACCAAAAACATGCATCCATGAAAAAAGAAAGCTTGGAATTATGTTATTTTTTGGAATGTGGGTAGCTAAATTATTTGGGCCTAGGGTCACTGACACCTAGGAAATCTATCAATACCAGATACTCTTGTAAAATGGCAATGGAGAGAGTCCTGTGTGTCTGGTTTACATAGATGTCACTGCTTTTTCGTACCCAGAATGTCCTGTAAAAGTCAAACATTGGTTCAAAAACACAGAATTTCCTCACGTTTCTATGACAGAAAATCTGAAATTTCCGGTAGCACTAAAGTTCCCATAACCCAGCATTCGCACACTTCTACCAATAAAATAGGGCCTCACCTCTGTTGATGAGCCTATTTGAACAGTCAGAAATAGGCCAACTCCATGACCTTATGAAGTCAATATTGTGTCAATGTGATTTTTACCTCTGTTGTCCTAGTCCTTTCCCCTCCAATAAGCCTACCCACACATGCGGAATACCGTTTTTATCAGGATAAGTGTGGAAATATTGCATGGTTGTACATGTTCTTGAAGTTCTGGGTCTTCTGTAACAGAAAATTGAAGAATTTGTGATTTTTATTATCCATGCTTTGATTTTGCAGGGAATTTTGGGTCATACAGCATTTTGCCATTCACACAAACCAATTCACCTTGGATTCCTTTGGATCTCTCTTTTTCATAAATGTATGGGGTTGATAGGATTTCCTGCGAGGTTTCTGACCCAGGGCCCAAATACTGCAGGCATCCCTATGGAAGCTCCTACCATCAAAATTATCCCTACTGATTAGTGGTTGGATCCCTACTTAAACCCATTGAAACCCACTCGTGTGCAACATCCCCACACTCAGAAAACCCAGGAGAATGCAGATGTTTGTCAAGCGCTGGCAGGGTTATGTTTCTGTATGAGATGGACTGATAACTACAAAGTTTTAGAGAAAAAACACTGAAAATCTGGCAAAACTCATCTACAACGCAACCAATAAGGAAGAGGGAAGTTTGGCATCTAACAATAGAAGCCATAGGGTGAATAGCTATTGCAAATATATGGTTGTAATAGATTTCCTTACAGCGTGATACCTGTAACCAAAATCCAATACCAAAATCCAATACCCTAAATCAGCATTTTGCTTTCAGTTTCTTTCCAAATTTCCCAAATGCACTCCCCTGGTTTATTGCCGGTGGCATCCAGAACCCACAGAAAATACATAAGTGATACCCCCATATTCTGGAGACCTGGGGGAAAACTGATTTGGGTGATGCCTTGGTAGTGGTATGTTTCAGTGCAAGGAAAACTAGAAACATTACCATGTTTTGGAAAAACAAATTGAAACATTTTTTTACACAGCCTGTCTGGGAAACTGGGAAAGGGAGATTTGGGATGCACATCTATATCCCTCAAGTTGTACCGGAATAGAAAATATTTAGTTTTTATACATTCATTGTAGTCCTGACCTGTATATGTCTCGTTGTATGAGCGGTGCACCTTAAACAGTAACTCTGCCATAATTTAGTGATATATGTCAGAAAATACTTTTCGACTTTTGAAAGAGCCATAAAAGATTGCACATACATAATTTTATTTAAAAAAGAGAAAAACCAACAGGTCCACATACACAATAATTACACATTATAATCAGTAGTTAATATTTGCTACCAATCATAAAAGTAGTAAAAAGATAGTTTAAGAGACAGTATATAATTTCAGTTGTTTCTAAGGAGAGTAAATATTTGAATGCCAATTTATGGTTTCTAATCCCAACAGTAAGTAGAAGTGGACGAATAAACCATTTTCCTGACTGGTATAAAAACTGCAAAATAAAATAAAGTGCATAGTGCTTTGGCATGAGCGACTATCACAAGGGCAAACTGGAAGTGAAGCAAACCATGAGCCTTGGGTGGGGAGAGCAACTAGGTAATGGATTGTTTTTAACCGTAACCTAGTCAGAAGAAATTTCCGCCTTTCATTTAAATCAATTTGTAAATAAAGTGCTGGTTCTCTTTGTAGCTGAGAAAGAGACTCCGGATAATTAGTCGTATTACAAGTAATATCTGTCTGCTCATGACTTTGGTAAAAAGTTGATTTAATAGAGGCGGACAAAACATTCTTTAGGGTGTCAGGGTTTGTATAGAATTCTGTTACACCCATTTTAATGAAATTTATTTTGACATATCTAAACCATGGTATATCTAGGCTCTTATCCAGCTCCATACAATCAGTCAGTATTGTCCTACAAAGGGTGGCCTCAGGGTTTTTCCAAATTTTTAACCAAAGCAGCAGCGATTGTAATGCAGTGTTATCTTTCAGGTAACTCATTCTTACTTCATCATGGCAGAAAGCAACAGGGGAGCTCTGAGGCACTGATAGAAGTCTCCTTACAAACTCATTTTCAGTTATTTGCAGTGATTTAGAATTTGCATGTCCCAGCCCCAAAGGTTACCACCGAGAGACTTTTACTCTTATAGATGCATAAAATTTCCTTGGCCTTCCCTGACTCTGGCTAGTGATATATGTTTATATTTTCTGATTGATTGTGCCACCCACATAGGAATATCCACATATATTTGGTATTGCCAGACTTCAGATAGTCACAGCAACATTTCCTTGGTTAGCATTCCGGCACCATTGGCTGTCCATTTGAGAAATTCAACAATATACTAAGAAAATTCATTAAAATGCTAATACCTCTACGTTTTTCACTAAAGATAGAATGAGATCCAATGGGAAATGGAAATGGTCAGAATAATACCTCGGATAGTAATAGCGAAATGTAAAGATAAGAACTGTGTTATACTGTAATCATGTTAACTGTGTTATACTGTTTGGTTCATAAATGTTCAATGAATGGCATGTGACTTCCATATTTACTTGTAGATAAACATGCATGTCCGATTTGTCACTGGACTCTGTCACTATATGGAAATAACTAGAGTGAAATATGTTTAAAACTATGCACAACTGGTCAGTTTATTTAAAAAATAAATGAGATGTTAATTTCAGAATGGAGTAATACATGGGCCAAAATGTTCCAAAAGAATAATTTGTACAACTGCACAGAGACCCAAGAGGTACAAGTGTTTGAAGAACCTTATATTCATTTTTATAATAAAAAGAAAGGTCCATCACAGATGTGCACAAACACCCTTGCAGAAAGAGGATTCATAGGCTCCTGCACTTTTCCAATTCACCTTCTCTTGCAGATTGCCTGGTCTATGGTAATCCACAGTTGTAAGCTTATCGAGTACTTGTTAAATCTTCACTTGTAACAATTACTAAGTATTTTTGTGGGAAATTTTATTTCAGTCCTAAAAAAGTCAGAAATCTACTCACATTATGAAAACACATATAATGCACAGGTTTCCAACATTTTTTTTAAAAAGTGCTTACATGGACCCCATTATAAAGAAGGAGCACCATTCATATTGTATGATAATGTTTGTCAGCATGTTTGCACTTCTTATAACTTGTAAAGTTTGTTTCATTATGTACATAATCCATATTTGTTTACTGTTTATGTAAGCTTAGAGTTATCATATTAGGTGTACTAAGGGTTTAATCTAGCTTTAAATTAAGACAGTTTTAAGGGGACATTATTCAATATTTTTGTTAGAATCATTTAATTGGACTAACAATCACATTCATTTACTTCTAGGATATAGAGTAATATCTAAAATAGGTGAAGGAACATTTTCTGAAGTCATGAAGATTCAATGTCTCAAAGATGGAAACTACTATGCAAGCAAAAAGATGAAGCAGCACTTTGAAAGGTATGCAGTTTATTTATTTGTAAATTGGTAAGTCATAACATATAAATGCCTGAACATTCAGTATTTGTTGTAATAACTGTACACCTATTTTCTTTAATGCACTGGGTTCAACATGGCTTGCAGGCTCTTCAAATTGCTCCAACGTTATTAACACACCAACAATGAATTTTTAGAGCAAAATGAAATCATAACTACAGTCACACTGCCAGTTTTGTAATGTTCATGTGAATGTACACATTTACTGTGAAAATGAATTCACATGGAGGCCATTTACCCCACCATTAGTAGCTTTAACACTCTTCACATGACTCATTCTTCTGGACAACCGCAAGTCTAACAACCATCAACATACAATTGACGGTCACCCACTTCATATTGTCATCCTCATTCCCCGGTGCATAATCATGAATCGTTACATCTGGTTGAGCATTAAAGACTTCGACACACAATCTCCTCTGTAAGTGGAGGAAAACCACATCAAAGATTTAAAACAAGCTGTAAGCATTCTAAAAAATACCATCTAATTTTATAAATCCTCTTATTTTCACAATGTACCCTCTTCACTACACTCTCCCACATCTTGCTCATTCTCCTACCCTTCCCATAGTCTCCTTGAACTCTATACTTTCTCACTCACATCTCCTGCTGAATGCCTACACAAAGTCCAAAAGCTCAGAAAGACATTCCGGATGCTCCGAAAGACATTCAGCAGGATCCCCACAGAATCCAGAAAGACAGTCACCCACGTACTGATCACCAGCAGACTCGACTGCAGTAATGCTCTCTACGCCGGTGTCACCTAGAAACATCTCGAGAAACTACAGAACGTTCAAAACGCTGCAGCCAGACTGGTCCTATACATCCTCCACTACAGCCACAACACGCAACACCTCTGACAACTCCACTGGCTCCCAGTCAACAAGAGAATCACCTTCAAGCTCCTCACACATGCCTACAAAGCTCTCCATGACGAAAGGCCAGCATACCTAAACCACTGCCTCGCATTCCATGTACCCGCCAGACAACTTTGCCCAACTCACCCTAGCCTCCGTCCCCAGGATCCACAAGACCAGAACCGGAGGAAGTTCTTTCTCCTACCTCACCGCCAAGACTTGGAACACCCAGACCCTCCACCTCAGGCAATCAGCGTCGCTGACCCAATTCAAGAAGCACCTCTAGACCTGGCTCTTCGAATAATCCCGACCAAAAGGGACCAGCAGCCCCCCAACCCCCCAGTGCCTTGAGACCCTCATGGGTGAGTAGCCACGCTTTACAAGCCCCTGATTGATTGATTAAAAGTTTTTATCCTGTAATGCACATCTTCTGACCCCCCCACTAAGCCCCCAAATCAATTATCCCCTAGCTCTATCTTCTAAAATTATCCTGCCTGACTTCTTTGTTTAATCGTTGCTTAACCAGGGCACCCACCCATCCAGCTAAAGAATTTCTAGTACAAGTCCATATTTCAGTAGAAAGTAATAAGCATATTCTGTCGCATAGTTGTGCCTATTATCAGATGTTTTGAAATCTGGTCTCCAAGATGCATCTATGACATAATATCGTCGTCAAAAACATTATAGCAAAAATATTGGAGCCCTAAATATCCCCTTTAGATGCTTACAATATAAAGTACAAAAATATTGTCTACAAATTGTTGTGGTCTTGAATATGGATATTATATAGGTATGTTTCTATATTTAAAAGTATTTAAAGTTATAATAAAACAAATATATAAGTAAAAATATATACAATACTAAAACATTGAAAATAAATGTAATATTTAAAAAATATTACTACTTAAAAGTAAGTTTGAACTAATGCATTTATAATAAATAATTTTTTTAATTAAAATACTTATAACAATTTAATAGCACAAAGTATATATATTTATAATAAAAAATGAATACAAATTAAAATTATTCAATATAATTATTGGATCATTAGAATGTTAAAGTTTTTAAATAAAAGTCACAATGCTCAAAACCCGTAATTACAATAAAACTTTACTGTAAAATAAAATCACAAAATATACATATAGAAAATGTATATTTAATACCTAACCAAAATCCAAAAACAGTCATATAAAAAAGCTATACAAAACTATATGAAATATATATAACTTTCACAAAAAGGGAACATATTTACAATTCTACATCCAAATTAATAAACATAAAAATGTGAAATACTTATCAATCAAGTCAAGTCAAAGATAGCTTTATTCGATTTCAAATTTAAAATCATAAAAGCACATATAATATACAATAAGTACATTAGGTAATAATCAAGATCAGTTTAAAAATCTCAATTCATGGTTAATCTACATCTAATTACATTTTTTTAAAACATAGACACTAAATAAATGGACTTCTCATCTTCTAGCATTTGAGCTTTCATTAAAGCAGGTCTGCATTGCCTAAGGCCCCATCTCTTCAACAAGAAACCCAGGTATTTTTTCCTAGTCAACGAATAAAATTTACAAAACAAAATAGAGTGTATCGTCGACTGCTGAGATATATCGTCGCAGGGACAGGGGATTAGGTCCTTTGACCAGCTGTTAATTTCTGGAAAAGTGATTAATCTAAAGAAGCTACCAACCCTAAAATGCGCGAGGAGCATCCGCGTATAACTACTCTGGATAAGGGGCAGATACTGCTAGATGCCCTGGCCCTGCAGCATAAGATGATTCTCCTGAACGGAGACCTTTTTACTTTCTACTTGCCAACGTTTGTTTTCCAGAAAAAAGAGGCAACTTTAATTCAAGTTTTTTTTTAAAATTGTAGCTAAAGTAGTTGGAGAATCAAAATATTCAGGGTGGCCTATCTCTTTAAAAAAAAAACTTGATATATATAAACTAATCGATCTTAATTGCCCACTGAAGCCTTGAACAATCCGTCATTACGTCCCTGTTAAAACCAGTTTCTACTGAAGTCCAAATCTTGTGCTACAACAAGATAGGACTCACTTTTATAAGATCAGTGACATAAACCATGCCTAGCTCCTTATGGCATACAAATGTCGAGGTCGATTTAGGTACTGGTAATAAATATCGAAGAAAGGCATTTTCACATAGTTGTATATCCCGGGTATCTGCAATCCCCCATAGGCCAGCTCCATATATCGCAGTGGAAACACACTTTGAATTATAAATATCCCTCAAAATGTGGACTGGTTGTCCCCCCAGCTTGATTGCAAAATGACGTACTGCTCCAATAGCTCGGGAGAAGGCCAGTTTCCTCGTGTTAACAGCAGAAGACCATGTCCCATTTCTATTAAAATTTACTCCCAAATAAGAGAATGTATTAGTTAATTCTATCCTTGACTGCTCTAAAAAGATATTGCACTGAACCTTTCTCTTAGGTGAACAGCACATACTAAAAGTTTTTCTAACATTTATTTTTAGGCCTCTGTCGCCCATGTACTCTGCAAAAATAGTGAGTGCTCTCTGGAGGCCAACTTGGGTCCTTGCCATAATAACAGCGTCATCCCGTAAAGTAAGATCGGGGCAGGGCAACCATTAACATGGGGGAAATCCAGGTTATAACTAATAAGATGATTTGCCACGCTATTTATATAGAGAAAAAGAGCGCAAGTATGCATCCTTACCGCACCCCTTCTTTTATGGGGAAGGTTGCTGTACATTCGCCCTTACTCCCAAAACGAACTTTAGCGCCGGCCCCCCGATATAAATCTTTTATGAAATGAAGTATATTAATTTCAATGCCCAGTTTTAGCAAAGTATCCCATAGGATTTCATGGCTTTTATAAAAAAAAAAGAAAAAAAAAAAAAGGATTTCATGGCTTAAACAATCGAATGCCGAACTTAAATCAACAAAGGTTAGGAATAAATTTCATTTCCTTTTTTTGCTCCCACGTATTTACCTATGTTTATTGCCAAATTTAGCCCTTGTTCAGCTGTACCTAAACCCGCTTTAAACCCATATTGAAACTTTGAAAGGGCACCTGTATCTTCTGCCCATATGTGCAACCTGTTTAAAGTGATTCTTCCCGCCACCTTCATCAGGGAATCCAGTAGTGAAATTGGCCTATAACATTTCGGGTCGTTTTGGTCCCTCTTTTTAAAAATGGGGACCAAAATTGCCTCTTGCCAAGTACGTATGAATCCTGTTTTGTTGCTACTGTTTAAAACATTAGGCCATTTTTGTATGCATTACAGTGGGACATATAAAATTGTTCATGTTTTTTTCTTTTGCAGAAGTTGTCAACACCTCTTACACTGTGTTGGATTACTTCAATACCACACCATTTTACATCATCTATTGTGTGGTTATGTGCAATCCAGTGTTCCACTAAAAGAGTTGTTCTTTTCTTTGTTCTTATTGATGACTTATGCTCCGTAATTCTAGTCTTTATCTCTCGGGACGTCTCACCTATATAGCCTTTTTTACATGGGCAGACTATTAAGTAAATCAGATCTTTTGTTTTGCAGTTAATAAAGTTCTTGACTTTATGTGTAACTCCACTATACAGGACCAAATCACCCTTCATGACACTATTGCAATTTTTGCACATACTACATGCAAAGTTGCCTACTGGTAAAGGGGCATTATCTATGCTGTGTTGTTTTTGCACTGTTTCTTCCCTGTATGTATGTACCAATCTATTCCGGATGGTACTGTTGCGCCTAAATTGAACATAGGTCTAGGTAGTTCGACATTGTCATTGTCACACAGTAATCACCAATTTCTATTTATGATGTTTTTCACTTGCACAGTTAAAATTTGTCACAAAGATTAATTGCGCATTTCGTTCTGTTTTCTTTTCAGTTTTTGTGGCGAATAGGGATTCTCTATTGTAATACTTTGCTCTTTTTTATGCTTGTCTAATGAGTTTTCTCGGGTATCCTCTATTTTGTAATTTTCTTGTCAGCACATTAGCGTGTCGAATAAAATCTCTCATATTTGTACAATTACGACGTATTCTTAAATACTGCCCAAACGGAATATTATAATTTTAGCAACTAGGATGATTGCTCTTATAGTGGAGCATGGTGTTGCGGTCAGTAGACTTTGTGTAGAGTTCTACTGATTGTTTGCCTGCATCATGTTTAATCTTAATGTCCAGGAAGTCACAACTATCTTTAGCAATATTAGAGGTAAATTTTAAATTGATATTGCCAAGATTAAGCCAGTTTATAAATCCATTAAGATCTTGAGTTGTCCCTGTCCACATAAAAAAAGACATCATCGATGTACCGGGACCAACATGTGATGTTGTATTGAAAATATGTTTATTTTTAAAGGCTGCTACATACATACACAGCCCAGGCTGGGATCACACGAGTTATTTAGCCCATTATTGGTGTGATATTATCCACTAACTGTGATAAAGGTTGACTGTGGGCCTGATTTTGAATTTGGTGGTGTGGGAGCAGGCCGCCACACCTGCGCCCTGCTCCCACTTGAAAGACTCGCTCTGGTGGGCTGTCCGACATTAGTGTCTATTAGAAAGGCATCACAATAAGAGCGCCAAAGACCATTCCTGCAAGGCATGGACTGTGCAGTCCATGCTGTGCTGGAAAGTGGGTATATGCACACTGTGGGGCACACCATGTTCTCTTCTGCATGTATCCCTAGGCCCAGATGCAACAGGGAGTCCTGCAGGGCCCCCTTAGTTTCCTCACTACCAGCATTTGCATGGCATGAGCACTACCATGAGACCGTTGGCGATGAGGAAAATTTAATATGCTTGGCGGTTCCGCAGTAGCACCACCAAGCATATTGCGGCCTCAGACTGGTGGTTGCAGCTGTTCTATGGTGGTCCGACTGCTGTAGTTGTAATATCGTGGCCGGACCGCCGGTGCGGCAGTCCCTGACCTCCACAGCATCTTCAACATGGATTTGGAGGTCCAAACTCAAAATTAGGTATATCTTTCTTGCACTGTCAACAGAGGAATATCATTGGACAGAGCTGGAGTAAATTTTATTTTTCTTTAATAGCGCTTATATATCCTTTTGAAAATTAGGAAAATGATCTGCGGAAGTATCCGAGCCATATGCATTGTTGGCTTGCTATTGGTTCTTTAAATACATTTCTTAATGAGTATATTTGAAATGGACTCAAAGATTTCTCAAAATTCCTTTTCTTCTCCAAAACCCAGGTTGACCAGCTTGTACTCCTTTATGTGACAGTACAAATTGAGAAGTAGCTTTTTCGGATCTACACCCTCTTATTGGTTCTATTCGTATTTGAACCTAATGTTGATAGTGGTTGTCTGAATTAGTAAATGTTTTTCTTGTATTATATCTGCAACCAATGACCTTTGTAACCTTCAAGGTCAAATTTGAAAAAATCTCTGCGAGGGTATCTAAGAAATGATCAAAGTTACTAGTTGAATTTTCCAATAGATTTGAGATGGAAGAAAAGACTCTGTCTAAAGTATGAAGTCATTCAGAATATTGTAAGTAGGCCTCTGGTACACTATATAATACCTGAAAATCAATTTAAGGATTGACAAATAATGAAAAATTTCCTAGTAACCATGACGGAAAGTTTCCATTCAATTAAGGACGCGGAGGTGAGGATTATGCTTTAACTTTCTTTATTCCTATAGCCAGCAGTGTTCAACTCAAACCGCAACAAAAAACTAGCACTCCCAAGGTACTCTGGGCAGTTCATAATGTAGAATAGAATTCAGATATTGAAGCTGATTTCAAACTCGGTGTGCATCTGATCAAATTTATAGGTGTTTTTTGACAATTGATAGAAATTACCCAAGTGGGGTTTACTGCCATTCCTTCAGTATCCGTATGAGTGATAATTGTCAATATCTGGAACAGTAAAATCAGCAACAACCAAAAAAAATGCACTATTAGGGTCCTTTTGTATCCTTTGTGGACATAGTTTCATACAGCTTAAGACATCATTATTCTACATAATATGTCCATTTTGTTTGCTTGGCGATTCCAAATTGATTTTCTCTTCTGTGTTAGAGAAATACGTTGGAATAGATGGCAAGTATTTCAAACCCCCAAATGGCAGCTTTTAATTGCATGGGGTTTGATATATATATTTTTTCATGATCTCATGCTGATTTATTTTCCACATCTGTGTTTTTGGGTAGCCACTTTACCACACCAGCGAGCGATCCAAATAACTGGATTAAGTGAAAGACTGAATCAACTATTGTCTACTGTTCATGCCCACTGCTGGGTCCCGCAAACTGATCATGAAATCATCTTAGCCCAGACTCATCCAGAGCACCAACCACTCTGTGACACCTCTCATACAATAACTTTCACCATACTACCCTGGGGTTTGCACAGCCCTAAGTTAGAGCAGGAAGCCAGCTAATTGATAAAATACAAAATGTATCCATGGTGAACTACGTAAAGGAAAAAATATATTGATCAGTCTTATAGGCAATTAGATTAGAAAAGCGCCCAGAATGAATGAATGAATGAAAGAAAATTTATACCGCGCAACTAAAACCCGAAGGCATCAAGGCGCCCAGCAGGCGAATAAATTGCAAGTACGCAATCAAAAAACCTAGACAGAGTGGAAATTAACTGCGGGCTCTGTGAAACACTCACCACTCACTGTTACTCCTGACGGCTCATAGGCTTACAACTCATCTGTTGCCTTGCCACCTTCCATCCTTTCCATTGCTCCTTTGCCTGTGCTCCCTCAGACAATACCTTTTCCAGACTGTGATCTTGCTGACTTACAATGTATAATTTTTCCTCTATTGACTTCCACTGCTGCTGACCCCCAAGCAGAGCTCTGTAATTTCACAGTGTGGGACCACATGGCTTATATTAAAGCGTGACTGAGCACAGAGGCTCAAGTTGGGCTGTTGCTGGGGCTCATAGTTCAGTGGTATAGGCTTATGGTCTAACACAGTCTAACAAGGGTGCAGGCGCTTGCTCCCCACGCTTCCTCACGCTCCTTGTGTGGCATCTGCAGTGTCTTGCTTCTTATGCTCTCCTTGAACTGCGTCTGCAGGATCTCACTTCCAATCACAACCATGGTACTCACACAGGTTTAATGAAAAATCGATCCTATATACAACTATACTAAAAAATAGATATTGAACTCCAAAAAACACAATATTCTACCATGCATTATTCTGTTTCATGATGTTCGTGTCATAAAGGTATTTGTTGATGATATTTATTTCAGATGATATTTTTGTACACAATAAAAACACCTGCCCACAATGCTCAGACAAAATAGTTGGGTGTCAAATTTTCTGGCAATATTGACAATGTATTGAGTATAAATTCTGATCATTCTGCATGACACCAACTCACGACTATGAAAATGGCCCGATTTACCTCTTTCGATTCTGATTCTGAAACTTTGCCAACATGACAATAGTTACTGGCTTACATTGCCTTATTAGAGCAATATGTTATCTACCTACATTCTGTTTACATCAGACCCATTAGGTCATAACCAAACTTATATAGGCAACAAAGGGTTATCTATGGCCAGGCTTCTTGTCCTTCGATGGGTAGACCCATGATACCAGTTTTCTTACTTTAAGATCACCTTGAACTTGGGGAACCATTTAAACAATCAATGCATTCCGATCTACCAAAATACTCCGCCATCGTCCTTTTATTCAACAATAGTGTAGAATTAGGCCTTGCCATTTTGAAATGTAACAATCTGACATTCTTAAAAATAATCTGTGTGAAGTTGGTGCATGTGCCCCATCAGGAGTTCCTCATAATAGAAACTATGCGTTCTTTTGATAAGTCTCTCTCATTTCGTTATCATTCCTGACAAAGGGAATATGGATCTGGAGGTGTTTGCTGGATCAAGAAAGTAGTTCTCTTACACCTCTCATTGCAGTTGGTCTTCAATTCCGTCACGCCAGTAAGCTTGACCAATTCTGCAAGCCAAATAAAATATTCACTCTCTGCCGGAGAAATAATGTCTGATACGTTTTCTAACACGTCAATTTGCTGTAAAGGGAGCTGCTCTGGTATGTTTGAAGATATCAAGAAAGAAGCATAGACGTTTATATTCTATAAAATTTGGCACAGGCCAATTTATCTTCACTCAGCACTGGCTACATGCCAAACCTCCAAGTTATATGAAATATGGTTATTGACTTCTGTGCCTAAGAGTCCAACATTGCCAATAAGAGATAGGAATTGGACAACCCATATTTGACACAGATAATGTTAGCAAATAACTTAATGAGGTCCAACAGTTGGAATGGGGGACTTGGTGATTTTTATTTTCCTTGCTTTCTTTTCTCATACGTATTTATATATATATATATATATATATATACATATATATATATATATATATATATATATATATATATATATATATATATATATATATATATATATATATATATGATCAAGGCCTCACGTGGCGTCCGAAACGTGTCATATCAACATGTCTCTATAAATAAACTTTTCTTGGTGAAGCACACAACTTAGGAGTCTGTGTCCCTTTCGGTGGAAGGAGTTGCATCTGGGGCGGCGACAGCTCCAGGAACAGGGCATCAACTCACAAGGGTTTAACTGTGTTACCATAATTCAAGAATGAAATGCGCACCCACTGGGGATTATTGGCATACCGACTACAAACACCATGAGGCTGCTGGAGCGCAACGCCCACCAGGGCAGGTGTTTGAAATTTAAACTGTGCATCTGCAGTGCGAACTTTCATTTCTTCTATGCTGCCGCTGATGAAAGGATTTGTGTTCCTGAAACCTGTCTGGCTTTAATATGTGATGGCTGTAGCCTGGCAAGGTGACTGCTGATTAGAGCTTCCTCTGACCTTCCTCTATTGGTGCTTCCTGAGGTTTGGATATATATATATGTGGTGGTCCTTATCTTCTGTGGTCTCAACTGGAAAACAGAGAGATATATATATATATATATATATATATATATATATATATATATATATATATATATATATATATATATATATATATATATATATATATATATATATATATATATATATATATATATATATATATATATATATATATATATATATATATATATATATATATATATATATATATATATATATATATCCCCAACACAGTGAGGGAACCCTTTAGGAAACTGCCACACACAAACTCCATGAAGAACTCTTTATTTTACAAGAACCTGCCAGCAGGAATTCAAAGGCGACGGTCTTCAAGGTAAGTCAGCTGCCAAATGCATTTCGAGAGACGAACTCTCTTCTTCAGTGGCTTGTGCGTCATCTGCCAGAATTCACACCAATTACTTAAGCAGTCCCCGCCCTCAGGGCGTTAGCATCTGTGGCGTTTTTATGGGATCTGTAGTCCGTGTCAGGTGGGGATTTAATCCTGGCGAAATGGATCCAAATTTAAAACCAAGTGGAAGAAGGCACATCACGTTCGTTTCCCTGCCCTGCTTCCAGTTCATGCATAGAGTGTTCAAAAGGGCAGCTACTGCAAATGCCCTTAAGTACGTTCGCGTCCACTTGCCCCCTTGTAGTGAAGAGGGCTGGCTCTGTTACAACAGCGAGCAGTTTCCACGACCGGGCGGCCGTCTAAATCCAACACAGTGAGGGAACCCTTTAGGAAACTGACACACACGAACTCCATGAAGAACTCTTTATTTTACAAGAACCTGCCAGCAGGAATTCAAAGGCGATGGTCTTCAAGGTAAGTCAACTGCCAAATGCATTTCGAGAGACGAACTCTCTTCTTCAGTGGCTTGTGCGTCATCTGCCAGAATTCACACCAATTACTTAAGCAGTCCCCGCCCTCAGGGCGTTAGCATCTGTGGCGTTTTTATGGGATCTGTAGTCCGTGTCAGGTGGGGATTTAATCCTGGCGAAATGGATCCAATTTTAAAACCAAGTGGAAGAAGGCACATCACGTTCGTTTCCCTGCCCTGCTTCCAGTTCATGCATAGAGTGTTCAAGAAGAAACACAGTGCAAGACGGTAAAAACAGAGACTCTCTTCCAACCCACTGTGGCTTTATTATGAACATTTTCACGGCGCTGCAAGCCACTCACTGAAGAATAATTTTGGCACTACCTAGACCAGCAGGCTCAGCGCTGGCCAACGCCCACTGGGGCAGGTGTGTGCCTATTTAATGACTGTTGGAGGCTGCACGCAGTGATTAGTCTGTGCCTCTGAGGAAATGCGAGAGCGCATGAAACGCGTCAGGCACCTGAACTTTTGGGAAAAGAATTCCTTTGTTTGTTTTTCAGCTTCCTTGAAATTAAACGCAAGAAATACAACCTTCCTGTTTGTGGCTCTTCCTACAAGGGTAACCTTTTCGTGTTGGATTTATACCGGCTGTCCCGGTCGGGTGAAGAGCCCTACCAGAACTGAATGGACCAGTGCTGTACTCCACGTGAAACAGCATTTAAAGGGCAGGAAGGTCGTTTTCATGGAAGAAACACAGTGCAAGACGGTAAAAACAGAGACTCTCTTCCAACCCACTGTGGCTTTATTATGAACATTTTCACGGCGCTGCAAGCCACTCACTGAAGAATAATTTTGGCACTACCTAGACCAGCAGGCTCAGCGCTGGCCAACGCCCACTGGGGCAGGTGTGTGCATATTTAATGACTGTTGGAGGCTGCACGCAGTGATTAGTCTGTGCCTCTGAGGAAATGCGAGAGCGCATGAAACACGTCAGGCACGTGAACTTTTGGGAAAAGAATTCCTTTGTTTGTTTTGCAGCTTCCTTGAAATTAAACGCAAGAAATACAACCTTCCTGTTTGTGGCTCTTCCTACAAGGGTAACCTTTTCGTGTTGGATATATATATATATATATATATATATATATATATATATATATATATATATATATATATATATATATATATATATATATATTCACAGAAAAAACCATAGGTTATAGACCATATATAGTTAGGAATTTGCATTTACAAAACCTTGAAAATACACTGAAAAAACCATAGGTTATAGACCATATATAGTTAGGGATTAGCATTTAAAAAACCTTATTTTATTTGCACAAAACCATTGAAATTCCATATATAGTTAGTTGCACTAACTATATATCGCGGACCCGCAATCCACTGCTAATGATGTCACATATTACATCATTCATGACATGGTCAGTGACATCACTGATGACATCACTGATGACATCTCAAATGACATCACTGATGACATCACTGATGACATCTCAAATGACATCACTCATCACTAATGACATCACTGACATCTCATTTGACATTACTGATTACATCACTGATGATATCATTTATGTGATAATACATCTTCAGACTCTAATATAACCTTAGATACACTCAGTGTAAACAGGCACTCACAGACTGTCACACATCCATGGAGTTACGCACACACCTAGTCAGTCATGCAAAGAATCAATCACATCTCCATTTCCTCAACTATACAGTTATACACACCTTACTTATTCAAACATATACTAACACATATTTACTCTCTTATACAATCCTTGATACAAGTTCACAATGATTCATACAGCCACTCTCACATTCACTGGCTCTTATGTTCAGTTATTTATATATGTCAACTCTCACATGGAGTGTGTTTTACATATGTACTTACTTTGACATGTAGCACTGAGATATCCATTCACTCACCAATATACTCATGCACACAGTCAACTGTCCATACAGCTGTTTCTACATGCACTTTTGAACCCATACACCTAGGGAATCAACTGCTCACACATCTATGCACAGAGTTATACACCTCCCAGCCACCCACACACATACTCAGTCTCCCATACAAATACTTGGGCAACCATTCAATAACCCATATAGTTACTGATATAGCTACTGATTTAAACATGCAGCAGTTTACAGAACAACATAAATAATGACAGGGCTCGACAAATCCGAAAAATTGTACTAGTCCTGCTGGTCTAGTACCATGGAAAATCCCCTCGACCTGACTGCAACCCACTTGACCTCCGTCTCTGAAAACGGAGCAAAAGTGACAAGATAACAAGATTTAAAGGCATCTTTATTGCTCATTCCCTTCATGAGCAATAAAAATGCCTTTAAATCATGTTATCTTGTCACTTTTGCTCTGTTTTTAAAGACAGAGGACAAAAGTTAGTTTGACTTCCTACTCGCCAGAAAGGGCGAGTAGGACCTAAAAATAGCTCGTCCTTATCCATTCTCCCTCGCAAATGCGAGCGGGCGAGTGGATTTGTCGAGCCCTGAATGATTGCCAAATTAAGACACTTTAATCACTAACCCATGCACTCAGTGAGACACATTTAATCATTCTCTCATATAGTCAGTCATGCACCTACTAAATCCTTCATCCAGACACTTATACATCCACTCATTCTTCAATATGTAAGACATATTTTAAGTTTACAGAAACATACAGTCACTGGGTGTTGTCATCAGTGATGTCATCAGTGATGTCATTTGAGATGTCATCAGTGATGTCATCAGTGATGTCACTGACCATGTCATGAATGATGTAATATGTGACATCATTAGCAGTGGATTGCGGGTCCGCGATATATAGTTAGTGCAACTAACTATATATGGAATTTCAATGGTTTTGTGCAAATAAAATAAGGTTTTTTAAATGCTAATCCCTAACTATATATGGTCTATAACCTATGGTTTTTTCAGTGAATTTTCAAGGTTTTGTAAATGCAAATTCCTAACTATATATGGTCTATAACCTATGGTTTTTTCTGTGAATTTCATTGGTTTTTTAAAAGCTAATATCTATAGCTGTAAAATATATTCTTTATTAAGTGACGTATCACGTAGCCCGTGAGACGCCTCATGATGCATCGCATAACCGTGACGTATCGTCTCTGCAGCGCAAACCAAACCCAAAACGTAAGCGCGCCAGAACACGCTTAAAGATATATATATATTTTTTTAACCTTAATTAGACAAAATCCACACGTGCACATATCACAAACGTTCAAAAAACACAATATGTCGGACTCCCGTTACGCTGCCGGTTAACTGCCCGGTTAACGTACCAGGACGCACCTTTACCGCGAAAAATCGCAATTTTTTTTTTCTTTTGTCCCGCAAGGAACTTTAATAGCCCCCTCAACAATCCTAGGGGTTCAGGAGGGGTCTGCCTTACCCCTTTCATCCATTTACACCTTTTTTTTTTCCACCTCTTGTCTCTCGATCCCACAGAGAGACAAGATGGCGGCCGCTCCAGACTGTTTACAATGATAACAGCCAATCAGCTTCTCCTCAGACTCCCGTTACACTGCCGGTTAGCTTCCCGGTTAGCTGCCCGGTTAGCTGCCCGGTTCGCGTACCAAGACGCGTCTCTACGGCGAAAAAATCGGATTTTTTTTTTTTTGGCCCCGCGTGGCTTTATAATATCCCCCTCATCAATCCTAGGGGGTCAGAAGGGGTCTACCTTGCCCTCTTTCCTTCATTTCCCCCTTTGTTTTGGCCTCCTCTTGTCTCTCGATCCTACCGAGAGACAAGATGGCGGCCGCTCCGGACTGTTTAGAATGTTGACAGACACCGGACAGCCAATCAGCTTCGCATCGCAAAGTTCCGTTACGCGAAAAGTACGCGAACCGGAGCGCTGTTACAGATATATATCTTATTTTAAACGTTAATTTCTCAAAATCCACTGAAGCACATATATTGAGACCTAGCAAAGGCACATCGGGCTAACAGTCCCTACAATTTTGCCAAGTTTCGTGCAAATCCATTCAGCCGTTCGAGCTAAAAGTGAGGCCAACCGCCGTATGGAAAAATGAATGGGAAAAACGCGTTTTGGGACCCCCCTTTTTTCTCGGCCCCCCCCCCCCTTGACGACCCCCCCCCCAAATTTTCAGGGGCTGCTCAGAAACAAAATGTGCCATTTTCCTGAAAATTTCAGCCAATTCCGTCCACAAACGCCAAAGTTATTAGACATAGAATTTTCAAAAGTTCCATAGAGAAAAAATCCTAACTATATATACCTACTGGCTATCGCCAGTAGGTAATATATATATATATATATATATATATATATATATATATATATATAATATAATTGCTGAAAACCTATCTTTTCGCTCTCTAGCTGCCCCTTTCTCTCCGTCCTCCTATGACTCCCTCTCCACAGCGCGGGGACACGCCGGGAGGCGTCACCAGGCGCTTTACAAACCCCTTTAATAATAATAATAATAATAATTATATATATATGTGTATATATATATATATGTATATATATATATATATATATATATATAATGTATAAAATAATATTGTAACTTAATTCAAAAGTCACAATAAAAAACAACCACTGGGAGGTCTGGCTTGTATTTTAATTGCTAACTATACATTGGAAAATCCTGCTTTGGTGCAAATTAAACCAAACATGAATGCTTTTTGTATAGAATGCATGCAGGTGGTAAAACATTTAATGTGTGATTATACAATGAACTTTTGAGATGCAAAATGGTCCCTCATATGTTACAATTGCAAACTCTCTAAAGGATGCCAAAATGACGAGGTGTAAGAAAAAACTGATCTGAGAGGATTCAAAGCAGACTCTATGTACTCTTTTTAGAATTAGTGATGATGGGCCAGAAATACAAAGCATTTTTACCATCGCAAATACTCAGATTTTGAGTCTGTTTCAACAAAAATGCGTTTTACAATGAAGAAAGCCAATTTTAGGAGTGGCTAACTTTTTTCCGACTCCTAAAATGGGTTTAACTATAGTTAAGTTATTGCTAGGTGGAAGAGGAGTATTGTAGGTCCAGATAGTAATTCCTATCCATTTGTATTAATAGTTTAGAGCTGAAATAGTGGTCATGAACAATTGAAAATGTGCCAACCGCCAGTTTGGGGTGATATCTCCTTCAAAAAAAGATGGATCCCCCTGGAATCAAGGAGGCAGTGGATGGACCATTGCCAACTCTCAAACAAAGTTTAAAGAAAAAAGTAAACTTTTCTTTATAGGAGCTTTCCCTTTTCCTTTAAGGAAAGCAGGCTGCATTTTTTTTCCAAGTGAACTTTGATGAAATACAGACATGTTGGCCTGCTGACCCTTGCAGGCCACTATCCCTGTGATTGTGAGCAATCGGATAGAGCCTCATTTTGAAACCTAATCAATATTAATTATGTAGGTCGGATTGCAACTACTTCTGATACTGTTTTTTACAACCTGACCTAATTGTACATAGATCGGGTGCGTAAAATTATTTTACTGGTCAAAAATTGCTGCAAATATGTCGCGACCATTAGAAAGTACATGTGGCCTAGTACATCTAACAAACAGCTTTGATGTCAAGCCAGACATAAAATGATGCTTGCTTTATCCTGTCGGTCACTGCTAGCCGTATTCCGTCGTAAAGTTATAGACATGTATGTTCAGCAGTTCTTTTCTCTGAGATGTGAACGAAAATATGAACAAGTTGCACTGTAAGCTTAGCAAAATTCGTTCTAGTTAATAGGTAACTATCGCAAATTCCACATCCCCAAGTTCATCACAATAGAATGGATGGATTGCATAATCGGTTGTCTTTTTCTCCGTCCTTGTTATTCGCTGGCTTTCCGTTCACTTCATAAGAGATATGTAGAAAGTATAACTCTGCGGAATTTGTCCCCAATGGCAGGAGCTGTCGCTTCCTGTTTTTTGGTGGCTAGAAACCTTGTTTCCCATCTATGCGTTCACAAAGGATTGTCTCAAGAGGGAATCCATGTTATTGGGATACCTATACTGAACCGCTGCAATTGTGTATGTGTACGCACGCACATACATACATATATATTCACAGACATATATATATATATATATATATATATAAGAATCCACAATCCTGAGGTGCCAGCAACCACGCACAGACACGAACCAGGTACAGACCACAAGCGAGGATTTAAAGGTGAATAAAGTGCTTTATTCCATCGATGGGGACGGCAACATGACGCGTTTCGGCCGGGGAACCCGGACTTGATCACATGACAAACCCAGAGAATCATGTGGTTAAATACTGGTTACAATGACACAAGGCCCCTCCCATGATATAAACAACATAGAAGAAATACCATTTATCACAAACTCGGCTGATAAACAACAAATTGTGAGGTAATACAAAAAGAGTATTTTCTATTTAAATACTAATCAAATCAATTTGTCATCAATAAAGGGCAAGTGCCCAATTCTATGAATCGCCAGTGCAAACTTCGCATATGATAAAATGGCAAATAACGCTGTTATGGGGCCATAGAATAAAACCAGTAGAAAAAGTTAAAACCACATACTAAAACAGTGCAAAGAATAGTGCAAAAATATTATATCCAAACATTGGAAGAGAGCAATATAATATTCAGGCATATAGCCTATAGCAAGATGTTACAATAGTGAAAAAAGTGCAAAGTGCAAAAAGTGCAAATATGGCAAATTTATATATATATATATATATATATATATATATATATATATGTGTATATGTATGTATCTATACAATATTAGCCGTATTTACTCATGGTGTCTTGAGATTTTACTTTTGCTTCACTGTATGCAGTGTTTCCAAGTGCCAGTTTAATATCGGCAATAGTGTAGTTTCAGATCATGTTTGATCATATTTGTGTAGACATGTGTGTGTGTTTTCTGTAATTATAGCCAGTAAACGTGGTACAATCGTAGTAAATACGCACGTTCACGCTGCAGGAGAGTAACAGCAGGGTACACATGGTGCAACGTTCCAAGAGAGTCATACTTATCTTTATATGTAGATACCACTGGTATTAACCTTAGGTAGTGAAAGGCGCTTATAAAGGCATCTAATTGATGTGGTTTAATTAAACTTGAAATATAAATATAAGTATTTGGCGTATTGTATCTGCTGTTTAGATTTTGATAGAGGTTGCTGTCATCCATCCTTAAAGTAACAAGCATCTGCAAAGCCATTTAGTCTTGCACTGACTGTCAGCCTTTTGACTTTGTAAAACTTTATTTAGAAGGAGCTGCTTGGCACTTGTCAATCTAAAATATGAACATTGCCTAAAAGCAACCATATACATTTTAAACTCACAAAGAAAGCTTTGGCATAGCGGTTCCTGGTATTGTATGAACTAATTTGTGTGGATGCATTCTTTATGAAAGAGCAGAATTCCAACACTCAGAAAGAAGTTAGCTAAGGGCTCAAGTGTGCTGACCCATTGCTATCTTGGTCCTGTGGATGGAATTAAAATACAAATGGCAAAACGACAGACCAATGAACGAAGACAGCTGACTGGAAACCCTGTAAGTAAGTATATTAGAAATACCTTTAGTAAAATCAAAAGATTTTGCTCCTGGCAGATCTAAAAAGCACAAAGACTAAGAGAGTGGACTTTGGGCCAAATCTTTAAGCCATTGACTGTCGTGTTTTTTATGGTTTGATATTGCTTGTATGGGTCAAGGCTTTAGAATTTTGTGGCTGGTTAAATCTATCCGTTTGTGTCCCCATTAGGTTTTAGTGCTGGTTAGACTGTAGAGCATGCATGCAACTGAGAAACAGTTTGTGTTCTTTAATGTATTTGTTCATGCAACACCATTTTGAGTTCTTATTAATGACTGCTTAAGATAATGCTATCTTGATATTTTTAGGAAATGGTAGTACATTGTCCTCTTCCCCATTAGCTCGTACATACCCCTTCGGGGATGATTCAGGCGCTTTATAAACTAATTAAATAAATCCCCCTACTGGTAATTGTAATGTAACTGGTCAGAGTGAAAACCCTCCTATTGAGGAATCATCTAACTTAAATAATGATGTACCCTTCCGTCTTTGACCCTTTCTAACTTGTCTAAGTCACTTGAGAGTAATTCACCTCTACCAGATTCTAGACTTAATTCATTACAGACTGCTACTTCACAACAGCTTATACATGTTGACCCACAGAACAAAACTGTTAACATTGCAAAGCACTTTGAAAAATTAATCCAACATAGTTTCTTCACTTCTAATACTAGTTAAACAACATCAAGTCGAAGCGCAATCTTTACCTACACTGAAAACTCCTAACTCTAAATCGCTTTTTATTAATATAATCCTGGTGAGTTTAAGAGCCTCGCTATGCCCTCATCCAATGTTTAATTCTAAACCCAGAAGCTAATGGTTTTTTTATATTATTTCAGACACCTTATTAAAAAACACACATCTTGATTTGATGCCTATTTTCACATTAGAAAGTCCCTATGAAATTTTCTATCATAGTAATATACTGTAATTATTATTAACCTTTCCAGAGTTTAAATCTGTTACATTATCTAACCTCACAGGAGTGCAATCTACACAAGATTCCCTAACTCAGAAGGAAGTGACCAGGACTTTGTGAATTAATAATTTCTGGGTCAGAAAAATAGAGAATATGAGCTTTCACATTGGGGTATCTTGGCCAAACCTGTCTCCCGACCTAAAACCCTTTAGTATTCTTAGTCTTAATTGGATTCCAGTAGCTGTTCTAAAAAAGTCTCCCAGTGAATTACTGAAGTCTTCCAGATCATCCGGAGTCCCAAGTCCTAATTGGAGTCAGATGGTTACTTTAAAAATTCATCCCAGCAAATGGTGTGAAAAGATGAGCCTATTGTTTAGATGTATTTTCAACTCGGGGACCATCCCTTGATCGTAGAAAGGCTCAGCTTTGCAGCCTATTTATAAATGAGGCACAGTTTCTGAATCCAAGAGCTACCGTCTAATTGACTTGCTTGATTCCTACGGTAAATTATTTGCCAAATTAAGTTTGGTTCCTGAAAGAACATTACTAAAATTCTCTCAAACAGACTTTCGGCCAACAATTCCTAATATACAAGCAATACTCATGTGAGCAAATAAAGTGTTTGCAGGCAAGAGTAATAATCTCTTTATTTGTTTTATTGATTATTCCACTGGCTTTGACTGGAGGCTATTCCAATCAAGTTTTCCAAAGTTACATTCATTGGCATTGATCTGCCATTACTTTATTTGCTCATTGAGTTACATTCCTACACATCGGTTTACATAAAATTGTCTGTAGGCTACAATTTTACAGCGAAAATAAAAAATGGTGCATGACTTTAGGTTCGGATGTATCCTGGCTCCTCTGTTATTTTCATTATATATGGCTGTGCTTCCACGTTGCCTGGACCATTTGGTTGCTTTACCTCCAAGGGATAACAAAGGATAGCCCACCTATCATATGCTGATGACCTCATTATTTTATTATTTTTTCAATGGCATAATTGGGCCGTCTGAGAAAAATTAATAGATTGCACCATCATAATGTGAATGATAGTCCCCAAATTATTTTAGCCAGAACTAAAATAATGCCAATTGATACATGTAAACTTGTATTTTAAGTTGGCGATTAACTCTTTCACTAATGAACAGATTACTGAGTACCCAATCCTAGGTGTTATTATTGAGAATAAATTGTAATTTGATACCCAGACCTCTAAAGTAACTACAAAATATACAGATTTTAGCAACACTTAAGACATTAATGTGCAAATCTTGTGGTCGTGCATTATGTCAAAGTTTGAAGGCCATGAATGCAAAACTAACCCATTCATCAGTAAATGGCTAATTTGTTCTTCCTGGTAGAATTATTCCAATGTTAGATAAAACTTTTATTAGATATTTTAAACTATTTTTAATGTGAGATCCTCTACTCCACACTGTAGAATATGCCTTGAATTTGGATTGGTGTTTCTTTCATGCTTTGACACCATCCAGTTTACTAATTATATGATTAATTGTGATATGGGTGAGGAGAATTCACTGAGACTTACTATCCACAAGGAAAAATTGTGAAGGTTACTGATTCGAGGAGCATTAGAAAATACCTAATCAATTTTATTTCAACTTACCAACTGCCTACTTTGAAGATGCAATCAGTTTTGAAAATTGAAAAATCTTACTATCAAGATTTTATGGTGCTTTTCAATGGTACAAGAACTAAAATGATGTATATGAATCTTATGAGTGACAGTAACCCGGAAGCAAAGGTAAATTGTGAATTCTTGAGAATGGGAACATCTACTTCAGTCCTACAGTTTGATGGTGTCATTTGAAAAAACTTTGGGAGAACTTGTGGCATAGGCCATAAAGTGAAGAAACAATAGAACATATAAACAGCCTCTGTCATACTTTATTATATTTAAGAAGGGCGTATTTCTTTATTTTCCCGAAGTGTGATGTTGAAAAACATATGAAGCTGTTGAGCTCTTTTTTTAACGGTGAATCCGATCGATTTATTATGTATGCTGTAAAATGTTTTAGAACAGTTTATTTTCATTTGCAAACTACCAATAAATCAGATTAACAGATTTAACTGCGGTGTAACATTAAAGTCTTATGAAAGATATTGTTCAGATTTGAAATCAGGAAAGAGGCATTATGATTTCATTGTTGAAAGATGTATAGCACTTGAGTTTGCTAATATTTGTTTACATTCGTTTAACTTTTACTTGCATTTTTTAAAGATACTTTAATTAACTCTATTCTAGGCTGTATTGCCCTTTATAGATTTATTGCTTGAAACCATTTTTAGTACTCTTACTTTCTAAATTTGAGATTTATTATTAATGATTTTTAATGTATACAATAAAACCTTAAATATATACAAACATATTTTCAAGCAGTCATAAGGTTTTTCTTTCCTCCTAAAGTCTTTTCAAGAACCAATGGGCTCAGGGTTTCCGTCTTTCATTCTTGCTTTTCAGAGAAGTGCATTCTTCAATCAGTTATTGCATGCAGTCATTATAATTAGCTGTGTAGACATTGATTTGAATTTGAATTTAAAAACATTTATATAGCGCTCTGCTACCATGCGGTTTCTTGGCGCTTTAGGATTGCGAGGGGGATGGCAGGAGCGGAGGGGGATCAGACCTTGTAGGCTTGGGAAAATTGATGACTTGGAATCCTATGGCAGAAAGTCTCTTCTGGGACTTTCTTGCAAGTGTTTTGATATTAATATGTTAGTGTCACAATACAAGACAATTAGATTTTTTTGGGAGATCAAAATGTTTGCATTGGACACAGGTAAGCAAAAAAGGACCCTGAGTTGGTCAGTGCAAGCAACTAAGATGAGGCCATGTATGTGGTTTTTAGACAGTTTTTCATAGAATATTATCTTGAAGCACAGTGAAAAACATATTAAAAGCTGTCATTTGCAATGCCCCAGTGCAGGTTAAAGTCTTCTTGGAAAATGCTGGTCTCCGGGGTAAAGAATTGAGATATAATGTACTGCATATATTCCTTGAGGAATGTGTTACTTTCATCATGGAGGCGATAATTGTCATTTAGTCTGACTGATGAGGTGTTAGTGCAGAGATTACCTGCGATAAAAAGTTAAAGATGGGGAACTGGTCAGTATCTGTCAGTATGACGTTGTCTACAGCAGATTGTGTTCATATAAATAACTGCTAATCCTCTGCCATGACTGTCTTCACAAGCACATTGGATAATAGCGTAGTGAGGTGGGAAGAGGAGATAGAAAAATATTATGTAAACTGTCTTTGAAACAAGTTTCAGTAAGGGCAAATATGCCAATGTTGAACATGGTAATAATGTTGTGGATCTCTTCATGATGTTTCACTGTAGAGCAGCAGTAGTTCAGTAAACACAATGGGGTAGCTAGTAGTTCAACCAGTACTTGGATAAGATTGGAATGATCCACCTTTTTTGGATTTAGGATGCGTGAAATGTGGTCTGTTGTTAGTGATAGTGGCGATGGGGAGGATGGTTTGAGATTTGTTGAGTACAGGGCTCGGAGCCAACAGCTGTTGGTCATAACTTTCAACGAGTTCTTGAAATTCCTTTTTTTCGAGTCAGGGCTTTGCTCTTAAAGGACTACGGTCATGATTGTTTCTTGGTAACCGGCCATGACGAGTAGAATTTTTACAAGCAAGTAGTTAAGTTGAACTGGTGTATGCTGGCTGTCGAGTTTTTTATATGATACTGAATTGACAGTTTGAGTCATGAGGTCAATTCTTTCCACTACTTGGGTCAGAGTTTTCATAAGCACTGGAATGGGAGTAGTGTTTAAGTACCTGCAATAGTCAGTCAGTCCTTCCGGTTTACAGGTGAAGTCTGACTGTAGTATGCAGGGGACGATGTTATGGGTGGTCTTCTTGTTGAACCATTCATGTTTAGGAAGGGGGGGGGTGTAGCGATGTCTATAAATAAGGTTCGGGTTAGGGCTGTTTGGAAGAGAAAAGCCTAGTTCGGGAGAAGAATACTTAGCAAAATGTGCTGAATTTATTGAAAACATTGTGCCACAATACACAAAAAAAAGGCAAATAACACAAAAGATCATCCATGCGAAATACAGAGAATACGATAAGTTCTTGGGAGGCCAGAAAGCCAATACTCACAAGATGATCATGAGAAAATCATTACTTCCACTAAAATGACAATAAACGAAAAGAAAAAAAAACTTATCAAAACATAATTGAGAAGGGAAGAAAAATAAAGGCGAGATCCATTACAAAGAAGATTAATATACATGGCAAAGATGAATTACCATACAGAAGTTGACTGTGCTGAAACGTTGCTGCATGTGCTGGGATGCGGGAGGTCAGTACAAAAACATGGCGAAGAGCTGCTCCCGCCGACTCGTAAGTCAATCTACGTTTGGGGGACCTGTTTGAGTAGAAACATCCAGTGAAGCAAGGAGTGTTCGCTGCAAATGTGTGCGATAAACGCACCAGATGTCCCTGGGCCTGGAGGTTGGGGGTTGAAGTGTAGCGTATATCTCAGATTGTACGCTGAAGTAAGCTAGGCTTCGAAGCCAAGAAGCTTTGGTAGGACAAGACCTTGTCCCCCACAGGACAGCGATCTCGCGTTTGGCCAAGAGTAACGTTATCGCTGCAAAGCGCCTATAGCAAAGTTTGATGCAGTTAACCAGCCGCAGAAGACCCAGTTTCGGAGAGGGTAAAAGAGGAGTATCTATTATTTGTGCAAGTGTTGAAAAGACTTCTTGCCAATATGCGGAAATGTGGAGACAGGCCCAAGCCGTATGCATGAAATCGGCGTCTAATGCATTACATTTGGGGCAGTTTGTGGGTTTGGAAGAGTCAAACTTGGCCAATTGTCGAGGGGTTATGTAAATTCTATGGACAAATTTGAAATGAGGCAATTTATGTCTGTGGTTGGGGGATACTTTGTGAATTTGCTCTAGGCAATAGGGCCATTCTTTATCCGTCAATGGCTGTCCTAAGTCATCTTCCCACCGCTGTCGGGTCCCCCACTCACTCCCCACCCTAAGCACCAAGCATGCTTTATATATTTTTGTGACCAGGTGCGACCCAGTGTTGTCGGCGATGAGGAGGGTGAGCGGGGGGGAATTCCGTGTACGCGAGGGAAAGGTGGAAAACTTGGCTCGTAGTGTCCCCTGAAGCCACATTAAGGGAGTCCACGCCAGTCAGACAATTTACGTGCCTGCCCATTTGGGAATAGGGAGCCAAAGGTATTTAAGCCCAGTTTGGAGAGAGTGACTCGGACCCCCCTTTTCAGTGGTAAGTGGTAGAAACAAATTGTGGGTGAGCACCAGGGCAGGTGAATAAAGAGGACCGGAACCAAATAACAGTTTGCACCAATCCCAAAACGTAGTACCCAAGGGCTGAATATCCTGCGAGTCAAGGGGGATTCCCTTAGGGAGCAACGATGCAAGAGCAGTCGGGCAGCTAGTTCCTTTTACGGTTTCGTGTATGGTATGCGAGCATCTGGTTAAAACCATTGTTCCGCAATTGGGCCTGCGCCACCAAGAAGTATAGTTGACGGTCTAGAACTGCAAACACATCCTGTGCATATGGAAGTGTCCCAGGTGACCCGATGCCTACGGCCAGCCCATATCAACCTGATAAGGATGCCTTGTAGTCGAGCAAAAAAACCATTGGTGATAGGGGTGGGTATGGTGCGAAAAAAGTAAAGAAAAAGAGGTAGCACCTTCATTTTTATAAGTGCGATGCGACCAGCCATGGAGAGAGGTAGTTGTATCTATGCCTCCACCTGCGCATTGAGTTGGTCTACAGCAGGACCGTAGTGTAACTATATAACCCGGCCTTTGTCCCTGTGTAGATGTACTCCAAGGTATTTAGTGGTCTCCCTAGCTACCGGTAAGGGGTATTCCGTCTTGTCCACCAGAGCTGCGTCCGTAATGGGAAACAACACCGATTTCCCGCAGTTGATCTTCAGACCTGACATGGAGCCAAACCATTCGATTTCATCTATTAGCGGTTGCAGGTTATTTTTGGGGTGGTGGACGAAGAGCAGAACGTCATCTGCATACAAGGTCTTTAGTAACGGTCCGTTAGGGAATTGCAGGCTGCGAAACAAGTGTTTTTCTTGGAGATGTCGGACTAATGAGTCCATTGCTATAATACATATTAGCGGGGACAAAGGGCACCCTTGGTGTGTGCCACGTGTACTGGAGATGGTAGTGGACAAGGAGCCATTTACGCAAAGGCGGGCCGTGGGAGAGGAGTATAGCAGGGCGATGTGTCCCGAGGGACCACCAAGAGGAATTGGCTCCCTGTCCGAAGAGGGACCGGGCCTGGCAAGGAGCGGTCGGCGAAAGGCCCAGCTCGCGGCCCCCCAGCCCCCACTCACCGGATGATCTCGCAGGGCGGTTGTCCCCTCTCAAACAGGTGTCAGGTCCTGCCACGCTGCAAGCGGCAGGTGTCCTGCACCACTGCAAGTCGGCGGGGCCCAGCGGAGTCAGGTGACTCAAGCCTCAGGCTCACCCATAGACCATGTCTCTACAGGGCAACCGAGGTGGGCTGGGCCTCACAGCACATCCTCCACAGCGCCCCTCCCGATCCAAGGGAGGGCGATGTGGGTCCTGCACCTTGACCCCCGGCGCCATTGAAGTGCCCCGCAGCTTCTGGCCACTATTGGACGTAGTCTGATGGATGGTGGTGGGCTCAACACACCATTAAACACCGTGTGTGAGCATCGGCGGCCGGAGCTTCAACACTGTGCAGCCAAGCTTGTCGATGGCGTGGCCACGCCCCGGAGTTAAAGTTTTAGGGTAGAAGCAGTGTGAATCAGTTTGGATGGATGTAGAGAGAAGAGTAGTAGTTTGAAGGTACAAGGGTGAGTTGAGGGCTGGTAGGTGTGAATTAAATGGTGTGGGGAGAGAGTAGAGAGGAAATGGGAAATAATATTAGCCCATGAGGGTGATTTGGGGACTAGGAGGGGAAAGGTGGGGTGTAGACAAGCCAGGATGATCAGGTGGGGGTACAGGGTTGTTTGTATGAGAGACCAAAGACCGGGAGTTGTTTGCAGAGGTATGTGGAAATAAGGAGAGAGTATTATCACCAATCACATGCAACATGCCCATAGATACGTGTTTAAAGGTGACCAATGCACAAGTTATGCATGAGTGGTTGATAGATAAAACAGAGGGAGAGAGACAAGTGGGGCTAGTTCTATGACTTTCTAGGCTTGGGGGAATTAATCTAGGCAGGGCATAAGAATGAGAAGGCCTCAGAAAGAAGGAAAGAGAGATTGAAAGACTGAAAGAAACATACCAAGGTTGTCATCTTTCGGTTGGAACATGATCTTGCCATTGTTAAATACGCAGATTGAAAACTACCTCTGAAACTTATAGAAGGGGAAACCGGTTTCTTTCCAAGATACACTTTTTTAAAATAGAGGAGATTTTCAGAGCCTTGTCAAATGTATGCACCCATGGGGCTGTGCTGGACATGAAGATATTTTTAAAATATTTTTAAAATAAGGTCCTGGAATCGAGGATGTGGGGAACGATGGAAGAAACACAATGGTCGAAGTTTGAACTGAAGAGAGTGTAGGTTAAAGAATAAGAAAGGGCTAAGTGAGGCTGTAGAAAAGCTCTTACACCAAATCAGTGATGGAGGTCTGTTAAATGTTAGAATGAAAATTATCTCCTTCCCCAAATCAGTATTGCAGTATTGCAGGGAGTACTAGATGTAAGAGAGTGATATTAGGGTGAATCACAACAAAATGAAAACCGATTGTCGAGGCTTGTGGTGCCAAGAATCACAGTGGGACTAAAAGAAACCCTTGGTGGCTTTACAAATAAAAAATTAAGAGTAAGACATGTGACGAGTGTAGACTCCAAATGAGAGAGTGGTAACTAGTGCTGGGGGCAGGAGACATGCATCTTTAAATAAAAAACGTTTAGTTGAGCCGAAGAACAGAACCGTTTGATTAAACGTAAAAGGATTCAGAGACATCATTTTACAGCAAACTCTAGGTTGGTGGAGCCTTCTTTTTCTGAACTAGCAGAGCTCCACCTAATGTAGCATCCCCCCCTTCATTAAAGGGGTTTCACAACAGCGAATGAAATTGAAACAGGTAAATAACCTAGATAACACATTACATTTTATCAATTCATTTTTACTCGTAATCACTGTTGTTGGACCCGGCCCTTTGGGCAGGTTCACCCGTAGACTTTTTGCTTTTTCCTAGCCTGTTGCTGGAACCTGGTGTTGGTGATTCTAGGCCTCTGCGCACTTTTTCACTGTGGTACAGTGTAAAGTGCTGGAGCTCTCTGTATGAAGGGTGAGTGACCTGCCCTCCCATAGGAATGAATGGGGAATATGTATGCCCATGGTAGTTCCTGATGTGTGGGGAGTGCAGGGGCGAGTTTGGTATGAGCGAACTCGTGAGAATGAATGCTGCAAAATGGTATATGCGGCATGTTTGTGTCTAGTCTAGAAGTACTACTTTTGGAAGTTGGCATATTTGTGTAAGTTGGTGCTAGCGTGTGATTGGCTGGTGAGTCTGCCCAGGAGTGCCTGGGCCTGCTGGTGGATGGACTATCTGGTTTGAGTAGGACAGGGTCTGCAGGGTCTGCAAGGCCCCGGAGGAGGGGGTCTGAGTCAGCCGTAGATGAACGGCCCCATCTGCTGTCAGGGACGGGAGGAAAGAGCGTCTGGTGGTGCCGGGACGTGCCTGCCGCCCACCCTGCTGGCTCTCCATCCTGATGGCCCACTGGCACCTCTGGCCCTGAAGCTGTCAGGAAGACGAAAACCAGAAACATTCCAGTACTCAGGGCCCCTTGCACGAAAACTTCAAAGTACTTCAAAGGCATTTCTGTGTATAAGAAGGGGCTGTGTCTCCTTCCAAAACGTTCTTGTTTTCAACTTGAATCTGCCAGGGGCTGCTGCTGCTTGGGCTCGGGGGAATCCCTGGGCTCTGCCCAGCCCTGGGCACCTGATGGACCTTCCTGGACTCCTGGGGGACCCTCTGCCTTGCCTGGGCTGATGGGGGGGACTTTGCTTTACCCCCTGGGTGTCATGCCTGCCGAACCCGTACTGACGTGGTTGGCAATGACATGGTTGGCAAAAGCTCCGCTAATCATGGAAGAGCGCATGCGCAAGGACTAGCGCATGCGTGAGCAGACTATTTAGTCCTTCCTTGTTTTTGTTAGGACGCTTTGCGTTCGTTGCGGGATTTGAGCATTGCTTCCGGGGTTGTTGGCGTCCGGACCGCGTCGGGGATCGTTTGCTGTACTCAAGACGTCTTCCCGATTGCTTCCTTCGAGTTCAGAGCTAAGTGCTAGGGGTGCTTGTGATTTACAGTATCTGTGAGAAAGTTTACGTCCAGTGCAGGTTGCACTGAAAAGACTGTTTATTTTGGAGCTTTGTTAAACGGAGATGTATCCGTGTTAGTTATACCGGCAGGGGTGATTTATGTTATTGACAGGAGTGACTCACAAAGGGATTCAGCGCTCCAGGACGTTGTTTTTGTATGTTGTTCATAGACACAAAACAGGTACTCCTGATTCATTAAGGGGGCTTCTAAATGTACGGGAAGTTCTACAGTAAAACTAAAATATCTCTATTGTGTTTAGGGAATCATTAGTAGAGGACCAGCGGACTTCTTGTGGAGTAACAGGGAGACATTCTTCTTAAAGCACACTACAAACTTGGTACATTTGTATGCCTTATTCAATCTATACAGTCCCAATTAGTGAAGGCACTACGATCTAATATCTATTCCTTATCTATAGGAGTGTTCTTTTTACTGCATCTTACTATCGACTTCTTCTGTGAAGATAACAGAATCCAGTCACGTTTAGGTAGATGCCTTACACACAGTATCCAGGTAACCCATATAGATGTTTAATGAGATA
Source organism: Lissotriton vulgaris (assembly GCF_964263255.1). Taxonomy (NCBI): domain Eukaryota; kingdom Metazoa; phylum Chordata; class Amphibia; order Caudata; family Salamandridae; genus Lissotriton; species Lissotriton vulgaris. The sequence goes on along the minus strand of NC_141697.1, from coordinate 415,989,141 downwards.
CACATAAGAATAGTTACTTAGATGTTTCCATTAATCAGTCCTCTTACTTACAGGAGAAGATACTGACGACCATAGAGGGGGTTTTCCTGTTCTCTACGCATCCTGGATTCCCGATTCCTGTGTCTCCCCGCCTTTCCTTGTTTTGTTTCCCTGCTTTCCCGGCATTGGCATCATCTCTGTTCACCAGTGTATATATATATATTGGTGTAGAGTGAACCAGTGTAGGGGAGTTGTGGATAAGCTTCATCTCCGTGGTGTTTCCGAGGCAACCAACATCAGGACACGACAGAACGCAAAGCCCTTTAACTACATTGCCGCCCAAACACCATGGAAGTGACGCTCACTGATTTAGCCAATATGATGGGAAACCTCCAGTTAGAAACCCAGGCATTGGCAACTAAACTGGATAGAATGGATAGGGACGGAGCCGGAGCAGCTTCTGGCACACAGGCACAAGTTATACAAGTGGTTACTCCCGCTCCCCCATTACCTCTTGCTCCCCCTGAACGTTTTTCTGGCGATCCTGCACGCTGTGCAGCTTTCATTAGTCAATGTCAACTACACTTTATGTGTAAACCCACGTGTTTCCCTACAGACCAATCCAAAGTAGCTTTCATGATCTCATATTTGGGGGGCTCAGCTTCCAATTGGGCAATCCCCTTAATAGAACGAGATGATCCTTTATTGTTGGATTACGACAGATTCAAAGGAGACCTACGAAAATTATTTGACAAACATACTTTCACTCATGCGGCGGATACAGAGCTGCTTCACTTGAAACAGGGGAACAGAGAATTGTCAGCTTACATAGCAACTTTCAATCGTCTAGTAGTAGAAGCTGGTTGGCCACAGGACAAACGTAGTGCTTTATTTTATAAAGGGTTACGTGATGAGTTAAAAGATGCTTTGGCACATGTGGTAGATCCCCCAGATACTTGCCCGGAATTGATAGATTTAGTGGTGAAATTAGACCACAGATTAGGGGAACGTAGAAAGGATAAAACAAAGTATGAATATAGCAAGACCCTCTATAGAGAAAGAAAGACAGAACCTGAATCTAGTGGGGTGCAGGCATCAGACGGAGTAGAACCAATGCAAATAGGGAGCGTGAAGGGTCCAATTAGTGAAGCAGAAAGACAAAGGAGACGAGATCATAAATTATGTCTGTACTGTGGTAAGGCAGGCCACTTTCTCCGTGAATGCCCTATTAAACCAAAACAGGGTAGGAGGTCGGAAAACTAGAAGACCCGAGGCCGAAAGAGACTGAGGCATCGGGTCATTCCGGATCTATAGTCTCCTCAAACAATCATATGCAGAGTCACTTCTTTGTGCCTTCTTTATTGCAGTGGCAACATTCTCAACAACAAATACCCATAATGATTGACTCCGGAGCCTCCGGTAATTTTATGGATCTAGAGTGGGCTCAAAAACATGACATTCCTATAACACAAAAGGATAGCATAGAAGAGGTGTGTACCATTGACGGGAGCACTCTCAAATCAGGGCCCATAACGCAATCTTCTGAACACATCCTAGTGACATTAGTTGGGGTGCATACAGAAAGCATGTTCTTTGATTTGATTTTGTCACCACAATTTCCTGTGGTTTTGGGCTTACCATGGTTAAGAGCTCACAACCCTGCAATAAACTGGCAAAAGGGTGTTATCGAGTTTGATTCCGAGTTATGTAAAGAACATATCAGACCTTCGGAATTACACACTGAAACGGGAGTAGGAGATGCAGACCACTCCCGAGCATACGAATCAGATGAGACTACTAAGAGTTGTACCGCTATCTCCAGTACAGAATTACCAGTTGACGAACCAGACACTTCTTTACCAGAGGTTTACCTTCCTTTTTCATCCATATTCGATGCCAAGGAGGCTACTAGTTTACCCCCCCATCAGGTATATGACTGCAGGATTGATTTGCAAGCAGGAGCACGTATACCCACTAGCAGAGTGTACGCCTTAACCGAGAAGGAGAATGTATATTTGAGAGAATATCTCGACAAGATGTTGGAACTAGGTTTCATAAGGGTATCCCGATCCCCTGCATCGTCAGCTCTTTTTTTTATACCGAAGAGAGAAGGGGGTCTGCGGTGTTGTATTGACTATCGTTCCCTCAATTCAGTCACCATTAAGAATCGCTATCCACTTCCTCTCATCGCCTCGTTGTTGGATCAAGTGAAGACGGCTAAATTCTTTACGAAGTTGGATCTACGAGGGGCCTACCACCTCGTAAGAGTAAGGGATGGAGATGAATGGAAAACGGCGTTTTGCACAAAATTCGGTTTATTCGAATATTTGGTCATGCCGTTTGGCCTATGCAATGCCCCCTCTGCATTCCAGTTTTTCATTAATGACATTTTGAGAGACATATTGGATCAATACGTTATAGCCTACATTGATGATTTGCTGATTTATTCTGGTACATTACAAGAACATATTCACCATGTTCAATCCGTTTTACAAAGATTGAGGGACAATAATCTGTTCTGCAAGATGGATAAATGTTTTTTCCATAGGTCACGGGTGGCCTTTCTGGGATATATCATCTCTGCTCAGGGATTGGAAATGGATCCACACAAGGTGCGTGCCGTAATGCAATGGACCGCCCCTACTTCCGTTAAGGAAGTGCAACAATTCATTGGCTTTGCCAATTTCTATAGACGCTTCATTTACCGTTTTTCAGATATAGTGACACCCATTACCAGGCTCCTAAAAAAGGGAATCCCTTTCATTTGGACGGTTGAAGCTGATACTGCGTTTCAGGAACTAAAGAAAGCCTTCACTAGCGCTCCTGTTTTGAGACATCCTGATCAGAGTAGTCCCTTTGTAGTAGAGGTGGATGCGTCACAAGTCGCTGTGGGAGGGGTGTTGTCACAAGTCCATCCTGAAACAGGGGAACTACATCCCGTAGCGTTCTACTCACACAAACTAACACCCCCTGAAGTGAATTATGCGATAGGGGAGAGAGAATTGCTGGCAATAAAGAAGGTACTAGAGGAATGGAGATCCTATCTCCTAGGAACTAAATACACGGTGACTATCATCACTGACCATAGAAATCTCCAATACCTTAAGACAACCAGAGCCCTATCTATGAGACAACTACGATGGACCCAGTTTTTCAATGGGTATGATTTTGAAATTCACTTTCGAGCTGGGCGAAAGAATGGGAAAGCAGATGCCCTGTCAAGGTTAGGGTTCGATCCGTTACCTTCAGGAGAGGATCCACCTTCCATTCTAGTTACCAAGAAAATCATAGGTGTAGTAAGCACGGAAGAGAGGTTTCTTAAGGAGATACAGGAGGCACAGCAAACCCCCCAAGCTCTGGAGTATCTGAAGAGTCAGGAAACCGTTTGGAAGGATGGTTTAGGATATGTGATGGGTGGTCTATATATACCAACTGTGCCATTGAGACACAATATTTTACAATGGTGTCATACACAGGGATTGGCGGGTCATCCAGGATGCAAGAGAACAGTGGAAATGGTGAAACGTTATTGTTGGTGGCCCAGTATGTCGCAAGATATACAAGATTTTGTGAAGACCTGTCATGTCTGTGCACAAAGTAAATCCTCTCACATCAAACCAGTAGGATTGTTAAATCCCATCCCGACCCCTCCAGGTCCATGGCATACAGTATCTATGGATTTCATAGTCGGATTACCTCGCACAAGTGCAGGGAACACTACAGTATTAGTTGTAGTAGATCATTTCACTAAAACTGCTCATTTCATTCCCTTAACTGGTTTGCCTACTTCATTGAAACTAGCTCAAATATTTTTAAGGCAGGTAGTTCGTTTGCATGGCATACCTTTTGTTTTGATCACGGATAGGGGTACCCAATTTGTCTCAAGATTTTGGAGACAATTATGTGGGCTATTACAAGTGGAAGTACGTTTGTCATCCAGCCATCACCCCCAAACAGATGGACAAACGGAGAGAGTGAACCAGAGTTTAGAACAGCTGATTAGATGTCAATGTCTTCAGTCTACAAAGGAGTGGGATGAAGTCATCTGGTTAGCGGAACTGGCATATAACAACAGTCATCACTTCCCCACTTTGTTTACTCCTTTTTATGGTTCACATGGGTTCCATCCTCGAGTATTACCTATACCCCTTTCCATTACATGTAACCATCCCTCCGTATCTGCCTTAGTACAACATTTGCAAATGGTACACAATGCTGTTATAGAGAATTTAGATAAAGCCAAGACTCAATACAAGAAGGGTGCGGATGCACATAGAACACCAGAACCTGTATATGCAGAGGGTGATAAAGTGTGGCTGTCGTCTAAATACATTGCCTTGAAAGGGGCTTGTAAATTTCAACCCAAATTCATTGGCCCTTTCGCAATCTCTAAAATCATTAATCCAGTAGCCATGAAGCTTGATCTCCCTGTGTCCATGAGAATTCATCCCGTATTCCATGTCTCGCTCCTTAAGCCTGTCACACCTGGTACACGTTTGCCAGTGGGTACACCACCTGTTGTGGTGGACTCGGAAGATGAATATGAAGTGGAGAGTATTGTGGACGCCCGGAGAAGTAGGGGTAGATTACAATATCTGATACATTGGAAAGGATATGGAATTGAAGAACGCAGTTGGGAGCCTGCAAGTCAAGTGCATGCCCCTAGACTGATACGTCTGTTTCATCGACGCCATCCTAATAAACCCAAACCTGTTGGGGGTGCTTTGGGAGGGGCGTACTGTCATGCCTGCCGAACCCGTACTGACGTGGTTGGCAATGACATGGTTGGCAAAAGCTCCGCTAATCACGGAAGAGCGCATGCGCAAGGACTAGCGCATGCGTGAGCAGACTATTTAGTCCTTCCTTGTTTTTGTTAGGACGCTTTGCGTTCGTTGCGGGATTTGAGCATTGCTTCCGGGGTTGTTGGCGTCCGGACCGCGTCGGGGATCGTTTGCTGTACTCAAGACGTCTTCCCGATTGCTTCCTTCGAGTTCAGAGCTAAGTGCTAGGGGTGCTTGTGATTTACAGTATCTGTGAGGAAGTTTACGTCCAGTGCAGGCTGCCCTGAAAAGACTGTTTATTTTGGAGCTTTGTTAAACGGAGATGTATCCGTGTTAGTTATACCGGCAGGGGTGATTTATGTTATTGACAGGAGTGACTCACAAAGGGATTCAGCGCTCCAGGACGTTGTTTTTGTATGTTGTTCATAGACACAAAACAGGTACTCCTGATTCATTAAGGGGGCTTCTAAATGTACGGGAAGTTCTACAGTAAAACTAAAATATCTCTATTGTGTTTAGGGAATCATTAGTAGAGGACCAGCGGACTTCTTGTGGAGTAACAGGGAGACATTCTTCTTAAAGCACACTACAAACTTGGTACATTTGTATGCCTTATTCAATCTATACAGTCCCAATTAGTGAAGGCACTACGATCTAATATCTATTCCTTATCTATAGGAGTGTTCTTTTTACTGCATCTTACTATCGACTTCTTCTGTGAAGATAACAGAATCCAGTCACGTTTAGGTAGATGCCTTACACACAGTATCCAGGTAACCCATATAGATGTTTAATGAGATACACATAAGAATAGTTACTTAGATGTTTCCATTAATCAGTCCTCTTACTTACAGGAGAAGATACTGAAGACCATAGAGGGGGTTTTCCTGTTCTCTACGCATCCTGGATTTCCGATTCCTGTGTCTCCCCGCCTTTCCTTGTTTTGTTTCCCTGCTTTCCCGGCATTGGCATCATCTCTGTTCACCAGTGTATATATATATTGGTGTAGAGTGAACCAGTGTAGGGGAGTTGTGGATAAGCTTCATCTCCGTGGTGTTTCCGAGGCAACCAACATCAGGACACGACACTGGGACTCTCTGGGACCTTTGTACAGCATGGTGTAGCTGCATTGCTGGAAGGACCTTGATACTTTGTGTTCTAGCGCCTTGGAAGCGCTTTGGTGCTTGCAGCCCTGGAAGAGCGCTTTATTTTGATGATAGCGCTGAGGAGCGCTTTGCCCGCCTGGCGAGTGCCCACCTCGCTTATTCTTAATTTTATTTAACTTCGGCTGCCCACGCCGTGATTGCCGCTGCCCGGGGGCCGGAAGATGCCCAGAAGTTGCCGTTAGTCCGCGGCGAAGATCGAGCCCGCCGCGCTCTGATTGGGTGAGAGAGCCGAGCCCCCTCACCAGAGCCGCGACGGGATTGGCCGGTGGATCGTCGCGTCATCGGCGAGGCCGCGCTGCCATTGGTTGGCGGCCTCGCGTCATGAGGGGCTCGTCGCAGGAGCCGCGACGTGATTGGCTGGGCCGCCCCTGAGGCCGAGGAAGAAAGGAGAAGGCGCAAGAGATGGCGGCCGTTCGCGGGGCTCCTCTCGGCTGAAGGAGCCCCGAGGAGATGAGGCGGCGGGTTAGCAGGGCTCCCGTGTGCCGAGGGAGCCCTGCAGAGGGAGAGAAGCTCGACCGCCCCCGCCGCAAGGCCTCCAAGCTGCAGGAAGAGCCCCGCAGACCAGCGTCCCCCACGGGCAGTCCGGTGAGTGGAGCTACCAGGTGGAGAGGGGGGCGCGAGAGCGAGGCACAGAGTAGGAGTCCCTGGCTATAGCGGGACTCCCACGCGAAGAGAGGACGCTGATGTTGGTGCCGGTCGAGGCACTGAGGAAGGGCGGCCCCGAATGGCAGTGGGTCGCCCCACCGTGGTTGTAGAGCCCGCGAGGGGCTCTTGAGGGCCTGCAGTTGTGCAGAAGTCCCTGTAAGGGGCTTGGGGGCCAGTCTTTGTGTTGAGCCCTGCAAGGCTCCAACGAGGGCGGCAGAAGAGAGGAGGGGCTCTGGGACACGTTGTCGGTGTCCGCCCCCCCCCCCTAGTGGCGCGAGAGCGCACCTGTTGCCAGTGCGAAGCCACGAGGGCTTCAAGGGCGGCCCCAGTTGGCAGTGGGTCGCCCCAACGGGGCACCATTGTTTTAAGAGCCTGTGTGGCTCCAACGTTTGGCTATTTGCAGCAGCAGAGCCTCTGTGGCTCCAACGTCAGGGGCATGTGCGATATGCCCAGAGCCTGTGTGGCTCCAGCAATGGCGCAATTGGCACCTAAGGGCCAGTGAGGGCCCTGGCGCAGTTTTTTGTACACAGTTGCCCAGCACTTTGTGGGCGGCTGCCACGTTTAGGCTTTTTGTACTTTGAGACTGGCACCCTGACACTGAGACTCAGGGCGTCTGAGCCCCAACAAGGCCGTTGGCCTAGGGACTGCCACAGGTGGTGGCTTATGTGAGTTTGTGCGCAATCATATGGTTATTGCACCTCTGAATGTGATCTCTTGCATCATATGTTATTCCTGCACCTCTGAAGGTTTTTAGGCCTCATGTGATCTTAGCGCTATGGTTTTACTCTGGCACCTCTGAATGTTTTTAGGCATCATGTGTCTTTCTTCCATGTGCTTTACTCTTGACACCTCTGAGTGTTTTATGCATTATGTGTCTTTCCTTTCATGCGCTGCACCTCTGAATGTTTAGTCATCGTGTGTCTTCTTGCGCTGCACCCCTGAATGTATTTTATTGCATCATGTGCTCTGTTCTTAAACACCGCTGAATGTGTAGGTTTATGCGTCAGGTGTTTCCCTTTACTACTCCTCTGAATGTATATTTATGCATCATGGGTAATGTGCTCTTTCCTAGACCCCTAAATGCTGTGTGATACTTAGGTGGTTGTCCTTTTTAGTACAGGTGGTCCTAGTGAGGTCCTGGTTCCCTGCGTGACATGCTCCTAAGGGGTGTAGGGTTGCGTAGTGGGTACTTACCTGTTCCCAGTAGTTACTGGATGTGATTTATAACTGTTACTTTGTGCTACAGTGATTTTTATATTCTTTTATTCTAATTTCTGACAAGTATTTCTATTTCGGAAAGTGTTGATTATGACAGTGGCCCATGTGGCCCAGTCTTGTAAATAATCCCAAGTGAATATTACCCTTGCCAGTTGGCACCATGTACATGTCTGATTTTATCTGATGTGTTTTTACAATACAAAAGTTATTTTTACAATAACCTTGTGTGGAGTCTCTTTTGTGGTGTGCCTAGTATGTTGTTGCTGTTGTGCGCTGACGCAAATGCTTTACACATTGCCTCCGAGTTTAGCCTTACTGCTTGTGCCAAGCTACCAAGGGGGTGAGCAGGGGTTATCTTGGCGTGTGACTTCCTTGCCCTGACTAGAATGGTGGTTTCTGCCTGGCTGTGGCGTCAGCCTTAGCCTACCAGAAATAGCCAGTTCTAACAACTGTTTACCCCAGTCAGAGAGACCCACATAATGAAATATTCCCCATTCCCCACCCCCGCATTGAAAGGCCATTCGCTACCTGTGTGATATTTCAGGAGAGTTGGTTCTATGAAAATTATTTCTCAGATTGCTCTTTAACAGTTCATTAATTACACCTTTTTTCTCTGTGTTTGTTAGTATTGAACACGTGAATAATTTACGGGAAGTGCAAGCCCTGAGGCGACTGAGTCCGCATCCAAATATTCTTCACCTCCAAGAAGTTATTTTGTAAGTGTGTTGTTTATTGTCTTTAGTGTTTTAAATATTTGAAAAAGCAATGTATTAGTCGGTTGAAAACTATAAAGAATTACGGCACCAGATTTTACTGTGTTGACATGGACAAGAGTAGCTTGTGATCAGAGGCGCAACTACAGCCAAATTTCGAGGGGGGCTAAGAAAACATTTCGGGGGGGGGCTAAACCTTTAATCAGTAGGCAGAGTGGAGCTGCTGGGGCTCTTAGAAGTGGTGAAACAACTGCAAGGTCTAATTAACATTCAAATGGTCTTTTAAAGACCTGTGAAACGTTCGGGTGCGGCTCTGTGTGTGCCTGGGATCTGTCTCATCCCGGTCTGCCACACACCAGGGGGGGGGGTCGGTGCTGAAACCCGGTGAGTCCAATGGGTGTTGCGCGCCTGCTTGTGATAATACTTGACTTTTATTGTTTTAGATTTGTTACCAACACATTTTTTGTACAGTTTGAGTCATACGTAAAATATATTCAAAGTAACTTCCATTGGGCCATAAATATGCTCGTTCAAAATGCAACAGAAGGCCAAAGTCTATTGCTAATTACAGTAAGTACATTGCAAGTGTTTGCAAGGACTTTCCTTGCACCTTGTGAAGCAAGACATCATTTTTGTGTTGCAAAACTTAGCCTTTAAGGCTATATCACTGACATCCTGCTATGTCTAGCAAAAGTCAAGTGCCATGGTTGCCTTCTGTGCACCTTTAGGAGAATAATGTTGAGTACCTGTTGCATGGCAGAGGTATTGGATGCTTGAGTGGCAACAATTGTGATATCAAGTTATTGGCATATCATGTTGTTGGTGTCAGGCTATTATATGTTTCAGACTGTGGATGAAATACAGACTTTAATATCTTTAAGTATGTTTGCTTTTACATCCCAACTGTCCTTTCTCCAGAAATTATACAGACATTCTTTTTGTAGTGGAGGTAATCAGGTCTCTTCATGACAGCATACCGTAGGATTTTAGCTTGAAGTCCAAGTTTAATTGTTATTTTTTTATTACATTTTTGTACATAATAGAAACGACAACAACCTTGCAGAGGCACGTATAATACACATTCAATGCTTATGTTCAAATGTGCAGCTATCGCAATGCACCATCTTCCGTTGCTAGAAAATGAATTTAAATGAGCAATGCATAACATAATTTATACAAAACCACTCAGTTCTATGATGTATGTCTACTTCAGACAGTTCCCTCCTGTTCCTGTTTACTGGTCAGGTAAGATCAAAGTGGTCCCCATACATCACAGGGTCTGACCTGTGGGACCTGTAGATCTGCAAAGTTTTCAGCCTGCACTTTGCTTGTGGCAGCATACTGGAGCCAATTTGCGATCTTAGGGAGGGGCCCTTCACCCAGGAACACAGCAGCCTTCTCTTCGACAGTATTGACACAAGTCTTCTTCTCGTCTTAGGGAGTAGCTTGACATATCTCAGTAGTACGACTAACGGTGTTCATTTAACTCTGATGCCCACATTTATTTGTGGTCCAACCTGCACACCAGGGTACTGCCATCATAGGTAGTTTAGCTTTCCTTGAATTCAGTATTCCTCTTTGCTAAAGAGGATCTGAGGTTTCTTGAATTTGGCTGATGGAAATGACAGTGTTGTCTTATAAAAACCATTATGGATGATGATACAGGCAAATTTAAATTCAATCATTTTGTTGACTGGGAACCAGTGGAGTTGTCGAAGGTATGTTGAGACATGGTCAAATATTTTTTAGACCAAAAAGGATATTGACCTCTGCATTTTTGATCTTCTGTAGATGGCCACTACTTTTTTAAAGTAATTAAATTTGGATAAATGCACAGCTAGTTCATAAAACTAAAGTTCTGATATTGACTCAATTTTTATGGTGCACCGGAAGGTGGCGTCGAGGGTCTAATGACGTCAAACAACATAACATGAGAAGTGAGACTAGAGGTTCTCTAGGGTCATCCCTCCACGGGCACACGGTTGGTTGTCTTCCCTCCAAAAGAAGACTTTCACTCCAATGTTTCAGTTATTCACTTTTTTTTATTTCATTAAATTTAGGTGATGTTGATCTTAAGCATAACTTAATGTCCTTCGTTCTGTGGTTCACATATACTTATTATTCAGACATTGTCATTGTGGAGCATCCAATGCATTTCGGGCATTATATGGCATGCCCTTCATCAGGGAAATCGACACTCCCGCCTCCCGACGTAGGATCTTTAAAAATCCAACTGCCTCTGCCTTGGTTTCGACTCTAAACGACTTAAAAAAGTAAAGACAGAGTGAGGTACTGGGTAAGCTAGTTGAAATAAAAAAAAGTGAATAACTGAAACATTGGAGTGAAAGTCTTCTTTTGGAGGGAAGACAACCAACTGTGTGCCCGTGGAGGGATGACCCTAGAGAACCTCTAGTCTCACTACTTTTTTAAGGCATTGAAGATTGCTGGCTCTGAAATGTGAGAATCAGGATACTACAACAGGAAGACAGGAACTGCTGATGTTCCCTATTACTGATTACACACCAAGATACTGAGCAGATGATTTAGGTAATGGTTGCTTTTAACAGCAGGAGAACAAAAGTGGTTGCTAAGTTGGGGATTTTATTCATTGTAACCCCTGAGAAGCCCAGACACCATTTTTTGGCACCCAAAAAATCAATTAATAAATATTAAAATGTATTACTTGTCCACACCATTCGTGTAGTAGCTTGGCTGTTCTCCAGTTCAGGTAATTACCCAAGGTGAAGACACAAGACTTCTCCCAATTAATTTTGGCTTCCCACAGTTTGTAATCCTAACCATAGGAATACAGTATAGTAAACATTTACATACACCAGCATAGGCCCAACGTTCATCCTTTCAAGTACAGTGAATAGGAACTCAAAATACTTCTCAGTATTTAATGTCTTAGATTCATCCAGTACATGAAATAGCCTCCTCAAGTCAATTAATCCGACAAGGGCAAAATCTTCTGAATTCTGGCAGCACAGATTTAGCTTTTAACCCTTGCATGCTAATGACGGCCCCCAGCCGCCATGCACTACGGCGCTCGTGTGCTGATGACGGCTGGGGGCCGTCATAAACCCGCCCACTTGCGATTTTGCCGCACAGGCGCAGAATCGCGGCCGCATGCAAGAGGTTAATATGGAACAGTAATGTTTACCATTCACTGCTTCCTTAACCAAAGCCAAAGTGGAGAGGATCTCTAGTTCTTCTTTGAACACTGTATAAACGTTTAGATGGAACCCAACCAGTATCTTGTTTTTCTTTTGGCTTAACTTGTTTCAGGTAAATAGGTACGTTAAGATCCCTTTTTATTTTAGCAATCTATTTGAGAGAGTCAGCTTCTTCCAAGTGCTTAATTGTTTGGGAAGGGGAATGTGACTCCTAAGAGTATATTTTCGTTTAGTGTTTTTTGAAAACTAGATTATTTTCCTTATATGTGCATGTCAGGAATGTGTTTCTGTTCTCTAATAAAGTTAGCTTCCTGTATGGTAACCGTTCCTAGTCCACCAAGTTAATACTCTCTTGCTCTTTTTTTACCCTCCCAACAATGTCTGTCTACATTTGGCAAAATCAGCCTCACACCCATGTACCCATTCACCTCACCGAATTGTAGGCGGCTTTGTAGATCCAAATAAAGTTCTCTTTTGCGAACTGTAATAGTGCACAAAAGAGAGCTTCATTGCAAAGCATTTCAAGTAACCCGTTCTTATGGGCTTTTTTAATTATGAATTAAATCTTTATTAAGGTAATCAACATTTATGCATGAAGTAGTGGTCATAGCAATATAATGTAACTACCAGGTAAGCTGCACAACATAATCTCATAATTGGAAAAACATTCAAGATTTATTTTATCCCTGTATGGAAAGGCATGGATTCGCTGTCTGGATTGTAGGGGTAAAAAAGTAGGTAGTGAAAGAAACAAAGAAAGACACATACAAGATGGCCACGTAAATAATAGGACTCAAAAACTTATTTTGCTGTTTCACAAATGTAATTGTTGTCCAGTAAAGTTGCGTGCCCCTCCAAGCCAGTCTCAGGCTTCCATTTCTTTTTTGAAGGTTTTTAAAGTTGTGTTAACAGCCAAATTAAACAGTTCATCAAGGATAACAATCTTCTAGACTATTTTCCATTAGTTTTCAGAGCAGTGTATAACACTAAATCTATGTTACAGTCTTTGAAGATGTACCAACATCCAGGGCCAAGAAGACGACTTCCTTCTGATCCTGTTAGCTTTACAACAGCATCTCATTATCACTTTAAAAAAAATATTTTTATTATGCGTTTTACAACAGAGTAATAACACAAAAACAAACTTTGCACCCCCATTGTGCCACGGTGGGCAGTAGAACACAAAAATACAGCATAACAGACTTGAATGTGGGATACTGGGGGACATAATGTCAAGTAAATCACGGCTATTCCAGCACCATGCGGCCCCTTCCTCATCCAATGACCAGAGGCCCTTCTGTCCAACCATGGAATGCAGTCAGTGGAATAGAAACAAGCAGTGGGTCTCATACAGCCCAGTGCACTCCTTCAAACTCTCCTGCACTGGCTCCATATCATCTCGTGATTTCAGGGACAACCCTGTGCCTGGTAGATAGGTTCCTCCACCTGCCTACATCCCTCCATATTGGAGCTCCACTCCAGCACCGTAAAGGGATCTTCCCTCCGCTATCTTCTCAATATGTCTCACTTCACCAGTGTGAGGGCCATGTTGCAGAGGGGCCAGTGTATACTGCCAAGAGTCACCTCCCCCAGATCCACAGAGATATCAAGCAGGGGAGAGCGTCAAGGTATTGCCGACAACCTGGGAAAGTCAACTCTGTATGCTTGACCAAAATCCTTGCCGTCTTGGGCAACCCCAAATGGTATGCAGGAGGGTACCCCATTGACCACACCCTCTGACAAAGGTCAAAGTCAGGGACTCCCATTGCTTTAGCTGGACCAGTCCGAATCCCACCTGGATGGCCACCTCCCCGGTATATTGACACGCAGCCCCCCGTTCGTCGTCCGCCGAGACCCGATTCCCATTTCTCCCTCATTGTCTGCAGGGTGGATTAATACTGTGCCAGGAGTGTAGCGGAGATCTGCGACATGTTATGTCTGTGTTGTGGGGAGGCAAATACCCTGTATTCCAAGAGGTTTTCCTCTTCTAGATCGTGGACGATGTCAATCCAGTGGTGAAGGATCACTCCCACCTGCATAAAGCTTACATATTTGCCCCATGCAGTTCCTAAAATGTCAACCATCCCTGCTCCCCTTTCAGGTCCCCAAACATCGAGATATCCAGTATGTCCCACTACAACTGTCCCTCCACCCCTCGTAATTCCGCGAGGGTACTGGACTCCCATACTGGTGTCTCCAGGATCAGCCTATCTGCCCTTTCCATCCTCCGCAGCGCCTACTTCTAGGCCTGGACTACACCTGCAGTGGGCTCTGGAAGGTATGCAACCCTAGATGGCTCAAATATGTTCCCAACATACCCTCTCGAATCTTTTGCCTGTCGAGCCGCCACTCCCTAAGCTCTCCCTGGTCCTCAAAGGACCAGTAATTGACCTCAAATAGTTGGGCTTCCCAATAATAGAGGCGCAAATCAGGGAGTGCAATTCCCCATCTATTGCTCGCCTGGTCAGGGTAGGAAGTATTACCTGGGGGCTGCCACCTTTCTAGAGCAGGAATCTCTCTTGGAACTCCCCTGACTTAAAGAAATAGCCTGGAACCTCAAATAGCACATTTTAGAGAGCAAAGAGAAACTTGGGTTGATAGATCTTTTTAAACAATGCTGCCCTCCCTAGCACTGAGATCAGCAAGGGTCACAATGTTCCACGTCCCTATGGAAGTCTGTCAGGATTCAGCTATTGAAGAGGTCCCTGTCGGTGGTCACAAATATACCCAGGTAGGCAACCTCGCTCTCTTCCCACATCAATGGGTCAAACTACTCTGATCAGAGCTGCCAGGGTCTAAGGGGAAATATTGATTTCCCACAATTAATTCTAATGCCCGAGGAGGAGCCAAAAATCCAGAGAATATCAAGAACCCTCGTAAGGAAGTTATCCGGATCAGCGCGGTAGAGCAAGATGTCATCAACATAGAGAGAGATGACGTCCTTCCGACCGCCATCCCAACGCAGTCCCTCAACAGCGCATCCCCCTGATCCAGTTTGCTAATGGTTCTATAGCCATCGCAAAGAGGAGAGATGACAAAGGGCAGCCCTGACGGGTACCACTGCCCAGTGCAAACTCTTCTGATAATGTCCAGTGGACTCTAACTATTGCTGTCGCCTACAATAGAAAAGACGTACCCACACCAGGTAGCGGTGTCCAAATGCTCACCCTCTCTAGGAGGTGCATGGAATTGGGCAATTCCAGGCAGTTAAAGGCTTTCTCAGCGTCACGCACCAAGACTACCACTGGCTATCTCACTTGGTGTCTGCGGGCCAGACATCCAAGGTTGATCTGCATAGGCCCTTAGGGCATAAAGCCTGACTGATCAGGTGCCACAAGGCGATTATTAACCTGCATTAGGCGGTTCACCTGGATCTTAGTCAATACCTTAGGTTCATTGTTAAGGAGGTATATTGGTCGGTATGAGGTGCATTCCGTCGGCGCCTTACTCAATTTATTAATAAGAACAATATTGGCCTGTTGGAGGTCTCAAGGTAATTCGCTCTGACTCCTGGAGGTACGGAACATGTCCCTCAATGGTTGTGCAACCTTTCTTTTAACACATTTAAAGAATTCTGGTAGGAAACTATTTGGTCCTTGCGATTTCCTGCTTTTAGGTTGGGACAGGGCTTCCACTAGTTCCCCTTCTGTGATATCCTTCTCCAAGGAGCATCTATATGACCTCTTTAGCCTCAGGACTAGAAGATCGGTCACAAATTTATACGTGTCCTTAACTGCCCCCTGAGAGAGGTGTGCGGCATAGAGATCCCGGTAATAGAGTGCAAAAGTTTGCGCTATGTTCTCATCCATGTCTACCAGTACTCCCTGGGACGTGCAGATCCCAGACATCCGCCTATGGCTTTTTTATTTTTGGCCAACAGTTTTCTAGCCTTGTACCCCTGTTCATAAATCCTACTCTGCTAGGCCTTGTATATTGTCCTGGCCTTGTGGTGCAGCAATTTCCTATATTTCTCTCCAAGTTGGAAAAGGGCATCCACCAGGTCCGGAACTGGGGCCTCCACATATGTCACCTCCCCTCGTTGTATCTGTTCCTCCAATTCCACTACCTGTGCCAGTTATTGTGTCTCTTCCCACAGGTCCCCATCATTACAGGACCTCATCTGCAGTCATAGGCGCAGCCACCGGAGGGGATGGCTCTTCCGTGTCTCCTCCAGAGATAACCGTATCAGTGCCTGACTGTCCAGAGTCTCTCTCCAATAGTTCCCAGTGGTTTTGCCAGGGCGTTGGAGAATCTCCCTGCAGTGCTGCCACAACACTTTCCCTTTCCTTTTGCGCTTCGACCTTGGTGGGAGCTGCCTGTATTGGCGGGGCGGAGAGCACCTCTGCCCCTATATTTACCATCCAGAGGAGCAATCTGCATCCAGAGCTGCAGGGAGTGGGTGAACCTGTTGTTCCAGTCAGTTGCACATTTCCCTTGCTGTGTGGGATCCAGATTAGGTCAAAATACGGAGGCGAGCTGGGAATAGCAGGGCATACCTGAGGTTGAGATGGTGCAGGTGCCGCTTCATGGCTAAATAGGTTTCTCACTGGTGCTGCACCACAGTCGTGTAGTCTGGATAAATGTTGACCAGTTGGTTGTCAATCGTTCAGATCTCATGTGAGCCTGCACGCTGAAGGATGTTGTCTCTGCCTCTAAAGTTCAATAAGCGGGCAACAATTGGTCTAGGATGGACTTCCGATACCGGGGGTTTACCAGGTACCCGGTGCACCCATTCTACTGTAAACATAGTCAAGATATTTCCCTCCAATACTGTGGACGCCAACTACTGTTCCACAAACAATTCAGCACATTGCCCTTCCGCACACTCATGCAACCCCACCAGGTGAATGTTGTTGCGCCGAGAGCGACCCTCCACATCCTCTAGCTTAGCTGTGAGAAATTCTACATCCTTCTGCAGATTGCGCAGTTGAGGATCATGATCCATTGCCGTTGGGTGTAGATGTATCAGTTGTGTCTGCCAGCTTTTTATGATCTGCCCTTAGTGAACCCAAATCCACCACCACTGCTTCAATCTTCTGCTCCTGGGTGTCCCAAATAGCTGCAGAAGGGTGGAAGTATTGGCCTCCAAGTCCATGTCTGCGCCCCTCTTTGCAGGGCCGGCAGCAGAGGTCTGGCCCCCATCCCGGCCGGGGCTGCCCCGTTTGTTGCGGACCACCGTGATAGTAGATGGGGTAAGCTCCTCTAACACGGCTGCCTGTCTATTTTCCGGTCCCAAGATAGCCCTCAAAGCCTTCGGAGGGTAGTGGGGCAGGGCGGGATGCCACTGCTCAGGATTGTGAAGCAAAGAGTCCTCGGCTGCCGGGGGGGGGGGCGCCTTCACAACAGCAAGAAACCCGCCACCCTTGCCCCGGGGCGCCTCCAAAAGTCAGGCCTCAGTCCAGCAGATGGGCACTATGGAGGCCGTCTCTTGCCCCACAGAGTTAAGGTCAGCGCACACCCTCTCACTGCCCATCATATTATCAGAAGGCCCAAATCCTCAGGGATCTGAGAGCACCAATAGAATGCCACTTGGGCACAACTCAAAAAGGTGCTGTTGGGCGGCTGCCACATACCCGCGCCACCTTGGTTTCTGTCCCCAACCAGTGTCGGCTCCAAGCACAGCGTGCCACCAAGAACCGTACACCAGCAGACCTACGGGGCAGGGAGCTGGGCTCTATGCATCTGACTCCATTGCTCTCTCATTCTGGGTAAACGAGTCTCCTATGTAAAAATTATTTGAAACTGCGTAAAATGAAATTTTCAAATAAATAATTTAACATGAAATTTAGGAATTATGTGAATTTTATCAGCTAAATTAAAATGATGCCCATTCTTAGTTTCATTTGCCATTGTCAAGGCCATGCTTGGCGTCTTGCTCCCTAACACATCATCTTTCAACCACAAGGACACACTACTGTTTTGGCAGACGTTCGTGGTTTTGAGAAAAGGGGTAAGGACTAGTGTGAAATGAATGACAAGAGCTGTACCCCTGAAGGATCATTTCTCAGTGTACCCTGGTAGCTTCATGAGAGCAGAAATCAAGTTCACGTTTGCCAAGTTTCCTTACTTATGTTTGCAGAGTATTCAAAGTGGTGATTACCTTCTTAAGGTACGATTTTCACAGATATAAGTACAAATAAGCCTATATTTGTAGATATTTATTGGCATTTTGTAGTTTGTATTAATTCGGGTTTCTTTTGTGGGATGTGTGGCATTTTGTGTGACTATAATGTCAATTATACCTAGTTTAATGTGGAATCAGCCGGTCTTAAAATATATATTTTCTTTCTGTTTTAGTGATAGAAAAACGGGAGGTCTTGCTCTAATATGTGAACTTATGGATATGAATATTTATGAGCTGATACGAGGTAGGTATAATTTGGGCTTGTAGATATTGTCAATCAGTGTCCCAATAACAGCTACTTATGTGTTATGGTTCATGCAGTTGTAATATGTTGATGTTTAACTAAATTGAATTTTTTTTTAAGCATAATTGTTTTTTTTATAAGCAGTCTTATACCAAAGATTTGGTTATATATCTGTATAATAATTACATTGATAAAAGTACACTTTCTTTACTGTTACTCTAGAATTTGCTCCACCCAAACATTAAATGGCAATTTTCTAACCTTGCTTCCCATTCTGAATTTCTCTAGAGTGCACTTTGCAAAAAGTGCCTTTTAGGGCGTCTTAGACCATTTGTGCTTCACAATAACACTATTACCACTGTTGTCTTTCCAACGGTTGTATGTTACAATACCGATTACATTCATTTAGACCTGCAAAAATATTGAGTCCACTATTTCAACTCCTGCTATACCGTCAAGGTAAGTGTTTATAGGGTATTAGAAATTGACCATTCCTAATTCACTTGTGCTTACCTTGACAACAATTTTGTGGACTCATTATTTTTGTAGGTCGATTCTTTGCTCATGATATACTGACACCCACTCCCTCTCTGCTCCGGCCCTGATTATAAGTGATGCATTTCAATGTACCGAATCCCCCGCTCGAAATCACTGTTACTGCTGATCCAGGTAATTTCAGAAGGTCCGTGGGGTGGGGGGGGGGATGAGAGATGGGGAGGCAAGTGGGGGAAGTGAAAAAAGTGGGAACTGTACTTCGCCTGCTGACTCGTGCATGCTTTCCCCCACTATTCTACAATGAGACTTTGCCTGCCTGCAACATGTAACATATCTGGGTGGAATATGACACGTTATTTCGCATGCCATTATTTCGTATGCCATTACTACGCGGTTATTACTTAGCAATAACCGTTAGTACGCATGTTTTTAGTTTGCATATAATTACATTGAAAGTGGTAATGTATGCGAATTAAAATCTTGCCTAGGTATGCGGAATAACGTGACATATTAAAAACAGACATGTAACCCCTTTTTTAAAATGTTTGAAACACAACACTAGAATAAATAATAAATCGAAATACACTAGCCTAGACATCTAAAACTCTAAAACACTACCAAAACACTCAAACATTACACTACACTACTAAAACACCACTACATTACCCTAAACCCTAAATCACTATCCCCTGCTCGACCCCCCGACACTACCCAAAACCGTAAAACACTACCCTACACTACACTAACACCACAACACTATCCTAAACCCTAAAACACTACCCCCAGCACGACACTGCTCCTAGCCCCAGTCCTTTCCCTACTCCCGAACACTACCCTGCACGACACCACACCACTACCCTAAACCCCAAAACACTACCCACAACACAACCCTACCCCTAGTCCCAGTTCTGTCCCTACTCTCAAAAACTACCCTGCACGACCCCCCGACACTACCCAAAACCCTAAACACTACCCTACATTACACTAACACCACAACAGTACCCTAAACCCTAAAACAGTACCCCCAGCACGACACTGCGCCTAGCCCCAGTCCTTACCCTACTCCTAAACACTACCCTGAAATGCACCTGACACTACCCTAAACCCTAAAACACTACCCTACACTACACTAACATCTCAACACTACCCTAAACTCTACAACACTACCCCCAGCACGACCCTGCCCCTAGCTCCAGTCCTGTCCCTACTCCCAAACACTACCCTACACGACACCACCCTAAAACAGTACCCTTCACTACACTAACATCAGAACACTACCCTAAACCCTACAACACTACCCCCAGCACGACCTCCAAGAGCGGCGCCCGACGCATGCGTTGTACAACACATGCGATGTAACAGCACCCGTACTAAAGCCTACGCGTTGTTACATCGCATGCGTACTAACGCTTGCGTAGTAATGGTACGCGAACAAATGTCCGTGTACGAATGGATGCTTCCCCAAAAAACTGTTGGACAACAGCTTTTTAGTAGGAATAAACCGGTACAGCAGGTCAAATATAAAGCATTTCCTGGTTGGAGTACAGGCTCATTTCGGCCAATTGGCAGCATGTCCTGCGTCCATTTCCAGCATCCAGCTCTGGCTGGTATGGATGTCGTGTGTGTAATATAGCAATCTATTACTCGTCTGTGTGTTGTGAACCCGGTGTGTGCGCCCCCAACTGCAGGTCTGCGTACATCTGTGTCAGGCAATATTTACTTATGTGCACATTTCACAAGTGGTATTAGCCCAGGTGCAAACTGCCTTCCTTATACTAGTTGCACACAACATTTTGATAAATAGTCCAAAATGTTGAATTGTGCACACTGGTACGTGTGTGAACATTCCAGGTTGTACAAATTAGAACATCTATGCACGTCCTAAGGTGTGCAAATTGAAATTTCACACTATTTTGACAGCAAATTTCTTACCAGGTTTTACCTGCCAAAAACCTGTGATCAAATAGCACGAGATAGGCAATTCGGCCATGAACAAATAACACATGTGCAAATAGAGAATTGGCAAATACAACCTAGAATGTGCATTTGCACCTAAAACAGAATTAGCATGATTGTTGTAATAAGGACCTACTACTTTTTCTACTTCTATTGAAATTATGAGTATGCCCTCAATCCCTTTATGGTCCTCATTATAAGTAGCCTATTATTTGGTGAGTGGATACAAGTGGGCCAGATTATCTGTTCCCGTGCAGTATGCCCACACCAAATAACAGTCATTACAAATTTTTGATCCTGGCATGATTAATAACATGCTAACCTGGGAATACCAAGCCTCTTTCCACATGTCATACCTAATTCCAGGCCCAATAATTGACTCCTTACCGCAGCCATTTACCACCTATTTTGAACGGATGGCAGATGACACCAGGGAGACGTACTGTGGGTTGTGGCCTGGGAGGCAGGGATTGGGTTCAGAGGGAGTACGGGAAACAACGTTTAGATCGCATGATAGATTGCATGCCATTACAACGCAGTGATTACAACGACCTTGTTGTAGCATCGCGAACCATTACATCGCAAGTTGTTACAATGACTTGCGATAGTTGTCACAAGGTGTTGGATTTACAATTCAACACCTTCCCATTTGTTGCACAAACTGAAGTAGGAATAGTAAATAATACTATTCCTAAGTCCAGTGCGCCCCCTACAGCAAGTCGTTGTAACAACTTGCGATGTAATGCTTTGCGATGTAACAATGCGGTCGTTGTAACAACCACGTTATAATGCCATGCGATCTATCACATTCGTAGTAAAGAAAGATTTTCAGGGAGTACACCACAGGGAATGGCCAGTGTTGAGTGAGGGGTTCGTGATCTCGCCAACATTAGCACAGAAAGTGGGGTGGGCCGAACCTGCAGCCACTTACCAGAGGCATCCTTGTTTTTTTTAATGTGCAGACTAGCACCCAAAAAAATCGGCTAGGTGTTTCCAGACCTTAAATTACCAGGCCAGGAACCACCAGGACACTTGTAGTTGCAGAAGCAGTACGGCCCTTGGGGATCCGCTTTGGCCAATTCCTAGTGAAGCCGGACCTCTCAAACCTCTCCCTCTTTTCTGGACATACAACATTCCTTTTATTTCTTCCGAGTTGTTTCAATCTGTAAATTCAGTTCTCCTCCTCTATCTACCACTTTAATCTATTTTGGACCATTGTTTTTTGATAGCAGCTATTTGTGTAGTGTTTCTTCAGTTTCATTGAAAGGAAGGTTCCTCCTGGCACAGTAGGGGTGCCCGAGCCAACAACCTGGAGCCGAGGGGGCCCAGGAAACAGCGTCGGCGCCCCGTTAGTCCTTCGGGCGGTCGGGGGGCCTGAACCGACCGGGGGTGTGCCTCATCGCTCCGCCCTGACAGGGGGGGCGGGAGTAAACCGTAGTAAAGTACTAACGTATTGCACCGTCAAGAGCATCGACTTACCGTGCAAGATGGCTAATTAGGCATGCGGTTTTTTGTGTAAATATTGTTTTTGTTTTTTAATATATGTGTTACATTTTTAGTAGTTATCAATTTTATTTTAATTACATTTTTCATGTTTTACTTCCGTAGTGGGTTATGGGGTTTATAGAGGAATAGGGTGGGATGTAATTTAATTACACTAATGTATTAATGATTATTTTTTATGTAGTAGTATTTATTTAATTTAGATTTTATAGTGTTAATTGTGGGAAGTAATTTATTAATAACTGGTTCTTAATTAATATTAATTAATTAATTGGTAATTAATTAAGGTAATTGTGTTTATTTTTTAGGAGCGAGTTTTGGGGTGTATAGGGGTATAGGGTGGGAATTATTTAATTATCATAAATTAATGATTTTCTTTTAAATGTATTAATATTTATTTAATTTGGATTTTAGAGTGCTAATTGTAGGAAGTAATGTATCATTAAATACATTTATTTTCATTAATTATTAATTAATGCTAATTAACACATTACAATTTAAATATGGTAATTGTGTAATTAATTTTAGATGTGAGTTTTCGGGTTTATAGAGGTAAAGGGTGGGAAGTAATTTATTTTTAATTAATTATTAAGTAGTTGTCAATTGATATTAATTTATTATTTTAAAATAATTATGGAAATTAATTTTTAGGTGTGAGTTGTGGGGTTTATAGGGGTAGAGGGAGGAAAGTAATTTATGTTAAAATAATTAATAATTAGTTAATCATTAACATTAATTAATAAATTGATCATTAATTAGGGTAATTGTTTATTATTTTTGTTTGTGAGTTTTGGGTTTATAGGTGTAACATTTGGGAAGTAAACTAATTTTCATCTATTTTCATTTGTTTTGTAATTAATAATATTTCTTTAATTGATAGTTAATTATGTTAATTATGGGGTATATTTTTTAATTTAGATGTGTGCTGTGAATTTTGTGGTGTTATAGGGTAGGAAATAAAAAAGATTACATTCATGTAATAATGTTTTTGTTTATAAATAATGTTTAAGTAAAAATAGTTATTTGTTTGTAAATTATTTTAAAATGTATTTATTATCATATTTCTAGATATTTGTCATATCTGTTTAACATTATATTATGTTTCTATTTTTTGATTTTTTAAATATTTTTATATATTTTTCATTTTATATATATTTCAATATTTTGTGTTGATGAAATTTTGTTTCTTTGTAATTTTGAACTGACTGTAGTGGGAATATTAATTGTTACCGCTCTGCTATCCAACACTTTTCCTGCTGTTGCACTCACTGGAGTGGGAATAATAATTGTAACCCCTCCGCTATCCAACACTTTCCCTAATGTGGCACTCACTGGAGTGGGAATAGTAATTTTTACCCCTCCGCTATCCAAGACTTTCCCTACAGTTGTACTCACTGGAATGGGATTAGTAATTTCTACCCCTCCGCTATCCAGCACTTTCCCTACTGCTGCACTCACCGGAGTGGGAATAGTCATTTTTATCCCTCCGCTCTCCAACACTTTACCTACTGTTGTACTTACTTCAGTGGAAAATGTAAGTTTAAAGACTTTTAAATAGTTTAATGTATTAATTTCTAATATAATATTTTATTTTTTAATTAGATTTTATGTTATTGGTATATATATATATATATATATATATATATATATATATATATATATATATATATATATATATATATATATATATATATATATATATATATATATATATATATATATATATATATATATATATATATATATATATATATATATTACCTACTGGCGGTCGCCAGTAGGTATATATAGTTAGGATTTTTTCCCTATGGCATTTTGGAAAATTCTATGTCTAATAACTTTGGCGTTTGTGGACGGAATCGGCTGAAATTTTCAGGAAAATGGCACATTTTGTTTCTGAGCAGCTCCTGGAAATTTGGGGGGGGGTCGTCAAGGGGGGGCCGAGAAAAAAGGGGGGTCCCAAAACGCGTTTTTCCCATGTTAATTTCCATAGGGCGGTTGGACTCACTTTTAGCCCGAACGGCTGAATGGATTTTCACGAAACTTGGCAAAATTGTAGGGACTGTTAGCCCGATGTGCCTTTGCTAGGTCTCAATATATGTGCTCCAGTAGTTTTTGAGAAATTAACGTTCAAAACAAGATATATATCTGTAACAGCGCTCCGGGCAGCGATCCGGTCCGCTTACTTTTCGCGAAACGGAACTTTGCGCGCAGAAAGCTGATTGGCTCTCCGGTGTCTGTCAACATTCTAAACAGTCTGGAGCGGCCGCCATCTTCTCTCTCGGTAGGATCGAGAGAGAAGAAGAGGTGAAAAACGAAGGGGGAATTTAATGAAAGGGGGCAAGGTATACCCCTCTTGACCCCTAGGATTGTTGTTGGGGTTATTAAAGGGTCCCGTGGGGAAAATAAAAAAAAATGATTTTTCACGGTAGAAGCGCTTCACGGGCCGCGAACTGGGCCGCAAACTGGTGGCGAAACGGGAATTCGCCATTTTGTGCTTCGTTTTAATTGTTTAGAGACAAAAATTATCGCCGCACATTGGCCACAATGCATGAATATCGCTGAAAAGTCAGCGATATTCATGCATTATCCAGCAAATGCTCTTAGCCATGTTATCCACCTTCCATTGGATAACAGAAAGCTGATTGGCTCTCCGGTGTCTGTCAACATTCTAAACAGTCCGGAGCGGCCGCCATCTTATCTCTCGGTAGGATCGAGAGAGAAGAAGAGGTGAAAAACGAAGGGGGAATTTATTGAAAGGGGGCAAGGTATACCCCTCTTGACCCCCTAGGAATGTTGTTGGGGTTATTAAAGGGTCCCGTGGGGAAAATAAAAAAAAAAAGATTTTTCACGGTAGAAGCGCTTCACGGGCCGCGAACTGGGCCGCAAACTGGTGGCGAAACGGGAATTCGCCATTTTGTGCTTCGTTTTAATTGTTTAGAGACAAAAATTATCGCCGCACATCGGCCACAATGCATGAATATCGCTGAAAAGTCAGCGATATTCATGCATTATCCAGCAAATGCTCTTAGCCATGTTATCCACCTTCCATTGGATAACATGGCTAAAAACTGCTCTGTGCGTGAGCTTTTTTTTTTTTTTTTGCTGCGTGACGTTTGTTAACGTTCGATTCGATGGAAATCAGGAAGTGTTGACCACCATTTTGTCACTGCGAGTAAATATTTTGTTATAAATGAATCCTTATTGATAAACATTGTCTGCGCCATCTTGCGTTTTTGTCCAATGCCACAATTTTGTCGTGCACGGCAGCCATTTTAGATGCCTTGACCAGGGCCACTCTCTGCACGCCGCCGATCCTCAGCATGGCTCCCCACCCTCGCAAGCATCTCCCCCACGCACTGGTCACCCCCGCTCTTTCTCTCATGCATGGGCCATATACTTCCCCCCATCTGCGCTGCTCTTCTCTGAGAATCACACCCTGTGCCCGCCCGACACCTCCCTTTCACCCTATTCACTACCGCACCCTCTGACACTCCTCTTCCTCTGTGTCCGATTGTCCAGGCCGGACCTAGGCTATCACCTAGCCCTGCGGATGTAGTTTATGGCCCCAGCTGTAGAGTATCCAGACATGCCAACCTTCCCGATTCAGGCGTGAGACTACTGATTTCAGTGCTAGTCTCCCGCCTCCCGATTCCTGCAAGCAAAAACCCGGGGGCATATTACCAACAACTAGCGATAATTTTTGTCTCTAACTTGTTTAGAGACAAAAATTATCGCCGCACATCGGCGAATTTTATCGCACATAAACCTCGCTATTAGCAAGGTTTATCGCAAATGCGATAAAAAACGGCCGCAATGCATGAATATCGTTGAAAAGTCCGCGATATTCATGCATTATCCAGCAAATGCTCTTAGCCATGTTATCCACTTCCCATTGGATAACATGGCTAAAACTGCTCAGGGCAGGTGTTAGGTTTTGGAGATATTCGCGCTTAGCGCGAATATCTCCAAAAGTTGGTAATAGGAGATAGCGATGGTTAGGGACTGTTTCCAGTCGCTAAAATCTTGGCACGCCCACTTTGCATGTCATTAGTGATAAATATCACTGATATGCAAAGCGGGGCCCAAGATGGTCGCTATCTCCTTTTAGCTGTCACTAACTGGTGTTAGCGACAGCTTGGTAATAGGGAGATAATTTTATCTCTTTTTTTTTTGGCTTTTAAAGCCAAAAAAGCGGAAATAACCCCCCTTGATAATATGCCCCATGATTTCTCGGGGGTTTCAGCTGACAGGGCTTGGTATTGTGTTATGTGCTAATTCTTCCAGGAAACGTCAGAGGGTCGATGCAGGGGTTCTAGAAGGGGTGATAAACCATTTAAGCCTCATGAACAAGCGCATGGTCTTTTAAAGATTTATGAAGTACTCGGGGCGGCGGTGTGTGTGTGCCCTCTTTCAGGAGCGGGCGGGGGGGGGCACTGCCAGCAACTTGCCAGGCCAGGCAGTGTTCAACACGTGCATCACCCTTTCTCTGCCTGCTATTGCGCTCCATGCTTCGGAAAGGTAAGAAAAAGAACGTGCATTTGAGTTTGAAATGTCCGATCTTGTAGCAGTACACTTGCAAAGCCCACACATGACAATAATCCGATTCAAGGCCCCATTCACCCGATTTTTTAAACATATATAGCACTCCAACAAAGTTAGATTTTAAAACTTTATTAACATTTAACTATAATGAACGGAACAAAAACTGTAAAAACATTTTTCACCCAAAAAAGCAACAATGGTCAGAAGCTGTCTTTTGTGCGAATAGTCCCAAGGCAGCACAACGTGCAGAGTTCTGGACGGCACCCAGGTGATATCGCCTGGGTGCCGCACTGGTTTTGGTATCCTACAATGCTGCTCCGAAAATTGGCGTGGGGCGTCCCGGGTGGTGCGGGGGGAGGCCTCGTCAGTAGCGGTCTGTTGTGCGAATAGTCCCAAGGCAGCAGAACGCGCTGAGATGTTGATGGCACCCAGGTGATGTCCAGTAAACTGCCGCACTGGTTTTGGTATCCTACAATGCTGCTCCGAAAATTTGCGTGCGGCGGCCCGGGGGGGGGGGGGGGGGCGTGGGGGAGGCGGCGTGAACGGGCCTCCCCAGGTGGCGGCCATCCAGCTGAGTTGCGCCCGCTATTGCGGCTACAGCGTCTCGCTCACCATGTTGTTGAGTTGCTCCCACTCTTGCAGTGCAGCGATAGGCGCCTGCCACATGACTCTTAAAATGGCGGACGGCTCTTCGGTTTTGGGCCTGGTCCACTGAAATGGCCCTGGGACACCTTGGAACTCAGACGCTTGCCTGCTAGGGCTTGGGCTCCATTCTCGAAAAGCGTCCCCTCAGCCGTGAAGATTCTACAAAAGTCTTGGGGGCCCCCGACTCCTGCAGGCTTCCGGTGGGGAGCGGCTGCCATGATTGCTCGCGGAATGACCACGACGGAGCCACGAGATGGTGGTGCTCTCATGCTGACGCCAGCTTCAGTCTGAATGATCCAGAAACAAGGTGGGGCTTTCATCGTTTGGGAAAAAAAAAAATTCTAAACCAATGAAAAGTGTTATTTTTAGGTCATATGACCAAGGCTTCCATCTTTAGGAAACCAAAAGTAAAATGATCCAATGAAAAGTTTTATAAACAAGTCACATGACCTGTTATGCGGCATAGGGCTACAAAAAGCGTAGAAAATCCGTTGGCACGTGAGGCGGCGTCAGTAGCGGACCGATGTGCGAATAGGCCGAAGGCAGCACAACGCGCTGAGATCCGGATGGCACCGAGGTGGTGTCAAGCAAATTGCCGCACTGGTGTGGCCATCCTACAATGCTGCGCCGAAAGACGGCGTGTCCAGCTGAGTTCCGGTTACTCTTGCGGTACAGTGAGTCGAACGTGCCGAGATCCGGATGGCACCGAGGTGGTGTCCAGCAAGTTGCCGCACTGGTGTGGCCATCCTACAATGCTGCGCCGAAAGTCGGCGTGGGGTGCCCCGTTGGCTTATGAGGTGATGTCAGTAGTGGACCGATGTGTGAATAAGTCGGAACCAGCACAAGGCGCCAAGATCCGAATGGCAAGTCCTGGATGTTGAGTGCCTCAGTTGAGATTTCTGAGCAGTGTTTGTAAGACTGTCTGAAGCTTATGTGCACCTGCTGCAGCTTCACTATTGCCCTGGTGTGGCCAAAGGTCGCACATGACATAGGCGGCCGGCTCCCGAGGTCCGGCGGAACTTTTTTCCTTTTCCTTTCTGCTTCTTTTCCTACAATCTGTTTCATCTGAAGACACGACCAGGTCCCTGAATGTGTGCAGGGGGACGCTATTGATTGAATGAAAATGGCGGCTTGACACAAAGCTGACTCAAGCGTTGCTGTTGATGCTATACAGACAAAAATTGGTTTTCAGTTTGTACATTCTTCAGGATTTTTTTTTCTATCCAAGTCTGATTGACAGTTTGTAGAAAAATGGCTTCAGATTTTCCACATACTACTCTTCAACATTCTTCCTAAATGTAACAATGTGAAACTCACTAGGAGAATGGCTGTTTCTGTTTCCTTTCAAAATGCTGCCAACAATATTTTCTGAATGGAAGACACCATCTTGTAGCATAAAGGGCCGAAAGGGGTTCTGGTCTGGCCGATGGTTGGTGGAGACATTTTGACTATATCTTGGACCTGCCCGGCCTCGCACAAAATGGCGCCGGTATAAATGGGACTCGTAACTCCTTGCCCGCAAATGTATATCTAGAAAATGTTATTGTAAGTGGCCCTGTCGTATTTTAATTACAAAATGTACGTCCACCGATTCCGCAACTGTTAGACACCTTTGTTCTTGCAACCTAATGGCCCGCTCGTTACGTTCCTCTACAGTGTAAATGTCTCCTCATCATATACGATTTCAGTTTGCTCCGTGGCCGGCCCACGTGGTTATAGGCCCGTATTTGTATACTGATATTTTCACAATAAAGGTTTTTAAAACAAAACACGGTAGTAGTATTTACATTGGTAACGTTTTTACTTTTAGTCACTGTTTTCGAATCAGTAAAAGGCAAGTGAAATAAAGCAGTCCAATTACATGACGGATAAAAGGTATAATATGTAGGAACGCAGTAAAGATAAATGGTCAAGGGCAGTTGTGTTTTTCATTTCTGCAACATAAAGTGATCGATAAGAATCTGATAATCAGGCGTATCGGCGACTAAGACAGCAGGCCGAGTCTCTTTTACTCAACGGCTCCGTCATGGAACGAAGAAACGCCCTTTTTCTCGAAAAAGGAATATATTTTACTTGCAGGACAGTTGTAAATTTTCCGGGAAAGTACATTAGCCTGGAATATTATAACATATATGTTTTAAAAAAAATAAGGTTCGAAAACAATAAAAAGCGTAATTTTTAGGTCATATGACCAAGCTTTTCATCATTAAAATAACAAAAGCAAAATGAACCAATGAAAAGTTTTATTAACAAGTCACATGACCTGTTATGCTTACGTTACGCGCTGCGCGCCGCGCCTCGGATCACTTCCGGGTGCGCTAACGCGGCGTGTCATATAACGCATTACGCGACAACGTAGGTCAAGAATATAGTCAAAATGTCTCCACCAACCAGCGTTCGGAACACAACCCCTTTCAGCAGTCCAAAAAGTTCTGTTAAATGACAACAGAGGGGACAGGCAAGAAGAACCATCAGTCAAAGAGGGGAGGGCAAGTTCTTCTCTTCCGGGTCATGTTGGGGCGCTACCGGAACTGATCGAATTGGTAGTCTAAAGTGTTTCTGGATGTTTCAGACTAAAGCTGGCGTCAGCATGAGAGCACTACCATCTCGTAGCTCCGTCGTGGCCATTCCACGAGCAATCATGGCAGCCGCTCCCCACCAGAAGCCTGCTGGAGTCGGAGGCCCCCAAGACTTTTGTAGAATCTTCACGGCTGAGGGGACGCTTTCGAGAATGGGACCCAAGCCCTATCAGGGAAGCGTCCGAGTTCAAAGGTGTCCCAGGGCCATTTTAGTGGACCAGGTCCAAAACCGAAGAGCCGGCCGCCATTTTGAGAGTCCTGTGGCAGCCGCCTATCGCTGCACCGCAAGAGCGGGAGCAACTCAACTACATGATGAGCGAGACGCTGTAGTCGCAAGAGCGGGCGGTAAACAGCAGAATGGCGGAAGAGGCACAGTGTAGCAAAAGCGGGCGGAATGGTAACTGAAACGGTAAAGGGGCGCCCCACTACAGCGTGTCTTCAGGTCAAACGGATTGTGGGACAAGGTCCAGAATAGAAGAGTCATCAAAAGGCAAAAAGTTCCGCCGGACCCCGGGAGCCGGCCGCCTATGTCGGGGGCGATCTCAGGCTACACCGGTGCTATAAGACTTGGGGAGGGTGTCGGAGCCAAGCGTCTTCTCCGAGTCCATGGCCATCACACCGCCCCTCAGGGGCCTCCGTCAAGCTGTTTAGGAAGGTAACATATCACATTGTTTTCTAATGCAGTCAGGTCCACAAACGACACTCACTTACTTTGAGAATAGTGAAGCTGCAGTAGGTGGAAATAAGCTTCAGACAGTGTTACAAGCACTGCTCAGAACTCTTAACTATGGCACCCAACATCCAGAACTTATGCCATTTGAGAATGGTAGTGACATTGAAGCAACTCAGGGACCAAAACCATTAACGTACTTTCACGTATGAAAAACTTACTTGGGGGGGGGGGCAGGAGCGAAGCGCCCCCTCCCAGTCCGCGCCACCACACCGTATGTTGAAAATCTGAAGCCATCGTTCTACAAAGTCAACCAACCTTGGATTGAAAAATCTAGAAAAATGTACAAACTGAAAACCAGTTTTGGTCTGCATAGCATCAGTAGCAACGCTTGCTATCAGAGTGCATGAGTTTCATGCTCGATCGATTGAGCTAGCCGGATCGGGCAATAAAAAGTATAAAATAGTTATGTAAATAGTTATTTAATAAAATGTTTTACCCTGTTTCTTTGCTGGTGTGTTGTCTATATTTTTAATATTTGCATAGGGTTTGTCGTTATTTTGGGCGGGGTGGGTGACGGAGTCGAGCTGTCTTGCAGCCCTCATGGTGTGGAGCTCAGTTCATCTCACTATTTTCGTATTTCTCATGAAGGGTTGTTCCTAATATTTCTATTTTAGCGAGGTCAAAAAGAGATCCAATTAGTGGCCTACTGATTTTGCTCGATTACTTTTATTTTTTTACACGATTTTTCACTATCTGCAAAGACTAAACAGAGTATTGCGACTTTGTGCTTGTTTGTAAATAGAGAATGATCCAAAGAGAACCAATTCTAAAACAGTAAATGCTTGGATAACAATCAATCAAATGGAGAGACAAGCAGGCACGACGGATTACAACGGGGGCAAAGGCCTGCGTTAACTACCGTTCACTATCTGCAAAGAGAGAGTACTACTAAGAGAAAAGAGGGGAGGGGGGGGGGCAGCGTTCAAAGCACATCAGCGTGCATAAATACGAAAATGTTTTTATCTATCACGTACTTGACATTTTAAAGCTTTTCATATTTGCTAATAAAAAACCAATGAAATTCACAGAAAAAACCATAGGTTATAGTGGATATATAGTTAGGAATTTGCATTTACAAAACCTTGAAAATTCAATGAAAAAACCATTGGTTTTAGGCCATATATAGTTAGGGATTTGCATTTACAAAACCTTTTTTTACTCGCATAAAACCATTGAAATTCCATATATAGTTATAAGCGCTAACTATATATCGTGCACCCGCAATCCACTGCTGATGATGTCACATATTACATCATTCATGACATGGTTAGTGACATCACTGATGACATCACTGATGACTTCTCAAATGACATCACTGATGACATCACTGAAAACATCTCATTTGACATGACTGATAACATCACTGATGATATCATTCATGTGATAATACCATGAACCTCTTCAGACTCTAATATAACCTTAGATACAATCAGTGTAAACAGACAGTCACAGACTGTCACTCATCCATGGAGTTACTCACACACCTAGTCAGTTATGCCAAAAATCAATCACACCTCCATTTTCTCAACTATACAGTTATACACACCTTACTTATTCAAACATATACTAACACATATTTACTTTACTCTCTTATACAATCCCTGATACAAGTTCACAATGATCCATACAGCCACTCACACATTCACTGGCTCTTATGCACAGTTATTTATAGATGTCAACTCTCACATGTACTGTGTTTTACATATGTACTTACTTTGACATGTAGCACTGAGATATCCATTCATTCACCAATACACTCATGCACACAGTCAACCGCCCATACAGCTGTTTCCACATGCACTTTTGAACCCATACATCTAGTGAATCAACTGCTCACACATCTATGCACAGAGTCATACACCTCCCAGCCACCCACACACACACTCAGTCTCCCATACAAATACTTGGGCAACCAATCAATAACCCATATAGTTACTCATATAGCTACTGATCAACACATGCAGCAGTTTACAGAACAACAGACATAATGATGCACAAATTAAGACAGTTTAGTCACTAACCCATGCACTGAGTGAGACACATTTAATCACTCACTCATACAGTCAGACATGCACCTACTAAATCCTTCATCCAGACACTTATACATCCACTCATTCTTCAATATGTAAGACATATTTTTACTTTACAGAAACATACAGTCACTGGATGTTGTCATCAGTGATGTCATCAGTGATGTCATTTGAGATGTCATCAGTGATGTCATCAGTGATGTCACTAACCATGTCATGAATGATGTAATATGTGACATCATCAGCAGTGGATTGCGGGTGCGCGATATATAGTTAGCGCTTATAACTATATATGGAATTTCAATGGTTTTATGCGAGTAAAAAAAGGTTTTGTAAATGCAAATCCCAAACTATATATGGCCTAAAACCAATGGTTTTTTCATTGAATTTTCAAGGTTTTGTAAATGCAAATTCCTAACTATATATCCACTATAACCTATGGTTTTTTCTGTGAAAATATATATATATATATATATATATATATATATATATATATATATATATATATATATATATTCACTGAGAATACCCATTGGTTTTAGGGGTGTTATAGTTAGCTGAACACTCTTACAAAACCATTGAAATTCCTCCATTATAGTTAGTTGTACTAACTATAACTCGCGCGCCCGCAATCTACTGCTGATGATGTCACATATTACATCATTCATGACATGGTCAGTGACATCACTGATGATATCACTGATGACATCTCAAATGACATCACTGATGACATCATCCAGTGAATGTGGTTTGGTTCGATATTTAAATAAGTATTATATATATCAATCTGCATTGAAGACTGAGTGGATATAAAAGTGTTTGGATGGAGGATTTAGTAGCAGTGTGATTGACTGTCTAACTGACTAATTTAAAGTGTCTCACTAAATATATGGGATAGTGATTAAACTGTGAATATCTGTATCCCTCTATCTCTTGTTGTGTAAACTACAACATAAGTTGCTTACTAGCTATGTGAAAGTCTATATTAGTTATTAATTAGTTAAGTGAGTATTTGTATGGAATAGTGAATGTGTGTGTGATTGGGTGGGAGGTGTGTGAATGTCAAAAGATGTGTAAATAGTTGATTTAGTCGGTATATGAGGTTAAGACTGTATGTGGAAACAGTTGTTTGGGTGAGTGAATCTCTTTATGAGTGTGGTGATGAGTAAATATATTTCTCAATGCTACATGTCCAACAAAGTAGAAATATAAAAGGCAGTGTATGTGACCGTTGTTGTATATAAATAAGTATACATAAGAAAACTATTATAAGTAAACTTGTAATAGTGATTTTATAACACACTAAGGGGCCAATTCCGATGTCAGACGGACTCAGGTCCGTCCGACATCGGTTAGGACCTGCAACCGACCGACCTGCTGTGGTCGGTTACGGCCCTGCTAGTACGTATGGTTCACAATGCAAGCATGCATTCCGAGCGGAATGCATGCCTCCATTGAGAAAAGCAGGGGTGCAGTTCATCCCTGCACCCTGTGGCCGGCACCCCAAGGTGCCTGCCACCGGGTGCAAGGATCCACAGAGGGGCACCATAGGTGCCCCCAGGCTGCCATTCGGCGGCCTTGCACCCCCCAAAGACAGTTTCTGACTGCCTTTTCATGCTGGACAGACCCCTGGCATTGCGTTCTGTGACTACCACTTGCTTATTGGGCCGTTTCTCGCATTCCCTTTGGGAGACTGTTGCGCATGTGCTCCCACAAGTCCTGGAGGAGGCACTGGCTGTGCTCACCCAAGCTGTCACGGATGGAGCAAAATTCACCATACGGTGTGGCCTAGATACAACCAATTCATTAGGCAGATCGATTTCAAGAATGGTGGACTTGAGGCGCCATGCCTGGCTTTGTACAACTGGCTTCTCGGGTGATATCCAAGCCAATTTGATGGACATGGCTTTTGACGGAACCTACCTGTTTGGGGAAAAGGCAGACTCCGCTCTGGTCAGGTTCAAGGATTTTAGAGCTACGGCCAATCCTTGGGCCTCTCCCTGTGGCCAGTGTTCCTTTCGTGGCAACGGAATGGTTACCAGTCACGTCAGCCATATCCAACCACCGTCCTGTTTCATCTCTTTTAAATGAATGCCATTGTTGAGTTATGGGTTGTTGGCATGCTCTTGCATGTTTACAAGTTGGGCATACCTGTTAGATTGTTACCCAGACTTCCAAAGCCACAGTGCAGGCTCAGATCCGATTAGTGTTCTCTCTTCAAAAACAACAAAGCACTTCTGAAGTTAACTTTGTGAACAATTGTTTAAAAATTAGTACCGTGTTCGAGGGGTATTTGAAGAGGCTCATCCGGCAGGAGTTTAGCTCCCGTGGCCACTTTTCTAATCCTTTCAATCGTGTATTTTCCCGAGGTAAAAAAAACCATATGGCGTAAGAAAGACACCATACTATGTAAAACTGTTGCTGAAAAAATATCTGTGCAGGTTCAAATATCCAGAAAGAAGAAAAGAATATAGACCAATGAAAATACCTGTGAGGTAATACCCAATGCAATGAGTGCTAAGGTTTGTCAGATTTTCAAAACAGCAAGAGACAATTCAAATGATCTCTATTCAGATCCATTAAATGTAAAATATATCTTATGAATATTAGTTACTGAATTCTTAAATGCCCAGCTTGATTTGCCCTTTGAGTATCATCAGTGAGTACTCTTTCTCTGTCTGTTAGGCCCCTCCTTCTTTACCGTGCTACCTAAAGAGGTTTTAGAGCTAAACAGGGTTTTTTGTGTCCTCTCACCTGGCACTAGCTAGCCTAACAAAGTGGTAACTGCGGTATAAATGTAATTGCTTGCGCTGCAGACGCTGTCATTTTGCGTCTTTTGAAGAAAATTCAGCGGGACCATCTTCATGATGTCACTTGAACATTTTTCTGTCTTACAGTTCGAAGACATCCATTACCTGAAACTAGGATTAAAAACTACATGTTCCAGTTATGCAAATCTCTTGATCACATACACAGGTAACATTTGATTTTCACATTTCAAAACTTTAACGTATTTAAAGAATTCTTTTTAAGTCTGGCTTCCAGTGGAAGTGAGGAATGCATATGATGTTGCATTTCCAGAAGTTATGTAACGTGCAAAATATATTTTATAATCCTTTAAAAAAAAAGAGTTGTTCATGAATTCACATGTTTATATTTTACAGAAATGGTATATTTCACCGTGATGTGAAGCCAGAAAATATTTTAGTTAAGGTGAGTACAATTTAAGCAGTCTTGGAGATTAAAATGTGTAAACATAAGAATGATTCAGCATATTTGTTTCCAATTCCAAATGTACAAGAAGATTACTTTTGTAATTGGCCATTACATCACGTTTTTTTAAAAATATTCTCAGTAAAAGAAAGTGCAGCACTTTGGGAAATCCAAAATAGCTAACATGCGTTTAATGCGCAAATAGCGAGTATGCAGGCAAAAGAGTGCGCGACAATTGTCGTTTTAACTGACCAGAACTTCTGCCCTCAAGCAGTTGACGCATATAATGCTAAAAGCTGTTCATTCTGAGCACATTGGTATACAGTTTAAGTAAATGGAAGCAAGAGAATATGCTCAATAGTGTTACTTAAAAGAAAGTAAATAATGAGCAGTGGGAAGAATCTTTACATGAGAAAGAGTGTGAAAAGTCCTTGAAGACTAGATACTGAAGATTCAAACAAGCGCTAACTCCGCAACCTTCTCAAAAAACGCTTTATAATGCCAGTCCTCAAAAGGAGGCCATGCTTACTACACAGTGCAGAAAATGAGCAATTGTACAAACACTATAAAATGTCTTCGGTGCATCAATACATGAAACTTAGTAGGCCACCCCAATGTACTCTTCAGATCTTTATGAAAATGACATTCAAATTCATTGATAACATGAATCAGTACATGTTAAGGCATGCAAACAGGGTGAAGGAGTTAAGGCACGGAATCAAGTACATTTATAGTCGCATTTCATTTAGTCAGCTTGTTCATTTTTAATTGGTATTATTATCCACACCAATGCTTAACATAGAAAGATCAGTTAATTGCTGTTTACTGGTTTCTGCACAGGCAGCTCAGAATTCCAAAAATGATTGTAGGGAGATTAGGTAGACACATGTGGAATGCTTTTATAAGATTCAACATTACTAGTAACTTATTCCATAATTGTAGGATATGAGGGACAGTAATTTAGGAATAATAGTTGGCAAAGAAAGCACGCAGAGACAGCACTCGGATCTGACTGTGACCAATACTAACTGTATTGCTGCCCATCTTTCTTGTCTGTGTGGTACATGTGTCGTTTTTGGCTGTGGCTCACTTATGGATTTCCATTCTCCATGTGCAGAGGACGACTGGCAGTTCACGCCTATGGACTTTTTAGCCAACAGCAAGTCAAAGCCCATACATTTACTGTTAGACTTATCTACCTTGGGATGGGGTATAAAGCCCAAGCGTCATACACTATGGCTGGAAGGGACATTTCTAGTGTTTAGTGCCAGAATAATTGCATGGTGAGGCATATCCAAACCATGTGGACGTCTTCTATACCAAATCTGGGGCACAAATGTGGTGCCGTAGGTAGCCTACTATTCTTTTGTTTTGGTGTTAAGTAAGTGTGGTGCAGAAAGTTAAACTGCAATAGCCTGAACTTCACATTCCTTGATCTTGACAGTTTGCACCAGAGCTGGATCACCATCCAGCCTGGAAATTCACTGTCGAAATCAAGTTCCCACTTTGCCCTAAGTCTTCTCCAAGTTCAACTGATTTTTCCCTGAAAGATCTATATAAAGTTGTTACCAGTCTTTTGCAGCACCTCAGAATGCGAAGTGTGTGTGGTACCGCGTTGGTCTAAAGTTCTTGGTGTGCAACGCCTTATGTATGGTGGTTTAGCTGTTCTTAATAATGATGCATGAGTAAGAAGTTGCTTCACCAGTACACTACCCTCTGTCGTGATTTCAAAGACTGTGCAGAGCCCTCTAGTGCTGATACCTGTATAAGACCTGCACCAGACCACAAAATGCAAGTATGCTGTTACCATAGCACACTCCTTAAATAACTCATGCTGCTGCATATTTTACTGCTGGATCTTTCCCTTTACTTCAAATCATTCCCAGTTCTTATTCAGTCTATTAACCCGGTTCTTTGTTCCAGTAAGTCTAAAGGCTATTTATCCCAAATGATGTTCCTTATTGGAGATGCTATGATCAGTATTGCCTGCAGTGGTGCTCAAATCTTTCAAAAGTTACAATCAGACCGCTTCCATCTGGGTCATGTTGGTTATCCAGTCATCAAACTCCCGCATCAAGAGGTGCTGAAAAATGTTGGATGGGGGACTACTGTGGATGGAAAACTCCTGTTTGTCCTTGGGCACGTTTTTTTGTGTTCCTTTGGAACTCTCCAGTCCATCTCTCAGCTACTCTCTGAAGTTACTGGGCATGCCTCCTTCACTTTTAGTAGTATTCCTTTAAAAACATCTGAGAACTTGGCTTTTTTCGTCTTTGAGTCCTTTATTTCTTGACTGCTCTGCTCTTGTTGACCTATCTGTCCTGCTACAGTGCTTTGGCACCTGCAGGTTTTAGTGTGATCTATAAATTGTTATCATATACCATATCATATCATAGTATTTTTTGACATGGCAATCAGGCTCCAACCCTCAGATCCCACTACATTTCTGATCCTCTGACTCTCTTTAGTGCCACACAAGCTGGTATGGGCCGGGATGCCCGCCACCCCTCTCAACACCAATTCCCCATGGGAGGAGACAGACACAGATTTGAACTTTTGGAAGGTGGGGGGGCCTCACGACCCCCCCCGGCCGTATTTATTAAAATATGAAACAAATTTAAAACTTTAAATAAAACGTTTCATGGATCATGTACAAATTCAACTTTAATTACATCTTGATGAAGACAGGTTTTCCAGGCTAACCTTAACAAATCTCTAATACAAAGGTTTCCTAGCCGAGTCTAGCATCCTGATAAATACATTACATTCTTGAATTTGTACAACCTAACATTAAGGGCCAACGGCAAGGTCTTAACCGGTGTCAGATCCCTATCACCAACTTCCCGCCCTCACGGTGTGAGTGGCGCATGCGCAGAGGACTTTACCCTTGCAGCCAACTGTAACTTCCCTTGTCGTGGGGGCCCCTTTTCACTCGACGCCATCTTAAGGTCGTCTGAGTTTGTGTGCGAGGTATCCGTAAGAAGGACAGCGTGGACTCTCCCCTTCCCCACACTCTCTTCCGCCGGAGCGGATATCCAGCCCCCGGGAAATTCGTGGGAGGGGCATATAGCCGACTCCCCCTGGGAGGGGCCTATGGCCGTCTTCCCCTGGGCGACCCATCCGTAGTGGGTTCCGCCCCCCGTGGGAGAGGCCAAAGTCCGCCTCCCCCCGGGCGCTCCCATCCATAATGGGTGGCGCCCCCCCCTAGGGACCGTGAAATCACTGCTCACCGATCATGACCTTACCGCCCGACCAAGTATAAATAAGACAATTGTTTTACCTACTAAGGAAAGAAAAAACTATGCCTAAATGTGCAACAGTTTAATAATTCACCGACTTCACTTTGCTACAAAGGGAGAAAGGTCCTAAAGCAAAACACAGACTATTGAATCCATTCCTTTACATCTCTAAAAATGAAAAAATTTTCTATAAGCAAGTGTTCAATTACATGCATACCTCGTCAAATACATTCTCGATGCAAGAAATGACTGTCATACATTTTTATTACATCGAATAACACCAACGATATTTCTTTTATTTCACAACTCTGCAACAAGGGGCTGGTGGGTGGGTCAAAAAAGTGCAGCTTGTTCCCTTGAGGGCTCAGGAGCGACGAGTGGTGCAGCCTTCAGAGCACAGGAACAAGAGGAAGCTTCGTCGGATTCCCGCACTATTTATCCAGCTGCGGGAGGGCGGGCCCCGCCTCCAGCACACCCATCAGTGCACGGACTTCCGGGCAGGTGTTTAGGACAACCCCTCTTGAGCGGGAGGAGCGTGTTCCGGCCACGCCGCTTTGGGCATACCAGCCGGGACACGCCCCCCGCCCACAATGGTTTCCCGGGGGATCGGGGCACCCATCCATACGTTCGGGGGGACCGAGTGGTCTCCCCTTTCCATAGTTGGGGCTAAGTTGCTTGATGCTAGATTGCCAAGAGGTCTTTGACTTATTTAGGTGTGTACAGCAGTACTCCTCTGTACTCGCTCCTTTGGATGTACCACTTTTCAATCAGTTTCTACCTTGCCCACTCAAGATCGCCATGAGCTCGGCTTAGACTGTTCCAGGCACCATTTTGGGGTTTCTTTGGGGAGACTGGGTGTTGTTTTTTAGCCTGGAAAGGCAGGATTTATCCCAAAATTGCCAGTGCTGTGTAACCCTCTCTGGCTCTCTTTTGCCTTCTCCAGTACTTGCAGTCGGATATTCCTCCTCGAATCGGTAGCTCTTCCCCCTGCACTATCCTTTTGATGTATACACACTTAGAAGACGTTACATGTTTAAAGTCTGGTGGAGAGAAGTACATTAGCAAAAGATTTGCAAAATTAGACAATTGCCACAGAAATCCATTTAACTTGCCTTGCGGCGAATAAATGTTGGGCAAATCCTCCTATTGCATTGTGGAACATTAACTTATAAATCTGCCTTCACTCCCTAGGTTTTTTCACTATATTCCCCAAAGATGTGAATCCAATGGCAGCCGAACGGTTGTTCCTGCACTTTCTAGTGCAAAGCATCAACTTTGTTCAAAGTGACAAGCCAAAAACAAGTTTTATTTCGGTTCATTGACTTATAAAACTTTACACATGATTACATTCACTGCTAAATTGATTGTTAATGTAAGTCTTGTTGAAGATGTGTTATTGTTCTTTTTTTATCAATTGTTTTATTCTGCTTTTATGGCTTGCTCTGAAATAAAACTATTTGATTCTTGCCATCCCTCACATATGGTTCAGAGATGATGGCAACCCGGGACTCCACAGCGCTAAACCTCGCCCAATCTCGCCTCTTCAAAAACCTTTTTTCAATCCCGCGCTATATTTCGCAATCTCAAATACGTTTGGAATACGGTCTCACAAATCAGCTCCCGGCAAGACAAGGAGCCCTCGTCAAATACTACTGGCGAATGAGGAATGCAGAAGATCACTCCCTGGCTCATCTGTGCTGGCTGGAAGTAGAAAAACAGGCAGGACTTCCCAAGTCTATATATAAGTCCCTCAGGCAAGCGCTTCAATCATTAGCACTGGAAGAATCCTGGCTTGCACCCATGACTTACACCGCTTTTAAACTGCGAACTAACAACGCAATCAAACAAGCGTCACTATTAATGGACAAAGCTGCAGTGGCAGGCAAAAGCCACGCCTGGATTGTTCTGCCATCATACATCCACATGAAGCCCCATCCATATTTGCAAGACTGCTTCAGGGACCATTACAAAAGGAAATTAAGTTTGTTAAGGTTGGGCTGCTTTGCGAGTATAGATCTCACTCCCAAATGGCTACAGTTGTGGTCAACTTCCGACTGCCGCCTTTGTAACAACGGCGCAGAGTCATTACTGCATCTAATATGTATATGCCCCGCACTTCAGAAACTAAGCAACACTATAAAATTCCTGGAGCATGCTGCTCAAGAGCTGGGAAACAAGGCAGCAACCAAAGAGAAGTCAGGATAACAGGCATGGACACAGTCGGCCATAGATTCACTTTTATTTTCCCAACGGACTCTCTTGTCTCCATCCCATAGCACTTCATTTTATGTCATAAAAGTGTACCCTGATCCAACCCACTTTGCTTTCCCAAGTTTTACTTTCCCCCTTACACCACTTTTTGAAAAGTCTGCGTAATTTCATGTTACAAAAGTGTCCCTTGATCCTAATCATAACACCTTTCTAAATTTAAATTTTTACCTTAGACCACCTTCCTGAAAAGCTTGTGCAATTTTATATTCTCTTTGCTTTTTTTTTATTCTTTTTGTTTTATCTTGACCTGAAGTTGATTTTGTGTTGTTTTAAAGATGTAAACATTGATCAAATGGTGGTAAGCTCCACCCTTTTATGATTTTTATTATAAATCAAATAAAAGTTTTACTCTCTATTTGAATTTGATTACATTCACAGTCAAGAACATACTATTCATAAAAAATAAATATATTCTTTAATAGCATGGTTACTACCATTTGTGC
Source organism: Lissotriton vulgaris (assembly GCF_964263255.1). NCBI lineage: Eukaryota > Metazoa > Chordata > Amphibia > Caudata > Salamandridae > Lissotriton > Lissotriton vulgaris. The sequence goes on along the minus strand of NC_141697.1, from coordinate 415,947,446 downwards.
AAACCATGTTATTGGCGGGCACAAAATACAATCTACTTTGATTCCATGCACCGTTTTGATTTTCTCCCACACCCATCCTTCCATTTGCATAACTTTCCTAGGGAATAGTCATTGTGAATATATTTCTCCGATTCAAAGACTCTGGTTATCAAGTAGCCATCACCTTAAGCCACAATTGGAACGCGTTGCTCTTTGTGCGCCCTCCAAGTTTCCAGGTTACAGTAGGTGTAAAGTTCTTGTGAAACTTTATATCCATGAAACACTACCCACGTCTTAACAGGTGAAACACATGAGGCATATTTAAAGTGACAAGACCATACACAGTACATTTAACTACAATATCTATTGAAAAAGCACTGAAACTCATCCTCTATCCGAGTGTAATATATACGTGAATGTCACTCTGACACATCCTAATTGCTTGATCGCCTGGCCACATTTTGTGCATCCAGAATGCGCATGTTGCATTTTATGAATTTTTCCGTCACACTTGTGTCTCACTTTTGCCACTGGTATTACGTGTCCATAGCATTGGGTCAAGTTCTACGTCTACACACAACTTGAGCACAGAGTCTGTTTGTTCCTAGGACATGTATTATAAGCATTATATTCTTTAAGCACCCTCTAACATTTCATTTGTTTGCTACTTTATTAAATGTAAAGAAAGCAGGTTATTTTGCCTTTTTATAGGTGTATGTAATCTGCTCTGAAATAATTTCTTGTGCTTGTTTGACGTGAACACAGTCTGCATCCTACATTCTACTTTTTCATACATTCATGTCAATAGTGATGTCATGTTACAATATATGATCTCATCAGTGATGTTGTCAATGATGTCATGAGCAGTGCATGGCATGGTTGTCAGTTGTGAGTTGCGCCGTTAATCATAACTATCCAGTTTCCGTTTTTTTGATAATGGCTCAAAGCGGGTAGTGGCTGGAATTGTGGCCAATATTACTGATCCTTGAGGGTTTCTAACTCTGCGCCTGTTCGAGTGGATGGCTTTGGTAAGAGGTGGCGATAGAAAAAGCCTAAGTGTGGGGCGTGCAAGGTAGGTTGATGGGTTGATATATATTCCAAGTGCAACAGCTGGAAGCGAACACAGTTGGGGTCTTTCAAGTTGAGAACCTTGTACTGGTGCAAGAAAAATGCAGGCTGTCAATTTGACCATGCGGACAAGATCCTTATGGCCCGTAGGGTGAGTTGTGTTGGTACATCGGCCAAAACTTCGAGGGGGAACTGTGTGGTTCTCAATTTGAAAGACCCTAACTGTGTCCGCTTCCAGCTGTTGCACATGGAATATATATCAACCCATCAAACTAAATTGCTTTGTCTTGGAAGGCACCGCGACCCGATGGGGTCCCTATCGACATGTTTGAGGCATAACCCCGCTTTTTGAGTCCCTTACTAACTTATGTACGGAGAGCTAAAATAAAAGAGGGCCCCATTGATTTCTGGAGGGAATCAATTATAGTGCCGATTTTCAAGCCCAGCTTGCTACCGCCCTATTTCGCTATCAGATTTCTCTGTCAAAATCTTAGGGCATGTCATTTTGGGCAAAATGGATGATTGGGCTGATATGGGTCCCGGCCTGGCCTAGGCACTGTCAAACAGGCACTTAATTTATCTTTAATCCTTGTGAAATATGTCAAAGCCAGGAGAGGTGCCATACATCTGGCATTTATGGACCTCTCCTGTGCTTTTTACGTAGTTGACTGGGGAAATTATGGTAGTTGAAGGATTAATCTTGTATTGACACCCTTCTATTGGACCTTCGGAGGCGCCTTCACTGGTACATAACCACGAAAGTCCATTACACACAAAACGGTGAATATATCCATTCGATAAATCTCACAAGAGAGATAAGGAAAGGCTGTGTTTCGGCACCTTTTCTATTCTTATTTTATTTCAACGCCCGAGTGCGGTTTAGTCTCCCATGTAAAAGATGCTCCTGAAATAGGTCCTCCCCCAGTCCCTGTACTTTTATATGCAGATGATGCAGTTCTTATTGCTTGTACTGCTAATGGGTTACATGTTCTTTTAGATGTTTTTAATGATTTTATGGGGAACTTAAATTTGAAGGTCAATCACCAAAATCTTTTTATACAGACCTGTGGCCCAAAAATACTAGATCTAAAAGTTTTTTTAGTGGGACTACTCCCAACGCCAAGTTATCCAAAGGTTTTATTTTTCCAATCTATTTTATTGATTTTGTATTTTTACAACATACAGAATATATATGCAGGCACTACTTGCATTCCAGCTGTTACATGAGGTATGGTACATGTACATTTGTATGGTCTTATTGAATTCCCAAGGCTGTATAAAAGCTTTTTAAACATGACTTTTAGGTGCAGTTGCAATTCGTGCCCGATAGGTAGGCGAGGGAAGAAAGGGGGCAAGAAGTCCCCTCATTTGCGTATTAGCTTACCTTTCTGATTGTCCTCTGGAGTATATACCTTATTACCTCTGCACGCCTGTACATGCTCTAACATACAGATAAAGTGGTTGTACTGGTACCCATAAACAGTTAGGCGACAGTAATAGATTAACAAGAGAGCAACAAAAAAAAAGGATTTGCGTAAACTGACAGCAAAAAAAAGGGGAAAGGGGAGAAAACTAAACATGTGTAACAATTGCTCAGCCCTCAACCCCTCCCTGTTTCCCTGTGTAGTGTTGTATGTTACTCTTACTGCTGGTAGCTACTAGCTACCACCCCATTTATAAAGTGTGTGGTTGTACACTGATACAGTCAGCGCCTACTTGCCAGTAAAAGGGTGTCATGGTGTATACACTATCTCAGTTTGCATGTATGCTAGCTACCTACAGCCTGTGCATCAGAGGAGTCCCCGGTCGCCGTGTCTGTGTGTCGTTGTAAATCAGTGTAGAGAAAATCCCAGTATGTTGCAATTGGAACCTTACACAGTCCCAGGGTTTCTTCGCGTCTGATGGTGAGGTTTTCTGCCTTTGCCCACGCGAGCATGGAGTTCCACCAGGCCTGTATATGGGGCAGTCTGGGGCTTTCCACCTTTTAGTTATCAGTCTCTTGGCTACTATCATTCCCAAGTCTAAAAATCTGGATGTGACCTTCGTGTTGGGTGTCCTACGGAACTTGTGTAATAAATAGGTGGGCCAATCAAAAGGCAGCTCCTGACCAGTACAAGTGTGCAATATTGCGGCCACTTCACTCCAGTATGTTCCCATCCGGGTGCAGCTCCAGAGCATGTGTATTAAGTCAGCCCCATTCTCAGCGCAGCTTGGCCATTTCGCATCTCCTCGACTGAACTATTGATTCATTTTCGCAGGTGTGAGATATGCCCTATGAACTATGTAAAGCTGTATCTGCCGGAGGTGCATATTCCTGGGAATGCGTGTTGGGCTCTCAAGCACACGGGCCCATTCCATGTCAGTAAACTGGTGACCCAGGTCCCGCTCCCACTTGAGACGGAGTGTATCGAGGCTAAACGCTGCATGAATTCTGAGTGAGGCAGCGAACCAGCGCATTAGATGCCTGCCCTGTCCCATGACGTGTAAGTACCGCATGGTGAGATGCGTCCGTGGCTCTGTAGTGACATAACCCCATTTGGCTGTGAGTAAGGCTACCATCGAGCGATGGACGAGGAATTGCTCTTGTAGAAGCCCCTCTTCTTCTACTAGCGTTGTATATGGTGTGAGCGCCCCCTCGTGGTATATGTCTCCAAGTCTGGATGAAGTTCCCTCTAAGGGTATCGCCGGCGCATAGGGAATCACATTTCATATTATGTATAGACTCCTGCGAAAGCATTTATAGGTCACAGCCAGCAGAAAGGGTTCCGGCGATCTCAGTCTTGCGCCTGGATGGATTAGTCCAACTATTTGCTCCAGTGGGTAGGGCTGCTGGTAGGTGCAGTATCTGCACAGTGATGACCTGACAGCCACCACGCGATCCACTGCAGCTGAGATGCTAGGTAGTAAAGCTCGAAATAAGGAGCCGCCAGCCCACCGTGGTCCGTCGGTAAGTACAGCTTTTTCAGTGCCACTCTATGTCTTGCGTTGCTCCAGATGAAATCCCGGATCTGTTTCTCTAAGGTGGTGAAGAAGAAGGCTGGTATGCATATTGGCAAATTTGTAAAGTAGTATAAAAGCCGCAGGAGGATCACCATTTTAGTGAGTGCTATCCTACCCGTTACAGCCAGTGGCAGCGTGCTCCAAAACCACATCTGCGATTTAATGGACGTCATCGCCCTCCCCAGGTTCCCATCAAAGAGATCATCTGACTGGCGGTAAATCTGGATTCCCAGGTAGCAGAAAGTATCCGACTTCCATTGCATCCATATGTCACTCATGGTAAGACCCGGGTCCGAAGCCCCTCCTTGAATGGATTTGTCTATATTCACTTTTCGCCCAGAGATTACAGCAAAATCTTCCAGCAATTGAGCCATTTGGGCAGGGACTCGGTTAATATCTCTGATTTAAATGAGGAGATCATCCGGATAAAGTGACACCTGATGAGTGGCATCCCATCTCCTAGTCAGATGTGCAGCGCCTCCGCCAGCGGCTCCATTGCGAGCGCAAACAGGAGTGGGGACAAAGAGCACCCCTGCTGTGTACCTCTCTGTAGTCGAAGGGAATCCGATTTGTACAGACGGGCCCACTTTGACTCCGACTGCGGGGTCAGTATAGAGTAGGCATGTTATTTTAATAAAGATTGGGCCTAGATCAAATTTCTCAACTACTACAAACAGGTAGTTCCACTCTAGGGAATTGAAGGCCTTTTCCAGGTCCAATACAAGGCAACCCGCCCTTGGCCATTCCCCTGCCGCATATTTTGCCACCCTAAAGAAACACCGCAGGTTGAGTAAAGTACTGCGGGCTGGCAGAAAGCTATTTTGGTCTGTATGGACCAATGTTGGGACTGCTTGTGCCAATCTGTCTGCTAACACCTTTGCAAGTATCTTATAATCAGTGTTGAGTAGAGCCAAGGGCCTATAGGAGCCCATCTCCAGCGGATATTTGCCGGGCTTCCACAAGGACATAGAGGGAGGTAGATGCTGGGTCTCTAATGCAGTAGTGAACACAGTGTTAAGATGCTGCACAAGTGAGACGAGGTATGCCTTCTAGTACTCTTCCGGTAGCCCATCTGGCCCTGGGGTCTTCCTGGAACCTAGGGATCTTATGGCATCTCTTATCTCTTCCAGCGAGATCTGTTCATTCAACGTCTCCCTGTGTTCCCCTGCCACTGTGGGTAGATGTAAACTGCCAAGAAACCCCACCAGGTCACATTCATCACAGCGTCTACGGGACTGATACAGGCGTGCATAATACTGTGTCAGGGCCTCGTGTATTTCACGCTGCGTAACTAACATCCGCCCCCTCGTTGCCCGTAGCATCCCGATTGGGATGTGAGCATGTTCTTGCAGGATCAGCCAGGCTAGCAATTTGCCTGCTCTTTCTGCTGCAGTGTGTGCGTGGGATGTGTGCGCAGTGTAATTGTGGCAACAAAGCTGCTCCTTGTGGTCTGCATGCTCTGAGCATAGCGTTTCTAGGCGTCACAAGTCTCTACCTGCTCCCTCTCCTTCACGTTCTTATCATAATAGCTGGGTTTCGATTTTGAGCACCGAGTTAAAATCCCCTCCCACCAGCCAGAAGATCCCACTCCATTGAGCTACCACCTCAGAAATGTTTTCGGGAAAGGAGGCCTGGTCTGTCTTAGGGGCATAGAGGGAGTAGAGCAATATCTCTTGGCCGTTCAAGTGTCCCTTCACAAAAGTGTACCTGCCCTCTGCGTCACTTATGTCCTCTTCGCAGACAAATGAGATTCCTGCTGTGAGCCATATCAATGTGCCCCGTGCATGTGCTGAATATGTGGTGCCGAATACCTGGCCCCTCCACCTCCTACGCAAGCGTTCCAGCTCAACCTGTGACATGTGCTTTTCCTGAAGTAATGCTATATCTGCCGTGTGTCTTTGTAAGTACAAGAATATAGAATATCTGCGTGTAGGTGTGTGCATGCCCCATATATTCCACGCGGCCACTTTGACCTGTGTCATGTCTGATTACTGAACTGTTCTGGTTGGTTTGGGGCCAGCTGTGTAACATCACATACGTAATGCATGTGGGGATTCCAGGCTGACCATGGTGAACTAGAACTTGAAACATGAACCTTAACCATGTTAACGATTAGGGCGAACTCCGTGGTGAGGCTCCTCCAAACTACTAGATTGTACTTTAGTCAGTGATCAGTATTATATCCAATCTTCACAAGAAAGTCACTACTTGCGTGTGCAGCCTTCTTCACTGCTCATAGTGTTTTTACATATGATGTCATCTGCGGTCTGTGGAGTAACTTCCGGCATCTGCACCCGGTCAAGGTCCTCAGGTCTAGGGGTAGACAAACCGCTGGCAGTGGCAGACCCAGAGAAGCTTACGCCTCGGCCCTCACGATACATCTGAGTCCCCAATGTGGCAGCTACCTCAAAAGGCATCTCAGCGCTTCACCTGGCTTTGTTCTGAGTTTGGTGCTGCAGTCATTGTGGACGCGCTTCCCATTTTCCTCTGCTTCCCTCGACGGAGGGTCCTCCTACTGCTGGGCATATTTGACTCCGCACTTGAGGGGCGAGGCCCCGACCACAGTTCTGATTCTTCCAGCCAGTCCCACGTCTCTGCAGGTGAATCGAAGAAACTAGCCACACCTTTAGTCACCACCCTTAGCCTGGCAGGGAACAGCAGGGAGTAAGGGAGTTCCAGTTTGCGCAGCTGGCGCTTCACAGCAGCGTAGGTGCTTCTCTGTCTCTGCACCTGTGCCGTATAGTCTGGGAATATCATGACCGTACTCCCACTGACCTTGATTTCTGGGATCCTGAGTTTTGCGCAAAGACAGCATCTCTGTCTCTGTAGTTTAAGAGTTTGAAGAGGAATGGCCTCGGGCGGGGCCCCAGGAGGGGGCTTGTGAGCTGGTACACAGTGCGCCCTCTCTACTACAAAGTGTGATGACAGTGTCCATGGGGGCAGGATGTCTTTAAGCCCGCGTTCCAAATAGAGTTCTGGGGTTCGGCCCTCTTCTCCCGCTGGAAGACCCACCACCCGGACATTGTTGTGGCGAGAGCTCCCTGCTGCATCTTGAATTCTGTCCTCCAATGCGTGCGTGCGATCTTTGATGTCTTGCAAGGCTGCGACATGACTTTGGGTGACGGGTTTCAGCTCCGAAAGGGAATGATCATGCGATTGGACTTTCTCCGCTAGCTTATGGTGGTCAGCCTGTAAGAGAGTAAAGTCTGAGATAACCTTATTGATCCTAGATTTAGGAGATGATCTTGTCTGGTCTAACGTGGTGCTATTTTTTCAACCGCAGCCAGTACCGAGTCCAGTTTAGCTGCAAGCATTGCGCTCGAAGTGTCGCTGGCTGCAACACCTCCCGCGTGCGTTGACTCCTGAATGCCAGCCCGCGCAGCACTTTGCTGCATGTTAGTATGGAGGTTGCCCATGGCTAGTTTTATGGCAGAAAGCATTGACCCCTGTCGTGAAGCGGCTGTGCGACAATGTACTCCGCGCTGCTTTATAGGCGTGAGGTTCCCCTACTGTCTGAGTGCATGCCGGTAGGGCCAGCGCTTAAGTTCACTAGTGTTACGTGTCGCTGACAATGCCTCACTTAGAGCACGGCACGGCCGGAGTCACACCGCCAGGTCAATTTTTAACGATGCGACCCCGCCGTAAAGGATATAGTGGTTGTCACTCTCAATGCAGCATGAAGTATTGCGTTCAGTCGCTTGGTGAAAAAGTCTCTGCTGGGAGGGCAGTGTTGGTGATCTGGTCAAATCAGTATCTGGGCTTGTTTAACTTCACCTTGGCTATATGCTTGCCAGATGGCTGACTGTTAGTCCAGTGCGGGGTTCACCGCAGTTCCGCCACGAGGCTCCACCAGATCATATACTATGGTCTGTTGTGCTCTGGATTTCCTCCTGGTGCTTACCACGTACCAGGTGTATGCTCCCACGGTGGGTGACTCTGTAGGTTCTGCCACTAGTCCACACTATTGCAACTGACTTCTTCCACTGTGATGTATTGAGTGACATGGTCTCCCCTGCTCAGTGGCTGTCGTTGGGAGTCAGAGGGCTGCATCATCGTGTTTGCTGGGGGCCATGCTTGTGGGGTCCGCGGTCGTCTCCGTGTGGGCTGCTTGTGTGTGCCCATAGTATCACCTGCGCTGTCCAGGAATCCCTACCCAAAGGGGCTGTGGTCCTCAGGTGGTTTCCCTGGTGTGTACTACCCCAGGTTCTCAGCGACGGCAGAGGCGCTCATAGTTCCACTGCTATGGTTCATTGGGGGCTTCCGGCATCGACCGTCACTTTCTCACGGGTCTCAGTCGCTTCCGCTTCTCTCAATATGTACCCGCGCATCAAGCCCCTTGCCTTTACTGTCCAGCTGGTCAGGCGGCGAGACGCAGTGCACTCCCTGCCCCGCGCCACCGATTAGCACGGCTATTTGCCGGAGTGCGTGTTCTGTGCCTGTGGAGAGTTCCTCCGGATTGCCTGCTGGGGCAGTCACATGTCTGCAGGCCTGTGCTCGCGGCAGGGAGCTCACATGCGGGTGAGGTCTTCCTGATCCATCCAAACGTGGTTGGCGCTTTACGGATATACGGATCTTGGGGCACAGCTGCCTCACAGTGCGAGCTCAGGTGGCGGCAAGTCATGTACCTCTGTGTTCGGTGCTCCTGGTATGGCCACCAGCCCCTGCAGCTCTGTTATGTCTCAGGTGTTTTCCTGTGGTCTCTGATCTGGCGTAAGGCTGCCGGAGGTTCACTGGTGTGTCAGTCAGCCCACGGGTGGTCGTATGGCATGGCACGGAACCTCGTCTCACCGTGCCTGTACTCGTAGTTGTTCTGTGCAGTCACAGGTTCAGTGGCTAGGCCCTCCGGGAACCGGGTGTAGGTCTCAAAGGTCTCCAGGCCTCTGCCTCTGGTGTGTCAGTGGCAGCATCTATTGAATGCCCTACTCCTGGGGATTGGTGGGTGTTTTCGGCCGTGAAATCACCTCAGCTCGTCCTGGCAGTCGCTACATTCCTGCGGACGCTACCCAGCAAGGCAGGCTGCATGCTTCTTCTGTGGTGTTACACAGCCAGGGTCTCCCACACTGGGCTTCTAGGGAGGCCCGGGGCGCAAGTCTCTGCGAATCTCCGAGTCGGTTCCTCTGGGCAGGGCACCGTCAATCACGATTTGGCGGCCACGTCTCAGAGTGCTGGTGCTCTCGACGGGTACAGCTGTATCTCGCCTGAGCGCCCAATGCCACCTCGGCTCCCACAGGTTCTCAACTGCAGTCGCTGCATTCTCGCGCTCGCCACTCGGCAGTGTAGACCGCAAATCTTTAATCGCCGATATTGCGGGATGCATCTGTTCTCATGCCAGCCGAGGGGCCTCAGTAGCGACCGCAGTCTGGCGCCAGTGAATTTCCACCTTTCTCTTGTGGGGAATGGATCGAATTTAGGGCATAGATCAGGAGAACTGAGGGATTCGTAGCGGAGCTCCAGCAGTTCGCGTCTGCCATGATGGCTCTCTGGCGATGCCCCCGTCAAGGTATCCAATTTTAATTATCTAAGCATATTGTTTGATGCAAATCTGAACTGGGATACACTTATTACTCATAGAACCCAAAAGATGGTAGCATCATGTGAATCAGTTTGTAGGTTTTCAAAAAAGTTAGGCCACCAGCCACTTAGAGAAATGTTCCTGTTATACAGGAGTAAATGCCTTTCAGCTGGTACATATGTAGCGGGTGTATGGGGATACGCAGATCTGGGTAACCTCCAGACAGTAAAAAAATAAATCCTCTGCAGACTCCTGGCTGTTCCCAAAAACACTCCAAGTTTCATTTCACATAATGAACTTGGCCTTGGGTACTTGGAGGATCAAGTAAGATTGGCCCCTCTATTATTCTGGCTGAAATTATGGGTTACCCAGAGACCAGTTTTTCAAGTAAAGTGCTGAAGGGGCCCCGTGGAGCTGACGCCCCGACACCCACACCGCAGGTCTAGTGTTACGCCACTGCTTGATCTATAAATGTACGTTTTCATACCGGACAAAAGACATAAGATATCTTACATTTGTGACTTCTAAGAGGTCTGGTTCGTAAACTGAAAGTTGAGATTTACGTTTTATCAATGCATTTGTAAGCGATTGTATCAATGCATTTGGAAGCTGAAACAAAAATATTAATAGAATCAAGAATTACTGAATTTTCGGAATTCTGGAAAATCTCTCTGTTGGTGAAGTTTCAACTTTAGTAAATGGTGAGAAAATAAGTTTCCAAGTGGATGATTAAGGAAGAGGCTACTATAAATGTTTGAAACACCCACACAATCAGAACAATATGAAAAATTATAAATATTTGTAAAAACATTTGCTACCTAAAATGTGCATGTAATTTTGATGGAAGATGGATGAAAAAAAGAGCTGTAGTCTGGAATATAGCAGAAGGAATATCGAGTGGTTACAATATTACCACTAAATTATTGAAAACCAAGATATCCAAGAGATAGGGGAAATAATAGATATACTATTTTTAAATTCACACGTGCGTACCTTGACTACATATCTTCAAGGTAGGTAGATGTGGAGTTAGGTATGGAAAATCTATACATACTTTCCTGTCGATATTTGGCCATGATATTATGATCACTCACTATTTCTTCCATGATTTTCTAGACCCACACCTGAAAAAAGACAGATGCTGCATATTTAGTAAAAATTTGTGTCAAAGTAGGTATTAGGATTCTTAACCCTTCGTTTGTTCTTGTAAATGAAAACAGAAAAGGCCAACTTGACTTCAGGGAGGACTTCAAGTGTAATGGAACTGCCAAGAATAGAAAGGAGTAGTGTTTTTTGGGCTCAGCCTTGTATGTCAGTGGGAATTTTAGCAATGGAAGTAGTCCGAAAAGGCATAAACAATTCTTTGTGCCTTCATCAGAATCATCATTTTCCAAATTACAAATGCCAGACCAAATATCTAATATATATTTAACAAATAACAAAGTCGTACTTTGATTGCACTACCAAATAAAGTAAGCTTCCATGCATACTGTTTCTGTATCCCACTCGATCGTTTTAAGGCTGTGTTTTAAGAAACTTGACAAAATTGTAAAACAAAATACTTTCTAAGCCTGAAGCATGCTTGTCCTAAACAAAAATATATACAGCCAGTCAAAAAATAAAAGAGAGGATTAAAGTATTAAAACGGAACATTAAATAAAAAAATACAATAAATAAAATAATATTTAGTAGCAAGGACTATGTAAAATGGAATTAAGCAGTAATTCAACATAAGCAAGTGATGCAATATGAGACATTTGGGACAAACTAAAGGACAATTTGAAAAGGTGAATTTTGAAGGGGTGCCGGAATATTAAGAAATTGGGTATGAAATATACGTCCCAGTTTTAGTTTGGAGAATGGAATTTTTTTACTGCTTTAACAGGGTGACATAAGTGGTTTTATCCTCAGGAGTATACTGACGTCGCCAGCGGCGTTCAGCCTGCCGAAGGGCCAGTTTATCCTTTTTCAATTCTTCCGAGAACCATCGCTGAGCATCGTGAGGGCCCTTAGTTTTGATTATTTTCAAGGGAGCGACCTTGTCGCTGGCTGATTCCAACCAGCTAGCTATACTGGACGCTTGGTCAAGGATGGAAGCCTGTTTCTTAGGAGTAGAGGAGATCAGAAGCCCATGAAATTCGTCCTGGTCAGCCTGCTTCCAGTTTCGGGCTAGAAGATTATTAACAGGAATCGGTGGAGCACAGGGAGTCTGAGTAATAGTAAAAGAGATGAAAGAATGATCAGACCAAGGACAAGGGGAGATTATGGGAGAAGTAATTGCGGTGTTGGCAGTCCAAACTTGATCCAGGATGTGCCCCTTAATGTGAGTAGCTTTATTAATATGTTGGGACAAATTCAAGCCAGTTAGGAGGTCAGAGAATTCAACCGACAAGTTGCTTTCGCATGGGTCTGAAGGCCAGTAATTAAAGTCGCCAATGATAATGACCCTGGCATGATTAATGACGAGTTGGGAGATCAATTCTCCAAAAAGCTGGGGAAATAGAGGCATATGGTCAGGGGGACGGTAAAGGAGAGCACAAATAAAAGAAAACTTTGGGGAGGAGAACTTCAGGATGAGACTATCAACTTGAGGGAGACAAACCCTTTCCAAGATGGTAAATTTATGCTTTTGATGGATGATGGCTGCGACTCCGCCGCCTGTTTTACGCTGAGTTCGATTGGATTGAAGTATATAATATCCAGTTGGTATTGCGGCTAAGATGTCAGGTGCTGAGTCGTCTGTTAACCAGGTTTCTGATAAAAGGAGAATGTCGATGGTATTGGCGTCAAGTAGTTAGAAGATCTCCAGTTGATGTTTCACCATCGAGCGTGTATTTAAGTAGGTGATAGTCAAAGGGTTGATTTGGGAGATCTTAGATCAACTCAATCGCTGATTGATTTCAATATTGTAACACAACAGCAGCTCACTAACATTAATGCAAATAATCTGTTACACCTTCCCATGTGAGGTCCTGTTTTGATCCTAAAGGATTTTTTTAATGCACATTGCTTGAAGCATAAACAGATGTCTCTGCAAATTGTCTGTAATAGACTCACATATCATCCTCATTAAAAATAAATTAAAGGAAAACGTATTTAAATCAACCAGGGCAAGATTCTCTGCAGAACAGAACTGGGCCTATCAGGGGCCCCCTGAAAGGCTGTGTTCCTGGGCCACAGCCCACTTTGCCCATGGCTCAAAAAACGTCTCTGCACAATCTTTGGCACCTTTCCTGTTGTTTGAAGCAGTGTACTAGATCGTAAAAGTGCCCCAAACACCGAAAACGCTCCCCTCCCTGGGCATTCACCTCTTTGAGGGGAATACCACCAGATCTCACAGCTCATCTGCTGCCAAAGCTAGAATTGCTCTTACAATGTAAAAAGCTCCCACGCCATAAACCCTGCCATATCAGGTCCTCATCACTATGCACAAGGAAGATATTGCAAGCCCTTCCTTACTCTCCTTGGCAAACAAAGTGCGGGTGTTGGAGCGCACAGGACACAGTCTCTATGGATCCGTAATCCTTTATTTTTTGACTGGCTGTATATATTTTTGTTTAGGACAAGCATGCTTCAGGCTTAGAAAGTATTTTGTTTTACAATTTTGTCAAGTTTCTTAAAACACAGCCTTGAAACGATCGAGTGGGATACAGAAACAGTATGCATGGAAGCTTACTTTATTTGGTACTGCAATCAAAGTACGACTTTGTTATGTGTTAAATATATATTAGATATTTGGTCTGGCATTTGTAATTTGGAAAATGATGATTCTGATGAAGGCACAAAGAATTGTTTATGCCTTCTCGGACTACTTCCGTTGCTACAATTCCCACTGACATACAAGGCTGAGCCCAAAAAACACTACTTCTTTCTATTCTTGGCAGTTCCATTACACTTGAAGTCCTCCCTGAAGTCAAGTTGGCCTTTTCTGTTTTCATTTACAAGAACAAACGAAGGGTTAAGAATCCTAACACCTACTTTGACACAGATTTTTACTAAATATGCAGCATCTGTCTTTTTTCAGGTGTGGGTCTAGAAAATCATGGAAGGAATAGTGAGTGATCATAATATCATGGCCAAATATCGACAGGAAAGTATGTATAGATTTTCCATACCTAACTCGACGTACCTTGAAGATATGTAGTCAAGGAACGTACGTGTGAATTTAACAATAGTATATCTATTTGCGCCCCTATCTCTTGGATATCTTGGTTTTCAATATTTTAGTGGTAATATTAGTAGTAATAATCTTTATTCGGCAAATTTGATCACCATAAAAGAATACATATACATAATACATTTTCAATTCTCCCGCTAAAACTATAAAATGATACGGCGTATAAAAGAAAAGTCCTGGGTTAAGGAATGCACCACAGTCACTAGTTTACTACAAGCGGTTACAAGCATCAGACCGTTGGTAACCTAGAATGCAATTTCAGTAACCGGGAGCGCGTCACCCATGCACTGCCCAGAAATTTTGCCAACCCGCATATCATGATGGTGGAAGATGAATCTGTAGAAAGTACACGTAATGCCTGACTATGACACCTCAACCCCAGCTCCCTACATACAGGTTTCAACCAGATTTTCCGGGCCACTTTGTAGGCGGGGCAGGCAAAGAATAGGTGAGCCACAGTCTCCTTTGGTGCTGCGCAGCCTGGGCACGAACGCAATGGGGCACCGGAGTTGAACCACCTTGTCGTGAAGTCATACACCGGGAGCGTCCCATACCTCAATTTTAGATATAGCGCTCTATCTAGGGGTTTGGTTATCAGGTCGAGGAAGGGTTCCAGTTTTTTCACCCATTTAATTTGTCCTAATTTAATCCTAATACCTACTTTGACACAAATTTTTACTAAATATGCAGCATCTGTCTTTTTTCAGGTGTGGGTCTAGAAAATCATGGAAGAAATAGTGAGTGATCATAATATCATGGCCAAATATCGACAGGAAAGTATGTATAGATTTTCCATACCTAACTCCACATCTACCTACCTTGAAGATATGTAGTCAAGGTACGCACGTGTGAATTTAAAAATAGTATATCTATTATTTCCCCTATCTCTTGGATATCTTGATTTTCAATAATTTAGTGGTAATATTGTAACCACTCGATATTCCTTCTGCTATATTCCAGACTACTGCCCTTTTTTTCATCCATCTTCCATCAAAATACATGCACGTTTTAGGTAGCAAATGTTTTTACAAATATTTATAATTTTTCATATTGTACTGATTGTGTGGGTGTTTCAAACATTTATAATAGCCTCTTCCTTAATCATCCACTTGGAAACTTATTTTCTCACCATTTACTAAAGTTGAAACTTCACCAACAGAGAGATTTTCCAGAATTCCGAAAATTCAGTAATTCTTGATTCTATTAATATTTTTGTTTTGTTTCCAAATGCATTGATACAATTGCTTACAAATGCATTGATAAAACATAAATCTCAACTTTCAGTTTACGAACCAGACCTCTTGGAAGTCACAAATGTAAGATATCTTATGTCTTTTGTCTGGTATGAAAAACGTACATTTATAGATCAAGCAGTGGCGTAACAATAGACCTGCAGTGTGTGTGTGTGGTTGTCGGGGCGTCAGCTCCACGGGGCCCCTTCAGCACTGCTCACTGGTGGTCCGTGAGTGGTCCTCAGCGTGGGGGCCCCCTTCGTGAACAGGGCCGGACTGGGAACCACACCCGACCCTGGCAAAGTGCTCGGTCGGCCCCAATCGGGGGGGATTGGAGGTGCCGCCAAGCTCTTTGCCGGGGCCGGTTTTCGGCCGATTTTGTTACAGGGCTGATAACGGCCCTGTAACAAAAATAGCCCCCAGGGGCCCAAAACCAACCCCCACCCGTGCGGCGCACTGGGGGATTGCCTGGTGCCCGCTATGGCCAGTCCGGCCCTGTTCGTGAACTTTGCAGGGGGGCCCCCTCAAGTTTCGTTACGCCACTGCTTGGCATGTAAACAGGAGCTCTGCACGGCAATAACCGTAGCCCCTCCGGAAGGGGGGGAGGTGATACTAGACCAAGTGCCTTAGGTTACCTACCACCTTTTGCCAATATTAAAAAGGTAATTTGAATTGCAAACATTTACGAGCATCCCAGTGTCTCCTTGAGCGTGCAGGTCTCATTTGAGAGCACCAGATCGATATGAGAAACTTTCGGAGTGCACGATCCAATAAGCTAATCCTCTCACAAACTGGTGCAATTGTCTCCCGCAGAACCTACCGGGCCTATATTTCGTTTTCATTAACTCCCGGCAGGCAGCCGCAGGGCCCCAAGATGGCAGGATTATGATCTCATCCCAGATGCCACCCGACGACCTCTGCTTCGGTCGGACAGACTCACCTGAGGTGGAGGCCTGGCCTGCAGCTTAAGTGGCAGGCAAGCTCGAGCGAGCAGCAATCCAGCAGAAGACAGGGCAATGCTAGCCAGGCAGGGACTAGTAAGAATTAAATTATGGCCGGCGCCGCACCGTCCTTTTCAGTTAGTCTCTAGCTGGGTCCTTGGACGCCTCACCGACACCTCAATTGTCACATAACACGCGCACTTTTAATTGCGCAATGCGCATGCCTGAAAATAGTCACCAACACCCCCCATTCCACCATTTAATTAATGAAGAGGTTGTGGTGTGTGCACACCGGCATGTAATTACTGAAGAGGCCCTGCACACGGTTAATTAATGAAGAGAAGAGGCTTGTGCCTCCGCTGGGTGAGGGGCCCCTGGAGTGCAGGGGCCCCTCGCAACACAGGTGCTACAGGGGCCTTTGTTACGCCCCTGAATATATCTACTTTGCCATTAATTTGGAACTGCAGTCTCGCTGCATTGAGCATTACAGTCCTTGTACCTTTTTTTTTACTGGAAGAAACTTATGTCGAGCTTCATGTACTGCTATTGTGTGATATGGATACCTAGCTAGTTTTGCCCCTTCATAGCAGAGTTTGTTCATGTCACTTGCCAAAGTTAATTGCGAAGTGTATTCGTCACGGCGGGGGACCAGGCATGGTTTGCAGGCTAATGTGTGATTATGAGTCCTCTTGACCACAAACACTGGGGGGCAGTTTCTCTCTTCCAAATATGGAAATCAGCATTTTTTGGGTGTGAAGTCCATCCCCCTCCTCATTACTGTCGATACTCGTAATTTGCATTTTGCATCTAGGGAATCTCTCTTCCAAGTCGTAATTTTTCTGTTTAATTTGTTCACCTGCCATTTTTTCTGTGCCTTGGTCATCTCCTTCAAGGTATCTTTCGATTCCGATATACAGTGTTCAGCAGCTGCTAAGTATTGTTCATGCCCTTCCAGCTTCTCATGCATGGAGTTCAGTGTTTGTGTTAAGGCATCTATTTTGTAATCAATTTTCATGACAATGTAAATAAATAAATAAATAAATACATTTTCAAAAATAAGCTTTCATTACCAGTGGAGTCTGTGGGTAGATCAGCTGTCATACTTGTGTCAAGTTTGCAAAGTTTATTATGGGCATGAGTCCTTTTCCATTTCGAAGGCCAGTTTGTCTTGTTTTGGTTCACCTGTTCTCTTTTCTAGTTCTCGTCTGCAATTCTCTATGTCATCAGACTGATGTTGGAGGGAAATTCTGAGAAAGAAAAACCAAGACACAGTTGGCAAATATAGGTTTACCTAAATACTGTAGGGGAGATCAGTCACCCCTGTGGTGATGCAATCTGATGTCCGAAGTACTGCACGCAGACAGAAACATTTATAGGTAGAAACCACAAAGTAAGTACAAGGTTGCATGACATGTTGACCTTTAGTGATTTTCGTGATGACAAATAGAAACCCACCATGTGGGTGTAGGTTATTGGAATTTAAGCTCTTGCTCCTTATGTGATAACTTTCCTCCTTATTCTTTTGTTTGACCTGCCCCGGGAGCTTTTCGTCTTTGCATACTTTCAGATTGGGTACCTTGTATCCTATTTTGCTGACGTGTGGGGAGCACTATACCAAGTACTCTGGTGTGTGAACAAATGGGGTGTGAGAGAAGGAGGCCTGAAGAGTTAGCAACCTCAGATAGTCAAAAACCTGGAGAGACCTGGGACACAGGTGTGTGAAGAAGAGGAACTGCTACCAAAGGCCTCCATCTCACCTTGAATGTGGACTTGATATGGGCTAAGTTTTGCGTTAGCAGTTCCATCTCTAGGAAGTGCCATCGTCTATTAAATCTGAGAGTGGGGAGTTCTCTCTTTTTCCAAAATAAATGTATTAGCTGTCTCACCGGCCCTACCATTTGTAGTACCATATCCCACTTATGTGAGGTCTTACTCTGTAGCTAGTCTAATTACAGAATAGTGAGCCTTGGGGCCACTGGGATGGAGATGCTTGTGGTACCTTTGATTTGTCCCAAGGCATCCTTCTAAAACATCTGGATGACTGTGCAAGACCACTAGCTGTGAATGAGAGTACCCCTGTGTCTGCTGCATCTCCAGCATGCCTACATGACAGAAGGAACAATTCAGTGAAGACACAAAGTTGTCATGTACTACTGACACATTATCTTCTATGCTGACTCCATCTGGGGGTTGCTTCAATAGGACTTAGGAGTGTCAACTCATAGGCCCACCCCCAAGTTACCTGTGTTTGGTCCCTCAGATCTATTTCCAAGTACTGCTGGTGGGACCACCTCTTACCTGTTTTGCTAACCTGGGATGTCCTATAAATGTTAGAAATTAGGTCCCCGGAGCACGTTTGTTTGCAGACCAGCTTTTCAAAATGAGTCGTACTATATTTGTTTGCAAAGGGCCGACCAGTTGGTCTCCCTCCACATCCCTAGCTTTTGGGCCAATTAAAATATAGGCTATGCTATAAGTGTGTACAGCTGCATGGGGGATGGATAGGTTGAGAGACTGCTGATGTTTAATCCGTTTTTGTGCACTTCCATAATGGTAAATGACCTGCAAAGTTTGAAGGTGTTCACCAAGCTCTTCATGGTCATACCGCTGAGTGCGGCCACCTTCCCACGTTTTTCTTACATTTACAACTGCTTGCAATGCACCATATTGACAGTTTATCCACATTTGTTAGTTCAATCTGCCAGAATTAAGGATTTCAGCCCATGGATAAGTTTTTGTGTTTATGAAAATTTCACATCTTTATGCTAAGACTTGTGAACTTGGCCCAATGTTACCAATTTATATTATTGTCACCTGCATTTAATTTTTTTGTTGTTTTCTGACTAAGCACAGTCAGTGAAGAGTGTAACATGTTCGTAGAAATCCAATACTACTCATTAAAGATAAACTATTTTTATAGTATGTCTTTCTGGAATATTTGTGTGTGCTTCTTCATAAAAATTAGATGGAAATCGGATTTGGTATAATAGGAAAATCAAGCCAGTCTCCTTTCGGTAGTTGTCAGTAATTCAATTTGAATAAGAAATAAGAAACATTAGAACTGATTTAGAGTTTGATGGATGTATTACTCCATCACAAATATGCCACTTGTCTCGTTGGCCTTATTACAAGTGCAATATGTTTCAGCTTCATAAGTCTTTATTTCGGTAAAATTAACCATAAAAGACATCACAAAATAAAACTCACAATTTAAAACACACAATGCATCATTAAAACCAATATAATACATGATTTACATGATACATAGAGCTTCACTGACTGTTCAATATTAAAAGTGATATAGGTAATAATAATAACAATAGACTGTCAGACTAGCTGGTGCTGCGCATATATTTCACTCTAATTAACCAGGACCAGCCTAAGAATTTGGCTACAGATATGGCCACCGGGAGTGTTGTTACCGTCCCTAACAACCTTAAGCTTCCCCTGCCCTTCTCGTCTTAAGCTTCTGACAAATCGGTTTTAGCCATTTTTTCCGTGGGCTAACATAGCAGGGCATACAAAAAAGAAGTGGCTCACAGTTTCCTTCTGTGCTTGACACCATGGACATGAATCCCCTGTACCCCCCCTCCATTTGTATGTAAACGATCTCAAGGGTAACGTTCCTGCTCTAAATTGATGGAAGAGTTTCCTGTCACTGCTTTTTGTTATGGCATCCCAGTAGTTCTCCAAGCTTGTATCCACTTTATGGCTCAAAAATCTGCCAGAGAGGGTTATTTTTTTTTTTTTTTTTTTTTTTGGTGAACCTTTATTTGCAGCAACCACAGGTACAGGTATGGGCCTACAACCACCACGGCCGGCCGCTAGACAAATTCGAAACTTTTCGAGTGAGTGATATAGGTAAAGCAATACGAAGGCAAGGATAATATTACAACAGCACCTGAGTTGGAAGTAGGCACGATAGTGTGGAATCAGAACGTAAGAGGTTCATTTTCAAATAGGGAGAAAAAAGGAAGGAAAAAGACAGACAAACAAAGAAAGGAGACGTACAGTCGCGTCCAGTCTCGTGGCAGAAGACAAATCAGGATATTTGAATCAGCAGCAACACAGGGGGGGGTACCAGGAGATAAATTATATAGAACAGAAGCAGTAGAAGCACGATCCCATCATTAACGGGCCCAAACCCCACCCCTCAACCTCAAACACCCCACAAGGACATGGATGACGACGACATGAAAAGAAAAGAGAGACTAAAACCCGAAATATAGAAAGATAGGGAAAAGGAAGGAAAATAAAAGAGGTAAATAGGCAGGAGGAGGGCCCTCATCGCGCCGCTCAGCTCCGCTCCGCATCCCACATCTCATGAAGTCCCATGAAGGCATTGACACCATAAGAACAGCGAATCCCAAACACTAAAGCAATGAAATTCCTCTGGCTGAAAATCTCGGACACTGCCAACACCTCGGGATCTTTGGTGCTGCTGTTGCCTGCTTCCCCTGTAGCCTGCTCCCGCTGTTGCCGCAACTGCTGGCCGGACCCGCTTCGCGGGTCCCGCTGCGCGGCTAGCAGTGGTCGACACTACAGAATCCTTCACCAGGGACTTTGGCGCTCCCACTGACCGGCAGGGCTGCGAGCTTCCAGCGGGGGACTCCAAGGACCAGGAGTCCCCGCGCGCCCGTCACCACCTGGGCTGCTCTCCCTGCCGGCTCCACCCCCATTTCACCTCTTCAAAGCTGCGCCTGTAAGCCCAGAAAGCGGATTCCTCTGGCTGAAAATCTCGGACACTGCCAACACCTCGGGATCTTTGGTGCTGCTGTTGCCTGCTTCCCCTGTAGCCTGCTCCCGCTGTTGCCGCAACTGCTGGCCGGACCCGCTTCGCGGGTCCCGCTCCGCGGCTAGCAGTGCTCGACACTACAGAATCCTTCACCAGGGACTTGGGCGCTCCCACTGACCGGCAGGGCTGCGAGCTTCCAGCGGGGGACTCCAAGGACCAGGAGTCCCCGCGCGCCCGTCACCACCTGGGCTGCTCTCCCTGCCGGCTCCACCCCCATTTCACCTCTTCAAAGCTGCGCCTGTAAGCCCAGAAAGCGGATTCCTCTGGCTGAAAATCTCGGACACTGCCAACACCTCGGGATCTTTGGTGCTGCTGTTGCCTGCTTCCCCTGTAGCCTGCTCCCGCTGTTGCCGCAACTGCTGGCCGGACCCGCTTCGCGGGTCCCGCTGCGCGGCTAGCAGTGCTCGACACTACAGAATCCTTCACCAGGGACTTGGGCGCTCCCACTGACCGGCAGGGCTGCGAGCTTCCAGCGGGGGACTCCAAGGACCAGGAGTCCCGCGCGCCCGTCACCACCTGGGCTGCTCTCCCTGCCGGCTCCACCCCCATTTCACCTCTTCAAAGCTGCGCCTGTAAGCCCAGAAAGCGGATTCCTCTGGCTGAAAATCTCGGACACTGCCAACACCTCAGGATCTTTGGTGCTGCTGTTGCCTGCTTCCCCTGTAGCCTGCTCCCGCTGTTGCCGCAACTGCTGGCCGGACCCGCTTCGCGGGTCCCGCTGCGCGGCTAGCAGTGGTCGACACTACAGAATCCTTCACCAGGGACTTGGGCGCTCCCACTGACCGGCAGGGCTGCGAGCTTCCAGCGGGGGACTCCAAGGACCAGGAGTCCCCGCGCGCCCGTCACCACCTGGGCTGCTCTCCCTGCCGGCTCCACCCCCATTTCACCTCTTCAAAGCTGCGCCTGTAAGCCCAGAAAGCGGATTCCTCTGGCTGAAAATCTCGGACACTGCCAACACCTCGGGATCTTTGGTGCTGCTGTTGCCTGCTTCCCCTGTAGCCTGCTCCCGCTGTTGCCGCAACTGCTGGCCGGACCCGCTTCGCGGGTCCCGCTGCGCGGCTAGCAGTGCTCGACACTACAGAATCCTTCACCAGGGACTTGGGCGCTCCCACTGACCGGCAGGGCTGCGAGCTTCCAGCGGGGGACTCCAAGGACCAGGAGTCCCCGCGCGCCCGTCACCACCTGGGCTGCTCTCCCTGCCGGCTCCAACCCCATTTCACCTCTTCAAAGCTGCGCCTGTAAGCCCAGAAAGCGGATTCCTCTGGCTGAAAATCTCGGACACTGCCAACACCTCGGGATCTTTGGTGCTGCTGTTGCCTGCTTCCCCTGTAGCCTGCTCCCGCTGTTGCCGCAACTGCTGGCCGGACCCGCTTCGCGGGTCCCGCTGCGCGGCTAGCAGTGCTCGACACTACAGAATCCTTCACCAGGGACTTGGGCGCTCCCACTGACCGGCAGGGCTGCGAGCTTCCAGCGGGGGACTCCAAGGACCAGGAGTCCCCGCGCGCCCGTCACCACCTGGGCTGCTCTCCCTGCCGGCTCCACCCCCTTATTCACCAAACCTATAGGCATAAAAGAGTAACAACATCCCCGCTGCGCGGGAGCGCGCGGGAGGGCGCCGGGAGAAGCCCGGGACAAGGGCGGGACCGTTTGAGGCCGTTCGAGGACTAAGAGGACTGGCCTGGCCCACCCCCCTTGGTTCTTCTCATCGCCATCGTGTCTGGACCTTGAGTTTAGTGAGTACTACATAGAAATCATAACTGTTATACATTATGTGTACTCGGGGGAGCCGCAGTAAGACTGCACTGGGATTAACTAAGCCAAAAGGTACCTTGGACAATTTCCTTGTGAAAACAAACCTGGCAATAGATGCAGAAATCACAAAAATGCAGAAGAGGGTTTCAATCGAGTTAGATGCGGCACGCAGACTTTCCCAAACTTTTGCCAACTCTAAAAAATCTTCCCTGGGAAACATCGCGTCCGCTGCATCACCCCAGCAGGCTGCACGCCCCCCTCCTCTGTTGATTCTCGCCGACGTTCATCACTCCCCCCCTTTTTCTTCACCACCATTAGACTCTTCCCTCATCTTCTCACCCATGACCGTCCAACCTAGTGAGGGTGAACCACCAACTGAACAGGAAAACTTTACCACCTTGCCGGTCATAACTGCCCCTTCCTTCTCTGTAGCAAAAAGTACAAACCCAGGTTGCCATGTTTTGAAGAAGAAAAACAATGCAAAATCTGCCTATGCTCGTAAGAAAGCCAAAGTGGCTAGGCAGCAGTTTTTCAATCATAGAAGAACTCTACCCAAAGTAGGGGACTTCAAACAAACATCACCGCCAGCTACCCAGCCAACAGGGGGTGATAGTAATTTCACTCTTTCTACCCCCCTAATGCCCTTGTTGTAGAGAACCCTACTATCCCTGAAGATAACCTAACACTGGGAGGTCTAAATGAGACAGGGAGGGATACGGATAAATTAGGTGATGATGAAGATTTCCTTCAAACAGTCTGGGTCACGCTAAAACAACTATTGACACCGTTCGAACTCAGACTGTCACGTATAGAGAATCACCTACTTGAAATGGATAAAACATTAGTATCCCTGGCCACACTTAGCCTAAAACAGCTGGAAGCAATACATCCCCATATTAACGAGGGTCTACCCCTGGTTAGAAATGTCGGTATTCAACCTGCTCCAGACTCTAAGACTGGCACTAAAGTAGCTACAGCGTCTAAGGAGGTCCCTCCCGCCCCTTTGATTTTGCCTGCACCCTTACCCCCTCCATTATCCAAACCTACACCAATTCCCAAACCTAGGACACTTGTAAACGTCGCTGCCAACCTTCCAAAAATCGAGGAAAAACCTCCTAAAAAACACGTCCAGCCTAAACCTTCTTCTAGATCCGACCAGAAGGCGAGCAACTCTATCACTCCTCTTTTAGAGCGCTTACCAAATTCACATCCGAACCATCAGAACTTTCGTGGAGGCTATATTGATCTCCCCCCTGAGGCTGGGCCCTACGTGGTTATCTTGGCCGGGGTACCTCCGCTTGCCCCTGACATTGTTGAAACCCAGTGGTCCTTAAAAAATAAAGTGATCCACTGGTTAAATACCAATAGGCAGATCTCTCACACCAACAGGAGCAGGGTCCTTATGGTCAGGAGAGTCCCTTGGGTGGGCCGTACTTACAAATCGATACCAGGAGATTGTATTGTGGTGTCATTTGCAGACCCTCACACAGCCCACCTTATTACCACATGGGATCCATATGTGACCGAACAAACCATTGTCACCAAACCCCTTACCTTTTTCTACCCTCCTAAACAGGTAGCAGAGCATCCTGGGGCTTGGACTACGGTCCACAACCATAGATGGAAGGGTCAAGGACAGGGATGGCAACCCACCAACAACTGGTGGGAAGGTGCACCCACTATGAATAGGTTCGCATGCCTAGACCAGGTGGATTGACTGGAAACTGACGACCAACCACCACGATCAAGTGACCAAAATCAAGCAATGATTGCCAGTAATAGCAATACATTGCCACATATTGCTAGCAACTCGACCCATTCGATGGTGATTCCACCCTCCCTCGCCCACCACCCGCTCCCTGTGCGAGTTATACAACATCTAGACAGGGTACATCCCCAAGACCAGGTAGATGCTATGGAGTGTGTGGGCCATATACACCAGGTAGCCAGGGAACTGAAACACTCACTATTATCCTGGAATGTAGCGGGTCTGGGCAATAAGATCATGCATACACCCTGGCTGGAGACCGTCCAGAAGCATGACATACTTTGCCTGCAAGAAACTTGGCTTGCTGAGGAAAGGCATATCATGGGGTATCGAACATTCCATTCACCCGCTGCTCCCTCCACCCAGGGTCGTAACAAAGGGGGCCTGTGTATATACATTTCGAATATAGGGGATATAAAGGTGTACAATTTCCACTCTGACCAATACTTTCAAATCCTTTCTTTTAAATGGGGCACCACACAAAAGGTCATACTGGTGAACTTTTATAACAACATGCCAGTAAATGAAATGGAATTCATCTTGAATAAAATGTCGAACCATATCCATAAAGTGAGAGATCAAAACACGGGAGACCACACAGTTTTTTGGGTAGGAGACTTTAATTGTGCCGTCTGCCCACTTTCTGAGTTAGGTTTGTGCGGCCTTGCAGATCGAGAGGAGGACGGCCCTTTTCACTTCTCACACACCAAGCTGGGGTCTCTCCTTAACAGTATTGTGTTTACTTTTGACCTCACCTTCATTAACCAGGCATGCTCTCCCCCAGTTCCCTTTGCCCCAACATATAATGGAAGAGGCTGTGAAACCACAATCGACTTTGCACTGATGTCCCCCACCACACCTAATTTTATAACCTTCTGGGAGATAGGGGATGATCCAATGAGTGACCATTACCCTATTACCTTTGGGGTTAGGCTCCCACAGGAGAAAGCAAAGGAATCTAGCGGCCCACTCTATCCACTGGAGGTCACTTTAACGAAGTTAAACGGCTATGTGCTCAAGTGGGAGAAACTGAACCCCACAATTTTCCTCCACAACCTAATATCATCTTGCTTTGCAGACATATCTGTTTGTTTAGAGGAAGATATTGAGCCTAAGGCGATTATGGCAGCGTTCGCTAATATCCAGGAGCACATAAAAAGCCTTTTAACCAAGAGTCACAAAAAGAATGGGAAACGTGCTACCGGGTGGTTTGACTCTAGGTGCACAGCTGCCTTAAAGAACTTGAAGAAAGTTCTAAACGCCATCCCGAAAAACAGGGTCCAAATCTCTGAGGCCAGACGTGAGTACAAGAGAGAAATTAACCTCAGGAAAGCAACCATGAAAAGGGAGGCCTGGGAAGCTCTGGGAGAAGCGGCCAGGAATAAGGATACTAACCTTTTCTGGAAAGTGATAAGATCAGTTTACAACACTAAAGATACTGAGAACTGTATAGATGTAGCAATTACAGCAGAGCTCTGGGTTGAACATTATGGTAAACTCTACACCAACAGTCAGGGGGACAACACGAATAAACAAAAGGCACTCTTACCCTTGAACAAATTCATGCAGGTCTATCAGTCAAGTGATCCCCCAGCTTCCCCTTATCCAATCGACTTGGTCTTTACCACTCTAGAAGTGGAAAATGCAATCAGGGAAAGCCCTTCAGGGAAAGCCCCAGGTCCGGACCACACACCAGTTGATGTCTACAAAACAAATTTGGAACTTTGGACTCCACTCTTAACAAATGTTTTGAACATGGGAAATAAATGTGGCTTAATTAACACCTGGTCAGAGGCCATTGTGGTCCCCATCTTTAAAAAGGGAAATAGGGACGACCCGGCGTGCTATCGCCCTATATCCTTATTAGATGGCCTCATGAAAATTGCGGGAAGGATCATCCTTAAGAGGATTCAGTATTGGGAGACAGAAAACAAGATTATTTCGGAATTCCAATATGGTTTCCGAAAGGGCCTGGGCACTCAGGAACAATGTTTAAACCTGTCCCTATTGATGTCCAAATATACTGAGGCCAAAAAAGGGGAGCTGTTTGTTACCTTTGTTGACCTTAGCTCAGCATTTGATTGTGTGGATCATCTGCAGCTTTGGTCAACATTGGAGCTTATTGGGGTGGATCCTACCATCATTGTATTTATTAAAGAACTGTATAGAGAGGCTGGTGCCAGAGTGAGGTTCGGGACCCAGGGACAATGTACACAGAAATTTCCCATAAATAGAGGGGTTAGGCAAGGATGTATACTTGCGCCCCTTCTATTTAGTTTTTACATCAACTCTGTTGTAGACCACCTAACAAACTTCCAAAATGACTATCCAGCTGTCAATGGTAGGCCTGTACCCATCCTACTATATGCCGACGACGCGGCTATTATGTCTAGGACCATGGTGGGGTTGCAGCGAGCGGTAAGAGAATTTTCATCCTACATGGGGAAAAGAAATTTGAAAGTGAACATCTCAAAAACTTTCTCCATGCCGTGCACCCAAAAGAGTAAAAGGCCACAATGCTCGATATACCTTGACGACCAAAGAATTGAGAGCACAGATACTTTTTGTTATCTAGGTGTTGTCTTTGGGAGAAAAGGAGCCTGGAAGCATGCAGTATCGGCTAGGAGGCTTGCCTTTACGCGTGCTATTGGGGCCCTGAGAACTTTTGCAGCGAAAATTGGGGGTAAACCGACCGCTGAGATGAGACAGATTTACCAAGCAAAGTGTGTAGCGACAGTTACTTATGGAGCAGGCCTATGGGGGTTTGAAGACGTGTCCTCACTCCAAATTTGTGAGAACCTCTTTATCCGTTACTTATTGGGTGTGAGTAAAACTACTTCAACTTTTTTCACTCACATTGAGACTGGCCTCAAATACCTTAGCGACTCCATAAAGCTGTCCCCGTGTTTGCTCTGGCATAAAATCTGGACTACCAAGGAATGCCAACTTAATAGAGAACTCATCACAGATTGTATGAACCTGGACGCCGCATCCAAAATAAAATGGATGCGACATGTCCGGTTGATGTTCTCCAAGATTGGCTGTCCTGAATACTATGACGACCCAGAGTCCTTAGAAAATCTGTCTAGGTCGTCCCTCAGAAAACTTCTAATCACACATCTGGAAGGTATTAGATGGGATGCTGAGAAACTCAAAAATACCACCTTGAGCTACCAAAGAATCACTCCCACCGAAGGTTTGCAACTGTATCTCAGGACCGAAACTGCACCTTATCCCCGTATGCTACTCACCAGACTCCGCATGGGCACTTTTTTCCGTATGGTCACTCTTCCAAAACAAAATGATTGGAGTTCCCCGAACCTAATCTGCCCATGCGATGATCACTCATCATAAAGTAACATTCATATTATGTTCTTTTGCAAACTGTATTCTGCCCCAAGGAAATTGTACCTATTACCTCTCCTCAAACACTGGGGCATAAGAACATGTAAAAACGCTTATTTTAAGTTACTTTTGTTAGATGAGGTGTATGTCATCTTTGTCGTTTCTCGCTTTTTAATGTCAGTGATGACATTTAGAAATTCTATGATGTAACTCTTACATGTTTAAATCTTTGTACATGCTTCTACCCGAGGCCGATTCCTGAAACTTCACCACTGACTTTTGTTCTTATCATGTGAAAATGGTTTTATCGATTCTTATAAAAGTTTCGTTGGGGATAATTTTTAAAATCTGCTGTATAAAATGTATTTGTATGCTTTTATGATTTTATCAAACAAATCGAATAAAGCTAATTTTGAATTTGAATTTGAATTTGCAATGAAATGTCACCCAAAAACACCCACTAAATCATTCGTCAGTGATGAAAACATGTAGAATGGAGGCCACTTCATCCCTGACCTTGTCTGGCAGTAGTCCCACCGGAAGGTCTCTCATTAGCCAATACGACACAAAGTCCCAAGGGTCCGAGCAGAATGAAGGGGCCTAGACGTGCAGAGCCATGAAACAGTGCAATAATACGAATCCATACAAACATAGACAGTGAAAAGCAAGGAGCAGCAACTCCGGTTTCACAAACATCGCAAGGCTGGCAATAAAGAACAGCTTCCAGGAGAGAAGAGACAAACAGCCCGGCCACCGCCTCGATACATCCCGGCCAGGCCAAGGAGTAGGACAACACTCTGTCCCCATCCACCAGCAAAGCGAATGTCCCAAGGATGCAGACAAACGAGCCTTCAGAACAGTCCGCACAGGCACAGGGGCCCGATTACCAGACGACCCAAGGTGCACATGAGGGTCCGGAACCTCTTCCATGGGGACAGCCGGAAGTGCAGCGACCGACTCCTGGGACAGATCCACAACCCCCATAGATGATGAAACGACAATAGCGTCCAGCCTTGTACCTAAATCACAAACAAGGCGGCCAATGTTTTCGTGCAGATCTGTTAGGGCAGCCAACACGTCCCATGGCGTAAACTCCGTCACGCAGTCCGGCCCCATCTCTGGAACAAGCACCCGACCTGGATGCAAACAGTGAAGAAGGGCACCAGCCGCCATTTTGAACCAGGCGATCACGCCCTCCGTCACCACAGTCAGGGACCAGGCCGCACCTTGGAGGCAACGCAGGAGTTTCTCCAGGGCAGACGAACTGTGGGGCAGGGTCCCGAAAGGAGAGCCACCAAAAGGCTATGGTCCCGCCGGGCCCCGGGGCTGCCCGCCAATGTCAGGGGCGATCCTTGGCTATACCCGGGCAGCTCCAATTGGGGAGGGGGAGCGGAAGGCAAAGGCCCCCTCCGACTCCACGCCACAACACGACCCCCACAGGTCCCCGTCAAGCGGCTCAGGATGTTACCGCGGGCAGCGGTCTTTCAGGTCATCGGCCCCCAAAGGCGAGTTCCTGGCCGCCATCAATGGCCGTCGGCGACGCTTCTGTTGCCGGAGGTCCCGCCCAGTCAACGCCCCGGCCTCAGCATCGTGCAGGCCGCGAAATGGCCAGGGACAATTCTCAGGATCGGCGGCACGGAGGAGCTCCAGACGCAGATGGTAGGTGTTCTGTTCCTTTCTTTCATCGAAATATGCCATCATGAGTCAGGATATATAGCAGGATAGTCGCGTTGAGCAAAAGGGCTCACGGAGCCGAGCGGCTATGCGGCCATTTCGGATGCCCGCTTGGCTCCACCTCCCCAGAGAGGGTTATTGAGCCATGTTCCATGATCAGTCTGTTTCTATAAGCGGCCCAGAACTGGTCCTTGAGATCCTTCTTTCCAGGAAACACACTGATCCTGGGGTCGGACCATAGCTGAATAAGGCCCATATCTGCCAGAGTAGTTCTAACCGCTTTGAACCAAGGGAGATTACCACTACCCACTATTCGTCTGAGGTCTTCTATACCCTCAGCAAAGGAAGCCAATTCAGGGGTGACCCAGATTCTCCTCCATAATAGGATTATTTTCAGTTTGGCTATTTCCTCTATTGGATAACAACCCAAGTCCAGCCTAAGAGGAAGCATGGGGGTCGATTGCGGGAGACCCACCAAGTTACGTAAAAATTTATTTTGAATTTTCTCAAGTTGGGACAAATTAGCGTAACCCCATAGATCCGCTCCATAGATAATTGCCGATCTAATCTTAATGTTGTAAATTTTGAGTGCTGGGCTCACTCTTTTAGTTAACGAAGATCTCTGCTCCTTGACCAGTGTCCCACTCAGCTGTGAAAATTTTAGTGACAGTGCGTCTAGTTGAGCAGACCATCTTAATCTATGGTCCAAAACCACCCCCAGGTAAGTCATCTCATATACCTGTTCTAAATTAACACCATTGAGATTAACTTGTCCCAATCTTGGTCTATTTTTTGTAAAAACCATAAACTTGGTTTTGCTTGTATTTACTTGTAAGTCGTTGGCATCACAAAATTCCACGAATTTACTAAGTGCCGATTGTAGCCCCTTTTGGGTTTTTGAAAGTAGAAGCGTATCATCCAGAAAAAATTAAAAGCGGAACCTTCATACCTCCCAAACTAGGTGCGTCTGTAGGGGTGTCCGAAAAATAATCAACAACTCTATTGATAAAGAGAAGAAAAAGGGTGGGGGCAAGGACACATCATTGACGGACTCCTCGGGTCACTGGAAACTTTTTTGTGACTTGGCCCTGCATGCCCCAACGAACCTGTGCATAATTCCTCTCGTGGAGTCTTACAATTAGATCCAACAGATCCATAGGCAGACCCATTTGTGCCAAAGCCTCCCACAGTTTGGTTCGTGGTACCAAGTCGAAGGCGGACTTAAGGTCCACAAAGGCTGCATAAATCACACCTTCATTTAAGACCACCACCTTCCAATAGATTAATAAGAATCGTAGGATCTGATCTATTGTACTTACGCAAGGCCTAAAGCCAGCCTGCAGTGGTGATAGAATAGACTTTTCGTCCATCCACGCTATGATCTTAAATAGCACCATCCGAGAGATGATTTTTTGGATGGCGTCTATAAGACTGATTGGACGATAATTTATGGGTAGGGAGCGATCCCCCTTTTTGAAAATTGGAATGATTTCCGCCCCCTGCCAAGAGTCTGGTATCGGGGCACCACCTGCCACAGCATTGGCAATCTTCAATATGTATGGGACCCAGGCTGCCTGATCTGATTTAAATAGATCAGAGGGAATGCAATCTATGCCGGGAGCTTTCCCACCTTTAGTCTGGTTTAAGGCCAACTCCACATCTAAGCGGTCAAAGAAGGGGTCATGACTCGGGGTTCTTGGGGATGCTTCCGTAAGCTTGCAATAGAGACTACTAGTGGGCCAGGATTGCTAAATTGCGCCCCAAAATGTGCAACCCATCCATCTTCAGCTACATGGTTGGAGGGAAGTTGAGATTCATAAGAATTCCCCCACTTGAGAACATACCAGAACCTCGATTGATTGGAGGATAGGCTCGCCTCATGGAGATCCTGCCAATGTTTGTCGTCCCAGGCCGACTTGGCCTCTTTCTGGCAACTTTTATATTCTTGCCTGAGTTTTCGTATACCGACACTATCTCGCGATTTAAGTGCAGCGAGTAATTTATTATGGGCTTTGCGACAGGATTGGTTGTACCATTTACCCCCTCCCAAGGGTGTTCGGGTTTTTTCCCCAGGTTTGTTTGTTTTTATAAAAAAACGATTTCAAAAAGAGGAAGAGGTTATCGTGTAACCCGCAAATTTCGGCTGTCTCAGTCGTTGACTCCATAGCGTTCAGTTCCTCCACCACTTTTCGTGAGATCAAACTTAAAGTTTCGGGTTCCTCAACCACTCTACTCCACTGTACCCTTCTGGGGTTGTTCTCCAGAAACACGTCTGCTGTGGCACAATTGTGAAGGGCTCCCAAGCGGCAATTACTGTCTAGAGCTAGCCTAAGAACTAGGGGATTATGGTCACTCTCTGGGCGATCCTCCACCATCTTATCGACCAGAGAGGACCAGTGTTCCACTTTGATAAGAAAGTAGTCAATCCTACTCGTCCTATTACCGTTATCAAAGGTGTGCTTCCCTTGTTTATCAGACGCAGTTCGCCCATTTACGGCTCTCAATCCCCGTTCAAGGCAGAATCCCAGCCAATGAAGGGCTGCTTCTGTCCCTTTCTTAATAGGAGGTAATTCTAAGGGCGGGATCTTCCAAAGTTTGTCCTCTTCTGCCTGGAAGTCCAACTCTCTAGCCGAAAAAGGCTCAAAGGTGCAATTAAAGTCACCTGCCAAAATAACAAAGCATTCCCTTTCAATTTGATTAAATATTAGCTCCAGGCATTGAATATACCAATTGGGCTACGACCACCTGGGATGCCCCTGGCGTAAACATTTATAATTACTATCGTATAAGGGCAATATGATATAATTGTAATATGGCACACTGAATATTCACCACCTTTGTGACGCAGTAACCTGTCTATCAGACTCTGAATCCGGCCCATGGTTCTCCTTCTCTATCATTAATATTAGTACATGTTTGTGAAGTATTCTTTGTCCTTATATTGGAAATATTCAGTACATTAATATAATACCAATGCACACAAATATCCCATGTGTAGCCAGTTGATTTTCTGGAGTAATTTAGCTCCCAGTCAGTGGGTGAGTGGACACAAAATGGTAGGGGGTGTATTCACAAACTGGATTTTGTAGTATGTAAATTAGTACTACTTACTGCAAAAGTCATTCCACATACCTATGGGTGGAAATCTCCACCTCTCCTGCCATTCTTTGAGGAGATGTCCACACATGAGGAGTTCACTACTCAGGGCTCAATTCCGATTCCTGTCAAAACACGTTTACACAGGTATTGGAATTACAAGTTGTGTGATAATTATTGAGCGCTCAGTGTCCCCCTGATAAATTCCAACAGGTCAAATCTGATTTTGAATGGTTTTTTTTATAATCAACTTTATTAGAGTTACAACAACAAGGTAAATTCATTGGTTGCAGTTCAATAATCATTGGGGAGATCGTGATAGGATTTGATTGCTGACAGGAAGAGGGGCGGACCATCAGGGTTTAGCATGGCAGTCCATATACTAATCACAGTGATACCTGGAGTAAGAAGACGGCAGATCATCATGGTGGCATCATATTAAACCATTTACCCCACACTTTGCTGAATAAGTCAGGACATCCCCGGGCCTCGAATAGGGCCTCCTCCTGGATCCCACACCAATCCACTCCCCTCCTCCATCTCCGCACCGTAGGCCCCTTGGCCT
This sequence comes from Lissotriton vulgaris, assembly GCF_964263255.1. NCBI lineage: Eukaryota > Metazoa > Chordata > Amphibia > Caudata > Salamandridae > Lissotriton > Lissotriton vulgaris. Next base: position 415,914,542 of record NC_141697.1, on the reverse strand, counting down.
GGGACCAGTGCGCTGCTATGTCTCTCTTGGCCACCGCCACAGCTGTCCCCAAAGGGCGCTTATACACCCATGTCCCATCCAGGCCATCAAACACCCCCAACAACATACGTATGGGATCATGGGGAACCTCCCATCCCAGGGCCTGCGTAAGCTCACGTTCCACCCCCCTCTAGAACGGCACCAGCGCCGGACAGCACCATACCATGCGATAGAAATCGGCGGGGGCGAAGGCACATCGTGGGCATGCTGGAGAGGGCTTCAGCCGGGCCCGAAAGAGACATGCAGGGGTGAGGTATGCCGTGTGAAGGTAGTACAGTTGGACCAGGCGTAACTTGGAGGACGTGGTCAGGGTTTTGGGCGCCATGAGGGCGTCCCGCCAATCCGCCTCTTCTAGGGGGCCCAGCCAACCCTCCCATTGAGCACGAAGCTGGTCTAGAGAAGCAGGACCATTTTTTACCAGGGACCGGTATATGCGTGACATCCCCCCCCCCCACCGGTTCCATATCATCACCGGCTGAACTCAGGAAGGGAGACAGGAGGTGAAACATGCGTGAGGAGGGCATGTCTGAGTTGCAGGTATCTGTAGAGCTGTGAGAGAGGAAGGGCGTGGCGTTGCTGCAGTTCAGCAAAGGAGCAGATGTGGTCTCCCACCCAAACGTCTCTGAGCACTGAAACCCCGAGAGGTCCCATCGCCGAAACCCCTGCAGGGACGAAACCTCCTGCATCCAGGACCCATGCCAAAGTGGCATCTGTCGAGTGAGTTTTCGGTCCCACCCCACGTGGCGTAGGGCCGTGCGCCAAGCCAGAAACACCGTCCTGGTGACCGGAGCCATAGGCTGCGGCACTGGGCTACCATATAAAAATGCCTGGACCTGCAGGAAGTCCAACATAGTTAGTTCCACACGATAGGTAGGGTCGGACCAGCCGCCCGCATACCAGTCGTGGATGATGATCAGTTTTGTGGCCAGGTAGTAGAGGTGGAGATTGGTCACCCCCATACCCCCGTCGAAGGGGGGGATATGACAGTGTGCCAGGGATAAGCGTGATCTCCCCCCACCCCAGAGAAACCTGGGAGGACGCCATCGAGCTCGCGAAACCAACTACCCGGGAGATGGATAGTAATGTTCTGCAATATGTAAAGGAAACGGGGGAGGACCATCATTTTGAAGAGCGTGCTTCTGCCCAGGGGGTTAAGGGGGAGGGTCTGCCACCTCTTGAGATCCGCCTTCATCCTGTCGACCAAAGGTGCAACATTCAAGGCCCACTCAAGCTCCGGTAGAAGAGCTACTCAGACGGCAAGGTATTTGACTGAATGTCTCCTAAGGGGGATATCCGACTGCCAGTCAAAGTATTCCCTGGAGGGATGCAGTGGGACCAAAGTGGACTTTGCCGCATTGAGGCGTAGCCCAGAGACCCGCTCGAAAGTGGAAAGAACCTCCAGACACCGGGGGCCAGAACTATTCGGGTCCGCCAGGTATAGCAGAACGTCGTCTGCATATAGGGCTATCTTATCCACCTGGCTCGAGTCCCAGGCCCAGGCCCACCCCGGATAAGTGGATCCTGCCGGATGGTCGCCGCCAGGGGCTCCATTGCTAATGCGAACAAGAGGGGTGAAAGGGGACACCCCTGACGCGTGCCCCTCCGGATCGGGAAGGCCTCAGAAAGCTCTCCATTAATGAGTACATGGGCTCTGGGATTAGTTTAGAGAACTTAGATCAGATTGTGGAACGAGGGACCAAAACCCATCCTGTCCATCACATCCTGCAGATAATCCCAATTCACCGTGTCGAAGGCCTTCTCGAAGTCTATAAAAAGCAGTGCTAGGTACGGAGTTTCCCGATCACTGTGGGCCAGAGCCAGGTGGAGGCGGCGGATGCAGTGGCGAGTGCCTCTAGCAGGCATGAACCCACACTGGTCAGGGTGGACCAGGTCATGCAGGAGGGGCCGAAGTCTCTGAGCCAAGACAGTGGCGAAGAGCTTGATCTCCGTGTTGATTAGTGAGATCGGGGGTAGCCTGCACAGCTCAAGGAGGGCGGTTGCGTCTTCGGAATAATCACTATCGTGGCCACGTCCGATTCGGGTGGGAATGTGCCTGTCTCCGCCACATGACAGAAGAGGTCCAGCAAGTGGGGGGCCAGGACATCCCGAAAGGCCGCATAGTACTCCTGAGGGTATCCATCCGGACCGGGCGTTCTGCCGGGGTGTAAGAGCGAGATGGCGTCTTGGATTTACTCCAAGGTGAAGGGACGGTCCAGAGCGTCGGCGGTCTCCTGAGGAAGACAAGGCAATCGGGTATCAGTCCCGTCCAGCCAAGCAGCCAAAGGAGCACCCCGGGAACGAGCAGTATAAAGGGTCGCGTAAAAGGTAGCAAAAGTATGCGCGGTGGCCACGGACGTCACTTGGAGGGTCCCGGTGTCCGAACGGATGTCAGGAACCATTCAGTCAGTTCTCTATACTACACAGGACATTCCCGCACCAAGAAGACATCCAGAGTTTTGGTGAAACCAAGGATGGTGAACTTCTGGGTTAATGTGAATTAGCGGGGGAATTCAAGATGGTCGCCGCCATTGCCGTGGTGACAAATCGGCGACGTTCTAGTCTCTCGCTATCTTGTAGAGCGAGTGCGCTGAGAACTGCGCACTTCAAAATAGACTTTACCGTGAGTGGCCGTAATTCAAGGTGCTCACAGAACTTTGTGTTTTGGTGTTTCCTGAGAGAACAATTCATAGTTTCATTTCTGAATATCTTCGTCCAGAGCCGAAGCTGGTTCTAAGCAGTGAGAACCCAGTCAGTGAGCGATTCTTGTTTCTTCGACGTTGGACTGAAGAGAAGTCCGTCGAGAGCAGGTTGCGCTTGACAGCAGTTCAAGCAAGAGTCGAAGGAGTTTGTGAGAGAGATCTTCTGAACTTTTCCTGAGGAGAATTACCTTCGATTCTCAGTTCCATCTCTTCAGTGTGGACAAGGCTGCAAACATCAGAGGATAGTAAGCTGTCATCCACCGGAGGACCAAGTAAGACTTTTCCAATTGCCTGGAAACAATTCCAGTTCCCCTGAGCTCCCCCGTTGCGCTACCCTATCTCTTTCCTTCCTCTCTTTCCTCCCTGGTTCCTTTTTGCGCGCTTCTATCAAGAGCACAAGACTGTCTCCAAAGACCATATGGCTAACTTCGCACCTTTGAGAACAGACTCCCATTTACAGCAACGTTATCATTGAAGAAGGTAGGCGAGAGAGTACCAAGGGGGTGGTGTCAGGGGACCTTTCCTCTAGTTCTGTCACTAACGGGGTGTTCTCCCTTTTTCAGTAATCTCCACTACTTCATGGTAACCAATCGCAACCACATACAGAGAGGGGCAAGGCTCTAAAGGCAACTGGTAGGATAAACTGGATTTGTGTATTGTATTCCCTGGAAGAGTAGTTGGAGTTGCTGCATTGTTTTTTTTTTTCTCTCTTCCTTCTGTGCATTAGGAACCCCAGAGTAGTCCTGACCACCAGTAGAATATAGAAGGACTAGTGGGTGCCAGTTGTCGTTGGAGTGTCTCTCTTGTCTGTCCACTTCCCATTTCCCTGTCACTGGTGCCGTGGCTCATGAAGCGGCGTCACCGGGGATAGGGCATTGGGAGCCAGCATCAGTTCTGCCTCTGCGAAGAATCTGGGACCTGACAGTTTGAAGTGCCCAAGTGGTTCACTCGCCCAGGCAGAATGGTTGAGGAGTTTAGTTTAAAGTCCCTTGGGGAAATGTTAGCAGGGATTCAGAGAGAGATAGGAGCGGTAAGGGAGGAAAATAAAAATTTGAAACAAGAATTAGTGGTTTCTCGTCAGGAAGCCTTGCTGTTGTCCCGGAAGGTCGATGGGTTGGCAATGAGTAATCCGGCAGGGCCCTCCCCAAGTTCTAGCAAGAGTACCACAGAGTCTGATACCAGAACGGTAGCGCAGGTTATCCATTCAGTTTCTCCCTTAATTCCGTTAGCAGCTCCGGAGCGATTTCATGGGGACCCCCAAAAGGCCCAGTTGTTTCTGACCCAATGTTCGTTACATTTTATGTGTCGTCCTACCCTTTTTCCTGATGCCCAGTCTAGAGTGGCGTTTGTCTTGTCATATCTGGGGGGGGACGCGGCAAATTGGGCTATGCCTCTGGTAACACGAGATGCTCCTTTCCTACATGATTTTGATCAATTTAAAACTGAGTTTCTCCGCATATTTGACAGAAGGAGGATATCTCAGGCTACTGATAATGAATTGCTCGAGCTCAGACAAGGGTCAGGAGATTTGATTACATACCTGGCACAGTTTAACAAACTCATAGTAGAAACTCAATGGCCTGAGGAGAAGAGAGCAGCTTTATTTTACCGAGGACTTCGGGATGAACTGAAGGATTCCCTAGCTCAGATACCTAACCGGCCAACTGAACTCTCGGCTTTGGTGGATTTAGTGTTGGAGCTAGATTTTCGCAGTGTGGAAAGGAAAGGTGAAAATAAAAGGGATTTCCGAGTAAGTGTTCCACGATTTGACAGAATGAAGACAGAAGGGTCTAAGAGTGTCAGTGCTCAGTCGGATGTCGAACCCATGCAGATTGGAGCAGTACGTGGACCCTTGAGTAAGGAAGAGAAAGAACAGAGAAGATTGAAGAGGTTGTGTTTGTATTGTGGAATGCCGGGGCATTTTGTGAAAGAATGCACAAAGCGACCTAAGATTCCGATGAAGGGAAACGCCATGAACCATCAGTAGAAGGGGTCGCTCTGATGGCGGAAACTGAGAAGACGACCCCAGAAGGTCATTCCCTTTCGAATACGTTGCAGACTCAGATGCCTCATCTTATTTTGCAGTTGACTCTGAAGTTTCGAGATCAAGAAATTTCAAGTGTGGCGGTCATGTTAGACTCAGGAGCTACGGGTAACTTTTGTGACATCAAGTACGCAGAGCGAATGGGTATTCAGTCCATCAGAAAGATCAAGAGTGAACCTGTGAGAGCGGTGGATGGAACCAACCTGTCTTCTGGCCCAATCACTTGCCACACCGAACCGGTGGAGCTTTACCAAGCGGATGGTCATCATGAGCAGATGCAATTCAATCTGATTGACGCGCCGCAGTTTCAGCTGATTTTAGGTTTACCATGGTTGACTCTGCACAACCCAACTATTGATTGGGAAAATCGAACTGTGAAGATGCAATCAGATTTCTGTCAAGAGCATTGTTATCGTCAGGATCCACCGAAGCTCAGTCCGACCCCATCGCAATTACTTTCGCATGGGGGGCAGTCGGTTAGTGTAATCACGTCTGTGGAGATTCCAGCGGAATATCAAGAATTCAAGGAAGTTTTTAATGAGAGGGAAGCAGAAGTGTTACCTCTGCATCGCTCTTATGATTGTACCATCGATTTGGAACCTGGAGCAGTGCTTCCTTGTAGCAGAATTTACGCTCTCACGGAAAAAGAGAACCAATATTTGAAAGACTATTTGGATCGCTATCTGGCAAACGGTTTCATTAGACCTTCCCAATCCCCGGTGTCCTCGCCGTTGTTTTTCATTCCTAAGAAGGAAGAGGGAACGTTAAGGACCTGTATTGATTATCGAGCATTAAACCGAGCCACCATCAAGAATCGGTATCCTTTGCCTCTAATTTCGGTCTTGTTGGATCAGATCAAAGATGCTCAGATCTTTACTAAATTGGACCTGCGCGGGGCCTACCATTTGGTGCGGATGAAGGAGGGACACGAATGGAAGACCGCATTTCGAACGAAGTTTGGTTTGTTCGAATATTGCGTGATGCCCTTCGGCCTTTGCAATGCCCCTGCTGTGTTCCAGCATTTTATTAACAATGTCATGGGAGATCTGATAGACAAGATTGCAGTAATTTACCTAGATGACATCTTAATTTTCTCTAGAGACCCTCAAGAACATCCAGAACATGTGAGGACGGTGCTGCATCGTTTACAATCTCATCATCTCTTTGTAAAATTGGAAAAATGCGTATTCAGTTCCAATAGAGTGGAGTTTCTAGGATTTGTGCTATCTCCACAGGGAGTGATGATGGATCCGGGAAAAGTGCGAGCTGTAGAGGATTGGCCGTCGCCCAAGGATGTGAAGGAGATTCAGAGGTTTCTAGGCTTTGCTAATTTTTACCGTCGATTCATCTCCGGTTTTTCACAATTGATTGTTCCCATTACTCGGCTTCTTAAGAAAGGGGTGAAATTCCTGTGGTCCAGTGAGGCCGAGAATGCCTTCGTTACCCTGAAGAAGAGTTTTACGTCCGCCCCACTCTTACGTCATGCTGATCCAGCTGAACCTTTCTTTGTGGAAGCAGACGCTTCAGATCAGGCGATTGGAGGGGTCCTGTCGCAGAGACATCCAGATACTGGGCAATTGCATCCTGTGGCTTTTCGATCACGAAAATTGAATGCAGCAGAGATCAATTACACAATTGCTGAAAAAGAGCTGTTGGCAGTAAAGGATGCCTTCGAAGACTGGAGGCATTATCTTTTGGGAGCTCGACATAAAGTCACTGTGTTCACGGATCACAAGAACCTGCAATTCTTGAAAACGGCAAAGACTCTAACTCCTCGGCAGCTACGCTGGTCTCTCTATTTTTCTGACTTTGATTTTGTTATTACTTATCGGCCAGGTAGCAAGAATGGGAAGGCAGATGCCTTGTCGCGAATTGATACTGTGGAAACGCAGCATTTGGTGGAAATTCAACCAATCATTCCAGAGACTCAAGTTATCTGCACAATCACCTTGGATGGATTCCAAGAAGAAGTCAGGAAAAATTTGTCTGCAGAAGAAATCAAGGCTTGGGTAGCTCAAGACCCAGAACGCAAGTGTCATCAACAATTGCCATATCATAGAGAAGCGCTGTACCTTCCAACCCTGTCTTTGCAAGAAAAGGCCTTGAGGATGTGTCATGATCAACCATTAGCTGGACATAAAGGCATCATGAAAACTCTAGATCTGGTTCAGCGTTATTTTTGGTGGCCTGAGTTGTCTGCCTCTGTCAAGCAGTATGTCTTGTCTTGTGATCTATGTGCCCGAAGCAAAGCTACCCGACAGGTTCCACAGGGCATGTTGCAACCCCTACCTACACTTGCTTCAAACAAGGGTTCCCTGTATACACAAATAAACCATACCCCTAGGTCAGGGAGAATGCACAATTGAGAAAACAACCTAGGCGGAAGTCTTAAAATGCCTACACAATGGTTACAGGACAAAAAAACGGTAGAGAAAAGGGGGGGGGGGGAGAGAACCGAGGGGCAGTTACCAATAAAAAATTATAATACTTATTTATATACTAAATAAATTTTATTTTTAAACAAACAGTGTAAAAATGCATATATTTCAATACAAGGTAAAAATGCAATTCATAAACAGGAGAACGTAATAAAAGACACATAAATTTCTATTACAGATTTCTTTTACAAATTCCAAAAAAGTGGTGTGTCAAGTTGAATGTCAACGCGTTTCGGCGTCCAGCGCCTTTGTCAAGACAGAAAACACTCCCTATAGCTGTAAAACAGCTCGGAAACGACTTGCGATGCTGGTGGTTTCCTTACGGTTCGTTTAAAATAATGAAAGGAATCTATTGTCTATTTAATTTTCATATATTATTCGTCATTGATCTATTTTTTCTTTGTTTTGATCCAACTTTTTGATTTGGTACTCAGTTACTCAATAAACCTGATGTATTAAAGCCATGTGACTCCGCCTCCACGGTAATGTAGCGATTTAAAAAGGGTTAAAAAATGGCGTCTCTCAGTTGCACCTAAAATAATTAGTTTCCTGTATTCGAGTGGCCACGGATAAATGCTCCTCGAGTTGTTAAGTGTTTAACACAATGGCAGCATTGCTCTGCTCACGGTCAAAAAATGGCCAATACTCATACTCATTCCTGAGACCCGTTTGATAGAGACTACCGCCTCCACGCGCTACAATCAGCAAAAACATTAAGCTCGAAGACTCTCCGCCTGAGCATTCGCCAGCTACGGGGCGAAGCTTCAAAAAGCAAAGCGAGGACTTTTCAGCCCGCCCAGCGTTTGTCAACTTCAAAGACTACGCCTCGGAAGCATTTCTGCTCGCGAGTATTGGCCATTTTTTGACCGTGAGCAGAGCAATGCTGCCATTGTGTTAAACACTTAACAACTCGAGGAGCATTTATCCGTGGCCACTCGAATACAGGAAACTAATTATTTTAGGTGCAACTGAGAGACGCCATTTTTTAACCCTTTTTAAATCGCTACATTACCGTGGAGGCGGAGTCACATGGCTTTAATACATCAGGTTTATTGAGTAACTGAGTACCAAATCAAAAAGTTGGATCAAAACAAAGAAAAAATAGATCAATGACGAATAATATATGAAAATTAAATAGACAATAGATTCCTTTCATTATTTTAAACGAACCGTAAGGAAACCACCAGCATCGCAAGTCGTTTCCGAGCTGTTTTACAGCTATAGGGAGTGTTTTCTGTCTTGACAAAGGCGCTGGACGCCGAAACGCGTTGACATTCAACTTGACACACCACTTTTTTGGAATTTGTAAAAGAAATCTGTAATAGAAATTTATGTGTCTTTTATTACGTTCTCCTGTTTATGAATTGCATTTTTACCTTGTATTGAAATATATGCATTTTTACACTGTTTGTTTAAAAATAAAATTTATTTAGTATATAAATAAGTATTATAATTTTTTATTGGTAACTGCCCCTCGGTTCTCTCCCCCCCCCCCCTTTTCTCTACCGTTTTTTTGTCCTGTAACCATTGTGTAGGCATTTTAAGACTTCCGCCTAGGTTGTTTTCTCAATTGTGCAACCCCTACCTACTCCTACCTGTCCGTGGCAAACTGTATCCATGGATCTTATTGTAGATCTGCCCCTTAGCAACGGGTTTAACACCATTTTGGTCTTTGTGGATACCTTTTCCAAGATGTGTCATTTTGTCCCCCTGCCTGGACTCCCATCTGCAAAAGAGTTAGCGAGATTGTTTGGGGAGTATGTAGTGAAGTTACATGGAGTTCCCAAGATAGTGGTTTCTGATCGGGGGGCTCAATTCGTTTCCCACTTTTGGAAGGCTTTTCTTCATGGTTTAGGGGTGGAACCGAGATATTCTACCAGTTATCACCCCGAGACAGACGGTCAAACTGAACGTCAAAATCAGGAGCTTGAACAATATTTAAGACTGTTCCTTATGGATCAGGGAGGAGAGTGGGCTGATCAACTATGGATGGCTGAGTTCGCATGTAATAACGCGAAAAGTGCATCCACAGGCTATTCTCCTTTCTATGTCAATTATGGTAGGCATCCTAACCCTTTTTGTGTTCGGGAGGATTTGGGGGTGCCAGCTGCAGAAGAGTTGTTAAAAGACATGTCTTCCCTTCACAAGTCTGCCGAAGAGAACTTAATTCAGGCTAAAGAGAAGTACAAACAATATGCAGATAGACACCGCAAACCCGCTCCAGAGTATCAGGCAGGTGACAGAGTGTGGTTATCCACCAAACATTTACGTCTTAAGGGGAATAGGAAGTTTCAGCCTCGCTTTGTGGGTCCATACCTAGTTGAAGAGGTCCTAGGTCCGGTCACGGTGAAATTAAAACTTCCTCCTACCATGAGGATCCACCCCGTTTTCCATGTGTCCTTGTTAAAAAAGACTTCCCCTCTGGTTAGAATAGAGAAGCCTCCTCCTCCACTTCTTGTTCGGGGACATTCTGAATATGAGGTCAAGGGTATCCTGGACTCCAAGATCCGTTCCAATCAGTTGTTTTACCTAATTGATTGGAAAGGATATGGTCCGGAGGATCGCTCCTGGGAAAAAGCTGAAGACGTTCATGCTTCTCAGTTAGTCAAACGCTTTCACTCTCAATTCCCATCCAAGCCAGGACCAATGTCTCGGTCTTTGAGAGGGGGTACTGTCAGGAACCATTCAGTCAGTTCTCTATACTACACAGGACATTCCCGCACCAAGAAGACATCCAGAGTTTTGGTGAAACCAAGGATGGTGAACTTCTTGGTTAATGTGAATTAGCGGGGGAATTCAAGATGGTCGCCGCCATTGCTGTGGTGACAAATCGGCGACGTTCTAGTCTCTCGCTATCTTGTAGAGCGAGCGCGCTGAGAACTGCGCACTTCAAAATAGACTTTACCGTGAGTGGCCGTAATTCAAGGTGCTCACAGAACTTTGTGTTTTGGTGTTTCCTGAGAGAACAATTCATAGTTTCATTTCTGAATATCTTCGTCCAGAGCCGAAGCTGGTTCTAAGCAGTGAGAACCCAGTCAGTGAGCGATTCTTGTTTCTTCGACGTTGGACTGAAGAGAAGTCCGTCGAGAGCAGGTTGCGCTTGACAGCAGTTCAAGCAAGAGTCGAAGGAGTTTGTGAGAGAGATCTTCTGAACTTTTCCTGAGGAGAATTACCTTCGATTCTCAGTTCCATCTCTTCAGTGTGGACAAGGCTGCAAACATCAGAGGATAGTAAGCTGTCATCCACCGGAGGACCAAGTAAGACTTTTCCAATTGCCTGGAAACAATTCCAGTTCCCCTGAGCTCCCCCGTTGCGCTACCCTATCTCTTTCCTTCCTCTCTTTCCTCCCTGGTTCCTTTTTGCGCGCTTCTATCAAGAGCACAAGACTGTCTCCAAAGACCATATGGCTAACTTCGCACCTTTGAGAACAGACTCCCATTTACAGCAACGTTATCATTGAAGAAGGTAGGCGAGAGAGTACCAAGGGGGTGGTGTCAGGGGACCTTTCCTCTAGTTCTGTCACTAACGGGGTGTTCTCCCTTTTTCAGTAATCTCCACTACTTCATGGTAACCAATCGCAACCACATACAGAGAGGGGCAAGGCTCTAAAGGCAACTGGTAGGATAAACTGGATTTGTGTATTGTATTCCCTGGAAGAGTAGTTGGAGTTGCTGCATTGTTTTTTTTTTCTCTCTTCCTTCTGTGCATTAGGAACTCCAGAGTAGTCCTGACCACCAGTAGAATATAGAAGGACTAGTGGGTGCCAGTTGTCGTTGGAGTGTCTCTCTTGTCTGTCCACTTCCCCTTTCCCTGTCACTGGTGCCGTGGCTCATGAAGCGGCGTCACCGGGGATAGGGCATTGGGAGCCAGCATCAGTTCTGCCTCTGCGAAGAATCTGGGACCTGACAACGGACCTCAGGGATAATACGGTTGACTTTCGGGTGAATGTATGACATTGTTCTGCATTCTGTCCATCAACTGTGGTTTTTGCATTTGTCACCCCGAGTGGGATGGGTATGCTCAGACGTGAGTCCCATGCACTCCACACCACTGAATTCAAGCAAGCCGGGCTGAAGACGACTGGAATGCCAGAAACCGGTCCTCGGAAGCTTGTTTCCGGTCCAGGGAAGGCATGGCTTGGCAGTTCGGGCTGGACTGTTCCCATGAGGCACAGGGTCAGACTGATTTGCATGTCTGAACTGGGGTGGTGTGGAGTGCAAAAAAACGATGGATTTAGGCCCAGATCTCTGTACTGGGGTGAATGTATGACATTGTTCTGCATTCCGTCCATCAACTGTGGTTTTTGCATTTGACTTTGGGACAGGACACAAGGTTGTGGAGAAGCTTACTGTTCTTGTCTCCCCATCCATAAACGCGAGCCACCGACGAGCGCCAGAGCATCTTAGCTGATTCCAACGAGAAACGGCGGATCTCTTTGCGAACTGCTGCTAGTTGCCGGGAGGAATTCCCCTGACCGAGGGAATTTAGCAGCTTCCAACTGCGCCGCCCGGGATTCCAGCTGCGCAAGCTGGCTCGTCTGCTCTGATCGTTTCGCGTGGACCAACCCTCTGGCCACTCCTCGGACAACGGCCATGCCAGCCTCCCACAGCGTCCCCGGCGAGGGAACCATGCCTGCATTGGTGGAAAAATAGTGACGCAGCTCCTGATCAAGTGACTCCACTAACTTCGAGTCCTGCAAAAGTCAGGCGTTCAGTCGCCAAATCGCCCGTGGACCCGACGGAGGAAAACCTAACCGGAGGGAGCAGGGAGAGTGATCCGAGATCCCCCTGGGTGGTATCTCGGCTCCAGAAACCAGCTGGCAGTCTGTGGCCGGCAGCAGGAGAAGGTCAATTCGGGAGTGGGTATGGTGGGCTGCCGACGTATGGATGTACTGTTCTCCACGGGGGTTCCAAACCCGCCACACGTCGCAGAGACCCAGGGCCGAGGACCAGCTTGAGAGGAGCTTAGCGGAGGTGACGGCATCAGGAGAAGGTCAATTCGGGAGTGGGTATGGTGGGCTGCCGACATATGGGTGTACTGTTCTCCACGGGGGTTCCAAACCCGCCACGCGTCGCAGAGACCCAGGGCCGAGGACCAGCTTGAGAGGAGCTTAGCGGAGGTGACACGGGCCTCGGACGGGGTCCCCCACGTATCGCGCAGTCGCAACCACCGTAATCCCCTGCGGGAGGGAGGAGACCACTTGTGTAAGATGGGGAAGTGTCGGAGGCAGGAGTGCTGGGGGAATGTAAAGACTTAGGAGGCTCAAGAGGTGTCCCTCTATGGTGCCCGAGACTACCACATAGAGGCCTTGTATATCTGTCTCGGCTTTAGCCAGGGTAAAGGGAAGGCCTTTCCTGAGTAAAAAGCCACCCCCGGGATCCCCGTTGTGTACCTAGGAGGTGTGTCTCCTGGAGGAAGAGGATATCCGGTGCATGACGGTGAGCAGCGCGGAGGACAGCCGTAAGTTTGATGCAATCTAGGAGGCCATTAACATTCCAGGAGAGGATGCGGATAGGCCGAGTGAGAGGGGGCTATCTCACCGGGAAAAGCCCGGACGGGTTCCCAAAGGCAAGCGCGGAGATACCCCTTCGGGGGTCGATTCAGGCGCTATATAAGAAACATAATAATAATAATAATAATCGGAGGAAATGGAATGTGGAGGGACGGATAGGTACATGGGACCCCACCCAGCCGGAGAAGGGTGCCCACCCAAATGCAGGTTCAGGAAAGGGGACATGGAAATTGGTGATCAGCTAGTCAGCTGTGAAAACCAGGGAATGAGGAAGCACGACTGCCAATTGCCGCCCCCGATGGCGGCTCGTAGGCGGCCAAAAATAACAAACTGGTGGAAGATGTGACCTGTGTGTCAGCTGTGGACCTATCTGCGAGACATAGCATACAAGAACTGCAACCAGTGGCCCGTATGCGGCTAAACAAAACAAACTGTAGAGGAACAAAGGTCCCCCGTCCCTCCCATCCCCCCCAACGCCCCCACCCTACACTTCGGAAGTGGAAGCATCTGTCGCCCCAAAACCCCAACAACTAACTACCCCACCAAGAGGTGAGTCGCTATTCTAAAACGATTAGCAATTAGCAACAGTCATGGCTAAGGTGGACCCCCCTCCATGTATAAGGATGCATGCCCACAGTAGCAAAACATGGAGTGAATATCAAAGAAAAAACACAGTATGGTACAGATTCAAGATGGCTATGAAAAGGTAATTCCTGGCTGGATCATCCTGAGAAGCCAGGGAAAGGCCCTGTCCGTGGGGCCGGGGACGGCCCGACACTTCAGGCCCCGAAGGGCGTAGTGGAGGTAGGCAGCCTGCAGAACGGGTCACACCGCCTCCTCCCCACCGGAGCCACAGATCACGGGGCTTCCAGACAGGTCTGAGTCCGACATGGCCCTCCATCGAGTGACGTCTGAACATTGGACGCTACCCAGGTCGATAATTGAAGACACCAGGACGGGGAAAGCAGCCCTCTGGCTCGGGGTCCGAATCGGGGAGTTTCGGGACCGTCTTGTGGATCCAGTTCGGTGCCGCTGCGCCCTGGGCTTCTCTTGGCCGGGCCGGGTCGCAGTTTTCCGGACAGGGGAGGGGGCCGTACGAGGTAGGAGGGGCCGCTCCTCCGTTAGCCAGGTCCATGCCGCCTGCGGGTTGTCAAAGAAGAAGGTCTTGTCCTGGAAAAACACCTTAAGGTGAGCCGGGAAAAGGAGTCAATAGCGGAGGCCCATGGCCCTGAGTTTCTGTTTGACCTCGTCATAAGACCGGCGCTGAGTTTGCACTTCTCTAGAGTAATCCGGGATGACCATAATTTTGGAGTTTTGGAAGTGCAGGTTGTTTCTCCGGGCCCTGTTTTCCGCATCCTCGGCTCTTCGATGTAGCTCCGTGGTCTGTGTCGGTAGGCGGGCCACCTGGGATTTGAGAGTGCCCACGTCCTCCTCCACCGTGGAAAGACGAGACTCTGCCTCTGTAATGCGGGCCGTTGCATTGCGAAGGTCCTGCCGAATCAGTGCCACATCGACCCTCACCTGCCCGATCCTGGTTTCCACTGAGGCCTGTGAGGCACTGATTGCCTGTAGGATTGTGGAGAGGTCGCCCCAGGCGCGACCGAAGACCCGACCTTCTGGATCGCGATCAGGCCTGGTATATTGGTCCATTGTTGTTTGGGTGGAGGAGGTGGTGGCCTGAGTAGCGCGGTTTCTGCCCATGATTTCGAAGAGGCAGGCGAAGACACGTGACAGGAGGAGAGGGGGGGGACGCACTGGCGCCTCTGTCGCAGCCTACCGCCACCCGATGTGGTCGATCCTCCGCCCACTCCCCCGCGGTGAAGAGGGGCGGCCGCTTTCCAGGACGCACGACCCCTCGTGGCGATGGCGGCCCTCGGGGCGATCTCAGTGGGCTCACAGCCCCAGGGCCTCCCACAGGCTTCAACCGCTAGGCCCTGGGCCTCCAAGGGAAAGTAAGGGGGGCCAGGCACACCCGTGCGCCACCCGACACAGCAGCCGATCTGCCTCACCCCCAATCGTAGCACCCCTCCCGGCCTACAGCTGCTAGATGAGGAAGGACCTCTCAGACCGCGAGGTCAGGGCGGGCCAGGAAGCCTGCCGGGCCCCCAGAAACAGGCACTCCACCTCTCCAGCCCCGAGGCAGGCAAGGGAGATGGCCCACGTCGCCACGGGCCCCGCCGCCAGCAGACGAATGCCTCAGCCACAGTATGCAGGACAATCCTGGGCATGGCGCCCCCTATCGTCGCAGGTCTCCAGACGCCCACCTCTTCTGCACCCCCAAGGCAGCGAGGGAATGTAAGGAATCACTGCAGGCCAAGAAAGTGGGGGGGGAGAGAGCGCTCCAGCAGGGCATACACTGAGGCCCAATGGGGGGCCCACGCAGGTCTCACAACAAAGTCAGGCCCCAAGGCGGCCCAGCCAGCCCGCCAGCACCGCAGCATACAGTCCCGCCGGTGGCTGCGGCCTCAGTCACACCAGCCCGCATCACCGCGGCCCAACACGGCCGCCGAACGGCCCAGGGAAGCGGAGGCCCACTCGCACCTCCTCACCTCAGCCAGCTGTAGCTCCGGACGTCTCCGGCTCCAGGCCCCTCCGCAGCCGCTCCGTCGGCCGCGCCCCCCGGGGCTTGCGACCACTGCTGTGCCCCAAGGCGGCAAGGCTCTGGCTCGTCTTCCCGGGCCAGCCCAGGCCCCAACGCGGCTCGGCGGCCAGGGAATGCCGCACCCGGCCACAATCTCCACTTCTCAGTGCAGAGCCGGCCCAACCTTCTCCGCAGGCTCGGGGGCAGCTATGGCAGGCAACACGTCCAGGCCACCGCCGAAAGGCCTCAGGGGGGGCTGAGCGGGTGACACCAGCCCGGGCTCCCGGCCCGAGATCAGGCCAAGGGAGCTGCCATTTTGAAGGATGATGAAGGCCACCCAGAGCAGAGGGCCGGCAAGGACGACTCAGGCCTCAGGCAAGACAATAAAAAAGGAAGGAAGCAATGCAGGAGGGATGCGGGATGTTTCTCCGAAGCTCCGGGGCATCGATGGACTGAGAAAGTGGGCCGATGCGAGGCGGATGACAGAGGGGTCCAGAGCACTCTTAGAGTGCGACCGCCATCTTGACGCCTCAAGCCACCCTGATTTTGAATGTTATGTCTCTTTTCCCTGTTGAAAACTCAAATAAGAGGCATTTACCATATGTGCTAAATTCCTCTCTCTGGGGTAATGGCATTTACCCCATGTGGTCAGTTCCACAGCCTATTCCGACAAACTTATAATGAGGGCCTCAGTCGTAAAAGTGGTACGGACAAGGGGATTGGGAAATACTCACTACAAAATAGGAGGGCTATAGGTAGAAACATAATACAAACACCCAACATTTTTTATGATTTTGTTAAGTAGCGTAACAAAACTTACGGGGGCCCCCCTGCAAAGTGCCTGGAGGGGACCCCTTCCGGATTTACTTGTGCACTTACTGCACTCAGTGGACCCCCTGGAGCTCCGGCCCCCACCTGCACTGCGGGGGTTGCAGGGGCCCACCCGCGTAGCTAGAGGGGGGCGGTCCGCCCCAGGCGGCACGTTTATTGAGGCGGCCGCGGTCGCACGGGCCGGCCCGGCACTCACACTGTCACTGACTGGAGCGGAGGCCGAGCCGAGGCCCGTTGCGGCCGCGGTGGCCCCTGTGACTGTGGCGGCGCTTCGCGCTTGAAATAAAATTGCAGCCTGGAATTAAATCGGTTCGACCGACGTCACCGACCGTTGTTGGGGGCCCCGCCACCTCCCAGCCTCGAGTGCGCACACACTACACGAGTCCTCTCAGGGCCGTCAGTCAGCGTGCGCGGTGCGCACGGGCGCAACCAATGATGGCCCTGTAAGGACCGTTGGGCCAGCCCTCGCCGCACCGTAGCCAGCCAGTGTGACGGCGCGTTACGCGCTGCGCTCATCGCCCCTCCCGTCGTCCTGCTGTCGGAGACGGAGTGCGTGGAGAACTGACCACCATCATTCAAGTGTTGTGCGTCGTGCCTGGCCCTGCTGCAGCCAGCCTGTTGCTTTTTAACTGTCTGTGGCTGCGGGCGCCGGGCGGCAGTGGCAGGCACCTATAAAATAAATTCAGCAGGTGAGAGAGAGAAGAATGAAGGTGAGAGAAGAAGAATGAAATGAAATAAAGAACCGTCCGTCCCACCGTCCGGTCCGTCCACCTGAATGATTACAATGATTGTAATCATTCAGGTGGACAGACAATGATTGCACCGCAGCACCAGATAGATTCCTTCATGATGAATCTGTCTGCACATTCAATGCTCTGCCGACTGCCGGAGGGAGTTCATAGTCTCAGACTGACCAGAGGGCCTGCAGCCGACGCTGAAGTTAACAGACTATCTCTGTGCTGTATATCATTTGCACCGAAATAGCGATGGGACAGGCAGCTAAGGCGCTCTTTCAGTAGGAGGGTGGACGGTCACTGTAGTTCAATTCCCATGAGTGTCCAGAGCCTGCCATGCTGCTCTATTTTGGCCTCCTGCAACTGACTCTCTTATATGCTATGCGTGCACATGTGCTAGCCGCTGCTGACATGCACCACACCAGTATTTAAAATGTGCATGCAGCCTCTCGCTAGAGGGCATATGGAAGCA
Organism: Lissotriton vulgaris; assembly: GCF_964263255.1. NCBI lineage: Eukaryota > Metazoa > Chordata > Amphibia > Caudata > Salamandridae > Lissotriton > Lissotriton vulgaris. The sequence goes on along the minus strand of NC_141697.1, from coordinate 415,897,192 downwards.
CGGCTCTCTTCTGCCCACGGTGGTGTTACTGCCCTGCCTCGCCTCACGCTCCTGGAAGTGATCCCATTCCCATAGGGCTCTTCACACTGTCATCGCTGCAGGGTTTCAGACAGCCATTCAGAGTCTTCACATTGGCTGCATCATCAGTGGAGCAGTGTCGTTGTCGCCCTTTGTGGTCATTCATGGGAGCTCTCGTGGCTCTTTGCACACCAGGGGGCTCCTGCAGCTGCGGTGGCGCATCTCTTCACCTTGCGGGGCTAAGATATACCCCTCGCTTGCGCTTCACGGATGGCGCAGCTCCTTCCTCTCCACACCATGACGACCTAGGCTTCAGTTGTCCCACATGGCGACGATGACCGGTGGAGTCAGGGCTGGCAACTTTCTCCCCTATCCTTTATGTGTTTGGGGTAGAGCGTATCACATTCATTTGCCTATTTTATAAAATATCCATCCCAATTACGACAGTCTATGTAAATGCACAGAAAAAATAGCGTATATATCAACTTATAATACGTCCACTCCAATAACATTCACACTGTGAGTGAAAAAAATGAAGAAGATAAAAATAGGTTTGCATGCTATTCACACTTTTATTCTTTCTTTGCGTGCAACCTATCCAATTAAAAAGATAAGGCTGGCTGCTAAACATGCATACCATTACCATGATGAACCAATGTATGCATGTTTAGCAGCCAGCCTTAGCTTTTTTAATTGGATAGGTTGCACGCAAAGAAAGAATAAAAGTGTGAATAGCTTGCAAACCTATTGATTTTTATCTTCACTTTTTGAATAATGTTTTTCACGTTCTGCACCCTTTTTACTGCACCTTTGGTTTGTTGGACACTTTTTCATTTGACTTAATGACCGCCAATGATGATAACAGGGCTTATCTGGTGAGTACCTATCAGGTATCCCGATGGTGGTTCTCCCGTGAGGGGTCATTTCGCCTTCGCTCATTTTTTTCACTCACAGTGTGAATGTTATTGGGCGTATTAGAAGTTGATATATACGCCATTTTTTCTGTGCATTTACATAGACTGTCGTAATTGGGATGGATATTTTATAAAATAGGCAAATGTAAACATAGTACGAAGATCACCCGACTGGAAGAGCATCCCAGGGCTGTTTATTGGCCGGCGGGATGGACTATGACATGTTTTCAGAGCAGAGAGGAAAGCAAGAAAAAGAGCAGACTTGCATTTAATGGGCTGCATAGGTAACTTTAAGAGTGACTTGTTTACAAAATGGTGGAGAAACACATATTTTGCGCACCTCTTTCTCTGGCTCTTTAGTGACTCTGATGTTGTTGGATGCTGTCTTTTTTGGAAGTCTACGGTGGGATGGGTGGGTACTTTTGGTTCATGTGTCATAGCTATCGCCCTTGGCTCTTTTATCCATTTGCTCTGATGCCCGGTATGGATGTTAAATATCCGTGGTGGCTGAGCCACTGAAACATGACCTCAGGACATATGAATTTCCAAGAACAATGACAATGACGTTACTAGGGGATTAACATATAGATGCACTGAGCAGGCAGCTTAGTTTTAGTTTTTTATTTATTTACAAAGAGGCTAGCCTAGAGCTGCAGTGCCAGGTGCGTTAAGTTGTATGAAAATTCAACATAGTGTTTTCATTTACTTTCCTATACATCATTTTGAGTATTTGTTGTAATTTTGATGTGTAGTAAGAGGGGTTGCAAACTGAAACAATATTTTTTATATTATTACAAGACCTAAGAATAAAGTCATATTAACCTTATGTGTTCTTTGTGCTGAGGGTGCTCTGAAGGAGAGATGCACTATTACAAGCTGGTTTTGTGTCCCAAGAGCACACGTCTTATTATTCCCAGGGAGTTGGTTGCTGCTGCTTATAAGTAATGACAGGGCGCGACCCCTGGTTGTTACCTTTGGGCCAACAGAGTGGGCTGTGTATCCAGTCTGTGTTGGCAAGGTGGAGCTGACTGACCCCTTTGTGCTGTGTTTAGTTCTAAGGGCACACAGTGAGTCAGTCCCTGTGATAAAAATTAATTTGCTGTTTTTGAAATATAAAGAAACACAGGCTTCGACACTGTTAAGTTGGTTTTGGGTCCCCAGAGCACATCACGTTTATGCAGGTCCCCACTGCTTTAATGGGGGGACTATGAGGTACGGTCATTTAATGCCAGCTGTAGATGATGGATCCCTTGAACAGTGTCATGTATGTGCATGTCTGCTTTGTGCTGAGGGGTAATTGTTCACACAGCTTTCTGATGGACGTCACATGTGGTTTTTCTGAGTCCCCAGATAGATCATGCAGTCTGTGTGTTCTCTTTTGTAATGACAGCCACCGTTGTATTCAACTGTCTAGCCTTTGACCTTGTCATGTATGTGCATGTAACTTGCATGCTCGAGGTAACTGTTAGCTACGTGTCTCTCCTCGAGACTCGGACATCTTTCAAGTGCTCACCGACCTTTTTCACCAGCCCCCCCGCCCCCAGGGGGCGGCAATCTGAGGGGTAGCCCCGGGCGCCACAAGCTCTAGCTAAGCCCCTGCAGGGTCCTTTGTTACTCCACTGTGTGTGTTTATATATATCCTAGGGCATACTTATATTTAGGACCATGTTTTCATAGGAAATGTATTTTTTGGTTTGCTAATGACTTCAGTACCATTTGACGAATCCTCACAAAACTTTACCAAAAAAGTTCATTCATCTCCGCTTTTTCCAGAAAAGTTTTGGGGTGATCTGCACCAGGAAAAAGCAGGGTTCCCATAACGCATTCTCCTTATTCGTTAGGAAAATTGAACAGCGATACCTCAAAAACAGCTGAACTGAATCAGTCCCCTCCTTGTAAATGTATTAAAGAATATATAGGGAGGCATGGAATAGATACCCTGACTCACTAAGCCTAGGGGGTGGGGGTTATACGGATCTGCAGCTCCCAGAAAAGAGAGTATAAGTTATAGTTACTTTAGGGCATGAGTTATAGTTACTTGAGATAACTAGAATTGGTGAATTTCTGTGGTTTTGTTAGCTTAAAGCTGTATGTTTTAATTGACATTCTCGCCTAACTATAACGTCCATGTGAACTTTTGTAAAAAAAATACAAAAAAGATGACAAACACACATATAAACATAGATATACACACACACACATATATATATATAAACACATGTATATAACTTTAGAGTTAAAATTAATACATTTAAAATGTAATATTTTAACATCATACAAATGAATGTATTTAATAAAAACAATTTAAAATTAGTTCTGATTAACTAAACACATCAATAAATATATTAAATATGAATTAAGTATTGAAATGCTATATTGTGGGTGATAATTTTAATCCCTTGGCTGCGGCGTGAATTTCGCAGCGGAGCGGGGGTTAGGGGCAGGCGTGGCGCTTCGGCGCTCGTGGCGGAACCATGCCGTTATGAGCCACGGGCGGCGTGTGCTCATGACGGCTTGGTTATGTCACAGACCCGCCCGCACAGGCGGGGAACTATTTGCGCGTGGGCTGAGCGGCTGCAGCATGACGGAACCACGCCGTCATGAGCAGAAGCCGCCCGTGGCTCATGACGGCGTCGTTCCGTCATAAGCAGGCAAGGGGTTAAAAATATTACTTATAAACTAAATTAATATATTTTCATTATTTATATACTTAGTAAACTCTTACTTTGCTGAGTTAATGTGCTAAAACATTTTATTTTATTAGTTCTAAGTTAATCATTTAAAATGAATTTACAATGTTATTTTACATTAAAATATTGTCAATATTTTTATAAAACAAATAATAAAATGGATCATGTTTCCTATACTTTACCATTGAGAGATCTCTACTCCATTGATGGTTATTATAACACCCCCCATTGGTGGAAATCTACGACTATGTTGGAGATTTGGTTTCAGGGTGGAGACATGAAAAGGTGAATAGCAGAAAAGAGTTGCCTAACACCTAGATGCAAGATTAAGTTATCATGTGAGTAAATCTGCTCATGTAAATTTACTATTGCCAATAGTGCCCCAGACGTTCCCTTCTTAATTCCCTTTCTGTAAGGAATGTGTCCTATTAGTGCGCTGCAGTTTCTTTGTCTCCAGTGGCAGCCCGACTCATTTTGATGAATTGAACACCTTTTTAGGTCGAGCTCTCTCGACCTATTGTCGCTGAGTTGCTCCTCAAGGGAGATAGACTGGTGCACGAGCGCCGATTGCACATCGTGGACGCGCTTGCCCAGCCCTCCGGAGCCGTGCACATCTTTTGCTCCACATTCCACATTCACAGTGGCAGCCTCTCACAATCACGCACGCACACAGCCACACGGAAGCAAACACACACACGCGCACACACATGTTGACACACACACACGCTGACTGACACACACACACAGCCACCCCCCACTCTGCCCCCCACCCACTGACCTGGCTCTTTCCGCGTGTCCCTCTCCCTCTGCAGCGGGTCAGTGTAGGCAGCCTCGGAGATCGGCGTGTCTTCTCCGGCGATCCGATGTGCACCCTCACGGCGACGTGCGCTCCCACTGCTTTCGTGCCCGGCTTGTGGTAAACCTGCTTGTGTTCACGCGTGCACTGCTCTGCCCTGGCTGCAGAGCTGCACGAGCGAGCACGTGGTTTTATTGTTGCTGTTTATTGACACGAGCTGTAACCTAAGCTTCTTATGTTCAGCTGAGCGCGTGTGCAGCGCCCAGAAGCCCCGCCGGCCGGCACACAACCTTGACACAAGGCCCTGGTCGCATATTGTTTGCGCGGTAAATTGAACCGCAAACTTCGTTTGCGACAGCTTAGGACCGAGTCACGAAACAAGGCGAAAATGAGTGAACAGGCAGTAAACGGAAGGGATAGGCGTGTGCGTGACACTTTTCCACATGCAAACATTAAATATTTTTTTCTCCAAGTTAGACCGTGCAGGACTGTAAACAGTCTGTGCACGGAGGACGGGTCTCTCAGGTTTCCGACTTTCCGGACATGGAGGAGCGGGGCGGGCCTGCAGGTGGCCCGGCTCCATCCATTGCGGGGTGAGCTCGGCTGGGCGGGTCCCGCGCTGGTGTGGCGGGCCCGGCCTGATCCCTCATCGCTCCCAGCAGCCTCCTGCGCACACGCTGAGGCTCCGAACGGGTGCATCGGAGCCGGTCGGACCTGGGAGCTTCCAGCAGGTAGTGAGAGCCGGTGTGCCTGGGGAGGAGGGCGGGGCCACGGGAGGCTCCAGGGAGCAGTGGCGGAGGGGCAGCAGAAACCTCCAGATTCCTGCAGCACTTATTTGTGTTATTTATCACTGCAGTATAGCGCCTGAAAGTGTGTGTGAGTGTTGTGGCTAGCGCAGTCTCAGTGCTTGGACTCCAGCAGCCCTCCGCCTCCATCCTTCTGACTGGACGTTTCCTCCTGGTGCACATATCTTGCACTGTACATCTATGTATTGTATTGCAATTGTTATATAGTGCTTACTATCCTTATGTGGGGTTCCGAAGCACTTGCTAACATGAGTAGCACGCTACACCGTCTGTGGTGGGTGATTGGAAGGGTCGTGTCTTTCTTGTGATCCCTTGTGGGAAGTGTTTCCTTATCGTGCGTGAAGGCCACCGAGGTTCGGTTGTCATGTTGTGGGACACAGCATTTAGCACAGTGTGAGATGAAAAAGTGTGAGACTGGTGCACCAGTTCTAGAAACCTGGCAGCCTTGAGCAGCTCTGCAAGTCCCTTTATGGCAGAACTCTTTAAACTGTGCTTTCAAAGAATGCCTTGTAGTAATGGGTAATCAGGCTGTACCTAGTGAAAACATTTTAATAAGTCCAGTAAAAGGACACATTCCCATTAGTGAAGGAAACAAAAGTGTGAATGGCCGACTGCATCCCAATTATGACTCTTATTTTACTAAAGATGTATGGGGGCTCGTTTTCTTTGCTCGCATTAGGTCTGATGGCACCCTTATTGCAGAGAGGCTGCAGCGTGTGGGAGATCCTTTCTTTAGGTCGAGCCTGAGGCATGCATTAGTGGAGTACGAAATAGAAGCCCTTCCCACTCTCCGCCCATGTTTGTAATTGGCTTGCGTCATTGTCCTTCGTAAACGCTGGCTTCCAATTCATTATTAGGCTTATTAGTCCCTCCTTGGTACCGCCTTGTCTGTATTTGTAACCTCCCATAACAACAGGACCTTTTAGTGGAGTTGTTACCTGGTCTGCTTTATAAGTTGGTGAGCACTATTTTATTTAATGCTCTTCCCCTATTGCACCCACTACCTCGCAGCATGCTGCCCGCTTTTATTTTAATGTTTACTAAAGGCGGTCCACTTTAACTATAGCAGTCATGTTTCTTTCCTTCTTTCGTTTAGCAGCGCAGTCCGCATTTATCGGGCACACGTATTTATTTAAGCAGTGCAGTCTGCATTTAGCGACTGCGCTTATTTATTTATCTTAGCAGCGCGGTCCCTATTTAGCGTCCGCACTTATTTATTTAATTTGTTTACTGACACCCATGCAGCGCTTACACATTCATAGAAGCTGCACCCCTTTCTTTACACAAACTGCTTCTAAAGAAAGGTATGTGGCCTACATGAAAGGGAAAGAGCGGCTGACCTAGGGCAAGAACCTCAACACCCCCGAAGAGAGGAAGCACAGGTAGCCCACAGCACCTAGTATATCCTGGCGGGCACTCAGTCTGGACAAACCAGGCCCGACCAGGCAGGCCTCCAAGAACAAATGCGCAGGTGTGTACAGGGACAGGCAACAAAGGGCTAAGGAGCCAGAAGGGCCCCAGAGGAATAAAGAGACAGGAGCCGCTGCAATACACCAACTTGACCGGAATCATAAAGGCGGCCACGGACAAGAGACACAAGAAAGGGCAGAGATCCCTGACGGGTCCGATGAAACATAGAGAGCCGCAACCCAGACCAAAACACCGGCCCGGGACCCAACCACCACCGGGCTAAGGACTCAGGAGCCAGAGAAGGCGAGAGCACCACCCTGAGAGAGACATCGGGAAGGGCAGCATCAGAAGGCAGATGACGGAAGATGGAAGAGAAGGGGCACCATGGCCAAGACCTCACTCCCGAAGGGACTGGAAGGATCCCCGCATAAAACGTGGGGAGACCAAAGGCACGCTGCATGAGCCTGTGTCACCAGAGGCACACCTACGAGTAATAGCTCCGTGGGGCTAAGGGCCCGACCCTAAAGAGGATGCAGCAGTGGCGCTACGAGAGGCATCTGCCCTCCCAAGAATATACCATATGGCATGGCCAGCATGTGATAGCAGGACAAAACCAAAGTGGAAGAGACAGAGACAAGAACCACAATGCACTGTGACACAACGAGGCGAAGCCGGCTGCAAAACATGCGACAATGCACAATGAATACAGAAGAAGAAACAGACACCCAGATCCGGACAAACCGGACTGATAACTCACATGCAAACAGCTTACATGGAGCGCAAAGACATCCCGTCTGGGGAATGTGCGCAGCACAAGGCAAAGCAAGGCACAAAGTCAGGCGAGCACAAGTAAAATGTGACAAAGGATGCATAAACATCACAGGCAGGAATCAAACCCATGCCCCGTGAGAAACCCACACCGCAGTAGGACACAGTGGCAGGTGATAGGGAGATAACCCAAGGGTGCATTTAAATTCCGAACGCAGAGTACCCAGGTATTGATGTACAAATGAGTATGACAGGATGTCTAGTGGTCTCGCAGCAACACGAACTGGGAACCCCAGCCCCGAGGATGACGGCACCAGCTGCAATGTCACACGTGAAGGAGAAGGGTCCGTGAGAGGACAAGGAGCCAAGCCAGCATACCACATTCCACAGCAGGAGAGCCGAGGACCCAGGCGCCCAACCCCTGCCCCAAGCAGCCCAGCTGCCTGCGGCGGGACCACAAGACGCCCACCGCGAGGATTAATAAGCAGTGCCTCATGCAGGGTCATCATATGGAAAGCGCAACACATCACTGGGATGCATAAAGCGGAGTTCCCAGCACATAAGACGCGTAGCCGAGACTCGAACCAGGATCATCGGAAACAGCAGCCACTCGCGAGAACACATAAGGTGCAACAACAGAGGACTGTGAAAAAACCACACAGATGCACAGTTAAACATCTCAGAGGAACGGGGAGAGGATCGAACGTTCCCCGCATCGCACATTCCTCATAGTCACTCCTAGGGACATGCAAGCTTCCTGCATGGGAGCAGCAGGAGTGCATCGTACAAGTACTGCGTACAAGCCAACACCGCAATCCATCCTTCAAGAGGAGAAAAACTAAAACGCACCTGATCGCTCAAGGGTAGGTAGCGTAGACGGAAATGTCACAAACCCAGCACCGCCGCATCCCAGACGCTCAGCGTGGGGCGGCGGTGCAAATGCAAATAATATACCGGGCAAAGTGGAGAGGCAGCCGCCCCCATCGCTCAGCGCGGGAGCGGCGCCAAACAAAACCGCCGCCCCCTCCAATTAAAAAAGAAAGAAACACTCACTTCATAATCCAAAAACTCACATCAAGTGAAAGTCATAAGGAGGAGGGGAGCGGCGGCTGTCATACAAACGAGGACGCTAAAGCAGACCCCGGAAAATTATAATAAAATAAAGATACATCACCGAGACCGAACAAACGAACCTTGGACACTGTAGATGGGTGTTCTGCAGGAAAACAGAGAAAAAAACCAGGATGTTTCCTGTGTTGGTCCCGCCCTTATAGGTCAGGTGACAGTCAGGCGGTCATATTGGGTGAAGAACTTTTTAATTTATGGGTAAATGATGTGTCTGGAACATGGGGTGCTCATTAGTAACTGTGACGAGGAAGACGGATGAGGATGGTAATGACTCAGTTACTTACCGGTAATGTTAATTACTTCGAGTCCAATGCAGGGCAGTAACCTGTTTGGCTGTTCCTAACATGTGTAGGATCAGAAGCCAATCAGAAAGTTTAATGCCTTTGAGAGTTTGGAGTCAGATCCCTAGGATAGTTACCTACGATATGTTCGGGATGGGGAACCCCACTGTGTCTTTGATGTGGCTCAGCACCTCCTTCCAAAAAAGAGTTAACATTGGGCAGGACCACCAGATGTGAATGTAAGAGCCTATGTCAGAAACACAACGCCAGCACAAGGGTGAGGAGGTAGGGAACATCTTATGGAGTCAGGCTGGTGTATAATACCAGCAGGTCATCACTTTATAAGCCGTCTCCCGCTGAGAAATGCTTTTGTATGTCTTATGAATGTCCTGCACAGCTGTTTCCATTGCTCTGGAAGGATATCATCTGAGGTGTCAGAGAGCATTGTCGTTGATAAGGATGAAGGGGTAGCGAGTTGGAGTGTTGTAGGAGTTGTTATGTGGGTCTGATCAACCCCCTGGAGTCGCGAAAGGCACGTACCAATGTCCCGAAGGAGATAAGCTGGCATGTGGCCCCAGAGCAAAATGATTCAACAGGGGCGACCTCCTTGAGTCTACCGGGTGGGTGGAACAATGTGAACTCTCTCCATCTCAAGGTGCACCAAAGAGTATCCAGATGAGCACCACATTTTAAGTTTGAGAGGAACCCTCAAGCTCAATGTCCTCCCAAATTGTTGCCAATAAAAAGTAAAAGGACAGGAAAACTGACAGGGTGAAAGGCAGAATGGTGGAGGCGAAATGTCTGCACTGGTGGTCAGGCACTTACCTGATAACAAAGGGTTTTCTTCAGTTAGCAAAATGCACTTTCAGCAGCCTAATAAGTTCATCAGGCTAATGTTGTCCATTCTGGTTTTTCTCAAGCATGACGTAGAGCTAAAGAAAAAATAATACATTTTTGAAGATTTTATTTTATTGTAGTGAAATTTGTATTTTTAGTTTAACAATTACATTTGTTCATATTTTTAAAACATCTGTACAGAACATGTATGTTAATTGAAGAGCTACCAAGTCACTATATAGTAACACAATTTTGTGAATCAAATAGTGATGCAGACTAATTCATTGCTAGCTGGCCGGTGGAAACTTTACTAGCTCTCTTGGTAACTGAGTTTTTTTCATTGACTCTAAAATCAAGATTAGTTTGGCTAACCTTTATTGTTAGATTAATTAAAATCAATAAAATATAAAATACAGTGATGAAAAAAATCATTAAAACAGTAAAAAAGTTCTTCTTGACATATGGCGGCGGAGAGGTCTCAAAGTTCATAAGTCAGTGTCTCCGCAAAAAAATGGTATCCTATTTTGTGCAAATAAGCAAGAAGCGGCTTAACATGTATAAGATGATTCAGAAAAGGGGGTGGTGATGAACAGAGTGTCTGAATTAAGCAGACCACTCTTACCCAGTCCAAAGATCAGGGCTTGATCCATCACCGTTTTTTAGCTCACTGCACCATCCCAGCTCAGAACTTGGCTAAATGCAAATTAGTCTGACCCTGGCCCAGTGCATCATGGGAACAGGGCAGACCAAACTGCCAAGCCAATTCTTATACTGGAAAGGAAACAAGCTACCGGGGACCGGTTTCTGGCATTTCAGCCATCTTCGGCCCGGCTTGCTTGAATCCTGATGGCGCAATGAGCTAGGGACTCACATCTGAGTATACCCTTCCACGCTTATGGTGGACAAAAATGATTCAGAAAAGGGGGTGGTGATGAACAGAGTGTCTGAATTAAGCAGACCACTCCTACCCAGTCCAAAGATCAGGGCTTGATCCTTCACCGTTTTTTAGCTCACTGCACCATCCCAGCTCAGAACTTGGCTATATGCAAATTAGTCTGACCCTGGCCCAGTGCATCATGGGAACAGGGCAGACCAAACTACCAAGCCAATACTTATACTGGGAAGGAAACAAGCTACCGGGGACCGGTTTCTGGCATTTCAGCCGTCTTCGGCCCGGCTTGCTTGAATCCTGATGGTGCAATGAGCTAGGGACTCACATCTGAGTATACCCTTCCACGCTTATGGTGGACAAAAATGATTCAGAAAAGGGGGTGGTGATGAACAGAGTGTCTGAATTAAGCAGACCACTCTTACCCAGTCCAAAGATCAGGGCTTGATCCATCACCGTTTTTGGACTGGGTAAGAGTGGTCTGCTTAATTCAGACACTGTGTTCATCACCACCCCCTTTTCTGAATCGTTTTTGGCCACTATAGGTGTGGCAGGGTATACTCAGACATGAGTCCCTTTCTCACTGCACCATCAGGATTCAAGCAAGCCGGGCCGAAGACGGCTGAAATGCCAGAAACCGGTCCCCAGTAGCTTGTCTCCTTTCTGGTGAAGAATTGGCTTGGTAGTTTAGTCTGCCCTGTTCCCATGATGCACTGGGCCAGGGACAGACTGATTTGCATATAGCCAGGTTCTGAGCTGGGATGGTGCAGTGAGATAAATAACGGTGATGGATCAAGCCCTGATCTTTGGACTGGGTAAGAGTGGTCTGCTTAATTCAGACACTCTGTTCATCACCACCCCCTTTTCTGTAACATGTATAAGAAGTTTGGCGATTAGCTCTGCCTAAGACATGAACAGTTCATGTTGTCCGGATGGAGAAAGTGCTTTGTGCAAGGAAGGAACCTATGCAAGTGATGACTGAGGTACAGCGAGTAAGCTGGAGATTCAGGCCCAGTTGTATGAGGGAGGTACTTTACCCCTATCCCTGGTGAAAACCAGAGATCACGGCTGAGTAAGCTGAGCAGGCTGGCAGAGTGCGTTCTTTGAGGCCTAGTCATCTCCACATAGATATTTTACTACTGTTATTGCTTGTCTGAAGGAGCGCACCCTGGCATGGCTCCAAAAGGTTCTGAGCCAGTGGTGGCACAGATTTAAAGTGGACCTGCAAAGGCAGAAAGTGTGAATAGTAGCTTCTTTTGTTTGGCTACACAACCTGAGGGAAGCTACTCCTGTTACCCTTAGCCAGGGTTCTGCATGCGCATTGGTAGGGAGGATACCAAGGCGATTTTTTAAAAAGGTTCCCTTGAATCTGCTTCTGAAGGCTTCACCCAAATATGATTGTGGCTTTAGCAGTATGTAACTATTTAGTGCCATCCATGTGTGAGTGCCGTTCTCAAGAGAAGCCTTGTCCTCTAAGGATGAGATTAGTTTTGACATTTTGCTGGTTGTCCTTCAAAACGACTCAAAGGGGGCATTGCTGACCAAAGCTGAGCTACTGTGAGCTGATCAGTGGCATCTTTTAGATATCTTCCGGCTGCTGGATGCGGTTTATTGATTTCCAGCCAGATGTTGTGATTTATGGTGTTCCTTTTCCGGACTGGATCCCTGAGCACATTATGGTGAATGCTGCGCTTCTAGCTATCATTTGTTTGGCTAGACCAAGTTCTAGACTCATCTGGGCGGCCAAGGTATATCTGGGTAGATGGAATATTTCACAAGAAAGATTTAGAGGAGGGTCCTGGGGAAAAGTATATAGACCTGCAAAGGATTATATCACCAATTCTATACTTAAATACAACATACAAAATCCTTGGGTCTTTCGTGCAAGAGTGAATGGACATAGACACTGACAAAATCACACAGACCTATCTGTGGGATGATCCCTTTCAGGATGTAAACCCTCGCCCACCAAAGGTGGCATGCTTCATCATCTGGGATTCTCCTCATGGTGAAAAAACTTAGTTCCACCAAGAGCTACAACCCCCTCTCTGAGAGGGAGGAGCTCAGGGATGATGTATTATCCATTCTACAAAGGGTATTCTAAATCCACCAGTTGAGAGAGAGTGGGTTTGGGGGAGGGTGCAGCACAACAAAAAGTAACATGTAGGAAGTGATGTTAAAACTAACTAGTGAGAGCAAATGAGTGCTTTATTTATGTGTTCCCACTGTCAGGATTTAAAACAGTGTATGGATATAAACCGCATGTGTCAGACGAAATATAAGGTCAGCTGTGTTGACCCGCAAGGTGTCAGGGCTTTCACCAGGACCTAAGAAGATGCTGCTGCAAAAGAAAACATGTGAACAGTTAACAAAATATATAAAGTGATACTGAAAGACGGAACCACTTGTGTTTCCGGTTTCAGTTCAAAGAGTGATGATCCTTCCCAGGTGGACATCGGCACGGCTGTTCGATGTCGCCTCAACGTCGTTTATGAAGCTGTGTGCGGCGCTGGTCATTTCTGTGGAAGATCCACAAGACCAATTAGGGGAAGGTTGTGAGGAGATGACCCCCATGGAGCAGCCAGTGGCCCCTTCTTGATTTGACAGCTGGATTGCAGAACAAGCTGAAGAGAGCAGGCTGGATTTGTCCCCGGCTTCCTCCCTTTTGTCACCTCCGTGCCTTGCCCCAGAAGCCAGTTCCACTTTGGCAGAGGTCTTGAGGAGAGTGGCTGTTATCTTGCATCTTACTCTCTCTACTGTGGAGAAGACTATAGACCCTCTTATTGAGGTTCTACATCCCAGTCAATTGGGGGTTGAGCCGCTCCCTTTTTGTGAGGCCCTTACTGACAATTTGTTAGGGGCATGGTCAAAACCTGAGTCAGGTTTGCCAGTGGGCCGCATCATTGCCCACGCATACCGTCCTGCCGGGGGTGACCCCGCTTGGCTGGTTTGGAAGCCGACTCACCACAGCTTCATGGTCCAGGCCATTGCAGTGTTCCCTGAGATGGGGTACCTCCCTCATTTCTGCTGCGGTTCACAATCCGCTCAGCGGATAACCAAATCCTCGGGCGAGAAGAAGGACCTCTACTCTCCCCTAGGGTACCACCAGGTCTGACTGTAACCAGATACTGGCTAGCTACCTGCGGGGAGAGACGAGACAGCTCAGGAACACCATAGAGAAGGGATGTCAAGGTAATCTCAGGAAAGAAGAATATTTCAGGAATACAGGGTATCAACGTGGCGGCTCTTAAAAAGACAAACAAAATAGATTAATTCTATCTGTACACCTGTCTATTCCTAAGCCTAACACCCTTGAGAACTATACCACCCCTCTGTTGTGTGTTCCCCAGACTCACCGTACATAAATAGCGTGCTTTCTTGATGGCCGGAAGAAGACTCCAATCCGGAAAATCCACTAACTCTGTGCAGTAGACATCCACCAACAAAAGGAACATCAATGTTTAAATTAACAGTACTTCGAAAGCCTCCCAGGATTCAGCATTCCAGTAGTCCGATATACAAAATGTTAAATCAAAAAAAAAATTGTTCCACCAAAGGAAAGAACAATGTCCCAGAGCTGCTAAAAAAAATACAACAGAAGGTGCTAAATAAGAAGAAGGAATAAGGAAAACACCAGGCTCGAAAAATGAAGTAACCGCTGCAAGAAGGCGGCAACGTAGAAACGAAGCTCACAACAAAAAAATATTGCGCGTGCAGCACTAATGAAACATGAGTCGGACTAATTAAGTCTCTAACAACTCACGGCCAAAAAGAATAATACAATTGAAGAAAGTGCAAAAACGCGCTAACAGCGCCTAAAACAAAAAGGATAGAAAATAAGGAATTCCAAACAAACACCTCGATGGAATTCCGAAAGTGCCACAAACCAAGAAAAGGGAAATGTTCCCAGCACAGTGAATACAGGAACAAACGATGTGTGCTGGCGTCAGGAAATTGCAAGAAGGCGAGGTCCACAGTAAGTAGGTTGCCAAGCACCTGTGCTTGGGAGCAAGCTTCCTTAAATGACCAAAGGGTCACATGACGGGGTTTGCGAGGGCACACAACAGTTCTCTAATCTAGTGCATTCTGGGAGTTGTAGTGCTCATGTGGAGAAGTGTGGCTCAGGGATTAGAGCGGCAGACCCTGAGGCAGCGGTCTGGTCCGGACCAGGGTTCAATCCCCGTCGCGGCAGGGTCTTGGGCTCAATGTCTTCGGACCCGATAATTCTCACCTCGGTGCCTACTCTAATCATGGGTTCCACTCTGCAACTCTTGGCAATAGCTTGCTTAATCTCCACACCGGCCCTAACAACGCTAGGATGCCTGGCTTCACCTTGAGGGTGCCCAAGAGTGGACACCTCACAGGAACAGGCCAGGAAGGGTTCCACAGCGGTATTCGTACAGCGCTTAGAGACCCCTGGGTGATAGGAGCTATACAAATCCAAATTACATTTACATTGACATTTACATGTCTCAGCCTGCACACCCTAATGAATATCAGTTCTCCCCTATAAAGGCCATTCCTACGGGTCTAGGTTTGGAGGGATGAAGTACATGAAACCTTTTTTTAGTGACGGCGCATGAACGTTTTTGTAGCTAGTTCCCACGTTCTATCCTCAGGGCCGTATCCCAACCAATCCACTAGATACTGTTGACTCCCCTTGTGTCTTCGTGAGTCAACTATGTGCTCCACTTCATATTCTTCCTCACCGTTAACGATAAGAGGAGGTGCAGGACATGAAGGAGATTCATACGTTTTGAGCAGGGAGATATGAAAGACTGGGGGTAGATCTAATTTCACTGATACTGGATTAACAAGTTTCAGTATACTATAAGGACCAATGTATCCAGGTTGCAGCTTTCTAGGACCTGGTAATCTCAAGTTTTTGGTGGCCTACCAGACTTGATCACCTTTCTTATATTCGGGAGCAGGTCGTCTATGAACATCTGCCCGTTTTTTCATTCTTTATTTAGCTTCCTTTAGCTCTTGTTTGATGTGGTTCCATATTTTCATGAGTTGAGTATGGTATTCTGAAACAGCAGGGATTTGTGAGACAGAAGGAGGTAAGTAAAGAGGCAGAAATCTAGGGTGATACCCATAAGAAAGAAAAAAGGAGACACTTTCGAGGAGGAATGAGTTGAATTGTTGTAAGCAAATTCTGCTAATGGGAGTGCTTGCACCCAATCCCCTGTGACCGTGCTTAGGAGGCATCTAAGAAACTGCTCCAAGGTCTGGTTAGTTCTCTCAGTTTGCCCGTCCGTCTGAGGGTGATATTCAGAGGAGAGGCAATGATCCATGCCTTACATGCACCCTGCCAAAACTTTGATACAAATTGGGGGTCTCTATCCGACACTATTGCAGATGGCAAACCATGAAGTCGTATGATGTGTGTTATGAACACCTCTATGAGTTCTTTAGCAGGGGGTAGTTTAATAGGAATTAAATGTGCCATTTTCGAAAGTATGTCTACCACAACTAAAATAGTAGTGAAACCTCTTGATATAGGTAAGTCGGTCATAAAGTCCATACTTATGGTAGACCAAGGGGTGTGTGGGATGGGCAAAGGTTGCAACAGACCAGCGGGCGCACAATGACGAGACTTTTGTCTTGCACATGTAGGGCAGGCCTTGACAAAGTCGTATATATCTTGCTTCATACCCTTCCACCAAAACCATCTCTTGCACGTTTGTAATGGTTTTTCACCTCCTGGATGTCCCGCTAAGAGAAGAGTATGACACCACTCAATGATAATGACCTGTAGATCTTTAGAAGGGATATATAAGAGATTGTCATGATAATAGAGACTGTTTTCTATGGTGTATAAGAGATCCGCTAACCATTCCTTAGGGGCAACAGCTTTGGAAGCCATAAGTAATTTTTCAAAAAATGTTTCGGATTCAGATATTGTGGTTTCTCCCAGTGCCACTATCTTGTCAGCCAGAATTATGGGTAATGGAGTGTCCACTATGAATTTATCTTCTTTCCCTAACCTCGATAACACATCAGCTCTCCCGTGCTGTGCTCTAGGTCGATAAGTGATAACAAAATCATATTCACAAAAAAGGAAACCCATCTCATCTGCCTGGGAGTGAGAGCCTTAGCTGATTTGAAGAACTGAAGATTCCTATGATCCGAATAAATGTTAATAAGATGAGGGGATCCTAAGAGATAATGTTCCCACTCTTGGAATGCTAATTTGATGGCTAAAAGTGCTCGTTCTCCAATGGTATAATTCTGCTCAGCAGTGGAAAGGGTTTTTGAAAAATAAGCCACTGGATGGAGGGTTCCTGTTTTGATGTCTCGTTGTGATAACACCCCATCAACAGTATATTGGGATTTATCTGCTTCAACATATTAGGGTTGGGTTTCATTGGCATGTCTTATGATAGGGGCCGAAATTAACTTGTTTTTTAATTCCTGAAAGGCTTGTTCTGCTGATTCATCCCATTCAAATGTTACCCCCTTTTCAATAATCTGTTTATAGGAGTAATGAGGTCTGAAAAATGGTCTATGAATCTTCTATAAAAATTGGCGAACCGTAAGAACGATTGCACCTCCGTCACTGACGTAGGACTCGACCATTTAGTTATGGCAGATACTTTGGCAGGATCCATGAGAATACCCTCTGGGAAGATTACAAATCCCAGGAATTCTACCTTCTGAGTATGAAAAACGCACTTATCCAATTTGGCAAAAAGGTGATTTGCCTATAGCCGCTGGAGTACTAATTTAACATGAGTGACATGTTCTTGCTTATTCTGTGAATACACTAAGATATCGTCTATGTAGACAATAACAAATACATCGAGATATTCTCTGAATATCTAATTAATGAAGAATTGAAATGCTGCCGGAGCATTCCCCACGCTGCTCCCAGCCCAGAATCTGGTATCGTAGCGCTATCGTGCTAGACAGCTCTTTGACCTTAAATCAATATCGCATTGCTCATGTAATAACTTGTGCCTGATCCCTGAATCGATTTTATCGTAGCGCTATACTGTGAGACTGCGCATTAATTAATTTACTGTTGTGCATTGCTGCCTTTGCCTGCTTACCTATTTGTGCCTGATTGTGCCAGTGCCACTGCCCATTTCATTGCCATTATCATACTTGTGCCCCAATCTCGTCCTGCTTGGCTTTTGGCTTGCTGCCATTTTGTTGTTTGTTGTTGTGCCTATCAGCCCGGCTCTCCACCCCGCTCCCGCCTCCCAGCTGCTCCTCCCTCGCTCCGCCCCCCTCCACTATCCACTTATGACAGATGCTTTTGCACGCAGCGTTCACGCGCAGCGGTCGCGCCCCATGCGCGCCGAAGGCGCGCCAAATGTAAGCCCGTCCGCGCCTGGACCGCGCCCAGCGCCAGACCCCCTGGCCCCCGCAAAACCCACTCCACCCGCATAACGTACAACGCCGCAACCCTCTCAGCACTTAATCCCGGCCGACTCCCAAACTGCAACCAAGCCGCCCCAGGAAAAACCCATGGACCCTTCACCTGCCACTCTTGCAAGTTCGACTGCATCAGGATCCACACCAAATCCACAGACTCCACACAGAACTCCAACACTAACCACCTGAAGTGCATCCTGATCAACACCCGCTCGGTCCACAGACACGCAATTGAACTTTGGAACCTACTCGACACCACATTGCCGGACGTCGCCTTTCTTACGGAAACCTGGATGAACACCTCATCAACGCCCGACATCGCCATAGCCATCCCGGAAGGCTACAAGATCATCCGAAAGGACCGCATCAATCAAACTGGAGGAGGCATCGCCATCGTCCACAAGAACACTATCCGCATCACGACCAGTTCCGATGACAACCTCACATCCGCCGAGCACCTTCACTTCCAGATTCACACCGACCCTAAGACCACACTCAGAGGCACCCTCATCTATAGACCACCTGGACCTCGCACACAATTCAGCGAAGACATCACTGACTTCATCAGCCCTCACGCCCTCCCCTCAGAGGACTACATTCTACTGGGAGACCTCAACTTCCACCTGGAAAAGAACAACGACAGCAACACCACCACCCTTCTGGACAACCTCGCCAATCTTGGACTCAAACAACTTGTTAACACTCCCACCCACAATGCCGGGCACACGCTCGACCCAATCTTCACCTCCAGCAAGCACATCTCCTTTAATCACACCACAGCTCTCCATTGGACGGACCACAGCTGCGTTCACTTCTTCTACAATAAGACTACGACCCACAACCACACACAACCAATTTCCCGGAGAAACTGTAACAAAATTACCACCGACCAGCTCTTCACATCGCTTCACCAAAACCCTCCTGCAAAATCTTCGGACCCAAATCAAGCAGCCACCAACCTCACACAATGGATCACCCACAGCGCTGACGAATTAGCACCCTTGAAAAACCATCACATCAAGCAAGGCAGCAAAAAAGCCCCCTGGTTCAATGATGACCTCAAGAAATCCAAGAAGATCTGTCGCACCCTCGAAAAAGCCTGGCGAAAAAACCCAACCACTGGCAACCTGGCCACCTTCAAGAACGCCACCCGCAAACACCACCAACTTATCCGATCCACCAAGAAATCAGCATTCAAGGATCGACTCGACAACAACGCCCACAACAGCAAGGAACTATTCAACATCGTCAAAGAGTTTACCAACCCCACCGCCGGCACCAACGACATCACTCCCTCCCAAGACCTCTGCGACCCACTAGCCTCTTCTTCTACAACAAAATCGCTGACATACATAACAGCTTTGGAGACCAGTCCACCGCACCCACCTCCGAACTAAAACCCCCCTCCAACAACCTTTACACCTGGAACCCAATCACCACTGAAGACACCATCCGCCTGATGAACAGCATCCACTCAGGTTCACCAACTGACCCATGTCCCCACCATATTTTCAACAAAGCAAACTCCATTATCGCACCCCATCTCCGAGACGTCATCAACTGCTCCCTCAACTCCGCTACCTTCCCGGAAAGCTGGAAACATGCCGAACTCTGCGCCCTCCTGAAGAAGCCCACAGCGGACCCCACTGAACTCAAGAACTACCGCCCTATTTCGCTCCTCCCTTTCCCTGCCAAAGTCATTGAGAAAGCCATCAACAGTCAACTCGCCGCCTTCCTCGAATCCAACAAATCCCTCGACCCCTCACAGTCCGGCTTCCGAGCCAAACACAGCACCGAGACCGCCCTCATCGCAGCAACAGACGACATTCGAACTCTACTGGACAACGGAGAAACAGCTGCCCTCATCCTACTTGACCTCTACGCAGCCTTCGACACAGTCTGTCATAGCACCCTTATACAATGCCTCAGCAACGTCGGAATTCAAGGAAAAGCATTGGACTGGATCATCTCGTTCCTCGCCGGAAGAACCCAGAGAGTCCGCCTCCCCCCTTTTAAATCAGAGGCCACTGAAGTCATCTGCGGCGTACCACAAGGATCTTCACTCAGTCCCACCCTCTTCAACGTATACATGAGTCCCCTCGCATCCATCGCACGCCAACACAACCTCAACATTATCTCCTACGCAGACGACACCCAGCTGATCCTCTCCCTCACCAAAGACCCTAATACCGCCAAAACCAACCTACACGAAGGGATGAAAGAAGTAGCCGAGTGGATGAAGAACAGCCGTTTAAAACTGAACTCGGACAAAACGGTAGTCCTCATCTTAGGATCATCCCCCTCCGCCTGGGACGACTCATGGTGGCCACCGGCCCTGGGAACCGCACCCATTCCTACGGACCACGCACGTAACCTGGGCTTCATCCTGGACTCCTCCCCCACGATGACCAGACAAGTCAACACCGTCTCATCTTCATGCTTCAACATCCTACGTATGCTCAAAAAAATCTTCCGTTGGATCCCCACCGAAACAAGAAAGACGGTCACCCATGCAATGGTCACAAGCCGACTGGACTACGGAAACACCCTTTACGCCGGAACCACAGCCAAATTACAGAAAAAACTCCAACGCATCCAAAACGCCTCAGCCAGACTCATTCTAGACATTCCCCACCAAGCGCACATTTCTGGTCACCTGAAAGACCTCCACTGGCTCCCCGTCAACAAGAGAATAACGTTCCGTCTCCTCACCCACGCACACAAAGCCCTCTACGACCTAGGACCCGAATACCTCAATACGCGCCTGTCCTTTTACATCCCCAGCCGCCAACTACGATCGTCCAATCAAGCCCTCGCCGCAATCCCACGCATCCAAATATCCACCATGGGGGGAAGATCCTTCTCCTACTTAGCGGCCAAGACCTGGAACTTTCTCCCCACCCACCTCCGCCTTACACAGAACCACCTCTCCTTCAGAAAACAACTAAAAACTTGGATATTCGATAAGTAAAGCTCCCCCCTCCTACAAGCGCCTTGAGACCCTCTGGGTGAGTAGTGCGCTATACAAATTCGAACTTGACTTGACACAATACTCGTAAGCCCGAATTTTGTGCGAAAGGCCGTCTTCCACTCGTCCTCCTCTCTAACACAAATCAGATGATAAGCCCCCCGCAGATCAAGTTTGGTTACAAATCTTGGCTTTACGGACCTGATCCAAAAGACTGGAGATGAGAGGGAAGTGGTATTTATTTTTAATAGTCACCTTATTCAATGCTCTATAATCTAGACATGCTCTCAAACCCCCTTCACGTTTAGGTTTTAAAAAAAGAGGGGATGAAACAGGAGAGGTCGAATGGCGAATTGATTTCTTCTTTAACATATCCTGGAGATGCTCGTAGAGGTATCTTGGGTTCAGTTAGCGCATACACACTACTGACTGGTAAGTCTGCTCCCGGTATGATATCAATTCTACAATAACATTTTCTATTGGGGTGGTAGCATCACAGCCTTGACCCCATCAAAAACGTCTGCATATTCCTGATATTCTGAGGGCAGGGTAGAAGGGTCAGCATCTGCGAGAGCACAAATAATATAGGCAATTTATCGTGATAACAATGTAACATGCAATATGGAGAACGAAGGGTAACCCTTCTGGTAACCCAATCAATATGGGGGTTATGCGTCTGTAACCAGGGTACCCCCAGGATGGCGCCAACATTTGGTGTGTCAATTAGATCAAATTGGATCTTGTCGGAATGTCCATTATCGCAGATCATGACAAGAACAGGACTTTGGTAGGTTATAGGGCCAGATGATAACATTTTTTAGTGAGAGGCCAGACACCACCACGGGGACGAACTCGCACAGCCCGGAGGGGGTGGTACAGAAACCAATATACTCCAGGATTTCGGCAAATGAGGAACAATTATTACGAATGGTAGATGAAATAGATACTCTACCAGGTATCATGGCCGACAATCCCTCGTTGGAAGTAGTTCCTATTTTCAATCTATCCAAACATGAGTTGAGTAGACAGGAATTAGAACTCCTAAGCTATGGATTGTCCTTTGTTCCTACGAGCCGAAATGATCATTTTATCACCCAAATGGAAATCCATAGATTTTTCAGGACTCTTCGGCTTAGATACTATTTCAACAAAACCCCTACACAAAATCTGCCCTATAATGTCACAGGCCTTCGATGTCCTTCTACATTCTATCCGAGTAACAATCTTATGCCTAAAGAACTACTGACCTTTGAAAATGTAGTTCTTATCGAACTGGATCAGTTATTCAAAGGGAAAAGAAAATACGTGAAATATAACTTCACTAGAGAGCAACATTTAATACTTGATGCTCTTGCTAAACATGACGATATTTACATTAAACCTGCCGATAAGGGAGGAAGTATAATAGTGCAGGATAGACTTGACTATGACACGGAGGCTTTGTCACAACTGAATAATACCCTATACTATACCAAACTGAGGGGTGACCCCACTGAAAGAATAAGAACAGAAATATTGACTATCAGTAAAGAGGGTCTTGATGGTATGTGGTTAAGCCAAAAAGAATTTGACTATCTGAATAAAAAAGACTTCACGATTCCTGCATTTTATACACTCCCAAAGATCCATAAGAGTGCAGAACACCCCCCTGGGAGACCTATTGTGGCGGGGTGTGGATCTATATTGCAACCCCTGGCAGAGTATGTGGATTATTTAATAAAACCCTTTGTGGCGCTGACCAAATCTTATACTAAGGATAGCATTAGTGTGATCAATGCGTTGGAAGGGGAAGCTTTTGACTCTAACAGTAACATCCTAGTGACAATGGATATTGAGAGTTTATACTCCAATATCCCACAAAACGAAGCCCTACATATCATCGACAAAGTATTGCAGAATCAAGCTCGCCCCATGCAAGTTCCGGTGGAATTTGTGATCAAGTGTGCTAAGATAGCACTGGAACGGAATTACTTTATATTTAATGGAGATTTCTATGGTCAACGTAAAGGGGTGGCTATGGGGGCGATTTTCGCCCCTGATATAGCAAATCTATACGTAGCAGATTTTGAGGAGAAAGTTATTTTCAATAACAACCCTTTTGACAAACAGGTTAAAAAATACCTGAGATATATAGACGATGTCTGTTTAATTTGGGAAGGCCCAGAAGATCATCTCTTATCTTTCCATGCATGGCTCAATGAGCAAAATCCTAACTTACGTTTTACAATTGAGTACAGTAATCAATCCATAAATTTCTTGGATCTGAATATCAAGCATGACAATGGTTCCTTGGTAGTGGACCTATATACGAAGCCCACAGCACGCAACACCTTGCTGAAATACTCGAGCCATCACCCGAGAAATCTAAGAGATAACCTCCCTTTTGGACAATTCTTGCGAATCAAACGCAATTGTACCAAAAGGGAGGATTATTTCAGGGAGGCTAAGATTCTCCAACAGAAATTGAGTGCTAGACAATATCCATATAGGCTAGTTAAACGAGCACTCAAACGTGCGTGGTATTATGACCGCACGGCATTACTGGAGGAAAACAAGAGGAAGGAAGAAACTGAGAACACCATTGCCTGTATAACTACTTTTGGCACAGAGTCCAATCAGATCAAAAAAATTATTTCAAAAAATTGGCATCTGATACAAAAAGTTGAGCCCCAACTAAATCTCCCCAGGTTTGCGTTCAAGCGAGCAAGAAACCTTCGGGACCATTTGGTAAAAACCTATAGGGAACCCAAACCTGTCACTCTACACAACCAATGGGGGCTTCCACCTATTGTAGGACATTATCCGTGTGGACAATGTGCTGCATGTGACACTACTACACCAACTAAAATCTGTGTACTGAATGGAAAACAAATTGTATTCAAACATCATTCGAATTGCCTCACAAAGAATGTCGTCTATTGCATAGAATGCCCATGCAAACTGTTGTACATAGGCAAAACTACCCAAGAAGTGAGGAAAAGAATAATCCAACATCAGTCCCGCATCAGGTGTAAAGCACTAACAGCCCCATTAGTGGAACATTACATACAACAATCCCATGGTCCTAAAGATATGAAATGGTATGTAATAGAGGTGGTCAAAGGTTCTAAAAGAAGGACCAATGTGGATCGTCTACTTACATTAAAAGAGAACAGATGGATTTGGACCAGAAAGACAGTGGGGTATGGTTTAAACCAATGTGTGGAGTGGCATAATTTGGCAACCCTATAAGGATGTAATGCTTGATTATCTGACCTTATTCTATGCAATCTATAGGAATAGTGAGATTTTAGCGAGCTGTGGGTATTCTTTGACTGGTCCTGGTTGTGATATTCACGCTTTCCGTCATTAATTTTAATTTTAATTTTTGTTATTGCTTTTGAGGACCTAAAGCCTTGTATTATTGTATTAGCGTTCAACTAAGTGTGTTATTTGGTGGTTATCGCACTGTATAGGGTGATCGAATCCCTTTTAATATGGGTATTTTAATATATTACACTCCTTTCTAAGATGGCCGCCACGCGCGGTGAATCGAACGCTACCATGTGCGCATGCGCATAGACTCGAGAGTGTGTATTGACGCTCACGAGCGATGCTTACAGACGCCGACGGAGACTTGATTGATACGGTCGCGTCTGTGGAGCTTTCCAAGTAAGTCCCTTGCCCAGAGAGAATCACGGACATGATAGTTGGCTTCCTAATAGATGATCGTTTAAGTGACTCGATATTTTACGTTTGTTCCCCCCCGCAGTTTATATGGTTGGCAGGCTATTTAAAAGCCGAGGTGTGCCCCGGTGCACGTGATTATAAAAAAGACATAAAAGAGTGTCAAGTGGAATCACGGTGGAGGTAAGCTCCGTACTATGTGTATTGTACTATACGATTGCCTATGGGTCAGGACTACATACTGAATCTGTGCAATGTTTACCTAGGAGTGGTGTCAATTACCCTGAGAAGTAGTAGTGGATTGAGGCTTTGGAAGACATCTTGTCTAGTGAGTATAGAGAAACCTGGCATGAGGTGTTAAGGAGTGAAGGGTTGTATATATGTATATATATTTAGTAAGGTTTGTGGACACACTGGGTGTGGTGATGGTATTTTAATGTAAGCAGACGATCAAATATTGGACATAAGTAGCTGGATCCTTTATACTGACTGTGTATATATTGTATATGTTTTTGTAGATTCCATGTGCAACGTTTAGTCCTGAGGATGGTCTCGGTGAAAAGCATACAATAGAGACTGAAACGTCGACGCATATACACCGTTTGGTTCATAATTATCCAAACAAGGATTTGTATATTTTATATTGATGGATTAGCTGACTGCATGTACAGGAGCACCCTATGTATATATCTGTATATTACATACTGTACCAACGGTGTACCACACTACAGGAAATGTACAGGAAATTGTAGTGTTGTTTGTGTTGCCTATCACTTGTACTTCTAGAATCTTGTGAAAAAATTTAAAGGATCATTTTCTAAACAATATAAAAAATTTGGGAGATACCATGTTTCTTATGTTTTCTTTTGAAGTAAAGTACTTGTATAAGACTTAATAGAAAATTATTGAGATATTGGAAATAATTCCTCAAGGAGCCTTCTTCTATTTAACAGATGATAACTCAGCGCCATCCACCGCTCTAACCTTTTCAGGTTGTGCTTTAGGAACAAGATCTATTACCAAGGTTTTAGCCAAGGTGATATCCCAAAAATTGTCTGGCACCCCTGAGTCCAACATTATAGACAAAGCTGTTCTATGCTGGGATCGTAACAAAAATACCACAGAGATTGTCAAATGTTTAGGCACTAAGGATGAGGTATTTGCCAGGAATTGAGAGACCTGTGAAGCATCATGGTGGAACCGATCTCGGAGCTCTCCAAGACTAGCAGTTTTCCGCTTGAGCAGCCGACCACATCTTGACAGCAGGAATTTTGGGTACCATCTTTGATTTGGCGGTGCAATCTCTGCCGTAAAATCCCCCTTTGCCGCAATAAAGACAAAGGTCAAGACGTCTACGCTTCTCACGTTCCTCCTTAGAGAGCGGTCCTCTGACTCCACCTATTTGCATAGGCTCCACATTATCTTTTACCTCTCTTTTTTCACTCCTGGCAAAAAAAAGGTAAGGACACTCCCCTTTTGTTCGCTCTCACTTCCGTTCACTTAACCGATGATCTAGTTTGACGAGTAAGTCAATGAAAGATGAGCAGTCTTCTAAAGGGTCAACTATTTGTGATAATATATCCTTCAACTCATCTCGCAACCCCCTGTAAAACAGGGAAGTTCTTTTTTCTTCTGGCCATTGCGTTTCTGCCGTCAGTCTATTAAATGTGGTGATGTACGATACTAAGTCTTTTGACCCCTGTTTCAGTCCTAAAAGCTCGTTATCGCTCGCCTGCATGTATGAATGATGTGCGAACAAGCTTCTCGTGCTCTCTTTAAAACGCGTTAAGTCATACAGGATGGGATCGTCGTTTTCAACTGGGGGGGACAACCCACAGTGCAGCATTGCTGTTCAAATAAGATATAATGAAGGCTACTTTAGCAGCGTCATCAGGAAAGGAGGCTGATCTACACAAAAACTGTAAATGGCACTGGTTCATAAAAACAGCGTACTTACTGATGTCCCCGTTAAATCTTTCAGGCATAGCTAATGGTGTTTGTTGGGGAGTAACAACTGTGACATTAACAGGAGATGAAGCTACGCCAAAAGAAGGAGGGACAGTAGAAGGGGAAGGTACGTGGAAATGGGCGGGTTGTATTAGGTTTTCTTTTGTTTAACTGCACTATCTGTGACTCTAGCTTCTTATTGTGTTTGTTTTCTCATCAATTCTGAGGTCAGTCTCAAATTATCGCTTTTCACTATTCTAAGTTCATTCTGTAGGCTCGTTACTACTGCCACTAGATCGTTCATTGATAGATCTGGGGTCTCTGCAGGCATGGCCCCACCCATTAATGAGTCGAATGCGTCCCCTTTGTCCATCTTCGCTCGGGGGATTTTTAAGAACGTGGGCTTGGCAATCTGCTGCGCTTCACAATCCGCTCAGCGGATAACCAAATCCTCAGGAGCGAAGAATTACCTTTACTCTCCCCTAGAGTACCACCAGGTCTGACTTTAACCAGATACTGGCTAGCTACCTGCAGGGAGAGACGAGACAGCTCAGGACCACCATGGAGAAGGGACGTCAAGGTAATCTCAGGAAAGAAGAATATTTCAGGAATACAGGGAATCAACCTGGCGGCCTCTAAAAAGGCAAACAAAATGGATTAATACTATCTGTATACCTGTCTATTACTAAGCCTAACACCCTTGAGAACTATACCACCCCTCTGTTGTGTGTTCCCCAGACTCACTGTACATAAATAGCGTGCTTTCTTGATGGCCGGAAGAAGACTCCAATCTGGTAAATCCACTAACTCAGTGCAGTAGACATCCACTAATAAAAAGGGGCATCAATGTTCAAATTAACAGTACTTCGAAGGCTTCCCAGGATTCAGCATTCCAGTAGTCCGATATGAAAAACGTTAAATTAAAAAAAAAAAAGTTCAGCCGAAGGAAAGAACAATGTCCCAGAGCTGCTAAAAAAAATACAACAGAAGGCGCTGAATAAGAAGAAGGAATAAGGGAAACACCAGGCTCCAAAAATTAAGTAACCGCTGCAAGAAGGCGGCAACGTAGAAACGAAGCTCACAACAAAAAAATTGTGCATGTGCAGCACTAATGAAACATGAGTCGAACTAATTAAGTCTCTACCGACTCACAATAAAAAATAATAAAACAATTGAAGGAAGCGCAAAAGGAAAGAAAATAAGGAATTCCAAACAAGCACCTCAATGGAATTCCGAAAGTGCCACAAACCAAGAAAAGGGAAATGTTCCCAGCACGGCGAAGACAGGAACAAACGATGTGTGCTGGCGTCAGGAAATTGCAAGAAGGCAAAGTCCACAGGATGTAGGTTGCCAATTACCTGTGCTTGGAAGCAAGCTTCCTTAAATGATAAAGATAAAGAATACATGGAACAGGATTCTCATGGGAAGCAGATTTTTTCCTCGACAATTGCGGCGTTACGCTTCACTAATACGGTCTCCGTCCTCAGATGTTTTCTCCATACAAATGGGAGTCCTTGAGTCCATTTTTCCCCTTGTTCCCTGAGGCTATTAGGGGTGAGTTACGTCAGTTGGTTTTCGATGGCCTTCAAGCAGCCAAACTGCTCATCAAATGTGGAATGGATTCCACTGACTCCATTGCGATGAGATGCTTGGCTCCGGACGTCTGGATTTTCGGAAGCTGTCCAGTCGGTCTTGATTGACAAGCCACTTGATGGGTCTCATCTTTTTGGAGCTCAGGTGGCTGCGGCCCTATGCAAGTTTCAGGCTAGTCGGGGAGGGTCAGACCCTTAGCCTGTCTCCTCCTTCCTTTTTTTAAATTTGTGTGGATAGGGGACCCCTTTTTGTACAGACTTTCCTCCATTGTACCTGGGTTGACTCCGTCTGTATGATTTTTGCTCCACCAATTCTCTTGATGGTGTTATGGCTTGTTCTGCTGATCTTTGCAAACCCGCTTTGTTGCGGGAGCTGAGCGCTTGCAGTATGGCCTTTCAGGTCTTTTGCTTCTTTTTTCATACAGCCACGTTGGGAACCCTTAAGTTGGGTAAAGGTTTATTTCCTGCCTACCCTGTTGTTGTGCTTATGGTGTTGAAGTATTAAGCACTAGTTCTTTCTTATTGAGAGAGTCTCTAGATGGTCTTTGTAGCTGCATAGCTGTTTTGTTCTTTTATTTTACTCTGATGAGGAGCTTAGTTTCAAGAGTTCATACCATTTTTGGTACACACCTTACTCTATGTGGAGTATTGGTTGGCTATTGTATAGCTTGTATGTGTACCACTTACGTAGTGTACTTGCTTGGTTTTGGATTGGCCCTTCTTGGACTATATTATATGCCCTTTATGGGCCATTATGGTGGGCTCAAAGACATTATTTTTTTTCGATGCTACCTTTCACTCTTGTCTGTTTTTTTTCTTAACCAGGGTATTTTGTGCAGTTTGTTTTCTTTGCTTGAAGCGGACTGCATATGTATTATGAGTGTTTCGATTTTGAACAACCATGATTGTTTTCTTGGAATACAAAGGTTTATAGATCTCTCCTTTCTTGGAAGGCATAGGTAATTTCTTTGTTCAATCTTGGAACACGGTGGTGTAAGCTCAATGCCTTAGACTGTCTGAGAGGGAGTGTCTGAAATGATTAAGGCTGTTTTCAGTCATGTGCTACATAGTGGGAGATCTTTTTAGAATAAGAAGGTCTTCTTCTTACTCTCCTACAATGTTTCTGCATAGGTTTTTCTGTCGAAGGCAAGATATTGTTGGTCTTTTTGAAGTATGTATCTAATTCTCTTTTTGGTACTTAACAGTCATGGAGAATTCATGGGTGGTACTTCTTGAAGAAGGGTAAATGAAATATATATATATTCATTTATATATATATATAAGTACCGGTGGAGTAACAATACCATTTTCTTTTGGGTCACAAGTGTGATCGCATGTGTTTACTGCTGACAACTGTTCAGTTTTACAGGAGGCATTATCTTAATGCCAGGTTATCTGTGGTGGTACATGTGACCTGAGGTGGTTTGTTGTTTGGTACTGTACCTTTTTCAGTAATATTATAAAGTATTTTGAACTGGTTTTTCAATTTTGTTTTGCCATTATGTATACAGTAAATACACAGCTGTGTGCACATGTTTGGTTTAAGGAAAAAAAGAGAAAACCTCCCCTCGTTTCCCTTTTCTGACTCGAGGTGTCATTGACTCGAGGTTATGTTAAAACTGCGAGCCACGGCTCTTAATGCCATGCGGGGACAAACTTATGTAGATCTTTGTGGTCCGACAGGGGACATTGGCCGACTAAATTTCTTGAGTTGTCGGGCCACTTGGAAATACTTGGCACATATTTATTTATATATATATAGCTACATGGGCCCGTATGTATACATCTTTGTGGCAAGATTTTATACATCTGGCACACTGATGGAAGCCTATACCAGATTCTAAGCTGATTTGATGTACGATGTAACCTTCGGGTGGAAATTTGGTCAAGGAAATGTTCTTTATGCCAGGGAGGTATTATTCTTCTCCTTTCAAGGTGGGAGGATTATGTCTTCAGTTTTGTACTGAGGTTCATTCATTTTAGTATAATAGAAATGAGTCATGTGAGTCCTTCTTTGTGGATATTATCAGGCAGTGGCGTAACAAAACATGAAGGGCTCCCCAGCAAGATATTCTGAAGGGCTCCCCCTCACAATGTTCTGCTCCCCTCTCCTTCAGAAAATCATTATTTCTGTGATATTCATGGCGGTATGAAGCACTATATATAAACCAAGTTAACATTATGAGATTAATTTACAAAGCAGGAGGCTGAAAGCATGTCCTTCGCTTTAGAAAGATATGAAGGCCAAAAAAATGGTTCTCTAATCAACAATGGTGATAAATTGGCGAATGTGGATTTCTTAGCCCATAACGTATGCTATTGGACCATATTTATATTCACCGGCATGTATGTTCAGGAGAGTGTCAAACACAAGATTATTGTATGCTCTACAAGCATTTTACTTTGTTTTTAGGAATACAGGTAAGCAAAATTAAACTATAGTATACTTCATTTAAAAAGAATAAGGTTATTTTGTTATTTTAAGCATGAGGCAACTTTAGTGGCAACATATCACTTGAATGTCATTTGATTCCTTTCTGAGCCTAGTCATCTTTTATAATTCCACCTCTCCACTTATTGGTCAATACAGTCTAAAAGAATATGGATAATGTCTTAAATGTCATTACAACACACTGTGCCACACTTTTTGTCCTACAAGCGTGCACATACACAATGGGTATCACAATCATACAAACAAGGAGCTTCAGAGAGAGGAAGTCAAGGAAGAAAAGAGAAAGCTGCAGAAGTATACTCACAAATATGTGAGCCTAGTATCTCTTATTAATCGAAAGGTGTGAGGATAACAGTATGTAAGCTAGACATGTTTATGAACTAGTGTGGGCTCTGTGTGTGACATGGTTAGATGGTACCAAGGTATCTCAAGGGACCAAATGCACAGTGTTTTTGCCACTGTTGGCAAAGATGCATTTTTCCACCTCCATCATTGCCCCTCATGATATCAGAGAAAAATGGAAGCAAAACTGATGCAAAACTTTCACATCTGAGCTTCTGAAGACAAACATCCAGACACTTTTTATGACCCTGTCTCCTATGTGCTGTCAGCTGACCTCATCCAAACAATTTAACACCACAGCATTTTTAATCTTTTTTATGAAATGCTCAAACGAAAGAGATTGGTTTGTGGATGCAACTGTGTGACTGGCACGAGGCATACATATAAATAAACATTCTGTACAGTCACATCCACCATTTACAGTCAATTCCATCAGGCAGAGTCACCTCCCATTAAGCACAGTGACAGTAAACTGGCACACTCATTTATTCAGCAACCCTCCAAACGCCAATCAGATTAGCCAAGGAATGAATGCAAGGGAAAAGAGTGGAGGGGGAAACAAATATTAACAGTCAAGGGAACATAATGAAATATGTATTGCTATGCATGAGTTAGAATCATAGTTAGACCAAAGGCACTCATAAAGAGGAGGCAGCTGTAAGAGAGGTGGAGACAGCTAGGATAGAGTGACTGTCATTGACAAGAAACAATACTGGAGGAGAGAAGCAGCCAGAAAATACGAGTGGTCAAATAGCGAGAGACAGCAGGCCATAATGGATGTATAAATAGAAAGAGAGACTGAAAGAGGATGCAAGGTGATACAGTCAAGGAAAGAGAAAGAAAAGGAGATTGAGAAGAACAGTCCATAACAAAAAGTGGGTTGAGAGAGTTAGTGAATAATGGAGGAACACTCTTGAAGAATGTGTATGAGAGAGAGTAAGAGAAAGAGTTAGAAATAAAGAGCAAGAAAGACTCCTGAGAACGTCAGGACAGTTGGCACAGAGATCTCGCTTCTGGAGACCCTGTACAACCTCCCATCCGAACTTTATGGCACTTACCTGAGATCTTGGGCCATTACAAATGTGGCCACTGCAAAGCATGCAGCCTGACTATTGAGACAAGCCAGCTGAGCTACAAACACACTGTTGAATTCAAAGCACACACGAATTGCAACACTACTGACGTGGTTTATGCCATCATTTTCCCTTGTAATCTGATGGATACAGGACAAACTCACCAGAAAGTGAAGGTTTGCATCTTACAACACTGTAGCAGGGTTAGATGTGGGACCGTTGGGGTACCTCTAGTTGAGCATTTCGAGCAATAAATTCATCGACCTGAGTGTCTGAAATGGGTGATCCTTGAGAAGATCACAATGGGCATCAGGGGTGGGGACATTAACTCAGTGTTCAACATTCGGGAGTGCAAATGGATGCATTCCATGTATACGGTCCGTGATGGGTTGAATGAACTTGATGCATTAACAATGAACAAATTGAATATGACATGCACATGTTTACTACATTGAAAACACCAGGATACGTTTACAATTGTTCATATGTGGCAAGCTCTGTATAACCATTATGCCTTAACAAGGAATTAACTAATTGTGATACACACATGTCTACTTCGTTTACGTTGTTTGAATGTGGCCGCTCTGCTTAACCATTATGCCTCAACATTGTATGAACCTGATTTGATACACGCATCTACTTCATTGTTGACACCAGGATACATTTGCACCTGTTCCGATGTGTTCACATTGTACAATCAAGATTATAAGATACAATGTCCGACCATCTCGGAAACATTAGCACACATTACCAACTATCTTACTGGAGTCTTTTGGTTTTAAGGCTCAGCGATATTTTGTAGACTCACCCCCGCTTAAGGTGGATTAGCAAGAATGAATAGGATTAAGATGTGCACATGTATTGTATCCCATGAAACTGTACCTTTCATCCAGGTGAGATTATGACTGTATTGTATCATCGAATGTGTACCTCCTGCATAAATATTGATGAATCCTGGTCCATCCAAGATATTGTGTCACACATTATATGATTATTATGGAGGATAACATCGAAGGATATGACTCTATTGTCCTCACTAATACTACCCATTGAATTTATACTTATCATACGGGGATGGGATTGCGCCCACCGCTTGGCCATTAACACAGACATTCTTTGTGCGTTATTCATACGTTTTCTATATGGAAACGTCATGCATCACGCTGACAACCGCTACGTCAGGCGGGTTAGGTCAGCATCCAGCGGCGGATCACCTTACATGCTCCCTCACACGCGTGCAGTGGAGGGGGGGGACTCTGTTAGGGCGTTGAATCACACGGTAAAGAGGATCAACAACAAGATAGAGAAATTGTTCCGAACACCTCAATTGCAGAGTATTCCACCTGGATGCATCTGGGGGGATCATTTCTACTTGCAGGATGGGGTCCACCTGACTGAGGCAGGCAATGAGTTACTAACAAAGAATATTTTGGCATGGTTGGAGGGTTTTGCGAGGTAGGTATGACGTTTCAGAATAGGAGATTTGGGGGGGGGGCCAGATAGTCGGTCAACTATGCTAGCCTGTGGCGGTACGGTCATGATTGGTGAGCAGCAATTTAAGGTCCTTAGGGGGCGTCACCATTCTCAAATGGGGTCAAGCAGGGGGAGGGGCCAATGGTGTCGCCTAGAACTTCAAGGGCAGGATAACCACTTGGTTGGAAGGTTGCGGGGGAGGGAGTCACACTTTCCTTGGGCTGTAGCCACCCCGCACGTACACTGTGACGTCCTCAAACGTCGCAGAGTGAAAGGGCCCTCCTTTTGGTTTAATGGAGTTCACGGAGCGTACGGGGTAATCAGGAGAGGGACGTACTCTCCCGGTAACCGGGCCCTGTCGCGCATGCGCATTTATACGTGAGGGCGTGGCTGGATAATAAGGATCTGACACCGGTTAGCGACCTTGCCGTAGGCCCAAAAATGCTAGGATGCAAAATTCATACGTAGGATGTTAGATTCGGTCAGGAAACACGCTGTATTAGACATTTGTTAAGGTTAGCCCTTTCATACCTGTCTACATTGCTGTAAATCTAATGTCAGAATTTTGCATATCGATGATTGTGTAAATAATGTTTTATTTCAACAATTTTTAATTTGTTTTCATATTTTGATAAATACGGCCGGGGGGTCGTGAGACCCCCTGCCTTCCAAAGAAACTCCTCGCATGGCTATTTACTGTAAGGGTTGATGTGGTGGTGCACCGGACAGGGAGGGGGTGGTCGGTAGTCCCAGACCATAAAGTAAGTGGGGGCCGCTCGGCCCCCTCGCACGTATGGCTGGGCCCGGCTTCCCCCCTCCCCCGTACCCTCGGAGGTGGGGCGTGCCCCCCCTTTTTGCCGCGTCCTGATGACGCGGCCGGGGGCACCCCACCAACGATTGGTTCAGGCTCACTGTTGACCCGGAAGCAGTAGAAGTGCTTTCGGGTCAAGGGGAGGGGCCAGGGGAGGCAGGCCAGCGTGAGCTGGCCAGCCCCCCAGTTGTAAAAGGGGATAAAATGCCTGGAGAGCACGGGGGCGCCCTTTTGCCCCCACGCTCTCCACGCCCGATACGCGCCCATCAGCGAGGGGCAGAATAATTTGCCCACCCACCAGCCCTTGGAGCAGGGTTTCAATCGATGCATTGATCGTATTACCGTTAATAGTGCTAGGACATTGTGAATATTGTTTGGTCTGTATTTTTCCTTAGGTCTTTTCTTCCCTTTTGCAGGCGGTAGTATTGGAATGTGAACAATGGGTGTACTTGTTTTTTCCTTAGGCCTTTTTTCCCTGTTCACAGGTGACATTGTCGTATTTATTGTAATCCTTGGTCAGGCGGTAAGGTCATGATCTGTGAGCAGCAATTTAAGGTCCTTAGGGAGCGTCACCATTCTCGAATGGGGTCGCCCAGGGGGAGGGGCCAATGGTCTCTCCTAGAACTTCAGGGGCAGGATATACGCTTGGTTGGAAGGTTGCGGGGGAGGGAGTCATGCTTTCCTTGGGCTGTAGTCACCCCGCACGTACACTGTGACGTCCTCAAACGGCGCAGAGTGAAAGGGCCCTCCTTTTGGTTTAATGGAGTTCACGGATCGTACGGGGTAACCAGGAGAGGGACGTACTCTCCCGGTAACCGGGCCCTGTCGCGCACTCATACGTAAGGGCGTAGCTGGATAATAAGGATCTGACACCGGTTAGCGACCTTGCCATAGGCCCAAAAATGCTAGGATGCAAAATTCATACGTAGGAAGTTAGATTCGGTCAGGAAACAGGCTGTATTAGACATTTGTTAAGGTTAGCCCTTTCATACCTGTCTACATTGCTGTCAATTTTATGTCATAATTTTGCATATCAATGATTGTGTAAATAATGTTTTATTTCAACAATTTTTAATTTGTTTTCATATTTTAATAAATACGGCCGGGGGGTCGTGAGACCCCCTGCCTTCCAAAGAAACTCCTCGCACGCATGGCTATTTACTGTAAGGGTTGATGTGGTGGTGCACAGGACAGGGAGGGGGTGGTCGGTAGTCCCAGACCATATGAATTTTCGAGTACCTGTGATTCTTTCTATTGTCCATCTACAAGACTACAAATACCGAGTAAGTGTGCTGTCGCGTCTCAGGCCCCAATGGGACCTTTTATCATCTCACGCCCAAGGGTGGCACATTTGTTGATATATTTTCACTTTTTTTAATAATTTACAGTGCGTATTTAATACCCCAACTCACAACGCCCTTGCATCCTCGACACTGGAGCCTACAGGCCCAACCTTTTCGATTGGATCCACCAGATTTCTTCTAGGTGTTGCAAAGGGTAACATACACTGCTATTCTCTGAATAATTAAATGTCACCATGTCTTCAGCACCTGAAATAATATGGCCAAGATGTTTTCAACCATCCCTAGATGTCTCCACACGTCCTGATTAATACCCTACTTTAAGGATCTAACTTCCCTTCATACAAGATTGGGGTTGAAATGTCAACGGTCTCATTTGTTACCACGTATAGACAACAGCAATTAATTTACTGTGGCACTGTATTACTATCTGGTCCTATACAGATTTAGCCCTTAATATGGCTGGACAGGCCATTATTATTCTATGATGTAAATATTAAACACTGCCTTTCCCTTTCTGACAAACCTTTACCAGAGCACTCCCTTTTTCTTCTTTTTCTTTCCCTCTGGAGCACCTGAGCATGAATATGTAAATACATTTGCTAAACAAAACATGGTTATGATTATGTTTAAATATAATTAAATGTGTAATTGAACTACTACAGGTGATTTTTTTAATGATTAGTATATTTCCACTGTGTGACCACCTCGTTTTGTACTCTCCCTGGGTTACGCCTACAAAATACCCTGGCTAAAGAAAGTCTGACAGCTCCGCGAATAGATGCAGACCTAAAACAATCAGATATAATCTTGGAGATGTCAAAAGTGGAGCTAAAAAATGAGCTGAGAGACAGATGCAGGGTTGCGAGGGGGGCTATAGAGGAGAGGAAGCTGGCTGTAATTAAGTTGTTGCCTTCTGATATTGCCATCCTCTACAGGGGGATATTCTGTGGACTATTGCAGCACACCTAGGAGGAGAAATCATCCCTGCTCATGGAGCCTGCCATCTAGCCGCTGGGGGAGCCGCCTCCGCTCACTGCTGCTGCTCCTGAGGACTGCAATCCCAGAACCCCTTGCTGGACTCACACTGGACTCATATAAGCGCTATTTAAGTGTGCTGCTGTCTCGCTGCGTGGGGCCTTCTTGCTTTTTGATACTGCCATCCACTGCAGGGGAAGTTCAGTAGAACTCTGAAGCACTCCCAGGAGGAAAAATCATCCCAGCTTATGGACCCTGCCATCTAGCCGCTTGAGGGGCCGCTGCCTTTCACTGCCGCTGGGGACCACAGTCCTTGGACTTCCTTGACTCACACCAGACTCCTATCAGAGTACCTCTATTTAAGTGCACTGCTGTCCCGCTTCTTGGGGCCTTGTTGCTTTCTGCTACTGCGATCCACTGCAGGGGAACGTTCAGTGGACCTTTACAGAATGTCCAGGAGGAGAAAGCATCCCTGCTCATGGAACTTGCCATCTAGCCACTGGGGGACCCACCGTCGCTCACTGCTGCTGCCGCTGCTGGACTGACACCGGACTCCTATTAGACCAGCGCTATTTAAGTGCGCTACTGTCCCACTGTGCGGGATGCATGTGGGCTGCGCCCAGGCCAAGGGCAGGCCCTTCTATGCCAATCAGAGCCCGGAGGAGGCTAGGCTGGGCCTCCTCTCTTGGATTTTGGTTTTGTTACTTTTATGCAAGCTACTGCTATTAAGTATCCACACTGTTGTCCTGTGCCGTATGTCAGTTTTAGGCTATTTATTTGTATATATGTTGTGTTGATTGAATTGCATCTTTTTTCGACATGTATTGATTTGGCGATAGTGGGCTAAGTGGTGGGGGCTGATTGTTTTGGTGTATTTTGTTTTTCACCCTAGTAGTGCACGACCTTTACCCAGGCTCACTCATGGGGAGACGCAAGGCAGCAGAATAAGCCCATGGCACAGCTAAACACCCCCAAAACTGTCCCAAGTCAGACAATTGTACTCTCAAAGAGATAGACCTCTTAATTGATGAGGTCGAATCACTTATTGGCGCAGATTCACCCCTGCCCATATTTATTGAGCCCAGGGTTATTAAAAATAGAAACGGCGTGCACTAATCCAGGATCTGTTGCCCAAAAAAGACCTCTGAGAAAGCATCTCATAATGCAATATTAATATCCAAGCAAAGGAAAAAAGCCAACTCAATCTCAACCCATTTCAAAGGGCAACCCTGTAGAACTCGCAGCCCCAAAGTGTCACTTGCTGCAGATACTTCTGCTACACAGCCCTCACTTGACGCACCTAGCCAATTGATCTGCTCCCCCTCTATCCCCTGTAGCAATTGGTATTTGCTTCTTGCCAAGGAGCCTTGTTCTCTGATACATCTAGAGAAGGACAGAAGGTCTGCATCTCCATCATTTACACCAAGGGAAGATATAGTTCAATTCTCTCAGTACATCAAAGACCTCAGGGGAGAGATTGGGGACCTTAAAGCACTGGTGCTACATCTCTCAACCACACTTAATCAACTATGCAAGGACTTTGTGCACCCTGCAGTTAGAAATACTTGCACTTCACACCTTTTAAAAGAGCAGCCCCTGCTTTCGAACTCAATCTCCAATAAGAATAAGAATACAACGTCTCTCAATGTGCCTGTTCGCACGTCTCTTCCTCAAGAAGCACCTCCAAGAATGGGGAAACTCGATCACATTAAGAAGCAGAGGTTTGCTGGATCTCTTAGTTACTTCCAGTCTTACAACTATTTTAGTAACCATCCTTATGGGAAACTTAAATTGCCGAAGTATTCTCCACCTTCTGAGCAGCATTTAAGTAGACCTGTGAGGCCCCAGTCTCTAACTTCAGCTGTTCCAATTTTCTGACCAATGTTCCTAAACTTGCATTTCCCATACAAACGAAAGCGATGACACACTAATTAATAAGAGCATCAATTGGTTGTGCAAAGTGAGGGGTTGTTGTTCTCTCATTCGAGAGGCTATTCTTGGAGCTAAATGTTTCTTACAAACTGGCACAGTGTTTGACTGTATTGAGCTGATTTATGATAAGAGGGTCTTAGTTGACAACCTTGTGGCCTTTGATGTACGAACCTCGCATCTATTTGATACTAAAATCTGACTTAAATACAGGCACCCTGATTACAGAACACATGGCGATTTGTGTGTTGTTCAGTCCCAAATTTGTGATGGATCTAACATTTGGGACACTGACTAACAATCATCGAGCTTCCCCCGATCAACTTTTTTCCCCTCTGCATGTGTGGAGCATGCAGATTCTGCTTCTTCAATTACTTTAAGCATTGCACCTGAAAATCAGGCTGCAGGTGTCTCTATAGGCATATCTGACACCATGGATAAACCAGCCCTTACAAACCCCTCCTTTTCCCCTACCAGTACTCAGCCTAAACATACTTTGTCTATTGTTTCCTGGAACGTGGCTGGTCTTTGCTCCAAGGCCTCACTTTCGGATTGATTAATTGATGCATATGATATTTGCTTATTTCAAGAAATGTGGTGCACAGAACCTCTTTTTAAACCTGGGTATTTAAATTATTTTAATGCTGAAATATGCAGTCATGCTGGTCGCCCCTCAGGAAGACTGATGATCTGGATTAGACCAGGCATAGTTCAAAATCTTCATGAATTTTGCATCAATAGTCTTAATATTATGGCCATTTGTTTAGAGGCCGATAACACCAATAGCATTGACATTTATTAAGGTTTATGATAGAGGGCTTGGGGGGCTTAAAATCCAAAACAGCCTCCATCCTGGAAGATCAATTAGGAAATGATTATGGTCATCCGCCCTCACATAATATCTTTGGTTTTTAATACAACCTTCAAGCCCTTGGACACTGAAGATATCATCCTAGTGAGAGAAGAAGATGAGGCATGGGGCATTCCATGCTTAGAATTGTCACCTGTAAAAAAACAGACCGAGGCATCCCTTCAGCTTAAGGCTCTTTTGTTGGAGCTAGGGATTAGGGCAGTTAATTGTAGGTCCCTCTCCAATAGGAATGGGGCCAACACATACAGCAACTTGTCGCACTCCAGTTGCACAAACTATATGCCTCTGGATTTGAGACTGTGTGTGTTTTTAGGGACATGTGTATTCTTGAGAGATTGGAGTGATCATAATCCCCTCGGTCTTACTATGGAATGCTTTTGCTCTAAACAGATTCCTAATTCATCACTCCTGATCACCACTAAAGATGTATATTTTACAAACGACTTGCAGTGTATTAAATGGAAGCAGGTTATCGTTTCTCCTGATATTTTGGCTGCCATTAGTAAGTACCTATCATCTTTCCAAGACAAGATGTCCATTGGTTTATCTAGAGTAGGGGCTCCTGGATCAATTACTGATTCACATAACACTTTTTTAGGAAAAATGTCCTTTTTTCTTATTCCTGCACCTTCACTTTGTAAACCTTCCCTTTGTAAACCTTCCCTTTGCAGCAAAAAGCTGGTTCAACAAAGAAAGTGGGCAATCCTGTTCACTACTGGTTAAGGTAATGAACGCCAAAGACACCCAGCAGACCCATTTTTCTAGGAAACTCTATAAAACAACTCAGGCAAAAAGAGGGTAGGATGAGGAGAGATGGCAAGACCTTCAAACTGCTTACTCCTCTAAGGACTCTGCTAGATTCTGGTCCGTAGGTAAATGTAGTAGAGATGGGCAAACACCACCTCTCCATAATTATATCACCCCAGCTGTTTGGGTTGATCAGTTTTCACAATTCTATTATGAGGGCTCCTCCTCTAAGGAAGTGGGTACTGAATTAAACATTCTAATGACTCCATGTCCTGTTGCCCAATTTGGAAACCTATCCGACTCAGCAAATGTTGCTAAAGCCTTAGATGCTGTTACCAGAGGCAGAGCACCAGGACCTGACAGCATTCCCGCAGATATATTCTTACAGGACGAATAAAGTTGACAGAGTAGCTACTTTTTCTAATGACATTTCGAGTGGCACCCTATTCCAGATTTTTGTAAGGGGGTTGAATTAATACCTATCTACAAAAACAGATCAGCGGTTGCCCTGGAGCTATCGGCAAATCAGTTTAATTGATTCTGTAAAACAAAATCCTTGCCCAACTTGGTTTGTTCAAAATCCAGGATTGGATAAATGATAATAACATTCTTATCCCCTTCCTAGTGGGTTTTCACAAGAAGATCAGTACCATCGATCACATTTTTTGTTTCTTTCTGCTATACTAGAGGGTAGTCGAAACTGGTAAAATCAGAATGTTGCCTTCATCGACCTCAAATCGGCATTTGATTTAGTTCCCCCAAGATGCAACGGTCAGTCCTCTCTGACTTTTATATGCTGCCATAGTTGCTTTCTTTAGTTATTCGTTTGCATCAAGGCAACTTCACACAAGTTTGCTGGTGTGGACAGGGTTAACTTACCACCGAAAGGCAAGGGTGTTCGTTAAGACTGTGTTTTGGCCCCCACTCTATTTTCCTTGTTTTTAAACAGCATTGATCAATTTCTGTCTTGTTCTCCGACTGATGCCCCTACGCTAGCTAGAACGAAAACCCCCATACTGTTGTTTCCTGATCAATCAATCAATCAATCACAGAATTTGTAAAGCGCACTGTGAGAAGTTGGCCCGATATGCAGCGTTCGCTATTCTAGCGACCACTATGTATCGTTCCAAACGACCATTATGGTGATTGGTTGTAAGTCAACCTTAGACCAGCTATCCTAGTAGCGTGGATACGAGCAGTCTTCGGGCTAAACTCTAGAGGGCGTGTTAAGCCAGCTGTAATCTTATCTTAAGTGTATGCAACACTTAACCTTAGCGCACTGTTGCTGTATAGCGGAACCCGCTAAAAAATGTAAACACTCTTAAGTACGTTTTCAAATGAATTTTAGTATTTTTACAAATGAATGTTTTCAATGCAATTTGCATATAATCACAACACAATTTAGTTATTTGTTCAACACAAAAACTGTTTTCATCATAACATTTCAAAACTTAAATGTCAGTTTCTTGAAAATTTTAACTTTTCTTCTGTATATGCCCAATGCATTTCGAGCTCTATGGAGCTCTTCGTCGGGGGCCTGTAAAAATGGAATATAAAATACAATCACTCGAAATCTTCTGACACAT
Source organism: Lissotriton vulgaris (assembly GCF_964263255.1). NCBI lineage: Eukaryota > Metazoa > Chordata > Amphibia > Caudata > Salamandridae > Lissotriton > Lissotriton vulgaris. Next base: position 415,855,536 of record NC_141697.1, on the reverse strand, counting down.
ATAGATTCAATACAATGAGGCACTCGAATGGTTTAGAGAAAACGGTAACCCGAAGGTGCATAAGAATCTTTTAGATCCCCCCCATGCGCCCCATCGTGACCGGGTGTGGCACTGTTTTTGAACCACTCGGTCAGTATATTGACACATTTTTGCAACCATTCGTCCAACAATGGCCATCTTCTACTAAGGACACCAATGATTTCCTTTTGACATTGAAAAATGTCACCATGACCAGTCCTACATTATTATGTACAATTGACGTCAAGTCGTTGTACACTTCCATTCCCCACCAGGCTGGACTGGAAGCCGTGGAATGGGCTTTGCTACAACAAACCCCGGTAAGAGCCAACAAAGTTTTCATTTTAGAACTTTTACACTTCTGTTTATACCATAGTTATTTTCAATGGTCATCTAAGTTCTTTCTCCAACAACATGGAACATCCATGGGATTTGCCGGGGCTCCGGCATATGCCAATACTTTTATGGCTAAATTTGAGGCAGATCACATTTACAATAATAAACTATGGAATGATCATACAACCCTGTATAGGAGGTTTATTGACGACATTTTCCTGATGTGGTCAGGAAGCAGACAAAGTTTGGAATTGGAGATTGAAAGGTTAAATCATTGTTCAGAGCATATTGAATTTACCTACGCCATCAGTGAAAAAGAATTACCTTTCCTGGATGTTCTAGTTAACATCCAAGAGCTACAAATTCATACTACCATATACAGAAAACAGACGGATGTTAACAATTCACTACTGTATCAAAGTTTCCATTCTCAAAATCTCAAAGATAATCTACCGGTATCTCAATACATGAGAATTAAGAGGATCTGTTCTCAGGAGGATGAATATAAAAAGAATCTGGACTTGCAACACCAACGCTATAAAGACAGAGGCTATCCCGAGGAGGTGTTGAAGAAAGCTAGAGATAGAATTGAAACTTACAGCAGAGAAAATTTGCTGATTCAAAAACCCCAAAAACTTCAGGACAGACAAGTGTTTGTATCCAAATTTTCAACTACATCACAGAAGCTGAAAACTATAATATATAAACATTGGGATCTCTTAAAAAATGAAGTGGATTTCAACGGGATATTTAACAACAAGCCCATCTTTGCCTACAAACGATCTAAAAATTTAAAGGAACTGTTAATGACCCCTACCAGGGCGATAGAAGAAACTAACAGAGGCATGAAGAAATGTCAAAATTGTGTACATTGCTCGAATGTGATTGTAGGCAAATCGTTACATCATCCACAAACTGGCAGAGAGATAAAGTTACATTACAATGGAGACTGCAATTCTAAAAACCTGATTTATTACATCAAATGTCCTTGTGGAAAAATTTACACAGGCAAAACAGAAAGAAAACTGAAAACGAGGATTTCAGAACACAAAAGCACTATTAGAAACAAGAATACAAAAAGTAACTTAGCTAAACATTGGAATGACAACAATCACAGCATAGCCCAGATTAGGTTTTCCATTCTGGAGGTAGTTAAAACACACGAGGGGGTTGATCTCACCAGATCCCTCCTCCAGAGAGAAATTCATTGGATCAAATTTTTAGCTTCACAAGAACCAAAGGGTCTTAATGAAAAAGTCGATTTATCATGTTTCTTATGACTCCCCTTTACTCTGTTCCTGTGTCGAGTATGATGTCTGTAATTTCATTGCATTAGGACGACAGAGTATGTTATATTCCACCTCTGGTAACTACCACTGCATGGCTTTGTGCTTTCGTTTGATTTTGCTTCACATTTCCAAATCTTTTTCACAATCACCTTTTGGTCTTTATTTTGCTATTCCAAGATGGCGCTGGTTAGCGACTTTAGTTTTAGATCCACTAGTCCGTTTTTTTTGTGTTGATTGATAGCCCTTCGCGTATAGAACCGAGTGAGGCGAGTTACCTCGCATCCACTGTTCCCAAAGCGTTACGGTTGTGAGCGGGATAGAGAGTTGGTTCGTTTTGGACTTCGAGTTTGAATAAGAAGGTGAGCGTGTTGCGCGAAGTAGCGGTTTCTATATCTTTATATCAGGGTAACTTATCCTGGCTGACAGGCTATGGTTTCTTTGTTATTTTCAGGCAGAAAAGCGAACTATTGGGTACACGATACTGTTGCTTGAATACTGGTTCATTTGTGTTCAAGGTAAGGAAGTTTTCAGTTCAGTGTGTTTATTTTTGGGTTCTGACATACCCCGTAAATAAGGTCAGTTAGATTGGCTTGCGTGTGTGTTTTGTTTTTTCAGAAGGATTAAGCTCTTGAGGAGCGCGACTGTAGTAAGTTTTTTTCGGTATTGTACTCTCACATGCACTAAGGTGTTGGTGAAGGTTTCATTTTGCAGTAATGTTACCGTTTTCTCTAAACCATTCGAGTGCCTCATTGTATTGAATCTATATGTGTCAGAAGATTTCGAGTGATTGTATTTTATATTCCATTTTTACAGGCCCCCGACGAAGAGCTCCATAGAGCTCGAAATGCATTGGGCATATACAGAAGAAAAGTTAAAATTTTCAAGAAACTGACATTTAAGTTTTGAAATGTTATGATGAAAACAGTTTTTGTGTTGAACAAATAACTAAATTGTGTTGTGATTATATGCAAATTGCATTGAAAACATTCATTTGTAAAAATACTAAAATTAATTTGAAAACGTACCTAAGAGTGTTTACATTTTTTAGCGGGTTCCGCTATACAGCAACAGTGCGCTAAGGTTAAGTGTTGCATACACTTAAGATAAGGTTGTTCGAATGTTAGGCACGTTTTAGGGCAGACGTGCTACCTCAGCTGCACGCTTTATGTTTAAACTTAATAAATAGCAAAAAAAAATAAAAATAAGAGATAAGAAGGTAAAACATTGAGTGCTCCTCTCATCACAAAATAAGCCAGCTGTAATACCATCACATACCCCTTGAACACCAAGTGAAAGGACACCACACAAGTGTTATGAAAATACACGGTATATTTATTAGAATCACAACAGCCCTGTACTCTTTATGAGGACAGGGTACTAAGCACAGAACCAAAGCTCTTAGAAAATACTTCAAGTGCACAATTTAAACAAGTGCCCGAGGGCACGGAAAGTTTAGTGGTCTCGGGCGGACCCGATAAGGCAAGTCGGAAGCGAGGGACTCGGGACCCTAGAGTAAGGAGGCTATGCAGGCACCGAAATGCCGAAGTTACCTAGCCACGAGGGCTGCGGCTGCACAAGTCTTACAGGCGTCGGGGGTCTTCGCTGACGAGCCAGGAGTCGGAAGAAAAGGAGTTGCTGGCCGGTGACCAGTGATGAATAGTTCGTAGAGATCCAAGCCTGGATCAGTGATCGTTGATACCTGAAAGCAGAGGGGACCAAGTTCGTACTACTAGCCAGTAGTCAGAGGGTACCAGGAAGGCACCGGATGGCCGTCACCTCGACTAGGTGAGTGGGCGACGCTAGGCTCTGCAGTCTCACGGACCAGGAGGCGTTGTCGGCGACCAGGATGGAGGTGCGAGCTGTCCCACGAAGGTTGATGCTGTCGGCGTCGCTGGGCCCAGGATTGGGGCAACAAGCCTTGGCAGATCTCAGGGCCACGTGGTGGGCCTAAGATGGCGTCTTGAGTGGACCAGGAGGGTCCGGGGTGCTCCTCTCGAAAAAGGGAGCAAGGGCCGGTCTGGAGCAACCAGACCAGCAGCGTTGGTTGTCGGATGTCGTCAAAGAAGGGCACAAGCCAGCGGCTAGTGACCAGACAACGTGCTGAGCAGCGAGCAGAAGGGCCCCACGCAGATCGTGGAGATGCTGGGAGACTGCACTTCGGTGCTGGAGCTACTCAGGGTCGGGGCTTCTCGGACCCCAGAGCACTCACCAGAGAATTGCTTCGATGGTCGTGCTGGTTAAGAAAGCGTGCAGGTTTTGATGATGGCCGGTCCCTCGAGGTCTCGTCGCACCCACAGATCTCAGCTGAGCTGACGACGTGGGTAGAGGTCAGAGGTGCCAGGGAAGCTGGTTCTCGTCGAGCTGCGCCGTCGGATCCTTGAGGAAGGACTTGCAGCAAACCGCAGAGTTCTTAGATGGTGCCTGCGGATGCAGGGTGACTACTCCTTAGCCACAAGGGAGAAATCTTGAGAAGAGTCTCGAAGTCCTTTCGTGGAAAGTATTCTTGATTCAAAGATGATCTAATTTGGAAGGGTCCCCGCTCCGGCCTTTATCCTAAAGAAAGGGGCAGTTACATGACTAGGTCCTGCCCTAAGGGTGGGACCAGGAAGGGGGGTAGTTACACCCCTCTCCCCCTGCTGGACTTTCCCCAGGTCAGGGGCTGCGCGCCCCTGGAACTGGTTCTAGCCGGCAGATGCGTAGTGAGCACCGGGGTGCCACTCCGCAGTCACCTTCTAGCAAAGCCCTACCTACCCAGAATACACAAACTCTGTCTGGGACGGTGCGAACACCGCCCTTGACAGGAAACCCTTTGTCCAAGCTCTCCTCGCTGGAAGGACTCCCAGCAGCAGGAGGTCAGACTTGTGTCTGTGGTGGCAGCGTCCATTTTGTGGAGCTGAGGCTTCAGTTAACTTTAACCGGGGTTCACAGTTACGTACATGTCGTGTCCCTCTAGAAGGGCGGAATGCTAACCTTGTCGCCAGTATTGGTGAGGGGGCAGCATCCCGATTCGTATGACACCTTACTCGACATGTCTTGATAACGCGATACCGAAGTTACCGATATGATACGCGTTACCATGGAACAGCCATTGGGTCTTGGTTCCGCAAGCTGCAACCGGGCTCGGCTCGTGCCAGAGCCCAATTCACACGGTTCCATGCACTCTGCCTTCAGGATTGTCAAGGCCTGCCATAGGAGTGACTGAGAGGAACTCGGGTGTCCATTTTAAGGTTAGGTATAGGGATACTACACCTACAGCAACGGGCGAATACGCCACGTGGCCCCAGCTGTCGTGCAGCCAGTTGTGTCAGATTTAGATGGCCATCCAGGGGTGGCATAATACATGCTTCAGCCCCTGGTAGGCCCTGGGTACACCGATGCCCTGAGTTACAGGGTCTGACAGGGTGGCCCAGTTCCAATTGGGTAATGCACCTAAGGTACACATATCAATTTAGCGAGAGAACAGCTAGGCTGTGGGTCTGATTGGCAGGCCCACAGCCCGAGAAAGTCGTAAACCAGTGAAACAAAAGCAAAAAGTCCGGGTGATCATAGGATTGCAGACCCTACTCTCCTACACGCACTACGTACCCACGAGGGTTTCAAGGCGCTGAAGGGTGGGGGTGGAGGGGGTGGGGTGGGGTTGCTGCCACAGGTCGAAGAGCCGCGTCTTAAGGAGTCTCCTGAAGGTGAGAAGGTCTTGGCTCTGTCGTAGGTTAGTTGGGAGGGTGTTCCAGGTCTTGGCGGCGAGGTAGGAGAAGGATCTGCCACCGGAGGTCTTTTGCTGGATGCGGGGGACGACGGCGAGGGCGAGGCTGGTGGAGCGGAGCTGGCAGGTGGGGGTGTAGAAGCTGAGTCTGTTGTTCTGGTAGGCTGGTCCGGCGTTGTTGAGTGCCTTGTGTGCGTGGGTGAGGAGCTTGAAGGTGATCCTCTTGCCCATGGGAAGCCAGTGGAGGTCTCTCAGGTGGTGGAAGATGTGGCTGTGGCAGGGTACGTCGAGGATCAGATGGGCGGAGGCGTTTTGGATTCGTTGGAGGCGTCGTAGGTCTTTTGCTGGGATGCCTGTGTAGAGTGCGTTGCCGTAGTCTAGTCTGCTGCTGACGAGGGCCTGGGTCACTGTTCTTGTTTCTGTCGGGATCCATTTGTAGATTCTATGGAGCATGCAGAGGTGTTGTAGCAGGAGGAGGAGACTGCGTTGACCTGTTTGGACATGGAGAGGGAGGAGTCGAGGACGAAACCTAGGTTGCGTGCATGGTCGGTTGGTGTTGGTGGGGTTCCTAGTGGGGTGTGCCACCAGGAGTCGTCCCAGACGGAGGGGGTGGGTCAGAGGATGAGGACCTCTGACTTGTCGGAGTTCAATTTCAGATGGCTGATTCTCATCCATTCGGCGATGGATTTTAATCCCTCGTGAAGGTTGGTTTTGGCGGTGCGAGGGTCTTTGGTGAGGGCGAGGATGATCTGGGTGTCCTCGGCGTAGGAGAGAATGTTGAGGTTGTGTTGGCGGGCCACTTGTGCGAGGGGGGGCCATGTATATGTTGAACAGCGTCAGACTGAGGGAGGAGCCTTGGGGGACGCCGCAGATGATGTCGGTGTCTTCGGAGCGAAAGGGTGGGAGGCGCGCTCTCTGGGTCCTGCCGGAGAGAAATGAGATGATCCAGTCCTGGGCTTTTCCTTGTATTCCGGCTTCGTAGAGGCGTGTTTTCAGGGTGCGGTGACAGACCGTGTCGAAGGCGGCGGAGAGGTCCAGGAGGATGAGGGCTGAAATTTCGCCGTTGTCCATTTGGCGTCTGATGTTGTCTGTGGCGGCGAGAAGGGCGGTCTCGGTACTGTGGTTGCGTCTGAAGCCGGACTGGGAATGGTCCAGGATGGAGTTGTCCTCGAGGTGGCGGGTTAGCTGAGCATTGACTATCTTCTCGATGACCTTCGCCGGGAAGGGGAGCAAGGAGATCGGTCGGAAGTTTTTAGGTCGTTGGGGTCTGCTTTGGGGTTCTTAAGGAAGGCGTGTATTTCGGCGTGCTTCCAGCTCTCCGGGAATGTTGCTGTTTCGAAGGAGATGTTTATGACCTTTCGTAGTTGGGGGGCGATGGTAGAGTCGGCTTTGTTGTAGACGAGGTGGGGGCATGGGTCTGACGGAGATCCTGAGTGGATGGAGTTCATGATCCTGCTTGTCTCTGTGCCGTTTACGCTGGTCCATGCGGTTAAGCGATTAACACAGGTGGAGTTTTCGGGGGTGGGGTCTGTCGTGGGTGTGTTGCTGAAGCTGTCGTGGATGTTGGCGATCTTCTGGTAGAAAAAGGTGGACAAGGCGTTGCAGAGTTCTTGGGATGGTAGGATGTCGTTGACATTGGCGCTGGGGTTGGAGAGTTCTTTCAGAAGAGCTCTTTGCTGTCGTGTGCGTTGTTGTCCAGGGGTTCTGTGAAGTGGGCTCGTTTGGCTAGTCTGATTAGTTGGTGGTGCTTGTGGGTGGCGACCTTGTGGGCTGTAAGGCTGTCGGTTGTGCATTCCAGGAGCCATTTCTTTTTTAGTTTCTGGCAGTTTCGTTTGGAGATAAGGAGTTCGTCTGTGAACCAGGTGGCTTTTTTTCTGTCTTGGTTTCAGTGGGTCTCTTGAGGGGTGCGAGGGTGTTGGCGCAGTCGTTGATCCATCGTTTGAGGTTGAGTGCGGCGGTGTCTGTGTCGGTGGGTGGGTTCTGGGCGAGGGTGCTGGTCAGCTGGTCTTCGGTGACTTTACTCCAGCGTCGGCAGGGTGGTAGTTGGGTGCGGTGGTGCTCGGTGTGTTTCTTGAATGTGAAGTGGATGCAGTGGTGGTCTGTCCAGTGGAGTTCGGTGGTGTGGTTGAAGGTGACGTGGGCGATTGCGGAGAAGAAAGGGTCAATCGTGTGGCCGGTGGTGTGGGTGGGTGTGGTGACGAGTTGTCTGAGGCCGAGGTTGGAGAGGTTGTCGATCAGGGTAGCAGTGTTGGCGTCGTTGTTGTTCTCCAGGTGGAAGTTTAGGTCTCCGAGGAGGAAGTTGTCCATTGAGGAGAGTGCGTGGGTGCTGGTGAGGTCCGCGATGGAGTCGCTGAAGGGTGCTCGTGGACCGGGGGGTCTGTAGATGAGCGTTCCTCTGAGAGTGGTGTTGGGGTCGGTGTGGATTCGGAAATGCAGGTGTTTGGCGGTCTTGAGGGTGTCGTCCGTGTGGGTGTGGACTTTGAGGGTGGATTTGTGGGAGATGGCTATTCCTCCTCCGATTCCGTTGGTGCAATCTCTTCTGGTGATTTTTATTTATTTATTATTTTTTTTTTGGTGTAAGATTTTTATTGAAATTTGCCATCAGTACAACATCAGTACATCATGTCTCAGGAAAATGCTACGCAGTCAATCACTGTTTCGTACTGTTACACAGCTATTTAGCCGACAACCTTCCGGTCCGGCAGCAAATGTTTGGCATGATGCAAAGTGCAATGAGGATACAATGACTGGATACGTGAAATCTTACTTTTATGTTATTTTTTGCTATAAATTAACAAGAACAGAAAAAATAGACTCTTTCTTAATGTATAGTCACAGTGAAACATCACAGTCAAGTTCGATGTCAGTTGCCGATTCCAGGTTCCCAGGTTGATACCCTTCCCTCTCCGAGCACCAAACGAAATAAAGTCCCCATCAGACCAATCCTATCCCTCCACCCACCTCTATACAGTTCCCTCTATCTCATTCATCCATCTCCTCTTCATCTTCTGAGCTGTCGCCCTCGTCTTCCGGCAGTGGCTCACATAAATCCCCCCTATATCTGTTCCATGCTTCCCATACCTTGGTCCACTTGTTGGGGTTAGCTCTCAGTTTATACACTGTGCGTTCGGTCAACATCAGTTTATCCATCGTCCTACACCACAGTTCTAGAGTAGGTGTTTCTGCCACCCCCCACCTCTGTGCAGTGTCACGTTTGGCCACCATAGTCCCAATCGTGACCCACTGTTGTTGCCGGAGTGTCAAATCATTCCCATCCCAAATATTCAGCAAGCACATTCGTGGTTCTGGTGTTAAGGAAGTATCAAGGGTCTGGGAAATGGTTCGCATGACTTGCTGCCAGTAACTCAATATGGCCGGACATTCCCACAGTGTATGCAGTAGTGTTCCCTCCTCCCCACACCCCCTAAGACAATATGGGGTTTCCGCCCTGTGCATTTTATGAAGAGAGGTCCTGGTGTAGTACACTCTATGCAGTATTTTTAGTTGTATGAGCCTAAACCGGGCCGAAACCCCTGCCTCCCTTGGTGACGCTAGTGCAGCATTCCAATCCGTCTCGTCCATGGCACCTAATTCAGTTTCCCATTTCTCTTTCAATCGTTGTAAGGGGTCTGAGAGGTTGTTTAGTAACTTGCGATATGTAAGCGAGGTAGCGCGTGTTTGCATGAAGTCTGTGAGAAGTCGGTCTTTTAAGGGTGAGGACTCTGGGACAGATGACCCTGGCTCAAGTACTGCCATTAGTGTGTGTCTTATTTTTATGTATCTGTAGGTTTCAGTGGGGCCTAGTGCATATTGTTGCTGCAGTTGCGGGAAAGGGATCACCCCTGCAGTGGTCCATAGGTCCCCCACCGTTGAGATTCCAATATTATCCCATTGGGTAAAACCTTTACTGGACCTAAGACAGCCTAATTGTTTAATGTCCCATAGTGAAGTAAGCTTGGTAATGACTCCCTTCCATTTGAGCCGTGTGAGCGCCCTATACCATATTGTTACTGTGTGTTTGGTTGGACCGAGCAATCGCTGTAGGAGGCTTGGATTGTACAGTGGGGCCAGTAAACTATGTGTTCCTAATTGCGCCCTATCTGCTAGATATGCCGGGTCGTCATGCGGGGCGTGGATCCATTGATTAATTACTTTGAGCTGTGACGCCCAATAATAAATTTGCATGTTTGGCAAGGCTATCCCTCCGTCATACCACCCACGATTGAGCTTAACATGTGCTATCCTGGGCGGACGTTCTCCCGACAACAGATCGGTCACTACTGCCGTCACTTTTCGGAAGTATGAAGGCGAGATCATATCTGGGGTATTCTCCAGTACATATAAGAGGCGCGGGAGTGCCATCATCTTAAATAATGTTGCGCGCCCCAGCAGCGTGAGAGGCAAGGCTTTCCAGTGACGGACATCTGCCTTCAGGCGAGTGAGCGGGGGTGCCTGTTTCTGATCGTAAAATACACCCGCGTCACCGGTTACGTGTATGCCCAGATATTTAAAGGACGTATCGGCCACTACCAACGGGCAATGTTCGGGGAGGAGCGGCGCAGGACTTTTCAGTAGGTAAAGGACTGACTTTGTCCAATTGATCGTATATCCAGAGGTCAAACCATGCTTATCACAAAGTGCTAACAGTATTGGGACACTCGCCTCTGGGTTAGAT